>NC_090445.1:339460099-340926380 GCF_031143425.1 Pleurodeles waltl
AGCACTACGGGGTCTTTCCTCGGTCTCAAATTATATCGCAACACTCCAGAAATTGTATGGTCTGGGAAGCCCTCCGCAGATTCGTCAGGTGATATAGCACGGCCTTTCTCCGTAGTCAAAATCTCTCGATGATCGGTCAGCACAGCAGGGTCCACCAAGGTAGGTAGCACTCTCTTGCAGTGAGTACTATGGACCCAATTCTTTCGGTTCGTCACTCGAACTGCTGTCCTTGTCGCAAGGAGCACCTGTCCTGGGCCTCGCCACCTTGGTTCCAAGCTGCTTGATCTTTCAAAGGACTTAATCATCACCTGGTCACCAGGTTGGAGTTCATGGCCTTCACCTGTAGATCTGTTAGGAAGTGCTTCTCAAACCTGTTGATGAATAGAAACCAAATTGTCGGTTAACTGTGCCAAATAATCATTCATCAGGACACAAGGTACATCATATACAGAATTTGGCTTAGGAACTCCCCAAATGTTCATTGGCCTTCCAAACACCACTTCGTAAGGACTAAGGCCGATTCGAGAGTGTGGCACTGACCTAATAGACAATAATGCCAACGGTAATGCATCCGGCCAAGTTAAGGATGTGGAAGCCTGTATCTTCCCTAACTTCAGCTTCAAAGTAGCATTATACCTTTCCACCAACCCTGCTGATTGTGGGTGGAAAACCGCATGGAACTTCTGTTTGATCCCTAATCCTTTCAGGACATACTTAATAACTTCCCCAACAAAATGAGGTCCGTTATCATTCCATAAAAGTCTGCAAACACCAAACCTAGGGAAAAATTCTTTCAAAAGCACCTTCGCTGTGGTAATGGCAGTATTATCCTTTGTGGGGTATGCCTCTATCCATTTACTGAAGGCACATACCACCACCAAGACATACTTTAAATTGTTGCAGCGTTCAAGCTGAATATAATGCATTTGTAGAACTTCAAAAGGTGCAGTTGGTATAGCAAACCCACCCGCAGGAGTACGTGTCCCTTTTCCAGGATTGTATTGTAAACAGATCAAACAAGACTGTACTACTCTCTTAGCTGTACTGGAAATTTCTGGAAGCTCACAAACTTGCGTAAGCAACTTTGTTATTGTTGAAGCTCCAACATGTGCCATCCCATGTGCCATCTGAACCATAGGTTGTACAAAAGCCATAGGCAATTTCCATGTATCCATCTCCTTATTCCGCCAACAGCCCTCATCATCCAATTCTCCTTTCACAGAAGCAGATTTCTGTACATCTAATACGTCTTGTCTAGCATTATGCCAACGTTCAGCTTGTGACTTCACTACATACATAGAAGTAGTACTTCGCTGCATCGCAGTCTCACGTGCTATGCGGTCCGCAAGGGCATTACCTTGCCCTATCTTATCGGTCATTTTCTTGTGTGCACTACATTTCACAATAGCTAGTTTCTTTGGATATGTCAATGCAGTCAAGAGGTTATGCAGTGATTCTCCGTGCATTATCCGCATCCCGTGGGATGTGAGAAAGCCTCTCTCCTTCCAAAGCAAACCAAAATCATGAGCCACTCCAAAAGCATAGCGGCTGTCTGTATAAATGTTCACACACAAGTCAGTACTAAGCTCACATGCTCGTGTCGAAGCTATTAGTTTAGCTGCTTGAGCTGACTTCTGTGGTATACGAGCTGTCTCCACTACCGTGTGTTTTGTGGTGATTGCATATGCAGCTGAGGGCGTACCGTCTGGCAACTTCAAACAAGACCCATCAACCCACAATTCCCCGTCTACATCTGGAAGGGGCGTATCTTGTAAATCAATACGACCCTTTGTTCTTCGGTAAGGAATATAAAATCATGTGTTTCTTGTGACTGAGGCTGAGTCACCGGATATGGCAACAAAGTGGCTGGATTTAGTGTTGCACATCTCTTCAGTGTAAGGTGAGGAGACAGCAATGTCAATTCATTTCCTGTCAGGCGAGCGGTAGTTAAATGTTGTGTCTTTGTTTGATTTAAAAGAGCATCAACCGCATGGGGTACCAACACCAACAGCTTATGTGACAAAACTATCCCTTCACTCTGACGTATTGACACAGCTGTTGCGGCAACTGAACGAAAACACCCAGGCAATGCTCGAGTGACAGGATCAAGTACTGCTGAAAAATATGCACAGGGATTCTGCTTATCGCCATGTGTCTGTACTAAAACTGACAATGAACATCCATCTTTCTCATGTACGTAAAGTGCAAAAGGCTTAATGTAATCTGGAGTACCTAACACTGGTGCTGAACAAAGGGCTTGTCGTAGCTGCTGGAAAGCAGTCTCACATTCATCTGTCCATGGGAGGGGCATTGGAGTATCTTTAGTCAAAAGTGCTAGCAAAGGTTTGACAATGTGTGAAAACCCTAGTACCCATTGCCTACAAAAAGAAGTAAGACCAAGGAATGCACGAACATCTTTCTGAGTAGAGGGTACTGGTGTGTCTAAAATTGCTTGAATACAATCTGATGTAAGTGCACGGCCCTCCTTAGACAAAAGGTAACCTAAATAGGTTACCTTTGGTCTACAATATTGCAATTTTTTTCGGGACACTTTATGATGGTGTGAAGCAAGAAAAGAAAGTAAGGACAAAGTGCACTTTTCACATTGCTCAGGGGTATCAGCTGCCAACAAAATATCATCGACATATTGTATGAGAGCCACACCTTCAGGCTAAACAAAAGAATCAAGTTGTCATTTTAACGCTTGACTATAAATACTTGGACTCTCAGTATAGCCTTGAGGAACTCTACAAAATCTATATGATCGTTTATTCAAAGTAAAACCAAACAAATATCGGCTGTCAGGATGAATAGGGATCAAAAAGAAAGCATTCTTCAAGTCTATCACAGAGAACGTAGTTGCTGTCAGGGGAACCAAAGTAAGAAGTGTCGTGATGTCAGATACCACAGGATATTGTGGTATCACAATCTTATTGACTTCTCGTAAATCAATAATGAATCGGTAAATCCTAGTATCAGTATCCTTTTTCAGAATAGGAAGAATCAGACTGTTACAAACATTATACGGAACTTCCTCAACAACTCCAACTGCAATAAGATCACGCACAATTCGTGTGAGTGCTTCTTCGCCCTCCTGTGAAATTTTGTATTGAGGCAAACGTGGCAATACAGCTCCCTCCTTGACACTAATATGTACCGGTGGAATAATCATTTGTCCCACATCAGTATCTGAAGTAGCCCACAAAGTACTAGGGAGTGAAGCTAATGCAATATCCTCTTTAACCAGACAAACTCTTTCCATCACAGGATGATTATCATTTAAAATAACACGCACCCCTTCAGGAGAGCATCGTATTGTAGCCCTGAAATACTTGAGCATATCAAGACCCACAATATTGTCTGGTGTATTTGGAGAAAGCAAAAATGGACATGGAGCAGTACATTTATCAACATGGAATGCAAGTGGTTGTGACAATGGGCTAGGGGAAGGTGTTCCATCGAAACCTATCGATGTAATGGTTAAGCCAGACAGGGGAGCCCTTGGAATCAATTGTCTAGACAAGGCGCTACGAGTAGCTCCTGTATCAACCAGAAACTGATCAGTAGAACCCAAAACATGTGCTGTAAAATAGGGACCCCTCTGATCTACTGGAACTTCAACTGATTCCTTACCCCATCCTAGGCAATCCTATGCATAAGCTGAATCTTCGAAATCAGGCTGCACATGGTTAGACATCTGGTATTGGTTCCGTCTATCAAAAGTGTTAAACCCATCCTGCCCTCGTACATTAGCATCAACCCTAGCATGATAATTCGTGCTTCTAGGCCCTGAATATCCTGAGCGATTTCTCATTTGTCCCCGACCACGTGAACACTGCTGAACACGTAGTGCTGGACAATCGGCAGCCCAATGCCCAAATTTCTTACAATACGCACACTGATCAACAGACAAATTCGAACGAGTGTAAGAAGAACCATAAGATCCACGTCCACCTCTATCACTACTTCTAAAAGGCGGACCATAAGCTTGAGCCAACATAACCTTCGTCTTTAATTCTTTAATCTTTTTATCCTCGCTACCTTTTGCTTCTAATTCCTGAAGTTCATAATACTGAGCCATAGTCAAAAGAGAAACCGGAGTAAAGTTAGTCCATGAACTTTCACTAGCTTTTAGACGACTAGCTATTCCTGGTAACAGATTTGCGACATATTTATCGGCAAACAAATGTCTGCCCGTATCATCTGACAATAACTGGCCGCTAAAATCATGAAATGCTTCTTCAAAGCGTGTAAAGAAATCAGAGACCGATTCATCTGCCTTTTGCTTACAAGACGCTAAAACAGTCCAATCTATCTTTTTAGGGGGAATAATCGTTTTTAACTTCACTAATATGGCTGCGGGAAGATCTAGAATCAACTGATATGGCTTTTTCGCAGGTTCCCTATCCCCGTCCATCTGTTCTAATTCTTTCCATGACGCCCCAAAAACTACAAGATCATCAAATTTACGAACAGTTCTCCACATATCTGGCGGTAATATCAATCCGAAAAATAAATCAATGTCAGCCAAAGTCATAGTACAAGAACTAATTGCTCCCTCAACTTCCTCATAAAAGCGGCTGGATTTTTCCGTGGGTCAGGTAATGCTGTTTTAAGTGCCATTACATCTGCCCTATTCCAAGGAGTGTACACCCAATTATAAATAAAATAATCCTTAGCATCAACAGAAGTTTTATCATCACTTGTACCCAATCCTTTAGGAGGAACATACAAAGGCACGGCCTCCCGCATTGGTTTCGCGTGAACTATCATAGTCTTATCTGTTCCGAAGATGGAAGCTTGCACCCTGCCGGTCTGAGATGTCCGTGCAACTACGTCCACGGCCCTTTTCTCCTCTTGCAAACGGACTGCCACAACATATAATTTCATCAAACGCCTGATTGCATCAGCCACCTGGGAGAAAACAAAAAGACCATCACGCATTTGCTTATGATCGAGCTGCTACATCATCGGGCTCTAACTCATCAGAATATTTCCGATATAGTTCAATAACTTCTGTGCCAAATGCCTCAGTAAAATATAGCTGCTCCTTTTCCGTCCACCCTTTCATGTTGTCTAAAAGTTCAGAAGCAGAGACAACGCTACGAATTGTTTTACGAGCAATAGATCTAAGCTCAGACGCACGGTCAGCAGGCAACATCGAGCGACTGTCTTGTATCTTCTGTTGCTCCGAACCGGAGAACTTAGCTACCTTATGAGGGGCAGAAGGAACAACATACGGAGGTGGAGGGCGATCTAGTAACAAAAAATCATCGTGTGGTTTATTAAGGATAGGATAGAGAGGTTGCCTAATGGTGTATTGGCCAGTTACCTGTAATGTACGTTCTTTTCTTCTAGCTCCTTTAAGTCATTTATTTATTAATTTCTCATTTCCAATGCTTTCACATATACATTCTTCCGCTGCTCTTTCTCAAGCAAGGCTTGCTCACGCTTCACTCGTCCACGCACTTCTTTCTCCCACATTCATACACAGTTAAACATATCTTGCCTAGACTTTCGCTTACACATACAGTGTTCCACATACTCAATCTTTCGCAAATCAAATGACCCATGCATAGGCCAACGTAACTCAGGATCTGCACGAGTGTATTTATTCCATAATGTGCTGTACATTATAGAAGAAAGACCATGTTTAACATACATATCTCTATTGGGCGTCCCCTCTGGGGGTGCCGGTTGCGATTCTTCCAGTCTTAAATTGGTACCATTACAAAAGGAACACATCCTACGAAGTGCGCTAAAAACAGGCATGCCAAAAATAGTGCAGAATATGCAATATTATAATCAAAGTAGCACTTAAGGTGCCGTTCAAATCAAAATTAAATTGGAGAAAATTCTCCTCATTACCTGCCTATATAAATTGCAATTTATATATCAATTCAAAGGACACAAATTGACTAGTCACCCAAAACACGAGAGCCACAGTAAGTAGTGCTAAACTTCATTACCAAACAAAGGCATCAAAACCCACAGCAAGTGCCGTAAAATGGCTCTTACGAATCACAGGGTGTCCAGGTTCCAACTGCCAAGTTTTAAAATCGACCAAATTGTCACTGCCTGACGAATGAACAAAAGGGATCTAAGTCGAGGACCGGCGCCACCTGGATGGTCAAATCAGAAAGAAGAGAAAAACGCAGTGGTTGCCAAGACTCGGGTCTCCTCAGGCATTGATCGTCCGCAGCGAGATCCCAATCCTTCGTCGCGACCAATCCGTTGGGCGTCCGAGTCACCGATGAGTCCCTGTTCGGGCGCCAATTTGTTGAAGTAAGCCTCAGCAAGGCCTACTAGTGCAAGGGGTTCACCCTTCTCTGCACAAAGTCCTCAGACCATATAGGAAGAAGTTGGCACAGAAACTGAAATAAAAGACAAAGTTTATTAAACCTCATGAGGTGGTACTACAGTTCAAACAGCACCCTTCGGTAATGTTTGAAGTAGCACACTGAACTAAGAGAGCATGCTCCTTTTATACCCACGCAGGGGCTAAAAGAAGGTGGTACAATTATAGAAGCAAGACTTACACACATGTAAGGTCATATGGAAATGCACAGTCAACAGGTAGGAGGGGCTAACAGTTTCAAGGACTAGTTGACACATTACTGTCTGTTACTGATTACTAACAGCTGCAGCTCTTACTGGGCATGTGCGAATGTGGGAGATGCTAATTTTAACTTGTCACTAGACAGATTTTCAAGAGTAGTTAACAGAAAGGTAGGACAGAGCACACGGGGAGCACAAGGAAGTTCATGTGCTTTTAAACCCATATGTTATTTTCAAACCCAATGCTCCCCCCACAAAGCCAGCGCGAGGTGGAGCTGCACTGGTCACACTGCCCTAAAGCCGGCCTTGAAACTTGCAGCCCATGTGAAATAGACTTAGGGCCTTATTTAGAGTTTGGCGGACAGGTTACTCCGTCACAAACGTGACAGATATCCCGTCCACCATAGTACGATTCCCAATGGAATCGTACTATGGTGACGGATCATAGTACGATTCCCAATGGAATCGTACTATGGTGACGGGATATCTGTCACGTTTGTGATGGAGAAATCACATTCGCCAAACTCTAAATCTGACCCTTACTCTCAAATCAATACAGATGTAGACATCAGAGGATCATAATCAGATTTCTACCAATTTTATTAGGAGTAAGATGATGGTCTGTGCACCGGAAATTAGTCCTACGAGTTGTCTTGAGCCACGTCTCATTAAGAAAATCACCCCAAAGAAAACTGAGAAACAAGGCCTCACTATGACTTTGGGGTTGGACCAGCCGACCGCCAAATCTGCAGAGAGGAGGCCGTGATCAAGCCGGCAGCCCCCCGAATCGTATTACGATGTTTCCACTGGGCTGACCAGCCAAAACAACGTATTATGACATTTCTGCTGGTCAGCTCGACAGAAACAGTGCCACGGCATTGACCTCGGCTCCTTAAAGGGAGGCGAGGTCAATGCCGTTGAACAACAGCACCCTCAGAATGTGCACTGTCTGCAGCGCTGACAGTGCACATTCTGAGGGTGCTAGTAGGGGCCCCCCTGTTGCACCCAGCACTGGCTTTCTGCCATCCTTTCCATGGTGGTTATACCACCATGGAAAGCCTGGCAGAAAGGGGACTTGTGATCACCATAGCGGTGCTGCAATGGGCACTGCCGTATCTGACCACAACTCCAACTGACGCCACCCCGTCGGGATCCATGATCCTGACGGTGGTGGCGGCCCAACCACCAGGGTTGTAATCTGGTGATCAGACCGCCAGGAGTGCGGCAGTCTGATCGCCATCGGGAGTTTTGTGGACGCAAGACCGGCAAACTCATAATGAGGCCCAGTGTCATAATTGGTGGTAGGGTTGCAGAGCGGCTATTGAGGGTTGAGTAAGCAGCAAACACTTTAACCTGCACTGAGAAGCAGCTCCCAAAACGTCTTGCAAGCTTAAACTGGGTACAGATGGATTGCTAAAAAATGGTTCTGTGAGCAGCATCTGAAGATAAAGAATAAAAAACTGGGAAGATTAACCTTGGTAATGTTTACGTAGAGAGAATAAGGAAGAGCACGGCACAGCTATGTGATGGAAAAAGGTTGCTTACAGGACCTATCCATTGTAAATCAGTAGTTTGGTATATGGTGACAGAGGTGGCCTTTGCTCAGAGAATACCCTGGGCAAATCAAAATTTGCCACCCCTTGTCCTCTTTTACTGTTTCTGTATTGAAAAAAATGAGAGGGTAGGGGAATGTGATGGGTACAAGAAAAAGGACAGCCATGAGAAGAAACGCAGTAAAAATGCAGATACTGAGAAGAAACACAGTAAAAATGCAAACACTGGTACCAGCAGCCACCAGAAATGGTCTTTAAATTCACTTTTCTTTACAGTTACGTCGGAAGATAACTGCTGCAGGCAGCTCCTCTACTGCTCTGAAGGTCTACGCCCTAGGCTTGCGCCCAGCTCACACATGCTAAAGACTAGCCTAAAATAGTAGGCTAACTTAGTGTATATTGTATATAAGTGGTGTCCTGGACAACCTCACTAAACAGATTGGTTTGCCAAAAGTCAGGAAGTGGATTGGATATGGAGAGTCTGCACTTTGCTGGCTGTTGTGCATACAAGGCTCCATGGAATGTAAAGGAGTGTGGCTCAAAGATTTGGGTCACAGTTGATGCTCGGATTAATTTGCTTGAATGAAGCTTTGTGTTCCCTTGTAACCCATAGAGGTCCAAGGCTCTTGGTTGCAGATGTATTGCTGCTAATTCTAGATACAATTTAGGTAGCATCACTGGGATGTGTAAAGTCTTGGTTTCACATTATCAACCAACATCAACTACAGAGACCAGGAAACAGGTATCTTGATCTGAATGATATTTATTTTAGTAGTTGTCAAATCCGGGCTGAACACCAACACCATACTTCAAACAATAATCATTCAACATGTTTTAACAAGGCACAAGAGGCCTCTTGCAGCAGGGGCCCAAACTGAGGAAAGCAGGAGATTATAAATGGACAGTCCGACCCGGATGATCTGTCTTATCCGACTGCCATGCACCAACTGACTGTTCCAGCTCCTAGCAAGTGCACCACTGCCTCTAGTGTGGATCCTGGACTGGGAGAGTAGATGCATCAGTGAGCTAGAGCACTCATAAACCTACAGGAGGAATAAGTAAAAGAGGCAGTCTGCATCATTGAAAGGAGGCAGTGAACTGCAGTGCTACTGGAGAATGAACCAGGACAATGCAGACAGGAGCACATTCAAATCCCCCTTGAGACACTGCAGCCAAATGATCTGGACCACCAAATGCATCGCTCTGGCATACTGCATCAATGCCACCATCGACAGAAGCAAAGACATTTTCACAGTTGTGAAACATTTCTCCTCACCATCGGCTCCCTCCAACTCGATCACTGCCTCGTGGGACCTGTTCACAATCCCTCTCAATTCTTCAGCAACAAGATCACTCCCATTTATAGCAACTTCAGCCCACAACCTGACCCAACAGACTTTGCCAAATGCCTCCTGATCTTATCCAAAAAAACAATGCTAACCACATGGCTGAATGGCGTGTCACCACTCCAGAAGAAACCGCCACCACCATGAAATCCATCTTCTCAGGGGCACCATTGAACCCCTATCCCCACTATGCCTACCCTAGAGGACTGCAGTCAATCAGTGCAGTGCTCACACCCATTCTGAATACCTCCAGCTCTTCCGCGACCTTCCCAGATGTTTGGAAACACGAAACTGTCCTCGCATTGCTGAAGAAACCCTCTGTGGATCCTTCTTCGCTTGCTAACTACAGACTGATCTGCCTGCTATCATCCTAGGTGAAAGTCTCAGGGAAAATCATCAACCGACAGCTCATAGAATACCCCAACAGACACTAACTCCTCAACACCACTCAATCTGATTTCATACCCAAACATATCATGGAACCTGCCCTCATCGCCGCCAGGGATGTGATCTGCATGTCTCTGTATAGAGGAGACACTGCGGCCCTCATCCGCCCGGACCTCTCCACAGCATTTGAAACAGTCTCCCACCCCATCCTTGTGCAATGCCTACACAACATTGGAATCCAAGGACACGCAATCCAATGGATCTGCTCCTTCCTGACTAAAAGGAACTAATCAGCCAGCCTGGCACAGTACATTTTGAACACCCACAAACTCATCTGCAGAGTTCCGCAAGGATCCTCCTTGAGCCTGACCCTCTTCAACGCATACCTGATGTCTCTAGCCAGCATCATACTCCCTTCCAATATCAATGTCCTCTCCCATGCTGACGACACACAACTCATTCTTTCCCTCACTGACGAGATGTCAAGTACCCGGATCAAGTTCAATGGCTGCATGACTAAAATCGCCCACAGGATGAACAACAACTTCCTACAGCTGAACACTGACAAGACTGAAAACATGATCTTCAGGAAGAGCACATCACTCATTGGATTCCACCTGGTGACCAATAGAGCTAGGACTGACACTCACTCCCACCACCCATGACAAGAACCCCGGGATCATCATCAAAAGCAAACTTGGCATGACCTCCTAAGTCACTGTTATTACTTTGTCATGCTTCCATACCATGAAGATGCTGAGGAAGATTTTCAAATGGCTTCCTATCAGCCCCCAGAAAACACCCTGGACAGAAAAAAGCTGGACAACGGAAATACCATCTATGGCAGGATCAGCTAAAAACTCACCAGAAGGCTTCTGACCATTCAGAATTCATCAGGCAGAATCATTCTGAACCTTCCACGCCACAGTCACATCACATCACACCTGAAGGAGCTCCACTGGCTCGACATTCACAAACAAGCACAATTCTAACTACTCACCCACACTTTTAAAGCACTATATAACATTGTCCCAGCATAGCTTAGCAATCACATCTGCTTTCACATATCTTTAAGATACCTCCTCTCCTCCGGATTTCTGCTCACACATATCGCATGCATATGGAAAACCAGCTCTAGCGGTCAAGCCTTCTTCTACATCATCACTCTTAAAGCTTGGAACAACCTGCTGCTACATATAACAGCCTCCTCCTCACCTATTGACTTCCTCAAGAAAATGAAGACCTGGCTTTTAGAATAATCCCACTAGGCCAGGGTTCTGCAAGAGCCGGGTCCATGCCAGGTTTTTAGCATATCCACATTTAGAAAAAAGATGTTTCAGAAATCTACATTTTTCTAAATGTGGATATGCTAAAAACCTGGAATGGACTCAGCTCTCCAGGACCGACTTTGCAGAACCCTGCACTAGGCCATAGGTGTGCCTAGACTCACACCTGCACTGCACCAGGATACCCTCAAGGGTGGTACTGCGGTCTCCAAATTTGTTTTAGTATAACATAACACAACAGTGAGTTTCCCTGGTGGGTTGGGGAGGGGTGGAAAATAATCAGCCCTGTTACGAAACTGGGTTACATGCCACGAAAAAGAGGTAAAATGTCATCCTTATTGTGAGTATTCCATCAAAGATTGGAGTCTGGCTTGCTTTGTGAGCTTTAACATAATTAATGTATTATTGTTCTGTTGTTGTTTACAGGTTTATAATAGGTTTGTAATTGATAGGTTGAAAAAAATACATAAGGTTAAATTAATTCAAATTGAGGCCTTGCCAAGGTGTATAGATGCTATCTGGGTTATTTTGTTCCCCTGTACCCTTGCATGCTATTTCAGGGCATTGACTGGAGTTAGTAGTGGTGTTAGGGAGCTGCAATATCAATTTACTGGCCTATCTGTACTGTGTTGAAGGTGATAACATGTTCTTTTCAACATGTTCTGTTATTGGTGTGTGGAGTACCAGGTCTAATCATTTCTGTTGTAGCATAGTGACACCAAACTATGGCCCTCATTACAAACCTGGCGGTAAATCCTGCTTACCGCCATGCAGAAGACCGCCAACACACCGCTGCAGCGGCGGAATTCCGCTACAGCTATTACGACCCACAGCTCGGAATTCGCCATAATCCAGACACCCACACAAGTCCGCAAGTCCGCCACACCAAAGGTCAGTGATAAACTGGTAATAACAAAACCGACACCGTCACGCCAACAGGAATACGCCCACACTATCACGACCCACTAATCCATGTGGCGGTCTTTCAACCGCGGTATTCCATTGGCGGTACGCACCGCCGCGCTCAAAATACACACACATTTACAAAACACCACCACATTGGACAATTCGAAATATACACACCTGATACACATACACACACCACACCCACACACCCAATCCAATATAAAACACACGCCCACATCACCCACAAACCCTTACTACCAGAATTCTGATACCACGCCAGAGAGAGACACCACCAGAAACAACACCAGCATCCACAGACACACAACATCATCACTCACACAACATCCACGCACCTCAAACAACACACAACAACACATCCCCTCACACATCACAACACACACCACCTCACACATCACCCACACCACATCATGGCACCTCAACGGCACCCCAGGTTTTCTGAGGAGGAGCTCAGGGTCATGGTGGAGGAAATCGTCCGGGTAGAGACACAGCTATTCGGATCACAGGTACAGCACACCTCCATTGCTAGGAAGATAGAGCTATGGCGCAGAATCGTCGACAGGGTCAACGCAGTGGGACAGCATCCAAGAACTAGCGATGACATCCGGAAGAGGTGGAATGACCTATGGGGGAAGGTGCGTTCCGTGGTCTCCAAACACCAGATTGCTGTACAGAGGACTGGCAGTGGACCCCCGCCCCATTCCCCACAACTAACAACATGGGAGGAGCAAGTCTTGGCAATACTGCATCCTGAGGGCCTCGCAGGAGTAGGAGGAGGACTGGACTCTGGGAAGGCAAATCTTTACTACCTTATCTCCCCCACCCCACCTACATGCCATCACATACTCCCACCCTTACCCTCACACCCATCACCCCAACAACCCACAGATACCCCACCAACACAACTCACACATCCCAAAACCAAGCCCTGAATGTAACACCAATGCATGGACACCCATCACCCAAGCATGTCCACTACAGATACCCACACAGAACCCAAACCAATTATCACACAAGGACCTAGACAAGAAGGCAAGCACTGGAGTACAGGGTCACTCATCCATTGCACACCATGGCACACAAAGATGGAATAATCATGCCTTTACACCCCTGCAGGACCCCTACCCAACGTCACCGGACAGGAGGTACCAGGCATATCCAAACCCCCCACAGAAGAGACCCACAGTGATGACAGCAGCTCTGCACAACTGGATCAAGATGACCAGCCCGGCCCATCAGGAACCTCAGGACAGTCGGTTCCCCTGACACTGGTACAAGCCACCACAGAGCTTCCCCCCTCAGGAAACACCAGCACAGCACCCACCCAGCGGGCCCATCCCTCTGTCCCAGGACACGTCAATCAGCAGTTTGTCCACCACTACAGGGAACCCAGGCAAACCCACCAACCCAAGACAATCAGGGACCTGGGGGCAGTGGGCACATGGTTCAGGGGAGAGAGGAACAGGAAAACAGGGGAACTGGGAGGACTGCTGTGGGACAGGAGGAGGACAGGCCCAGGGAACGCACTCTCCACGAGGCCCTCTCCAACATCATGGGAGCGTACCATCATTCCCAGGAGACGATGGCAACGGTACTGGCCAAGTTTCAGGAGACCCAGCGGCTGCAGGAGGAACACTATCTGGGGATCAGGGAGGAACTGAAGTCCATTAACACCACCCTGGTCACCATTGGAGGGGTGCTGCAAGACCTTGTCAACACCAGGAGGGACACTGTGGCACAACAAGGGGCCCTTGACACTAGCCTGGATGATGAACAGCCCTCCACCTCCGCCGGCGCTAGTGGACAGGAGGCACCGCCATAGGACCACAACACCAGCACCCTACCCCCTGCAGATAGAGAACCACCCCGCAAACGGTCCCTCAGATCCAGGAACAAGACAGAGAACATTGACAAGACCCCCGCCAGGAAATGAGACCCCCCTGAATGTCACCCTTCTGTCCCACTTTGTCACCCTGTCCATCCATCAACTGCCCTTGCTCCACTTCCTATGCCCCTTTGGACAATGCACCTGTGAAACAAATAGACTGGACTCTGCCATGGACATTCCTCCACCATCACCCCAGCCCATTTTACAAACCCTCCACTTATTTGCACAGAAATAAACACACTTCAATCACAATACAATCTTGAGTCAGTCTGTGCTTTCACAAATGTGTAATTGCAATAACCATGGAATATAGCAATGTCAATTTATTGTTCACATACCGATGAAACACAGCTGTAGAGCTGGAGGAAATATAGCAGAGGGCACAAAAGTGGGACCGACATCTGTTAAATGGAAAGGCAAAGTGACAAGTCAGGGTCCATACACTGAGTGAAAATGACAGACTTATGCTAGCTCCAACAATAGTATGAGATGGGTGAGGCAGTTACATCTTCTTACCTGTGTCTCACTGAAAGTATTGCTGGATAATGTTGTTTCTGTTGTCGATATCCTCTTCTTCTACCTCCTCTCCTTCACTGTCCACAGGCTCCACAGCTGCCACAAGACCACCAGCTGGACCATCCTCCTGCAGAAAAGGCACCTGCCGTCGCAAAGCCAGGTTGTGCAGCATACAGCAGGCCACGATGATCTGGCACACCTTCTTTGGTGAGTAGTAGAGAGAACCATTTGTTATATGCAGGCACCGGAACCTGGCCTTCAGGAGGCCGAAGGTCCGTTCAATCACCCTCATAGTTCGCCCATGTGCCTCATTGTAGCGTTCCTCAGCCCTTGTCCTGGGATTTCTCACTGGGGTCAGTAGCTATGACAGGTTGGGGTAACCAAAGTCACCTGCAAATGTCGAGGGACAACTGTTAGACACACACTAACCCGTAGGGACAACCCCAGACCCAGACAACTATTCACACTGTATAGGGTCCTTGTCCTCACCTATTAGCCACACACTGTGCCTCTGGAGTTGCCCCATCACATAAGGGATGCTGCTATTTCTCAGAATGTAAGCTTCATGCACTGAGCCAGGAAATTTGGCATTCACATGGGAGATGTACTAGTCGGCCAAACACACCATCTGCACATTCATCAAATGGTAGCTCTTCCGGTTTCTGTACACCTGTTCACTCCTGCGGGGGGGTGCCAAGGCCACAGGTGTCACATCAATGGCACCTATGATGTTGGGGATATGTCCCAAGGCATAGAAGTCACCTTTCACTGTGGGCAAATCCTCCACCTGAGGGAACACGATGTAGCTGTGCATGTGTTTCAGCAGGGCAGACAACACTCTGGATAACACGTTAGAGAACATTGGCTGGGACATCCCTGATGCAATGGCCACTGTTGTTTGAAAGGAAACACTTGCCAGGAAATGGAGTACTGACAGGACCTGCACTAGAGGGGGGATCCCTGTGGGATGGCGGATAGCTGACATCAGGTCTGGCTCCAACTGGGCACACAGTTCATGGATTGTTGCACAATCAAGTCTGTAGGCGACTATTACGTGTCCCTCTTCCATTGTCAACAGGTCCACCAGCGGTCTGTACACTGGAGGATGCCGCCATCTCATCACCTGCCCCAGCGGACGTGCCCTATGGACGAGAACAGCGAGCAGAGAGTCAGCCAACACTGAGGTATCACAAAATGTCATTTGCACACATTTATTAATCCGAAATGTGCCTGTTACTGTGTGTATGCAAGGCCTACATTGCTGTGATGCAGTTAAAATTAATGCCATGTGGCCCCCTGAAATGGCGGCTGCCTGACCTTTAAGGTGGGACAAGGGGATATGAGGTAACTGCGCTGGCGTTGTACACCGTCGCGGTAGGCGGTTGAAGACTGCAGCGCAATCCTGCATTGGTTAACATTGGACCCTATGGGTCCCAGGAGCCAATGACGATGTATGCCGGCGGTGACGGTACGCACCGCTGCGGATGTGACCGCCATTTTCTATCTGTTCCCTCACTTGATACTGACCTTCAACAGGAGAGGACCTACACTGCAAGTGCTGCTGTGACCTCAGTCTGGAAGCGACGATGGCTCATGTGTCTGGGGAAAGGGCTCCTGCCTTCACTTCGGAGGAGTTGGAGAAACTAGTGGATGGGGTCCTCCCCCAGTACACACAACTGTACGGTCCTCCAGACAAACAGGTGAGTACACTGTGAGAATGCTGCATGGGCAATGCCTGTTTGGAGTGGTGTGGATGGAAGAAAAACGGGGGGGGAATTGAGGCCTGCATGTGCGGACGGTGAGTGTATGTGCGTCAGGGCAAGGGTGGGAACGTGGCCCAAAGAGCATGACGGTCCAGACGGGTAAAGATTTTCCTTGAAGAAGGATATTTGGCGTGCCATCGCCAAGGATGTCCGGACCCTGGGGCCCACCACAGACGGAGCACCCACTGCCGGAAAAGATGGGAGGACCTTCGCCGCTGGAGCAAGAAGACGGCGAAGGCCCAGCTGGGGATGGCCTCCCAACGTGGGGGGGTGCCCGTCGCACCATGACCCCCCTGATGTTCCGGATCCTGGCGGTGGCGTATCCGGATTTGGATGGGTGCTTGAGGGCATCACAGCAGCCACAACGGGGTGAGTACACTATCATTCTGCTTACTTTGCGTGCATTACAAGGTGTCTGGGCGGGGGAGTGGGCTCCCCTAGGCATAGGCCAGGGTGAGCTTTGTAGGCAAGGTCCCTTGTGAGGCAGGCTCTGTGGCACCCCAACCCCACTAGTGGTTAGTGCCATCTACACACAGTCAGGCTCCTGTGACTTCCAGGTGTGCAGCAATCAGGCTTAAGCCTTGTCCCCCATGGGCATGTGATAAATCTAGGAACTATAAGTGCATGGCGTAGTGCAGAGGGCTGCTGTGTCTGTTGTGTCCGCCAACGGTAGTGGTTTTGCATGCACTGAACATATCTTTCTTCTGTCTTTCCCCCCCTTTCTGTGGCCTTCCAGTTCTTGCGTGCAATAGCATCATCAGGCGGAGGAGCAGTGGCACCGGAGCAGGAGAGAGCTGCATCCCACTTGGCCCTGGAGGGCGAAACAACGGAGTCTGAAGCCACCAGTGGGACGGAGGGCGAGGGGAGCTCCTCTTCAGGGACAGGAGCAGACAGCAGTGACAGCGACTCCTCCTCTGATGGGAGCTCCCTTGCAGTGGCGGGCCCCTCTGTGCCCCCCGCATCAACAGGTACAGCTGCCACCCCCCCCACCTGCACCGCCCTCCCAGCAGCCCCTCAGCGTGTGTTCTGTGCCCGGTCACCCAGGAGGGTGGGCATCTCCTTCGCCCCAGGCACCTCAGGCCCTGCCCCAGTCAGCCCTGCTGCCCTCAGTGAGGAGGCTATTGACCTCCTGAGACCCCTCACTGTTGGGCAGTCTACCATTCTGAATGCCATCCAGCGTGTTGAGAGGCATTTGCAACAAACAAATGCATACCTGGAGGGCATTCATTCTGGCCAGGCGGCCCAACAGAGAGCATTTCAGGCTCTGGCCTCATCACTGATGGCAGCCATTGTCCCTGTGCCCAGCCTATCCCAAGCACACCATCAGACCAGCATGCACACACCTCAACACACAAGGGTGGCTCAGGCAAACATAAGCACCACACATCCCACAGGCACTCACACAAGCATCATAGCCATGCACACATACCAACATCCACTGCCTCCACTGTGTCCCCCTCCTCCACGTCTCCCTCCTCCCTCCCAGTCTTGTCTCCACTCACACCTGCATGCATGCACTACATCCTCAGCCACTACCTCCATCATCAGCACGCCCATCACCACACACCGCTCATGTGCACTCACTAACCCCACTACCATTCACACATCCCCAGTGTCCTCTCCCAGTGTGTCTGTGAGCACTCCTCTCAAAGTACACAAACGCAGGGGCACTCAACAGCCATCCACCTCACAACAGCCTCTATCCCATGCACCTTCACCCAAATTCAGCACACGTACACCTCCTACAACCACTACCTCTACCTCCAATCCCAAACCCCCTCCATCTACCCGTCCCAGTGTGTCTAAAAAACTTTTCCTGGCTAATATTGACCTCTTCCCTACACCTCCCCCCGTCCTTCCCCTAGGGCCAGGCTTTCCAGGTCCCAGCCCAGCACCTCAGCCACCATGGAGTGCGCCAACCATCAGGGCTACCAATGTGCCACAGAGCGAGGGCAAGGACATTCCGCCACCTGCCAAGGTGAAAAAGGTGCCCACATCCCAGAGGGAGAAGCCAAAAACACCTGCCACCAAAGGGTCAGGGAAAACGAAAGGGGATAGTGGCAAGACAGCTGTGCCACCATCAAAGATGGGGAAGGGACAGAAACTGAAGGGCTGGTCAGAAGAGGGCATGGTGGCACCGACTGAGGGACCAGTGTCACACCTTCTGTCCACGTCGATGCCAACCTGTACGGAGGAGAAGACCGCCACTTGCACTGCCCCCTGCACTGCCACCTGCACCGCCACAGAGACCGCTGCCACAAAGCCCGCCGCTAGCACCGCTGCCACAGACCCTGCAGCCAGCACCGCAGCCACAGACCCCGCCACAAGCACCGCCACCACAGATCCCGCCGCAAGCACCGCCGCCACAGAGCCTGCCGCAAGCACCGCCGCCACAGAGCCCGCAGCCAGCACCGTCGCCACAGAGCCCGCAGCCAGCACCGCTGCCACAGAGCCCACCTCTAGCACTGCTGCCACAGAGCCCGCCGCCAGCACCGCTGCCACAGACCCCACAGCAAGCACTGCCGCCACAGACCCTGCCGCAAGCAACGCCACCACAGAGCCCGCCGCAAGCACCGCCACCACAGAGCCTGCCGCAAGCATCGCCGCCACAGAGCCCACAGCCAGCACCGCCACCACAGAGCCCGCAGCCAGCACCGCCACCACAGAGCCCGCAGCCAGCACCGCCGCTACAGAGCCCACCGCAAGCACTGCTGCCACAGAGCCCGCCGCAAAAGCACCCCCAGGGGCCCCGTGACATCCTGAGCCTGTGGCACCACCGCAGACATGGCTGCCATCCCCAGTGGTCAGTCGTCTGAGGCTGGTGGTGAGTTCCAGGAGCCTGGGCAGCTTCCATGAAGCATCACTGTCATCACAGTTGTCACCTGCATATGGAATGCGAAGCCGCAGCAGGTGGGGTATGTCTCTGCCTCCATGGCGTATCAACCTACCTGTACCTCGGCAATCTCATGGCACACACCCAGGTGAGTGTATTGTTGCGGCCACAATGCACGTGGAGCACTCTGGGCACAAAGCTCCCTCCAGAACCAGTGGAGTATCACATCCACTACCTCAGTCTTTGGCAGGATGAAGCCCTCTGGGCACAAAGCCCCCTCCAGAACCAGTGGAGTATCACATCCACTACCTCAGTCCTTGGCAGGATGAAGCACTGTGGGCACAAAGCCCCCTCCAGAACCAGTGGAGACTGTTATCCACTTGAGACTGTGGCTTTGTACTCCCCAGGATGCAGCAGTGGGCAAACCACCCACTGGAGAGACTTGAGAGACTGTGGATTTGCACTCCCCAGGATAAAGCATTGGGCAAACTACCCACTGGAGAGACTTGAGAGACTGTGGCTTTGCACTCCCCAGGATGCAGCAGTGGGCAAACCACCCACTGGAGAGACTTGAGAGACTGTGGCTTTGCACTCCCCAGGATGCAGAAGTGGGCAAACCACCCACTGGAGAGACTTGAGAGACTGTGGCTTTGCACTCCCCAGGATACATCAATGGTCATGGAGCCCCCTCATGGAGCACTGGCATTGTGCGTTCATCAGGCTGAGGTGCCCCCCGCCCCTCCCCCTGAGGTGCCTGTATATTTTCTATGTGATGCCCCTCCAGTGTTCTCTCCGTTTGGAGTCAGCTATCTAGTGTGGGCCTCGCCCATGCATTTTGGGCCCAGTGGTCCACGGACAATGATTGGTGCACTCTCCGGACTTGTGTAGTTGGTGTACATAATTGTATATACTGGATTTTGAGTTTTGAGTGATGGATTTTTTTTTATTACAATCGTTACAATCATTTCCTTTTGTCCTTGCGTTATTCAAGGGGGGTGGAGGGGGTGTATGTGTAATGTTGCAGCATGTGTTTGTGTGTATGGTGTTGTGGGTGAGGGTGGGGGTGTTGTGTGTGTGTGTCACTCTCTTTTCCCTCCCCCCTCCCCTGTGTTGTAGGTGCAGTACTCACCGTGGTCGTTGCCGCCGTCGTTGGAGATCCTGATAGAGGAGCAGGAAGACCATCGCAGGCAGGATCTGCAGTTCGGGCTCCATGGCGTCCTGGTTCCTCGTGGGGTGTGGAGAGGTGAGGTTTTCCCTTCTGTGTACTGTTTCCGCTGTGTTTTTATTTGTGTTTGTTCCGCCCCGGAAAAGGTGGCGGATAGCAGGGTTGTAATAGGGTGGGCGGTACATTGTGTCCCACCTGTCTGTTGCCGGTGTCCGCCGCGCTGTTTGTCTGTACCGCCGTGGCGGTCGGAGTGTTAAAGTGGCTGTTTATGTTGGCGGTTTCTGCCACGGTCGTAATCCCATTTTGTTTCCCGCCGGCCTGTTGGCGATATTACCACCGCTTTAACACCGACCGCCAGGGTTGTAACGAGGGCCTATATGTCATATCTGTTATGCTATGGTAGATGTGGTTAAAATTCATGTGTCCTGATTGTTAGTGTTGTGCACTATTGAAATCACGTTGATAATGAACTTTATGCCATATCTGGTTTGTGTTGGATGTTTGTACAGTTGCCAGTCTACAATTTAAAGGGCATTAGTTTGCTATCTTAAATACATGTGATAATGTAACAGTAATTTATTCTGCTAATTACTCTCTCACCCACCCCTGTCAGGGGTCCCTAACCCCTGCCACCTGCTCTGAATCATAGCCCCCAAACAGTCTACATGCTATCTTGAGGTTGCACGCACTCTTTCACTACATTCCCACTCTCTCCTTGTGGGTTAAATATAGATCTACCCTCAGCCTGTGACCTTCTCCCTCTTTGTAGTGTACTCTCAGTAGTGACCACATCCACATGAATTTGAAAGCCAGTGGTAGAAGCAGAGAGAGAGAGGAATGGGATAAGAGAGAAAACATAGACATTCAACTCCATCACTCTGCCTGTCACTTTTGTTTCTCAGGGGGTTCTCTAGGATGCAGTGGATCTCTACAAGACAAATATATATCTTATGTAACTTGCCAGTCATAGTAACTTATTGAGAATGGATATACCTTAACAATAAATCTGTGTAACTCTCTGCACTTTGATGTAATACTGCTAATCCTAGAAAACTGGACATACAAAGAAAGATTATCTCAAATATACATGTATACTAGTAGTTCTCCCTAGGTTTTGAATAACTACCTCAGACGTCATCATTATAGGCTCTCTTGTGGAAAATTAATTATATTTTCTACTTGACTTCTTTAGAACTGCAAAATAGCAAACACTGTTACCATCCTGTTGTTCCCTAATTTTAGCAATCTGATTGTGCATACTAGAACTAAATATCTTGTGCATTATCTTCATATCTACATATGTAGTATAGTCCAGTCTAGGAATCTGTGAGAAACAGAGCTGTTGGTTGAGGGGTGTGTGGGCTGTTTCATAACCTCTTGGCTGACCACTGACCTTGTCAGTGTGAACCACAAAACTCACTAAATTAACTTGTGCTTAACCCTGCTGTAGCTTGGCACAACAGTCAGGCTTAACTTAGAGGCAACATGTAAAGTATATATGCAGCACTTAAACAATAATACAGTAGAAACACAACACTCAGTAGAACCTGAGATATGCAAAGTTCCTGAGTTAAGGTAAGTATAGTGCTTAAAAACACAAACTACCACTCACAGTTATCTGGTCATGCAAGACCAGGTGAAAGTCACAAGTTCAGGCCGAGCGCAATGTAGCACAACACGGATACAGAGAAGAGGCTAGTTCTGCTGAAAAAAGTTACCTTCTAATGTCTAGCACAAAGAGTCCAGTTTGCTGTGGAGAAGGCCCAGAGGAGCAGGAAGGGTTTCATAAGTGGTCATCTCTGTAGTGCAATGAGTAGGCCGGGCATCACGGACAGTCGTTGCTTTAGGGTGAAGATCTTGTAGAGCGTCGCAGACAGTCGTTGCTGGACCTTTGTTTTGGCTGTCACCGCGGGTGCTGTCAATGCTGTAGCAGAACGTGCAGATTTCACGTTGCTGGTCGTAATGCAGAGAGTCGGGTTCACCGGAGCTTTGCGTTGGCGGTCGGCTCAGATTTCAAGATCTTGGTGCAAACATGCCCGTTCACTGTTGTAAAGTCTGAAACTTCAGGATTTCTTCTTCCTTCAAGGAGGAGCTCAACTGATGCCACACCAGGGGTCAAGGTCTTGCCTATCTACCCCGAACCCAGTCTGTCTAGGGGCACAAAAGGCTAGTGTGAGGTCCATTGTGTGAGCTGAGCCGGTCCCTTTGAAATGGAAGTGTGGTAGGTGACAGTTCCGCCCTGTCCCCTCCCCCATCAAGCCAGAATGACCCATCCTACCAAACACCAGATCCTCAATTGTGATACTGTCTGAGAGGAATACTTAAAGGCCAACTACACTGTGCCTTGTGATCTAGAAACAGACTACAGGCATAAAATGGCTAGTACAAGAAAATGTCAAGTTTCTAAAAGTGGTGTTTTCAGAATTGTGACTTAAAATATGACTTTACCTTAACAGAGGATTTTAAGTTACAAATCCTCAGATATCAAACATGATATTCCAATCTGCTCCCACACAAATGTTTTCACTTATTAACTGTAATACGGTACCCCATTGTTTCCTGATAGGAGAAATAGGCCTTAGTAGTGAATACAAATTTGAGATTTTTTTCCCTATTAGGACATGTAAAACATAAAACTTACAAGTACATGTCAAAAGCTTTAAATACAATGCACCCTGCCCTGCGGGCTGTCTAGAGTCTATCATAGGAGTGATGTATGTGTATTAATAAAGAAGTTTTAGGACTGGAAAAATGTTTATTTTGCCAGGTTGAAATGGCAGTTTAAAACTGCACCCACAGGCTGCAATGGCAGGCCTGAGACCAGTTAAAAGGGCTAATTAAGTGGGTGGCACAATAAGTGCTGCAGGTCCACTAGCAGCATTACATTTTCCAACCCTGGGTACCTGTGGCACCACTTTACTAGGGACTTATAAGTAAATTAAATATGCCATTTGGGTGTATGCCAGTTTCAACATGTTTAAAGGAGAGGGCACAAGAAACTTTTGCACTGGTAACAGGAGTAGTGAAAGCAAAAGTTTGGGGAAGACTACCCTAAGGCTGACAGGTTTAACATGTGTCCTCCCCAGCTGAAAGTGGAGAGAACTACCAAACCTCCTGAGATTTCTCAACCACAAGGCATTAGAACCTCAATAAACCATCAACATTGGCATGATCTGACCCAGGGCGGTGTTCCACCATAAATTCCATTCCCTGTAGGGAGGTGGACCACATCAACAATTTGGAATTCCCACCCATCATCTGCATTAGCCATCTGAGGGGCCTGTGGTCTGTCTGAATCCAGTCCACAGCAAAGGCTACTCTTTTAATAACACTCCACCACTTTTCACTGGGAAGTAACCTGCTGATGAAGGCTACCGGTTGGTCTAGGCCCTCCTCTTTTACCTGTGCTAGGACCATCCCTTTGCCATGCTCTGAAGTCTCTGTCTGCACAATAAATTCATGGGAGATATCTGGAGCGTTGAGTATCAGTGCTTTTCATATGGCTTCCTTGAGGTTGTCAAAGATTTCTAGCAGGCCTCTCTCCAAATCACTATCTTGGGCTGCTTCTTATAAGTCAGCTGCATTAAAGGGATGTAACAATTGTGCTATAACCCTTAATAATCCTCCTATAGTAACCGGTGAGGCCCAGGAAAAATCCCCTTCTTAATCTAAGTTTTAGGGATGTTATTTTGCCAGGATTTTCTCAATCTTGGCTCAGAGAGCCCCCACCCACCTGGTGTCCCTGATAAACCACCAAACCCTGCACGGTCTGGCACTTGCAGGCCTTGATCATCAGACCTGCCTGTTGCAGAGCCTGAAGAACCTCCTGGAGGTGGCACAGGTGTTCCTCCCAGCTGGAGCTGTAGTTAGCTATGTCATAGATGCAGGAGGCATTGAATGTCTTCTTCCCACCAGGACCTTGTTAGTCAGCCTCTGAAAAGTGTCAGGGACATTTTTCAATTCAGAAGGCCTCACACAAAATTAGCAATGGTCCTCTGGAGTAGAAATTGCAGACCTCTCTTTGGCGCCATCTGTCAGATCAATCTGCCAGAACCCTGATGTCAAGTCAGAGGTACTCAGGAACTTTGCATCTCTCCGCCTGTCGATTAGCTCATCAGCTTGAGGGATGGGATGAGCGTCAGTTTTGGTGACTGAAATGAGTTCCCTGTAATCCATGCAAACCTGAGTTCTAGGGTGGCTTCTGGTGGAACCTTTGATATCAGCACTACAGGGCTAGAACAGGGATCACTGAAGTGCTTAATCAACCACAGTACAATCATTTTGGAGACTTCCTCCTTAATGCTAGCCCTCACTTTGTTTGTCAACCTGTACATTTTGTTTTTCACAGGCAGTATCAATGTCATGGACACACAGGTGTAAAAGCTCAGGGGGTGAGGGAGAATGGAGAGAGAGAAACTGTCTAAACAACTGGTGACAGTGCCTCTG
Source organism: Pleurodeles waltl (assembly GCF_031143425.1). Taxonomy (NCBI): domain Eukaryota; kingdom Metazoa; phylum Chordata; class Amphibia; order Caudata; family Salamandridae; genus Pleurodeles; species Pleurodeles waltl. The sequence continues at coordinate 339,484,765 of NC_090445.1, forward strand.
CTGTTCTGGGGTCAGAGTAGGGGAAAGATTAACACCATCTACTGCCCCAACTTGCTCTTTGGAGGAAAGGAGATCAGCGAGAGGTTCACTCTCCTCTTCCACACCATCATCTGTCACCAGGAACATAGTGACCTCAGACTTCTTATAGTATGGTTTCAGGTGGTTGAGGTGGAGCACCTGTAAGGGATTTCTTGTGGTCTTAAGGTCCACCAGGTAGGTGACCTCCCCTGTTTTCTCCTTCACCTCGTAGGGTCCAGAGCGCCGTTCTTGGAATGCCCTGCTTTTTGGCTAGGTTGAAACTCAACCAGAGTACCTTCTGGTCATACCAGAGTTTCATAACCCCTTGCTGACCTCAAGATCCACTTTTGCCTTCTTCAGAAGTGGTTTTTGTGGCTTTTGGGGAGCTGACATGTATCGGACTGCATTCTGGGAGGACTTCTTGGGAGGTTGCTCCCACCCCTTCTTCACCAGTCTGAACAGTTCCCTAACAGGTTGATCATAGATGAGTTCAAAAGGGCTAAACCCATCTCCCTTCTGTGGTACCTCTCTGTATACAAAGAACAGACAATGGCAAGAGTCCCACTTCTGCCTCATGAGCTCAGTCAGGCCATAATTATGCCTCTGATGGTTTTGTTGAATCTCTACAAGTCCATTTGTTTGAGGGTGTGGGGAACTTGTAGTGTGGGTTTACCCTGCCATGTGGTGCCACCTCAGTCGGTAACCCTTGGCAGTGGGCTCAAGGTGCCTTGCCAGCCTTTGTGGATCCAGCAGAACCAACACATCTCTGCTTTGCAGCACAACCCCAAGCAGAACCGGCTTATCTTTGCTGCTGTGTGGACCTGTTGCAAAGACTGTCTGACGCATCCCTGACTCCGGACTTTGCGTTTCAAGCCATTATCAATGGGATCTTTGACATCGATGCAACAGGTCCTCACACCACAGTCTCACCACATCGCAGAACCCACACATGCAATGTTTTGCATGAAATCAGGGCCAGGATTGCCGGGGAGTCTGTGCTGGTGTCCCAGCAGTGAATGCTGGGACACGAGAGGAAGAGGAGTGCGAGGGGCAGGATGCAGCAGGGATTGAGGCAAGATACGTATATATATATTTTTTTTACCTTGTCTCTGCTCCCTTAACCCCCACTCTTTCCCTTGCATTATGCAGCCACCTCTGGTCACCAGGGCAAAAGAAGGAAAATAATAGAGTATCCAGTGTCTGAATTGATAAATGTGTTATCAGAGATCCCTGTATCAACCACAACGTCCCAGCTGGACCCAACTGTGTGTCCCAGGATATTAGGCCGTTAAACTATATCTCTTGTTGGTTCACTATTAGTTACTTTTTAATAAAGACGTCTCATATACATGCCAACAGATCCAATTCAGGTGAGAGACTCACGATTTTTGAAGCCAAAATGGCTTTATTTTAGGTATCTCCTGCCTGAAGTTGTCAATGCTTCAATACAAGTAAATGGGTGAAATATTTTCTTCCGATTTTGTTTTTAAAAAACTTACACTTTCGTATTAAAAAATGTTGACATGTATGCTCTCATTGCAGTGATAAAATCCAGGGTACTTAAAGTGAAGAAGCCCAAAAGAATGCACATTTCAATCAAGGATTGCCACCTGAGGCTCAGTGGTAGCCAGCACCAACTGCTGCTCAGGAGGTCCAGGCTGAGCTAGGTGCAGGAACTTTTGGCTCCTCAGCCTCTGCGGTGCTGCTTTTGCAGACAGAAATCCTGTCACAGGAAGAAACATGGGTGTTGCCAGCACGAAGAATTGTGGGACACAATAATACCATCACTGCCACTGCTCTATTGGCACTAGCAGCATGGTGAGAGAATCTTGGGTGTGGAGTACAACACCTATAAACACTTTTACCCATTACAGCGTAGAGGTAGCATGTTTAATTATGCAGTCTATGATTACAGTGACACATGTGTGAAACATGGTGTCCCCATGTATTTACAGCAGCCCACAGCCCCGCCCATAGCACTGAGTGTTTTCAAGGAGCGGGGTCCGGGGAAAAATACCAGGTCTTCTGAAGGCGGTGTCCAACAGTTGGAGTTGCAAAGCTGTGTAGCTGTTATTATAGTGGTAAAATGTGGCAAGACTATGAAACCACAAGAGCTTTGTTAATACTTGTAAACTCTTAAGTCATACGGAGGTACTCTGTGGCACCTGCAGCTGTGCTACATTGTGCCTGTATTCCCCTTTCTCCATCTTTGCTCTACATCCCCCAGCTGCCTCTTTTCTTCTCCTCTGATTTTTAGGCCCATATTTAAGAAAAGGTCGTGCATCAGAGCTGATGCGTCACTTTTTCTGCGCTTCCCCAACTGGCACCTAACGACGCATGGTTGCACCGTATTTATAATAGGGCACACCTTGGCGGTCGTTAGCACAATAGCGTCAACATTTTTGACACTACTGTGGTGCTTTGCTACACCAGCATAAAAAATGTTGACGCTAGTGTAGCAAAGTGCAAGGATGCCGACAGGTTTATATGCGAATGTCATTTTAACGCCTGCTCGAGCAAGCATTAAAAATGACGCCAAAAATGGCACAGTGAAATCTGTTAAATTTCACTGCGCCATTTTTGCTGACTTCCAGTGCCCGAACGACCTGGCGCAGGTATAATGTAAAGAGAAGGGTTTACAAAGTGGCGCAATGAATGCATTGCGCCACCTTGTAAACATGGCGCAGGGAAAAAGCCACAAGCAAAGGTGGCACTAGGGCCTCTTAAATATGCCCCTTAGTTTCATCAGGTTTCGCATTCCCATCCTTCACCGCTGCCCACATTTGTCTACTGCCCCCAGGGATTTTGTTTCCTTGAAAAGATGAATTGAACACGCCCTCTCGCCCCCCCATCAAGTCTCCTTTAAAGGGCCCACAAAAGAGCAGAGCGCGCGGCCTCAGCACCACTCCTCCCAGATACCTGCACCTGGGACGCCTCCCTCGCCCCCTCCAACACATTTCAAATACCAACAAAACGCTCTCCAGAGGTGGAACAAACAGCGCAGTTGCAAACCGCACCACATCCAGCAGGAGTCGGATCTGCTAACGCCTACTAAAAGGTTTGTGTAGGATCCAAGCAGAGGGGAAGGGGAAGAAAAGGCCTGCCCCCTCCCCCGATCCCTTTCCGTGAATAATACATGTAAATTCCTGCATTGTGTACGGCAGGGGAGCTCTGCATATAAAAAAGGTATTTATTTTTATCACAGGTGCATTACAGCTGCCATCTCATTCTAATGACATACGAGAGAAAGGAAAATTGTTAGTCTTCAGGTTAATGAGCTAAACCTATGAGCTTTCTAAAGGGAAATATTTTGATAGCTCCTTTTTGTTGACACCCCAAGCCCCTGTTATGCTACCTAAGACTCCCAAAGAAGGAATATCCTCAGCATGGCGCAAATTAGCAGAAAAATGCCCTAAACTTCCGGGTGTACTTGCATCTGGTGCACACTCGTTGGTGATTAACTTTGACCGTAGTAGGGTGTAAAGGCCCATTTCAGATTGCACCGAATGAGGAAAGCAAATAAGCCCAAATTCCTTGAGTTCCTTGATTAAACCCCTCTCACGCTGATAACATTTTTCAAGATTGAAAAAGCTCGTTGTAGAGCACAATTTCCACATACATTGGCTAAAAGACCATAGAGTCTGAAGAAGAGTTGAAAAAGTATACCAACACTTTTATAGTATGTCAGGCAAGTCTGATCCTACCGTGTTTGGAGATCACACTCCTGAAGGAAACTGAAAAATGGTGAAATGTTCTGCTCAAGTTCCACTAACAATTAGCTACAAAGACATACCTACTAGAAGAATTTGAAAAAACCTAGATTTGCAATTTCTTGTTTTTCACATTATATGTTGCATCTTGCTTTGTTTCTACATTCATTTCTTGTTGTGTTTCCATTCCATCTCTTCCAAGAAGATTCTGTATCATTTGTGAAGACTGAGAGTGTGCTTAGAAGGTGTGGGCTGGAAAAAACGTTGCATAAATCTTACAATCGTGGGTAGTAGTCCGCAGTTCTAGACAAATATCCAAGGTCCCCAGAAGAGTGCTACTCCTTGGGATACAGAGACCTAACAGGTTCAGAAAGCAGACGGAGTATGCCACTTTACAGGCTCCAGCCCCAAAAAGCAATCATAAAAAGCTTTATCAACAAAGATAAACTAAATGCCTCTGCACAAGTTATGAACGATTAGAAGTAGTAATTGCTATCTGCACCAAGGGCCCAGCATCATGAACATGTCTAGCAATGTTAGCATGGAGTAAGTCTGAAATATAAGCCTGAAGTATAGTTTGCCAATGCGATAATTTTGCCATGAAATTGTGAGTATCTGAAAATCCACATAGTGCTATCAAATACCTGCTTTTCATTCTGGACAAAAAAGACTTAGGGTGTCAGTATGACCCCGGCAGATGGCGTTAAGATGGATAAAAGTACTGCCAACAGGCTGGCGGTACTTTTCTCCATATTGACACATTGGCAATGTACCACACCTCCGGCCACGGCGGTAACGACCGCCGGGCTGGAGACTTGACTCTTCAGGCCGGCGGCTGGCATTTGCCCGCCTGCGGGATTATGACCCCGCCTACCGCCATGGGTTTTATGGCAACCTTACTGCCACGAAAACCATGGGGGTAGGCACTATCAGTGACAGGGAATCCCTTCCCTTTTACTGAGAGGGGTCTTCCCCACCCCAATTCCCCTCCACAGATTCTCCCCACCCCCTCTTCCTCTCCAGACCCCCCCTTTATTCACGCAACTTCATTCACACACGCACACTCGCATTCACACACTCATACCCACATTCATCCACGCATGCAGACATCCATTCAAACACATCCACACACACTTACATACATACAAGCACACACGCATTCATACAACACAACATACACACACTCACACATCCATACATGCACACACATACAACACACAACACACACCCACATTCACGCATGCACACATTCACACACAACCACACACACACACAACACACCCCACCCCCCTCCCCGTCGGAGCACCTGACTTACCTGTTGTGAGGGGGTCCTCCGGCAGGAGATGGGACGGGGCGCTGCTGCCAGCAGCAGCGTCCACCAGAAGAACTCTGCCAGGCCGTACCATGGGTCATGATACGGTCTGCGGCGGTCTACTGGCATGGTGCTGCTGCTGGCAGCAGTGCCACCTTACCACCATTCGCCGGCATGGCCACAGCCGGATTTCGCCATCCTTCATGTGGAAATCCAGCTGTGGTCATTATTGGGTAGATGGCTGGTAGCCGCGGCAACGGTCTTTTGGCTGCCGTTGCCGCGGTGGTAGGCGGTTTTTACCGCCAGGGTCAAAATGACCCCCTTACTTCCCTAAGCAAAAGCTATTCGTGGATAATGAAACACTCATGTTGTTGTAAATACAAACGTTTTTCTTTACTTTTAGTAAATGCATGTTTGGTCCCCAAACATAAGCTTGACATTTTCAGGAGCTCCTGGGTAGTTATGGGTGTGATAGTGAGTCCATAGGAAAGGTGTTTTTTTCTCTTCTGAATAATGTTTTACCTCTATAATGTATTTGTTCCAAATTGGCAGAGATGCTTTTCCATTTAATTTCGATTCTTTCAAATTTGGTACAGATTAGTTGAGGGATGTATTGGTTATTTTGAAAAATTACTTTTCGCTGGGAGTATACAAAGTTATCATCCTAAAGTCTGCTTCCTGTTACAGCAAAACGTATTTGAAATCTCCACACCGAATTTATGATGAAGGCAACACTTGTGCCAGAAATTACACTTTCTGTGGTTTGTTGCAATTCTGTTGGGTATTTTTGGAGTTAGTTGTGATTATATTCAAATAAAGAAATAGTGTCTACGGGTTGTTGTTTGTATATCAGTATCATTAACGCTTGATCCAATGATTCGGCCATGAATCACAATCACAAACATTAACAATACTGATTGCCCCGTGATTCTCCAGGATAGGAAAGCCACATATAAAGTTTGGGGAGCAATTTCAATTTGGTTGGCTAACGGAATGGTTCAGATCTTCTGGCTCACGTGACATATGGTGTCAAACATTACAGAGTTGAAAAAAGTCCTAATTCCCCCCAAAATACCAGAAACATATGTTGTGTTCTTGCTTCTCTACCAGGAGCACGAATGCCGGCGGCGAAGGCCACGGTGAGTACTGCACCTACAACACAGGGGAGGGGGGAGGGAAAAAACAGGGACACACACATGCAACTCCCCCACCTGCCCCCCCCACGCTGACCCACTACAACACACACACTAATACATATTTATTTATACATTATAGTTACACCCCCTAACCTCCACCGGAAGAATGCAAAGACAAAAGGAAATGAGTGTAACCATTGTAATATATTAAAATCAAGTACGCAAAAATATGTATATACACCATAAACAAAATATACACTAAGCTTAGTAGTCCAGGTAGTGCTCCAATGAAGTCAGTGGAACACTGGGCCCACACGGTATGGTCGAGGCCCACACAAGATCCCCAACCATGACGGAGAGAACACTGCAGGGGCATCAGAGAGCAAGAAAACAGGCACCTCAGGGGGAGGGAAAGGGGGGCACCTCAGCCATTTGAGTGCACAATGCCAAATCCACAAGAGGGCCACATGCCCACTGTTCAATCCTGGGGAGTGCTAAGCCACAGTCTCTCAAGTCTCTACAGTGGGTGGGTTGCCCACTGCCATATCCTGGGGAGTGCAAAGCCACAGTCTCACAAGTCTCTACAGTGGGTGGGTTGCCCACTGTTCAATCCTGTGGAGTGCAAAGCCACAGTCTCACAAGTCTCTACAGTGGGTGGGTTGCCCACTGCCATATCCTGGGGAGTGCAAAACCACACTCACAAGTCTCTACAGTGGGTGGGTTGCCCACTGTTCAATCCTGGGGAGTGCAAAGCCACAGTCTCACAAGTCTCTACAGTGGGTGGATTGCCCACTGTTCCATCCTGGGGAGTGCAAAGCCACAGTCTCACAAGTCTCTACAGTGGGTGGATTGCCCACTGTTCCATCCTGGGGAGTGCAAAGCCACAGTCTCACAAGTCTCTACAGTGGGTGGGTTGCCCACTGTTCAATCCTGGGGAGTGCAAAGCCACAGTCTCTCAAGTCTCTATAGTGGGTGGGTTGCCCACTGTTCCATTCTGGGGAGTGCAAAGCCACAGTCTCACAAGTTTCTACAGTGGGTGGGTTGCCCGCTGTTCAATCCTGGGGAGTGCAAAGCCACAGTCTCTCAAGTCTCTATAGTGGGTGGGTTGCCCGCTGTTCCATCCGGGGGAGTGCAAAGCCACAGTCTCACAAGTCTCTACAGTGGGTGGATTGCCCACTGTCCCATCCTGGAGAGTGCAAAGCCACAGTCTCTCAAGTGGATGTATCTCTCCACTGGTTCTGGAGGGGGCCATGTCCCCAGAGTGCTTCATCTTGCTAAGGACAGAGGTAGTGGATGCCTTTCTCCACTGGTTCTGGAGGGGGCATGGTGCCCACAGTGCTTCATCCTGCTAAGGACAGAGGTAGTGGATGTATCTCTCCACTGGTTCTGGAGGGGGCCTTGTGCCCAGAGTGCTTTATCCTGCTAATGAAAGAGGTAGTGGATGTATCTCTCCACTGGTTCTGGAGGGGGCTCTGTGTCCAGAGTGCTTCATCCTGCTCGTGACGGACTCAGTAGCGTCAGTGCCCTTGGCGCTCATGGGTCAGCAGTGCTTGGAGCGGCGGTGCCCTGTTCAGCGGTGCTTAGAGCTGCGGTGCCCTGTTCAGCGGTGCTTGGAGCGGCGGTGCCCTGTTCAGCGATGCTTGGAGCGGCAGTGCTCTGTTCAGTGGTGTTTGTAGCGGCGGGGCCCTGTCAGTGGTGCTTGGAGCAGCAGTGCCTGTTCAGCGGTGCTTGGAGCGGCGGTGCCCTGTTCAGCGGTGCTTGTGCGGCGGTGCCCTGTAAGCGGTGCTTGGAGTGGCAGTGCCCTGTTCAGCGGTGCTTGAGGCGGCAGACTCCTTTGCAGTGACTCAGCTGCTGGCGGTCCTCTCTGTCCCAGCGGGGCTTGTGCTGGCGGTCCTCTCTGTCCCAGCGGGGATGATGGCGGTGGCCTCCTGGCCAGCTGGGATGATGGCGGTGGCCTCCTGGGCTGTGGGGATGATGGCGGTGGCCTCCTGGCCAGCGGGGATGATGGCTGTGGCCTCCTGGGCAGCGGGGATGATGGTGGTCTCCTCCGCCGTGCTGGTCTTCTCAGACTTTCCTGGTTTCTTGTGGCCCTTCCCCACCTTGGAAGGTGTCGCAGCTGACTCCGCACTCCCACCGGGACCCCTGGGAGCGGCTTTGGTGGCTGGAGTCTTCCCCCTCTCCCGCCGGGCACTGGCCAACTTTTGATGCTCGACAGGTGGGGTACTGTCCGTGCTGTGGCTCCGTGCCACACCGGCTGACCTCGTGGATGGTGCACTCCAGATTCCGGTGACTACCGGCAGCACTGGTCCCGGAGAAGTTGTGGCTGAGGTGCTAGTCCGGGACCTAGGAGACGGACGGGGTGGGGGAGGTGTGGGAAAGAGGTCAAGGTTGGACAGGAAAAGTTTTTGGGAGACACTGGGACGGGTAGCTGGAGGGGGTTTTGGAGTGGAGGAAGAAGTTGTGGTTGTAGGAGGTGTTCGTTTGCTGACTTTGGGTGAAGGTGCATGGGCTGGAGGCTGTCGTGAGGTGGATGGCTGTTGGGTGGGTGTGTGCCTGCGTTTGTGTATCTTGGGAGGTGGCATCACAGACACACTGGGAGAGGACACCGGGGACGTGTGAATGGTAGTGGGGGTGGTGATTGCACATGAGCGGGGTGTGATGGGGGGTGTGCCGGTGATGGCAGTAGTGGCTGTAGATGTAGTGCATGCAGGTGTGAGTGTAGACGAGACTGGGAGGGAGGAGGGAGACGAGGATGAGGGGGACACAGTGGAGGCAGTGGATGTTGGTGTGTCTGCATGTGTGTGATGCTTGTGTGAGTGCCTGTGGGATGTGTGGTGCTTATGTTTGCCAGAGCTTCCCTTGTGTGTTGACGTGTGTGCGTGCTGGTCTGAAGGTGTACTTGTGTTAGGCTGGGGTACAGGGGATTGGGTCTGGGTGGAGGAAGTTGGAGGGGGGAGGCTAGAGACAGGGACAATTGCTGCCATCAGTGCTGAGGCCAGAGTCTGAAAAGCTTGCTGAAGGGCCGTCTGACCAGAATGAATGCCCTCCAGGAATGCATTTGTTTGTTGCAACTGCCTTTCTACACCCTGGATGGCATTCAAAATGGTAGACTGCCCAACAGTGAGGGACCTGAGGAGGTCAATGGCCTCCTCACTGAGGGCAGCAGGGGTGACTGGGGCAGGGCCTGAGGTGCCTGGGACAAAGGTGATGCCCACCCTCCCGGGTGTGCGGGCACGGGGCAAAGGCTGAGGGGCTGCTGGGAGGGCGGTGCTGGTAGGGGGGGCTGGCGGCTGTACCTGTAGATGGGGGGGCACAGATGTTCCCGCCACAACAAGGGAGCTCCCATCAGAGGACGAGTCTGTGTCGCTGGTGTCAGCTCCTGTCCCCGCTGTGGAGCTCCCCTCGCCCTCCGTCCCACTGGTGAAGTCTGAGTCCGTAGTGTGGCCCTCCATGGCCATGTGGGATGCAGCCCCCTCATGCTCCGGTGCCACTGCTCCTCCGCCTGATGATGCTAATGCATACAAAAACAGGGAGACCACAAAAAGGGGGGACGACGACAGAAGAAAGACATGTTGAGTGCATACATTACCGCTACCGTTGGCGGACACGACAGACACAGAAGCCCCCTGCACTATGCCGCGCTCTTGGGCTCCACTGTTCAATCCCTGGGAAATGGCCTACTAGGCTATGCACGACATCCGCACACATGAATGACACAGGGGCATGACTAGGTGTACTTGGCACTCTGCAGAGGTGGGGTGGGGTGCCACATGGCCTTCCTTACGGAGGGACTGTGCCTCCACTGCGCGCAAAATCAGCAGGATGAGAGTGTACTCCCCCCCTTGTGGATGCTGTGATGCCCTCAAGCGCCCATCCAACTCCGGGTACTCCACCGCCAGGATCCTGAACATCAGGGGGCTCATGGTGCGACGGGCACCCCTCCCACGTTGGCAGGCCATCCCCAGCTGAGCCTCCGCCGTCTTCTTGCTCCAATGGCGAATGTCCTCCCATCTTTTCCGGCAGTGGGTGCTCCATCTGTGGTAGACCCCCAGGGTCCAGACGTCCTTGGTGATGGCACGCCAAATATCTTTTTTCTGGTGGGCGCTGACCTACATGAATTGTACAGGGGGAAGAGAAACTTATTACCAACTGCACCGTCACAGTCTTTGGCCCCCATCCCTGCCGTTGCCATGTGGCACATGCACTCACCGTCGTTTCATGCACGCCGCAATCTCCCCCCCTTCTTACATCCACCCCACTCCACACAGGCATAGCCCATACAGCATGCTCCCAGTGTACTTACCTGTTTGTCTGGAGGACCGTAGAGTAGCGTGTACTGGGGGAGGACCCCGTCCACGAGTTTCTCCAACTCCTCCGATGTGAAGGCAGGGGCCCTTTCCCCAGACACTGGAGCCATTGTCTCTTCCAGACCGAGGTCACAGCAGCACTTGCAGTGTAGGTCCTCTCCTGTCGAAGATCAGGTATTGAGTGATTGAACAGATAGAAAATGGCGGTCACATCCGCGGCGGTGCGTACCGTCACTGCCGGCATACATTGTTATTGACTCCTGGGACCCATAGGGTCCAATGTTAACCAATGCAGCATTGCGCCACGGTTTTCGACTGCCTACCGCAATGGTGTACAACGCCAGCGCAGTTACCTCACATCCCATTGTCCCACTTTAGAGGTCAGGCAGCCGCCATTTCAGGGGCCCACATGGCTTAATTTTTAACTGCGTCACACATACCTAGTCCTAGACTCAACACACATACAGGCCACGTTTTGGATTATGATTCGTGTTCTGTGTAAGCTGTGGGTACGTACATCTGAGTTGGTTGACTCTGTGCTCGCTGTTGTCCTTTATAGGCACCGTCCGCTGGGACATGTGAGGAGATGGCGGCATCCTCTGGTGTACTGACCGCTGGTGGACCTGTCGACAATGGAGGAAAGACATGTGATCATCACATACAGGCTTAACCGTTCCACAATCCAGGAACTCTGTACCCAGCTGGAGCCAGACCTGATGTCAGCTATCCGCCATCCCACAGGAATCCCCCCTCAAGTGCAGGTGCTGTCAGTGCTCCATTTCCTTGCAAGTGGGTAATTTCAAACAACTGTGGCCATTGCATCATGGATGTCCCAGCTTATGTTTTCCAACGTGTTGTCCAGAGTGTTGTCTGCTCTGCTGAAACACATGCGGAGCTACATCGTTTTCCCTCAGGTTGAGGATTTGCCTACAGTGAAAGGTGATTTCTATGCCCTGGGACATATCCCCAACATCATAGGTGCCACTGATGGGACACATGTGGCTTTGGTCCCCCCGCAGGAGTGAACAGGTGTACAGAAACCGGAAGAGTTTTCATTTGATGAATGTACAGATGGTATGTTTGGTAGACCAGTACATCTCCCATGTTAATGCCAAGTTCCCTGGCTCAGTGCATGACGCCTACATCCTGCGGAATAGCAGCATCCCTTATGTGATGGTCAACTCCAGAGGCACTGTGTGTGGCTATTAGGTGAGCACCTGGAAGCAAGACAGTGGGAATGGTTGTCTGGGTCTGGGGTTATCCCTACAGGTTAGTGTGTGTCTAACTGTTGTCCCTCGCCATTTGTAGGTGACTCTGGTTACCCCAACCTGTCATGGGTACTGACCCCAGTGAGGAATCCCAGGACAAGGTCGGAGGAACGCTACAATGAGGCCCATGGGTGAACACGGCGGATAATCGAGCGGACCTTCGGCCTCCTGAAGGCCAGGTTCAGGTGCCTCCATATGACAGGTGGATCCCTATTCTACTCACCAAAGAAGGTGTGCCAGATCATCGTGGCCTGCTGTATGCTTCACAACTTAGCTTTGCGACGACAGGTGCCTTTTCTGCAGGAGGATGGTCCAGATGGCGGTGTTGTTGCAGCTGTGGAGCCTGTGGACAGTGAAGACGAGGAAGCAGAAGAAGAAGACATGGACAACAGGGACTCAGTGATCCTGCAATATTTCCAGTGAGACACAGATAAGAATACAAAACCTGCCTACTACATGTACTTGAACACTACTACCTCTCTACTGTCTGTCGTTTTCACCCAGTGTATGGTCACTGAGTTGTCACTTTCCCTTACGATTTCACAGATGTGGGTCCCACTGTGTGACATCTGCTTTGATTCCTCATGAACTAGAGCTGTGTGATATAGGTATGTTGACATTACAGTTGAAAGAGCTTTTTGCCACAGTAATTGCTGATACACTATTCCGAAATCACAGACTGACTCCAGATTGTTTTGTGCTTCAAGGGTGTTTATTTTAGTGCTCTATATTGGAGGGGGTTGCAAAATGGTGAGGGGTGATGGTGGAGGAATGTCCATGGCAGAGTCCAGTCTATTAGTCTCACAGGTGCATTGCCCAAATGGGCATAGGAAGTGGAGCTGGGGCAGTTTAAGGATGGACATGATGACAAAGTGGGACAGAAGGATGACATTCAGGGTGGTCTCATTTCTTGGCAGGGGTCTTGGCATCGTTCTCTGTCTTTGTCCTGGATCTCAGGGACCATTTGCGGGGTGGTTCTCCCTCTGCAGGGGGTAGGGTGCTGGTGTGGTGGTCCTGTGGAAGTGCCTCCTGTCCACTAGCGCCGGCAGAGGTGGTGGGCAGTTCATCGTCCAGGCTAGTGTCAGGGGCCCCTTGTTGTGCCACAGTGTCCCTCCTGGTGTTGAGTACTTCCTTCAGCACCCCTACGATGGTGCCCAGGGTGAAATTGATGGCTCTGAGTTCCTCCCTCAGGCCCAAATACTGTTCCTCCTGCAGGTGCTGGGTCTCCTGAAACTTGGCCAGTACCGTTGCCATCATCTCCTGGGAGTGGTGGTAGGCTCCAATGATGTTGAAGAGGGCCTTGTGGAGAGTGGGTTCCCTTGGCCTGTCCTCCCCCTGTCGCACAGCAGCCCTCTCAGTTCCCCTGTGTTTCTGGGCCTCCGTCCCCTGGACTGTGTGCCCACTGCCACCGCCCCCAGGTCCCTGTTGTTGTTGGGGTGGTGGGTTAGCCTGGGTTCCCTGTAGTGGTGGACACACTGCTGATTGACGTGTCCTGGGGACAGAGGTATGGGCCCGCTGGGTGGGTGCTGTGCTGGTGTTTCCAGAGGGGGGAAGCTCTGTAGTGACCTGTGACTGTGTGATGGGAACCGACTGTCCCGGGGTCCCCGATGGGCCGGGCTGGTCATCTAGATCCAGTTGGACAGAGGTGCTGTCATCACTGTGGGCCTCTTCTGTTGGTGGTGTGGACATGTGTGGACCCTCCTGTCCGGTGACGTTGGGTAGGGGTCCTGCAGGGGTATAAAAGGATGTTTATTACATCTGTGTGTGCCATGGTGTGCAATGGGTGGGTGACCGTGTACCCCAGTGCTCGCATTCCTTTGCGGGACCTTGTGTGATGATGGTTTAGGGGGGTGTACGGGTTTGTGCAGTGGGCATGCTTTTGTGATGGGTGTCCATGCTTTGGTGTTGCATGCAGGGCTTGGTGTTGGGATGTGTAGTTTGTGATGTTGGGACATTTGTGAGGAGTTGGACTGATGGGGGTGAGGGTGGGGGTATGTGATGGCATGCAGGTAGGGTGGGGGATGTAATAGTCAAGATTTGACTTACCAGAGTCCATTCCTCCATCTAGTCCTGTGAGGCCTTCAGGATGCAGAATTGCCAAGACCTGCTCCTCCCATGTTGTTAGTTGTGGGGGAGGAGGTGTGGGGTCCGCCGCCAGTCCGCTGAACCGTCTTGAGACCACGGAACGCACCTTCCCCCGTAGGTCGTTCCACCTCTTCCTGATGTCATCCCGATTTCTTGGGTGCTGTCCCACTGCGTTTACCCTGTCCACTATTCTTCACCATAGCTCCATCTTCCTTGCAATGGAGGTCTGCTGCACCTGTGATCCGAATAGCTGTGGCTCTACCCGGACGATTTCCTCCACCATGACCCTGAGCTCATCCTCCGAGAACCTGGGGTGTCTTTGCCGTGTCATGGGGTGGTGTGGGTGATGTGTGGGGTGGTGTGTGTGGTGATAAGCGTGCTGATATGTAGTGGGGTGTTGTGTGAGGTGCGTGGAAGTTATGTGGGTGATGGTGTTGTGTGCCTGTGGATGCTAGTATTGTTGATGGTGGTGTCTCTCTCTGTGCTTCTTTCTCAATTGTGGTCGTAGGGGTTTGTGGGTGATGTGGGTGTGTGTTTTATATTGTATTGGGTGTGTGGGAGTGGTGTGTGTATGTGTATCAGGTGTGTGTATTTCAAATTGTCCAATGTGTTTGTGTTTTGTATGTGTGTGTGTATTTTGAGTGGATTTGTGATAGTGTGGGCGTATTTCTGTTGGCGTGACGGTGGAGGTTTTGTTTTTGCCAGTTTATCACTGACCTTTGATGTGGCGGACTTGTGTGGGTGTCTGAATATTGGCAGATTCCGTGCTGTGTGTCATAATGGCTGTGGCGGATTTCTGCAGGCGCGGCGGTGTGTTTGCGGTCTTCTGCACGGCGGTAAGCGGCTTTTACCGCCAATGTTGTGATGAGGGCCTATATGTGACAATTCAGATACAGGGGTAGATCTGTCCATATCTGCTGAATGTTAAATCATCTTTAATATATTAATATACAACCTGTAAATTATCCTCTAAACAGTCGACATGTGCTTCTCAAGATACCTCAGTTTCTCAAGAGTTGAAATATTCATAATCATCACTATATTAATTGCCCTTGAACTGTAAAATCAATCATGTCAGATTACAACCCATGTTAAGGTTATTCTTCTTTTGTAATCTGTTTTATAATCCAGATTCAGTTGGCAGGTTGCAATGACTCCCAACAGCTAAACTTAATTGACCACTGTAAATTGTCCAATAATGTCCCCTGACTCTAATATCCAGTGTTCTGGTCTTAGATCAGAGGTTTCAGTTCATGGACAGCTGACTTGGAGAAGACTAGGGCCTCATTATGACATTGGCGGTAAATCCCACTTACCACCATGCCGACTGCCGCCAACATAGCGCTGCCGCAGCGGATATCCACTAGCCATATTATGACACACACACACAAATACGTCACTATTCAGACACACACACAAATCCACCAGCCCACAGGTTAGTGATAAAGTGGCGGTAGCAAAACCCACACCGTTACGCAAACAGAATAACATCCACAACATTATGACCCACGAAAAACCACGACGGACATTCAATGACAGTAAACCATTGGCGGTACATACTGCAGCGCTCAAAACACACACACACTAACAAAACAGCACCACATTAGCCAATTCAAACTACACACACCTGACACCGATACACACACCACTCCTCCCCACACACACCACTATAAAATACACACCCACAGTACCCACAAACCTTTATGACTACAAACCATTGCCAACAGACTGACATCACGGATACTGACAAGACCAGACCCACACACCACCATCACCTATACACTACCCACGCACCTTACAACACACACCCCAACACATCACCCTACACACCCTCACACACACCACTCACACTACACTCATGGCACCACAATGACACCCCAGATTCTCTGAGGAGGAGCTGAGGGTCATGGTGGAGGAAATCATCTGGGTAGAGCCACAGCTCTTTGGATCCCAGGTGCAGCAGATATCCATTGCTAGGAAGATGGAGCTATGGTGGAGAATTGTGGACAGGGTCAACGCTGTGGGACAGCACCCCAGAACAAGGGATGATGTCAGGAAGAGGTGGAACGACCTATGGGGGAAGGTACATTCCATTGCAGCAAGACACCAACTTGCTGTACAGAGGACTGGCGGTGGGTCCCCCACCCCCTCCCCCACAACTAATAACATGGGAGGAGGAAGTCTTGGCAATCATGCATCCTGAGGGCCTGGCAGGAGTAGCAGGAGGAGTGAACTCTGGTAAGTCAACTCTCCATTTCTGTCACCCCCCTACCTGCATGCCATCACATACCCTCACCCTCACCCTCACTCCCATCACTCCACCACTTCCTACACACCCCACCATCACATCTCACTCATCCCAGTGCCAAGCCCTGCATGCTCTACTAATGCATGGACACCCCTCACAGCCCTTCATGGACACCCTTCACTAAAGTATGCACACTAGAGAGAATCAGCTAGCCCACCAAATAACAACTCACACAAGGCAAAGCTAACAGGGCAATAACAAACATAGAGGGCAACCCACCCATGCACAGGATGTCACACACAGAAACAATAACACTGCATTTACATACCCACAGGTATCCCAGCCAAAGTCACAGGAGAAGAGGTGCCAGCAACATCCAGTCCCCCCACAGAAGAGGTCCACTGTGATGACAGCGAGCTCTGCTCGCCTGGATCTGGATGACCAACATGGCCCTTCAGGGACCTCCGGGCAGCCTGTTACCCAGCCACAGTCTCACAATACCACAGAGCCTCCCCCCTCAGGAAACACTACCACAGCACCCACCCAGCGGGCCCATACCTCTGTCCCCAGGACACATCAATCAGCAGTGTGTCCACCACTACAGGGACCCCAGGCCACCCCACACACCCAGGACAATCGGGGAACTGGGGTCAGTGGCAGTGGGTACACGGTTCAGGAGAGTAGCACAGGACAAAAGGGAAACTGGGAGGACTGCTGTGCGACAGGGAGAGGACAGGCCCAGGGAACCGACCCTCCAGGAGGCACTCCAGCGATACTGGGAGCCTATCAACATTCCCAGGGTACGCTGGGCCAAATTCTGGACAAGATGCAGGAGAACATGCGGCTGCAGGAGGGACAGTACCTGGGGATCAGGGAGGACTTGAAGTCCATTAACACCACTCTGGTGTCCATTGCAGGGGTACTGGCAGACATATCCAACAGTATGAGGAAGGCAGTGGCACACCACCGGGCTCTTGACACTAGCCTGACTACTGAACAGCCCTCAACCTATGCTGCCGCTAGTGGACAGGAGGCCCGCCACAGGACCAACAGGTCACCAGCACCCCTCCCCCTGCAGAAGGTGAACCACCCTGTAAACATTTCCTGCGATCTAGGCAGAAGCCAGAGACTATTGCCAAGACCACCACCAGGAAATAAGACTCTCCTGATTTTCACTCCTGTGTCCCACTCTGTCACCCTGTCCCCTTGAACTGCCATTGCTTGCCTTCCTATGCACTCTTGGACACTGCACCTGTGATACAAATAGACTGGACTCTACCCTGGACTTTCCTCCATCATCAACCCAGCCCATTGCACTACCCTCTCTTCTTCAGGACACAGCAATAAACACACTTAAAAAAAATACAAGTATGGTGTATGTCAAATGATTTTAAAATGTATTTCTTTACCAAGGTTCAAACAGTGCAATTCAACTGTACAGTAATGTTTACATAGGAAATACCTGTGGTTGGCTGCACTGAACACACCAGGAGCAATAGTGGGGCACCAACATCTGCAAACAGAGGTGCCAAAGGGTACAGTGAGTGGGCATAAAAGTAGGAATTCACAGCCTGCCAGTGACAATGTTACACATCAAACTGTAAATGAAAAGTGAAGTTACACAGTCTTACCTGTGTGTTATTGGAAGTATTGACGAATGACTGCACTTCTGTTGTCCTCATCCTCTGCCTCCTCATGTTCACTGTCCACAGGGTCCACTGCTGCCACACGGCCATCTCCAGCCTCCTCCTCCTGCAGAAAAGGTACATTGTGGCGCAAGGCAAGGTTGTGCAATATACAGCATTCCACGATGATCTGGCAGACCTTCTTGGGTGAGTAGCAAAGAGATCCACTTGTTAGATGGAGGCAACGAAACCTGGCCTTCAGGAGGCCGAATGTCCTTTCAGTTATCCTTCTTGTTTGCCCATGTGCCTCATTGTAACGCTCCTCTGCCCTTGTCCTGGCATTCCTCACAGGGGTCAGTAGCCATGAGAGGTTGTGGTAACCAGAGTCACTTGCAAATAGCGAGGTACAACTGTTAGCCTCACACTCACCCTTATGGCCCACAACATACCCATACACCAACAACCACTGGGTGGGAACCAGGGCTCACCTATTAGCCACACTCTGTGCCTCTGAAGTTGGGCCATCACATTTGGGATGCTGCTATTCCTCAGGATAAAGGCATTATGCACATACCCAGGATAATTTGCATTGACGTGGGAGATGAATCTCTTTCGATTTCAGAAGACCTGTTCATTCTGCCGTGGGGGGACAAATGCAATATGTGTTCCATCAATTGCCCCAGTGATGTTGGGGATATGTCTCATTGCATAGAAGTCAGCTTTCACTGTGACCAAATCCTCCACCTGGGGGAAAACAATGTAGCTGCACATCAGGGCAGACAACACTCTGGTTAGCACTATTGAGAACATTGGTTGTGACATTCCTGCTGCCAAGCGCACTGTCACTTGGAAAGAACGAGTTGCCAGGAACTGGAGCACTGATAGAACTTGCACAAGAGGGGGGATTGTGGTGGGGTGACGGATAGCAGATATTAGGTCAGGCTCCAATCGGGCACACAGCTCCGTGATTGTGGCCCTGTCAAGTCTATAGATTAGGATAATGTGCCTGTCCTCCATTGTTGCCAAGTCCACCAGGGGTCTGTACACGGGGGTGGCTCCATCTCCTGTTCATCCTCAGCGGTTGCAGTGACAAAAGAGTGAGGTGCCTGTCATAAACTGTACATTGTAGCCACTACAGTTCACTGCATGGTATGAATTTTAAGTGTATTAGTGGCACATGTCCTGTATGTACAGTTGTGATCTGTGATGCAGTTATGATCCATGTACTTCCCTCCCCCCCGAAATGGCATCCGCCTGTCCAGTATGGAGGGACAGGTGGAAGTAAAATCATTCTGCTGACGTGCACCATTGCGGGAGGCGGTTGAGAACCGCAGTGCAACTCATCATTGATTGTCATTGGGCCCTATGGGGTACAGTGGCCAATGGTGATGTACGCCGGCAGTGATGTTTGGCACCGCTGCAGACGTGACCGCCATTTTCTATCTGTTCACTCACTTACTACCTGACCTTCAACAGGAGAGGACTTACACTGCATGTGTTGCTGTGACCTGTGTCTAAACCGACCATGGCTCGTGTGACTGGGGAAAGGGCCCCTGCCTTCAATTCGGCAGAGTTGGAGAGACTGGTGGATGGGGTCCTACCCCAGTACCGATTGGTGTATGGACCTCCAGACCAACAGGTGAGTACACCGTGAGTATGATGCATAGGCCATGAACGCATGGAGTGCTGTGTGTGAAGGCCTTGTGTAGGGGGGGTTAGTGGATGGGCCCTGGGCAGCATGCAGCATGTATGCTGGGTCATGTCTGTGCTAATGAGGATGGGAAGGGGCATGGTGGGCCATAAGTGTAACAGGCAGGACGGTCGGACTAATACCTTTCCCTGTGTGTATTTCCCTGCAGGTCAGCGCCCATCAAAAGAAGGGTATATGGCGTGCCATCGCCAAGGACGTGCGGACCTTGGGGGTCTACGGCAGGCGGAGAACCCACTGTTGGAAACGATGGGAGGACCTGAGACGCTGGGCATGGAAGACAGCAGAGGCCCAGCTGGGGATGGTGTCCCAATGAGGAAGGGGTGCCCGTCGAACCCTGACCCCCCCGATGGCCTGCATACTGGCAGAGGCCTATCTGGAGCTAGATGGGCGCTTGGGGGCATCACAGCAGCAACAAGGGGGTGAGTACAGTGCCCTTCATTACAAATTACATCTGGTCGGGTGGAATCTGGGTGGGGTGTGTGGACCTTGTGGGTGCCCCTAGGCCAGGCCTGACATTGCAGAGTAGGTCCCATGTTGGGCAGTGTTCTGATTTGAAGGTCCTCCAACAAAGCTAGTAGGCATCCACTACTGGGCAGGGGTTTGTGGGTATCAGGTATACTGCAATTGGCGTTAGGTGTCCCTATTCATGGACTGGTGACTAGCATTGTGACTGGTGGTGCATTGCCCAGTGCGTAGGGCTGTTCCCTGTGTGTTGTGTACGCCAACAGTGGGGTTGGTGCCGCCACTGACCAAGTGTATTCTTTGTCTCTCCTCCCCCCTTTTTGTTTTGTCACCCTGTCCTTATGTGCATTAGCATCAACTGGCAGGGGAGCAGAGGCACCGGCGACAGACAGTGAGGGCACCAGTGGGATGGAGGGCGAGGGGAGCACCACGGCGGAGACTGGAGGGGACACTTCGGATACGGATACCTCATCCGATGGAAGCTCCCTGGTGATGGCGGACACCTCTGTGACCACCCCAGGTACAGGTACAGCCACCACCCCGTACCAGTGCCGCCCTCCCAGCAGCCCCTCAGTGAGTTTCCTGTGCCCGCTCACCCAGGAGGGTGGGCATCTCCTTGTCCCCAGGCACGTCAGGCCCTGCCCCAGTGAGCCCTGCTGCCCTGAGTGAGGAGGCTATTGATCTCCTGCGATCAATCTCTGTTGGGCAGTCAACCATTGTGAATCCCATTCACACTGGCTTGGCAGCCCAACATAGATCAATCCAGGCTCTGGCCTCCTCTCTGATGGCAGCCATTGTCCCTGTCTCCACGCTCCCCCCCCAGCTTCCTCCACCCAATCCCATTCCCCTCAACCACAACCTATCCAAGCACACAGGCAGACGAGCATGCACACAGAACAATACACAAGAGGGGACATGGCAAACACAAGCACTACACTTCATCCCAGAGGCACTCACCCAAACATCATCCAGATGCAGACATACCAACATCCACTGCCACCACTGTGGCCCCCTCCTACTCGTTGTCCACCTCCCTCCCAGTAGCGGCTCCACTCACACCTGCATGCACGACATCCTCATCCATTACCACCATCACCAGCACACCTATCAGTACACACGCCACACTGGCAGTCACCACCCCCACATCCATGCACACGTCCCCTGTGTCCTCCCCACTGTGTCTGTGCCCCCTCCTCCCAAAGTACACAAACGCAAGCACTCAGACACCCAACAGCCATCAACCTCACAACAGAATCCACCCCATTCACCTGCATCTAAACACAGCAGACTGACACCTCCTACAACCACTCCCTCTTCCTCCACTCCCAAACCTTCTCCCTCTCCCCACCCCAATGTCCCTAAGACGCTTTTCCTCTCCAACATTGACCTCTTCCCTACTCCTATGCCCCCGTCCCTCACGTCAGGCCATGGTGTTCAAAATCCAGGCAAGCACCTCACCCACCCTGTCCACGGGCACAGTACTGTCCCTACCAACTCCAGGTGGGAAAGGATCCCGGCCACCAGCCAGCAAGATGGAAAGGGTGCCTGCCCCAAGTGCTTCAAGGAAGGGCAAGGAGCCAGCCCCAGCTGCAGTAAGGAAGGGCAAGGAGCCAGCCCCAGCTGCAGGAAGGAAGGGCAAGGGGCCAGCCCCAGCTGCTGCCAAAAGGGGCAAGGAGCCATTCCCAGCTGCTGCCAGGAAGGGCAAGGGGCCTGCATCAGCAGACAGTAAGGACAAGGGGCCTGGCGCTGGGACTCAGTCAGAGCCCCCACCACCAACCATGGTGGTGCAGCTGTCCGAGGCTGTGGGGGAGGGGCTGGAGCATCCCCCACCACCAGCAGCACCGCCACCAGCAGCAGCAGCCACAGTGGGCAGCCGTCCAAGGCTGCAGGGATGGGCTGGAGCCTCCCCCTACCCACCACCAGCTCCACCAGCAGCACTGCCGCCAGCACCACCACCAGCAGCAGCCCCAGTGGGCAGCCGTCCGAGGCTGCAGGGGATGGGCTGGAGCCTCCCCCCACCACCAGCAGCAGCAGCACCAGCACCAGCACCACCACTGCCACCACTGAACAGCCGTCTCCGCCAGCGGACAGTATGTAGTCCTGCATCCATGGGCTATTGTGCAGCCTGGCCACTGCAAATCCTGTGGGTATGACAACCAGCTGAGAGACTGTGACCTTGCACTCCTCAAGATCTGCATCACTGGACATGATGCCCCCTCCAGAACCAGTGGAGAAGCCATCCACTCACCCCATCCTCCCCAGAATGAAGCTCACTGGGCACGATGCCCCCTCCAGAACCAGTGGAGAAGACATCCACTCACCCCATCCTCCCCAGGATGAAGCTTACTGGGCACGATGTCGCCTCCAGAACCAGCAGAGAAGTCATCCACTTGAGAGACTGTGGCCTTGCATTCCGCAGGACAGAGCACAGGGCACGTTGCCCCCTCCAGAGCCAGTGGAGAAGTAATCCGCTCATGAAACTGTGGCCTTGCACTCCTCAGGACAGAGCACAGGGCATGTTGCCCCCTCCAGAACATGTGGGCAAGTCACCCACTCAAGAGACTGTGGCCTTGCACTCCCCAGGACAGAGCAATGGGCATCTTGCCCCCTCCAGAGCATGTTGGCAAGTCACTAACGCGAGAGACTGTGGCCTTGCACCCCCAAGGACAGAGCAATGAGCATGTTGCCCCCTCCAGAGCATGTGGGCAAGTCACCCACTCGAGAGACTGTGGCCTTGCACTCCCCAGGACAGAGCAATGGGCATGTTGCCCCCTCCAGAGCATGTGGGCAAGTCACCCACTCGAGAGACTGTGGCCTTGCACTCCCCAGGACAGAGCAATGGGCATGTTGTCCCCTCCAGGACCAGTGGTGTTGTAGCATCTTCCGGCTGAGGTGCCCCCGCTCCCCGTCCCCCTGAGGTGCCTGCCATTTTTCGACCTGATGCCCCTGCAGTGTTCTCTCTGTGTTGTTGCAGGAGTGAGGTGGGGCCTTGGACTTTGTGATGTGGCCCTGTGGCCCACGAACATTGAGGACTGGGCAGTGTCCCTTGATTTGTACATATGTATATACTTTTTTATTTAGATGCATGTATTCCTACAATATTTATCTTATTACACTCACTTTAATCTATTGTAGTTGTCCTTGCATTATTCCTGAGGGGTACGGGGTCAATATGTTATGTTACTGCATCTGCTTGTGTGTATGGGGTTGAGGGTGTTGCGTGGTGCGTGTGTGTATCACTCTCTTTTTCCTCCCCCGCCTCCTCTGTGTGCTAGGCGGCTGTACTTACCGTGGTCGTCTTCACCGTTGTTGGTGTTCATAGTGGAGCACATTGTAGAAGAGCATGGGGAAGACATGCAACTCGGGCTCCATGGCGGCGTGGTTCTTCCCAGAATCTCAACAAGTGAGTCGTTTCCCTTCTGTGCAGTGTTTCCACCAAGCTTTTATGTTGTTGGTACTGCCCCGGAAAAGGTGGCGGATTGGCATATCTTAATACAGTGGGCAGAACACTGTTTTCCGCCTGGCTGTAGGTGGTTACCGCCGTGGTGCCTGTCGATTCCGCCCTGGCAGTCGGTGTGTTAAAGTGTCTTTCTGTCTGAGCTGTTTCCACTGTGGTCATAATTTGGCGCTAATTACCGCCGGCCTGTTGGCGGTATTAGCGCCACTTTATCACCGACCGCCAGGGTTGTAACGAGGGCCTAAATATTGTTCAAGCCTTGAGAAAGGCTGCAAAGAACAAGACAGTGTGATTATGAGTTGATATATTCATTTCGATCTGATAAATGCAACACTAATAATTTCTGAATTGGGAAGATATTTACATTTTCTTGTTAAAATTATCATGCTCACTTGTTGTTTATTTACTATTTATAGTATTTATGTAGCTGAAATACCATTCTACAGATCTCACTCATTTGTAGCCTGGGAATCACTAATGATGGTTGTTGCATAAGGGTAATCACAATCACCACATATTAAAAAACAGTTCAGACATTTAACAAAAAAAAAGACTTTTTAGAAAGCTCGTGAAGGAAAAAAATGGGTAACTTTGCAAAAATTTGAGGATGAAAACAAAATTGCAAATCGATAGTCCTTTAATGCATCAAGGAATTTTAATGCAGTTTTTAGGTCAAGCGTAAGCATACGACCTCTTATATACTTTTAAGTATACTTCTTTTGTGGGCTTCCAGCTATTTCATTTGTTAGTTTCAGTGTCATTTAAAAATCCTTACTTGCTAGTGGTCAGTCATGCTTCTTTGTCCCTCCTTCTGTGTTGAGCAAGGACCAACTACTGTATAGTTACGCTTTGTCCTGTTTATCTGATCTGTCAGGGACGATTTTCTTTTTGTTTGTTTCCTGCTCCTGTCCAGGGAAGCATTCTTTTTCATTTACAGAGCATTCCTCCTCTGAGCTTAGCTGTAAGCAAGGCTATAAATCAGGCTGTTATACTGGTCAAATTTTTTCCTTGTGGCTATCTGCACCCTCTCTCAGCTGCCTGACTCCAGCCCTTCCTCGGCTTGGATTGTCGTTACCAAGTGTGCCTGCCTGTGTGCTGAAAGGGACAGTGCCTAGAACCCCACATACTCTGTCTGCCAGAGCACCTCACTTCTTTCAGTCAGTACACTCTGCTGCTCCAGTACTGGGACCTCTGGCGCAGCTCCATCAGTGCACCGCAGTTCACACCCTCAAAGCCCTCAGCCGTGCCAGTACCAGGATTTCCACATGTCCTGTCTGCCAGAGCACCTCAGTTCCTGCAGTCAGTACACTCTGCTGCTGCACTACTGGGACCTCAGACACAGCTCCATCAGTGCACTGCAGTTTACACACTCCAAGCCCTCAGCCATGCCAGTGCCAGTAAACCCCACATGCACCTTCTGCCAAAGAACCTCAGTTTTTGCAGTCAGTACACTCTGCTGCTCCAGTACTAGGACCTCAGGTGCAGCTCCATCAGTGCACCTCACTTCACACACTCCAAGCCCTCAGCCTTGCCAGTGCCAAGAACCCCACATGCAGCATCTGCCAGAGCACCTCAGTTCTTGCAGTCAGTACACTCTGCTGCTCCAATACTGGGACCTTGGCGCAGCTCCATCAGTGCACCTCAATTCACACACTCCAATCCCCTCAGCTGTGCCCGTACAACCCCAAACACGCTGTCTGCCAGAGCACCTCGGTTCTTATATTCAGTACAAACTGATGTTCCAGTACTAGAACCTCGGGCGCAGCTCCATCAGTGCACCTCAGTTTACACACTCCAAGTCTGTCAGCAATGCCAGAACCCCACACACACTGTCTGCCAGAGCAGCTCAGTTCTCACAATCAGTACGCACTGCTGTTCCACTACTGGGGCCTAAGGCACAGCTCCATCAGTGCATCTCAGTTCACACACTCCAAGCCCCTCAGCCTTGCCTGTGCCAGAACCCCACACACTCTGTCTGCCAGAGCACCTCAGTTCTTACAGTCAGTGCATGCTGCTGTTCCTGTACTAGGACCATGGGCGCAGCTCTATCAGTGCACTTCAGTTCTACCCCAGCGAGGTCACTTCCTTTCCCATACTGGGACCCCCATCACATACAGTTAATTACAGCAGCTCAATTCTAATATGCAGTCACAATCGCAAGCCAATACTGAACCCAAAAGAGCAAAACACAGCTCAGCCAGGGCACCTCAAGTCTAACATCCAACACCACTGTTGATGGGAACCACCACAGCTCTGCCAGAATCCATCAATTCTAATATTCAGTGCACATTTCTTCTCAGTACTAAGGCTCACACACATGCCCTTCAGGACTTCTCGCTTCTGTGGTTCAGAGGAAATGCCACTCCCATACTTGGCCCCACTCGCAGCTTCACCAGGGCACCTCCAGGCTAACACTCAGCAACACTGCCACACCAATGCTAGGTTACACACATAGCTTCATTACCATACCTTACTTATTACCTTGTGGGCTTCTTACTATTCCAGTACTGCAGCCCACATAAAACTCTATCAGTGCACCTCCACCCTAACCTGCAGTGCCCCATTATTCCAATACCAGGAATTACACAGTGCTCTGTTTCTCATTCCTCACCCGACGCCTTTCTGTTATTCCAGCACTGGGCCGGGACACAGCTCTGTCTATACCCCCAATCCTGATTCGAAATGCCCCAATATTGCTGTATTAGGGTTCGCATACAACTGTACTAATGCACTTCCTGCTGTTCTGCAGTGCCCCCTGCTGTTCCACATTCTGACTTCTGTTTGAGGACGCGGGAGAGCTAATTAAATCTATTCTTAGCTGCCATCTTTATTTGGGAGGGTCTATTTCATCTATCTCACTCCATTCTTTCCTTTACTCTGTTCACTCTCAATGTTTTCTTTCTCCCTCACTTTTCTGTTTCCGGTTCTTAAAATCCACAGGTTAACAGTTTCGCTCTTTCTTTCAGCTGTTTATTTCTACTCCTTTCCCTTTTATTTTATTTTATTTCCCTTTTCCTCTTGCTACCTCCTCTTTCA
The DNA here is from genome assembly GCF_031143425.1 of Pleurodeles waltl. Classification (NCBI taxonomy): domain Eukaryota; kingdom Metazoa; phylum Chordata; class Amphibia; order Caudata; family Salamandridae; genus Pleurodeles; species Pleurodeles waltl. Next base: position 339,511,140 of record NC_090445.1, read on the forward strand.
AACTCACAAAAACTTGATTATTTCTTTCCTTGTTTCGTTCGTCTCTGTTTTCTTCATCAAGTGTTCATTCTTTCACTATTTTTAGGGTGAGCGCGCAAGCACTCTGACGTGTTGTAATCTATCTGTGGGCTTTTAATCATGCCTACCGCACGCCCATCACTATCACTCGTTCATGGGCTTGCCTTTCAAAAATCCTTTGTTGTCATTGGTAAATGCTTTACGTTTGTCCCTCCTTGAAGCAGTTTTGTTACTGCCTTGGCCATCGACCCTGTTACATGGATAATTGCACGTTTGCCATTACGTTTGACTGCCAGCGAACGTATTTTTCATTTTGCGTCTCCCTTTCGCGCTCACGCTCATGGCGGCCATGGTGCTTTGAATTGGCTTGCTTATGTCAAGTGTTTTACTTTTCTTTTTTTTATTTATGCAGCAAGAAAAGTCCAGTTAGGAATTTACAACGCTAATAGCTCTAACTCGAGCAAACGCAAGACCCATTGCATTGAAAATGCTTGTTTGTATTTACGTCCGAAGTAGTGTTATGTGTCATGCACGTCTAGTTAAGTCGCTACTTATGTAAATGTCTTTGGTTGCCACATGGTTATGTTTATTTCTTGTAGTTGGTTGTTATTTCTAAATTTCATGGTGTAAGTATTGTAATCATGTGTTTATTTTTATTTTTTCATTTGGTGGCTTTTTTATAGCACCAACTCAAAAATCTTACGGTGTCACAGTGCTTTACAGTAGTTTATAGCAAGCTTTCCACACTGGATTTCAGAACGATAGGAAGAGAGATAAAAATACAAGAATTCATGCATTTCAACACTAAAAGCATAAAAAAAAAATATATAATCTATACAGAGAAAGTTGTATTTGAGGGAAGCGTTTGCTGGGAATAAAATGTAAGAGGCCACTAATGGAGATAGCGTGTAAATCTCAAGTATCATGATGTAGGGAAAAGTGAAGGCCCATGGGGACTAATAATTAGAGGTAGAGGAGCAAATTGTGTGATTGCTCTTGAAACATTCGATCAAATACAGTTAGGTGCAGGAGCGGTGCGTGGGGAGCGGAAGGAGCGAGGCGGCACACGGGGGTGCAGGAAGGGGGGAAATAAACATTACATTTATTAAATAAATAAAAAAACACTTACCTTCTCTGCTGCGGCACCACTTCTCTGATGCAGGCAGGCACTGGCTCCCATCCTGCCCTGCTGCCAACCCTGACGCTGCTCAAAGCAGCGTCAGGATTGGCTGGGAGTGCCCAGCCAAGGCCCTCCGAGGCAGACTGGGAGCCTGTGCAGGCTCTCTCCAGCTCGGCAACTGTGTTGCTGGGCTGGAGAGAGCCTACTGCGCATGTGTGTTTGGCTGGCCCGAGGCGGCCGGCCAAACACACATGTGCTCTGATGGGTAGTGCTGTTCTGCTCGTCACCCCTATGGCCCCACCCCTCTAGAAGAAAACAATAATAAATCATGTTTATTATCGTTTTCTTTTAAAGGTTTTGCAGCTGCTACTGCTGGTGGGGGCGACGCTCCTCCACCCAAATGGAGGAGCCACCCCTGGCTAGGTGATTTGGGGGTATGTAAACATCAAGCGGGGCTCTTTGACAATGCAAAAATGAGTCATTATGGATTCCCTTGCAATGCCAATCCACATCTTAAGAACATCTCAAGCAAAAATTTCTGCTGCCAGGAGAGAAGATAGACATTTAGCAGACAGGCTTTTTCTGGATTTAGGGGGTCATTATGAACATGGAGGTAAACACCGTTCCCCGCCGTGGCGATGCTGAATAGAATCCCCCTATTGGTGGGGAACAGAAACCCGCCATATAAAGATGCTAAATTCAGAATCCGACAAACATTTTCCTGCCACCAGTCACCTCCAGGACCTTGTCGGCGAAAATGCTGGACATCCCACCCCACCACCGCCGAGTACACAAACTCTCCACCCTCCAAATAATGATGCACAAATCCTTGCGGTGGTCAGTGGAAGTCGAACGACCATTGGCGGTACAGACCACCACGGCCAGCAATGGGACCCAACAGTAAGAGTTGCACACATTGGCAAGTTTGAAACCCACACACCTGACACACATCCACAACACTATAAAGCACTCACAGACCACCCCACAATCCTTTGCACCGCCAATAGGACAACTGAGATTGAGAACTCCACAAGCAGACACTGAACGCACAACACACGAATCACACACTCAACCACACAACAGCACCTTCACCTTGATCCACACAACACACCACTCACAACACACACCATGGCACCCCCCAAGCACCCATGCTTCACAGAAAGGGAGCTAAGGACCCTGGTGAAAGAGATACTGAAGGTCGAGCCACAATTATTCTGGGCACAGGTCCAGCACACACCCATCACCAGGAAGATGGAGCTATGGCAGACCATTTTCAACAAGGTCAACGCAGTGGGACACCATCTACGCACGAGGGACGACATCCACAAGAGATGGAATGACCTGTGCGGGAAGGTGAGGTCCATGGCGTCCCGGCACAACATTGCAGTCCAGAAGACTGGGGGAGGACCTCCACCAACACCAACCGACTACACCGAATGGGAGGAAAAGGTACTGGCCATCCTGCACCCTGAGGGCCTCACTGGACTTACTGGAGGAATGGACTCGGGTCGTCATCTACAATTACCCCATATCCATCACACCTGTAATGCATGCACCACCCCACCCCTCCAACAGCCACCAGGACCACTACCCCGCCCAGGCAGCAATCACAAAATCCAGTCACCCTACATGCCCACAATTCCACCAACAGGCCCACATACATCCCCCTGTGCACAGCCACCTACCCCTGCAAGGAATCACAAAGGCACTACACTACCCACAATGCACCTCGACATCCTAAGCAAAATGCAATGGCAACCTCACAAAGGCACCCTGCATGGCCCAAAGTGGAAACCCTGCACAAAACAGCCCAGTGCTGTGCCCCCCATCCGATAATGCAATTGTAACAGACATGTCCATTACCCCCAACAGGCACCACTACCCATGCCACCCTGATGGACAGGACAAGGAGTGGCAGTGCCCCACATGGAGACAGAGGCACCACCCAGGACACTGGAGAGGGAGCCCTGGACAGTGAGGAATACCCTGGCCCCTCACACAGCCCTATAATGTCACCATCCTGCAGCCCCACCCAGGACACCACTGACACCCCTACCACCCACCCACCAACATCAGGCCAGGGCAACCAGCCCCACACCTGTGTACCCAGGCCACAGACTGGTGGAACACAAGGACTGAGGCCACAGTCACCACCTACCAACAGGCAGGAAGACGATGGCCCCAGTACAAGTGGTACCGCCAGACCTGTGAAGGGGACCCAGGCACAGGGGGCTAGGCCCAGTGGGAGGGCATCAGTGGCCCAGGGGGGAGGCCACAGGATGGATTGCTGCAACCTAGGACGTAATCTCTGAGGTCCTGGGAGCATACCACCATACCCAGGAAAGATTGGCCCAGGTTGTAGCCACCCTGGAGCAGAGTCAAAGGCTGCAGATAGCCCAACATCTCAGGCTCCTAGGCCAGGGATCCCCCAGAGATATGGAGGCAACCGAATCCAGCCTTCAGGAGACCTATTGTGCGCTCTATCACCCACCTACTACATCCATGGGCCTCATTGTAATTCCTCTCTGCATCTGTCCTAGGATTCCTCACTGGTGTCAGGTGCCAACGCATGTTGGGGTAGCCAGAATCACCTGCAAAAGGGGGCAAAACAGGACTCTCAACCCTCAGTTGCAGACAGCCTGGCTGTCTGCTATGTGCCAAAAAGTGTCAGACACACTTACCTATGGTCCGTCCTCTGCCCCCTTGTAGTTGTTCCATCATGTGTGACACACTGCTGTTCCTCAGCACAAAGGAATCATGGACTGATCCAGGGAACATTGCATTCACATGTGAGATGTACTGGTCTGCAGTACACACCAACTGAATGTTCATGGAGTGAAAGTTCTTCCTGTTTCTGTACACCTGTTCATTTACTCTTGGGGGACAAGAGCTATGTGGGTACCATCAATGGCACCTATCACATGGGGAATGTTGGCAAAGGCATAGAAGTCTGACTTGATGGCAGGGAGGTCAGCACTTTGGGAAACCTCACATAGGACTGCAGGTGTCGAACACATGCATTCAGGAATCTGGACAGTATAATGCTAAACATTGGCTGTGAAAAACCTGCACCCATGCCCAGAGACACCTGAAATGAGCCTGTGGTCAGGAAATGGAGTGCAGAGAGCACTTGCACTTCAGTAGGGATGCTGATTCCGATTAGCCAGTCTCAGTGCTGGATCCAGTAATGCACAAAGTTCATAAATAGTAGCACGGTTGAGTCTGTAATTGATAATTATGAGACGCTCCACCATGGTCTCCAAATCAACAAGTGGTCTGTACACATGTGGGGCCCTCCCTCGCCACATGGGTCTGTGCCTAGGAGGAGTTGAGAACACATGTGAGGAACATTCATACATCTGGCCAACATGTTAAATATTCAGCAATGCTGGCATACAAGTAGATGACACATATGCATAGTAGGATGTTAAACTGGAGTGACATGTCCTCAATGATACATCAGGACTGTTGTGGTGAGTAAATGTATATTTGTTCATGCCTATGGGGGTTGGGGACATTAGGGCCTGCATGGGGCAAATGAGAAATTAATAACTGCGAAGTAATGGCCAAAATGTCTTCCCCCGTGTAATCCAGAAATGTTGTAGTGGAAGTGACCTCATAACACTAGCGGTTGTCAAATTAGCGTAAGGCGGTGTTCACCGCCGTGTGACCATTCATTGGTTAACATGGTTGTCAATGGGGAATATGGGTGTATCATAATCGCCGCCAGCGGTGATGGTGAACACCGATGTGGACCGTACACTATCTCGTCACCCCAACTTTACTTGACTCCCGGATTACGTGCATGCAGGTACTCCACTGAGTGTGCTGCTGTGTCCTGACTCTGGTCCTGGAAATGGCACGAGTGGCAGGGGAAAGGGCCCCAGCCTTCACCACTGAGGAACTGGACAAGCTAATGAACGGGGTCCTACCCCTGTACGCCAAGCTCCACGGTTGACCAGAGGTACAGGTGAGTAGGTGGATTGGGGGGCATGGATGTGTGTAATGGTGGTAGATGGCTGTAAACATGTGCGCACGTTTGATACTGTACAGTTGTTTGATTCATGGCATGCTGCGTGTGTGAGGTCCTGTTATGCTGTTGTGAGTGTCCGTCCATAGGGGACGTATAGCCAGCGGTATCTAATGGGCATTGTCTGACCTCTGTGTTACTTTTTTCTATGTGTCCCATATAGGCCAGCGCCCATCAGAAGAGGGGACTCTGGCATGCAATCACCAGGAAGGTGCGGACCCCAGGAGTCTTCAACCGGCGGAGCACCCACTGCAGGAAGCGGTGGGAGGACCTGCGGCGCTGGACGAGGAAGACCTGCGAGGCCCAGCTGGGGAAGTCCTACCAACAAGGAAGGGGTGCCCGTCGGGCCCTGACCCCCAATGCGCCACATTCTGGTGGTGGCGTATCCGGACCTGGATGGGCGCTTGAAGGCTGAACAGCAGATACAAGGGGGTGAGTAAAGAAACCATTGTATGCCTCATTGATGGATGTGTGAGTGTGCTGTAGTATGTATGTTGTCTATGGGCAGGGACTCTGACTGATGTTATTTTACGTAATGGCCTGCATGGGAAGTTAGGTTGTAGAGACAGGTCTGCAGTACTTCAGGTCCTTCTGTGATGTTGGAAATAGCTGTAGACCAAGGTTGTGGCACTAGTCAGGGGCATAGCCATGTGAATAGCGGTAGGTGCTACATGGTGGAATATTTGCAGGGTGGGAGTATGTGTGAACCAGTTATGTACCTCCATTCAACTATTTACAAGTGTCTCTCCTGTTTTGTCTCCCCATCCCTATTCTTTTGTGTTGTCTGTGTACATCAGCATCATTTGGCGAGGGAGCTGTGGCACCGGCGAGTGGGAATGCAGTGGCCCACGGTTCCGCAGAATCGAGCAATGCCAAGGGGACCAGTAGGTTGGAGGGTGAGGGCAGTACCACGGGGGAGGCCACTGTTACTGTAGGTAGTGACTCTGATACCTCCTCTGATGGGAGCTCCATGGTGGTGGCGGACCCTAGTGGGCCCACCCATTCTGTGTCATCTTCCGTCACCCCCATTCCATCACCGCCCTCCCATTTGCTCCCCACCAAGTTGCCCTTGCACCGCTCACCCAGAAAGGTTTGGGGTCTCCTTCGCCCCAGGCACCTCATCCCCTGCCCCAGTCAGCCCTGCTGCCCTCATGGATGAGGCTATTGACCTCCTAAGTACCATTTCTGTAGGGCAGACAACCATTGTCAATGCCATCCAGGGGCTAGCATCAGAGGTTCAGCAGACCAATGCCTACCTGGATGGCATTCACGGTAGCATGTCTGGCCTACAGAGATCTTTCCAGGCTCTGGCCTCCTCTTTGACGACAGCCAGTGTCCCTGGTCATTCCGTCCCCCCTCCAACCACCTAAACCCCTTTCAGCACCCCACTCCCTTCACCCGTCCCAAGCACACATTCTGACAGCCATGCACACACCTCAACACACAAGAAGCACACTGAAAAACACAAGCACCACACTTCCCATCACAGGCATACACACAGCCAACATACGAAGGCACACACACTACCATCCACTTCCCCCAGTGTGTCCACCTCTTCCGCCTCTCTGTCTGTCACCTCTACATGCTGCCTCACAGGCACTGCACCCTCATTTACTGTTACTGACACCATTCTGGCAGTCACCACAAAATCAGACATCCATTCATGCACCCCAGACACCACACCTGCACTCACCACAATGACTTTGATTGACACATGCAGCACACTCAACAAACTTGCAGACACACAAACAACATACATTTACACTGGCAGCCTGTCTTGTCCCACTGTGTCCACCCCCCCTCCTCCCAAGACACTCAAACGTTCCAAGACACCCACCCAAAACACATCCACCACACCTCAGCATACTGTACAGTCACCTGCACCCACGTCACGCACACCTACACCTGTCACGATCACTCCATCTACCTCCACTCCGACACCTTCCTCCAGGTTCACCCTGATTGGCCCTAAAAACTTTTCCTATCCCGTGTTGACCTATTCGAACCCACTGGCCCGCCCTGTCTCGTCCCTAAACGTGCCCACCTCCTTGCCCTGTCCACTCCTCCCACGTCACAGCCCGCCCGTGTCCGCCTTCCCATTCCCGTCCTACCCCCACTGTGAGCAAGAGACCCCGTGCTGGCCCAGGTACATCTGCCGCACCCCAGTCCAAGGCTGCTACACCAGCTTCAAAGGCCAGACCCAAGCTCCCTCCACCTCCCAAACGTAAAGCCAAGCCGCCTCCCTCCCAGTGGTAAGTCATTACCTCCAACTTCCCCTGCCCCTGTTCCCTGAGGTGCCTGGATGCACCATTGTTGCCCCTTTGAGATGGAGTAGCATTTGCACTTGTGGGAGTCAAGTTGGGGCCATTTGGGCCCATCAGACTTTGAAATATGGACTGGCCATTGGCCTTCTGTTGGACTTCTGTTGCTCCTGGAGCTTAATAAAAAGTTTGTGTGGCCAGTGTTGGTTTTGGCACACTCTGGATCCGTGGTTCATCGTTTCTTAGTGGGGGTGGCGCTGTGCACATGTGTGTGCTTTGGGCAGGTTTAATTTGCCTTGTGTCGGGTAAGTACCTCTTGCTCTGGAGTGTATGGCTGGTGCTGTTGTGAGGGGTTGTGGGTGCGTTGCGCGGTGGGTGGAGTGGGTGGGTATGTAACTGTGCCCTTTCTTTCCTTTTTTAGTAGGTTGCAGTACTTACCGTAGTCGCCTTCGTCGGTGGTCTCGTCGTGGAGGTCTATGGCAAGGAGCAGGACTGGCATGATTTGCAACTCTATATCCATGTCTGCTGTTGGTGAGTGTTTCCGTATATTTGGTTCGTTTCCGCCTAGCTTTGCGTGGCAGTGGTTCCCGTCCTGGAGCTGACGGCGGTCTATTGCTTCATTATTTGATGGGTGGGTTGGGCCTTTCTGTCGGCACTCCTGTGCTGGCGGTGAGTGGTTTTCAGGCTGCCTGTTTTTCAGGTGGTTCATAATTTGGTGGGCCAGACCGCCTGACTGTTGGAGGTAGTTACCGCCATCGCTGGCAGTGCAGTGTTTACCACCATGTTCATAATGAGGGCCTTAGTGTGTCGAAGAATGTTTTTTGTTTGAGGCTCTGTTTACAGCGGAATTTGAAGAGTTAGTGTGTATGTATAATATAGAGCAAGCTGAATTACCCGATGGAGAAATTTCTCTCACTATGGTCTTGTTGGAGCATAAACATTATTTATAAAAGTGTGCTACTAAAACGAAATTAAATAACGTGTTAAAATGTGAAATTCTGAAATGTGTGTTTTGGAAAAACACGTGTTTTGGATAACAGGGGCACTTTAGTGGCAGACATAAATCTAGTTTGACAATAATAATCAACACCCTACTGAAATGTATTTCCTGTATTTCCTGTGTTTATAAATAAATGTGCTGAAAAACAAATATTAATATGTATTAAAAGGGTTAATGGTTTGAAAAATTTGAAATGTTTAACTTTGCACGTTTTAGCATTCGTTTTAAAAAGACCTCATGTAAAAAAAATGCAGCAGCAATGTTTAAAAGGATAACATTGTGAAATGTTTTTTCTAAGCATCCTGTGTGACTTGCTCACTGTGGAAGGTTATGTGCGCATGTTGCAGCATTTGTTTGCCTTTCTGTGAGATAGCATGTTTGCAAGAACAATAGTCTAATAGTTTTCAATGTAGTCTGAAACAAATGTTTTCTACTGCTGAAACTGGTGATAGCAGTGAGAGAAGATGAACCAATTGTGATTGAAGAAAATAAAGAAAGGATACAGCTGAGAACGTGTAGAAAAGCAAATAGGCTCTGACCTAAACCACCTCATAGACTGACCAAGAGAGTTTTAGCCAGTTGCTTTCTAGGAGTTAATATAACAATTAGGTGATGTGAGTTTCAGTCTCTTCTGTTCCTGTGTGCCTTGCAGCTCTCAGCTGTTTACAGATTTCTGTATTTTGCCAGTGTAATAATGTGCTGTGTTTTAGCTTTCTGCCACTGACAGTTCAGATGCATTAAGGCCAAACATTACTGAAGTGTTCCCTATTGTGTCACTGTCCAATGAAGATGACCAGAAGATGCTCCACTGATGAAGACATCGCTGCCTGCTGATCCATTTAGGAAAGGTATAACCAAAATGTGCATTTAATTTTCTTGCAGATTTTTATGTTTTTTCTTTTAGAAATCCGAACCGCTATTTTTGGTTAGTGCCCTAGTCGGATGTTTTCCAAATTACTGTTTGTCTTGTTTTGGCATGAAGCCTAAACATGCTTATCAAATTAGAATAATAGTTAAGGATGTAACATTCTAAATTAGCTTGTTACATTTAAATTGATTGTAAACAATTCATCCATGATAAATAAATGTATTCTGTGTCTATCATTCATTTGCTATTCTTGTTATTCTGCATGGTGGTTTAATGATTTGATTAGTCTGAATTATTTATGTATTTTAATCATTTGGTCTTGCATTTGGTTTACATGATCTTAGCATTGTTAAGCTAGAGGGCAATAAATGTTTGAACTTTACTAAACTAGTGTGGTGACTCATTGCCACATGGGTCATAGTACATATAAATGACTGACTCCAATATGAAAGTGATATTTATTTATTTGATCTGATTGTTATTAACCATCTCACTCCTATCTGAGTCCAGAGATCCGTGTTGACCTCTAAGGGTAATTGGTGTTTACCCTATATGAGCCACCTTATAAATAAATTATCAAAAGAAATATTAGGCTGGACACACCCACAAATTTGGTAGAGCGGGGAATGGTTGTGTCTCAATAGGAAGAGTTTGGTTATGTCTCAATAGGAGGGATGGATGGTATTGCCTCATAAGGAGGGTTGGTTTTATGTCATTTAGAAAGAATTGGGGGGTTTGGTTTTACCAATGCTTGTTGAAAACTAGAAATTTGAAGTTTGGTTTTGCTAATGTTTGTTTGAAGATGTTCCCAGAGTTCCTAGTGTGAATTGTGACCGGGTTAGGGTTTGCGCTTGCACTGCTTTAGCAAATTGCAGGTGAATCGTGATGTTTGAGAGAATTAGGGAGTTTGCGTTCTCCAATGTAGTTTGTTAGGGAGTCTGCATACTCCAAAGAGTGTGTGTAGGGCAGTCATCGTACTTCAATTGTGTGTGTCGCTTTGTGCTTAAAAATTGCCCACGTAGTTGTTGGTATACAGACTGTGCGTGGTCTAGAACTCCAGAGTATTGAGTATTGTACAAGTGTATGAAACACTTGATTGCGGTTGATGTAACTTGTCTGTTTAGTTGGTCAATCGGGCGTGGTTGACAAATAGTATTCCTAGAGTGTGTGTTAAAGGGAGTGCTATTTTGACCTGAGTGCACAAGGAGGATCTAGTATTAGTCAAGGGTAGAATTTGCTGGTTGAATTTAACTTGCGAATCAGAGAAAGCCGAAGTCGAACGAGTAGTTGTCAGAGCTAAATGCCACAGTTGAAAATTCCATAAGATTTCCGAAGGGATTGTGTCCTCTACCTGTAGTCAGCAGGCAAGTTGGTGTGTGAATTTTTCTTTGGTGCTCACAATATTTTGGATTCGTTTTTCGGAGAATTGAGTTTTGAAGGACTAGCCGCAAGACTTTGTCAGCCGCTGTGAGTGTGACGTCAGTTAGGTTGATTGGCGAAAGTGAGCCGTGAGTGGATTTATGAACAACCGTGAAGGGCTATTGGTTGAGATAGGCAAATGAAAAGGATTTTGGGACTGAATTACTTCCTGTTTTGAATTTAAATTGTAGTTTTAAGCCTGATTAAAGTAAAAATGAAATTTTTCAAAGTGTTAAAAGAGTGCTCTTAAGGGAGATGCTTTTATTCCAGTTAGAGTAGGAAAAATTGCCCCACCAAAGGTACACCTGCATATATCGCAATTGAAGACAAAGGTACAGCAGCATGTATTTGGTTAAAACAATGCAAAATTACAGAGAAGGAAGGGAGCTTAGCGTTTCCTGCCTGTTGAACTATTAATATGAAAATTTTTGAGTTTGAGAAGAGTGCTGTATGAATTAACACCTCCTCCGAGACCAGCACAATTTGAAGCTTTAGCCATTTGGGAGTTAATGTCCAGACAACAAGAGAATTTAAAATTTGAGAGGAGAATGAGAGAAGTTAAGAAGATATTATTAGAGGCAAGATGGGACAATGAGCAAAAGATTTCAAGAACTGAAACTTTACAGGGAATTGGAATGTTTCCTACTGTTACACAAGAGAAGGAGAGCAGTGCCAGACAAAAGACCAAGAAGAGGAATATGGACTCTTCTGAAGACAATGACATTGATTTATGATGATAATTCAGATGAAGATGAATTTGTAATGCAGTTACTGAGAAGTCGTCCTCCACCATATGCACTACAAGAGACAACTTCAGGTACTAGTATTGGTCCAAGTGGTCCAGTACCAGATGTAGTAACACAGAGTCAAGTACAGGTTGCAACTAGTGTTCCTGCTACTACTGTTACTCAGACACGTATGGCTCAGGTTGAGTACTTGTAATCTATCCTACAATTCCTGTTGTAAATTAAATTCTGCACTGAGCATTACAGCGCCAGTGGTGCAATCATCACAGATATCACAGATTTACCAGAAACCAATGATGGTTCAGATGGGGTCGACACCTAATTCAATGACTCCAGTGCAGGTTCAGACTATGCTGAGATACATACCTGTTACAATATCACAGTAAAATTCTTCAATGTTGTGAGGTCAGAATTCAGGAGTAATTTACTTGAGAAATCAGAATGTTCGATCAAGTCCAGAAGCATTAACAGTACCTGTTACTATTGGACCTGTTGTACCATTGTTTGCCCAGGGAAATAATAAGAACAATATACAGAATTTTTTTAATTCAAACGCAGAGATGGAGAGACTCAATATTTCTGCAGGAATTATGGCCCTCATCCGCCATGCGGTAACCGCCATATGGCCGCTCCGCGGTCAAAAGACCGCTGGGGCCATTTCAACTTTCCCGCTGGCCCGGCGGGCGGTAGCCAAGTTAGCGGCCGCCGGCCCATCGGGAAAGGGGCCTGCAACACTGAAGCCGGCTCCGAATGGAGCCGGCGGTGTTGCAGGTGTGCAACGGGTGCAGTAGCACCCGTCGCGCTTTTCACTGTCTGCTAGGCAGACAGTGAAAAGCAGGCTGGGGCCCTGTTAGGGGGCCCCAGGACACCCGTTCCCGCCATCCTGTTCCTGGTGGTAAAAACCACCAGAAACAGAGTGGCGGGAAGGGGGTCGGAATCCCCATGGCGGCGCTGCTTGCAGCGCCGCCATGGCGGATTTGGGCAACCGGGGGAAATCCGTTGGGAAACCGCCGGACCCGGTTTTCTGACCGCGGCGGTAGGCCCAGGAAGCACCGCCAGCCTGTTGGCAGTGCTTCCGTCACCCGCGGCCCTGGCGGTCTATGACCGCCAGGGTCGGAATGAGGGCCTATGTCTCTTATGAATCAGAAGTTTGACAAGTCAGGTCCACTGACTGATTTGAGTTATTCCAGGACTTCAAAGAATTTGGGGAAATCAGATATGAATTCAAATTTGTTTCTGATGACTCAAGAGACTCCATGTATTACTCAACAGGGCATACCCAATGTAAATAATAATGTTTCATTACAAGGTTTGACCTCAACAGTTAACAGACTGGTTAGAAAAAATGAGTGGAGTGAAAACAAATGCTGAAGGGGGAAATTCATTGAACCTGTCAAGAGGTAGAGGTGGTGGTGGTGGTAATGGAAATGGAAATCGTGGTGTCAATTTGAATACTGTTGTTCAGGGGATATGCAGACAATTAAATGGTTGTTACCTTGTCACCCTTGCGGGGGCCTAGGGTATTGGAAAAGGGAGTGTCCAAAGATGGTCCAAGAGGGCATTGTTACGCAGATGAATGAAAACAATCTTTTTCCAAATTTGAGAGAACCGGGAATGAGGGGTCCTAATTTAAATGCCCAGAATAATGTTAATCAGATGCAGATTCCTCAGCAAATGCAAAGTTCCGAACTGATGCAACAGATACAGGTGCCACATTTTTAGGTAAATAGAATTGATTTATATAATGAAGATGAGTTACACTTCATATGTAAAAATTGGTTCATCAGAAATTAGCAAATCTTGCAGAGAAATAGGAAATAGAAATTGAGAAATCAAAACCACTGAGAAAAAGTTACAGATTGGAATTTGATTCACAACATATTGAGAACATGAGAATACCAAGAATAAAAATTCAGACTTTTCAAACATGGGGAGCATTAGATAAATGGGAAGGCTGATTGGTAAAGAAAAGAGATCAGAAGAAAAGGGAGTCTGCGAATTTAAATGCTAATGTGCAGCAGACTGATAATCCAGTAAAGATATTAATAATGAGAGAAATTCCTGGAGGTAATTCTGTACATGTCCCTTGGAGCAGAAGTGATATTTTGTCATTTACAAATGACTACCCGAGATTGAGAGAGAAATCAATGGAATGGTACCAGCAGATAGATACGTTTGTGAAGCTTGCAAAATGCCTGTAGGAAGATTTGAATACCCTGTTAGAAATAGTGGTTCCAGCAGCTGATTATGGGTGGAATGCAAGACCAGTGTTGACTGGCCAATAAGAGAGCCTCCACGAGATCCAGTTACAGGTGACCATCTCCTGATGTAATGAAGTACTATTACAAAGTGATTGAATGTTTAAAAACAAAAATTTCTCCTAAAAATGTTGATTGGCAGAGAATCGATAGAACAGCACAGGAAGTGAAGCAGTCAATACATGCATACTATGAGAGATTGCTGCAAGCATTTAAAAATTACAGTGGTACAGAATCGATTGAGCCCAAAGATATGATTCATTTTGTGTTCAGATTTGGTGAAGGGTTGAGACCTGAAATTAGTCAGATGCTTAAGAGTCATTTGATTTGCTGGCAAGCAAAACCAGTTGATGAAGTATTACTGTTTTCTAAATACTGTAGTGATGAGATTGAAATGAAGCAGAAGAAATTGAAGAAAATGGCGATGGTGATGCAGATTAAAGAGGCACAATTAGGAATGCAGGGAATTTATCCACAGCAGCAGGGAAACACTTGTATGTTGTTTCAAAATCAGGGACAGACAATAGGTAGAGGTTGTGGTGGTAATGGACATGGGAATTGTGGTGTTGATTTGAATACCGTAGTTATTTCAGGTGATACGCAGACAATGAAAAGGATGTTACCTTGTCACGCTTGTGAGGGCCTAGGGCATTGTAAAAGGGAGTGTCCAGTGATGGTCCAAAAGGGCGTTGTTACGCAAATGAATGAAAACAATCTTTTTCCAAATTTGAGAGGACCGAATATGAAGGGTCCTTATTTCAATGTCTAGAATAATGTAAATCAGATGCAGATTCCTCAGTAAATGCAAAGGTTCCAACGATGCAACAGATACAGGTGCCACGTTTTCAGGTACCACAGTCACAGCAATTACAGCTCCGACAAAGCCACAAATGCTTTGTTCCAATGGTGCAGATGATTCTTCCTCAGCAGAACACAGGCCAAAAGTTAAATCAAAGTAATCAAACAGTGCATCAGTTCACACTTCATAGTGAGCATGACTCAAATGATGAAGTGATAAATGGTGAAATAATTGGGGAAAGTTCGGATGGAGAAGAATGTGTGTTAGCAGCTGCATTGGAAGTGGATCAAAATAGTCCTTATGTAAATGGAAAAGTAATGGGTTAATGATGTCTCATTTCTAGTTGATACAGGAGCTACACGCTCTACAGTCAGAACTGCAGAAGTTCCTAATGTGCCACTTTCTGGGAAAACAGTGCAGATTGTAGGAGCTGCAAATCAATTCCTGAGAAACCCAATTACTGAATCAGTTCCTGTTAAAATTGGCAATTTTGAAGGTTTGGATAAATTTGTGGTCTGTGACTCAAATCCAGTTTCCTTATTAGGAAGAGATCTATTGTGCAAAACAAAATGTTCAATTACCTGTACAAATGATGTAATAGCTATTCAGACGAATAGTGATGATGATGATGATGATTCATCTATGCAAATTGAATGTGATTCATCTAATGAAGAATTTCCACTGATTAGTTTCTATCCAGCATTTACAGTACAAGACATGCTAATTGACTTACAATGTAGAGTTACTTTAAAAGATCCCAAACTTGATCTTTCTGGGAAAGATATTGGTCTAATCAATGGAGTTGAACCAGTTAAAGTCATAGTCAAGCATAATGCAGTTTTTCCACAAATTCCACAGTACCATATGGCACCAGATGTAATTGAAGGAGTGGCTCCTGTAATTGCAGGCTTTGTTAAATTAGGAGTTCTAAAAGAAGTGCTGAACAGCCCATGTAATTCTCCTATTGTGGGTTTGCGAAAGCCAAGTGGGAAATTTAGAATTGTTCAAGATTTGAGGAAAATTAATGATATAGTGGTCAAATGTTGTCCAGTGGTACCAAATCCAGCAGTAATTTTGTTTCAGATCCCATGTGATGCAGAATGGTTCACTGTGGTGGGCCCATTGCAAGCATTTTTCTCTGTGCCTCTTCATGAGGATAGTCACTTTGTCTTCTGTTTTAAATTTTGCAATTGTGTGTATTGTTGGTGCAGAATCCCACAAGGTTTTTCATAGTCACCATCTATTTAATATTTAATCAGGTGTTGAAAAATAATTTGGAATCATTGGAAATGCCTTTCCAATCAACAATAGTTCAGTACATTGATGATCTTTTGATTGCTTCAAAGACAAAGGAAGCATGCAGGGAAGATACCATTGCCTTGTTGAATCATTTGGGAGGAAATGGACATAAAGGCCCTAATTACGACCCTTGTGGTCCTTAGACCACCAGGGCCGCAGTGACGGTTTGACCGCCGCCAAAGCGGTGGTCCTACTAGTTTGGCAGCAGTCAGACCATTACATTATGACTGGGGCGGTTGGGTCACGGTCGGACCGCCAGCACTGCCAATTTCCCACCACTGGAGGGACTGGCGGTGCTGACGGTCCTAATCCACCAGGGCAGCGCTCCATGCAGCACCGCCCTGGGGTTACAACTCCCCTCTCCGCCACCTTTTACATGGTGGTTGCACCTCTATGTAAAAGCTGGCAGAGACGGGTGCAGGGAGCCCCATTGGTGCCAATGCACTTCCCATGTGTTTGGCATGGGCAGTACAGGGGCCCTCATGGATAGCCCCTTTGCACTTTCTGCAGTGAAAAGCGCGATGGGTGCTGTTGCATCCTACGCACCGCAACATTGCCGCCGGGTAAATTATGAGCCGGCGTTAAAGTTGTAGGATGTTCCCCGCTGAGCCAGCAGGTGGAAACACCATTTCTGTCTGCTGACCCAGCGGGGAACTCTTAATGGTGCCCTCGGGAAGACGACGCATTGACCACAGAAGTTTGGCGGGCGGAAAATGCCACCCGCCAAACCCTTAGTGACCCCCAAAGCGTCCCCAACAAAATTACAGCACTGTCAAAAAGAAGTAAATATTTGGGACATCAAATAGAAAAAGGTGCAAGAAAAGTTTCCAGAGAGAGAGAGTTACAGCTATTTTGCAAATGAATCCTCCAGTCAACAAAGAGATGTCAGGATGTTTTTTGGGAATGGTGAGCTACTGTCGCCAATGGATTCCCAATTTTTCTGTTATTTCAAAGCCATTGCAGAGACTGACCCACAAAGATGTTTTTGACCCAGTCCCCTTTCATGAAGCTTGTATGAAAGCTTTTACTGAACTGAGAGTTCGTGCAGAGCACCAGCTTTGGGAATACCTGACTACATGAAACCTTTTATGTTGCTTTGCCATGAGCTGGATTTCTGTGCTCTTTCTGAACTTATTCAGGTACGTGGAGGTGTAAATCACCCTGTAGCATATTTTTCTGCTTCTTTGGATCCAGTCACAGCAGCTTTACCTGGCTGTTTGCAAGCTGTAGCAGCGCTTGGTTTGTCATTAGCTCAATGTGAGAGTATTCTGATGGGACATTCTTTAACTGACTTGGTCCCTCACTCTGTTGAAGTTTTGATCACAAGATCAAAAACCCAACACCTTGCAAGGCTTACAAAATTTGAATTGTTAGTTTTAGGTTCTTCAAATGTTGCCTTGAAAAGGTGCACAGTGGTTAACCCAGCAACCTTGCTCCCAGTAGAAAATGTTGAAATTGAGAAAGTAAAAGAAGTTGAACATGATTATCTGGAGATTACTGAATTGTGCACGAAACCCAGACCTGATCTTCAGGATACTCTGTTAGAGGAAAATGATAAAATTGTTTTTGTTGATGGTTCCTGTTTAAGAGATAATGTGGGAATATTGAAATCTGGATATGCTGTGTGCACCATTTCTGGTATACTCGATGTTTCATGGCTTCAAAGAGTGTTTTCTGCACAAGTGGCTGAATTGGTAGCTCTTACTAGGGCATGCTGTATTTGTGCACAGCTTAAAGTTACAATTTTTACGGACAGCCAGTATGGATTTGGAGTTGTCCACGATTTTGGGCAGCCGTGGTCACAAAGTGGTTTCATGACCTCTTCTGGCTAACCAATTAGAAGTGGTGATAGAATTCATGATTTGTTACAAGCCCTACAATTACCTGAGAAGATTGCTGTGGTCAAATACAGTTCACACCAAAAATCAAATGATTTTGTTTCAATAGGAAATGCTTGTGCGGATCAAGTCGCAAGGTTTTGTGCATTGAACTGCATTTCTTTTAATGAGGAATTTAAAAAACCCAAAAGATGACGAAGTTAATGCACATTACATGTTAACAGTGATTGATACATAGGAGGAAATCAAAAGTTTGCAAGAAAATGTCTGAGAAGATTAAAAGAAACGTTGGATGAAATTGTAATGTTTTCAAAGGGATGTTGATGAAATCTGGGTCACAGGTGAAGGGCAGGAGGTGTTGCCAAACTGTCTATTGACACAAATGGCAAGATTATATCATGATAAAGCACACATTGGCAGAGATGCAGTGATTAGAACATTTAAACAGTCCTGGTTCAATCCAAACTTTTGACAGGTTGCTGAAGCAATTTGTCACAGGTGTGTTACATGCCAACAAATTAATGTGGGGAAAAGAACAATTGTCAATTTGAGTTACATTGGAACATCAGGAGGTCCGTTTAACAGAATGCAAATGGATTTCATCAAGATGCTTGTGTGTGGTGGTCTGAGATATGTGTTGGTGATTGTCTGTATTTTTAGTCACTGGATTGAAGCTTACCCTACACGTAAAAATGATAGTCTCACAGTAGTAAAGCTTTTACTGAGGGAGTTAATACCTGGATTTGGGTTCCCAGCCTCTTTAGAATTAGATAGAGAAAGTCACTTCAATAACAAGGTGATAAAATATCACCCTGAAGCTTCTGGATTAGTAGAGCAAATGAATGGTACTCTGAAGGCACGACTCGCAAAAATGTGTGTATCTACAAATTTGAAATGACCGGATGCTCTGCCTTTGGTTTTGATGAGCATGAGAAACACACATTATAGAAAGACCAGGCTTTCTCCCTATGAAATCATCATGGGTAGAACAATGAGGTTACCAGCTGTTTCTGCAAATGATCTTGTGAATATAACAGATGATATGGTGCTAGATCACTGCAAGAGTCTGGCTGATGTGGTTTGCTCTTTCTCTCACCAGGTGGAAGCTACAACTGTGCAGCCACCTCAAGAACAGTGTCAAAGTCTGCCAGCTGATGATTGGGTGGTCATCAAGAAGCACGTGAGGAAAACTTGTTTGGAACCTAAGTGGAAGGGATCTTACCAGGTCATACTGGTTACTATGAGTGCTGTGAAGTGTGCTGGGAGTTCAAACTGAATTCACGCCAGCCATACTTGAAAAGTGCCCTATCCTCTGGAAGATGAAGAAGAGTTGTTGAGGGTACCAACAACTATTGTACAGTCTCAAGGAGCAAGACGAGAGACTGTGGAAACAGAAACAGAGACAGTGCAAACTGGTGACGATCTAGGTACTCCTCTAAGAGACAAAGCAAACACACCTCTAAGAGATGAAATAGAGGTACCTGAAGTTGTTCAGGCATAAACAAATGTAGCAGGAAAGTTAACTCAGAGGAGAACCCTCCGAGAAATAGACGATTGGGAAGATCAGATGAAACAAATCACGTTTCCTGAAGCAGCTGAGGATGGGGCTGAGTTGAATCAAAGGCATACAGATTTGACTCCTCCTGAATTAGCTAACAGTGCAAGTACATCAAGTCAAGGTCAAAATCCTGCCGAATCGAGAAGAGTTGTAAGTCTGGTTTTGCAAATGACACTGTCAAACAAAACAGGAAAGAAGGCAAGTTTCCTGAATTGCAAAGAAGTGAAAAGGTTCCAGATGTATTGTCGACCATAAATGAAGAGCCAGACACAACAGAAAGAGCAGATACAGATGGAGATCTGAGTGAAGGAGAAATAAGTGCAAATCAGAGATCAAAGAGATAAAGAGTTGCAAGTCGATGATACTCAGGTCCTGAATGGGCGTATTTTACAACAGATGAGTGGCAAAGTTTTGTCTTTTTGTTTTGATTAAGAATTTCCAGATCAATATTTTGGAACTTGAAATTGCTTTTGCACTAAAGAAACTACAGTGCCGACTGAACAAGAGAGACATTAAATGCTACAAGTGATAATCACTGTCCAAAAGACTATGATCTATTGAAAGAGACTTTGAAAACAGATTTTTGACAAGTTGCTAAACCATTTTTTGACAAAGTTCTGGAAAGATCTGAAAGCTGTTGTAAGTAACTGCAAGGAAGACTGAAGATTATTTTTGTTTGTTTTTTATTTTTTGGGCTGCATAGTTAAACATTTGTCTTTTTCTTCTACTTTCTGATTCTTATAGGTCATGGATAACAACCATAATCGTGTTAAAAATAATAGGTGCTGCAAGTGTATGTGTATTGGTTTTGGAATTGTATGTGTGATAGTATATTTGTTGTTGATAGTGAGTATGAACATTCATCATACACCTGAAAATAGTTATACTAGTTCTTTAGAGACTACTACACTTTTGAAGTTAGAAAAGTTTAACAGGGAGGAGAAATATTTACACTTAGATAACTCACAAGGAGATCTTTCTTCTAATGTTTTCTATCACTTGTTGAGACAATGAATGTGAGAGAATGTTATGTTTGTACAAAGATTCCTTCATCAGTGCAAGAAGGAGTTACTTACCATAGCTTGTCATTAATGTATGGAATTAGTTGTAGTCCTTTACTAACAAGACTTTACAACTAGAAGTACATACAATATTTCTACTCTAATCTAGATGTTGTGTTTTCTTTTGTTCCGATTAACCAAACATTTAGTAACATAGCTAAAAGAGATAAATATTGATATTGTAGGAGTTTTCTTTTAGCCTACACTAGCATTTGGTCCTGCTTATGCACACCACAATAACCTTACATGCTTGCTTTTGCCAGTAGAAAAATCTTTTCCAGATCAAACTGATGACAGGGGAAAAGCATTGAAGGAGAAAATAGAGAAAGGGTTAGTGAAGAACACATTTAAAAATGACTATGCATTTAGTGAAACTAAAACACAAGAGAAGCTTGCTTTAGACTTTAAACATGTAGGAAAACTATAATAGTCATTATGACCCTGGCGGTCTTCTGACCGCCACGGTTAAAGTGGCGATATCACCGTCAAAAGGCTGGCGGTAAGGACCGCCAAATTATGACCATGGCGGTGATCCCTTCCATAGACAGCCAATGTACCACACCAACAGCCAGTGCGGTACGAACACCGAACACGGTGGTAGCCACCTACAGGCAGGCTGAAGACAAGGATCCGCCCACCATATTATGACATAGCACACCGCCACGATTTCCGGGGAGGTAGCAACGATGAAGCCTAGTGGAAACACATCATTTAAAAGGAGCCACTCACATCCAGGGACACACAGGAGTCTGGCGTCCGCTATGGAACCTGAACTGCAAATATTCCCAATGCTGTACACGCCATGGCCGTCATGGAGCACCAATGCCAACGAAGACGACTACGGTGAATACAGCCGGCTAGCACACAAGGAGGGGGGAGAGTGACACACACACGTACAACACACACCATACACACACCACACACCAGAAACACATGCACAAGAATAAACAGTAACAGAACCCCAGAGTATATAAAAGCAGGACACATACACAGTTCCAAACACTGTATTCCTTTTGTATGAATATGTAAAATGCAAAAACATGAACAACTGCAGAAATAAATAAATGCAGGCCTAAAGGCCAGTCCAAAGTCACTAATGCTCACAGGGCAAAGTCCAAGCACCAACTTGACCCCTGACAACATCGGGACTCCACTGTTCAGGGGAATCATGTTGGAAATGGGCAGGCACTCCAGGGGGTGGTGGTGTGGTGGGGGGGGGTTGCAACTCATTGTGAGGGGGCTCCGAGCCCACTGGTTCTGGAGGGGGCTTCCTGCCTATAGAATGAGGATGGGGCTGCCTGCCCACTGGTTCTGGAGGGGGGATCATGCCCACAGGATGAGGGAGGGGCTGGCTGCCCCCAGGATGAAGAGGGGGCTGGCTGGATCTGGAGGGGGCATCATGCCCACAGGATGATGAGGGGGCTGGCTGCCCACAGGATGAGGAAGGGGCTGGCTGCCCACTGGTTCTAGAGAGGGCTTCCTGCCCACAGGATGAGAATGGGGCTGGCTGCCCACTGGTTCTGGAGGGGGCATCATGCCCACAGGATGACAAGGGGGCTGGCTACCTACTGGTTCTAGAGGGGGCATCATCCCCACAGGATGAGAGGGGGCTGGCTGCCCACAGGATGAGAAGGGTCTGGCTGCCCCCTGGTTCTGAAGGGGGCTTCCTGCCCACAGGTTGAGGATGGGGCTGGCTGCCCACTGGTTCTGGAGGGGGTGTCATGCCCACAGGATGAGGAGGGGGCTGGCTGCCCACAGGTTGAGAAGGGGGCTGACTGCCTACTGGTTCTGGAGGGGGCATCATGCCCACAGGATGAGGAGGGGGCTGGCTGCCCACTGGTTATTGATGGTGCCCCTTGGCCTCTGGTTCCGGATGCTGCTCCATGGCCACTATATTGTGGGCCTCCTGGTCTAGGGATTTCTGGTGGCCTTCTTGTCCAGGGATTTCTGGGGGGCCTCCTTGCCCAGGGATTTCTGTGGGGCCTCCTTAGCCTTTGTTTTCTGGGGGCCCTCCTTGGCCTTGGATGTCTGGGGGCCTCTTTGGCCCTGGATTTCTGGGGGGCCTCCTTGGCCTTTGATTTCTGAGGGGCCTCCTTGGCCTTGGATGTCTGGGGGGGCCTCCTTGGCCTTTGATTTTTGGGGGGCCTCCTTGGACAGGGACTTCGTTGGGGCCTTCTTGGCCCTGGGCTTTGGAGGTGGTCCCATGGTCTTGCCAGTCTGTTTGGGAGGGGGTGGCACTTTAGCCCTCCATTTGGGGGTGGGGAGAGGAGTGTCCATGTTGCGGGGGTCCAACTTTTCATTCATGAGCCCCTTAGTGGCAGCTGAAGTCTTTGGGGGTGGAGCTGTCTCGGACTGTGTGCTTGAGGGACTGGCCTGGGGTGATGTGACCTTCCTCTTACGGGCAGGAGGGGGAGAAGGGGAGGGAAGAGGTCAAGGGGGGCAAGGAAATGCTTCTTAGGGACAATGGGGCGGGATGTGGGAGGAGTGATGGGATTGGCGGTAGAGGGAGTGGTTGTAGGAGGAGGAAGTGTGCTGGACTTGGGTGCAGGTGCATGGACAGTGTGTGTGTGTGTGAGGTGGATGGCTGTTGGGGGTCTGAGTGCGAGCGTGTGTGTTACTGGAGGGTGGCAAACAGGGTGGGGGAGGACAAACATGACATGTGTATGGATGTTGTGGTGGTGTCTGCAAGTGAGGTGGGTGTGCTGCATGTGATAGTGGTGGTGTTGACTGTGCATGTGGTGTGTGGGGTGCATGTTTGTGGGTCTGCTGTTGTGGTGACTGTGGGCAAGGCTGTGCAGGTGGCAGGATCTGGGACTGTTGATGAAGTGCATGCAGGTGTGAGTGAGTATGTGATGTGAGGGAGGGGGAGGAGGGGAGACAGTGGAGGCAGTGAATGATGTTGTGTGTGCATCTGTCTGTTGGCTGTGTGAGTGCTTGTGGACTGAAGTGTGCTGCTTCTGTTTGTCTGTGCGAGTCTTGTGTGTTGTCTTGGGGGCATGCTTGTCTGAATGTGTGCGTGGGATGGGTTGGGGTGAGGAGACTGGGACTCGGTAGTGGTAGTTGGAGGGGGGATGGATGAAACTGGAACACTGGCTCCCATCACTGAAGAGGCCAGAGCCTGAAATGTTCTCTGTAGGGCCGCCAACCCACGGTGGATGCCCTCCAGGAAGGCACTGTATTGCTGCATCGCGGATGTCAGCCCCTGGATGGCATTCACAATGGTTGACTGCCCTATAGAGATGAATCTCAAGAGGTCAATTGCCTCCTCACTGAGGGCAGCAGGGCTGATGGTGGCCAGGCCTGAGGTGCCTGGGGTTTAGGAGATGCCCACACTCCAGGGTAAGCAGGCATGGGCAACTTGATGGGGGGCTACTGGGAGGGTGGTGCTAGTATGGGGGGTGGTGGTAGAACGTGTAGCTGGAGTGGTCTCAGAGAGGTCCGCCACCACTAGGGAGCTCCCATCGGAGGACGAATCAGAGTTAGTGGTGTCACCTCCTGTCCCTGCTGTGGTGCTCCCCTCGCCCTCCGTCCCACGGGTCCCCTCGGTGTCGGTGGACTCTGCCTCCTGGGTCCCCTGGGCTGCAACTCCCACACTCACCGGTGCCCCTGCTCCTTCGCCAGATGATGCTAATGCATACATGGACAGGATGACAAAAGGAGGAGGGGAGAGAAAGGGAGCACAGGGTCAATCTCAGCACCAACAGCACTGTCACACACTGACACTGCAAATGGGAAGTATGGACCACATTGGCATACCATTGACTAATTACCACAGCTGGTATGAGCCAAATACTGCCAGCTACACACCAACTGGGACCAGCTAAGCCCTGCCTGAAATGGGAAGCCACCTACCTAGCTATCTAATACATGTTTTACACCCTATTATACTGAGCTGTACCACACAGCTATATCTGAACTTGCATTTGGGGCATCCACTGACTAGTACCCTGCACCCAAATCTCATGCCAGGCAACAGAGATGGTTGACATACACACTGTACTCACCCCCTTGTGGTTTCTGTGATGCCCTCAAGCGCCCATCCAGCTCTGGGTAGGCCACCGCCAGTATGTGGGTCATCAGGGGGGTAAGGTTCCCATGGGCACCCCTCCCTCATTGGGAAGCCATCCCCAGCTGGGCCTCCACGGTCTTCCGGGCCCAGCGTCTCAGGTCCTCCCATCAGTTCCTGCAGTGGGTGTTCTGCCTTCTATAGACCCCCGTGGTCTGCACGTCCTTGGCAATGGCATGCCACAATCCCTTCTTCTGATGGGTGCTGACCTGCAGTGGAAATACAGATAGCGGTACACCATGAACCTGACAATCCAGCCTTTCACACATATGGCCCACAAAAAGCATTTCCCCTCATCAGGCACACACATGACCCGTACCCCTGCATTGACGCTGCAACCATCCATACCCCCCCACCTGACACACTGCCAGCACTCACACACATCTCCATGCAGTCATGTTGCATGCAACATACCCATGGTGTGCTCACCTGTTGGTGTGGAGGCCCATACAACTGGCCATACAGGGGTAGGACCCCGTCCACAAGGCACTCCAACTCCTCCGACGTGAAGGCTGGGGCCGTTTCCCATGTAGCACGAGCCTTGGCAGGTTCCAGATACTGGTCACAGCAGCACTCTGCAGTTGAGGTGTCGTTCTATGGAAAGTCAGGAATCAAGTGAAGTGTTGGAAAGGAAATGGAGGTCACGTCCGTGGCGGTGAACACAGTCAACGCCGGTGTTGATTATCATTGGTTCCCATATGCCATAGAGGGCCATGTTAGCCAATGAGGAAGTGCGTAGCGGTGCGGACCGCCTTCCGCCATGACGCCAACGCCAGCAGTGTGAGATCACTTCCACATGTCCCTGAATACAAGACAGGCGGGTGCCATTTTCTAATGCTGGTACACATGTACATATTTATAGGTGCGTCATTGTAGTCGAATGTACTCACCTATACAGTTCCAGTGTCCAACATACAAACATGCTCTGTGTACACTGCTGTAGTGTGTTCATGGTTCCTGTTGACACTCCGTTTCTACATTTGGGTCCCTTAGGTACCAACCACTGTGGAGGAATAGGAGGAGGCAAACACCCATGTACAGACCCCTTGTGGACTTGGCTACACTGGAGGATCGGCATATCATACTCACCTATTGTCTGGACAGGACCACAATCACAGAGCTGTGTGCACAATTGGAGCCTGATCTGCTACCTGCTATCCGTAGCACCACAGCAATCCCCCCTCTGGTGCAGGTACTCTCAGTGCTCCATTTCCTGGCAACAGGCTCTTTCCAGGTGACAGTGGGCTTGGCTGCAGGGATGTCACAGCCAATGTTCTCTATTGTGCTTGCAAGGGTTTTGTCTGCCTTGCTCAAACACATGTGCAGCTACATTACTCCCCCAGGTACATGATTTACCCACTGTGAAGGCTGGATTCTATGCTATGGGACATATACCTCATAGTATTGGGGCCATCAATGGGACTCATATTGCCTTAGCCCCCCCCAGGGCCAATGAACAAGTGTACAGGAATCAGAAGAGTTTCCTCTCATTCAATGTCCAGATGCTGTGCCTGGCTGACCAGTGCATGCTGCCTTTGTCCTGAGGAATAGCAGTGTCCACAGCTGATGGCACAACTACAGAGGCACAGAGTTTTGCTAATAGGTGAGCCTGTGTCCCCACCAAATGTTTGTGAGTGTATGCCTTCAGGAGTCATGGCCCATGGCTGGGCTAATGATCCCTGTTAGGAATCTGAGAACATGAGCTGAAAATAGTTACAATGATGCCCATGGGCATACCAGGAGGATTGTAGAAAGGACCTTCGGTCTCCTGAAGGCTAGATTCATGTCCCGCTATCTGACAGGAGGATCCCTATGCTACTCCCCTGAGAAGGTCTGCAGAATCATTGTTGTGTGCTGCATGTTGCACAATTTGGCCCTCAGACGGCGTGTACCCCATCTGCAGGAGGAGGGGGTAACAATGCAGCTATGGCAGCAGTGGACACTGAGGACTGTGAGGAGGAGGAAGAGGAGGAGGATGTGGACAACAGGTCACATTTGATCCAGCAGTACTTCCAATGACACTCAGGTAAGACAGTTGACTTAAGCAATTCTACATTTTAGTGTTGTACTGTGTGACTGCAGCACGATGCCAGTCATTCCCTTTGCATCCCACCTGACTGTCACCTATGTCTTCCCTTATTGCAGATGTTGGTGTTGTTCCAACAGTGTACTGCTGTGATGTGTACAGACTGCTGAGACACATTTGTTGGATGGGTCAACATGTTACTGGACTTTTACACAGGTTCACGCAGTTCATTACAGTTCTATACATTGCACATTACCTGTAGATAAAGCAGTATTACTCAAGTTGTGTCCAAGGGTGTTTATTGAAAATTGTTCTACAATGGGAAGTGCAATAGAGTTGGGTGATGGTTGGGAATAGTCCAGGGGAGTGGTCCAGTCTATTTGTAGCACAGGTCCAGTGTCCAAGGGGCCATAGGAAGGGGAGCAATGGCAGTTCCAAATGGACAAGGTGACACAGTGGAACACAAGGGGGACATTCAGGAGGGCCTCATTTCCTGGTGGTGGTCTTGGTCTTGGCAAGTGTCTCTGGTGTCTGTCTTGGTTGCAGGGAACCTTTGCGGGGTGGTTCACCTTCTGCAGGGGGGGGGGTACTGGTGGCCTGTGGGTCCTGTGGAAGGGCCTCCTGTCCACTAGCTGCAGCAGATGTAGAGGGCTGGTCAGTTGACTGGCTAGTGGAAGGGGACTGCTGGTGTGATGTGTACTCCCTCATGATGTTGGCCATATCACCCAGAACCCCTGCTATGGAGACCATGGTGGTGTTCAGGGCCTGCAATTCTTTCTTGATCTTCTGGTGGTGTTCCTCCTGCAGCCTCTGGTTCTCCTGCATGATGTGTATCACCTGACCCATCTTGTCCTAGGATTGTTGGTAAGCCCCCAGGACATTAGTGAGTGCCTCCTGGATAGTTGGTTCCCTGGGCCTGTCCTCCATTTTGCGCACAGCTGTCCTCCGAGTGTCCCTGGCCCCCTGTGCACGTGTTCCCCGAATGGTGTGCCCACTGCCACTGTCCCCAGGACCCTCACTGTCTTACCTGTGAGGTGTGGACTGGGGTCCCTGTACACGTGGGCACACTGCTAATTGACGTATTCTGGGGACAGAGTTCTGGGGACGTGGGGTGGCTGCTGTGGTGTTGGATACTGAGGGGTGAGGCTCTGGTGGAGTGGGTGTGGGCTGGGGTAACCGACTGACCCGTGGTCCCTGATGGGCCAGGGAGCTCATCCAGATCCAGAGTTGCTGTCATCACTGGTGGGGGACTGGGTAGCTGTGGCACCTCCTCGCCGCTGAGATTGGCTGGGGCACCTGTGGGGATGCAAGTGGTGTATTATGCTATATGTCTGTGACATATTCTGCATCCCTAGCTTCCCCTATTTTGTTTCTGTGGCCCTGCCACTTTGTTTGTGTATGGTGATGTATTGTGGGATTGTTAGTTCTCCATGCAGTGCATGCATTGGTGGTAGGTGTACATGCAGGGCTCAAAGGGATGTGCAAGCAGTGGGTATGGCATTCAGGGCTTGGCATTTAGGTTAGTTAATTGTGGTGGTGCACTGTGTGGGATGGAGTGGAGTGATGGCTTTCAGGGTGATGGGTGGTGGTGGCATGCAGGTATGGGGGGGCTAGATAGTAAAATTGATTCACCAATATCCAGTCCTCTGGCAACTCCAGTGAGTCCCTCAGGATGCAGGATATCCAAGACTTGCTCCTTCCATGCTATCAGCTGTGGGGGAGGCGGTGGGGACCGACCGCCAGCCCTCTGGATGGCGAGCTGGTGCCTTGCTGCTATGGAACATAGCTTCCCCCGTAGGTCATTCCATCTCTTCCTTAGGTTTTCCCTTGTTTGTGGATGCTGTCCCACAGTGTTCACCCGGTCCACGATTCTCCACCATATCTCCATCTTCCTGGCAATGGAGATCTGCTGGATCTGTGCTCCAAACAGCTGTGGCGCTACCCTGACTATTTCCTCCACCATGACCCGCAACTCCTCATCAGTGAAATGGGGGTGCCTTTGTGGGGACATGGGTGTTGTGTGGTGTGTTGTGCAGAGGGTGTTGAGTAATGTGGTGGGGTGTAGGGTGTGGGTGTGTGGTGCGTGATGGTTGAATGGGTGGTTGTGGTGTGTGTGTGTAGTTCTCTCTGTGATTTGCTTGGTTAGCTATTGGGGTCTTTTCGTGTTAGCAAAGGATTGTGGGTGATGTGGGTGGGTGTTTTATAGTGCTGTTGTTGGGTGTGTGGGGTGGGTGTAATTGTGTCAGGTGTAGGTTTTTTGTACTGGCCAATGTTGTCTTGCTTTGTCTTTGGGTGGCTTTATCCGCCGTGGCGGTGTTCACCACCAATGGTTTTCCATCGTTGAATGTCCGAAGTGGTGATTGGTGGGTCATTATTTGGAGGGCGTAGTGTTGGTGGCGTAACGGTATGGGTGGTAGTACAGACAGTTTATCACATTCAGTGAGTCTAGCGGATTTGTGGTTGTGGCTGTTTGTATGTCTGTGTCATAAAGTGGCAGACGGATGTCCGCCTCTGCGGAGGTATGCTAGCGGCCTATGTATTTTTAGACCTCAAAAAAGAACAGATACTAATTTTGTGGGAACGAATGAGTGCAGACATGTATTTCTTTTAAGAATTCATGGGACTTTATGTTAGATGGCCAGGATCCTGTGATTCCTGGACTATATTACTTCTGTGTAAGAAATGCTTATTGGGATGGTATGGGACTTGCTATTTGGGAGTTGTATTCCCGAAGATTTATCATTTTGATAATATAGATACACACATAACTTGAATGAATTGCAGATACCAAGAGCAAAAAGGGAAATTTATTCTGAATTAATTGGGGATATATTTGGAGCAATTATTCCTTCTGTAGGAGTTGTTCTGAATGCTTTGAAAATTAGAAAGTTGTGTACTATTGTGGCTAACATGTTAACTGATTTTTCTGGAGCTGTAATTTTAATGGATACGAAAATGGCTGCAGTCTGTTCAATGATTTTGCAGAGCAGACTTACGTTCGACGTCCTTTTAGCAAAGGAGGGCGGGGTCTGATGGATGCTGAAAATGAAACATTGTTGTACTTATATTCCTGATAATAGTAAAGAAATTAGACATTTCATTAAGAACCTGACCAATGCAAACGTGTTACAAAAGTGAAAAATTGGCTGGGTAATCTTGGTAAAAGTATTGTGGGAAAAATATTGAAACCATTATTTATTGTAGTTGTATGTCATCTATATGATTGCATTTTACAACTTGTACATACTGATTAAAAGACAAAGGTTGAAAAATGAACAGAGGGAGGAAATTAAACTAGAGAAAATGAGAAGCAGATATTTTCATGATTTATTAGTACAAGTATTAATAAGTATGTATTGTGACAACACATATAGTTGCCAGAGGAGAGAATGTTGGAGCGTAAACATTTTAAAAAGTGTGCTACTAAAATAAAATGAAATAACATGTTTAAAATGTGAAATACTGAAATGTGTGTTTTGATAAAAGGTGTTTTGGAAAACATGAGCACTTTAGTGGCAGCGATAAATCTAGTTTGACAATAATAATAAATAACACTCTAATGAAATGTATTTTGTATGTTAATAATTAAATGTGCTGAAAAACAAATATTAATATGTATTAAAAGGGTTAAGGGTATGAAAATTATGAAATGTTTAATTTTGTACGTTTTAGCATTCGTATTAAAAAGGTCTCATGTTAGAAAAATGCAGCAGCAATGTTTAAAATGCTAACATTATGAAATGTTTTTCTAAGCATCCTGTGCGACTTGCTCACTGTGGAAGGTTATGTTCTTATGTTGCAACATTTGTTTGCCTTCCTGCGAGATAGTGTGTTTGCAAGAACAATAGACTAATAGTTTTTAGTGCAGTCTGCAACAGATGTATTCTACTGCGGAAACTGGTGATGACAGTGAGAGAAGATGAACTAATTATGAATAAAAAAATGAAGAAAGGATACAGCTGAGAACGTGGAGAAAAGCTAATAGGCTCTGACCTAAATTACTCTATAGACTGACCAATAGAGTTTTAGCTAGTTGCTTTCTAGGAGTTTGATATAACAGAATTAATTGATGTAAGTTTCAGTCTCTTCTCTCCCTGTGTGCCTTGCAGCTCTGAGCTGTTTACAGATGTATTTATTTTGCCAGTGTAATAACGTGCTGTGTTTTAGCTTTCTGACACTGACAGTTCAGATCCATTAAGGCCAAACATTACTGAACTGTTCCCTATTATGTCACTGTCCAAAGAAGATGACCAAAAGATGCAGACATCGCTGCCTGCTGATCATTTAGGAGAAGTATAACCAAAATGTTTATTTAATTTTCTTGCAGATTTTTATGTTTTCTCTTTTAGAAATCCCAACTGCTATTTTTGGTTAGTGCCCTAGTCAGATGTTTTTCAAATTAATTTTTGTCTTCCTTTCTTTTTGTTTGAAGCCCAAACATGCTTATCAAATTTGAGTAACAGTTAAGGATGTAACATTCTAAATTTGCCTTTTCCATATAGATTGATTATAAACAATTTATCTGTGATAACTAAATGTTTTTATTCATTTGCTATTGTTATTCTGCATGGTGTTTTAAGGATTTGATTAGTCTTGATTAGTCTGAGTTAATCATGTATTTTTATCATTTGGTCTTGCATTTGGTTTATGTGATCAAAGCATTGTTAATTTAAAAGGCAATAAATGTTTGAACTTTACTAAACTGGTGTGGTGATTCATGGCCTCATGGGTTATGGTGTGAATAAATTACTGACTCCAATATGAAAAGTAATGTTTATTGATTTGATCTAATTGTTGTTAACTATCTCACTCCTATCTGAGTCCAAAGATCTGTGTCAACCTCTAAGGGTAATTGATTGTTACCTTATACGTGCCACCTTATTATTAAATTATCAAAAGGAATATAAGGTTGGACATGCCCACAGTCTACGGTGAGTTATATATACAGGGTCTGTACATTGAATCTGCTTTGCACTAGTTTAGTCAAGCTGCACATGCAGTCAACTGTCAACAAAGCTTTCAGATGTTTCCTCAACTGTACTAGTGCTGATTCTATGAAGAGGGAGTAGGGTAGAGCATTCGGGACATTGTCCAGACCATGTAGAAGGCCGTGGCTACAAAAGCAGCAGTGGGAGACCTGGGGGTGGATAACTGTGCTGAGAGGAATGCAGTGTACAATAGGGATGTATTAGGTACATTTTATGCTAAAAAATGCATTATGCATTTTAAACACTGCTTTAAACATGTTTTGACTTTTGGCAGGAAACCAATGTAGTTGCATTACCATAGGAGAAATATGTGCAAGGTAGATTGATACTGAGATGGGAAGTGGCATTTTGTACCAGTTGTAACTAGTGCAGAAAAGTATCCTGTGAAGATAAGTAAACTGCACTGCCATGGTTTTGTCCGGATTGGACTAAGGTACTAAAGACTGGAACATGGAGCTGAGTGTTCATGAATGGGAGTACTGATCTCAGGATTATAAATTAAGGATTTTAAGCCTGAAACATGATTTTGAAACATTATCACCCTGGTTCTTTTTATAAATATTAGAATCAATATGTGTACCTAGTTTATGGACTGAGGATGCTGGATTTGGGATTAGCCTGTGAACTTGGGCCGATCGAAGGAATCCGTATTCATGATGTTGGTGAAAGTTAGAAGGAACTTGGTCTTTGACAGGGTTAATTTCAGGAAGTTGTTGGCATTAAACCATCTGAAAAGTGACAGATAATCTG
Source organism: Pleurodeles waltl (assembly GCF_031143425.1). Lineage (NCBI taxonomy): Eukaryota > Metazoa > Chordata > Amphibia > Caudata > Salamandridae > Pleurodeles > Pleurodeles waltl. Next base: position 339,543,245 of record NC_090445.1, read on the forward strand.
CCATTATTGGTTGGCCAGAACTTGGCCCAGTGCAGCTATTAGCAAAGCCAAAAATCGATTGGGTGTCCTCAGCATGCATGTAGAAATGCACACAAATGTAATGGAAACGTTTGGCCAAAGCGAGCGTGTTGATATTGAAAGAAGAGATGACAAGATGGAACCGTGCAGGACATCACAGTGGAGGGTCTTGGGTTCTTTCCAAAAAGGCCACAATTTGTTGACAGTCTACTAGAAATAATGTTAAACATTTTAGAACTATTCCTAAAATGCTATTGCTTGTAAAAGCAGAGGCTAGGATTAGCTCTAAAGAGGAAAATACCCTTAGTATCATGGGACCAGGACAGAGGGCTACTTCGGAGAATGCTGTTAGGAATCAGTAGTACCAAAACAACACTTGGATCAAGAGGTCCCTCAGTAAAGCTCCAATTCATATAAAAACAACTTAAAAATTGAAATAAAACCAAAACAACAAATATTGGACCAGTCACTGTCAAGGTTTAGAGTCTTAAAGTAACAGCACCATTTCACACGTCTTCTCCATTCCTCTTGGCCTGTCATTAAAAGGTTCTGAACATGGGGAGTGCTGGGGTGATGGGCTGCACTTTTGTGTCTGAGGGTATGGTAAGAAAGCCAATTAATAAAATAGAAATGTATAAGGCATAATTCTGTAGTTTCTAACACAGAAAGACTTGAATGGTCGTAACTAATAAATGTCCAAATGTCTTTTTTTCTGTAAAATATAATCATATCTTGAATTGGTTTAAGCTACCTGACTTGCCGGTATGTTATGTCCCTCTAGGGCTAACATGTAACATTTAAGGATGACGTTTTAAGTGTGTTTTGGCAGAAGTGCAAATGTTCTTATATTGTTAGAAGTGCAAATGTTATCATATTGGTATATTTTATGATATTTTATCTTTTGCTGCCTTAAGAAGGTGCTAGAAATGTTCCTCAAAGCAATGAATGAATTAAATATATTTTGAAGTTATTTTCCATCTTTGAAAGTTATGTAAACGTAATGAGTGCCCACACAGACAATCATAGTTTATTTATATGTTAGAAGGATATCGGAAATGTTTTAATTTTCATGTAACATTATTGATGTTATTTTTGTTGCTCATAGAATTTTATGTTTTAAATGTTTCACAAATTTACGGGCAACACACACACACCCATACACACAAACACACACCCGCACACACACACACATGCACACACACAACATTTTGGGCTTGACTTAGGGAACACTCTGTTGCTCATTCTTACGATTTGACTATTTGATTATGCTCTATTGATTTTGCATGCATATCAATTATTTAGGCAATGTATGTGCTATGAGTGTACTGTTTTACTGATGAATGATAATATTTTTGCTAATTACATTACTACAGTATTGCTAATTAGCTTTACTGAATACATCTAATACTTTGAAAAGACCGAGTGAGTGCCTTCTATAGAATTCTTTGCTGTGGAGTTTGAGTCTACTTTGCCTTCCACTGATTTAGCATATTGATCCTTCTTGGTAGGGTAAAAGAATTGACAGCAGTACACTGAGTTGTCTTTGTGAGGATATGTGTGGTGCTCATGTATTGCTTGTAGAAGATGGATAAGGTGTGAGAGTGTGTTGTGCTGTGTATGTTAGTAAAGTGATTTGGATGTGTGGGCACATTGTGTATGAGTGCAGGTGCAATAGTTGCAATAGGTATCTGATCAAATTCTAATTTGAGGTGATATATGGTTAAACTTTCCATTTTTGGTTTGTGTAGACTTAGGGCCTCATTACAACCCTGGCGGTCAAAGACCGCCAGGGCTGTTTTGGCGATTGTACCGCCAACAGGCTGGCGGTACAATTTTGCCGATTACGACTGCGGCAGAAGCGCCTCGGTCGCACCGAAGGGACTGGGGGTTTCCCGTCACAGTCGTCCCGGCGGTTTCCTGTCACGGTCGTCCCGGCATTGCCCAGGGGATTACGAGTCCCCTTCCCGCCAGCCTGACCATGGTGGTAGGAACCGCCATGGAAAGGTTGGCGGGAAGGGGAGTCATATGGCCCCTGGGGGCCCCTGCACTGCCCATGCCTTTGCCTTTGGCATGGGCAGTGCAGGGGCCCCCTGGCACGCCCCCACACTGCTTTTCACTGTCTGCATGGCAGACAGTGAAAAGCGCGACGGGTGAAGCCGCACGCGTCGCACGGCCGCAACACAGCCGGTTCCCATGTTGCGGCCGACATCCCTGCTGGGCCTGGCGGGCGGAAACTCTGTTGTCAAAATGGGCATGGCAGTTACACCTTGGTGATGATGGGGAAAACCTCTGGTGAAAAAAAGCATGTGGATTCCTTATCCTGGTTGTCGCATTACTAGGCATCTCTGACTACATGTCCTGCATACATACATGTTGTATGGTGTCATTGTAAGTGCATGACTTGTGGTGGTAGGGCCTCATGCCCGAGCAGGCTGCAAGACTTGCATGTCTTGGACTGTTGAACAATAACAATCACAACCTAGTTGTTGTTTCATTTCTTTGATGCCTGGGGAGCCTCATGTCCTGACCAGTCACACAGTTTCTGTGAATGTGTCTGCTGTGAGGGTGTTTGTTGTCTTTGTGTGTCTGTGTGGGTATGTGTCTGTGTGGGTATTGGAGAGCTTAACAGTTTGTTGTTGGATGAATGTGTAAGCTAGATGTGTTGGAGATTAAGCGATTGTGAGTGATTGTCTCCTGTACTTTAAGTGCAAGTGAATGGCTGTTCTTTGTTGTCTGTAAGTAAGGAAGGTGTGTAGTAGTAGTTCTAGCTATTACAGTGTGTGTGTGTTGGAAGCTAGAAAATAGGGAGGATGGATACCTGATGGCCTATCGGATTTTTCTTTAATCTCAGTGCCTAACCTAAAATAAAGAACTTACCACCTATGTGAGTAGCCCCAGTTGTTTGTATGAAGAACACTACAACATGAGTCTCACATTTTCTCTCCATGTTTTCAGCAAAACATATGCACTTCAAAACAACTAGTGAAATTGCAACATGTAGACTCAATACATTGGCAGAATCTAGCAAGGAAATGTTAGGGGAACTATGTGAATAAGTGGATTTTCCTACAAGTATTGTGGATTTATAATATGTGCAATCGTTCTGGATGAAGGGTAAATGAGTTATCTATCTATCTATCTATCTATCTATCTATCTATCTATCTATCTATCTATGAGCAATATCAAATGAATGTGCATTCAGAGAGTGAAAGTGTTCTCAATTTTCATGTTTTGGGGCCAAAAGAATGGTAAAAAATTTACCATTTTAGGGCCCACAATCCAATGTCCATCTTGAATTGAAAATAATTACAATGGATGTTGTGATCAATGGTATCAAAAGCTGATGATAACTCTAAAAGACCGTGGAAACAGGGATCTCCAAACCCTATTATTCATAGAGCATCACCAACTATTTTTTGTAAAGCTGTTTCTCTGCTGTGAACTTCCCAAAAAGCAGATTGCTGTGTGTTCAGCAAGTCATTCTCTTTCATGAAGTGCTTTATTTGCTCTGCTGAAAGACTTTATGTTATGTTATGTTATGTTATATTGAATTGTATAGTACACTAGAGAGTGTCCAAGTGCTTGGGCGGGTGAAGAGGTGTTAGGTGCCCAAGATGCTTGTACAAATAGCAAGGTTTTCAGCTTCTTGGGGATCTCAAGAAGTGAGAAGGAGGCTGTGATGTGTTGAGGGAGGCTCTTCTATGTCTTGGGTGCGATGTAAGAGAAGAAGCGACTTCCAGTTTTGCTTTTGTGGAATGCACAAAATGTGTGCAAGTGAGAGTGAGGCAGAGCGTAGGTGTCTAGTGGGTCGGTGAATGTGTATGTGGCTGTCTAGGTATTCTGGTCCTGTGTTGTGTAGGGCTTTGTATGTGAGTGTGTGAGAAGATTAAATTGGTTGCGCTTGTGAATGGCGGGCCAGTGGAGCTTCTTGAGGTGCAGTGTGATGTATGTGCGGCATGGGAGGTCAAGTATGAGACTTGTAGCAGTGTTCTGCATGGTCTGGAGTCTGTGTAGGTGTTGTTTGGAGATTCCAGCATAGAAAATGTTGCCATAGTCCAACCTACTGGTAATGAGTGCTTGCGTGAGGGTTAGTCTGGTGTTCTGAGGCAACCATTTGAAGTTCTTTCATAGCATGTCTAGGATGTTGAAGCAGTGGCTGTAAACTCCTGCTTCCACATCTATCCTTTTAGGACCTTTGCTACAATTGTGAGACAGTAGCTCTCATTTAGGTGATGGCTTTTTGATCTTTGAGGATAGCTCTAACTTTTTTCATTTTCAGTGCTATTCGAAATAATAAGAGGGAAGAGTTTATGATTTTGAATTAGAGGGTAAAAAGGGTGCTTCATGTATATTTACGGAGACAACAGGAGATATGGGATAATTGTAGTGGTTGGTGCATTTTCAAGAGCAGGGGAGACAATTGGCTTGGAAGTGGTCCAAGTATTTTTAGGAGGTTTATGTGAGCAAAAGGTGTTTAATGTTTGACAGAGGTTTGTGTAGATTTGAAATTTCAATCTTTTCTTTGATCTTTAAGAAGTTGTTTCTGAAATATTCTTCTGTTTGACAAACTGATCTCTAGAGATGGCTATATATTCTTGGTTGTTTGAAAAGCTCAAATAGTTTTGCAAAATGAACGTTGCCTTTACCTTGACTCCATTTAAATTGCATTAACTTCTTCTTTCTCTTTGTAACAGTTTAGGAGATGGGGGTCTTTCTCCATTTGAGTTTAATGAAGTGCACAAGACTATTACTTTAAGCTAAGTTCTTTGTTTTCTTTCTGTTTTGGTTCAGGAGGCCAACTCATTTCTCATATTACAGAATGAGAAATTGCAGTGTTCTAGAAGAGTGGAGAGACTTAACAAGATAGCGCCTTTGTTGGGGAAGGAGATAGATCAAGTATTTTTGTAACTATCCCGATCAGCTCTACTTATATGTTTAGATATAGTTGTGAGAAATTGGGTAGTTGGTGAGTGGGATGAAACCCTACTCAAGTAACAGCCACAATCCTTGTCAGAGTGAACAGCGAAAAGTCACTAAACTAACCTTTGCTTAACCCTGATGGTAGTTTGGCAAAAATGCAGTCAGCCTTACCTTAGGGGCAAGATTTATACTATTAGCACAAGACTCAAACAGTGATAAAGTAAAAACACAACACAAGAAAAATCCTACACCAATTTACAAAAATAGAGTAATTGTTATAAAAGAAATTGACACAAAAACAGCAGAATTCCAATCATTAGAATCGGATTTATGAATTTGTAAAGTTCAGAGTGAAAAATAGCAGCTAAAAGATCAAACTGCCAATCACAGGCATCTGGTTATGTGAGACTGGGGCAAAATCAAAAGTTATGGCTGACTGTGATGGAGCTTGGATCGGATAAACAAAGTGAATTGGGCCGGTCTCCACCTACCTTTGAACTTAGAAGAATGTTTCAAGAAAAATGTTTAAGAAGGTAAAGTTCAGTGGAGCAAGGCAGCCGACTGTGTCCGAGGAGGAGGCGTCAGTGTCAGACCCCCGTTAGACGAAGTCAATGTAATGATTTCTGTTTAGACTTAGGGACTGATTTAGATCTTGGCAGAGGGCAAACTCAGTCACAAACGTCACATCATTTTTGCTTGCCTATGTTAATTTTAAGTGTGCAATAAGTAAATAAATGAATATCTGTAGCATAATTATCCAATTTCTCCATTACAGAATTTCCATTTGCAAAAATACATAACCATATTGCAAACTAGATTAAGGCCCTCATTATGCCATTGGTGGTAAATCCCACTTACCGCCATGCTGACTGCCGCCAACATACCGGCGCGGATATCCGTTCACCATATTATGACACGCACACACCAATCCGTCACTATTCAGCCACAGACACAAGTCCCCACACTAAAGGTCGGTGATAAACTGGTGGTAGCAAAACCCACACCGTTACGCCAACAGAACTACACCCACAACATTATGACCAACGAATCACCATGGCGGACATTCATTAGCAGTGAACCATTGGGGGTACATACCGCTGCGCTCAAAATACACACACACATACAAAACAACACCACATTGGTCAATTCAAACAACACACACCTGACACCCATACAAACACCACACCCACACACCTACACCTCTATAAAATACACACCCACATTACCCACAACCCTTTACCATTACAAACCATTGGCATGAGACAGACACCACGACCACAGACAAGACCAGAGACACACACCAACATCACCTATACACCAACCATGCATGCCACATCACACACCCCAACACATCACCCTACACACCCTCACCCACAATACTCACACAACATCCATGGCACCACAACGACACCCCAGATTCCCTGAGGAGGAGCTAAGGGTTATGGAGGAGGAAATCATACGGGTAGAGCCACAGCTATTTGGAGCAAAGGTGCAGCAGATATCAATTGCCAGGAAGATGGAGCTATGGCAGAGGATCGTGAACAGGGTCAACGCCGTGGGACAGCACCCAAGAACCAGGGATGACATCAGGAAGAGGTGGAACGACCTACAGGGGAAGGTACGTTCCATTGCAGCAAGACACAAGCTCGCAGTACAGAGGACTGGCATTGGACCCCCACCTGCTCCCCCACAACTAACAACATGGGAGGAGCAAGTCTTGGCAATCATGCATCCTGAGGGCCTGGCTGGAGTAGCAGGAGGACTGGACTCTGGTAAGTGAACTCTTTACTACTTTCACCCCCTACCTGCATGCCATCACATACCCACAGCCTTACCCTCATACCCATCACTCCACAACACCCCCCAGGCACCCCACCATCACATCTCACTCATCCTAATGCCAAGCCCTGCACGCACCACCAATGCATGAGAACCCCTCACAGACCTGCATGGACACCTATCACTAAAGCATGCGCACTAGAGAGAATCAGCTAGCCCACCACATAACAACTCACACAAGGTAAAGCTGTCAGGGCAATAACAGCCATAGAGGGCAATCCACCCATGCACAATATGTCACACACAGAAACAATAACACTGCATTTACATCCCCACAGCACAGGTATCCCAGCCAATGTCACCGGAGAAGAGGTGCCAGCAACATCCAGTCTCCCCACAGAAGAGGCCCACGGTTTGACAGCGATTCTGCTCGCCTGGATCTGGATGTCCAACCTGGCCCATCAGGGACCTCCGGACAGTCGGTTACTGAGCCACAGTCACACACCACCACAGAGCCTTCCCCCTCAGGAAACACCACCACAACACCCACCCAGCGTACCCATACCTCTGTCCCTAGGACACGTCAATCAGGAGTGTGTACACCACTACAGGGACCCCAGGGCACACCACAAACCCAAGACAATCAGGGACCTGGGATCAGTGGCAGTGGGCATACAGTTGAGGGGAAGAAGGCACAGGACAACAGGGAAGCTGGGGGGACTGCTATGCACCAGGGGGAGGACAGGCCCAGGGAACCGACTCTCCAGGAGGCACTCACTGAGATCCTAGGAGCATAACAATATTCCCAGGATACCCTGGGCCAGATCCTGGACAACGTGCAGAAGAAAAGGCGGCTGCAGGAGGGACAGTACCAGGGGATCAGGGAGGACTTGAAGGCCATTAACACCACCCTGGTCTCCATTGCAGTGGTGCTGGCAGACATTGCCAACATTATGAAGGAAGCAGTGTCACACCAGAGGGCCCCTGCCACTAGCCAGACTACTGAACAGCCCTCCACCTCCGCTGACGCTAGTGTACAGGAGGCCCTGCCACAGGACCAACAGACCACCAGCACCCCTCCCCCTGCAGAAGGAGAACCACGCCGCAAACGTTCCCTGCGATCCAGGCAGAAGCCAAAGACTATTGCCAAGACCCCGCCAGGAAATTAGGCTCTCCTGATTTTCACCCTTCTGTCCCACTCTATCACCCTGTCCACCTTTAACTGCCATTGCTCCCCTTCCTATGTCCCCAGGGACACTGCACCTGTGCTACAAATAGACTGGAACTATACCCTGGACTTTCCTCCATCATCACCCCCGCCCATTCCACTTCTCTCTTTTCTTCATAGCACAGCAATAAACACACTTTGAAAAAATAGTATGGAGTATGTCAAATTATTTCAGTATGTATTCGTGTTAGAAATGGGATCCTTAGTTGGCAGTCGGTTTGCACCCTGTCCAAGTAGGGACCCTCACTCTAGTCAGGATAAGGGAGATACCAGCTCAGATAACCGCTGGTCACCCCCTTGGTAGCTTGGCACAAGCAGTCGGCTCATCTCAGAAGCAATGTGTAAAGCATTTGAACATAACACACAGTAATAAGTTAAAACACTACAAACGGATACCACATCAGTTTTAGAAAAATAGCCAATATTTATCTATATAAAACAAAACCAAATATGAGAAAAATCCAACATACAGTAATAACATTATGAATTCTGCAAGATTTACTCAAAAATACAGTTCCTTGAAGTCGATAGCTCCACCTGCGGCTATCACGGCATTGTGATCTACAAAACCAACAGTTCAGGCCGGCCGCTGCATTGCGGGCCAGCTACGGTGTTGGGAAGACCCACAAACAGTACCTTGGATTTGCAGGGCGTCGTGATCCTCGCGGTGAGCTCCGAAGAGCGGCGTCACTGACGTTGGGGTGTCGGTTCGGGAGTCGGTGCAGGAGTCGTTGGGGCCCTTGAGGTCACACGCGTTGCAGATCGAACTCCAGGCTGATGAAGTCAGGTGAGCCGGCGTGGATGGCGTCAGGGGCTGCAGTGGGAAGCAGGATGAGGCACAGGTCACGGTGCAGGCAGCGGCTTGGTGACGGCATCCAGCGGTGTCAGAGAGACCAGGGCTGCGGTGTGAAACGGGGCGGTGTGACGTGCGGTGTCCAGAGGTCACAGTGCAGGCAGCGTCGTCGTCGTTGCTGAAGTGCTGTTGTCGGTGGAACAGGGCTGCGGTGCGGGATGGGACAGTGCTTTGTGTACCTCACAAGCGGTGTCCACAGGCCACGGTGCAGGCAGCGGCACCAGTATCAGCAGGAGCAGCGCCGTTGGGATGCCAGGCTGCGGTGTGAGCAGGCGATGCCGGAGTGCAGGGCCCACAGGTTGTGTTGCGAGCAGCAGCTCGGTTCAGTTGTCCGATGACGACGTCGGGGAGACCAGGGTCACAATGTGAAGCGGGGCAATGCGACTCCTTATAGCGTCAGCAGCGTTGGCGGCATCACAGTGTTTTCTCTTCATGAACAGCACAGATACACAGTTCCCGGTGCTGCTGGTCATTGGTGTCCCTGAGACTTCCGACAGGAGGCAAGCTCTCCTCCAAGCCCTTGGAGAATTTTCTCAAGCAGGGCACACAGCAAAGTTGACCCTTTGCACTCTTTTCAGGCAGAAGCAGCAACTGCAGGCCAGTCCAGCAAGGCAGCACAGCAAAGGGACAGTACTTCTCCTTCAGCTCTTCAGCTCTTCAGCTCTTCTCCTTGCAGAGGTTCCTCTTGATTCCAGAAAGATTCTAAAAGTCTGAGGTTTTGGGGCTTCTTCTTATACCCAGTTCTGCCTTTGAAGTTGGCAAACTTCAAAGCAAATTCTCAAGTGTTTGCAAGATCCTTCCTTGTCCAGGCCAGGCCCCAGACGCACACCAGGGGGTCAGAGACTGCATTGTGTGAGGGGAGGCACAGTCCTTTCAGGTGTGAATGACCACTCCTCTCTAGCTCAGAGGCTCATCAAGATATGCAGTCTACACCCGCCCCCTTTTGTGTCACTGTCTAGAGAGGTGCAAAACAGCCCAACTGTCAAACTGACCCAGACAGGCAATCCACAAACAGGCAGAGTCACCGAATGGCATAAGCAAGAAAATGCCTACTTTCTAAAAGTGCCATTTTCAAACAGACAATTTAAAAACCAACTTCACTAAAAGGTGTATTATTACAATTGTGAGTTCAGAGACCCTAAACTCCACATTTGTATCTGCTCTCAAAGGGAATTTGCGCTTTAAGGATATTTAAAGGCAGCCCCCACGTTAACCTATGAGAGAGATAGACCTTGCACAGTGAAAACCGAATTTGGCAGTATTTCACTGGTAGGACATATAAAACACACTAGTATATGTCTTACCTTAAACATGCAGCGTACCCTGCCCCTGGGGCTACATAGGGCCTACCTTAGGGGTGCCTGACATGTAGTAGAAGGGAAGGTTTAGGCCTGGCAAGTGGGTACACTTGCCAAGTCGAATTGGCAGTTTAAAACTGCACGCACAGACACTGCAGTGGCAGGTCTGAGCCATGTTTACAGGGCTACTAATATGGGTGGCACAACCAGTGCTCCAGGCCCACTATTAGCATTTGATTTATAGTCCCTGGGCACCTCTAGGGCACTTTACTGGGGACCAGTAAATCAAATATGCCAATCATGGATAAACCAATCAACAGTACACTTTACTCAGAGAGCATATGCACTTTAGCACTGGTTAGCAGTGGTAAATTGCCCAGAGTCCGAAAGCCAATAAAACGGGTCAGAAAAAATAGGAGAAAGGAGGCAAAAAGACTGGGGATGACCCTGCAAAGAGGCCCATTTCCAACAATTCGTATAACAATTGCAATTCAACTGTACAGTGATGTTTACATAGGAAAGACTTGTAGTTGGCTGCAGTGAACACACCAGGAGTGATAGTGGGGCATCAACATCTTCAAAAAGAGTTGCCAAAGGGTACAGTGAGTGGCCATAGAAGTGGGAAATCACAGCCTTCCAGTTACAATGTGAAACACTGTCTTATCTGTGTGTTATTGGAAGTATTGTCGTATCACTGCAGATCTTTTGTTCTCATCCTCATCTTCTGCCTCCTCATCTTCACTACCTACAGGGTCCACTACTGCCACACAACAGCCTCCAGCCTCCTCCTCCTGCAAAAAAGGCACATGGCATCCCAAGGCAAGGTTATGCAACATGCAGCATGCCATGATTATCTGGCAGACCTTTCTGGGTGAGTAGCACAGGGATCCACCAATCAGCTGGAGGCACCGTAACCTGGTCTTCAGGAGGCCAAATGTATGTTCAATGATCCTTCTTGTTTGCCCATGTGCCTCAATGTAATGTTCCTCAGCCCTTGTCCTGGGATTCCTCACAGGGGTCAGTAGCCACGATAGGTTGAGGTAACCTGAGTCACCTGCAAATATTGTTGGACAACTGTTAGCCACACACTATCCCTTATGGCCCACACCATACACATACACCAAAAGCCACTGGGTGGGAAGCAGGACTCACCTACTAGCCACACCCTGTACCTCTGGAGTTGGGCCATCACATTTGGGATGCTGCTATTCCTTAGGATAAAGGCATCATGCTCCGACCCAGGATACTTAGCATTGACATGGGAGATGTACTGGTCCGCCAAACACACCATCTGCACCTTCACCGAGTGAAAACTTTTTCGATTTCTGAAGACCTGTTCATTTTTCCAGAGGGGGACAAATGTAATATGTGTACCATCAATTGCCCCAATGATGTTGGGGATATGTCCCATTGCATAGAAGTCAGCCTTCACCGTGGGGAAATCCTCCACCTGGGGGAAAACAATGTAGCTGCACATGTGTTTAATCAGGGCAACCAACACTCTTGTCAGCACTATTGAGAACATTGGCTGTGACATTCCTGCTGCCAAGCCCACTGTCACTTGGAAAGGACCAGTTGCCAAGAAATGGAACACAGATAGCACTTGCACAAGAGGGGGGGTCCCAGTGGGGTGACGGATAGCAGATATCAGGTCAGGCTCCAATTGGGCACACAGCTCCATGATTGTGGCCCTGTGAAGTCTGTAGGTGAGGATAATGTGCCTGTCCTTCATTGTTGCCAAGTCCACCAGGGGTCTGTACACGGGGGATGTCTCCATCTCCTATTCATCTTCAGCGGTTGCAGTGACAAAAGAGTGAGGAGCCTGTCATAAACTGTACATTGTAGCCACTACAGTTCACTGCATGATATGAATTTTAAATGTATTAGTGGCATATGTCCTGTATGTACAGTTGTGATCTGTGATGCAGTTATGATCCATGCACTTCCTCCCCCCCCCCCCGAAATGCCATCCGCCTGTCCTGTATGGCGGGACAGGTGGAAGTGAGGTAATTCTGCTAATGTTGTGCGCCGTTGCGGGAGGCGGTCGGGATCCGCCGTGCAACGCCTCATTGGATAATATTGGGCCCTATGGGGTACAGTGTCCAATGGTGATGTATGCTGGCGGTGACAGTATGCACCGCCGCGGATGTCACCACCATTTTCTATCTGTTCACTCACTTGCTACCTGACTTTCAACAGGAGATGACGTACACTGCATGTGCTGCTGTGACCTGTGTCTGGAACCTACCATGGCCCGTGTGGCTGGGGAAAGGGCCTCTGCCTTCACTTCAGAGGAGTTGGAGACACTAGTGGATGGGGTCCTTCCCCAGTACAGAGTGCTGTATGGGCCTCCAGACCAACACGTGAGTACACTGTGAGCACAATGCATGGGGCATAAATGCATGGAGTGCTGTGTGTAAAGGCCTCATGTAGGGGGTGGTTGGTGGATGGGCCCTGGGCAGCATGCAGCATGTATTCTGGGCAATGTCTGTGCGTAAGGGGATGGGAAGGGCTATGGTGGGCCATGAGTGTAACAGCCAGGACGGTCTAACTAATACTTTTTCCTGTGTATATTTCCTCTGCAGGTCAGCGCCCATCAAAAGAAGGGTATATGGCGTGCCATCGCCAAGGACGTGCGGACCCTGGGGGCCTACGGTAGGCGGAGCACCCACTGTCGGAAACAATGGGAGGACCTGAGACGCTGGGCACGGAAGATGGTGGAGGCCCAGCTAGGGCCTCCCAGCTAGGGCCTCCCAACGAGGAAGGGGTGCCCGTCGAACCCTGACCCCCCTGATGGCCTGCATGATGGCAGTGACCTATCTGGAGATGGATGGGCGCTTGAGGGCATCACAGCAGCCACAAGGGGGTGAGTACAGTGCCCATCATTACTACTTACGCATGGTGGGGTGGTATCCGGGTGGGGTATATGTGTCTGTGGGTTCCCCTAGGCCAGGCCTGACATTGCAGAGTAGGTACCATGTTGGGCAGGGATCTAATGTGAAATTCCCCCAAGGTAGCTAGTAGGCATCCAGTACTGGGCAGGGCTTTGTAGGTCCGAGGTATGCTGCAGTTGGCGGTTTGTGTCCCTCCCCATGCCCTGGTGACTAGCATTGTTACTGGTAGTGCATTGCATAGTGCGTAGGGCTGTTCCCTGTGTGTGAGGGTGCTGTGTACGCCAACTGTGGTGGTGGTGCAGCTATTGACCCAGTGTATCCTTTGTGTCTCCCCCCTCCCGTTTTTTTCATCCAGTCCATATGTGCATTAGCATCATCTGGCGGAGGAGCAGAGGCACCAGCGATGGAGGGAGCTGCATCCCACAGGACCTAGAAGGCAGAGTCCACCGACAGTGAGGGCACCAGTGGGACGGAGGGGGAGAGGAGCGCCACGGCAGAGAGAGGAGGGGACAGTTCAGACACGGATACCTCCTCCGATGGAAGCTCCCTGGTGGTGGCGGACACCTCTGTGCCCACCCCAGCTACAGGTACAGCCACCACCCCCGAACCAGCACCGCCCTCCCAGCAGCCCCTCATCGAGTTGCCCGTGCCCGCTCACCCAGGAGGTTGGGCATCTCCTTCGCCCCAGGCACCTCAGGCCCTGCCCCAGTTAGCCTTGGTGCCCTGAGTGAGGAGGCTATTGACCTCCTTCAAACCATCTCTGTTGGGCAGTAAACCATTGTGAATGACATCTAGGGGCTGGCAGCCCAAATGCAACAGACCAATGCATTTCTGGAGGGCATTCACACTGGCTTGGCAACCCAACAGAGGTCAATAAAGGCTCTGGTCTCCTCTCTGATGGCAGCCATTGTCCCTGTTTCCACCCCCTCCTCCAACTTCCTCTGCCTAATCCCATTCCCCTCAACCCCAACCTATCCCAAGCACACAGGCAGACCAGCATGCACACAGGACAACACACGAGTGGCACAGGCAAACACAGGCACCACACTTCATCCCACAGGCGCTCACACAAACACCATCCAGATGCACACATACCAACATCGACTGCCTCCACTGTGGCCCCCTCCTCCTCATCCTTCACCGCCCTCCCGGTTGCGTCTACACCCACACCTGCATGCACAACATCCTTATCCACTACCTCCATCACCAGCACACCTATCAGAACACACACCTCACTGGCAGTCACCATCCTAACAGCCATGCACACGTCCCCTGTGTCCTCTCCCACTGTGTCTGTCCCCCCCTCCCAAGGTACACAAACGCAAGAACTCAGACACCCAACAGCCATCCACCTCACAACAGCATCCAGCCAATGCACCTGCACCCAAACACAGCAGACAGACTCCTCCTACAACCACTCCCTCTTCCTCCACTCCCAGACCTTCTGCCTCTTCCCGCCCTAATGTCCCTAAGAAGCTTTTCCTCTCCCCCCTTGACCTCTTCCCTACCCCTTCCCCCGTCCTTCACATCTGGCCAGGGTGGGTAAAACCCAGGCAAGCACCTCAGCACGGGCCCAGTAGTGTCCACAGCAACTCGTGGTGGGAAAGAATCCCCGGCACCAGGCAGCCACATAGAAAGGGTGCCTGCCCCAAGTGCTGCCAGGAAGGGCAAGAAGCCCTCCACAGATGTGGCCAGGAAGGTCAAGGTGCCACCCCCAGATGCTGCAAGGAAGGGAAAGGAGCCACCCCCAGCTGCTGCATGGAAGGCCAAGGAGCAATCCCCAGCTGCTGCCAGGAAGGGCAAGGGGCCTTTACCATCAGGCAGAAAGGACAAGGGGCCTGGTGCTGGGACTCAGTCAGAGCCCCCCCACCAACCATGGTGGTTCAGCCGTCGGAGGCTGCAGGGAATGGGCTGGAGCCTCCCCCACCACCACCAGCAGCACCACCACCAGCAGTGGGCAGCCGTCTGAGGCTGCAGGGGATGGGCTGGAGCCTCTCCCACCACCACAAGCAGCAGCAGCACCACCACCAGCAGTGGGCAGCTCTCCGAGGCTGCTGGGGATGGCCTGGAACCTCCCCCCACCACCAGCGGCAGCATCAGCAGCACCGTCACTGAGCAGCCGTCACCGCCGGCGGACAGTCTGTTTTGTGTGGCCTGCTCCCTGCAAATCCTGTGGGTATGACACCCACTTGAGAGACTGTGACATTGCACTCCCCAAGAACTGCATCACGAGGCTCGATGACCCCTCCAGAACCAGTGGGTATGACACCCACTCACCCCATCCTCTCCAGGATGAAGATCACAGGGCACGATGGCCCATCCAGAACCGGTGGGTATGGCACCCACTCACCCCATCCTTTCCAGGATGAAGATCACGGGCACAATGCCCCCTCCAGAACCAGTGGTAAAGACACCCACTCACCCCATCCTCTCCATGATGAAGATCACAGGGCATGTTGACCCCTTCAGAGCATGTGGGCAAGTCACCCCATTGAGAGACTGTGGCCTTGCACTCCCCAGGATCAAACACAGGGCATGTTGGCCCGTCCAGGACCAGTGGTGTTGTTCCATCTGCCGGCTGAGGTGCCCCCCATTCCCCATCCCCCTGAGATGCCTGCCTATTTTCGAACTGATGCCCCTGCAGTGTTCTCTCTGTGTTGTTGCAGGAGTCAAGTGGGGCCTTGGACTTTGTAATGTGGCCCTGTGGCCCACGCACATTGAGGACTGGGCAGTTTCCCTTGTTTGTACATAAGTATATACTTTTAGATTGAATTTTCGTATTTCTACTTTATTTATATTATTACACTCACTTACATCTATTCCTGTGGTCCTTGCATTATTCCTGAGGGGTACGGGGCATATATGTTATGTTACTGCATCTGCTTGTGTGTATGGTGTTGGGGATGGGGGTGTTGCATGTTGTGTGTGTGTGTCACTCTCTTTTTCCTCCCCCCTCCCCTGTGTGCTAGGCGGCTGTACTCACCGTGGTTGTCATCGCCGTCGTTGGTGTTCGTGGTGAAGCAGGACGTAGAAAATCATGAGGAAGGTCTGTAGTTCGGGCTCCATGGCGGTGTGGTTCTTCCTTGAGTCTCCAATGGTGAGTTGTTTCCCTTCTGTGCAGTGTTTCCGCCAAGCTTTTGATGTCGTTGGTACCGCCCTGGAAAAGGTGGTGGATTGGCCTGTCATAATACAGCCTTGCTGTTGGCGGCTACTGCCGTGGTGCCTGTTGATTCTGCCCTGGCGGTCAGTGTGGTAAAGTGTCTGTCTATCTGAGTTGTCACCGCCATGGTCATAATTTGGCAGTATTTACCGCCAGCCTGTTGGTATTACCACCGCTTTATCACCGACTGCGAGGGTTGTAATGAGGGCCTAAATGTCTTTCCATGGTGGGAATGGGGAATAACCACTTCTGAAATTCATGTGGTAAACAGGAAGGGGGGTTTCTTTCTCTACAAGTTATAAAGAAAACATTTATATAAGCAAATGTACAAATCTGTGACAGTCAGTATAGTGTATTCCAATACGTACGTTTTAAGGATGTGGAGTTTTTAATTTGTACTCCTGTTTATACTTTCCAAAAATGTTTGTTAATTGATTCCCAAGTTACTAAATGTTATGATGGTTATTTTAAAATGTTGAAATGCATACGGTGCTATAGAAATAGCAATACGTAGCTATTTGCTCTTTGAAGATTCCATGGTGTTTTTTAAATATTTTTTATTGAGGAAAGGCAGATATATACAAATTACAAGTCATTTAACGTGATGCCAAGATTACAGAATGAAGATCAATGTCCATAAAATATTGTTACTGATGGAAAAGTGGAAACAACAGCCATACACAGATTCTCACAATTCAGGAGAGGCTCTCGCCTCCTCCTACCCCATCCCAGCTTTTCAAGAGTTGTTTTTTTCTGACTCCCTATTAAAGTAATTATTGTCCCTTGTTTCAATCGTCATCGCACTACATTAACGCTGTCATAGTAACTAAGGAAAATGTTCTAACCTTTCAGGGCTGGACTATTTTTCATGATACCGTTTGAGTGAACCCGGGGCCAACCAACACCCTGACATCTGGTGAGCCTTTGCCCCATTGTTCACTTGGTCTACTGCTCTGTGCTTCGGTGCCAATTTTCAGTTCTGACCCTCTTTTCATATTTACTCATTTTTTCCATATAGTTCCTCGGACTTTGAATAAATGCAGGAGTCAGGTATAAGTTATTCAGCCCTACATATTAGTCTCTCGTTTCTTACTTTCTTTTTTCTATAAATTGTAGCACAACCCTTTGGGCTCCACCATTCAGAGTCCTGAAGATAATCCCATATCTCTGATGGGATCGAAACATCGTTAAATGTGGCTCGGACCCTTACAAATATTTTGTTGTTATTTATTAACGGCCCGTGCTTGTCTTGAATCTTTGATACACACTATGATCACTTTCATCAAATGTGGGTATCACGTTTAAGGGGACACCAAACATGTTGTGCTCCCTGGCACCCACTGCGTCATCGTAATACATTTTCTGTATTCTGTTTTATGATTAAAAGCCAATTAGATGTGCTATCAATTGTTCGTTATTGGTATATTAGTGACCACTGTTCTTTTAGTAGTCGACATCACCAAAACATCATCAGCATAGAGCAATACCTCTTGTTCCTTGATTATCCACCGTAAGACATTATTTTGATGTACTGCTGTCACTAGTAGCTCCACGGCCAGTAAGGAAAAGAGAAGGGAGAGCAGACAGCCATTTCGAGAGACTCTCAGTATGCAAAAGGGTGAGACCAGACACCTCCACAATTCACCACAGCTGACATGCCTGATACAACCAGCTCACTTAAATGACAATGGCCGCTCCTAGTCCAACCTCTCCAACATCTAAATAAGTAGCCCCACTCCGCACAATTAAAGGTCTTTCCGGCCTTTTGCGAGACTACTATTTCACCATCAAGGTTGTCCTTCACCTGTCGCATAACATGGAAGAGAGGTCTCAAACTACCGGAAGAACTATCCGCCCACGTATGACTTGCAAGGGGTGCGCATAGCATGGAATAACTTTTTTAACCTATTCACAAGTATTTTTGTGAGAATTATCATATCTACATTTATCAATTATTTTCAGTGGTTCTTGTCAGATTTAGGAATCAAAGATCTCCTGTCTTTGCTGAAATCAAGGCTTAATCCACTCTTTTCCCTGCATGCCTGAACATTTACACCAAGAAGCTATCATCAATGGCAATGTCGATCTTATCCTCCAGTATCTCACCCTCAAGACTGCCTATCAGATCTTCAGGCAACGATGGCAGAGTAAGAGTATATATAAAGGCAGCTTACACATATGAAGTGTCCAAATGATCCGAGTCAGTGCTTAATTTGTAAATATGAAGGTGCCGGTGCCCAAAGCCCTCCCCTGAAACACGCGGCTGTAGCAGTTAAATGCACCAGCACAGAATAGTGAGGCAGCGTAATCCTGAAGCCATCTCGGGCCTCTTCAATCATTTTAAAGCCACTCACTGCCCCTTCAGCTCACTCTTGCAGCTTTCTGCTTTCTCCCTTTGTGACGCTTTTTCGTTTTTCTCTTTCTCCGTCTTTCCCATATGTGTCTTTTGCTCGCAGTAAATGCTTGAGGAGGGAGAATAAGCCCAGGCCCTCAAAAATAAGTGCTGTGCTCAGCACCGGAAACAACAATCACAAATTAAGCACTGATCCGAGTGATAAAAATCAGTGAGCAAGGAAGTAAGGTCTGATACTGTGTCAGCAACATGGGACACAATGGTTTTCTGTTTGTTCCGAATCAGAGGGAAGATATAATTAAAGTCTCTCTTGTGACACAGAGCAGCCAGAAACCTAATGGATGTATCCCCTTGTCCGTAGTGTTTTTTTCATGTGCATAAGTGCCTATTCTGCCTAGGATGTAAATAGCAAGTTACATTTGTATTTCACCTGAATAAAATACCTTAGAATGTTCAGGGAAACCAGTCTTGCTGCCCGCAATGCTTGTCATTCTCCTCTAGGTACCTAATTAAAGTGAGCGTCACCTCTGTGTCGGCACGGGGATTGTAGGGGTCTGTGTTAATGCACTATGATCTATTGGGGAGACAAGGTCTAATTGAAGTTCATTTAAGTCATGATTCAACACACTTCCAAGTATTATTCGAGCAGAGAGGGTTTTGTGTAGGAAAGAGGCAGTGATCATGAAAAGATTAATGTCAACATGTCCCATGGATACATGAAGTGACTGTATAGCTCCTTTCCAAGGAGTTGATCAACCACCATAGTTTCTCCAGTGAATGAACATCCAATATATCCAATGGGAGATTTCGGTCTATTAATTCTTATGGCTCGCCACTCAGTTTGTCCTATGGATTAAAAGCCAGATGCCAGGACCACCTAGCAGCGTGTGGTCCTGAAGTTTGTGATTTGCAAGAACATAGTGTTGTAGGAGTGCCTTGCAAGTTTTGAGGCCCTAGAAGATAAAGATTTCCAAATCGGGATCAGCACCACTCCCCCAACCTTCCGGAGCAGAGCAGATGCACTGCAGTGACATGGGTCATGTTCTGTATGCAAATTATACCTTCCCACCCAATAACTCCTCAGTTTCTCACTTTTTTCTGGATATAAGTGAATCTCCTGAACAAGGCTGCATCACCAAGAAACAATAATATTTTCTTCCTTGTTGTGTAATGGGTGAGCCCTTTCACAGAGAGAGAGAGAGAGAGAGGGAGGGAGAGAGAGAGAGAGAGAGAGAGAGAGAGAGAGAGAGAGAGAGAGAGAGAGAGAGAGAGAGAGAGAGAGAGAGAAATGTAAATGGAAGGAAGCGATAAACAGAAAAAAACGATGTATACAGTACTCATCCTAGTAATGCCCAATTGTAAAGTGTAGCAAAATTGTAGTTAGGTAACAAGGGCCGCCCTATTGCGCACTAACCTGATGGAGAAGAAGTACAAGTACAAATATAAAAACAAGACGCATAATAAGTGAAATGTCAGGGGTAACGAGACCTGCACTGTTCTAACTTTGAGATGAGGAAACACAACTCTTTAAGGCAAGAGAAACAAACAATTACAGACAGATATAACAATAAGGACTCCCAAACATGCTCTAAAAAGATGAGTCGCCAGGCAAGTGCCCTGCTAATCCCCCAACCAAGGCAATTGGTACAGCAAAGTGAAAAGGTCATACCAGCAACCAGGGAAGTGATACAATAGGATACAGTATACATTGCGTGCTATCATTACTTTGGTGTTTTTACATTAGGAAACATTTCCTTACTGTAAGTACATCAGGAGTCATTACTTTGCAGGTAACTTTTGCTAATTTTGCATCGGGATTCTTTTACTTTGTCTGTCTATCTATCTATCTATCTATCTATCTATCTATCTATCTATCTATCTATCTATCTATCCATCTATCTATCTATCTATCTATTTTCACGTAAACATATAGTTATTTATGCTATGGCTTTAAAAATAAATGTAGCCCAATAGCACATGTTATTTAGAGCAGATGTTCCCAACGTTTTGAATTCTAGGGATCCCCATTATATCATTACTGGATCCCGGGGACCCCACTATATCATTACTAGATCCCGGGGACCTCCACTGAATCATTCTTGGAATCTGGGGACCCCCACTAAGTCCTTACTGGAAGCAGGGGACCCCGGCCTAAACAATGTTGATTTGAACTGAAAAACAATATGCACAAAATACAGAAACAAGCATTCATCAAACACATTCACAAATGATAACACATTTTATTAAATTGGCAAACTAATATAAATAAGGAAATAAAAAAATAATTTTAATAGGAAGGTAGGAGCTTTTCTAAATTCAATTGAAGCACACACTTCGTCCATACTATATTCTGTTTGACACACTTACACTGCTCCCACAAATCAACCTCAGGAGGCTAATTTAATTTATAGCTTCCATTTTCAAATTCCTTGACATTTATGGTACTTTTTAAAATGTTCACTTGTACATTTAGCCACTTTTATTATATACACTTTATTAATGTGTTAATATTATTTCATTTTCTAAACTGTCACGGAACACCTGAGGAGGCATCGCGGGTCCCCGGACAAAAGGGTGGGAACCAGTCATTTAGAACAACTGTGCTAATAAAAACACATTCAGCTATTTGTTACTGAGGTGCAGAAGTCAAATTTGAGTTTCTTACAACACTGCAGTAAAACTGACATGAGAAATACTTTTTCTGCCTTACAAAGTGCAGTTTCACAGGTAATTAACTCTTCTAACTGACAGAAGATCTCTTTAGTGTGCTTGTACCCTATTGTCAACCTAGTGGTTTAAAAGTACCTCCAGAACCCCTTGATGGCAATAAAGGCACATGTTACATAGCCATGCACTATGTATTCTCTCTCACTGACATACATGTATAGAGTTAGAAATGGGATCTCTAATTGGTAATAGTTTCCATCCTGTCCAAGGAGGGACCCTTACTGTATTCAGGGTAAGGGAGCCACACAGCTAAGATAACCCCCTTGGTAGCTTGGATCACGCAGTCAAGCTTATCTCAGAGGCAATGTTTAAAGTATTTGTACACACACACATACACAGACACACAGTCAAAACACCACAAAAGTACTCCACACCAGTTTAGAAAAATAGCCAATATTTATCTGAGTAAAACAAGACCAAAACGACAAAACTCCAACATACACAAGTAAAGACACACATTTTCAAAGATTAAATATTAGTATAGTGCTTAAAAACACAATAGCGCCAATGGGGGCTGTCATGGCATCTTGACGGAGTGGCTTCCAACAGTTTGAAGTCACTTGCGAGGGAGTGTGGGCCGGTCACGGAATCGCACAGACCATGTGTGAGAGAACAGGGCTGATGGCAGAGGCTCCCTAACTTTTTGCCCACATTCTCCACTTTTTGCTGGTGTTTTCCTGACTCTGATGGTGCCCTGGGTACTGCTAACCGGTCCCAGGGCCTGTGCTCTGTATAAAATCAGTATGGAAATTAGGCTAATTATAATTGGCTCAGTCACCTACCTATAAGTCCCTAGTATATGATAGGGCATGAAGGTTTAGGGACCCCAGCATAGGTAGTGCCCCCATAGGTGCACTGCTGAGGTGCCCAGTGTCATTTTAAAGGCAGACCTGCCTTGCTGGCTGCTTTTAAATTAAAGTTACATGCAAATTCGACTTTGGAATTAAAAGTATTTCCAAAGTCTTAAACTACCTTATTTGTACATATAAGTCACCCCTAAGGTGTGCCCTATGTGCCCCTAGGGCTGGGTGCCATGTAACTATAAGCAGGGACCTTATAAAAATAGTTTTATAAGCCCTGGTGAGGTAAAACAGCCAAATTAATTTTTTCCTCATTGTAGTGAATGGCCTCCATAGGCTAGAATGGGGAGACTTTATTTTAATTTAAAAAATCTCCTTAAGTAACAGATACTAACGTTTGGTATCAAATTAATTGTTATAATAAATCCCACAGTTGCGGGATTTAATATAACTTGTTCAGGTAAAGAGTTTTAAACTTTACCTGAAAAGTTGCCAACTTCAGCCCTGCAGTGTTTTTGCTGCTGTGCTCTGATTGGCCAGCCTCTGTCAGCCTGGCCAGGCTGCATTTATGAGGTGTGAAGTGGCCTGGCTCAGCACAAAGAGATATGCCTGGGGGAGGAGATCTCCCCTCAGCAGATGGTGAAGCAGGAAGTGGGAGGTCTGCCAAACTGGTCTTCAAAGGCAGAGAAGGACATTTGGAGCAACCCAGCAACACCCTCACATCCTGCAAACCCAGACAATTAGGTGCCCCCTTGGTTAGATTAGGACACGGCAGGAGAGGGGTGTGTTTAGGATTTTTAGCCACACCAGTGTGTGGGCTCAGCCAGATGTAACCTCCAAAAATCAGCCATGATGGATTTTTGAGGAATGTTGCTCCCTGGGATTGATTTTTGCCCCACTTCCCAGGAAGTGGTCATCACAGGGGGAAGGACTCTGCCCCTGATTGGAGAACCAGGGCCCCCTGTTTTGCACCCAGGAGCAAGGATAAAACTGGCAGACCTGCACCCACACCTCAGATCCCTATCAGATTCCAGCAAGGAAGAACTACAGGAGAAGAAGGACTGCCCTGCTGGACCCCTGACATGCACCTGGACACCGCACTCTGGAGGACTGCACCAGCTGCAAACTTGGGCTTCACCACTAAAAGTACTTTACCTGTCTTCTACTGCTTCAAGAAGGGACTCCCTGTTTGCTACTGGTGCAAAGGAGCTGCTTAGAGTCCCCTGCATCAAGTCCTGCAAGCAGAGCCCAGCTGATCATTGTCCAGTGGCCATTTGAAGATTCTGACCAGGTGCATTCTGGGAATTGCAGTCCCTACTCCCAAGGAGCAGCTCAGAGCTTTTGGAACCTTGGATGAAGTTGTGGACACTTCAAGGTCACAAAATGGACCTCTGGAAGACAATCCAGAAGTTTGGAGACGTTTGGAGCAACTCCATAAGTTGAAGAGGTGCATTGTGGGAGTTGTAGTCCCAGACCCCAAGAGGCACACCAGAGCCTCTGAACCCTTGGCTGGTGCTGTGGACCACTTTCCTGAATCAAACACTTCTGAAAGTAAGTGTGACAGTGTTACCTCATGGGTGGCCTGAAAACTGGACTTAGGGCCAGATGTAGGAAGAAAGCAAATTGCGACTTGCAATTTGGGAGTCCGTGCGACTCGCAAATTGCAAGTCGCAATTTGCTATGCAGAAAGGTGTCTCAGACACCTTCTGCAACTCGCTATGGGGTCGCAAAGACCCACCTCATAAATATTTATGAGGTGGGTCGCAGTTTGCGACCCCATAGCGAGTCTAGGCACTCACGGGGATGGTGGCCTGCTGAAGACAGCAGACCACCATGTCCGTGACTGCTTTTCAATAAAGCAGTTTTTTTTTTTCTCTTTGCAGCCCGTTTTCCTTAAAGGAAAACGAGCTGCAAATAGAAAAAATACCGAAACCTTTTAGTTTCGGTTTTTTTCAGAGTAGGCAGTGGTCCATAGGACCACTGCCTGCTCTGAAAAAAAATCATTGTGAGCATTCACAAAGGGGAAGGGGTCCCATGGGGACCCCTTTCCGTTTGCGAATGAGTTACCATCCACTTCAAGTGGATGGTAACTGCGAGTTGATTTGCGACCGCTTTCGCGGTCACAAATCAACTCTACATTGCGGTGCGACTCACAAATAGGAAGGGAACACCCCTTCCTATTTGCGAGTCTGAAACACATTTTGCGAGTCGGTACCGACTCGCAATATGTGTTTCTGCATCGCGTGAGGGCATTAGCGCCTCGCAAACGGCGTTTTTCGCCGTTTGCGAGGCGCTAATGCCTTCCTACATCTGGCCCTTAGTTCCTTTCCAGTGTGAACTTTTTTAACCCTTTGAGTGCTAGTTGCTTCTATGCGCTAGAAAGCATTATTTCTTTAAAAATTCATATCTCTGGTTCCCCTTATCCGATTGTATTCGTTTTGGTGTCATTTTAAAGATAAAAATATAATCTATTTTTATAAATTGATTGTGGATTTTTAAACCATTTCCTGTGTTTTATTTAATTACTGTTTTGTGATATTTGAATGCTTTACGCCTTGTCTCCTAAGTTAAGCCTTGTCGCTCGTTGCCAAGCTACCAAGGGTTGAGCTAGGTTTAATTTACTGAGACCTAACTGGACCTAAGTGGAGGTTAGTGGCCTATTGCTAAGTGTAGGTACTTACCTGCCCTTACCAATAACCCATTTTCCAACACCACGAGTACAGTACCTTGAAAAATGATGAGGAAACAAAGAAGCTGCACGGAGTCAGGGAGGTGAGTGATTGCTGGAGCCAGTGCAGTGTCAGTTCCTTACTGCTATGGGGGAGGTGAGGCATTGGTTTCTTCCTGCTAGGCAGGGAAGGTGAAGCATTGGTTCCTTACAGGTACATGGGAGGTGATGCAGCGTCAGTGGTGAGGCGTCAGTTCCTTATGACAAGGAGGGGTCGGTGAATCCAGTAGGTCAAGATGGTCAAGATGTGGTGTCACGATAATGCCACGGGGCTACAGGTGCTGCAGAGGAGTCGGGTGTCACGGGCATCAATGACACGCACTCCGGATTCACACTGTGGCAGGACTTCGAAGGAGCTGCGTCGCCTTCGGGCCTGTGTTGCAGTTCACGGTCATTGCACTTAGTGGGGACCACAGCTCAGGTACAGGCAGCTGCGCAGCGGCGTTGGTTCCAAAGTTGTGTGGAGTTGATGGGTTTAGTTTCTTCTTCATTGTGCCAGAGCTCACTTCCAAGTGCCCAGGAATTGGATTTGGCACCACTTGGCAACTCAGGACTCTCAGCTGGAGAGCCATGGCACTGGCAGGTGAAGTCTTTGATAGTCCTGAGACTTCTTAACAGGAAGCAAGCTCAGTTCAAGCCCATGGAGAACCTTGGAAAGCAGGATGTAGAAAGCCAAGTCCAGTCCATTCACTCCCAGGACGGAAGCAGCAAGAAGCAGCGCAGCACAGCAAAGCTACAGGCAGAGTGGCAGTCCCTCCTACAGCATCCAGCTCTTCTTCCTGGCAGTATGGCCTCAGTCCACAAGTGTTCTAATTCTGTAGTGTTGGAGGTCCAGTACTTATACCCATTTCTGTCTTTAAAGTAGACAAACTTCAAAGAGATGTCTTTGTAGTACACAAGACCCTGCCTTCCCTGGCTCCAGACACACTCCAGGGTGTTGGATAATGCTTTGTGTTATGGTGGTGCTTTCTGTTATGTGGGTGCACTTGCCAGGTTGACATAGCAGTTTAAAACTGCACACACAGGCACTGCAGTGGCAGGGGTGAGACATGTTTGCAGGGCTACTCATGTGGGTGGCACAATCAGTTCTGCAGGCCCACCAGTAGCATTTGATATACAGAACCTGGGTACACATAGTGCACTTTACTAGGGACTTACCAGTAAATCAAATATATCAATCATGGAGAAACCAATCACCATTACCATTTACACAGGGAACACTTGCACTCTAGCACTGGTCAGAAGTGGTAGAGTGCCCAGAGTCATAAAGCAAGCAAAAATTAAATTTAGCACAGGACCCAGAAAGGGGATATGGAGTCCCCAAGCATGTGACTCTGGTGTAAGGAGAGCTTGCCTTGGTAAACAGCAGTATTGGGAAATCTGTAGCCTTACATGTACATAGTTACATGTATGTATGTGAGTAAGGATCCTTATTTAGGGCCTGCTTGATACTTTGGTAGATGGATTAAGAACTGTCACAGAGTACTTTACTCCTGCCATGGCGAGGGTACTCCACCAAAATCAGAAATTTCCACCGACCCTGTAAATGCATTGAAAGTTTGACAGTGAGGCCAAAGCGGGAGTTTCTTTTTGAATATAAGAAAACACTGTTCTCCTCGCCCTGGGAGTTTTTACTGCCCATTGGTACCATGTTCTACCTCTAAATAGGGTGGGTGAAAACCTGGCCGAACCTCCAATTACCCTTACTCCATCAGGCCATATGAGATGTTGTATGTTGAGTCAGCGAAGGTTAAGAGCCTTCAGTAGATGGGAAGAGCTAGGAACAGATATAGCCTCTGGTCTAACCTCTCCCAGGCCTTCCAGTAAGGAACTGAGAGCCTGTAACATTAAACCTCAGGTGAATTCCTTTAGCGGGCAATCGATTTCTGGTAATAACGTATCTTGCATTCTCATTCATGCTCGTTTGTTAGTGAAAAATAAACTTAAATTTATGGAATTTATTCAGTCACATGCCTCACGTTGCATTGATTCTGATGTGGCTGTGAGGAGATGCATTGGTCTGTATTGGTGCTGCTTACAGGACTCAGGTTGTCAGTAGTGACAAAAAAGTCTAGTGTCAAAATATTTTTGTGAGTGTGCTGGGCAGAGCTTTAATGATGTACAAGTGTAGAAGGTGACAAACCCTCACACCTTCCAGGTCAGAGATGGCCCATCCTGCCAGCTACTATTTCCCTTTGTCTCACTGTCTTGGGAGCAATACACAAAGACCAACTGCCAGCTATAGCTGGTCATGTGACCCAGATACAGGCTGCAGGCAACAATCACTGATACCTCCAGAAATAACTCACACATTGACATCTGTCACAATTGTGGGAGGTATACCCTACTGTAGTTACAGAGCCTAACCTTAAGCAAGATCTAAAAATCTTGTCCAGATTTTCATCGGCCATAAAAGCTCTACATGTGAATTATTGGACAGAAGTTCAAGCTACCCAAAGAAATTGGGACAAGGGTTTCCTGTCCTCACTACCTGGTCTACTTCACAAGTCAGTCTTCAAGTGGAGATGGAACACGGTCTGGAAGGAGCTGTCCACCCCACAGCCATGGGCCTGATTTACAAAGGTAAACTTAGACCAAAAGTCTAAGTTTACTACGAGTAAAGTTAAACTTAGACTTGTTGTCTAAAAATAGACTTTTGATTACGTTTACCTTCGTAATTGGGCCCCATGTATCAATGATCACCCTGCCAAGTGCAGACTTTGTAGCCTCAAAATATTGCATATCATCTGCAGTGTAGCATGGTCTGATTCCACATAAATTCTTGAATGGGTGTACCAGAGAAAACCAGCCCTTGCCTCTGACCTTTGCTAAGCTGTGAGTACATGCATTGGAGGATGCCTGAAGCTATCTGCCAATCTACATGGCATGTGCCACATTTGACAGTACAAGAATGCCTGTTGGTGCTGCACACCAGTTGGCATGTGTGCAAAGTTGGCTCAGCTAGCTAGCTGTTACATGAGACATACAAGCCACTGTTGTAAGGACATGTGCATTCGTTCGACCTTAGAAAATCAGGAACCATTTTGTGTTAGACATGTATTCCAAAGTCAGCCATTACTCCAAAATACAAGAAATTATATTTAACACTGATGATGCACACAACCAAGGCATGTGTGTCACAGCATCTGATACAAGAAATATGACCACTTGACATCGCACTGGACAGTGTCTGGACCATCCTTTTGGCATTGCACCCAGCAGTGATTAGGCCCTTGCTTCACCAGTCATGGTGGAAGCATTGCATTTCTTCACATAAATGCATGAGTGATGGCTATTTCCCCTGTAGTGTCCAGCACACCACAAGTCCCACAGTGCACTTTGTGCAGTGCTTCCAATGTGATCCCATGGGGCATTGGCCTTATGACTGCTTCTGCAATTGCTGTGATTCTGTGAAAAGAAACATAAGAGGCACAGAAAGAGCATGCATGTCACAGCCTTCTACACAAGAAATGTGACTACTTAACCTCACACTGGGCAGTGTCCGGACCATTCTTTTGGCATTGCACCCAGCAGTGATTATGCGCTTGCTTCACCAGTCATGGTGGAGGCATTGCATTTCTTCACATAAATGCATGAGTGATGGCTATTTCCCCTGTAGTGTCCAGCACACTATAAGTCCCAGAATGCACTTTGGTCAGTGCTTCCAATGTTATCCCATGGGACATTGGCCTTATGACTGCTGCAGCAAATGCCCAGATTCTGTACATGGTGACGTGATACATGTTTGTACAGCTCTGTTACCACTCACACCATGCTACCAGACACAGCATGCAGTCAATATACTAACCAGATCTCTGCTGCTCCAAATCCTCCAGCCGAGCTTGGCAGGTCAGCCAGGCTGTACTCAGGATCCTCTTGTACCAGTTCTGAAACAAAACACCATAATGAGACTTGCCCCCTCCCCTCCAGTGTCAGTGACAAAGGACCACTACCCCCCTGGCCAGTGAGGACATGCCCACGAACTACGGACTAGTGGCAGTGGCCCCTCAACCATTGAATGTGGGTTACAATCACTACACTGTTATATCTCATGGCAGGAAAATCCACTTTGGTTACAGGGACACACCCTCTGATATGTCACCTTCACCCCAATGGGCAACGCCCTTTCTGAAGCAGAGGCCTCTTGTGACAAAACCTTGCAAGGTCTCACACATGCTGAGCTTTGATCCCTAGAGCTAATAAGGCCTTAAGTGACAATTGACACGCTACTCCATCTGTACATGGCAACATGCACAGACAATCTTTTGACTCCTGGGGACAACTGTTATATACTGACATCATGTTTGAGTCGCAAAGTAGTCTCAGGACAGCATATGCGGACAGTGTTAAATGTCCACCAATCATCATTGACAACAGACTGCAAACCATATTAAGGCCATGACACAACATGTGACCCAGCTGAAAAAAATGTCAAGTAGCTGGTCACGCACCTGCATACCCTGCCCTCTGTTTTGTACAATGGCCCAGTTGCCCAGATTCAGACCTAGCTGAGGGTTCAGATGTGTGTGTAAGCCATGATTTAATACTGTGTTGTGCAAAACACAACAGGCTACCATAATCCTGCACACAACTTGAGGGGAGTACAGCATCACCCCCTCTGTAAGGACAAGTCATCTGAATCTTGACTTCAGGAGCACAAAACTGCGTTCAATGATGGCTCATATACATCTGTGTGCCCTATTGTACCTCTGCTGAGATACAGTGGTTGCACGTCTGTATGGTGTGAGGAGATGAGGGGAGAGTTCATATGCAGAATCACCTGAGGAAGGAAAAAGAGTGATATTTGAAAAATGTCCCTCATGCATCTGTATAGTACATGCCGTATAAAGTGGTACATACTGTGTCTGTTGGGGTCATGAATGTGGAGTGAAGATTAACTCTGTCTAATGTTTGTGCACATGTACAGACACAATTATACATTTCATACTTGTGTGGTGCTTGGTACTTACAAGTTGCCAAATTCTTCTGCTGCCATTCGCCGAGCAAGAGGTGACCTGCGGAATAAATAACTGTCATGGGTACTGCCTGGGAATACTGCATGCACATCAATGAAGCTACCACTGGCATCACAGACACCCTGCATGTTAATGGAGTGCCAGCGGTGTGGGTTGCAGAAGATGTGCGCATTGTGGTGGGGTGGCTGGAGAGCCACATGAATGCAATCAAATGCACCCAGCACAGGTGGGAAGAGGTAAATGAGGTAGAAATCCCTAGCTACCCTTTGCCTTCTGGCCAGTGTATGGGGCATTCGTATGTGGCAATGGATTTTCCTAATGATGCAGCTCAGTACCTGATGTAGCCATTGAGACTGGGTTGCCTGGGAGATGCCCACAAGGTTATCTGTGACTCTCTGGAATGAAATGGAGAGCTGCTAGGATCTTGATATAGGCTGGGATGGCGTGGGAGTGGCAGGTCACTGAATCAGGATCCTGCTCCCACTCACAAACCATCTCCAAGTGATATCAGGGGGGAAATGGTATCTGGCCAGGACATCTTGGTTTGACATCCCAAAGAGGTTTATCCTTCGTTTAAAGAACCTCTCTACTCTCCTCTTCCTTCTCATCACATGATCAACATAGCAAGGGGCAAACTGACTAACACATTCAGCGACATATTACAAGGTCTGAAACGGTTAATTGTGTCTTCTTTGCTTTTATGTATGCAGCAAGGCGTGGATTGGGTGTGGGCTGAGGAGTTTCCTGGGTGGGGGATGGTAGGAACTTACACAGGTGTGTCATCATGCATTTCTGCCTGATCTGGCCTGATTGCAGATGATCTGTAGCGAGTGCGGATGATCCCCCAAGTGCGGACATAAATATACTACTCGTAACTGACCTTTGTTACTAAACTTACACCAAAAGTGTAAGTTTACCTTTGTGAATCATGCCCTTCATGTCCAACGTTTTAAATACACTGGGCTGTTTAGGGCCTACCCTAGAAGTGACATATGTTTTAAACAGAAAGGTGTAGACCTGGTAAACGTTTATTATGCCAGGTTGAAATGCCAGTTTAAAACTTCACACACAAGCTGCGATGGCAGGCCTGAGACATATTTGAAAAGGCTACTTAAGTGGGTGGCACAGTCAGTGATGCAGGCCTACAAGTGCCATTTAATAAACAGCCCCTGGGTATATGTAGTACCACTTTACTGGGGTCTTACAAGTAAATTAAATGTTCCAATTGAGTGTAAGGTGATTTATCCATGTTTTAAGAAAAGATCACACACTCTTTAGCACTGGTTAGCAGTGATAGAGTGCACAGCATCCTAGGGCCAACACAATTTAAATCTGCAAAATTGGAGGAGCAAGGTAAAAAATGAGGGGGTGAAGACCACCCTAAGGTTGAGAGGTCTAACATCCCCCAATCTGAGAAGCCTTTGCTTCTGATATAAAAAAATCATGATATCTTCACTTTCTCAGGCTTGTTGATCTATCCTCTCCGGGTCAAAGTTTAGCTTTACTTTGGCATTGAGCGCTTTATTAGAACCGTTTTTGCTGAAGCCTAATTTTACGATTCTGGGCAAAGTAAATTTTCATCTCAAAGCACTGACTAATAAGGACACAGCTTTGCTTATTCATTCCATTACGAGATTTGGTCTAATGCAGCTAATGAATACTCAGCCTCATGTGACCGGTCATACTCTTACTGGCATTCTTACGTACAAATCAGTACCTTCAAGTGGTGGAAATGCTCCCACTTAGTTGGTCGGATCACTAGGCAGTATAATCCTCTCACAAGTTGCCTGCGGCACCAAACGATTGCAGAGTCCTGTGCCATTCTGCTAAGACGTCACAGAAACTGATCTAAGACAGGCATTAATGGCCAGGTCCCCCACACCTCCTTTGAATGCTGACCAGGCCATTGTAGCCTACACAGAGTGGCTTGGCTCTGCTCTGGACACTAATGCACCCTTAAGAAATGTAAATCAATGTAGGGATAAACCCACAGCACCTTGGTTCTCTGACAATCTTAGGCTATTTAAGCAGAAATGCTGCAGACAGGAACATAAAAGGAGATTATGCTACGATTCTCATGAAAAAGTAAAATATAGGAATTTAATTCATGATTACAAATGGGCTATTATTTTTGGGAAAACTCCAAATATTGCACTTCTAAAATAAAAAATGGGCAAAATTCATCTAAAGAGCTTTTTAAAAGAGTCAATATGCTCTCATGCCATAGCAGTCCAATTAATCCGGATGTCTTGTAGGTCTTCTGCAATAATCTTGCAGCCTTCCTTCTAACTAATGTAAGTAACATCTATCTTGAATTTCCCAAAAACCATGATTTGGACCACCATGGCTTAGCCGTTTGCCCTGCAGAGACCTGAACGATGATACCCCGTCAAAGTTCCCTCATCTCTCAGTTTAGTAAATGCCCCTATGTTCAGTATTAAGTAAAGTTCACCTCAGATCCCTGCCCTCCAATGGTTTTGCAACTGGTTCCTGATATTGTGGCCTGTTACCTTACAACCACATGCAACCGAATCTTGGAGTCTGCCTGCATCCTGAAGGCATGAAAAGAGTTGTTAGTTAGAAACCTACCCTAAATCCCCCAAAAATTTATAATGAGTGCTCTGTATCCCTTCTGCCTATGCCTTCCAAGATACTAGAAACATATCTAAACTAGGAATTTATGACTGTTATCAATAAGCATGAGCTCCGGGATCCATCTCAGTCAGGGTTAAGAAGTGAGCACAACACCAAATCGGCGCTGGTGGCTGCAGGATACAGTATGAGAAATATAATGGATGATGGTACACTCATGTTGGATCTGTCCACAGTGTTAGACACTATCTTCTCTTCACTTCTAGTGCATTGCTTTGCTCAGCTAGGGATTAAAGATTAGGAAGGTAAATTATTAGGATCTATCCTATTTTTAAAGGACGCAGACAGCTGTGTGTGGGCAGTTCTCTTCTAAGTCCTTCGCCTTGCCCTGTGGAGACCCACATCCACTCTATTTAATTAGTAGATTTCATCACTTGTCAAGTAGATCTAATCTTTTGGTTTCCATTTGTTGTTTTATGCTGATGACACATAGATTATTGTGACCATCAAGGATGATGGCCATCCCATTGCTTCGAAGTTTTGTAGCTGTACGTAGGAAATTAGCAACTGGCAGAAGAAGAACTGCCTCAAATTAAATGCTGACAAAATAGAGGTTCTCATCAACAATAGGCAGCATTCTATCTTGACAAGCTCCTGGTGGCCTGTTGATTGTGACTCACTTCACTCTCTGATTAAGTAACCTAAGAATCTTTGCCTAATTTCCTATTATAAACTCACCTTTGACATCCAGGTTAGCCGTACTGTCTTCTTGTTCTTCAATATCATCAGGTCCCTGAAGAAAATCTTTCCTTATATTCCAGCGTATCCTCCCCCTGCTTCATACCTCAATATTAATCAAGGTCTAAAAAAAATAGCTCTGGCTCCCGATGAGAAAACACATTATGTTTAAGGCTTTGTGCCTAGAGCACAAGCCCTTACATAATATAGGTTATACATTTTTTCGATTTAAGGTCCAGTGGTCTTCACCCAGACCCTCGCTCTGCTTTGCTGCTGGCAAGGCAGTTGTTCCTAGAGATCTATGTGCAAGATGGAGGAGTGAGCAGATCTTTCTCAGCTGCCACAGCCAAACTCTGGACCACCCTGCCTGGCCACATTACAACAATAGAAAATCATATGATGTCTACGAAGTGTCAAAACCTGGCTTTTTACCTTTTAATTTATGTTAGGTTTTTTGTGACACTGTCTTGTTTCCCTTTGGTTGGGTTTGTGTGTTTACTGCTTAGTGCTTTGACGCCTCTGGGCATTTGTGAGCTTTATAAGTTGTTTTTAATTTTATAGGTTGAGTAAACCTTAGGAATGCAGAGAATGTTTACGTACCTACACATAGTAACCATCAAATATACCTGGCTAGGTGTAGACAGTGAACTTTTAAAAAGAATTTCTGTGTGGTCCTCATCCTAGACTCTGGAGAAAAGAAAGAGGGACACAGATGTGTCTGGTCCTGTCATGCAATCTGCATTTCAGCTGCTGCTGTAGACCTTTACGATGAAGTGGTAGCAAATCATTATCCAAAACTGAAACAAAATGAAGGCCACACAAAAACAAAACTCGTTGTAAGCATTAATTTTTCCACTTTTTGAAACAAGCAGTGGGCAATGATGTCGGCATCTCAGATCATGCGCATCACTGACAGGCGCAGCACATCGGCAGGGTGATTATACCTGCCCGTCCACGGGTGTCAGTAGATTGTCAGGAAGGTCGAGTAGTGTGCATGTCAGCGGTTCCTTGTGGAGGTAACTGGCCGTTTATCACTGATCATGTTTTGGTGGTTAAGATCCAATGCAAGCTTGTTATGCATACTTAGCTTAAGTATGGTTAGGACTATTTTATTCTAAACCCTGAAAATGTGTACGTTCGGCTTAGCAATAGTTGACCACCCAACATACCCACAACACCATTGCTTTGACAGTTTGCAAGGGACTTGATACACCAAATACACCACCAACGAAGAGGGAGGCAGCTGAGCGGAATATGCACGTGACATTGTGGCGTGACGTCATCAACCTTGCTGAACAGGTCTATGGACTTTTAATCAATCAATCAATCAATCAGTCAATTTATAAAGTGCGCTCCTCACCCGTCAGGGTCTCAAGGCGCTGGGGGGGGGGAGCTACTGGTCGAATAGCCATATCTTGAGTCACTTTCTGAAGGTCAGGAGGTCTTGGGTCTGGCGCAGTTGGAGCGGTAGGGAGTTCCATGTCTTGGCGGCGAGGTGAGAGAAGGATCTTCCTCCGGTGGTGGTGCGGTGAATGCGGCGGACGGAGGCCGGCGGAGCGGAGCTGGCGTACGGGGGTGTGGAAGGTGAGTTTGTCGTTGAGGTAGGCCGGACCTGTGTTGTGGAGGGCTTTGTGTGCATGTGTGATTAGTTTGAAGGTAATCCTATTCGATACGGGTAGCCAGTGTAGTTCTCTGAGGTGGGCAGAGATGTGGTTGCGGCGTGGGACTTCAAGGATGAGTCAGGCGGAGGCGTTTTGGATACGTTGCATTTTCTTTTGTAGTTTGGCCGTGGTTCCTGCATAGAGTGCGTTGCCGAAGTCCAGTCGGCTGCTGACTAGGGCGTGGGTGACGGTTTTTCTGGTTTAGACGGGAATCCACTTGAAGATCTTGGGGAGAGTGCGGAGGGTGTTGTAACAGGAAGAGGAGACTGCGTTAACCTGCTGAGTCATGTTGAGTGCTAAGTCGAGGATGATGCCCAGGTTCCGTACTTGGGTGGTAGGGGTGGGGGCGGCTGCGAGGGAGGTAGGCCACCAGGAGTCGTTCCAGGAGGAGGGGTTGTTGCCGAGGATGAGGACCTCTGTTTTGTCTGTGTTTAGCTTGAGGCGGCTTGATTACATCCAGTTGGCGATGGCGTGAAGTCCCTTGTGGAGTTTGTTTCTTGCTGTTGAGGGGTCTTTCATGAGGGAGATGATCAGCTGGGTGTCGTCTGCGTAGGATACTATGTTGATGTGGTGGGATCGTGCGATGTTGGCGAGAGGAGCCATGTAAACATTGAAAAGTGTTGGGCTGAGGGAGGATCCCTGTGGGACGCCACAGATGGTTTTGGAGGATTCGGACAGGTAGGGCGGAAGGCGGACTCTCTGGGTTCTGCCAGAGAGGAAGGAGGAGATCCAGTCGAGGGCCTTGCCACGGATCCCCGTGTTGTGGAGGCGTGTTCGAAGGGTGTGGTGACAGACGGTGTAGAAAACTGCGGAAAGGTCCAGGAGGATGAGCGCTGCGGTTTCGCCTTTGTTGAGCATGTTCCTGATGTCATCTGTGGCGGCAATGAGTGCGGTCTCCGTGCTGTGGTTCTTGCGAAATCCTGATTGGGAGGTATCAAGCGCTTTCCCACCCAGAGAGAGACTTGTCATGTATTATCTCTTTAAACCAATATGCCGTGGTGCAGTACTTCCCGCGAATATTGAAAAGGACGCGGCTGCGGTAAGACCCTGAATGTAGGGCCCCGTGGAGAGCAGACACGGTCTAGTCTCTCCACGGGACCATTCAGGACAGGGGAAGTGACATAGAAGGACAAGGATTGGCTGGGGATAGGTTGGAGAGGGTCTAAGGGTGGGAGTGTATATAGGGGGAATAGATTAGGGGAATGGCCTCTTCCGCGACAGCCTACCGCGCTGCTGCGAAGTTGGCCGTGAGTGGCCGTTGCACAGGCCGTGCCTCGCAAAATCGGCGAGGCCGGCCGGGCAGATTTGCCCAGGCCCAGTGTGCAGAACTGGGCCTGGGTTGGCAGGGTGCGCCAGAGGCATTGTGCAGCGCGAGGCGAGGTGGCAGCTGTGGGCGCATGTCGGCCACCGCATATGCGCGGAGAACGGATGGCTTTTTGGGGGCGGGGATTGCAATGTACACCCCTCCCCCCTTTTTTCGCGATTACGGCACCCACGGAGGGTGGCAGGCGGCATGTTGTTTTCCTGGCTAAGCATGCTGGCCTGGGCAGGGTGTTTTTCAAGGCAGGGATAGGTTTACACCTGCTGAAAGGGGCCAAGATGGTGGGAGCGGAGGTGGTGAGGGGGGAGCTGGGAGGGCTCTGCCCAGTCCCAGTTTTTGCTGGTGGGGGCTGAGTGGGGATGGGGGAGGTGTGGCACGTTAGCATGCAGGGGGCAAGGAGATAGGCCAGGAGTTGGGGGGCTGGCGTCCGGGTCAAGAGGGCTTGAGTCTAGCCAGCGTAGTAGGTGGGGCGCTGCAAGGGGATCTCAGGAAGGGGCAGGAGGCTGGATGCGGCCGAAAGGGCAGACAGCGCACTGGGAGTGCATGGCGCACACAGCCATGCAAATCGCGGAGAGTCAAAGTCAGCGGTGGAGGCTGGCAGAAAGGTGGTGAAGCCAACGGGGTGCAACACGTCCCTTGGACATTGGCCCGAAGCACTAGAGGTGTCTCCGGCAGCCTTCTCTACAACGCAGGATCGTGGTTACCACACATATGGCACACGCCATGAGGGGTAAGGAGCTGGGGAGTGCGTGATGTGATGTTTTCTGAAGGTGCTAAGGACACGTGTGTGTGAAAGACGAGGATGTGGGGCATTTGTTTATGAGGTGGTTTGGAGATTGCGAGGAAAGGGAGATCCACGAGTGTGTGGTGAATGTTGAAGCAGGAAGGGGAAGGGGCGCAGGTGTGGCGTGATACCCCTTTTCAGTTAATGTTTTTGCAGAATTTCAAGATGGAAACATGGAGTTTTTTTGTAAAAGAGAATTGCGGTCGCAAGTCAATGGTGGACGTGGGAGCATGCGCACAGGTGGTGCCAGGTATTGGTGATTAGTGGTCCAGTGTGATATTTTGCTGGGTAGCTACAGTGCACTGCATGGCATATTCTTGGGGTGGGTGATTACTCCATACACGGAGTGCCCGGTACAGGTGCAACACAGGCGGAGCGCAAGGAGGGGGTAGTGGACCATGAGTCAAAAGGTCTGAATGGGGAGGGAGAGATGATATCGATAAGGAAGACTGAGGGTGAGGATACGGAGAGGGGACACAGGATGAAGCTCTTGTGCATGGGTTGGAAAAGGCTTTTTGGTTTTTCATATTGCGAAGTAAACTAAAGATGAGGACGCGGGGAAACAGGAAGGCGTTGACATTTCAGGCTGCTTCCGAGGGACTAAAAATACATTTATAAAAAACAAAACAAAATAAGAGATCACAGAAGATGGATGTGCTCCAGGCTTCTCAGCCCCAGCAATGTGAACAGTGGAAGGACAGAGAGGGAGCGGCTGGGCTACGGGGCTCCTATGCCAATTGGGCGGCAAGGAGGGAGAAAAAGAAAAAAACAAAAAAAAAATGCTGCACGGGTATGGTCCTGTCACGCCAGCTTAGGAGGGGGTTTTCAACATCAGTTTCAGTGTGGGACACTAAGGGCCGCGTATGTGTCGCTGGGCTGACAATTCACGGTCTGCACCAGAACTGGCAGGCTCGGAGGTGACGGAGTGCACAAGGAAGTGGCAAGGGGCACACATGGCGTTGTGTTGATTCCCTCATGAAAAGTGGTATTTCAGCTTGAACACACCCGTCATGGACGGGGAAGGCATTGGTGAATGACTTAATCATGTGGGCGGATACGCAATGTGGCATATGTGTTGGCAGGTGAGGGTAGGTGGCTCAGTCGAGGATGTGGAAGAGGCGCTGAATTGGCCAAAGGAGACAGTTGAAGCGACTGTCGATTTGATTATCTATATGGAGGTACTGTTACAGTGCTGAGAATTGCTATTGGGGGGGCAATATAGGAGGCAGGAGTGCCCACGGAGTGTGCGATCCACTGTGCTTTGTCGAAAGCCTTTGGTACATTTCTGCTTTGGGTTTCTTTCATGAAGGGAGTGGGCACCGGACGGTGCTGCACTGGTTAGATGTTTTCTTTTGAGGGATGACACGGTTTCAGGGTAGTGGGGTAGCGATTTGTGGTGTTTTTCAAGCAGCTCGCAAAGGGGTTTGGTGTTTCCATTGTCTCCGTTACAGACAGAGGGGGTCATTCTGACCTCGGCGGTAAAAGGCGCTTACCGCCGGTCAGAAGACCGCCATAACACCGCCGCGGCCGCGGAAAGCCGCCACGGTCATTCTGACCCACAACGGCCAAACCTCCAAAAATCCGACCTCCACTGCAGGCCGCCACATCAGCGGGCAGCGATAAACTGGAGATGACCAAACCTCCACCGTCACGCCAACAGAAAAACGCCCATGCCATTACGACCCACGAATCAACGCGGCGGGCTTTCCAACGCGGTATTCCATTGGCGGTACACACCGCCGCGGTCAAAATACACACACAGCACCAAAACACAGGCACATTGGACAATTACAAATACACACACCTGATACACATACACAACCCACTCCCACACAATCAATCAACTATAAAACACACCCCCACATCACCCACAAACCCCTACGACCACAATTACTGAGAGAAGGAGAGAGAGACACAGCAGACAATCCATAGCAATACACACTGAGGCACACTACACCATCACACACACCACATAGTAGCACAAAGCACCACACACCAACATACTCATCATCACATACACCACCCCACACCTCACCCACACCACCCCATGGCACCCCAAAGGCACCCACGCTTTTCGGACCAAGAACTCCGGGTCATGGTGGAGGAAATCCTAAGAGTGGAACCCCAGCTCTTCGGCTCACAGGTGCAGCACACCAGTATAGCTAGGAAGGCGGAGCTATGGCAGCGGATCGTGGACAGGGTCAACGCGGTGGGACAGCATCCCAGGAATAGGGAGGACATCCGCAAACGATGGAACGACCTACGGGGGAAGGTCCAATCGATGGTCTCCAGGCACAACATCGCGGTCCAGAAGACTGGCGGCGGACCCCCACCCACCCCTCCCGAATTTACATCATGGGAGCAAGAGGTCTTCAACATCCTGCATCCTCAGGGCCTCGCAGGAGTAGCCGGAGGAATGGACTCTGGTAAGTCCAATCTCAACTACTAGATCCCCCCCACCCCACCAGCATGCCAACCCACACCCCCACCCTCACCCCCACCCCCTAGCACACATCCTCCCTGACAATGTCTCACCAGCACAACCCACCCATCCCAACACCAACTCCTGCATGCCAACACAATCCATGGACACCCATCACCCAAGCATGTTCACTGCACTTACCCCCCCCCCCACTAACTACCCTCACAACACCTCCCTCAAGGGAATGCCTGCACTGGGGGACGAGGGCACCCATAACACGCACGCTATTGCACACACAGAAACAATAACCAAACTCTCTTACCCCATGCAGGACCCGAACGCCAAAACACCAGCCAGGAGGGTCCAGAAATGTCCATCCCACCCCCGGAACAGGCCCACAGTGAGGACAGCAGCTCTGTCGACACTGAACCTGATGACCAGCCCGGACCATCGGGGACCTCTGGGCAGTCGGTTCCCCTCACCCAGACACAGGCCACACCAGACCCGACCCCCTCTGCCAACACCAGCACAGCTCCCACCCAGCGGGCCCATGCCTCTGTCTCTAGGACACGTCAATCAGCGGTGTGTCTGCCACTACAGGGCACCCAGGCTAACCCAACACCC
Source organism: Pleurodeles waltl (assembly GCF_031143425.1). Lineage (NCBI taxonomy): Eukaryota > Metazoa > Chordata > Amphibia > Caudata > Salamandridae > Pleurodeles > Pleurodeles waltl. Next base: position 339,583,122 of record NC_090445.1, read on the forward strand.
CAACAACAACAGGGACCTGGGGGCAGTGGGAGCGGGCACACCGTCCAGGAGACAGAGGCCGGGGGAAACCGGGCAGCTCGGAGGGCTGCTGTGCGACAGGGGGGGGAGGAGAGGCCCAGGGAACCCACTCTCCAAGAGGCCCTCACCACCATCATGGGGGCCTACCACCACTCCCAAGAGACGATGGCGACGGTACTGGCCAGGTTCACGGAGATCCAGGCACAGCAGGAGGAACGCTACATGGGGTTCAGGGAGGAGCTGAGAATCATCGGGACCGCAATGGGGACCATCGTCCTGGCCCTCAACAGGATAGAAGACGCGTTGCGGGACCATGTGGCACCACACAGGGCCCCTGTCACTAGCCCGGACCAGGAACAGCCTACCACCTCCGCCGGCGCTAGTGGACAGGAGGCCCCAACACCACGGCAGGCCACCAGAACCCCACCTCCTGCTGAAGAACAACCACCCCGTAAGAGGAGCCTGAGATCCAAAAAAAAGACAGAGTAGGATGTCAAGACCCCCGCCAGCAGGACATACCCCCTGAACTCTTCCCACTGTCCCACATTGCCACCCTGTCCAACCATGAACTGCCTCTGCTCCATCCTTCCACAGGCAAAAGGACAATGCACCTGTGAGACTGAGAACTGGACTCTGCCATGGACATTACTCCACCCCCACCCATCACCCTTATAATCACATGTACCAATATCTAGCCCTGTAAATAAATCACATATTGCACACAAATCAGTTTGGAGTCATGCTGTATTATTAGCAAATGTATTACATATTACTGTTCAATATCTGTTCTGTCAATTAGTGATGACAACATACCAAGGTCAATACGCTGTAGTTCATGGGCAAACCAAGCAGAAGTCAGGCACTGAGTCATACAGCACTGAGAAGGGAAGGGAAAAACAAAAATTACCCAAAAAGATCTGGTGGGAACTACAGAAAGTACAGATGCAGGAGGCTAGAAGCAATTGTGAAATGGCGTGGGTGATTCTTACCTGGGTGTTACTGGAAATACTGTTGTATCACTCTGTCCCTATTGTCTGTGTCGTCCTCTGAGTCTTCCTCCTCTTCACTCTCCACAGGCTCCACGGCTTCTACAACACCACCATCTGGACCATCCTCCTGCAGGAAAGGCACCTGGCGTCGCAAAGCCAGGTTGTGAAGCATACAGCACGCCACGATGATATGGCACACCTTCTTTGGTGAGTACATTAGGGATCCACCTGTCATATGCAGGCACCTAAACCTGGCTTTCAGGAGGCCAAAGGTTCGCTCAATCACCCTCCTAGTACGCCCATGGGCCTCATTGTACCGTTCCTCTGCCCTTGTCCGGGGATTCCTCACTGGGGTCAGTAGCCACGGCAGGTTGGGGTAACCAGAGTCACCTATTAGCCACACACGTTGTCTCTGTAGCTGCTCCATCACATAGGGGATGCTGCTATTTCGCATCACATACGCGTCATGCACTGACTCTGGGAACTTGGCATTTACATGGGAGATGTACTGGTCAGCCAAACAGACCACCTGGACATTCATCGAATGATAACTTTTTCTGTTTCAGTACACCTGCTCATCGTCTTTTGGGGGTACCAAAGCCACATGGGTCCCATCAATGGCACCAATGATGTTGGGGATATGTCCAAGGGCATAGAAATCACCCTTCACTGTAGGCAAGTCACCCTCCTCTGGGAAAATGATGTAGCTCCGCATGAGTTTCATCAGGGCAGACAACACTCTGCTCAAAATCTTAGAAAACATAGGCTGAGACATTCCAGATGACATGGCCACTGTGGTCTGGAATGACCCACTGGCCAAAAAATGGAGGACTGACAAAACCTGCACCAGAGGGGGAATCCCTGTGGGTTGGCGGATGGGGGACATCAGGGCTGGCTCCAGCTGGGCACACAGTTCATGGATAGTGGCACGGTCAAGTCTGTATCGAAGTAATATATGGCGTTCTTCTATTGTCGACAGGTCCACCAGCGGTCGGTACACGCGAGGATTCCTCCTTCTCATCGCAAGTCCCAGCGGACGGTGCCTAGGAAGGACAACATGGAGCACAGAGTCAGCCAAACCACAGGTACGTACAGACAGCTTGCACAGTTAAAGAATGGCAATGGGTTGAAAGGCGTATATGTGTGGCAATGCAAGGCCTAGGCCTGTGTGTCGCAGTCAAAATTAAGCCATGTAGGCCCTTGAAATGGCGGCTGCCTGACCTGTGAAGTGGGACAATGGGATGTGAGGTCAATGCGCTGGCGGGGCACACCGTGGCGGTAGGCGGTCGAAGACCGCGGCGCAAAGCCGCATTGGTTAACATTGAAGCCTATGGGTTTCAGGAGCCAATGACGAAGTGCGCCGGCGGTCGCGGTACGCACCGCCGCGGTACGCACCGCCGCGGGCGTGACCGCCATTTTCTATCTGCTTAATCACTCGAGACCTGATCATCCACAGGAGACGACCTATACTGCAAGTGCTGCTGTGACCTCGGTCTGGAAGATACAATGGCTGCTGCGACTGGGGAAATGGCCCCTGCCTTCATGTCTGAAGAGTTGGAGAAGCTCGTGGATGGGGTCCTCCCCCAGTATGCGCTACTCTACGGTCCTCCAGACCAACAAGTGAGTACACCGGGTGCACATGGAATGGGCTATGCCTGTGTGGATTGGGGTGGATGTAAGTTGGTGGGGTGGGGGGCGAATGAGGAGTGCAACGCCCGACAGATGAGAGCATGTGCCATATGGCAAAGTTGGTGGGGGGGGCCAATCACATCTAACATGCAGGTCATTCATGATTTCCTCCTTTCCACCCTGTACATGTCAAATAGGTCAGCGCCCATCAGAAGATCGAGATTTGGCGTGCCATCGCCAAGGAAGTCCGGAACTTGGGGGTCCACAACAGACGGGGCACCCACTGCCGCAAGAGGTGGGAGGACATCCGCCGCGGAACAAGGAAGACCGCAGAAACACTGCTGGGGATGGCCTCCCAACCTAGGAGGGGTGCCAGTCGCACCATGACCCCCCTGCTGTCCCGGATCCTGGCGGTGGCCTACCCTGAATTGGATGGGCGCTTTAAGACATCACAGCAGACACAAGGGGGTGAGTATCAGCACATTCTCCTATCTTTCTGCGCAGTGGAGGCGTCTGGGTGGGGGAGGAGGGCTGTGGGTGACATTAGGCCAGGGCGCTTTCTGTAGTGTAGTCCTCTCCCTTAGGCATGGCCCTGTGCCCCCGGCCCCCACCTCGGTAGGGTGACAAGTACAGCCATTGAAGGTCCAGCATCTCCCATGTGCGCGTTTGACGTCTCTTGGCCTGTTGTCTTAGTCAGTAGTACTGAGTAGTGTACCCCGAATGCGCGGCTTAGTGCATTAGGCACCTGTGTCTGTCCTCTCCGCCAACGGTGTTGACATTGCATGCACTCAACCTGGTCTTCTTTTTTCTCCCCCCACCCTTTCTCTTCATCTTCTTGTGCATGTGTGCATTAGCATCATCAGGCGGAGGAGATTTGGCATCGGAGCACGAGGGAGCTGCAGGACACAAGGCCCCGGTGGGCCCAGGAACAGACACCGAGGGCACCAGTGATCCGGAGGGCAAGGGGAGCACCACGACGGGGACCGCTGGTGAGAGCAGCGAAAGCGACACGTCCTCGGATGGGAGCTCCCTAGGGGTGGCGGCAACATCCGTGCCCCCCGCCTCTACAGGTACAGCCGCCACCCAGCGCACCAGCCCCGCCCTCCCAGCAGCCCCTCAGTCTTCGCTCCATGCCGGTTTGCCCAGGAAGGCGCGCGTCTCCTTCGCCCCAGGCACCTCAGCCCCTGCCCCTGTTGCCCCTGCTGCCCTCAGTGCGGAGCTCATTGACCTGGTAAGGACGCTCATTGTTGGGCAGACGACCCTTTTGAATGCCATCCAGGGTGTGCAAAGGGAGGTGCAACAGAGCAATGCGTACCTGGAGAGCATTCATTCGGGTCAGGCTGCCCATCAACGAGCGTTCACTGCTCTGGCCTCAGCACTGACGGCAGCCATTGTCCCTGTTTCCAGCCTCCCTCTTCTTACTGCCTCCAGCCTTTCTCTGTCTCCTGTTCCTCAGCCTATCCCATCCACACCATCAGACCAGCCTGCACACACCTCAACACCCAAGAGCAGCTCATCCAAACACAAGCACCACAGATCCCACAAACACTCACCCAAGCAACACCCAGATGCAGACATGCCAACAGCCACTGCCACCCCTGTGTCCCCCTCCTCCTCGTCTCCCTCCTCCCTCCCTGTGACGTCTACACTCACACCTGCATGCACCCCAACATCAGCCAGTGCTTCCATCACCACCTCACCCTCCAGTACAGTCCACACTCGTGCAGTCACCACCCCCACTGCCATTTACACGTCCCCTGTGTCCTCTCCCACTGTGTCTGTCACCCCCTCTTCCAAGACACACAAACGCAGGCACACACCCACCCAACAGCCATCCACCTCACGACAGCCTACAGCACCAGCACCTTCACCCAATGACAGCACACCTGACTCTCCTACAACCACCTCCTCTACCTCCACTTCCATCTCCACTTCTCCTACCCTTTACCTTGGCCCTAAAAAACTTTTCCTGGCTAACCTTAACCTCTTTCCCCCCGATGAGCTCCCCCATCCATCTTCAAAGAGTCCCAAGAGCACCGCAGCCACCACCAGCCCAGCTTCGGGTGTCACTGTTGTGCCTGGGTTCTGGAGCCCACCCTTTGCCAGCAGTGACACATTGATCAGCAGCAAGGACACGTCCAGCCCCCCCCCCCCCGGCAAGAGGACCCGCAAAAACAAGGGCCGCCGTGCGAGGACCGACAGGGCTGCCCCCAAGGAGCAATGTGCGCCCACTTCACCACCCACACCATCTAGGGGAGGCAAGGGCCCGAGAGCCCCATCAAAGGAGCGGAAGGGCAGCAGGAGCGCAGAGAAGGTGGACCCCACATGCCACATCCCAGCTGGGAAGGAGGACACTAAGGAGGCCAGGAGTCCGTCCCCGAAGGGTCCAGAAACGTCACAGTCCGAGGGCGACTGAGCAGGGAGTCCAGGCCAGGTCTGGCTCCCTTGACCTGCTGGATGAGCACCGCTGAACAGGGCCCGCGGTGCAGAAGAGCACCGCTGAACAGGGCCCGCCGTGGAGATAGGCACCGCTGAACAGGGCCTGCGGTGCAGAAGAGCACCGCTGAACAGGGCCCGCCGTGGAGTAGAGCACCGCTGAACAGGGCCCGCGGTGCAGAGGAGCACCGCTGAACAGGGCCCGCCGTGGAGTAGAGCACCGCTGAACAGGGCCCGCGGTGCAGAAGAGCACCGCTGAACAGGGCCCGCCGTGGAGATAGGCACCGCTGAACAGGGCCCGCCGTGGAGAAGAGCACCGCTGAACAGGCCCCGCCGTGGAGAAGAGCACCGCTGAACAGGGCCCCGCCGTGGAGAAGAGCACCGCTGAACAGGGCCCGCCGTGGAGAAGAGCACCGCTGAACAGGGCCCCGCCGTGGAGAAGAGCACCGCTGAACAGGGCCCGCGGTGCAGAAGAGCACCACTGAACAGGGCCCGCCGTGGAGAAGAGCACCGCTGAACAGGGCCCCGCCGTGGAGAAGAGCACCGCTGAACAGGGCCCGCGGTGCAGAAGAGCACCGCTGAACAGGGCCCGCCGTGGAGATAGGCACCGCTGAACAGGGCCCGCGGTGCAGAAGAGCACCGCTGAACAGGGCCCGCCGTGGAGAAGAGCACCGCTGAACAGGGCACCGCCGTCTCAAGCACCGCTCCGCTGGGCCCTTCATCTCAAGCACCGCTCCGCTGGGCCCTTCCTCTCAAGCACCGCTCCGCTGGGCCCTTCCTCTCAAGCACCGCTCCGCTGGGCACCGCCGTCTCAAGCACCGCTCCGCTGGGCCCTTCCTCTCAAGCACCGCTACGCTGGGCCATTCCTCTCAAGCACCGCTCCGCTGGGCCCTTCCTCTCAAGCACCGCTCCGCTGGGCACCGCCGTCTCAAGCACCGCTCCACTGGGCCCTTCCTCTCAAGCACCGCTCCGCTGGGCACCGCCGTCTCAAGCACCGCTCCGCTGGGCCATTCCTCTCAAGCACCGCTCCGCTGGGCACCGCCGTCTCAAGCACCGCTCCGCTGGGCCCTTCATCTCAAGCACCGATCCGCTGGGCCCTTCCTCTCAAGCACCGCTCCGCTGGGCCCTTCCTCTCAAGCACCGCTCCGCTGGGCCCTTCCTCTCAAGCACCGCTCCGCTGGGCATCGCCGTCTCAAGCACCGCTCCGCTGGGCCCTTCCTCTCAAGCACCGCTCCGCACCTCTCCTACAACCACCTCCTCTACCTCCACTTCCATCTCCACTTCTCCTACCCTTTACCTTGGCCCTAAAAAACTTTTCCTGGCTAACCTTAACCTCTTTCCCCCCGATGAGCTCCCCCATCCATCTTCAAAGAGTCCCAAGAGCACTGCAGCCACCACCAGCCCAGCTTCGGGTGTCACTGTTGTGCCTGGGTTCTGGAGCCCACCCTTTGCCAGCAGTGACACATCGATCAGCAGCAAGGACACGTCCAGCCCCCCCCCCCCCGGCAAGAGGACCCGCAAAAACAAGGGCCGCCGTGCGAGGACCGACAGGGCTGCCCCCAAGGAGCAATGTGCGGCCACTTCACCACCCACACCATCTAGGGGAGGCAAGGGCCCGAGAGCCCCATCAAAGGAGCGGAAGGGCAGCAGGAGCGCGGAGAAGGTGGACCCCACATGCCACATCCCAGCTGGGAAGGAGGACACTAAGGAGGCCAGGAGTCCGTCCCCGAAGGGTCCAGAAACGTCACAGTCCGAGGGCGACTGAGCAGGGAGTCCAGGCCAGGACTGGCTCCCTTGACCTGCTGGATGAGCACCGCTGAACAGGGCCCGCGGTGCAGAAGAGCACCGCTGAACAGGGCCCGCCGTGGAGATAGGCACCGCTGAACAGGGCCTGCGGTGCAGAAGAGCACCGCTGAACAGGGCCCGCCGTGGAGTAGAGCACCGCTGAACAGGGCCCGCGGTGCAGAAGAGCACCGCTGAACAGGGCCCGCCGTGGAGTAGAGCACCGCTGAACAGGGCCCGCGGTGCAGAAGAGCACCGCTGAACAGGGCCCGCCGTGGAGATAGGCACCGCTGAACAGGGCCCCGCCGTGGAGAAGAGCACCGCTGAACAGGCCCCGCCGTGGAGAAGAGCACCGCTGAACAGGGCCCCGCCGTGGAGAAGAGCACCGCTGAACAGGGCCCGCCGTGGAGAAGAGCACCGCTGAACAGGGCCCCGCCGTGGAGAAGAGCACCGCTGAACAGGGCCCGCGGTGCAGAAGAGCACCACTGAACAGGGCCCGCCGTGGAGAAGAGCACCGCTGAACAGGGCCCCGCCGTGGAGAAGAGCACCGCTGAACAGGGCCCGCCGTGGAGAAGAGCACCGCTGAACAGGGCCCCGCCGTGGAGAAGAGCACCGCTGAACAGGGCCCGCGGTGCAGAAGAGCACCGCTGAACAGGGCCCGCCGTGGAGATAGGCACCGCTGAACAGGGCCGCGGTGCAGAAGAGCACCGCTGAACAGGGCCCGCCATGGAGAAGAGCACCGCTGAACAGGGCACCGCCGTCTCAAGCACCGCTCCGCTGGGCCCTTCATCTCAAGCACCGCTCCGCTGGTCCCTTCCTCTCAAGCACCGCTCCGCTGGGCCCTTCCTCTCAAGCACCGCTCCGCTGGGCACCGCCGTCTCAAGCACCGCTCCGCTGGGCCCTTCCTCTCAAGCACCGCTACGCTGGGCCATTCCTCTCAAGCACCGCTCCGCTGGACCCTTCCTCTCAAGCACCGCTCCGCTGGGCACCGCCGTCTCAAGCACCGCTCCGCTGGGCCCTTCCTCTCAAGCACCGCTCCGCTGGGCACCGCCGTCTCAAGCACCGCTCCGCTGGGCCATTCCTCTCAAGCACCGCTCCGCTGGGCACCGCCGTCTCAAGCACCGCTCTGCTGGGCCCTTCATCTCAAGCACCGCTCCGCTGGGCCCTTCCTCTCAAGCACCGCTCCGCTGGGCCCTTCCTCTCAAGCACCGCTCCGCTGGGCCCTTCCTCTCAAGCACCGCTCCGCTGGGCATCGCCGTCTCAAGCACCGCTCCGCTGGGCCCTTCCTCTCAAGCACCGCTCCGCTGGGCACCGCCGTCTCAAGCACCGCTCCGCTGGGCCATTCCTCTCAAGCACCGCTCCGCTGGGCACCGCCGTCTCAAGCACCGCTCCGCTGGGCCCTTCATCTCAAGCACCGCTCCGCTGGGCACTTCCTCTCAAGCACCGCTCCGCTGGGCCCTTCCTCTCAAGCACCGCTCCGCTGGGCACCGCCGTCTCAAGCACCGCTCCGCTGGGCCCTTCCTCTCAAGCACCGCTACGCTGGGCCATTCCTCTCAAGCACCGCTCCGCTGGGCCCTTCCTCTCAAGCACCGCTCCGCTGGCCACCGCCATCTCAAGCACCGCTCCGCTGGGCACCGCCGTCTCAAGCACCGTTTATGGTTCACTGTGCCCACCATGCCTCCTCCTTGACCAGTGGAGACTGTCATCCACCTGATGGACTGTGGCTTTGCACTCCCCAGGATGGTCCAGTGGGCAGCCCACCCACTGTAGAGACATTGAGAGACTGTGGCTTTGCACTCCCCAGGATGGTCCAGTGGGCAGCCCACCCACTGTAGAGACATTGAGAGACTGTGGCTTTGCACTCCCCAGGATGGTCCAGTGGGCAGCCCACCCACTGTAGAGACATTGAGAGACTGTGGCTTTGCACTCCCCAGGATGGTCCAGTGGGCATGGTGGCTCCTCGTGGATCTGGCGTCGTGGACTCATGTGGCTGTGGTGCCCCCCCCTTCCCTTCCCCCTGAGGTGCCTGTAGTTTTTACATCTGATGCCCCTGCAGTGTTCTCTCCAAAGGACTCAGGTCTCCTGTGTGGGCTTTGCCCTTATTTCTCAAGACTTTGGCCCACGGACATGCTGAATTCGTAGGATGTGCAGGACTTGGTACTTCAGTTATACACTGATGTGTATGTCATTAGTTTTGTTGTGAATATCTTTCATGGTTGTACGATAATTTTCTGGAGCTTTTTGGTACATAAATATTTATTCCAAATATGATTATGTCCTAGCATTTTTCAGGGGTGTTTGGGTGGTGTCACTGTGACTTGGTGCTCTGCATTGGTGAGTACATAGTTGGGGGGGGGGGGTCGCATATGTGTGCCCGTAACCTTTCGTCCTCCCCCTCCCGTGTGTCGTAGGTGCAGTACGCACCGTTGTCGTCTGCGCCGGACTTCGTACTCGTGGTAGATGAGAAGGTAGACGAGAGCAGGTAGGATGTTTAATTCGGGTTCCATGCTGTCCTCCTTCCTCCTGGAGTGCGTAGTGGTGAGCGTTTTCCCGTCCGTAGTCTGTTTCCGCCGTGTTTTTATCGGCGGTGCTCCCGCCCCGGAAATGGTGGCGTATTGGTGAGTTGGAATAGTGTGGGCGGTACATTGTCTGCCGCCTGTCTGTTGGCGGTGACCGCCGCGCTGTTTGTTTGTACCGCCGTGGTGGTCGGAGTGTTAAGGTGGCTGTCTGTGTTGGCGGTTCCCGCCAGGCTCAGAATCCCATTTTTTTTACCGCCAGCCTGTTGGCGGGTTGGCCGCCGCTTTAACACCGACCGCCAGGGTTAGAATCACCCCCAGAGTGTACAAGTGGGGTATTGACAATTATGAATCGAGCTGGACACGGTGGCCTTCACGGCAAGACTGCCACGAGGCATAGGCAGAGAGATTTCTGAGCATTATGCCGTGGAACGAGTTACTGCGATCAATTTATCTGCCCATGACATACAAGCTATTGGTTTTAAAAAAATATATATATATATATATTTTTTATATATATATATATACATTTTGCATGCTGGGCAGTGTGAGGGGACAGGGTACGTTGCAGCCGGGTGGGATTTGTTGAGATGCTGGGTGCATACGTTTCCCTTCACATGGGGCCGGAAGGAGGGTATACGGGTGTGGAACATGTTTCTAGCATGGGTTTAAACAGGGGGTCCAGGTTTTTTTGGGAAAGTGGGTACTGTATGGCAGGTGCTGATATTGTTAGACGCGACAGGGGCCGCTGGGGTTTGGCCGTGGGGGATGGATGGTACAGCACGACAAGACGACTGGAGCCAAGTTTGTCACAAGGCAGGGGTATTGTGTTCTAGAAGTTTTTCCACTACTCGTGGCTTGGACAGAATGGGGACAGAGGTTGGCCACTCGAACCATCAGTTTTTACATGTAGACAATCTGACAGTAGTGTTTTTTTTTAACAGACAGAGGGCAAGGGGGTTTAGTGTGCCGCATCTGCTGTGGAACTTTTCATGCTTCGGTGCTGAGCTCCGCAAAAATATTCAAGGCAGCATGCGTTCAGCTGCAGATGCCCTGGATCGTTTGCGGTGGCAATAATTTTCGTAGCTCGGCTCAAGCAAGGAGTGGGGGCGTGATGGTTATTAAGCTGGCCGAGGGGTCGTTAGCCGCACCCTCGCGGAGAAGTTTCCCGCTTGACATGGTTGGTTTGCCAGATATTGTAGGATTGTGACGGGACAATTTGGTTGCTGGTGAGCTGTACTATGGAGATCGAGGGTTGATGTGGTTTTGTTTTGGGGTTGGAGGGGTTTTTCCCACCCGCCACGATGGTGGACACGTGGGCAGGTGCGTTTTCTACAGGCTTTGTGTTTACAATGCGATCCCTCTAGGAATGATATTGTGGAAAGGTTGATGGGGTTGGGGGGAAAAAGGGGCCTGGGGTAGGGCACGGCAGCTAACAAGTTTATTGCTTTTGTCCACCGGTTTGAGATTGCATGTATCACCAGTATGCTGTCTGGATACACATGAAGTGGCATGGTCAGTCTCTCCATGGTAGATAGGTTTGGGGCTCTCTGGGTGTTTAGGAGTTGACGGATGGAGGGAAGTCTGTTAGCAGGTGAGGGTGGTCAGTTGCGTGGGGTTTGGCGGGGCATACGGAGTTTTTGGTATATATTACCCCCCAAAAAAAACAAAAAAAAAAATGGGGGACTAGGGAAGTCGGGCATAGTGGAGCAGAGGGGGATTTTTCAGCAGTCTGTCCGGTAGGTGAATGGGGGACAGTTTCAGGACACATAGGGTGATGGGAGGGGAGGACTTTTTTGTCACCCAAAAGGGAAATATCTTACACGTTTCCAATTGATGCCGGTCTTGAGGGTGACATTATCTGGGGTTAGGCGGTAGGCCAATTGTTTGAGAGTTTTCATTTATTTTGGGTCAGCCACGGTGGCAGACAGTTTAGGTTGGATTCGGATTCCTTTTGGTGCGTTGGGGTGGCGGTATAGATGTGGTGACCGTCAGGTGAGGGCATGAGCTGTGAGAGACGGGACAAGAGGTATAAGGGCATGGTAGCTAAAGCAGGTGGGGGTGTGTGATGGTCTGCATTTAACTATAGTGTTTCTTTGCAGGTTGCATAAGTGGCCCCGGGTAAGCGAACGTGGTCCCAATGCGCTTTGAGCATCATTCAGTCAGACGCGGGAGGGGACATATGCAGAGGGGCACCTTTACAGATGCTTGCTGGACCTGCTGGGTGGCCGTCACAAAACTTTTGTGGTGGGGAAAGAGCAGCATGGGGTGGGGTAACTTGCATTTCTTTGATGCCTCCGAGGCCAACATGGGGGTGTACAGACAATTTGGTTATACCTGGGGAGAATTGCCTGGTATGGCTCCCTGGGGCTCACCCTACAGCAACACATGCAACAGGACATTGCGGCTGTTGCGCAGAACAGGCATGGAAATTGTGTTGTATGGACTAATCTGGGCTCAAAAGAAGTTGGAGAGGGGCAATGAAACACAATCCTTGAAAGTGGCTTGGAGGTGGATCAATCGGGCTATGAGGGTTTTTTTTGGGTTGAGATTTATTACATAAGTGATGGAATGCGAGGGCATTATGGAGGAAGAAGCGGTGCACTTCAGAGATGACGGGGTGCATTTTTTCCTGAGATGGGTGATGCATACTACATTATGGTACTGTATTGGATTTTGGGGAAAGGTTGGGGAAAAAGGTGATGAGCGGAACTGCTTAAGGTTGCAGTGTTGCTGTGGGTTCACTGGTGGGGCAGCAAAACGCCCAAGAGGGGTTTGTGCTGGGTGGCAGTAGATGGGGGAGGGTGGAGAGGCAGATGCGGGCATGGCCACCCTTCCAGGGGGAGAAGAAGAAACAGGTGAAGGATGACAGAGTGGGGGATGCCCGAGACAGGCAGGGGACTGAAGGAATAGAGGGATTTGTGGGGGAATGTATGCGGATGCTGGAATGGAGGCAAGATCGGAGGAATGAAGTAAAAAGGAAGAATGGGGAGAGTTCAAAGGGGGAGGTTGAAAGGTCGATAAGTTGAAGTTATAGTGTATATCAATGTTATTTTATGTTTGCAATCCTGTCCTAATAAATGTCTCAACATCAGGACAGTGCGGGCTCTACGGGCAACGTAATGCAATAAACTGACTCTTGGGAAATGTAATAATTCATGCATTATGTGTTAATGCAGTATGTTAACCTTTTGCATTGCAGAGATTCATGTTAAAACATCATTAATGTTGTTTACTATGTATTGCTCTTTTTTAAGGCTTTGCTGCAGTATTACAAGGTGTGGTTAGGGTGTGGTCCATATTCTAAGCCTTTCTAGAATCCCTTCCTGCAGCCTGACTGGGTGTGGCACGTGGGCGGGGCCTGGGTCTATTTAAGGGACCCAGCCCAGCTCCACGTGCTCACTATTCAGAGGTCCCGGTGCAGAGCAGCAGCATTTTCCTGAGCTCCTGTTCCGAAGGCCTACTTAGGATTTCCAGGCCCTGGCTTAATTTCCTTGGTGATCTTCAAGCAGGGCGGTAAGGCTGAGGTCGGGTTAGGCCCTCGGCTCCGTTTTCAGAAATACTCGAGTTTTTGGCCTTTTGGGTACATCGCGTTTGCAATGGTTTTCTTGGCATTAAACTCCTGCAGTTTGGATCGGCAGTGTGCGTGATCGTATCTTGTCATTTAACTCTTGATGGTTGAATTGGCAACAGTGTGCACGATTCATTCTTGGCATTTAACTTTCACAGTTCGGATCGGCAGAGTGCGCAATCGTATTTTGGCATTTAAACCTTGATGGTTGAATCGGCAACAGAGTGCACAATTCATTCTTGGCCTTTAACTTTCACAGTTCGAATCGGCAGAGTGCGCGATCGAATCCCGGCATTTGTACCTTGATGGTTGAATCGGCAGCAGTGTGCGCGATTCATTCTTGGCCTTTAACTTTCACAGTTTGGATCGGCAGAGTGCACGATGGTGTTCTGGCATTTAAACCTTGGTGGTGGAATCGGCAGCAGTGTGCGCAATTCATTCTTGGCCTTTAACTTTCACAGTTCGGATCGGCAGAGTGCGCGATCGTATCCTGGCATTAAAACCTTAATGTTCAAATCGGCAACAGGGTGCGCGATTCATTTCTGGCATTTAACTCTTGTAGTACAGATCGTCAGAGTGCGTGATCATTTCATGTCATTTAACTCTAGCAGTATAGATCAGCAGAGTGCGCGTTCATTTCATGACATTTGAATCTTGATGTGCGAATCGGCAACAGTGTGCGCGATTCATTTTTGGAATGCAATTCTTGCAGTACAGATCGGCAGAGTGCGCAATCATTTCATGACATTAGAATCTTGAGGTATGAATTAGCAACAGGTTGTTATCCAATGTTCATGGTATTCTTGAAACCCAGGTTCAACAGAGTTTTATTCAATGTTCATGGTATTCTTGAAACCCAGATCCAACAGAGTGTTATTCATGGTATTCTTGAAACCCAGATCCAACAGAGTGTTCTTCAATGTTCATGGGATTCTTGAAACCCAGATTCAACATTGTTATTCAATGTTCATGGTATTCCTGAAACCCAGATTCAGCAGAGTGGTATTCAGTGTTCAGAACATAAGAAGTTGTTCTAGAAACGCTCATGTGGAGGTTTGCATGGTCCTTCTTTGTTTTCCACATACCCAGAGCTCATAGGTCATGTTATAGAGAAGTTCTTGATCATTCATGTTATCAGTATATAAATATTAGGAACAGAGTTTATGAAAGTCGATGTGCATAATCTTGTTATTGTGCTCTTAACTCTTGCTTCCTCAGGTCTCCTTCCCCGCTGTTCCCAACCTAAAACCCCATCCCCCGCTTGGCCATTCTTTAACTCTGTGCTATAATAGCAAGTAGAGTTTGGAGGTGCCAGAAGGTGGACATACTGGGAACAGGCGCAAACCCTGAGGATCCGGTCTCCCTGACAAAATAGTGAGCCCACGAATTTTTAACCCTCCTGGTTTGCGCTAGGTTCTCAATATGGCCCCATGGGCTGAGTTACTTCAGATAGTTACGCAGCTCCGACTAGATGTAGTTGAATCTAAAAACATAGCAGCCAACGTAGCAGAAAGGGTGGATCAGTTACAAAACAGAGTGGTACAGATGGAGCAAAGTCATTTGGGTGCGGGAGGGCTTAATCCTTCAACTAACATTTCACTCACAGTTCCCACACCCATTCCTTTGGCTCCCCAGAAAGGTTTTCAGGTGATCCTCAAAAAGCACAAACCTTTTTGACTCAAGTAGAATTGCATTTTACATGTCGACCAAACACCGTCCCTGATGCCCAATCTAGGGTGGCCTTCCTACTATCCTATTTGACTGGAGACGCAGCACATGGGCAATCCTCTTGTGCGTAAAGACAGTCCCCTGCTTTATGACTGGAGAAACTTTGTCCGGGAATTTGAAAGAGTGTTTGATCGAAGAACAGTTACTCTATCCGCAGACTGAGAACTGTTAGAATTGCGACAAGGCAATAAAGACCTAGGGCCAGATGTAGGAAACACTTTGCGAGTCGCAAACGGCAAAATCTGCCGTTTGCGACTCGCAAATGCGTGTTTCCTATGCAGAAATGCATTTTGCGAGTCGTTACCGACTCGCAAAATGCATTTCCGAATCGCAAATAGGAAGGGGTGTTCCCTTCCTATTTGCGAGTCGCAGTGGTATGCAACTCCATTTGCGACCGCGTACGCGGTCGCAAATGGAGTCGCAGTTACCATCCACTTCAAGTGGATGGTAACCCACTCGCAAATTGGAAGGGGTCCCCATGGGACCCCTTCCAGTTTGAGACTGGACCCCAAAATAGTTTTTCAGGGCAGGGAGTGGTCCAAGGGACCACTCCCTGCCCTGAAAAAACCGAAACAAAAGGTTTCGGATTTTTTTGAAATGCAGCTCGTTTTCCCTTAGGGAAAACGGGCTACATTTAAAAAAAAAAAAAAATGCTTTATTTAAAAGCAGGTCGCTAACATAGAGGCCTGCTGACTACAGCAGGCCTCCATGTTAGCGAGTGCCTATACTCGCAATGGGGCCGCAATTTGCGACCCACCTCATGAATATTCATGAGGTGGGTCATTGCGACCCCATTGCGAGTCGCAGTCGGTGTCTGAGACACCGTACTGCATAGCAATTTGCGAGTTGCAAATTGCGAGTCGGAAGGACTCGCAATTTGCAACTCGCAAATTGCTTCCTTCCTACATCTGGCCCCTAGTTTCTTATTTGGCTAGCTTTAATCGGCTGATAGCAGAAACATCCTGGCCTGAAGATAAGCAAGCAGCCCTGTTCTACCAAGGACTCAAAGATGAGCTAAAAGACATTCTTGCTCAGATCGATCCTCAACCCACGGATTGTCAAGATCTAATAAATCTTGTTTTGAGACTAGACCATTGTCTTGCAGAACGACAGGGAACACGCAAAAAAGACTGAAAAAAATTCCTGACGTGTTCATGAGTATAGAGAATCACAATTTCAGAGAGAGAACAGTCATGAACCAATGGAAATTGGAACCATCAGGCGGCCTTTAACGAAAGAAGAGAAAGATCTATGCAGAAAAGACGGACAATGTCTGTACTGTGGTCGAAAGGCCCATTTCGCCAGAGAATGTCCCGCAAAACCCAAAAGACAAACAAACCCCTACCAAGAAGGTGGTAGTAAATGCACAGATGAAGCAGAAAAACTAGAACACCCAAAGTGTACAGAAGGGTTGCTCTTGGGCGTAATCGTGGAACCTTCACAAGATGGTAGAAATGTTTTACTCGAGTCAAGACATCTAAGGCTAGATCTAGAAGTACTGGTAAAATAAAAGACTTATCTAAAGAAAGCCATAGTAGATTCTGGGGCCACAGGAAATGTTATCGATGCACAATTGATCCAAACATGGGGGATCCCATGTAAGAAGAAGAAAACACCAGAAATAGTACAAGTCGTAGATGGAAAATCTCTATCTGGAGGTCCGGTGACTCTGCAGATCTTCTCCTTGTCTATGATCTGTAAAGGGGGAAATCAGGACACCAAACACAAAGAAAAAGTAATATTTGATGTCATTCATGCTCCTCAGTATGGGATCATCCTTGGAATGCTGTGGCTAAGCTATCATAGCCCTGTAATAAATTGGCAAGAAAGGAAAATCATGTTTTCTTCACTCCAGTGTAAAGAAAAATGTCTCCAGACATCAAGTGTCACAGATACTCGCAAATCCCACATAGCAATAGCCGCTAAAACGGATGTAACACTGCCTTTGCAGTATTCATCATTCCTTGATGTTGTTGACAAAAAATAAACCTTCTTCACCGCCCCCAGTCTTGACTCATCCAGATACTGACCATCCAATCATAGCAGAAGCAGATGCTTCAGACATGACAATTGGGGCAGTGATATCGCAACACAACAAAGTTAATTACCAAACGGGCGATCTATCCAGACAAGACTCTACCATGTTAGCCACAATCCAGCCTCCATGAGATATCATTGCTCCAGACAAAATCCTTTGTATCATCAAAACTGAAAACTTTTTTGAAGAGATTCGTAACTCTTTCACCTTTGAGAAATGGCAGAACTGGGCTCAAGCAGATCCCAAAAGATCAATCAAACAAGGCCTACCTTTTCATGGTACATGTTTATTTGTTCCAACTACCAAGTTACGCAAACTAGTGTTTCACTGGTTACATGTTATACCTACGGCAGGTCATCCAGGTATTCCTAAGATTCTTGAACTGATACAACAATACTTTTGGTGGCCTACTTTGATTAAAGACGTCAAACAAATGGTAGCTAACTGCGAAGTTTGTGCTCGCATTAAGACAAGTAATTTAAAATCAAAATGGCTGTTACATCCTCTCCAAACTCCACTCCTATCTTGGGAGCACATATCATTAGACTTTATTACAGGACTGCCAGCTGTTCAACTTCACTCAGTAATCCTTGTGGTGGTAGATAGTCTCACTAAATATGCACATTTCATTGCTTGAAAGAAATTGCCTACATCCAGTGAATTGGCAACAATGCTTGTAAATCGAGTGGTCCGTTATCATGCATTAACAAAAGTGATTCTCTCCGACCGAGAATCACAATTTGCCTCTAACTTCTGGAAAACGTGGTGCAAGACGCTACAAGTTACATCTACACTATCTACCAGTCAGCATCCTCAAACGGATGACCAAACTAAGAAACTAAATCAAACATTGAAGCAATAACTGCGTGCTTACGCTGAGAAAGCACTTCATTCTTGGAAAGCAATGCTTTGGTTAGCTGAACTGGCTTACAATAACTCGTATCATACTTCCACTGGTGTAACTCCCTTTTTTGGTCTATTTGGCTACCATCCTGCTATTTTGCCAATCACAATTCCACAAGAAAGCTCACTTACACCAGCGGTGTCAGAAACAATCCAACAACTCCATCAAACCCAGAAACAAATCCAACAACACCTAGATAAAGCAAAACAAATGTATAAAAAATATTATGACAAAAAACATTGTAAAGGACCACAATATAAGCCAGGAGACAGAGTGTGGCTTTCCACCCGCCATATTGATTTCAAGAAAAAACATATGTTTAATCCCAAATACATAGGTCCTTACACAGTCATTCAGCAGATCAATCCAGTAACCTATTATCTGCAGTTACCAAAATCACTGCGTATTCATCCAGTATTTCATACTTCTCTCCTGAAAAGAGCAATCCAAAAGACTCACTCACAACCAGCTCCAGTTCTAGTACAGGGAGAATTGGAATACAAAGTAAAACAGGTTCTGGATTCAAAACTTAGAGGTCGGAATCTCTGGTATCTAATGTCTTGGAAAGGTTACGGTCCCGAAGACAACTCATGGGTCGCTGCATCTGACATTCATGCTCCACGACTAGTGCGACGTTTTCATCACCTAAACCCAGGCAAACCAGGCCCTAGAGCGCGTTCGGGAGGGGGGAGTACTGTCAACATCAGGACAGTGCGCGCTCTACGGGCGATGTAATGCAATAAACTGACTCTTGGGAAATGTAATAATTCATGCATTATGTATTAATGCAGTATGTTAACCTTTTACATTGCAGAGATTCATGTTAAAACATCATTAATG
Organism: Pleurodeles waltl; assembly: GCF_031143425.1. NCBI lineage: Eukaryota > Metazoa > Chordata > Amphibia > Caudata > Salamandridae > Pleurodeles > Pleurodeles waltl. Next base: position 339,601,573 of record NC_090445.1, read on the forward strand.
CTGTCTACTATGTATTGCTCATTTTTAAGGCTTTGCTGCAGTATTACAAGGTGTGGTTAGGGTGTGGTCCCTATTCTAAGCCTTTCTAGAATCCCTTCCTGCAGCCTGGCTGGGTGTGGCACGTGGGCGGGCCTGGGTCTATTTAAGGGACCCAGCCCAGCTCCACGTGCTCACTATTCAGAGGTCCCGGTGCAGAGCAGCAGCATTTTCCCGAGCTCCTGTTTCGAAGGCCTACCTAGGATTTCCAGGCCTTTGCTTCATTTCCTTGGTGATCTTCAAGCAGGGCAGTAAGGCGGAGGTCGGGTTAGGCTTCCGACTCTGTTTTTCGAAATACTCTATTTTTGCGCCTTTTAGTTACATCGCTTTTGCGATGGTTTTCTTGGCATTTAACTCCTGCAGTTTGGATCGGCAGTGTGTGCGATCGTATTTTGGCATTTAAACCTTGATGGTTGAATCGGCAACAGTGGGCACGATTCATTCTTGGCATTTAACTTTCACTGTTCGGCTCGGCAGAGTGCACAATCGTATTTTGGCATTTAAACCTTGATGGTTGAATCGGCAACAGTGTGCACGATTCATTCTTGGCATTTAACTTTCACAGTTTGGATCGGCAGTGTGCGTGATCGTATTTTGGCATTTAAACCTTGATGGTTGAATCGGCAACAGAGTGCACAATTCATTCTTGGCCTTTAACTTTCACAGTTCGAATCTGCAGAGTACGCAATCGTATTCTGGCATTTAAACCTTGGTGGTGGAATCGGCAGCAGTGTGCGCAATTCATTCTTGGCCTTTAACTTTCACAGTTCGGATTGGCAGAGTGCGCAATCGTATCCTGGCATTAAAACCTTGATGTTCGAATCGGCAACAGGGTGCGCGATTCATTTCTGGCATTTAACTCTTGTAGTACAGATCGGCAGAGTGCGCAATCATTTCATGTCATTTAACTCTAGCAGTACAAATTGGCAGGGTGCGCGTTCATTTCATGACATTTGAATCGTGATGTGCGAATCGGCAACAGTGTGCGCGATTCATCCTTGGTATGTAATTCTTGCGGTACAGATCGGAAGAGTGCACAATCATTTCATGACATTAGAATCTTTTGGCATGAATTAGCAACAGGTTGTTATCCAATGTTCATGGTATTCTTGAAACCCAGATTCAACAGAGTGTAATTTAATGTTCATGGAATTCTTGAAACCCAGATCCAACAGAGTGTTATTCATGGTATTCTTGAAACCCAGATCCAACAGAGTGTTATTCATGGTATTCTTGAAACCCAGATCCAACAGAGTGTTATTCAATGTTCATGGTATTCTTGAAACCCAGATTCAGCAGAGTGTTATTCAGTGTTCAGAACATAAGGTGTTGTTCTAGAAACCCTCATGTGGAAGTTTGCATGGTCCTTCTTTGTTTTCCAGATACCCAGAGCTAATAGGTCATGTTATAGAGAAGTTCTTGATCATTCATGTTATCAGTATATAAATATTAGGAACAGAGTTTATGAAAGTCAATGTGCATAATCTTGTTATTGTGTTCTTACCTCTTGCTTCCACAGATCTCCTTCCACGCTGTTCCCAACCTAAAACCCCATCCCCGCTTGGCCATTCTTTAACTCTGTGCTATAATAGCAAGTAGAGTTTGGTGCTGCCAGGAGGTGGACATATTGGGAACAGGCGCAAACCCCGAGGATCCGGTCTCCCTGACAAAATGGCCTTTTACATTAATAAGTGAGGGTCGACTATTACGTCCCGATGTAGGGCCCCGTGGAGAGCAGACACAGTCTAGTCTCTCCACGGAACCATTCTGGACAGGGGAAGTGACATAGAAGGACAGGGATTGGCTGGGGATAGGTTGGGGATGGTCTAGGATGGGAGTATATAGGGGGAATAGATTAGGGGAAGAGCCTCTTCTGCGACAGCCTGCCGCGCTTCTGCGAAGTTGGCCACCACCCGCCCTACATAGGGAATAAGGTAAAGTGAATTGGTTCTAGGGTAATGGGGCAAGAGCAAAGGGGGGGAGGATGCCAGGGTTGGGGCGGGTTTGCAAAGTGGTAGCAGTAGATGGGGGAGGGTGGAGAGTCAGATGCGGGCCTGGCCACCCTTCCAGGGGGAGAAGAAGAAACAGGTGAAGGATGACAAAGTGGGGGATGCCCGAGACAGGCAGGGGACGGAAGAAAAAGAGGGATTTGTGGGGGGAATGTATGTGGATGCTGGAATGGAGGCAAGATTGGAGGAATGAAGTAAAAAGGAAGAATGGGGAGAGTTCAAAGGGGGAGGCTGAAAGGTCGATAAGTTGAAGTTACAGTGTATATCAATGTTATTTTATGTTTGCAATCCTGTCCTAATAAATGGCCTTTTACACTAATAAGTAAGTGTCGACTGTTACGTCCGGAAGAGACGGTGCGATTTTAGAAACATAAAACCCCTTCAAATAAATGGCCTCCTTCGGAGAGCTGGAAATCATGACATCAAACGGATTGTCAGCAAAGCAGGGCACGGCTTGTGACTAGGGGATGACATCTACATTTGTTGGGAGATTGCGACCTGTCCTTTTCAAGGTTATCTTATGGTAATGCTTCTCGAAGGTATTTTATTGAACACATAGACCACACCTAACAGCTACGGTCCTCATGAAGGAGAGCACCCAACTCAGTGCAATGTTTGTAAGGCCTCACTGCCAGCGCCTTGCAGCGCGAAAGTGCTGTACACAACTGCGCTATTCTTGTTAATTTAACTGGACTCATGTGCACAGCCTTACAAATAGGAAAGTGTGTGACCTCCACGCCGGGACTCCAGCGTGTGGCATACAGGTTCCACATACACCTCAGCAGCTGCTGCTCAACCAACTAAGCTAACCCATCAGTTTCACAGAGGCAGGATATACATAGAGCAATGTGACCACCTCAAACCTGCCCCTGATGACTCCGGTGTCGGGAGTGCCATCAAAAGGGGGCCAGTCTGACACCTGTGCAAATGTCATGGGAGGATTAACCACTTATACGCTTTTGCCATGTTCTAGGTCATGGCAACTGCAACAACAAAGCCCTGTTCATCTTCAACCCTAAAACTAAAAGGGCACTGAACATTAATGGCAGGGCAAAAAAAAATAAAAAATCCCTGCATAATACATACAAAATAAACATATATGTGAGGGCTAAAAGTTTTCAAATACATATCAGCAGTGGGTCCCCAACCAGCATGCACAGCAACCTCACTTATCCCTCTGTGTGAAAGAGATGTATGTAACTTGTGCCAGCATCATCTAGATTTTTTTCCTGTATTTGTATGTGATAGTTACTGCATTTGTCTCATACACCACGTCACACGTGATTTTAATGTACCATTGACATCAACTTCTTGAGTTGAAATATGATAACAGTATCCGAGTGCACAGCCTCTTAAATCAATCTTCTCTTCACACCTGTCATCATTGCATGACAGGTAAACCCAAGGGCATGGGGGTGGCAGTTATCCTGTCTGCAAAGATATGTGTTTACTTGTGTTAGAAAGGAGCACAAACTACTTGTACAACGCTTTTCAATAAGTCTGCACACGTTTACTCTAGTCCACAAGCAAAGTACATATCGGTAATCAAAGCACTAGCACACCCCACAAGAGTGAGCATTTAATGCTAACCCCACACAATTTGTAGTTTTATAGGTTTCTCTAGGTTACATTTCTTTGAGCAAGATAACATAGCACAAACAGAAAACTTAGAAGAGCAGACGCTCAGCTTTCTCATTAAGAAAAACACTGAAAAGGATCAAAATAATGTAAACTCTGAGGCACTGAGCTAGTCGTTTGTGAGTCGTCATTTTATGAAGCCAAACATTAGAACGAGGCTGTAAATGTCAGAGGAGATAATGGGGGGAAGGCCTGTTTTCAACATGGGAGCAATACGAAACCAAGATGGCAGCTAATGAGTCATATAAGTGTCGGCAGTGGTAAAGCAAAAATATTGGTTGTCATTACAACCCTGGCGGTCGGTGTTAAAGCGGCAGTAAAACCGCCAACAGGCCGGCGGTAAAAAAAATGGAATCACGACCGTGACGGAAACCGCCAACATAGACAGCCACTTTAACACTCCGACCGCCATGGCGGTACAAACAAACACCGCAGCGGTAACCACCAACAGACAGGCGGAACACAATGTACCTCCCACAGTATTACAACAGTCCAATCCGCCACCTTTTCCGGGGCGGATTCACCGCGAACAAAAACACAGCAGAAACAGGAATTGGAAGGGAAAACGCTCACCTCTACACACCCCACTAGGAACCAGGACGCCATGGAACCGGAACTCCAGATACTCCCTGCCTTTGTCTTCCTGCTCCTCTACCAGGAGCACGAACGCCAGCAGAGAAGACCAAGGTGAGTACTGCACCTACGACACAGGGGAGGGAAAAAAGAGTGACACACACACGCAACACGCAACACCCCCACCCCCACCCTCACCCACGACAACACACACACTAATACATCATGATACATTACAGTTACACCCCCTAGTCCCCCGGAAGAATGTAAAGACAAAAGGAAATGATTTGAACGTTTGTAATCTATTAAAATCCAGTACTCAAAAATATATATATACACTATAAACAAATATATACACCAAGAATACAAGTCCAAGGTATTCCACCATTAAAGTCTGTGGACCACTGGGCCCAAAATGCATGGGCGAGGCCCACACAAGATACCCGATCAAAACGGAGAGAACACTGCTGGGGCATCAGTTCGAAATACAACAGGCACCTCAGGGGGAAGGGAAGAGGGGCACCTCAGCCGGATGAGTGCACGACGCCAGATCCACGAGGGGGCTCCATGCCCATTGATGTATCCTGGGGAGTGCAAAGCCACAGTCTCTCAAGTCTCTTAAGTGGGTGGTTTGCCCACTGCTTTATCCTGGGGAGTACAAAGCCACAGTCTCACAAGTCTCTCAAGTGGGTGGTTTGCCCACTGCTTTATCCTGGGGAGTGCAAAGCCACAGTCTCACAAGTCTCTCAAGTGGGTGGTTTGCCCACTGCTTTATCCTGGGGAGTGCAAAGCCACAGTCTCACAAGTGGATAACAGTCTCCACTGGTTGTGGAGGGGGCTTGGTGCCCAGAGTGCTTCATCCTGCCAAGGACTGAGGTAGTGGATGCCTTTCTCCACTGGTTCTGGAGGGGGTTTGGTGCCCAGAGTGCTTCATCCTGCCAAGGACTGAGGTAGTGGATGTGATACTCCACTGGTTCTGGAGGGGGCTTGGTGCCCAGAGTGCTTCATCCTGCCAAGGACTGAGGTAGCGGATGCCTTTCTCCACTGGTTCTGGAGGGGGCTTGGTGCCCAGAGTGCTTCATCCTGCCAAGGACTGAGGTAGTGGATGTGATACTCCACTGGTTCTGGAGGGGGCTTGGTGCCCAGAGTGCTTCATCCTGCCAAGGACTGAGGTAGTGGATGCTTTTCTCCACTGGTTCTGGAGGGGGCTTGGTGCCCAGAGTGCTTCATCGTGCCAAGGACAGAGGGAGTGGATGTATCTCTCCACTGGTTCTGGAGGGGGCTTGGTGCCCAGAGTGCTTCATCGTGCCAAGGACTGAGGTAGTGGATGTAATAATCCACTGTTCTGGAGGGGGCTGGGTGCCCAGAGTGCTTCATCCTGCCAAGGACTGAGGTAGTGGATGTGATACTCCACTGGTTCTGGAGGGGGCTTGGTGCCCAGAGTGCTTCATCCTGCCAAGGACTGAGGTAGTAGATGTGATACTCCACTGGAACTAGAGGGGGCTTGGTGCCCAGAGTGCTTCATCCTGCCAAGGACTGAGGTAGTGGATGCCTTTCTCCACTGGTTCTGGAGGGGGCTTGGTGCCCAGAGTGCTTCATCCTGCTCGTGGCAGCCCCAGTAGCTTCAGAGCTTTTGGCGCTCATTGGCCTGCGGTGCTGGTGGCGGCGGTGTCCTTGGCAGCGGTGTCCTTGGCAGCGGTGCTTGTGGCGGCGGTGTCCTTGGCAGTGGTGCTGGTGGCGGTGGTGTCCTGTGAGGTGGTGCTTGTGGCAGCGGTGTCCTTGGCAGCGGTGCTGGTGGCGGCGGTGTCCTTGGCAGAGGTGCTTGTGTGGTGGTGTCCTTGGCAGCGGTGCTGGTGGCGGCGGTGTCCTTGGCAGCGGTGCTGGTGGCGGCGGTGTCCTTGGCAGCAGTGCTGGTGGCGGTCTTGTCCGCCGTGCAGGTTTTTGGTGACTTGCCTGTCTTTTTGTGCCCCTTCCCCACCTTGGATGGTGGTGCAGCTGTCTTCCCACTCCCAACTGTACTCCTGGGAGAGGCTTTGGTGGTAGATGTTTTGCCTTTCTCCCGCCGGGCACTGGCCAACTTTTTATGATTTTGAGGTGGGGGACTGTCCGTGGTCTGGCTTCTTGGCGCACTGGCTGCCCTGCTGCTTGGCGCACTCCAGAAGCCGGTTACTGCTGGCACCACTGTTCCCGCTAATGTTGTGGCTGAGGTGCTGGGTTGGGACCTGGAAAGGTGGGCTCTAGGGGACTGAAGGGGTGGGGGAGGTGAGGGGAAGAGGTAAAGGTCGGACAGGAAAAGTTTTTTGGACACACTGGGACGGGTAGATGGAGGGGGTTTGGGGGTGGTGGAAGAGGTAGTGGTTGTAGGAGGTGTACGTTTGCTGACTTTGGGTGAAGGTGCATGGGCTGGAGGCTATAGTGAGGTGGATGGCTGTTGGGTGGGTGTGTGGCTGTGTTTGTGTACCTTGGGAGGTGGGCTCACAGACACACTGGGAGAGGACACAGGGGATGTGCGAATGGTAGTGGGGGTGGTGATTGCTTGTGAGCGGGGTGTGGTGATGGGTGTGCTGGTGATGGACGTAGTGGCTGAAGATGTAGTGCATGCAGGCATGAGTGGAGACGAGACAGGGATGGAGGAGGGAGACGTGGAGAAGGGGGACACAGTGGAGGCAGTGGATGTTGGTATGTGTGCATGGGTATGATGCTTGTGTGAGTGCCTGTGGGATGTGTGGTGCTTATTTTTGCCAGAGCTTCCCTTGTGTGTTGATGTGTGTGCATGCTGGTCTGATGGGGTGCTGGGCATAGGCTGAGGTACAGTGGTTTGGGTCTGGGTAGAGGAAGTTGGAGGGGGGAGGCTGGACACAGGGACAATGGCTGCCATCAGTGCTGAGGCCAGAGTCTGAAAAGCTCGCTGTTGGGCTGCCTGACCAGAATGAATGCCCTCCAGGTATGCATTGGTCTGTTGCAACTGCCTCTCTACACCCTGGATGGCATTCAAAATGGTAGACTCCCTAACAGTGAGGGACCTGAGGAGGTCAATGGCCTCCTCACTGAGGACAGCAGGGCTGACTGGGGCAGGGGCTGAGGTGCCTGGGGCGAAGGAGATGCCCACACTCCTGGGTGAGCGGCCACGGGGCACACGCTGAGGGGCTGCTAGGAGTGCGGTGCTGGTAGGGGGGGTGGCGGCTGTAAACGTAGATGCGGTGGGCACAGAGGGGCCTGCCACCGCAAGGGAGCTCCCATCAGAGGAGGAATCTGTGTCGCTGGTGTCAGCTCCTGTCCCCGCCGTGGAGCTCCCCTCGCCCTCCGTACCACTGGTGGCTTCAGACTCTGTTGTCTCGCCCTCCAGGGCCATGTGGGATGCAGCTCCCCCCTGCTCCGGTGCCACTGCTCCTCCGCCTGATGATGCTAATGCACACAAGAACAGGGAGACCACAAAAGGGGGGGGGAAGACAGAAGAAAGACATGTTCAGTGCATCCAATACCGCTACCATTGGCGGACACTACAGACACAGAAGCCCCCTGCACTACGCCGTGCACTTTGAGTTCCCTAATTAATCACAGGGACATGGGGTACAAGGCCTATGCCCGATTGCTGCACACATGGAAGTTACAGGAGCCTGACTAGGTGTAGTTGGCTCTGAACACAGTTGGGGTGGGGTGCCACATGGCCTGCCTTACGACGGGACCTTGCCTACTAAAATTGCCCTGGCCTAGGGAAACTCACAGCCCACCTCCCCCACCCACACACCTCCACTGCGCGCAGAATCAGCTGAATGAGAGTGTACTCACCCCCTTGTGGCTGCTGTGATGCCCTCAAGCTCCCATCCAACTCCAGATATGCCACCGCCAGGATCCGGAACATCAGGGGGGTCATGGTGCGACGGGCACCCCTCCCACGTTGGGAGGCCATCCCCAGCTGGGCCGCTGCCGTCTTCTTGCTCCAGCGGCGAATGTCCTCCCATCTTTTACAGCAGTGGGTGCTCTGTCTGTGGTGGACTCCCAGGGTCCGGACTTCCTTGGCGATGGCACGCCAAATATCCTTCTTCTGGTCGGCGCTGACCTACAGGAATAGTACAGGGGAAAAGGAGAAGATATAACCGTCCACACCATCACAGTCATTGGCCCGCATCCCTACCCTTGCCATGACGCACATGCACTCACCGTTGTTTCATGCACGCCTCATTCTCCTCCCCCCCTGTCTTCCATCCACACCACTCCACACAGGCATTGCCCAATCGGCATGCTCACAGTGTACTTACCTGTTTGTCTGGAGGACCGTAGAGTAGCGTGTACGGGGGGAGGACCGCATCCACTAGTTTCTCCAACTCCTCTGTGATGAAGGCAGGGGCCCTTTCCCCAGGCACATGAGCCATTGTCTTTTCGAGACTGAGGTCACAGCAGCACTTGCAGTGTAGTTCCTCTCCTGCCGAAGATCAGGTATCAAGTGAGTGAACAGAGAGAAAATGGCTGTGACGTCCGTGGCGGTGCATACCGTCACCGCGGGCGTACATCATCATTGGCTCCTCGGACCCATAGGGTCCAATGTTAACCAATGCAGGATTGCGCTGCGGTCTTCGACCGCCTACCGCAACGGTGTACAACGCCAGTGCAGTTACCTCATATCCCCTTGTCCCACATTACAGGTCAGGCAGACGCCATTTCAGGGGGCCACATGGCATTAGTTTTAAATGCGTCACACATATCTAGGCCTTGCATACACACTAATACAGGCACATATCGGTTTAAAAAAATTGTGGAATAAAGTTGTGTTAACGTACCTCAGTGTTGGTTACCTCTCTGCTCGCTGTTCTCCTCTATAGAGCACATCTGCTGGGGCAGGTGAGGAGGTGGCGGTATCCTCCGGTGTACAGACCACTGGTGGACCTGTCGACAATGGGGGAGCGAAATGTAATTGTCACCTACAGACTTGATCGTGCCACAAACCTGGAACTGTGTGCTCAGTTGGAGCCAAACCTGGTGTCAGCTATCCGCCATCCCACAGGAATCCCCCCTCTAGTGCAGGTGCTGTCAGTACTCCATTTCCTGGCAAGTGGGTCTTTTCAAACTACAGTGGCCATAGCATCAGGGATGTCCCAGCCTATGTTCTCCAACGTGTTGTCCAGAGTGTTTTCTGCCCTGCTGAAACACATGCGCAGCTAAATTGTTTTCCCTCAGGTGTAGGATTTGCCAACAGTGAAAGGTGACTTCTATGCCCTGGGACATATCCCCAACATCATAGGTGCCATTGATGGGACACATGTGGCCTTGGTACCCCCCGCAGGAGTCAACAGGTGTGCAGAAACCGGAAGAGTTACCATTCAATGAATGTGCAGATGGTGTGTTTGGCTGACCAGTACATCTCCCATGTGAATGACAAGTTTCCTGGCTCAGTGCATGACGCTTACATTTTGAGGAATAGCAGCATCCCTTATGTGATGGGGCAACTCCAGAGGCACTGTGTGTGGCTATTAGGTAAGGACATGGGGCCTATACAGTGTGACAGGGTGTCTGGGGATGTCCCTACAGGTTAGTGTGTGTCTAACATTTGTCCCTCAACATTTGCAGGTGACTCTGGCTACCGCAACCTGTCATGGCTACTGACCCCAGTGAGGAATCCCAGGACAAGGGCAGAGGAACGCTACAATGAGGCCCAGGGGCGAACTAGGAGGGTTATAGAGAGGACCTTCGGCCTCCTGAAGGCAAGGTTCAGGTGCTTCCATATGACAGGTGGTTCCCTATTCTACTCACCAAAGAAGGTGTGCCAGATCATCGTGGCCTGCTGTATGCTTCACAACTTGGCTTTGCGACGACAGGTGCCTTTTCTGCAGGAGGATGGTCCAGATGGAGGTGTTGTTGCAGCTGTGGAGCCTGTGGACAGTGAAGAAGAGGAAGCAGAAGAAGAGGACATCGACAACAGAAACACGGTGATTCATCAATACTTCCAGTGAGACACAGGTAAGAAGACATCACTGCCTGCTACATCTGATATAATTGTTCCACCTCTCATTTGTATGTCACTTTCCCCCAGGGAATGGACCCTGAGTTGTCACTTTCCCTTTCAATTCCACAGATGTGGGTCCCACTGTGTGACATCTGCTTTGTTGCCGTATGGACTTGAGCTGTGTGACATAGGTATGTTTACAATACAATTGATATAGCATTTTTGCACAGTTATTGCAAATACACAAATACACAAAAGCACAGACTGACTCCAGATTGTTTTGTGATTTAAGTGCAAAATGGTGGAGGTGGTATTAATGTGGTCAGGGGTGATGGTGGAGGAATGTCCATGGCAGAGTCCAGTCTATTTGTCTCACATGTGCATTGTCCAAAGGGGCATAGGAAGTGGAGCTAGGGCAGTTTAAGGATGGACAGGGTGACAAAGTGGGACAGAAGGATGACAATCAGGGTGGTCTCATTTCTTGGTGGGGGTCTTGGTATTGTTCTCTGTCTTTGTCCTGGATCTCAGGGACCGCTTGCGGGGTGGTTCTCCATCTGCAGGGGGTGGGGTGCTGGTGTTGTGGTCCTGTGGCGGTGCCTCCTGTTCACCAGCGCCGGCGGAGGTGGTGGGCAGTTCATCGTCCAGGCTAGTGTCAGGGGCCCCTTGTTGTGCCACAGTGTCCCCCCTGGTGTTGACGATTTCCTTCAGCACCCCTACAATGGTTCCCAGGGTGGTGTTGATGGATTTGAGTTCCTCCCTGAACCCCAAATACTGTTCCTCCTGCAGCCGCTGGGTCTCCTGAAACTTGGCCAGTACTGTTGCCATCATCTCCTGGGAATGATGGTAGGCTCCCAAGATGTTGGAGAGGGCCTCGTGGAGAGTGGATTCCCTGGGCCTGTCCTCCCCCTGTCACACAGCAGCCCTCCCAGTTCCCCTGTGTTCCTGGGCCTCTGTCCCCTGAACCGTGTGCCCACTACCACTGCCCCCTGGTCCCTGGTGTTGTTGGGGTGGTGGGTTAGCCTGGGTTCCCTGTAGTGGTGGACACACTTCTGCTTGGCGTGTCCTGGGGACAGAGGTATGGGCCCGCTGGGTGGGTGCTGTGCTGGTGTTTCCAGAGGGGGGAGGCTCTGTTGTGGCGTGTGCCAGTGTGAGGGGAACCGACTGTCCCGAGGTCCCAGATGGGCCGGGCTGGTCATCTAGATCCAGTTGGACAGAGCTGCTGCCATCACTGTGGGCCTCTTGTGTGGGTGGAGTGGACATGTCTGGACCCTCCTGTCCGGTGAGGTTGGGTAGGGGTCCTGCAGGGGTGTAAAGGCATGATTATTGCATCTATGTGTGCCATGGTGTGCAATGGTTGGGTGACCCTGTTCCCCAGTGCTTGCATTCTTGTTTGGGACCTTGTGTAATAATTGTTTAGGAGTGTGTGTGGGTATGTGCCGTGGCCATGCATTGGTGATGGGTGTCCCTGCTTTGGTGTTGCATGCAGGGCTTGGTGTTGGGATGGGTGGGTTGTGATAGTGGGACATATGTGAGGAGTTGGAGTGATGGGGGTGAGGGCGAGGGTGGGGGTATGTAATAGCATGCAGGTAAGGTGGGGGATATAATAGTTAAGATTTGACTTACCAGAGTCCATTCCTCCAGCTACTCCTGCAAGGCCCTCAGGATGCAGTATAGCCAAGACCTGCTCCTCCCATGTTATTAGTTGTGGGGTAGGAGGCGGGGGTCCGCCGCCAGTCCTCTGAACTGCAATGTTGTGTCTTGAGACCACTGAACGCACTTTCCCCCGTAGGTCGTTCCACCTCTTCCTGATGTCATCCCATGTTCTTGGGTGCTGTCCCACTGCATTTACCCTATCGACGATTCTGCGCCATAGTTCCATCTTCCTAGCTATGGTGGTGTGCTGCCTCTGTGATCTGAATAGCTGTGGCTCTACCGGGATGATTTCCTCCACCATGACCCTGAGCTCCTCCTCAGAGAACCTGGGGTGTCTTTGCGGTGCCATGGGGTGGTGTGGGTGATGTGTGGGGTGGTGTGTGTTGTGATGTGTGGGGTGATGTTTAGGGGTGTGTGGTGTTTTGTGCGTGGATGTTGTGTGAGTGATGGTGTTGAGTGCCTGTGGATGCTAGTTTGTAGATGGTGGTGTCTCTCTCTGGCCTTCAGTCGCAATTGTGGTCACAAGGGATTGTGGGTGATGTGGGTGTGTGTTTTATATTGTATTGAATGTGTGGGAGTGGTGTGTGTATGTGTCTCAGGTGTGTGTATTTCAATTTGTCCAATGTGGTCGGATTTTGTAAATGTGTGTGTATTTTCAGTGCGGCGGTGTGTACCGCCAATGGAGTACCGCGGTTGAATGACCGCCGCGTGGATTCGTGGGTCGTGATAGTGTGGGCGTATTCCTGTTGGTGTGACGGTGTCGGTTTTGTTATCACCAGTTTATCACTGACCTTTCGTGTGGCGGACTTGTGTGGGTGTCTAAATTTTGGCGGATTCCGAGCTGTGGGTCATAATAGCTGTGGCGGAATTCCACAGCCGCAGCGGTGTGTTGGCGGTCTTCTGCACAGCGGTAAGTGGCATTTACCGCCAATGTTGTAATGACCCCCATCGTTTTTATGCAGCTTCACAATCCCACCCTTCTGCAGTTTAAGAGTGCAGCATCTACAACAAGTCTATGGACATTAGTCTTAACTTCAGTATCTAATTAAATATCATGGCATTTGTCATAATGAGGTTCAGTGTCACCATCAATTCCTAATTTTCCTAAGGGATTATCGAAGGAAATGAAGGGGTGGTGCCTTTATATATAGCGAGGTGATGAACGGTAGACATACAAATGTGTATCAATAAGTAGATGACAACTAGGATAACGAGACCAGGAAGCACAATTTCCAAAATGTTCACTTTACATTCTCTAGAGATAACCTTCAACTGAGACAATAGGCCTTCCCCATTTAAATCAAAAGCATTATTTATTTCCTTTAATTCCTTGACACTTTCTCTGATGTGGTCTGTCCATCTTTTCTTCTGTTATATCTGTTCATGGATGTGAATGGATCTGTTAGGGATGTCTCAACAACACTCCACATACAATGACACATTTCTCACCCTTGGCATTAAGGATACAATCTAGAGTCATTTTCCTTTCCCATTGAAAATGTCACTGAGCTTCCAGGTGGCTTGAAATGAGTTCTAATGGGAGAGCAGTGGCATTTGTAACGTTTTCTGGACCTTCATGAGGGCTTGAACTACATGGATGGCCATTTCAATCCAGTACACTGGGAAGAGAATGGCAAATAAACAGGTAATCTTTGAGATTGCTTAGGCCAGCCTCATAGGATGAGGAAGCCTAATGGGAGTATGATGCATGGCTGGGACATGCAGGGTAGCAGGTTCTAGGCATGTCTCGAGGCAACCAGCCATAAGCCCTCTTTTCAGAAACATACACATTTCTGTACTCTTCCCTGGATTGTACACAGTAATGCAGGACTATTGTAGGTATGTGGAATAAGCATCTGAGTTCTGGATCATAACTTTGGAATGGGACTTTGAGGACATACTCCCTCTACTTCTACGGGTTACACATGCAACATTTGGTACATTCTCTCCACAGGCACGGCTGCCAGTGTGATAGTTTGGTTAGGATAGTTCATTGTGAAAATGAATCTGACTACAGCATCATCACACTCATCAAGAGGAAGGTTATGAAAGAACAGACTGATGTAGGCAGCTTCTGCATTAAAGGGAATAGGGGCAACCGGTACACTTCCTTGAACAGCCCTGGGCAAGTGAGTGAAAACCCAGAAAGAGGAGGGGTTGCAGTCTTGTTGATACCTCTCCAGAAGATTCAAGTATGAGTTCTCAAAACCCAGAAAGTAACAATCTCTCAAAAGGGGGATGGATTGGATGCTATTCAGTTCTGAGAGCCCACACACCTTCACTTTAAAAATATACAACATTGCCCTAAGAACAAGACTTGATACAAACACAGCATGCCAGACCAACCTTGGGCTCCAGCAGAAGGAGGCCTGCCCACTATCAGGGACAAAGGTGGTAGTGGTGAGGATGGCGGCTGCATCCTTGGATGAAGTAGGCTGTACATGTGTTGAAGTTGGAGCTCCTCCTAGTAGCTTTGATACATGCTGGTTCGATAGATCAGCTGGTTTGGAAATTGTGTGGAAGATAGCAGGAAGAGGCTTCTCAGGCCCTGGAGCCTGGAGTTGTAGTTGACCTTTTATAGTGGCTGGAATTTATCCACGCAGGTAGACCATAGCCAGAAGTAATTTTTAGGGGTGCATGGCCCTCAGTTATGACCAAACTTTGAAGCTGTGCACTCTAGATGCATTCTTTCCCAAATACTGGTTGTTCTACTAAATAAAACTCCCCAAGAATATCGTGGTACAAGAATATTGAGGACAGAATATTGAAAGGTAAATGCATATACAGAATTATAGATTTACTATTCATAATTCCACATCTACATACGTACATAAAACATAGGTATACATATATGGAGTAAGGTATAGAAAAATATATTTGCTTACCTGTCGATATTTTTGATACAATATTCTGTCCTTGATATTCAGTGCTGTCGATATTCTGGTTTCAAATACATGGGTGCAAATAGTGTGATTCTATACAAAGGAATATGTGGATTGTTAAGGTACATAGTAAAGTACACTCAATCAACTTTTCACTAACAGAATGGATTTAAAGTATACGAATGTAAAGTTGTAAAGTAGACTAACTGACAGCTTTGTGCATTTTCCAAACTGTTCAAGCTTTATGCAATGCAAGTTGTTTTTTTGTTCTTTTAAAAAAAACGTAAGATAGCCTCAGCTCAGAGCCCTTCCTCTCACACATCTTACCCGAGGTGGTGGATGTACAGCCTCCACACTCAAAATTCATTTTCTGGAGAATGTACTACCTGGTACATTCTGCAGCACGAATTCAAAACACCTGGAAGGCCTGAAGGGATAAACCTCACTTTACTAAGGTAAGGAAACTTCATATTTTTCATAAAATGTGATATTTCCCAATTCCAAACAACTTTGTCAGTGAAGTTTTAATTTAACTCACTCCTAATTTAAAATACCTTTACAGAGGTAGTAGAGCATGTCCATCAAGAACAATTAGGGAAATTAGTAACAGAGTGCTGTAAACATTTTAGGGATGCAACAATGGTGAAAGAACCAATCAAAACTGCATTGACTTGAAGCAGGATCCAACATTGGCATACACCCCTCATAGTTACAGGCAGGTTGTTCGAAATGTGTCGTACGAAAGGAGACCTTTGTTAGTTATCGACCAGCAAGACTGGTAGGCACCGTACAGTATAGGTGATTGTGTGAGCCCGGGATGGGTCTCTTTGAGGCCTGTGGCCTGGCTGGGGACACTAGCAGCAGCACTCTAATGCTCTGAGTGGTGGTTTCACAGTTTGCATCTAGGTTCCTGCTCTGTGATAACCTCTCTCTCTTTGATGGTGCCTGCATGGTGATTCCCATTTGGATGCAACAGAGTCCTCCACTTCCAGGATCATGGACATTCTCTACTCTTTCACATGTAGTAAACTTCTTGCATAGGATCCTAAAAGTGGCACCCTATAGGTGGTTAACATTGCTTGGATGAGCATGCACTTTTCAGAGTGGTGAATGTAGAAATAATGGAAGCCTGCCATGTGTATTAGAAACTGAAAATATTTGCCTACAGAGGGATTGATCGGCATTACTACAGATGCAGATACAAGTCAAGCCTCATGTTATGAAACAGCTAGGAGACTGCCATATTTAAATATACACTAGAAGACTAAATCACCTCTTAAATAGAACTTTAACTTCTCAGCAAGTCGTTTGTACTGTCCAGTGATTATGCCAGCAAATATAGACATGGCTGATATGGATTAAAAGTGGTGTCAGCACTTCTCACAAGGAGCATATAGAAACAAATAATAAGGGGGTGACATTGTTAGGCAATTTTCAAAAAGCCACGTGACTCAAATAATAATGGTTAGACCTTATTAGGATTTTAAAGACCACTATGCAAGGCAATTTTGAGATATTATGCTAAGATCCCTTTTTGAAAATAAGGTGCAAAGTGATGTTTTGAAATCACTTTGGGCCAGGTGTATTGTCCAAAATATGATAAGCTATAAAATTCCTCTGATAATCTCCAATCGCCATTTCTCAACATGAACCTGGCTCTCATTTTTCTCCTTTAGGCTCTCTTTTACTTTTCCTATTCACTCCTAGTCTTGAGGTCTCTGCCCTATCTTCCTATCTCACCTTTTCCCCATTATCCCATTGTGTTTGCCGCTGCATCTGTTTTCCCATTCCTGTCTATCCTGCTCTCTGTGGCTTTTTCTATTTACTCTCCTTTATTTCTTTTAATCTTCTCTTCTTTTCCTCTGTCTTTTCTTTTATCTTCTGTGTACTTCTCAATATTTATATTCTCTTTTTATCTATAGACCATGTATAGCAACTGAAATATTGTCTTGGCTGTGCATTGCCATTAGCAGCACTTACTTATTTTCTTTGACCACTGTGCTTTCACTGATCCCCAGTCCCAGAAGCCTACCATCCAGGGAGTCTTCTGGAACAGGAGATGTCCTTTGTGATCATGGTCCAAAGAAGTTATTGCAATATGGCCATTATATCACTGCAGTTTGCTGTCAATTTTTGTTGAACAGGACATTAGGCTACATGGATTTTATGGGGTTTTACTGCTTTAAGCCAGAGGACGGCCCATTGATGTCATCCAAAGAACTGGAAACTAAAATGCTCCTGATAATACAAGAGAAACATTTTCTTTTCCAAAATCAAAGTTGCCAGTATGTGGAGGAAATGCTCCCCAAGAGTCACAAGTCAGATTTTTTTGTTTTGCTGTATTGTGAAGCACACTGTGTGCACTGATGTTACACAGCAAAGCAAAAGTAAATGCAGATTGCGATAATCAAATTTGTGGGGATTCACAAGTGTCCTACCACACAGCATTCCTACATTTCTCCTGATAACAGTAGTACCCCACATAGATGACTGAGCTATCACCCTTGAAAGGAAAAGCTCCCTAAGGCCCCTAAGACACAAGAAAGATCAAGATTTTGCTTTGAAAATTGTCCAGTTCTGGTGATGTGTATAGCTGTGGTATTTAGGCCAGGGCTCAGTCGGCACCCAGGGAAACCTTCCAAGCCCAGACATTTCTGAAAACAAGATACCTAGGGAAGTCTAGGAACATGCAGTTTGTGTGGATCCCAATGCTTTATCTTACCCAGAATGCCCTGCAAACAACAAATGTTGGCTAAATCACAGATTTTCCTCATATTTCTGTGAAGGACAATTCCAGAATGTGTGCCTCCATAAAATTCCTACCACCCAGCATTCCCAAATGTCTCCCAACAAAAAACACTACTGCAAATGTGCACCAAATATTATCCATTCAGTACATTAATTACATAGGACCTCATAACAACAATTTATTTGGTATGACCGTAGATTAAATAAGGTAGAATTTAAAAGGAGTCAATATATTTAAAAAACAGATGATTCATACTACACAGACCTTAAATTGCAATATACAGGGGGTGTGGCCAAGCCCAAGATGGTGCCGGAGACTTAAACCCGGAGCGCTTGCCTGGTAAAGGAATGCCCATCAGACCCGCGGCTTCCCCGGGGACCCGCAGGCAAGTAGTGATGCACACAACAGCAGGGAAGGCTCCTGAACGTGAGAGGACCCCTCAGTTTCCCTAAGACACCTGGGACAGTGCATCAGCTGAGTGGCCGGCGGCAGGCAGGATCGGCGAGGTAGGGACCTTCGTCCCGTCCTTCCCGGACTGTGCAGAGTGGTTCTCAATTATTCTGGAGGTGTCCACGAGTGGTGGTGCACAGCAGGGGGCACACATTATGGACAGCCTGGGGCAATGCAGCATAGCAGATGCACCCACCTCGGACTATGAATCCTGGTGCACCATAGTGGGATAACTTGGAACAGCTGAATGAGGGCCTGATACTGGTACTGGAGTGCTGAAGCCTGTTTTGACTAGAATCTCTGGACCTTTACTACCTGTCCTTGGAGGAGCAGTAGAGGAGACAAGAGCAGGCCTAGCAAGTACAGCAGCCAGATGGCAGCTTGGGGGGCAGGACAGGCCACGCCACTTAGCAAGTGTAAGCTCCCATGATCATGGACGGAGGGACCACAGAAGTACTATACCGACAACAAGCATGAGAATAATGACCTACCCCACCATTGCCTTCAGGTGGTGCCAAGTACTGAAGTTTCCTCCCCTCACGGTGGTCCATGAAGGAGGACTCATGGGACAACTAGTGCCTCTCCCACCTGACGAGGCACAGCAACAACCTTGCTGGGGATAGGGAGCCCAGGGTGCCCCAGCCCAGGGGAGATCTTCAAAGGAGCAGTGAATCCTCCACATTACCATCATCCACCCTCCTCAACATCTGCACATGAGCACAACCCAACAGCATTTCTCCCTATTCCAGTGCCACCAGTGTAGGAAAGTACCATCTTGCCTGGCATGTTACCCCCATTTTTCACTGTATATATGTTGTTTTAGTTGTATGTGTCACTGGGACCCTG
Source organism: Pleurodeles waltl (assembly GCF_031143425.1). Taxonomy (NCBI): domain Eukaryota; kingdom Metazoa; phylum Chordata; class Amphibia; order Caudata; family Salamandridae; genus Pleurodeles; species Pleurodeles waltl. Next base: position 339,620,350 of record NC_090445.1, read on the forward strand.
GTAACCCAGGGCCCCAGTGCTCATAAGTGTGCCTGAATGTGTTACCTGTGTAGTGACTAACTGTCTCACTGAGGCTCTGCTAATCAGAACCTCAGTGGTTATGCTCTCTCATTTCTTTCCAAATTGTCACTAACAGGCTAGTGACCATTTTTACCAATTTACATTGGCTTACTGGAACACCCTTATAATTCCCTAGTATATGGTACTGAGGTACCCAGGGTATTGGGGTTCCAGGAGATCCCTATGGGCTGCAGCATTTCTTTTGCCACCCATAGGGAGCTCTGACAATTCTTACACAGGCCTGCCACTGCAGCCTGAGTGAAATAACGTCCACGTTATTTCACAGCCATTTTACACTGCACTTAAGTAACTTATAAGTCACCTATATGTCTAACCTTTACCTGGTAAAGGTTAGGTGCAAAGTTACTTAGTGTGTGGGCACCCTGGCACTAGCCAAGGTGCCCCCACATTGTTCAGAGCCAATTCACTGAACTTTGTGAGTGCGGGGACACCATTACACGCGTGCACTACATATAGGTCACTACCTATATGTAGCTTCACAATGGTAACTCATCCGAGTTCCTCTGCATCTCTCTCTTCACCTTCTGATAAGGAATCGACTGCTGACCGCGCTGGAAGCCTGCAAACCTGCAACATAGTAGCAAAGACGACTACTGCAACTCTGTAACGCTGATCCTGCCGCCTTCTCGACTGTTTTCCTGCTTGTGCATGCTGTGGGGGTAGTCTGCCTCCTCTCTGCACCAGAAGCTCCGAAGAAATCTCCCGTGGGTCGACGGAATCTTCCCCCTGCAACCGCAGGCACCAAAAAGCTGCATTACCGGTCCCTTGGGTCTCCTCTCAGCACGACGAGCGAGGTCCCTCGAATCCAGCGACTCTGTCCAAGTGACCCCCACAGTCCAGTGACTCTTCAGCCCAAGTTTGGTGGAGGTAAGTCCTTGCCTCACCTCGCTGGGCTGCATTGCTGGGAACCGCGACTTTGCAGCTACTCCGGCCCCTGTGCACTTCCGGCAGAAATCCTTTGTGCACAGCCAAGCCTGGGTCCACGGCACTCTAACCTGCATTGCACGACTTTCTAAGTTGGTCTCCGGCGATGTGGGACTCCTTTGTGCAACTTCGGCGAGCACCGTTTCACGCATCCTCGTAGTGCCTGTTTCTGGCACTTCTCCGGGTGCTACCTGCTTCAATGAGAGCTCTTTGTCTTGCTCGACGTCCCCTCTCTCTTCAGGTCCAATTTGCGACCTCCTGGTCCCTCCTGGGCCCCGGCAGCGTCCAAAAACGCCAAACGCACGATCCTTCCAGCAGGAAAACACTTCTGCACGACTCTCCAAGGCGAGAGGGATCCGTCCACCAAAGGGGAAGTCTCTAGCCCTTTTCGTTCCTGCAGAAACCTCAGCTTCTTCTGTCCAGTCGAAGCTTCTTTGCACCCGCAGCTGGCATTTCCTGGGCATCTGCCCATCTCCGACTTGCTTGTGACTTTTGGACTTGGTCCCCTTGTTCCACAGGTATCCTAGATTGGAAATCCACAGTTGTTGCATTGCTGGTTTGTGTCTTTCCTGCATTATTCCTCTAACACGACTACTTTGTCCTTAGGGGAACTTTAGTGCACTTTGCACTCACTTTTCAGGGTCTTGGGGAGGGTTATTTTTCTAACTCTCACTATTTTCTAATAGTCCCAGCGACCCTCTACAAGGTCACATAGGTTTGGGGTCCATTCGTGGTTCGCATTCCACTTTTGGAGAATATGGTTTGTGTTGCCCCTATCTCTATGTTTCCCCATTGCATCCTATTGTAACTATACATTGTTTGCACTGTTTTCTAAGACTATACTGCATATTTTTGCTATTGTGTATATATATCTTGTGTATATTTCCTATCCTCTCACTGAGGGTACACTCTAAGATACTTTGGCATATTGTCATAAAAATAAAGTACCTTTATTTTTAGTATAACTGTGTATTGTGTTTTCTTATGATATTGTGCATATGACACTAAGTGGTACTGTGGTAGCTTCACACGTCTCCTAGTTCAGCCTAAGCTGCTCTGCTAAGCTACCATTATCTATCAGCCTAAGCTGCTAGACACCCTATACACTAATAAGGGATAACTGGGCCTGGTGCAAGGTGCAAGTACCCCTTGGTACTCACTACAAGCCAGTCCAGCCTCCTACAACCAGCATATAGGAAGGGATGACCAACAGGCATACCCTCAGGCATAGGGGGTTGCGCTGGGGACCTCTCCTGCTGTTCACACAAGTGATATGGCGACCGCTTGTCTCAAAAGAGAGGTGACTATCAAGGAACTGTTCAAAGCCCAAACCTCTAAGAAAGGAGAGCTGACCACTAAATGCTCCATTGCAGCTAGAGACAAACCCGGGGGACATAGCAGAAGCCCCACCAAAAGCTTTATGGTCCAGCTCTTCACTGAACCGAAGAATGAGTTGGGCAAAGTATGTGCAGACCTCTTGGAAGTAGCTACAAGACCCGGGAACTGGGGTTGACTATCTTAGGACAACCCAAGATGAGCACACCCTGGACCTTGGGGAATGTCGCTCCCACCTGGTGACAATGAATGACCTACAGAAGAACCAGGATGATCTGGAAAAACAGTCTCACAGCTGCAACCTCCAGATTAGATTAGAAGTGTGTTTCAGAGCAAAGAGGGCAATGACTGGAAGGGGTTCATACAGGGACAGGCAAAGTCAATCCTTGATGAACATGGGCCAGATCCATTGTGCATCAACAGGGCCCATAGAGCAGGGACCAGAGCCCCGGATTCAAAGCGACACCTGGGCATTCTGGTCTGCTTTCATCATTTTGACAAAAGAGGAGATACAGGGAGCAGCGAGATGTGGTGACCCGATCCATTACAACGGGGATGACATCCAAATATTCCAGGATCTCTCCCAAATCACATTGATCACGCAGGTGGCTATCCATTCCGTTACTTCATTTCTATGAGATAACAAGATTCAGGGCCTGATTTAGATATTAGCGGACAGGTTACTCCGTCACAATTGTGACAGATAGCCTGTCCACTGAAATCTAAATTCCATAGGATATAATGGGATTTAGATTTTGGCAGACACGATATCCATCACCGTTGTGATGGAGTAACGTGTCCGCCAATATCTAAATCAGGCCCTAAGTACAGGTGAGGATACCCCGTCCATCTAATGTTCGAGTGGCAGGGTTAACTCTGGTCCCTCAAGTCCCTCAAAGAGGCTTGCAGATGTCAAGCACTTAACCTCTTCCTCCCAGAGAGAGACACAGGCCAACTGCAGGAATCACACTCCCACAGAAGTCTGGAGTGGACAGGGGCTGTCAACTGAACCTTACTCAGCAGGATAAAATACTAGCGGTCCAGAAATCAGCATAGGAACAAGTACTCAGGGTGAGTGGTCCGTCATTACCTTCTGCTCTGGAGTACAAGGCATTGCTGGGCTAACCCTTGAAATCATCCCACCCATGAACTGAGATGGCTGGTGGGTTAGTCGGGGACCTCCATGGAGGCACAACTCTTGAAGTTTGACTATGGGTGTGACAGGCCCGGGTGGGCTATGCCCAGGAAGAGTGGTTACAGTGGTCTTCTCTCTTACAAACTCTTCCGAAAAGATAGAGTGACTCCACGGAGATGGATCTTTACATTCATCCAGCCATTGACTTAATTTCATGGTATTCTGTTGCTTGTTGTATTTGTTTCAACTGTTTGGGGTGAATTTTGGGTTTGGGGGGGATAGCTGTCCACCTCCACCATCTTCTGCACTGGCCCTTCACACCTCTCGCAATACAAAGATTGCACCCCATACATTAGCACTATGACCACTAATAACATTCAGATTCTCACATACAATATCTGGGGCCTCAATAATCCAATTAAGTGGCATTCAGTCCTCCATGAATTGTCCCTCCTCCCAGTGGATATAGAGTTCCTGTAGAAAACCCACCTGCTACACCTAAACCATTTGCATTTGAAATCCAAATACTTCCCAGGTCAGAGTTTCTCTTTCAGGTGAAAGAAGATGGTGGAAGTGGGGATCCTCATACAACGTCACTGCGCCTTTTGTGGTGGATGGGACCCTGCAAGATATTTATGGTAGATGGGTGGCCTTGCTAGGTTAGCTAACTCTTATCTTCGTTTACAGCCCCAACCAGCAGCAGGAGCTATTCCTTACAGAGGTGCGGCATGCCATCTTGCCTTGGTCCAACCTCTAACCCTAGGAGGAGACCTTAACCTGGTTAATGATTCCCAGCTGGATGTGGACCATACAGGAAGACGAAGCTCAGCTGCCCTGTCCCCAGTGATTAAGACGCTACTAGAAGACATGGATCTTGTTAATGTATGGAGAACCCACCACTCTCTTACCCAAGACTATTCATACTTCTCTGGGGCCTATAAAACATACACTAGACTTGACTATATCCTCATAGATAAGTGACTGCTCCCCGCCCTGACAGAACCAACCCAACACGAGATTACACTCTCAGATCATGGACCAGTCACCTGCACACTGACCGACTTAGGCACCCGGGGACCCAGACCCTCCAATACCTGGCATCTCCAAGATTTCCTCCTGAGAGACACAGTGATGGTCAGTAATGTAAGAAAGGCAAACAAGAATTTCCTCTGACATAATACTAGGGAAGTGAGTGCGGCCATTTTGGAGCACTTTAAAGGCGTTCTTCCGCAGTACCTTTATAGCAGAGGCTTCTGAAATTTCAGGAGGAACTCTGCCTTAAACTAGGTGCAAAGCTCAAAACAGTTCACAAAATGACCCACTCTCAGAAGATTTGGAGGAAAGGTTTTGTGGTCTAGGGTCAAATCTGTAGCCTTGAAATGGACATGTCAGTCTATCTCTTAGTTTAACTAGATAACAAATATTACAACCATGATAAGGAAGCAAGCAGGATAATGGCAAACCTGCAGAGAGTGCATCACCATATCAGAAATTACGCTCCCCAGTGGCTCAATGTAAACCGGGGACAGAGAGAAGGCGGGCTGTTTTCACACCTTTCACTCCCAATAAACTTACACCCGGACTGACCAGGAGCCCGTACCATAAATGGGTTGAAGAAGGGGTAAAACATTGAGGGACATGTATGTGGCAGGGTCCATCAAATCCTTTGAACACATAAAGTAAGAATACCACATTCCTGAGACAGAACAAATACGCTGCCTCCAGTTACTCCATTGTTTCCTTCAGCCTCAGATCAAACTCAACAGGTCAAGGGCCCTTATGCCATTTGAAAAGCACCTCTTACATTGCACCAATGAGAAACACGGTACATCCAGCATTTACAACATGCTGAATGCCCTACATCGCCACATCAAACACACCTTACAGATGACCTGGGAGAGGGAACTAGGCATCACCCTGGACAGCAATTACACATCACATTCAAGAGAGAAAGAAATTGCACTCAACATGCTATACGACTGGCACTCCACCCCAGCGTGTCTGGCCAAAGTGCAGAGTGGGAGTACCTCTCAGTGCTGGAGGGGTGTACGGCAAGGGGGACCGTCACCCACATCCTATTTTCCTGCCCCAGACTCCGAGCCTTTTTAATCACAGTACCATCCGCCGTTGATCAAATCAAAATCACTGGGTCGGACATAACCAGATGTGCGGAGGTGATTTTTCTGGAACGCCCCATTCCAGAGGTTTACCCACTGCATAGCACCTTAGGTAAACTGATCTCTCACTTCCTGTTGGAGGCAAAGCAAACTATTACCAGGCTCTGGGGCCAACAAACCTTACCATCAGAACACAAATGGATCGAGCGTTTGTGGTGGATTTTTGTCATGGAAATACTGCCTAAAATAGCACTGGGGAAGGAGAGGGCTTTATCCAAACAATGGTCTCGCCTATTAAACTGCTTCAGCTGAACCTTTAGGGAGCTGACCTGTCCAAGCGGTCTTCGAGCATGAAAACTCTTACAACCCTGAAAGCTAGAGGACTTTTACACCAGCATCCATAACCATCACGGAGGGCCAATGGGACACAGGTGGGTCTGCTAGAGAGACTAAAACATTCTGGACTAGGGGCACTGCAGGGCTATGGAATGCTTGGAGGGCTGGGGGGAGGGACGGGACAGCAGAGAGGGAATTGGGGGGTGGATAGTAAGTTGGTCATCATGAAGCTTGTCTCAAATGCATATGATGTACTCAGGATAATTGCCTGCGGTGGAAAAGTGTTAATAAAAACATATTCAGGCTTAAAGGACAATATACAAAAATCAGAAAATGTTAGCTGATGTTCTGTGGAGATGTTTAGCGAGGTCACTTATAATACAAATGCCTCAGTCGCAGATACCCGGTTTATGGTTCACACAATTTTTGGTTCAAGGAGATGAATCCTGGGGGTGTTGATCCTGGCAGGGTTATCTAAATATTAAACCATTTTTGAAAGATAGTCTGTTATAGTAGCCCTTTGTGATAAGACAGGATATTTTGGGTCATTTCAGATTCACACTACTGCTAGTTAGGGTATTTGCACCCCTCTGCCGCTAGCACATTAACCCAATAGACTATCTCGCTCCTGCAAACAAAATAACAATCTGTAGATACATTATCTTACTAGGCTACATCACACAACAGGCCAGTATAGCCTGGAGCAATGTCAGTCAAATATAAGCTGTACTTGACTTGTGATAACTCTGACCCAGCACAGTAGGCTAATGAAGGCACTGTGCTATTCTGGAATCTAGAGTTTCCTGATTGAACATTGCTTCTGAATGACTGGCAGGTTTGGGTACTGGCAACCACTTATGTATTAGGAATAACAAGTGTCATGAAAGTTGCTGGTTCAAGAACAACATGACTCAATGTCCTGTGCATTTGTGCAATCTTTTTACACAGCAAATTCTTGTTTTAGATGCCATACGGGAAAGGTGAGAAAGGAGTTCAGCTAATGCCCACTGAAGTATTGGGCTCTCAGCTGTGACAGTGAACTAGTGTTGATACCACTTTTCATATCAGCTCATCACACACAACATTGTAGCGGCCCTCCGGGGTCCATCATATCCCCTCTACTATTTAACATGTACTTAATCACCTTACGAAACCTGATTAAATAATTCAACTTCACCTGTTACAACTACGTAGATGACACCCAAATAATTTCTAAAAATGGATAGCCTAAAAGACCTCTTCCAATTAGAACTTGATGACTGCCTTCAGGCCATAAACACATAGAGTAGTAAGTATTTTAATTGCATAGTGAATTAAAACCAGTACAATACAAACAAGACATAGAAAATTAATAAAATACAATAAAACCACAGTTAAAAAGTGCATGTTTAAGCAGCATTATCTTGTTTTAAAAAGGAGAAAAAAAGCCAAGTTTTGTAACCAGGCAGCAAGTAGAGAAAGTGCTCAGTGCAATGTGTCCCTAAAATCAAAGAGAAGGGAAATCTCTTGCTGTGTGTCTATCAAGGAAGCTTGTTTAACAGTGCTCTGCTTGTAGAGTCTGTTCAAATGTTGCAAATCTGGTGCCTCGCCCATCCACCATTGCTGCCGATGCAGGGGAGATTGGTTGGGAAACTTTTAGCATTTTCTTCTCTGCCAACTCAGAACATTTTACCAGCTTGCAGTTCAACTGTGAGTCATCTGTTTGAATCAGGCCAGGACTTCATGTTCAAATTAATTGTGAGATAAGCGGTGTTTTGAGCAGACGAACCAAGTCTCCTTTCAGTTCTGCGCAAGTGCAGAGCAAGTGTGATAGATCCTCCAAACCACTTCTGCACAGATGACAACTGGTTGGGACTTGCTCCCTCTGCCAAGGTGGGAGGTGTAGCATGGACAGCAATATGCCCAGACAATATTTAAAAAATGTCTCCTTTGTGTATTTAGACTAAACTTGGTTAAAGTATTTTTGGGACCAAGTGTGGGATAGCTATTGATCATCATCCAGGTGTGGCTGCCTTCTGCAAATATGGCTTTGTCTTTTACCAGTGAGAGGCTTCTAATTGTCTGCCAGGCCAGTTTCTTGAAGACTACTTGACTGAAGGGGATGTCCCAAGCCTGGGACAGCCCAGTATTTGCAAGTGATCCCTGGAAAAAACTTGTGGCTGTTAATATGTCACCAAGATTTGTTTTATTTAGTTAATATCTTTGTTTCAATCATACTTAAAAATTAGAAAACAAAATGTGCGCCATTTGTGCTTTCATAGTTGCAGGTATATGTTGAAATATTTGTTCAAGTTATTTACAGGTATTTATGTTTTCTGTGCATTAAAAACAAATTGACATGTATTTCTTTTTGCACTCTAACTCCCATGCAGCACGTGCCCTTGCTGATGGTCCTGTCATCTCTCATTGCTTTATATAGTTGTGTAATCAAATGTCAACACCCTCCACATGTCAGTATGACGTCTAGCCTTTAGGAAATCTGTGGTATAGTGGGGTATGTGGGCCAGGTTTATTTGGCCTACTAAGGCAAAACGAGTTCTACAATGTGTATAAACGCCTGGGCAGAAGGACCATCTTGGATACCACCAATCTGCCCATCAGCGAGAGCAGCAGAGCATTCCAAAAGTCAACTGATTTGCTCAGGTAGTCAACAATTCTGCCCATAGTGAGATGCAATTGCTGCATCTTGGTGTGCGCCACCTGCATCCCTAGGTATGTGAAATTGGTTGTCACCCAATATAGGCCCCGATCCGGGAGATGATACAGTGGTGTGATAGCCAACTCCGCTAGTAGGAAGGGGAGTGACTTATGTTGGTTGAGACGTAGACCTGAAATATTCCCAAATTCCTCTAGGAGTTGCAACAACTTTGGCAGCGCAATGCGTGGGGTCAAAATATAGAACAACGAGTCATCAGTGTAGAGTCAATCAATCAATGTTTGTAAAGTGCAGCTACTCAACCATGAGGGTCTCAAGGTGCTGGGGAGGAGTGGAGAGGCTTCATCCGAGGAGCCACGTCTTGAGGTTCTTCCTGAAGATGGTGAGTGACTGGCTTTGTCTGAGGTGCAGGGGGAGGTTGTTCCAGCTCTTTTCTGCGGTGTAGATGAAAGATCATCCTCTGGCAGTGGTTTTGAGGATGCAAGGGACAGCGGCCAGGGCCATCTGGGCAGAGCAGAGGGATCTGGCGGGGGTGTGAAAGGAGACGCAGTGGTTCAGATAGTCTGGTTCTGTGTTGTGTATGGCCTTGTACGTGTGGGTGAGAAGCTTGAAGGTGATTCGCTTCTCGACCGGTAACCAGTGGAGGGTCCTCAGGTGTTGGGAGATAAGTTCTCAGCGAGGGAGGTCCAGAATGAGTGTGGCGGCGGCGTTCTGGTTGAGTTTAAGTTTTTTGATGTTCCTAGTTGAAGTGCTGGCATAGAGAGTTTTGCCATAGTCGAGCTTGCTGATGACTAAGGCATGGGTGACTGTGCTGCGACAGTCTGCTGGGATCCATAGATCGAGATATAGAGTGAGATGATATGATCAGCTTCACCCATCTCCATACCTCTGTCCCTCAGTCTAGGAGGCTGGCCTGGTTTGTAGTGGTACCAAGGGGTACTTACACTCTGCACCAGGTCCAGTTATCCCTTATCAGTGTAGATGAGGTGTCTAGCAGCTTAGGCTGATAGAAAAGGGTAGCTTAGCAGAGCAGCTTAGGCTGAACTAGGAGGCGTGTAAAGCTCCCACTATACCACTGGTGTCATATGCACAATAGCATAAGAAAACACAATACACAGATATACTAAAAATAAAGGTACTTTATTTTTATGACAATATGCCAAAGTATCTCAGTGAGTACCCTCAGTATGAGGGTAGCAAATATACACAAGATATATGTACACAATACCAAAATATGCAGTAATAGCAATAGAAAACAGTGCAAACAATGTATAGTCACAATAGAATGCAATGGGGGCACATAGGGATAGGGGCAACACAAACCATATACTCTAGAATTGTAATGCGAACCACCAATGGACCCCAAACCTATGTGACCTTGTAGAGAGTCGCTGGGACTGTAAGAAAACAGTGAGGGTTAGAAAAATAGCCCACCCCAAGAGCCTGAAAAGTGGGTACAAAGTGCACCTAAGTTCCCCAGAGAGCACAGAAGTCGTGATAGGGGAATTCTGCAAGGAAGACCAACACCAGCAATGCAACAACGATGGATTTCCAGAACAAGGGGACCAAGTCCAAGAGTCACGATCAAGTCGGGAGTGGGCAGATGCCCAGGAAATGCCAGCTGTGGGTGCAAAGAAGCTGCCACCGGATGGAAGAAGCTGTGGATTCTGCAAGAACGAAGAGGGCTAGAAACTTCCCCTTTGGAGGATGGATGTCCCACGTTGTGAAGAAGCTTGCAGAGGTGTTTCCGTGCAGAAAGACCAAAAACAAGCCTTGCTAGCTGCAAGGGTTGCAGTTAGGGTTTTTGGATGCTGCTGTGGCCCAGGAGGGACCAGAATGTCGCCAATTGCGTGAGGAGACAGAGGGGGCATCTAGCAAGACAAAGAGCCCCCTAAAAAGCAAGCAGCACCTGCAGAAGTGTCAGAACAGGCACTACAAAGTGGAGTGAACCGGAGCTCACCCGAAGTCACAAAGGAAGGTCCTACGACGCCGGAGGACAACTCAGGAGGTCGTGCACTGCAGGTTAGAGTGCAGGGGACCCAGGCTTGGCTGTGCACAAAGGAAATCCTGGAAGAGTGCACAGGAGCCAGAGCAGCTGCAAATCACGCGGTACCCAGCAATGCAGTCTAGCGTGGGGAGGCAAGGACTTACCTCCACCAAACTTGGACTGAAGAGTTACTGGACTGTGGGAGTCACTTGGACAGAGTTGCTGAGTTCAAGGGACCTCGCTCGTCGTGCTGAGAGGAGAACCAGAGGACCGGTGATGCAGTCTTTTGGTGCCTGCGGTTGCAGGGGGAAGATTCCGTCGACCCACGGGAGATTTCTTCGGAGCTTCTAGTGCAGAGAGGAGGCAGACTACCCCCACAGCATGCACCACCAGGAAAACAGTCGAGAAGGCGGCCGGATCAGCGTTACAAGGTCGCAGTAGTCGTCTTTGCTACTTTGTTGCAGTTTTGCAGGCGTCCAGAGCAGTCAGCGGTTGATTCCTTGGCAGAAGGTGAAGAGAGAGATGCAGAGGAACTCTGATGAGCTCTTGCATTCGTTATCTAAAGAATTCCCCAAAGCAGAGACCCTAAATAGCCAGAAAAGGAGGTTTGGCTACCTAGAAAGGAGGATAGGCTAGCAACACAGGTAAGAGCCTATCAGAAGGAGTCTCTGATGTCACCTGCTGGCCCTGGCCACTCAGAGCAGTCCAGTGTGCCAGCAGCACCTCTGTTTCCAAGATGGCAGAGGTCTGGAGCACACTGGAGGAGCTCTGGGCACCTCCCAGGGAGGTGCAGGTCAGGGGAGTGGTCACTCCCCTTTCCTTTGTCCAGTTTCACGCCAGAGCAGGGCTGGGGGATCCCTGAACCGGTGTAGACTGGCTTATGCAGAGATGGGCACTATCTGTGCCCATCAAAGCATTTCCAGAGGCTGGGGGAGGCTACTCCTCCCCAGCCATGACACCTTTTTCCAAAGGGAGAGGGTGTAACACCCTCTCTCTGAAGAAGTCCTTTGTTCTGCCTTCCTGGGCCAAGCCTGGCTGGACCCCAGGAGGGCAGAAACCTGTCTGAGGGGTTGGCAGCAGCTGCAGTGAAACCCCGGGAAAGGTAGTTTGGCAGTACCCGGGTCTGAGCTAGAGACTCGAAGGATCATGGAATTGTCTCCCCAATGCCAAAATGGCATTGGGGAGACAATTCCATGATCTTAGACATGTTACATGGCCATGTTCGGAGTTACCATTGTGACGCTATACATATGTCGTGACATATGTATAGTGCACGCGTGTAATGGTGTCCCCGCACTCACAAAGTCTGGGGAATTTGCCCTCAACAATGTGGGAGCACCTTGGCTAGTGCCAGGGTGCCCACACACTAAGTAACTTAGCACCCAACCTTTACCAGGTAAAGGTTAGACATATAGGTGACTTATAAGTTACTTAAGTGCAGTGGTAAATGGCTGTGAAATAACGTGGACGTTATTTCACTCAGGCTGCAAGGGCAGGCCTGTGTAAGAATTGTCAGAGCTCCCTATGGGTGGCAAAAGAAATGCTGCAGCCCATAGGATTCTCCTGGAACCCCAACACCCTGGGTACCTCAGTACCATATACTAGGGAATTATAAGGGTGTTCCAGTATGCCAATGTAAATTGGTGAAATTGGTCACTAGCCTGTTATTGACAATTTGGAAAGAAATGAGAGAGCATAACCACTGAGGTTCTGGATAGCAGAGCCTCAGTGAGACAGTTAGGCATTACACAGGTAACACATACAGGGCACACTTATGAGCACTGGGGCCCTGGCTGGCAGGGTCCCAGTGACACATACAACTAAAACAACATATATACAGTGAAATATGGGGGTAACATGCCAGGAAAGATGGTACTTTCCTACACCCTCCCCCCCCCCAAACGAAGGACAATAAGACTAGCCATGACCTGATGAGTCTTCATTGTCTAAGTGGAAATATCTGGAGAGTCCATCTGCATTGGAGTGGGTACTCCCAGGTCTATGTTCCACTGTATAGTCCATTTCCTGTAGGGATATGGACCACCTCAACAATTTTGGGTTTTCACCTTTCCTTTGTTTTAGCCAAAGTAGAGGTTTGTGGTCTGTCTGAACAATGAAGTGAGTGCCAAACAGGTATGGCCTCAACTTCTTCAGTGCCCAGACCACAGCAAAGGCCTCCCTCTCTATGGCAGACCAACGCTTTTCTCTAGGGGTCAACCTCCTGCTGATAAAAGCAACAGGTTGATCCTGGCCCTCAGAATTAAGTTGTGACAAGACAGCCCCTACCCCTAATTCAGATGCATCAGTTTGGACAATTATTTTTTTGGAGTAACAGGGGCTTTTCAGGACAGGTGCAGAGCACATGGCCTGCTTCAGCTCCTCAAAAGCTTTCTGACCGTTTGCTGTCCATAATACCTTTTTAGGCATTTTCTTTGAAGTGAGGTCATTAAGAGGGGCTGCTATGGAGCCATAGTTCTTTATGAACCTCCTGTAGTACCGAGTGAGGCCTAAAAAGGCTCTTACCTGAGTCTGAGTTGTAGGGGGAACCCAATCTATAATAGTTTGGATTTTCCCCTGAAGTGGTGCAATCTGTTCTCCACCTACCAGGTGCCACAGATAAACCACTTTCCCCTGCCCTATCTGGCACTTTGAAGCCTTGATAGTGAGGCCTGCCTTTTGCAGGGCCTCCAAAACTTTCCATAGGTAGACCAGGTGATCATCCCAGCTGGAGCTGAAGACAGCTATATCATCTAGATATGCTGCACTAAAAGCCTCCAGCCCTTGCAGGACTGTATTCACCAACCTCTGAAAAGTGGCAGGTGCATTTTTCAATCCAAAAGGCATTACTGTGAATTGGTGGTGCCCTCCAATGGTTGGAAATGCAGTTTTTGCTTTAGCATCCTCTGATAACTTGATCTGCCAAAACCCTGCAGTCAAATCAAAGGTGCTTAGATACTTGGCAGATGTCAGTGTATCTATTAGCTCATCTGCCCTGGGTATAGGGTGAGCATCAGTTTTAGTTACCTGGTTGAGACCTCTGTAGTCAATACAAAATCTCATTTCCCTTTTCCCATCTTTGGAATGAGGCTTTGGTACAAGTACCACAGGAGAGGCCCATGGACTTTCAGAGTGCTCAACCACTCCCAGTTCAAGCATTTTCTGCACCTCTTGTTTTATGCAGTCTCTGACATGGTCAGGCTGCCTATAGATCTTACTTTTGACAGGCAAGGTGTCTCCAGTATCTATAGTGTGCTCACACCAGGAAGTGGTGCCTGGCACAGTAGAAAAGAGTTCAGAAAACTGACCCAGGAGATTTATGCAGTGGTCTTTCTGCTCAGCAGTAAGACAATCTGCCAGTACTACACCTTCCACTAGAGCATCTTGTTCTGTGGAAGAGAAGAGATCAGGGAGAGGGTCACTCTCTCCTACCTGTATTTCATCTGTTGCCATGAGCAGGGTGAGATCAGCCCTGTCATAGTAGGGTTTCAGCCGATTAACATGGAGCACCCTAAGGGGACTCCTGGCAGTGCCTAAGTCAACCAAGTAGGGGACTTCTCCCTTTTTATCAACAATAATGTGGGGTCCAATCCATTTGTCTTGGAGTGCTCTTGGGGCCACAGGCTCCAAGACCCACACTTTCTGCCCTGGTTGGTACTGAATCAGAACAGCCTTCTGGTCATGCCATTGCTTTTGGAGCTCATGGCTGGCCTGAAGGTTTTTACTGGCCTTTTTCATGTACTCAGCCATTCTGGATCTTATAGTCCACTATGTCTTGCTTAGGAGCTTTTAAAGGTTGTTCCCAACTCTCCTTCACAAGTGTTAGGGGACCTCTTACAGGGTGTCCAAATAGGAGTTCAAAGGGGCTGAAGCCCACTCCTTTCTGGGGTACCTCCCTGTAAGCAAAAATGAGGCAAGGTAACAGGACATCCCATCTCCTCCGGAGTTTTTCAGGGAGTCCCATTATCATTCCTTTGAGAGTTTTATTAAACCTCTCAACCAGTCCATTTGTTTGTGGATGATAGGGTGTGGTGAACTTGTATGTCACACCACATTCCTTCCACATGGCCTTTAAGTAAGCAGACATGAAATTGCTTCCCCTGTCTGATACCACCTCTTTTGGGAAGCCCACCCTGGAAAAGATTCCCAGGAGGGCCTTTGCCACTGCAGGAGCTGTGGTGGTCCTTAGAGGAATTGCTTCAGGATATCTGGTGGCATGGTCCACTACTACCAAGATAAACCTATTGCCTGAAGCAGTAGGAGGGTCAAGGGGGCCAACTATGTCAACCCCCACCCTTTCAAAGGGAACCCCAACCACAGGCAGTGGGATGAGGGGTGCCTTTGGAGTGCCACCTGTCTTGCCACTGGCTTGACAGGTTTCACAGGACTTACAAAATTCCTTTGTGTCCTCTGACATTCTAGGCCAATGAAACAAGGGGACAAGCCTATCCCAAGTTTTCATTTGCCCTAAATGTCCAGCTAAGGGAAGGTTGTGGGCTAGAGTTAGGAGGAACTCTCTGTATTGCTGAGGAATCACCAATCTCCTGGCAGCTCCAGGTTTTGGATCCCTTGCTTCAGTATACAAGAGGTTGTCCTCCCAGTAAACTCTGTGAGAGTCACTGACATCCCCATTTGCTTGTTTGACAGCTTACTGTCTTAGACCCCCTAGTGTGGGACAGGTCTGCTGTGCCACACTCAGCTCCTCCCTGGCAGGCCCCTCTCCACTCAAAAGCTCAGCAGTGTCTGCTTCCAGCTCCTCTGGTGTAGGTTCTGCACAGGGTGGAAATTCTTCTTCCTCAGAAGTTGAATCCACTGTAGAGGGCGGGATAGTAGGTATTGTTTTACCTTTACTAACCCTAGCTTTAGGGAGCTCTTGGTCCATTCTTCCAGGATCCAAGTCACCCTGTCCTTTTTGCTTTTTGGCCTGAGCCCTGGTTAAAGCACAAATATGCCCTGGAATGCCCAGCATTGCTGCATGAGCCTCCAACTCCACTTCTGCCCAAGCTGATGTATCTAAATTGTTCTCTAGTAGACAGTCTACAGGTAAATCTGAGGCAACCACAACTTTCTTGGGACCAGTAACCCCACCCTCCCCTCCCCCCAGTTGAGATTCACAACAGCCATGGGGTGGCTAAGAGTGTTGTTATGAGCATCAGTCACTTGGTACTGGTGACCAAGTAGGTGTTGTTCAGGGTGGACCAGTTTCTCTATTACCATGGTAACACTGGCACCTGTGTCCCTATAGGCCTGAACCTCAACAAACTTTATTAGGGGAAGTTGCTTGTACTTCTCCATATTAAGGGGACAAGCAACCAAGGTGGACAAATCAATGGCCCCTTCAGAGACTAATATAGCCTCTGTGGTCTCCCTAACAAGACCAACCCCAACTAAGTTACCAAAAGTGAGCCCAGCTACTCCCTTGGATTGGCTATTAGTAGGTTTGCTCCCACCACCACTGCTATTACTAGGGGCACTAGGTGTAGCAGTAGGGGTTGTAGTGGTAGGAGGCTTGGTGCTTTTCTTTGGGCAACTGGGATCAGTTGTCAAATGGCCTTTTATTTTACATAAATAGCACCATGGTTTCTTTTCTTTATTTTGATTTGAAGAGGATTTGGGCCCACCACCCCCACCAGAGTGTTTATGTGGGCCTGATGAAGACTCATTTTTAGATTTGTCCCCACCCTTGTCAGAAGACTTACCATCCTTCTTCTTGCCATCCTTGTCACCCCCTGTATGAACTTTTCTGTTCACCCTTGTTCTGACCCATTTGTCTGCCTTCTTTCCCAATTCTTGGGGAGAGGTCAGATCAGAGTCTACCAGGTACTGGTGTAACAAATCAGACACACAATTATTAAGAATATGCTCTCTCAGGATTAAGTTATACAGGCTTTCATAGTCAGAAACTTTACTGCCATGTAACCACCCCTCCAAGGCCTTCACTGAATGGTCAACAAAGTCTACCCAGTCTTGTGAAGACTCCTTTTTGGTTTCTCTGAACTTGATCCTGTACTGTTCAGTGGTTAAGCCATAACCATCAAGGAGTGCATTCTTAAGAACTGTAAAATCATTGGCGTCACTTTCCTTAACAGTAAGGAGCCTATCCCTACCCTTTCCACTGAAAGATAGCCATAGGATAGCAGCCCACTGCCTTTGAGGGACCCCCTGTACATTACAGGCCCTCTCAAGTGCAGCAAACCACTTGTTAATGTCATCACCCTCCTTGTAAGGGGAACTATCTTGTGCAGATTACTAGAATCATGCTCTTTTACAGGATTACTATCTGTAATACTGCTGCTGCCACCATGGGGTCCAAACCCCAACCTCTGTCTTTCTTTTTCTAAGTCAAATACTTGTCTATCTAAATCCAGCTGTTGCTTCTTGATCTTCAGCCTGGATTCTTCTACTCTCAATCTATTGAGTTCCATTTCTAACACTCTGTCTTCAGGGAGGGTGGGTTGGGCATGCCTTGACACAGAAGAATAGTGAGAATGAACAGAGGGAGACCTGTCCCTAAGAGATGGCACTCTAACAACCTGGCCTAAAGGGGTAACCTCTATACTATGATGAGAACTCACATTAGTACCAGCCATGCTAGGTGGCCTGCTAAGGGGCAGGTTGGGAAGGTCTCCTTCTACCCCCTTTACTGGGTGTGCCCCAGAATCAGAGTGTGAACCATCAGCCAATCTCTCACCAGAGGTGCCAACAAAGGTCTTATCCTGTTCTATGAGCATATTGACTAACAATTCTCTTGAGGGATTCTTCCCTACCCCTAAACCTCTTTCAATGCAGAGACTCCTTGCTCCTTTCCAGCTAAGGTGGTCATAAGCAAGTTTAGTCAGATCAACAGTTTGACCTGTACCATACATTATAGAAAAGGTTTAAGGGACAGAAAAATAAAGAAAAAGTTTTAGAACTTTTTAAAGAAGTCAACAAAAACCTTTAAAACTTTTTAAGAACTTTTTGAAAGTTTAGAGGTACTTTTCAGCACTTAGCAATAAAGTGAGAGAAGAACAGCAAAACTTTTTGGTTAGGTGTACATACACTGAACTTGTTTTGTATATTTTTCTCTTATGAAAAGTACAAAATGACAAAGTGGTAAGTAGTTGCAAGTACTTATCCCACCACTGCACAACCAATGTAGGAGGCTGGCCTGGTTTGTAGTGGTACCAAGGGGTACTTACACTCTGCACCAAGTCCAGTTATCCCTTATTAGTGTAGAAGAGGTGTCTAGCAGCTTAGGCTGATAGAAAAGGGTAGCTTAGCAGAGCAGCTTAGGCTGAACTAGGAGGCGTGTAAAGCTCCCACTATACCACTGGTGTCATATGCACAATATCATAAGAAAACACAATAAACAGATATACTAAAAATAAAGGTACTTTATTTTTATGACAATATGCCAAAGTATCTCAGTGAGTACCCTCAGTATGAGGGTAGCAAATATACACAAGATATATGTACACAATACCAAAATATGCAGTAATAGCAATAGAAAACAGTGCAAACAATGTATAGTCACAATAGAATGCAATGGGGGCACATAGGGATAGGGGCAACACAAACCATATACTCTAGAAGTGGAATGCGAACCACGAATGGACCCCAAACCTATGTGACCTTGTAGAGGGTCGCTGGGACTGTAAGAAAACAGCGAGGGTTAGAAAAATAGCCCACCCCAAGACCCTGAAAAGTGGGTGCAAAGTGCACCTAAGTTCCCCAGAGAGCACAGAAGTCGTGATAGGGGAATTCTGCAAGGAAGACCAACACCAGCAATGCAACAATGATGGATTTCCAGACGAGAGTACCTGTGGAACAAGGGGACCAAGTCCAAGAGTCACGATCAAGTCGGGAGTGGGCAGATGCCCAGGAAATGCCAGCTGTGGGTGCAAAGAAGCTGCCACCGGATAGTAGAAGCTGTAGATTCTGCAAGAACGAAGAGGGCTAGAATCTTCCCCTTTGGAGGATTGATGCCCCACGTCGTGAAAAAGCTTGCAGAGGTATTTTCGTGCAGAAAGACCGCAAACAAGCCTTGCTAGCTGCAAGGGTTGCGGTTAGGGTTTTTGGATGCTGCTGTGGCCCAGGAGAGACCAGGATGTTGCCAATTGCGTGAGGAGACAGAGGGGGCATCTAGCAAGACAAAGAGCCCACTCAGAAGCAAGCAGCACCCGCAGAAGTGTCAGAACAGGCACTACAAAGTGGAGTGAACCGGAGCTCACCCGAAGTCACAAAGGAAAGTCCCACGACACCGGAGGACAACTCAGGAGGTCGTGCACTGCAGGTTAGAGTGCAGGGGACCCAGGCTTGGCTGTGCACAAAGGAAATCATGGAAGAGTGCACAGGAGCCGGAGCAGCTGCAAATCACCCGGTACCCAGCAATGCAATCTAGCGTGGGGAGGCAAGGACTTACCTCCACCAAACTTGGACTGAAGAGTCACTGGACTGTGGGAGTCACTTGGACAGAGTTGCTGAGTTCAAGGGACCTCGCTCGTCGTGCTGAGAGGAGACCCAGAGGACCGGTGATGCAGTCTTTTGGTGCCTGCGGTTGCAGGGGGAAGATTCCGTCGACCCACAGGAGATTTCTTCTGAGCTTCTAGTGCAGAGAGGAGGCAGACTACCCCCACAGCATGCACCACCAGGAAAACAGTCGAGAAGGCGGCCGGATCAGCGTTACAAGGTCGCAGTAGTCGTCTTTGCTACTTTGTTGCAGTTTTGCAGGCGTCCAGAGCAGTCAGCGGTCGATTCCTTGGCAGAAGGTGAAGAGAGAGATGCAGAGGAACTCTGATGAGCTCTTGCATTCGTTATCTAAAGAATTCCCCAAAGCAGAGACCCTAAATAGCCAGAAAAGGAGGTTTGGCTACCTAGGAAGGAGGATAGGCTAGCAACACAGGTAAGAGCCTATCAGAAGGAGTCTGTGATGTCACCTGCTGGCCCTGGCCACTCAGAGCAGTCCAGTGTGCCAGCAGCACCTCTGTTTCCAAGATGGCAGAGGTCTGGAGCACACTGGAGGAGCTCTGGGCACCTCCCAAGGGAGGTGCAGGTCAGGGGAGTGGTGTAGGAAAGTACCATCTTGCCTGGCATGTTACCCCCATTTTTCACTGTATATATGTTGTTTTAGTTGTATGTGTCACTGGGACCCTGGTAACCCAGGGCCCCAGTGCTCATAAGTGTGCCTGAATGTGTTACCTGTGTAGTGACTAACTGTCTCACTGAGGCTCTGCTAATCAGAACCTCAGTGGTTATGCTCTCTCATTTCTTTCCAAATTGTCACTGACAGGCTAGTGACCATTTTTACCAATTTACATTGGCTTACTGGAACACCCTTATAATTCCCTAGTATATGGTACTGAGGTACCCAGGGTATTGGGGTTCCAGGAGATCCCTATGGGCTGCAGCATTTCTTTTGCCACCCATAGGGAGCTCTGACAAATCTTACACAGGCCTGCCACTGCAGCCTGAGTGAAATAACGTCCACGTTATTTCACAGCCATTTTACACTGCACTTAAGTAACTTATAAGTCACCTATATGTCTAACCTTTACCTGGTAAAGGTTAGGTGCAAAGTTACTTAGTGTGAGGGCACCCTGGCACTAGCCAAGGTGCCCCCACATTGTTCAGAGCCAATTCACTGAACTTTGTGAGTGCGGGGACACCATTACACGCGTGCACTACATATAGGTCACTACCTATATGTAGCTTCACCATGGTAACTCCGAATATGGCCATGTAACATGTCTATGATCATGGAATTGCCCCCTCTATGCCATCCTGGCATTGTTGGTACAATTCCATGATCCCAGTGGTCTGTAGCACAGACCCTGGTACTGCCATACTGCCCTTCCTGGGGTTTCTCTGCAGCTGCTGCTGCTGCCAACCCCTCAGACAGGCAGCTGCCCTCCTGGGGTCCAGCCAGGCCTGGCCCAGGATGGCAGAACAAAGAACTTCCTCTGAGAGAGGGTGTGACACCCTCTCCCTTTGGAAAATGGTGTGAAGGCAGGGGAGGAGTAGCCTCCCCCAGCCTCTGGAAATGCTTTGTTGGGCACAGATGTGCCCAATTCTGCATAAGCCAGTCTACACCGGTTCAGGGACCCCTTAGCCCCTGCTCTGGCGCGAAACTGGACAAAGGAAAGGGGAGTGACCACTCCCCTGACCTGCACCTCCCCTGGGAGGTGTCCAGAGCTCCTCCAGTGTGCTCCAGACCTCTGCCATCTTGGAAACAGAGGTGCTGCTGGCACACTGGACTGCTCTGAGTGGCCAGTGCCACCAGGTGACGTCAGAGACTCCTTGTGATAGGCTCCTTCAGGTGTTAGTAGCCTTTCCTCTCTCCTAGGTAGCCAAACCCTCTTTTCTGGCTATTTAGGGTCTCTGTCTCTGGGGAAACTTTAGATAACGAATGCACGAGCTCAGCCGAGTTCCTCTGCATCTCCCTCTTCACCTTCTGATAAGGAATCGACCGCTGACCGCGCTGGAAGCCTGCAAACCTGCAACATAGTAGCAAAGACGACTACTGCAACTCTGTAACGCTGATCCTGCCGCCTTCTCGACTGTTTTCCTGCTTGTGCATGCTGTGGGGGTAGTCTGCCTCCTCTCTGCACCAGAAGCTCCGAAGAAATCTCCCGTGGGTCGACGGAATCTTCCCCCTGCAACCGCAGGCACCAAAAAGCTGCATTACCGGTCCCTTGGGTCTCCTCTCAGCACGACGAGCGAGGTCCCTCGAATCCAGCGACACCGTCCAAGTGACTCCCACAGTCCAGTGACTCTTCAGCCCAAGTTTGGTGGAGGTAAGTCCTTGCCTCACCTCGCTGGGCTACATTGCTGGGAACCGCGACTTTGCAAGCTTCTCCGGCCCCTGTGCACTTCCGGCGGAAATCCTGTGTGCACAGCCAAGCCTGGGTCCACGGCACTCTAACCTGCATTGCACGACTTTCTAAGTTGGTCTCCGGCGACGTGGGACTCCTTTGTGCAACTTCGGCGAGCACCGTTTCACGCATCCTCGTAGTGCCTGTGTAGGAAGTTGGCTCTGTATGTGCTATTTCAAAGTAAGGAATAGCATGCACAGAGTCCAAGGGTTCCCCTTAGAGGTAAAATAGTGGTAAAAATAGATAATACTAATGCTCTATTTTGTGGTAGTGTGGTCGAGCAGTAGGCTTATCCAAGGAGTAGTGTTAAGCATTTGTTGTACATACACAAGACAATAAATGAGGTACACACACTCAGAGACAAATCCCGCCAATAGGTTTTTATATAGAAAAATATCTTTTCTTAGTTTATTTTAAGAACCACAGGTTCAAATTCTACATGTAATATCTCATTCGAAAGGTATTGCAGGTAAGTACTTTAGGAACTTCAAATCATCAAAATTGCATGTATACTTTTCAAGTTATTGACAAATAGCTGTTTTAAAAGTGGACACTTAGTGCAATTTTCACAGTTCCTGGGGGAGGTAAGTTTTTGTTAGTTTTACCAGGTAAGTAGGACACTTACAGGGTTCAGTTCTTGGTCCAAGGTAGCCCACCGTTGGGGGTTCAGAGCAACCCCAAAGTCACCACACCAGCAGCTCAGGGCCGGTCAGGTGCAGAGTTCAAAGTGGTGCCCAAAACACATAGGCTAGAATGGAGAGAAGGGGGTGCCCCGGTTCCGGTCTGCTTGCAGGTAAGTACCCGCGTCTTCGGAGGGCAGACCAGGGGGGTTTTGTAGGGCACCGGGGGGGACACAAGTCCACACAGAAATTTCACCCTCAGCAGCGCGGGGGCGGCCGGGTGCAGTGTAGAAACAAGCGTCGGGTTTTCAATGTTAGTCTATGAGAGATCTCGGGATCTCTTCAGCGCTGCAGGCAGGCAAGGGGGGGATTCCTCGGGGAAACCTCCACTTGGGCAAGGGAGAGGGACTCCTGGGGGTCACTTCTCCAGTGAAAGTCCGGTCCTTCAGGTCCTGGGGGCTGCGGGTGCAGGGTCTCTCCCAGGCGTCGGGACTTTAGGTTCAAAGAGTCGCGGTCAGGGGAAGCCTCGGGATTCCCTCTGCAGGCGGCGCTGTGGGGGCTCAGGGGGGACAGGTTTTGGTACTCACAGTATCAGAGTAGTCCTGGGGTCCCTCCTGAGGTGTTGGATCGCCACCAGCCGAGTCGGGGTCGCCGGGTGCAGTGTTGCAAGTCTCACGCTTCTTGCGGGGAGCTTGCAGGGTTCTTTAAAGCTGCTGGAAACAAAGTTGCAGCTTTTCTTGGAGCAGGTCCGCTGTCCTCGGGAGTTTCTTGTCTTTTCGAAGCAGGGGCAGTCCTCAGAGGATGTCGAGGTCGCTGGTCCCTTTGGAAGGCGTCGCTGGAGCAGGATCTTTGGAAGGCAGGAGACAGGCCGGTGAGTTTCTGGAGCCAAGGCAGTTGTCGTCTTCTGGTCTTCCGCTGCAGGGGTTTTCAGCTGGGCAGTCCTTCTTCTTGTTGCAGGAATCTAATTTTCTAGGGTTCAGGGTAGCCCTTAAATACTAAATTTAAGGGCGTGTTTAGGTCTGGGGGGTTAGTAGCCAATGGCTACTAGCCCTGAGGGTGGGTACACCCTCTTTGTGCCTCCTCCCAAGGGGAGGGGGTCACAGTCCTAACCCTATTGGGGGAATCC
Source organism: Pleurodeles waltl (assembly GCF_031143425.1). Taxonomy (NCBI): domain Eukaryota; kingdom Metazoa; phylum Chordata; class Amphibia; order Caudata; family Salamandridae; genus Pleurodeles; species Pleurodeles waltl. Next base: position 339,643,517 of record NC_090445.1, read on the forward strand.
TCCATCTGCAAGATGGAGGATTTCTAAAAGTTGGAGTCACTTCAGCTCAGGACACCTTAGGGGCTGTCCTGACTGGCCAGTGACTCCTCCTTGTTGCTTTCTTTGTTCCCTCCAGCCTTGCCGCCAAAAGTGGGGGCCGTGGCCGGAGGGGGCGGGCAACTCCACTAAGCTGCAGTGCCCTGCTGGGCTGTGACAAAGGGGTGAGCCTTTGAGGCTCACCGCCAGGTGTTACAGCTCCTGCCTGGGGGAGGTGTTCGCATCTCCACCCAGTGCAGGCTTTGTTACTGGCCTCAGAGTGACAAAGGCACTCTCCCCATGGGGCCAGCAACATGTCTCTGGTGTGGCAGGCTGCTGGAACTAGTCAGCCTACACAGACAGTCGGTTAAGTTTCAGGGGGCACCTCTAAGGTGCCCTCTGGGGTGTGTTTTGCAATAAAATGTACACTGGCATCAGTATGCATTTATTGTGCTGAGAAGTTTGATACCAAACTTCCCAGTTTTCAGTGTAGCCATTATGGTGCTGTGGAGTTCGTGTAAAACAGACTCCCAGACCATATACTCTTATGGCTACCCTGCACTTACAATGTCTAAGGTTTTGTTTAGACACTGTAGGGGCACAGTGCTCATGCACTGGTACCCTCACCTATGGTATAGTGCACCCTGCCTTAGGGCTGTAAGGCCTGCTAGAGGGGTGTCTTACCTATACTGCATAGGCAGTGAGAGGCTGGCATGGCACCCTGAGGGGAGTGCCATGTCGACTTACTCATTTTGTTCTCACTAGCACACACAGGCTTGTAAGCAGTGTGTCTGTGCTGAGTGAGGGGTCTCTAGGGTGGCATAAGACATGCTGCAGCCCTTAGAGACCTTCCTTGGCATCAGGGCCCTTGGTACTAGAAGTACCAGTTACAAGGGACTTATCTGAATGCCAGGGTGTGCCAATTGTGGATACAATGGTACATTTTAGGTGAAGGAACACTGGTGCTGGGGCCTGGTTAGCAGGGTCCCAGCACTCTTCTCAGTCAAGTCAGCATCAGTATCAGGCAAAAAGTGGGGGGTAACTGCAACAGGGAGCCATTTCTTTACACAAGCCCCCCCCCAGCCCACAGGCCAGGAGACTCAGCCAACGCTGGAAGAGTCTTCCTAGTCTGTCAGGCGAGGAAGAGTAGAGGGAATGGCTGGTTTGTTGCAGGGCCTACTCTGCCTTACATCCTCCTGTTCAGGTCATTCCCTCTGGGGAACTGACCCACTTCCACAGTGATAGGACCTAGTCTGAACTGCTTCTTGTCTGTGCTTTTTATGTCTTCACCCATTCTCTCTATTTTGAGGTCAGAGGTATCCACCTCTGCTAATCTTATCTTAGCCAGGGTCACCCCTAGCTTACCCAAAGAGGTTACCCAGAGCTGGAGTAACCCCACCATGACCAACAGGGTCAGGGGGCCTAACTTGTTATTTGGCATGGGGTCAGACCACCATGCCAAGGATAGTGCAGCCATAAAGGCTAACACCCAGCAGAGGCCACTGACAGCTGTCAGTGCCCAGAACCACACCTTTAGCTCTTCACCTACAAGGGAAGGGGCTAAGTTACAGGCTTCTTTGGGTTCAGGGTGCCTGTCTGCTGTATTAGAGTGGGGGGTTACCACATCTTGTAGTAAACACCCTTCTTCCACTCTTTCTTCTGTTAGCTGAGGAGCCACCCACTCAGGCTTAACAGTTGCCTGACTAGCCAGGACTTCTTGTGGGTCAGGTTGGACTTTATCAGAGCCATTTTTGGAGTTCTCCCCTACTGGAGCAGGATCTCCTTGGCTTGCTGGAACCTTGGCTAAAGGTTGTCCACCTTTCCTACTCTGTTTCCTTTTCTTTTTCCTCTGGGGCCTACTTGCATTTACTGCAGAGGCAGGCACTCCAGAATCCTTGGGAGAGGACTGGCCCTGGACCAGTTCTTCTCTTAGGCTCTGACTAACCTCTGGGTAGTCATTTCCAAGGAGACAATCAAGGGGGAGGTCTGTACTGACTACCACCCTTCTCCAGCTAAAAGTTCCACCCACTTCTATGGGCACTAAAGCCACAGGCCTCTTAGTGACCCTGTCTAGGCTAACTCTTACCCTGGCAGTCTCACCTGGGATGTACTGGTTTGAGAGCACTAGCCTGTCATGCACAATAGTGTGACTGGCACAAGTGTCTCTCAGGGCAGTGGTTGGGATTCCATTCACCAGTAGGTGGTGGAAGTGTCTACTTCCCTCTGGAATCTCCAACTCACCTGTTGGGCCCTGTTTCCAGTTGAAGGCTAGGAAGACCTCCTCATCTGAGGAGTCATCTCCCATGGCTACACTGGTTACCCCTGGAATTTTGTTCTGGGGTTTGTTTTTGGGACAAGAAGTGTCCTTGGTGTGGTGCCCAGACTGTTTACAGTTGTGGCACCATGCCTTAGTGGCATCCCAGTTCTTACCCTGGTACCCACCTTTGTTTTGGGTTGTGTCTTGGGGCCCACCCACCTGTTCTGGTTTTTGGGGGCCTACAGAGGACTCTTTTTCTTTGTTTCTAGTGTCACCCACTTTCTCCTGGGGAGTTTTTGTAACCCCTTTCTTTTGGTCACCCCCAGTGGAAGTTTTGGTTACCCTAGTCTTGACCCAGTGGTCTGCCTTCTTTCCCAATTCTTGGGGAGAAATTGGACCTAGGTCTACCAGATACTGATGCAACTTTTCATTGAAGCAGTTACTTAGAATGTGTTCTTTCATAAACAAATTATAAAGCCCAACATAGTCACACACTTCATTTCCAGTTAACCAACCATCTAGTGTTTTTACTGAGTAGTCTACAAAATCAACCCAGGTCTGGCTCGAGGATTTTTGAGCCCCCCTGAATCTAATTCTATACTCCTCAGTGGAGAATCCAAAGCCCTCAATCAGGGTACCCTTCATGAGGTCATAAGATTCTGCATCTTTTCCAGAGAGTGTGAGGAGTCTATCCCTACACTTTCCAGTGAACATTTCCCAAAGGAGAGCACCCCAGTGAGATCTGTTTACTTTTCTGGTTACACAAGCCCTCTCAAAAGCTGTGAACCATTTGGTGATGTCATCACCATCTTCATATTTTGTTACAATCCCTTTGGGGATTTTTAGGATGTCAGGAGAATCTCTGACCCTATTTATGTTGCTGCCACCATTGATGGGTCCTAGGCCCATCTCTTGTCTTTCCCTCTCTATGGCTAGGATCTGTCTTTCCAAAGCCAATCTTTTGGCCATCCTGGCTAACTGGATGTCCTCTTCACTGGGGCTATCCTCAGTGATTTCAGAGGTGTTGGTCTCTCCTGTGAGGGAACCAGCATCTCTGACTATTATTTTAGGAGTCAGGGTTTGAGGGACCCTGTTCTCCCTAGATAGGACTGGTAGGGGGGAATTGTCCTCCAAGTCACTATCCTCTTCCTCTGAGTTGCCACACTCAGAGGGGTTGGCCTTTTCAAACTCTGCCAAAAGCTCCTGGAGCTGTATTTTGGTAGGTTTGGGGCCCATTGTTATTTTCTTTAGTTTACAGAGTGACCTTAGCTCTCTCATCTGTAGATGGAGGTAAGGTGTGGTGTCGAGTTCCACCACATTCACATCTGTGCTAGACATTATGCTTCTAAAAGTTGGAATACTTTTTAAGAAACTAAAACTGATTCTAGAATCTAATTCAAACTTTTACAAACTTTTAAACTCTAAAAGAAATGCTAAACAGGATCTAACACAAGGCCCTAGCAGGTCTTTTAAGAATTTAGAAAACTTTTCAAATTGCAAAAATCAATTTCTAATGACAATTTTGGAATTTGTCGTGTGATCAGGTATTGGCTGAGTAGTCCAGCAAATGCAAAGTCTTGTACCCCACCGCTGATCCACCAATGTAGGAAGTTGGCTCTGTATGTGCTATTTCAAAGTAAGGAATAGCATGCACAGAGTCCAAGGGTTCCCCTTAGAGGTAAAATAGTGGTAAAAATAGATAATACTAATGCTCTATTTTGTGGTAGTGTGGTCGAGCAGTAGGCTTATCCAAGGAGTAGTGTTAAGCATTTGTTGTACATACACAAGACAATAAATGAGGTACACACACTCAGAGACAAATCCCGCCAATAGGTTTTTATATAGAAAAATATCTTTTCTTAGTTTATTTTAAGAACCACAGGTTCAAATTCTACATGTAATATCTCATTCGAAAGGTATTGCAGGTAAGTACTTTAGGAACTTCAAATCATCAAAATTGCATGTATACTTTTCAAGTTATTGACAAATAGCTGTTTTAAAAGTGGACACTTAGTGCAATTTTCACAGTTCCTGGGGGAGGTAAGTTTTTGTTAGTTTTACCAGGTAAGTAGGACACTTACAGGGTTCAGTTCTTGGTCCAAGGTAGCCCACCGTTGGGGGTTCAGAGCAACCCCAAAGTCACCACACCAGCAGCTCAGGGCCGGTCAGGTGCAGAGTTCAAAGTGGTGCCCAAAACACATAGGCTAGAATGGAGAGAAGGGGGTGCCCCGGTTCCGGTCTGCTTGCAGGTAAGTACCCGCGTCTTCGGAGGGCAGACCAGGGGGGTTTTGTAGGGCACCGGGGGGGACACAAGTCCACACAGAAATTTCACCCTCAGCAGCGCGGGGGCGGCCGGGTGCAGTGTAGAAACAAGCGTCGGGTTTTCAATGTTAGTCTATGAGAGATCTCGGGATCTCTTCAGCGCTGCAGGCAGGCAAGGGGGGGATTCCTCGGGGAAACCTCCACTTGGGCAAGGGAGAGGGACTCCTGGGGGTCACTTCTCCAGTGAAAGTCCGGTCCTTCAGGTCCTGGGGGCTGCGGGTGCAGGGTCTCTCCCAGGCGTCGGGACTTTAGGTTCAAAGAGTCGCGGTCAGGGGAAGCCTCGGGATTCCCTCTGCAGGCGGCGCTGTGGGGGCTCAGGGGGGACAGGTTTTGGTACTCACAGTATCAGAGTAGTCCTGGGGTCCCTCCTGAGGTGTTGGATCGCCACCAGCCGAGTCGGGGTCGCCGGGTGCAGTGTTGCAAGTCTCACGCTTCTTGCGGGGAGCTTGCAGGGTTCTTTAAAGCTGCTGGAAACAAAGTTGCAGCTTTTCTTGGAGCAGGTCCGCTGTCCTCGGGAGTTTCTTGTCTTTTCGAAGCAGGGGCAGTCCTCAGAGGATGTCGAGGTCGCTGGTCCCTTTGGAAGGCGTCGCTGGAGCAGGATCTTTGGAAGGCAGGAGACAGGCCGGTGAGTTTCTGGAGCCAAGGCAGTTGTCGTCTTCTGGTCTTCCGCTGCAGGGGTTTTCAGCTGGGCAGTCCTTCTTCTTGTTGCAGGAATCTAATTTTCTAGGGTTCAGGGTAGCCCTTAAATACTAAATTTAAGGGCGTGTTTAGGTCTGGGGGGTTAGTAGCCAATGGCTACTAGCCCTGAGGGTGGGTACACCCTCTTTGTGCCTCCTCCCAAGGGGAGGGGGTCACAGTCCTAACCCTATTGGGGGAATCCTCCATCTGCAAGATGGAGGATTTCTAAAAGTTGGAGTCACTTCAGCTCAGGACACCTTAGGGGCTGTCCTGACTGGCCAGTGACTCCTCCTTGTTGCTTTCTTTGTTCCCTCCAGCCTTGCCGCCAAAAGTGGGGGCCGTGGCCGGAGGGGGCGGGCAACTCCACTAAGCTGCAGTGCCCTGCTGGGCTGTGACAAAGGGGTGAGCCTTTGAGGCTCACCGCCAGGTGTTACAGCTCCTGCCTGGGGGAGGTGTTCGCATCTCCACCCAGTGCAGGCTTTGTTACTGGCCTCAGAGTGACAAAGGCACTCTCCCCATGGGGCCAGCAACATGTCTCTGGTGTGGCAGGCTGCTGGAACTAGTCAGCCTACACAGACAGTCGGTTAAGTTTCAGGGGGCACCTCTAAGGTGCCCTCTGGGGTGTGTTTTGCAATAAAATGTACACTGGCATCAGTATGCATTTATTGTGCTGAGAAGTTTGATACCAAACTTCCCAGTTTTCAGTGTAGCCATTATGGTGCTGTGGAGTTCGTGTAAAACAGACTCCCAGACCATATACTCTTATGGCTACCCTGCACTTACAATGTCTAAGGTTTTGTTTAGACACTGTAGGGGCACAGTGCTCATGCACTGGTACCCTCACCTATGGTATAGTGCACCCTGCCTTAGGGCTGTAAGGCCTGCTAGAGGGGTGTCTTACCTATACTGCATAGGCAGTGAGAGGCTGGCATGGCACCCTGAGGGGAGTGCCATGTCGACTTACTCATTTTGTTCTCACTAGCACACACAGGCTTGTAAGCAGTGTGTCTGTGCTGAGTGAGGGGTCTCTAGGGTGGCATAAGACATGCTGCAGCCCTTAGAGACCTTCCTTGGCATCAGGGCCCTTGGTACTAGAAGTACCAGTTACAAGGGACTTATCTGAATGCCAGGGTGTGCCAATTGTGGATACAATGGTACATTTTAGGTGAAGGAACACTGGTGCTGGGGCCTGGTTAGCAGGGTCCCAGCACTCTTCTCAGTCAAGTCAGCATCAGTATCAGGCAAAAAGTGGGGGGTAACTGCAACAGGGAGCCATTTCTTTACAGCCTGTTTCTGGCACTTCTCCGGGTGCTACCTGCTTCAGTGAGGGCTCTTTGTCTTGCTCGACGTCCCCTCTCTCTGCAGGTCCAATTTGCGACCTTCTGGTCCCTCCTGAGCCCCAGCAGCGTCCAAAAACGCCAAACGCACGATTTGCGTGTAGCAAGGCTTGTTGGCGTCCATCCGGCGGGAAAACACTTCTGCACGACTCACCGAGGCGTGGGGGATCCATCCTCCAAAGGGGAAGTCTCTAGCCCTTGTCGTTTCTGCAGTATTCACAGCTCTTCAGCCTAGTAAGAGCTTCTTAGCACCAACCGCTGGCATTTCTTGGGCATCTGCCCAGCTACGAGCTGCTTGTGACTTTTGGACTTGGTCCCCTTGTTCCACAGGTACCCTCAGTCAGGAATCCATCATTGTTGCACTGCTGATTTGTGTTTTCCTTGCATTCTCCCTCTAACACGACTATTTTGTCCTTAGGGGAACTTTAGTGCACTTTGCACTCACTTTTCAGGGTCTTGGGGAGGGTTATTTTGCTAACTCTCACTATTTTCTAATAGTCCCAGCGACCCTCTACAAGGTCACATAGGTTTGGGGTCCATTCGTGGTTCACATTCCACTTTTGGAGTATATGGTTTGTGTTGCCCCTATCCCTATGTTTCCCCATTGCATCCTATTGTAACTATACATTGTTTGCACTGTTTTCTAAGACTATACTGCATATTTTTGCTATTGTGTATATATATCTTGTGTATATTTCCTATCCTCTCACTGAGGGTACACTCTAAGATACTTTGGCATATTGTCATAAAAATAAAGTACCTTTATTTTTAGTATAACTGTGTATTGTGTTTTCTTATGATATTGTGCATATGACACTAAGTGGTACTGTAGTAGCTTCACACGTCTCCTAGTTCAGCCTAAGCTGCTCTGCTAAGCTACCATTATCTATCAGCCTAAGCTGCTAGACACCCTATACACTAATAAGGGATAACTGGGCCTGGTGCAAGGTGCAAGTACCCCTTGGTACTCACTACAAGCCAGTCCAGCCTCCTACATTGGTTGTGCAGCGGTGGGATAAGTGCTTTGAGACTACTTACCACTCTTGTCATTGTACTTTTCATAAGAGAAAAATATACAAAACAAGGTCAGTGTATATACACATAGCCAAAAAGTTTTGCATTTCCTCTTTTCACTCTTTTCTAAGTGCTGAAAAGTACTTCTAAACTTTCAAAAAGTTCTTAAAAGTTTAAAAAGTTTTTTCTGTCTTTCCAAAAAGTTCTGAAAACTTTTTTCTCTTTGTCTATCACTTTAACTCTCTCTAAAAATGTCTGGCACAGGCCAAAAAGTTGAACTGTCCAAACTTGCATATGATCACCTTAGCTGGAAAGGAGCAAGGAGTCTCTGCATAGAGAGAGGTTTGAGTGTAGGGAAGAATCCTTCCTTAGAACTGTTAATTAATATGCTTAGAGTACAGGATAAGGCCATAAGTGCCCAATCTGTAGAAAAAGTAGCTAATGGTTCTCAATCTGATCCAGGGACTCCCCCAGGAAAAGGTTCAGGAAAGAAACTTCTCAGCCTGCCCATTACTAGACAGTCTAGCATAGTTGGTACAGAGGTTGAATCACATCATACTGATGATGTGCTCTCACATTATGCTGGTAGCCAAGCTGTTAGGGTGCCCTTGGTAAGGGACAGGTCTCCTTCTGTTCATTCCCATCATACCTCTGTATCTAGAAATGTCCCTCCCACCCACCCTGATGACAGATTGTTAGAAAGGGAGCTCAATAGATTGAGAGTGGAGCAAACCAGACTGAAGCTCAAGAAGCAACAGCTGGATTTGGATAGACAGTCTTTAGAAATAGAGAGGGAAAGACAGAAGATGGGTTTAGATACCCATGGTGGCAGCAGCAGTATTCCCCATAGTCATCCTGCAAAAGAGCATGATTCCAGGAATCTGCACAAGATAGTTCCCCCTTACAAGGAGGGGGATGACATTAACAAGTGGTTTGCTGCACTTGAGAGGGCCTGTGCTGTACAGGATGTCCCTCAAAAGCAGTGGGCTGCTATCCTATGGCTATCATTTACTGGAAAAGGTAGGGATAGGCTCCTTACTGTAAAAGAAAATGATGCTAACAATTTCCAAGTTCTTAAGAATGCACTCCTGGATGGTTATGGCTTAACCACTGAACAGTACAGGATAAAGTTCAGAGATACCAAAAAGGAGTCTTCACAAGACTGGGTTGATTTCATTGACCAGGCAGTGAAGGCCTTGGAGGGTTGGTTACATGGCAGTAAAGTTACTGATTATGACAGCCTGTATAACTTGATCCTGAGAGAGCATATTCTTAATAATTGTGTGTCTGATTTGTTGCACCAGTACTTGGTGGACTCTGATCTGACCTCTCCCCAAGAATTGGGAAAGAAGGCAGACAAATGGGTCAGAACAAGAGTGAACAGAAAAGTTCATACAGGGGGTGACAAAGATGGCAACAAAAAGAAGGATGGTAAGTCTTCTGACAAGGGTGGGGACAAATCTAAAAATGAGTCTTCATCAGGCCCACAAAAACACTCTGGTGGGGGTGGTGGGCCCAAATCCTCCTTTAATCAGAACAAGGAAAAGAAACCATGGTGCTATTTATGTAAAATAAAAGGCCATTGGACAACAGATCCCAGTTGTCCAAAGAAAGGCACCACAGCTCCTACCACTACAACCCCTACTGCTACACCTAGTGTCCCTACTAATAGCAGTGGTGGTGGGAGCAAACCTACTAATAGCCAATCCAAGGGAGTAGCTGGGCTCACTTTTGGTAATTTAGTTGGGGTTGGTCTGATTAGGGAGACCACAGAGGCTACTTTAGTCTCTGAAGGGGCTATTGACTTAGCCACTTTGGTTGCTTGCCCCCATAACTTGGAGAAGTACAAGCAACTAACCCTAATAAATGGTGTTGAGGTCCAGGCCTACAGGGACACAGGTGCCAGTGTCACAATGGTGATTGAGAAACTGGTGCACCCTGAACAACACATACTTGGACACCAGTACCAAGTAACCGATGCTCACAACATAACACAAAGCCACCCCATGGCTGTTGTAAATCTCAACTGGGGGGGGGTATCTGGTCCAAAGAAAGTTGTGGTAGCTTCAGATTTACCTGTAGACTGTCTATTAGGGAACGATTTGGAGACATCAGCTTGGTCAGATGTGGAGTTGGAGGCCCATGCAGCAATGCTGGGCATCCCAGGGCATATTTTTGCTTTGACAAGGGCTCAGGCCAAAAAGCAAAAAGGACAGGGAAGCTTGGATCCTGGAACAATGGACCAAGTGCTCCCTAAAGCTAGGGCTAGTAGAAGCAAACCACTTCCTACTATCCCTCCCTCTACAGTGGATTCTACTTCTGAGGAAGAAGAATTCCCTCCCTGTGCAGAACCTACACCAGAGGAGCTGGAAGCAGACACTGCTGAGCTTTTGGGTGAAGGGGGGCCTGCCAGAGAGGAGCTGAGTGTGGCACAGCAAACCTGTCCCACATTAGAGGGTCTCAGACAGCAAGCTGTCAAACAGGCTAATGGGGATGTCAGTGACTCACACAGAGTTTACTGGGAGGACAACCTCTTGTACACTGAGCATAGGGATCCTAAACCTGGAGCTGCCAGGAGATTAGTGATTCCTCAGGAGTACAGAAAGTTCCTCCTAACACTGGCACATGACATTCCCTTAGCTGGGCACCTGGGTCAAATGAAAACTTGGGACAGATTGGTACCACTGTTTCATTGGCCTAGGATGTCTGAGGACACAAAAGAATTTTGTAAGTCCTGTGAAACCTGTCAAGCCAGTGGCAAGACAGGTGGCACTCCAAAGGCACCCCTTATCCCACTGCCTGTGGTTGGGGTTCCCTTTGAAAGGGTAGGGGTTGACATAGTTGGCCCCCTTGACCCTCCTACTGCTTCAGGCAATAGGTTTATCTTAGTGGTAGTGGACCATGCCACAAGATATCCTGAAGCTATTCCTTTAAGGACCACTACAGCTCCTGCAGTGGCAAAGGCCCTCCTGGGAATATTTTCCAGGGTGGGCTTCCCAAAGGAAGTAGTATCAGACAGGGGAAGCAATTTCATGTCTGCATACTTAAAGGCCATGTGGAAGGAGTGTGGTGTAACTTACAAGTTCACAACACCCTATCATCCACAAACAAATGGACTGGTGGAGAGATTTAATAAAACTCTCAAAGGCATGATTATGGGACTCCCTGAAAAACTCCGCAGGAGATGGGATATCCTTCTACCATGCCTCCTTTTTGCCTACAGGGAGGTACCCCAGAAAGGAGTGGGCTTCAGCCCCTTTGAACTTCTTTTTGGACACCCTGTTAGGGGTCCACTCACACTTGTAAAGGAGGGTTGGGAACAACCTTTAAAAGCTCCTAAGCAGGATATTGTGGATTATGTACTTGGCCTCAGATCAAGGATGGCTGAGTACATGAAAAAGGCCAGTAAAAACCTTCAGGCCAGCCAAGAGCTCCAGAAGCAATGGCATGATCAGAAGGCTGTTTTGGTTCAGTACCAACCAGGGCAGAAAGTGTAGGTCTTGGAGCCTGTGGCCCCAAGAGCACTCCAAGATAAATGGAGTGGACCCCACACAATTGTTGAAAAGAAGGGTGAAGTCACCTACTTGGTTGACTTAGGCACTGCCAGGAGTCCCCTTAGGGTGCTCCATGTCAACCGCCTGAAACCCTACTATGACAGGGCTGATCTCACCCTGCTCATGGCAACAGATGAGGGACAGGAAGAAGACAGTGATCCTCTACCTGATCTCTTCTCTTCCACAGAACAAGATGCTCTTGTGGAAGGTGTAGTTTTGGCTGATTGTCTTACTGCTGAGCAGAAAGATAATTGCATAAATCTCCTAGGACAATTTTCAGAACTCTTCTCCATTGTGCCAGGCACCACTTCTTGGTGTGAGCACACTATAGATACTGGAGACAGTTTACCTGTCAAAAGTAAGATCTATAGGCAGCCTGACCATGTCAGGGACTGCATAAAGCAAGAGGTTCAGAAAATGTTGGAACTAGGAGTGGTTGAGCACTCTGACAGTCCATGGGCTTCTCCTGTGGTACTGGTACCAAAACCCAATTCTAAAGATGGAAAGAAGGAAATGAGGTTTTGTGTAGACTATAGAGGTCTCAACTTGGTAACCAAAACAGATGCTCACCCTATACCCAGGGCAGATGAGCTAATAGATACACTGGCATCTGCCACGTATCTAAGCACTTTTGATTTGACTGCAGGGTATTGGCAGATCAAAATGTCAGAAGATGCTAAACCTAAAACTGCATTTTCTACCATTGGAGGACATTACCAGTTTACTGTAATGCCTTTTGGTTTGAAAAATGCACCTGCCACTTTTCAGAGGTTGGTGAACACAGTCCTGCAAGGGCTGGAAGCTTTCAGTGCAGCATATTTGGATGATATAGCTGTCTTTAGCTCCAGCTGGGATGATCACCTGGTCCACCTTTGGAAAGTTTTGGAGGCCCTGCAAAAGGCAGGCCTCACTATCAAGGCTTCAAAGTGCCAGATAGGGCAGGGTAAGGTGGTTTATCTGGGACACCTTGTTGGTGGGGAACAGATTGCACCACTTCAGGGGAAAATCCAAACTATTATTGATTGGGTTCCCCCTACCACTCAGACTCAGGTGAGAGCCTTCCTAGGCCTCACTGGGTATTACAGGAGGTTCATTAAGAACTATGGCTCCATTGCAGCCCCTCTTAATGACCTCACATCCAAGAAAATGCCTAAAAAGGTATTATGGACAGCAAACTGTCAGAAAGCTTTTGAGGAGCTGAAGCAGGCCATGTGCTCTGCACCTGTCCTGAAAAGCCCTTGTTACTCTAAAAAATTCTATGTCCAAACTGATGCATCTGAATTAGGAGTAGGGGCAGTCCTATCACAACTTAATTCTGAGGGCCAGGATCAACCTGTTGCTTTTATTAGTAGAAGGTTGACCCCTAGAGAAAAGCGTTGGTCTGCCATTGAGAGGGAGGCCTTTGCTGTGGTCTGGGCTCTGAAGAAGTTGAGGCCATACCTGTTTGGCACTCACTTCATTGTTCAGACAGACCACAAACCTCTACTTTGGCTAAAACAAATGAAAGGTGAAAATCCTAAATTGTTGAGGTGGTCCATATCCCTACAGGGAATGGACTATACAGTGGAACATAGACCTGGGAGTAGCCACTCCAATGCAGATGGACTCTCCAGATATTTCCACTTAGACAATGAAGACTCATCAGGTAATGGCTAGTCTTATTGTCCTTCGTTTGGGGGGGGGTTGTGTAGGAAAGTACCATCTTGCCTGGCATGTTACCCCCATTTTTCACTGTATATATGTTGTTTTAGTTGTATGTGTCACTGGGACCCTGGTAACCCAGGGCCCCAGTGCTCATAAGTGTGCCTGAATGTGTTACCTGTGTAGTGACTAACTGTCTCACTGAGGCTCTGCTAATCAGAACCTCAGTGGTTATGCTCTCTCATTTCTTTCCAAATTGTCACTGACAGGCTAGTGACCATTTTTACCAATTTACATTGGCTTACTGGAACACCCTTATAATTCCCTAGTATATGGTACTGAGGTACCCAGGGTATTGGGGTTCCAGGAGATCCCTATGGGCTGCAGCATTTCTTTTGCCACCCATAGGGAGCTCTGACAAATCTTACACAGGCCTGCCACTGCAGCCTGAGTGAAATAACGTCCACGTTATTTCACAGCCATTTTACACTGCACTTAAGTAACTTATAAGTCACCTATATGTCTAACCTTTACCTGGTAAAGGTTAGGTGCAAAGTTACTTAGTGTGAGGGCACCCTGGCACTAGCCAAGGTGCCCCCACATTGTTCAGAGCCAATTCACTGAACTTTGTGAGTGCGGGGACACCATTACACGCGTGCACTACATATAGGTCACTACCTATATGTAGCTTCACCATGGTAACTCCGAATATGGCCATGTAACATGTCTATGATCATGGAATTGCCCCCTCTATGCCATCCTGGCATTGTTGGTACAATTCCATGATCCCAGTGGTCTGTAGCACAGACCCTGGTACTGCCATACTGCCCTTCCTGGGGTTTCTCTGCAGCTGCTGCTGCTGCCAACCCCTCAGACAGGCAGCTGCCCTCCTGGGGTCCAGCCAGGCCTGGCCCAGGATGGCAGAACAAAGAACTTCCTCTGAGAGAGGGTGTGACACCCTCTCCCTTTGGAAAATGGTGTGAAGGCAGGGGAGGAGTAGCCTCCCCCAGCCTCTGGAAATGCTTTGTTGGGCACAGATGTGCCCAATTCTGCATAAGCCAGTCTACACCGGTTCAGGGACCCCTTAGCCCCTGCTCTGGCGCGAAACTGGACAAAGGAAAGGGGAGTGACCACTCCCCTGACCTGCACCTCCCCTGGGAGGTGTCCAGAGCTCCTCCAGTGTGCTCCAGACCTCTGCCATCTTGGAAACAGAGGTGCTGCTGGCACACTGGACTGCTCTGAGTGGCCAGTGCCACCAGGTGACGTCAGAGACTCCTTGTGATAGGCTCCTTCAGGTGTTAGTAGCCTTTCCTCTCTCCTAGGTAGCCAAACCCTCTTTTCTGGCTATTTAGGGTCTCTGTCTCTGGGGAAACTTTAGATAACGAATGCACGAGCTCAGCCGAGTTCCTCTGCATCTCCCTCTTCACCTTCTGATAAGGAATCGACCGCTGACCGCGCTGGAAGCCTGCAAACCTGCAACATAGTAGCAAAGACGACTACTGCAACTCTGTAACGCTGATCCTGCCGCCTTCTCGACTGTTTTCCTGCTTGTGCATGCTGTGGGGGTAGTCTGCCTCCTCTCTGCACCAGAAGCTCCGAAGAAATCTCCCGTGGGTCGACGGAATCTTCCCCCTGCAACCGCAGGCACCAAAAAGCTGCATTACCGGTCCCTTGGGTCTCCTCTCAGCACGACGAGCGAGGTCCCTCGAATCCAGCGACACCGTCCAAGTGACTCCCACAGTCCAGTGACTCTTCAGCCCAAGTTTGGTGGAGGTAAGTCCTTGCCTCACCTCGCTGGGCTACATTGCTGGGAACCGCGACTTTGCAAGCTTCTCCGGCCCCTGTGCACTTCCGGCGGAAATCCTGTGTGCACAGCCAAGCCTGGGTCCACGGCACTCTAACCTGCATTGCACGACTTTCTAAGTTGGTCTCCGGCGACGTGGGACTCCTTTGTGCAACTTCGGCGAGCACCGTTTCACGCATCCTCGTAGTGCCGGTTTCTGGCACTTCTCCGGGTGCTACCTGCTTCAGTGAGGGCTCTTTGTCTTGCTCGACGTCCCCTCTCTCTGTAGGTCCAATTTGCGACCTTCTGGTCCCTCCTGGGCCCCAGCAGCGTCCAAAAACGCCAAACGCACGATTTGCGTGTAGCAAGGCTTGTTGGCGTCCATCCGGCGGGAAAACACTTCTGCACGACTCTCCAAGGCGTGGGGGATCCATCCTCCAAAGGGGAAGTCTCTAGCCCTTGTCGTTTCTGCAGTATTCACAGCTCTTCAGCCTAGTAAGAGCTTCTTAGCACCAACCGCTGGCATTTCTTGGGCATCTGCCCAGCTACGAGCTGCTTGTGACTTTTGGACTTGGTCCCCTTGTTCCACAGGTACCCTCAGTCAGGAATCCATCGTTGTTGCACTGCTGATTTGTGTTTTCCTTGCATTCTCCCTCTAACACGACTATTTTGTCCTTAGGGGAACTTTAGTGCACTTTGCACTCACTTTTCAGGGTCTTGGGGAGGGTTATTTTGCTAACTCTCACTATTTTCTAATAGTCCCAGCGACCCTCTACAAGGTCACATAGGTTTGGGGTCCATTCGTGGTTCACATTCCACTTTTGGAGTATATGGTTTGTGTTGCCCCTATCCCTATGTTTCCCCATTGCCTCCTATTGTAACTATACATTGTTTGCACTGTTTTCTAAGACTATACTGCATATTTTTGCTATTGTGTATATATATCTTGTGTATATTTCCTATCCTCTCACTGAGGGTACACTCTAAGATACTTTGGCATATTGTCATAAAAATAAAGTACCTTTATTTTTAGTATAACTGTGTATTGTGTTTTCTTATGATATTGTGCATATGACACTAAGTGGTACTGTAGTAGCTTCACACGTCTCCTAGTTCAGCCTAAGCTGCTCTGCTAAGCTACCATTATCTATCAGCCTAAGCTGCTAGACACCCTATACACTAATAAGGGATAACTGGGCCTGGTGCAAGGTGCAAGTACCCCTTGGTACTCACTACAAGCCAGTCCAGCCTCCTACAAGTGGTCACTCCCCTTTCCTTTGTCCAGTTTCGCGCCAGAGCAGGGCTGGGGGATCCCTGAACCGGTGTAGACTGGCTTATGCAGAGATGGGCACTATCTGTGCCCATCAAAGCATTTCCAGAGGCTGGGGGAGGCTACTCCTCCCCAGCCCTGACACCTTTTTCCAAAGGGAGAGGGTGTAACACCCTCTCTCTGAGGAAGTCCTTTGTTCTGCCTTCCTGGGCCAAGCCTGGCTGGACCCCAGGAGGGCAGAAACCTGTCTGAGGGGTTGGCAGCAGCAGCAGCTGCAGTGAAACCCCGGGAACGGTAGTTTGGTAGTACCCGGGTCTGATCTAGAGACTCGGGGGATCATGGAATTGTCTCCCCAATGCCAGAATGGCATTGGGGTGACAATCCGATGATCTTAGACATGTTACATGGCCATGTTCGAAGTTACCATTGTGACGCTATACATATGTCGTGACATATGTATAGTGCACGCGTGTAATGGTGTCCCCGCACTCACAAAGTCTGGGGAATTTACCCTGAACAATGTGGGAGCACCTTGGCTAGTGCCAGGGTGCCCACACACTACGTAACTTAGCACCCAACCTTTACCAGGTAAAGGTTAGACATATAGGTGACTTATAAGTTACTTAAGTGCAGTGGTAAATGGCTGTGAAATAACGTGGACGTTATTTCACTCAGGCTGCAAGGGCAGGACTGTGTAAGAATTGTCAGAGCTCCCTATGGGTGGCAAAAGAAATGCTGCAGCCCATAGGGATCTCTTGGAACCCCAATACCCTGGGTACCTCAGTACCATATACTAGGGAATTATAAGGGTGTTCCAGTATGCCAATGTAAATTGGTGAAATTGGTCACTAGCCTGTTAGTGACAATTTGGAAAGAAATGAGAGAGCATAACCACTGAGGTTTTGGATAGCAGAGCCTCAGTGAGACAGTTAGTCATAACACAGGTAACACATACAGAGCACACTTATGAGCACTGGGGCCCTGGCTGGCAGGGTCCCAGTGACACATACAACTAACACAACATATATACAGTGAAATATGGGGGTAACATGCCAGGCAAGATGGTACTTTCCTACACTCAGTTCATGTCGCACTCAAAAAGCGAAGGGCTCGATGGCTAACGCAAACAGGAGGGTTGACAATGGACTTCGCTGCAGGCTGCCCCTGCCTACCTCCCACACCCCTGAACGGCTCTGCCCCACGCGCACCCTTGCCGTGGGTGCTGTGTATAGCAGGTGGACCCATCCTCAGTACTGCGGGCCAAACCCCATTCCCCTCAACACCTCAAGTAAATAGCCCCAGTACACTGTGTTGAAGGCTTTCTTCGGATCTAGAAAGACCAGAGCCAGCACCTCTCCATGGTGTTCCACCTTGTGCAGGACATGCGTAAGGCAGTTTAGATTCATGCACATGTTACAACCAGGTATGGCTCCACATTGATCCTCGTGCACCAGCTGGGAGAAATGTGGTGCCAGCCGATTGGCGAGCAACTTGCCTAGGACTTTTATTTGTGCATTTATCACGGTGAGTGGGCTATAAGCAGAAGGGTCAGTTTCATCCATGCCAGGCTTAATGGACATGCATAATTCACCTCCCCGCATTGTCGATGGCAGAACTCCTTTCTTGCATGCCTCCAGGAGTACCTCCAGGCGTCCCTGCATGATCGTTGCTGAGAATGTCTGGTAGAACTCAGACAGAAAGCCATCCCCAGCGCCTTGTTTCGTGCTAGCATTTTGAGTGCAATATGCAATTCTTCCAGGTGCAATGGGTCGTCTAGGGATGCAGCTGGTGGCGGTGCCAGTCATGGGAGTTTTAGACCCTCCAGGAATGGGACATACCGTGCTGGGACTATGGTGGGGGTCATGGTGTATATGCGTAGAAGGTGCTGCTGGAAGATGTCCAGTATCCCTGCTCTGGTGGTAACTGTGACACCATCCTCCTACATCAACTGTGTCATTTGTGGTGATGACTGTTCCCTTCGAAATATCCCTGCCAACAGTCGACCTGATTTGCCCCCCTCTCTGTGTAGTGTGTACCGGTATGGTTTCAGCATACATTTGTCCAGTTGGTCCCATTTGTCTGCTATATGATGTCTCTCTGCTACTTCCCTATTTTTTGTATCAGGGTTCGATTGGTCCCCGGACTGCAGCGTGACCAATGCCTTCTTCTCTCTGCTGAGGTCCCGCAGAAGCTGTCTACGCACTCCACACATTAAACTCATGCAATGGTCCCTTAACACTGCTTTTAAGACCTCCCACTCTACTGCCCTGCTTGACGCGGTACCCCAATTAACCATCATGTACTCAGTCAGTGCCCCTGAAAGCAGTGCTTAATATGTAAAATAATGATTGCCAGTGCCAAAAGCTCTTCCTCAGTGGTGCTAATAAAAATTACTGCACTGAATACCAAGGCTGCATAATGTTGAACCACCTTATGCCTCCTTAGACTATTACCAGACACACTCTGCCCTTTTATCCCACTCTTGCTTGTCCCTGCTTTATCTCTTTGTGCTCATGTGTCCAATTTTCTCTTGTTCATTCATTCCAGTTTGTGTGTTTGCTCTCTCTTGCTCACTGTCAAAATCCGAGGAGGAAAAATAGAGCTAGTTCCCAAAAATGAGTGCTGATGGATCCCATCCAGTGCTTAATTTGAGCCAGTGGTTTCCGGTGTGGTGCACCAGCACTTATTTTTCTGCCTCAAGCATTTCCTGCGAGCAAAAGACACATATGGGAAAGTTGAGGAAAGGAAAAACGAAAAAGTGTCACAAAGGGAGAAAGCAGAACGCTGCAAGTGTGAGCTGAAGGAGCAGGGGATAGCTGTATATGGATTAAAAAGGCCCAAGATGGTGTTAGGATTACGCTTCCTCAGTATTCCATGTTCCCACATTTATTTGCAGCAGCAGCATGTTTCAGAGGAGAGCTTTGGGCACCGGCACATTTTTATTTACAAATTAGGCACTACCTGAATGTACCTCCCTTCCGACTATATCTTCCAGGCTCTGTTCTCCTGCACACTGCCTCCCCATTGCAGGATACAGCTACCAGGTGAGTGGTCTGAAACGAATCATGTCATATGTGACACCTCTAAGTCCTCCAGTAGTGGAAATCCTGCCGCCAGTATCCTGTCCAACCTGCTATATGTACTTGGCTGAGTAACAAGTGAATATCTGCCATTCCGGATTACTTATTTGCCAAATGTCCACCAATCCCACGTTCCACATTACTTCCCTAAGTGCGTTGGTAATTAGGGTTTTGTGCCCACCCTAGGGGGTGCCATGTCAGGTTCAGCTTCTAATATGCAATTAAAATCGCCGTGCCACATGACCGGCACATCCACTTTGTGCATCAGCAGGTCCTGCATGAGGGTTGCCCTTTTTAATTATGATGCCATACTTGTTGGGCAGCATAGGGAAAGAAGGAATCAACCCAGTGGGTTGCTTTGGCATGAATCATGACGTTCCTTTTAACATGGGCATGATAATGGTGCAGACGGGCAAGATTAGGCAGCAAGAATTTAATAGCCACCGCTCTCCCTAATGGACCTTCTACAGTCCATTTTACAATTTTATTTGATCCAGGTTTGTTCCCTGTTTTCAGATAACTGTAGATGCAATATAAATAAATCCTTTATATGGGTACAGAAAATTTAGAGTGCACAACATGCAGTCAACACAACATTTTACTAAGTCAGTAAGCTAACACATTCTCTGGGAACACCTCATCTTGTGTACTTTGTGTCAAATTTGCAAATGGTAGTTTGCGAGGCAACATTAGAGCGTCTAGAAGACCTTTGACATAGATCCCATTTTTTCTTGCAGAAATAAGAAAAACACTTTTATCCAGAGTAGTTCAAAATCATGGGCCACTCCGTAAGCATATTTGGATAAAGTGAACACTGTAACAATTTTGTGGGATGTTAGAATACAAGCTCTGCAGGAGCGATGGGATCACTGTGCCACCAGAAATAAACTATACCTGCCTGTCATAAATTGGTTGTGTTCTGGTTCAGGAAGGACCTGTCATGAGAGTTCGGGCTGGACTGTTACCATAAGGAGCAGGGTCAAGACTCATTTGTATATGGCTGGGTCCAAACTGAGCTGGCATAGTCGGCAAAAAAGGATAGATTGGAATGCAGCCCTAAGCGATTGTTCTTGGTTGAGATTATTTCAAGCATTCAATCTATCCCTTTTTGTTTTTGCATTTGCCACTCTAAGTGAACCGGGTACACCCAGACATGGGTCCCGGGCTCACTGTTCCACTGGAATCAACTTTGTGCATCAGCAGGTCCTGCATGAGGGTTGCCATTTTTAATTATGATGCCATACTTGTTGGGCAGCAGAAGGAAAGAAGGGTTCAACCCAGTGGGTTAATTTGGCATGAATTAGGTAGAACCTGCCCTGGCAATTTGGGCTCAACTGTTCACATGTGGAGCAGTGTCAGGACTGATTTGCATATGCATATGTCTGAGGTGGCATGGTGGGCAAAAAAACGATGGATTGGGATGCGACTCCTGAATGAATGCCAGCGGCTGAGATTAATTCAAGCATTGCATCCATCACCTTGTTGTTTTTCCATTTGCCACCTTAAGTATGAGTAGATGTCGGTCTTGTACCACTGGAACCAAGGTATACCTGGCTGAAGAGCCCTAACTAGGGTATAACTGGTCCTAGGTTGCTTGTGCTGTGGTTCACGGAGGACCTGGCCTGGCAGTTCGGGCTGTACTGTTACCATGAGGAGCAGGGTAAAGACGGATTTGCATATGGCTGGGTCCAAACTGAGGTGGCATGGTGGACAAAAAAGAATGGATTGGGATGCAGACCAAACGATTGCCAGTGGCTGGGATTAATTCTAGCATTCCATCCATCACCTTGTTGTTAAAGCTCAGCGACATCAGTAGGGTGGATCTGAGCCTGTTGTCTGTTCTCCTCAACATTATACAGAGTATATAGAGCATAATCAGCAACAGGATTTCCAACATTATTTTTGAGGCCAGCCCCATCCACATAGTAGGCCCATACACTGTTAGGTATTGATGCATCAGACAAATCTGTTTTGGGATTAGTGAAATGTCCAGCGATTAACAGACAGTCACGTGATTCTCCGTCTATCTTGAGGAGTGTGCATCAAAGAAACGTGGTTTATTACTAGACAACATGTTAATGTAATGTGAGATGCAATCAATAATGCATTGTCATAGTCGTAAAACTGGGCAGTAGGTAAATGTTGAGTTTTCGTGGTGACAAGTAAAACAGCTACAGAGTAGGGAACAGCACCATCCAGAGTGGACCCTAGTACAATGTTTTCAGAGGCTTCAACAAGAAGGGCAACAGCAGATACAGCCTTCTAACAGGGCAGAAGAGCCACTGCTACAAGGTCAAGAAAAGAATAGGCATCAGGTTTCTTCTGATCACCATGTTCTTCCACAAATATTTCCAGAGCACAACCATTTCCTTAATGGTAATACAAACGTGAAGTATTTGGAGTTGTTAGATAATCCCAAGGCAGGAATAGAGGCTAATGTCTGCTTTACGTACACAAATGCTCACTGTGCCTCCTCCGGCAACTGGAATGGTTCAGGGGTATCTTTCTTAACATTGTTCTATAGGGGTTACACCACAGATGTTTACCCAAAGTTCAGTATCTACAAAATACCACCTTCTCCAGAATGGAGCGTACTCTAGAGTTGGCGATGGATGTCTTTGATACGGTCTGTAGACTTGTGGCACTCCCCAGCTTACGTGTTGTGACCTAAATATCAAGAACAGGGGAGACCGTGTTGTAACTGTTACTTCAAAACCTTTTGCCCCTTCTTAGACAATTCAGTGAGCAAGTAAATAGAGTCAGTCCTCCATTGGTGCTGGGTGGCAGTAAGTAATTAACCAATCCGCAACGTGCTGAACAGATGTAGAGTCCGTCAGAAAGATCACTGTGTCAAGATCCTTGCTAAAGGCTTTGAAAAAGATAGAAAAACTCTCTATAGAGCTACGTGAGAGCATTAGCCACTTTAATTGTCCCTCACAGAACTGGAACGAGACCAGATACGCTGTCACCTTATGAATGGGAACAGAGAAGAAAGCAGAACATTCGTCTTCTTAGCAGAGGTGGGAATACAGGATACAATGGTGGCCTGGTCGGGAATCATTGGAAAACGGAGCAGTACAACATTGTTGACTGCTCTCAGACTCTGTACAAATGTTTAGCAATTTATCTTATCTTCATTCGTTATCAGGAGAGTTGGTGTACTACAAGGGCTCACAGTTGGCACTAACACTCCTTACCCAATTCAGGCAGGTCAAATTCCAGTTTCGACATCCATGTGCAAAGTGCAGAGTCCAGGTGCAGAGGGTCCTGTGAAATGTAAAGCAATGTCTTCATCGGATTACCTTGATTTCCATGGGTTCCGCAGACAGCCTACATTCTGCATCGTTTGCATCTTTAGAACATAGGGAAGAAGGTACTTAAGCAATTCCTTAAACTCTTTTGCATCATATGTTTTTGTTTGACTCTCTCGTCCCTCTGAGTTGCATAACACAGCAAATACATTTCATTAGTCTTTGGGGTGTTCAGTCTTAGGGACGTTCAAGTAGGCCTCTTCACCTGTGGAGTATAATGTCTTATTTATTTAAACAACCATTTTCGAACTACGACATTTACAGGTGGGCTGGGATCAACAGCAAGGCATACTGATTAGTAATATTGGTCCCTCGAGTTCGAGAGATAGAATTGATGACGTGGTTTGGGATCTTAGAGGTGGGAATGCCAACTCTATCGATGGAGAAGCCCAAGAGAGGTAAGTAAGGGAATTCAGGGGTAATCAGGGGTGATCTGCTGGCCACAGTTCAACTTGCAAGAATGGGTTTGCTGTTTATCAAACACTTCACATATGAGCCATGAGCCATTTTGATCATCACATGGCAGATGGCACATCTCGAGTTGTCCTGATACTGACAATATTCTGACTGTATTGCAACATTAGACATCACAATGTTTCCAATGTTCCAGTTGAACATAATGAAAACATGAACATTGCTGAGGGGCTCTGTCCCCAATTCTTGCGATGCCCCGTCCCCCTTACCCTGCTTCATGTGCACCCTTTTCTCCCTCTCCCTTTACCATTGCCCTTCCTCTCCCTTTTACGAACTGTTGAAATAATTGCATTTATAGGAACATTAATCTGAATTCATCAATTTCCTTCTTCCTTTCTTGCACTGCCACACAGTGATCAGCAATAGTAACTAACTCTGTTAGGCTTTTTGTTTGTCACCATGAGCAAATCGTTATAATTTGCTCCTAAACCTTCTGGAACAACCCAAGCAAAAAGACACTTCCTGATTTTTTTCCGCATGGTGCAAATTCCTGAGCATCTCTTAAACACCTCAAGCTACTTAAATAATCAGCTGGGGTTTCTCCTTTTTCTGCTTACAGTCTGAGATTTTGGCCCAGTCAGTCTTAACTAGACACGTTCTTCAAGGCATTAAACAAGCCATCCTTAGCTGTCGCTAGGGCCACATCATCAGTCGGTGCTTGATGCTGATAATTGGCCTTTTCTATTAGTCGTCCTCTTACTTCAGTCAGCACCATAAATCTAGGCAGCTGATTCACATAGCCCAGTTTGGCTCGTATCATTTACATACTGTGTGGAGCTCCTCACAGAATCTAGGAGGATTTTCGTGGATATTGGTGAACTGCCTCTTAGTGTTAACTAAGTCTGCCGAGAAACATGAGGCATGACTGGCCATTCTTTTATCCAATCTGAGGTTTTCTCTGAGAGGGGAAAGGGCATTAAAGGGCTCTTCCAGGGTTTGTCCTCATCTATGTCCCTAGAGAATGGGATGCGGTCTGTCAGGGGTATTCACGCTCCAAGCTCTCGCTAGCCAGCTCACAGTGCACCGGAGACTATGCTGTGTAATATTTGGGCTTTGAGCTCGATCGGTTTGGGGTCTAACAGGGAGTGATCAGAAGTAGTCTAGATAAGGATGTGGGGTGCTAGTCAGCCTCTTCTTGTGAGCGCCACACACCATCCCCTAATTCTTCACTGCCAGTCACACTGCTAGCTGCTGATCTCACGGTGCCCACGTGCACGCTGGCACTTTGTGCCACTGTTTCCAGCTGGGAGGTCATGTTTTGCAATCTGATTTTTTTTGCAAGACATTAACACGTATCATAAAGAATTATTAAAGGAAAGGGGTACCCCAAACATGCCCTTTCCAAATACCGATTCCTTATTGTTTCCTAAATCTATTTAACGATTCGGAAAACCTTTTCTGAAATGTTCAGTGGGTCAAGTATATGTCAAAAAGCGTCTTAGTGACTGGTGAACTTCGAATTTTCTAAAGCTGAGGGTTTATGACCATTAAAACACTTTGCGCATGAGGCCATTTATATCTTTGTTTTAATTGCATTAGGTAATTATTCTTGAAACCAGCTAGTCCTGAGTTTCTTGAAAATAAGCCCAAAGAAACCCTTTGGTTTATACTATAAACCAAGAAAAACCTTTTGAGTAAAGTGCTAAAGTTGGACGGAAATGCCGTACTTCTCAGAGGCCAGAAGTACCACATCAACGTAACTACAATTCAGCACAACACTGTTGGTCTTGTGTCTAGGGAGGTCTTTGGGAGAGTGTTTTTATTCATGAGACTGTTTTTTTAGTTTGTGATTCTGAGGGTTGTAGGTGTTTGTCTTTTGGTTGTCTGTGAACAAAAATTAGTGATCCTCATATTTAGGTCTAGCCTATTAGACAGTGCATGCGCTGTCTGTTGACAGACAGATTGTAAGCATACAGTGGGCTTAATTCCCAGCAAGGACACGTATCTCAAATTGTCCCAGTGAACAAAAATTGTAAGCTGTAACAATACAATCGTAATGCACGTTGTCAACAATACTCAGGCAATTAAGGGCCAGATGTGCCAAGGTGTAGAATACCAATTCCCAAGTTCCAAATTTTACCAAATCACAAATTGGAAACTATTCTTCTTAAATATTAAAGTGACCTTGCCTCAGATTGCAAATTGGTATTATTCGAATTTGCAATTTAGGAATTTCCTATTACTAATTCTACAGATTGTGAATTGGTATTCAGGAATAGCAGAATGCGAAAGTCTCGAGAACAGCTTAATGACATCGCAATAAGGAAGTGTGTACACACATAGGGGGTTATTACAACTTTGGAGGAGGTGTTAATCCGTCCCAAAAGTGACGGATATACCACCAGCCATATTACGAGTTCCATAGGATATAATGGACTTGTAATACGGCTGGTGGTATATCCGTCACTTTACCGTCACTTTTGGGACGGATTAACACCTCCTCCAAAGTTGTAATAACCCCCATATTCTCTACAGTACTCTGTAGCAGAGAGAAAGGCACGTTTTGTGTGCTTGGTATCCTGCTTACAAATTAGAGGCATTTGGAACAACATTTTCACATCATGTCCTGAGAAGAGACAGGAAAACTGGGGGATGCAAAAGGAAACTGAAATTCAGTGCAGTGAAAAGAAGCTGGAGGTGCTCACTGAGAAATCTGTTCATCATAATGATGAGTTTTTTGGGAAAAGCTCATTACATATTGCTGATGACCAGACAAAACAAATTTGGAAGGCCATTAAAGACAAATAAATGTTGTGAGAGTGACACAGCGTACCATTGAGGAGATAAGGAAGCAGTGGTAGGACGTACGTTCATGCACAAAAGAAGAAACAAATGGGAGACCCCCAACCCAGCCACCTCCAGGAGACCTCTGAGAAAGCACTTTTAACTGGTCCGGGGAGGAGAGACTATCTACGCCACGATACCTGAATGGTAACAGTGCCTTTATAAATATTTTAAATAAATAAATCAAGTATAGTTGGGATTTCTGGAAACAAAAACCTCTGCCCCACCTACTACATCCAAAGATAAGTGTAAAATTATTAAAATGTATTTTTAAGATGTAATAGTTAACCAGGAAATTATTTACATGAATAGCATTTGAAAACAACTCTCTTGAGCAATGACTATGACCTTTCTGATGCATTCTTGGAGATGCAGTCTATAGACATTAGCGTACTCTTAACAATAACTTCAGATTTTACAAAAAAATTATACACATTTATGAATGTTTAAAAACAACTTTAAAAGACAATTTAAAAAAGAAATGTAATTTTAATTTCTTTTAATACAAAAACGTAGCTTTTAGATTCGGCATACAATAAACATTTTGACCCATATTTATGGACTTTGTGGCACAGGACAGAGTAGCAAGTCATCTTGCTGCGTTGTGACACAGGGAAAGGCAGCAATGCGCCATATTTATCCAATACTGCACAGTCCTGTCCTTTCCCTCTGTGCTGGCCCCCTTTTCGCAGCCTAGCGCCTGCGCAGGCACACTTGAACCGTAGTGCAAGGGCGCCTGAGTTGTATGCAGGATTGTTTTTGTGCAAGAAAGGACACCTTCTTGCGCAAAAACAATCATAAGAGGCGTTTTCTTCTTTCTATGTGTGCTACAAAACGCAGCAGCACACATAGAAAGAGGAAAAATAAGGAGAAATAAACATATTTCTCCTCTTTACATTTTCCTGGGAGGGTGTATCTTTTTGGTGCATTCCCAGGTTTACAAGTTCTTGTAAATCTGGGAATGCATCACTATCCATGGACGTTGCATGGGAACACCAACGCAGCACCAAAGGAAATGCCTCCCTGGTGCAGAGTAATGTAACGCAGCGATTTGCACTGTGTTACCTTCCTCAAGGTTTATGAAGCCAAGCAGGGAATATTTACTTACCAGCTGTGCCCAGTTTCTTCCATTACTGTCATGCTAGTCTGTTTACAGTACCCATGTAAGCATAATCATAGAATACAAAACATGGGAGATAGATGAAGGAGAGAGTGTGAGATGACTTGCCAACTGCTTTGATGGCTAATAAAGCTTTATTTGTATGTAATACTTCCCACGTGTATGATATACTCTCCCATGTTTTATCAGCGAATCTGCATGATGTATTACATATAGGTTAAAATGTGGTCATACTAGAGAAATATTTCATCCCTTTGACAACGTTTTTCAGGGCTTTTCTTTCGATTTTGTAATGAGTTACTCTGTTGACTGCTGGAAGAACACCATTGCACGGGCACTGATCATGCCATGCAGGTAATTGGTGCAAGGTATGTCTTTAGGCATTCCCTATGCTCAGTGCTGAAGTTACCAATACCTGTGTCAGGGCTTTGTCAGTAAAGGTCTATCCTCAAGATCACTGGAAAACTAAGTGTATTCAAAAACATGCTAAAAATGATTTTCCAAAAAGGTTCCCACTTATTTCTAAAATAGAAAATCTATTCTCTAACCATAAATTGTCACAGGAAACAATATATGATCCAGTTAAAAAAAGAAGACAAGTACCTGAGTCATTTAAAATAAGTAGTGAGTGTCCTGCATGCAAAAATGGCATTGGGTCCTCGGAGACAAAGAGCCCGCAAGTGCACTTGGCTACCAGTTTGTTATTGTTAAAATAAACCAAGTGCACTTTGTGCCAAGTAAAATAAGTTGAAATATGTTTGTAGTTAACAGAGCGCCAAATGAAAAATAATAAAAGATGAATTTGAATATAAGCAAATGCAAAATAAGTATAGCCTTGTAAAAATATCTCTAAATTGAAAAAGTGCAGCGCAGACCAGCTGGAATCTGAGAAAAAAGGAAAAGAGATCCTGCAAAACCCCAAGTACTTTTATGATGATTTAAATAATTCACATTATGCAGAAAATAATGTGACATTTTTAAAATACATAACATTTGTTAGCAACGGATGTAAGAAACTACAACATTACCTGAGATTAAGCACATTTCTCTTGCTTTCCATCCGTTTTCTGTCCAGACATGTATTTGTTGAATACGCAAACATTCGTTATTAATGTAATATTTTCATCAGAAGCAGGATACTCATTTTTAAGTTACGTTGCATTATTTCATTTCTTGCACATCATTTCTTCCTGCACATAACATGGTGAAGAAGCTTCACATAATAGAAAATGGAACTTTCACTCCTGATAACCAGCTGCAGAGTTTCAGCCTTGACAAGTTATATCTTGTTAGTTAAGAAAAAGATACAGAGATGAGTGAGACGAACATTTTAATTTACACTATTTTTCTGTTTTAAAGAGAAAGAGACTTGTGCACATTGATTTGCATGCACGTTTTAGAGGCCTATTGTTAGAAACTTAACAATTATGTCAAGAACACTTTTTAAAATGTCAATTAGCTTTATCAACTGCAGTGCCTAGCCTATTACTGCGCACTGGAACCAGTATCTATACCAATAGTAATCGCCAGGCATGACCTCTACCCATGCCGTGTGGGCACTGCGGACATGGACTTCGGGCATGCGCAGTGTGTCAGAGCCTTGCCACAGTACTTCAGGTTTTGGCTTGAGGCAGTAAGCCTAGGACATTGATGAAGACCATACCCTGCACCTAGTATCATAGCTTTCAGCCAATGGAGAACATGGCCCTTGGGCAGTGAAGGTCATGTTCTGGGCCACAAATGCCTGTCCTGCTTATTATAAGGTTAGCTAACCTTAAAAGTGGAATGTGGCCCTGGATTTCCTGACACTAAACGTAAGCCATAGCCTACTGCTTTGACTGTGTGTTGAAACACCCATGGATGCATTGTAAGCTACCCTATGTGTACAGCTGACTATCCTGTTCTAGCAAAACTGAATGGCTATCCAGTCAACAGACTATTTTCCTTTTGTATATAGCACATGCGCACTATTAATCACCCTTGTCACAATTAACTAGCATTGTGCAATTGTCTGTAGCACCTACTTTATAGATATTTTTTTGTATAATTAAACTCTATACAATACAAATATATTGTATGTATATTTGTACTATTCAATGTGTTTTGTGATGCCAAGGGAGCTTAGGGTTAAAGCTCCCTCCGAGGGAGCAACTATTTTTGTTGCTCAACCTATATTAGAACATTGGAATGCTGGGGGCTCCATTGAAAACAATGGAGTGCTGCGGGCTTTTACTGGCCGGTAAAAGCCTGCAGCGCCAACATTCCAATATTCGCTTTGTTCACAGCAGCAGCTGTGAACAAAGCCTCACGGAGCCCGAGGGGATTTTAATCCCCTCGGGCTCCGTGATTTTTTTTTTTTTTAATAGAACATTCTGCCCTGAGTGGCAGAATGTTCTAATAGCCTTAGAACCCACCGTAGCAGGCTCTACCGGCTATTAAAGTCCCTCTCCCTTGTTAAATGCCCTCGCCTTCGGCTCGGGCATTTAACGCGGGGAGCGGGCCTTTAATAGCCGGTAGAGCCCGCTACGGCGGGTTCTAAGGCTATATTAGAACATTGGAACGTTGGCAGCTCCATTGAAAACAATGGACTGCTGCGGGCTTTTACTGGCCGGTAAAAGCCAGCAGCGCCAACATTCCAATGTTCTCTTTGTTCACAGCAAGAGCTGTGAACAAAGCCTCACGGAGCCCGAGGGGATTTTAATCCCCTCGGGCTCCGTGAATTTTTTTTTTTTAATAGAACATTCTGCCCTGAGTGGCAGAATGTTCTAATAGCCTTAGAACCCACCGTAGCAGGCTCTACCGGCTATTAAAGTCCCTCTCCCTTGTTAAATGCCCTCGCCTTCGGCTCGGGCATTTAACGCGGGGAGCGGGCCTTTAATAGCCGGTAGAGCCCGCTACGGCAGGTTCTAAGGCTATATTAGAACATTGGAACGTTGGCAGCTCCATTGAAAACAATGGACTGCTGCGGGCTTTTACTGGCCGGTAAAAGCCAGCAGCGCCAACATTCCAATGTTCTCTTTGTTCACAGCAAGAGCTGTGAACAAAGCCTCACGGAGGCCGAGGGGATTTTAATCCCCTCGGGCTTCATGAGGAATTTGTTTTATCCAATAGAACATTCTGCCCTGAGTGGCAGAATGTTCTAATAGCCTTAGAACCCGCCGTAGCGGGCTCTACCGGCTATTAAAGGCCCTCTCCCTTGTTAAATGCCCGAGCCGAACGTGAGCGGGCCTTTAATAGCCGGTAGAGCCCGCTACGGCGGGTTCTAAGGCTATATTAGAACATTGGAACGTTGGCAGCTCCATTGAAAACAATGGACTGCTGCGGGCTTTTACTGGCCGGTAAAAGCCAGCAGCGCCAACATTCCAATGTTCTCTTTGTTCACAGCAAGAGCTGTGAACAAAGCCTCACGGAGCCCGAGGGGATTTTAATCCCCTCGGGCTTCATGAGGAATTTGTTTTATCCAATAGAACATTCTGCCCTGAGTGGCAGAATGTTCTAATAGCCTTAGAACCCGCCGTAGCGGGCTCTACCGGCTATTAAAGGCCCTCTCCCTTGTTAAATGCCCGAGCCGAACGGGAGCGGGCCTTTAATAGCCGGTAGAGCCCGCTACGGCGGGTTCTAAGGCTATATTGGCAGCAGGAAGATTGCTGAGGGTTTTCCACGAGCACAAGAAAGGGTTAGCGCTGAAATGTGCAGGTGCTGATAACCACCTGTACCCTTTATAGTTGCCCTTGTCCTTAATGAAGGAAAGGTTACAAGGGATCCTTCTCCTTCCAGTGGTAGAGCAGACCTGCTCTTCTCCTCCCCGTCCACCCTCCTCTTTGACCGTGGTATTCCCCAGAGAGCACATTGAAGAGCCAAAGTCCATCTGTAAGGACCTTAGTTTAATTTTCCCTCTTTGATTTATGAAGTTTTTGACCCTCATTATGAACGCTCTGTTCCAAAAGTGCAGACTGAAAAAAATCCACTCATTCATTTGATGGCGGCAGGTACAAGGCTCTCTGGCCACAGAGATTGCCACTGAACATAGGGAGTTTCCTGCAAACACACTGTTGGGTTCTGTTCTTACCTAATGTTGGATGTTGGGATTATGGAATGTTAATATTGGAATGGGAGCAGGTTGGTCGGTATCTATGGACCTCACTGTTGACCTACCGATAAAGTATTTGTTTGTACCTGGTGCCTGTGGATCGTCTTTGCACACACTTGGCTGTTATTATCATGCCCTGTGCCTTTAAGGACATACTACTATAGCCTTAGAGCCCGCTGTTAAAGGCCTGCTCCAGAGTTGAAGGCCCCAGCCGAAGGCCACTGCCACTAGAGAGCAGAATGTTTTAATAAAAATAACAAAGTCCTCAGATTAAAATTCCCTCGGGCTCCCTGAGGTCTTTGTTCACAGCTGTTGCTGTGAACAAAGAGAACATTGGAATGTTGACACTGGGGCTTTTACCAGCCAGAAAAAAACAGAAGCACTCCATTGTCTGCAATGGAGCTCCCAACATTCCAATGTTCTAATTTGAATTAAATATCCTTTTTACCGGGCAGCCGATGACATGGGATGACTTGGTGATATGTTATGATATGGGATCTCTGAGCTATGCCTGTATGGGAAGACGGCCTAAGTAATGTCCACTAGGCTTTTACCAAACTATAACAGTCATTTATGACCAAAGATGATCATAGTATCAGCTGCCTAGTTCTTGAATGAGAACCCACGAGAAGTGACCAGCTCTGCTTGGTCCTTACTATTCATTAAAAAATATGGGATGGCAGACCTGAAACCCGCTGGTTCTCAAAGCGCGCTTCCCAATCAAAGTCCCTTGAGAAATCACTGTCAGATGATATCTCTCCCTTTCACGTTGGCTTGTTTAGAAAGCAGAAACTAGAATTAATTACATGCTGATATTCAAATATTTCTAAGAGATGCATGTCAAACAGGCATTGACATTGTTTATCAGTTTTTCGGCTTTATTCATGCTTGTTTTGTTTTGTCATGGGTTTTTGCGCAACTTAATTGTTGGGTGAGTTGCCAAGCCCCCATAAATCTAAAAAAAAATAATACTGGCTCAAAGGAAAGCTATTTTTTTTTCTCAAAACACTCACGTTGGCAGCATGGTCTATGGCACTGATGGAAATGACTGTGTTTTGATGTGCTTCTTTTGAAAGGACAGAATGACGTCATTTACAGTGAAGTTACCCAACAGCTCATGGTGTATATCACAGCGGGTGGAAAAATAATGTGAAGGAGACAGTAACAGACCATTAGATAAATAGGGGTGGTTGAAGGTTCCTCTATGTAAGTATATTGTACATATAATTTTGGTAAAATCAAAAGGTCATGGCTAACACCAGGCCTAAAAATATTCATAGTTCTTCGGTGTTCTGTAGCAAATTGCAAAACTATGTCGCTGCAACACTGAACCCAACAGGAAGACCTAATACCTGGCCCCAATTCGTATCAAATTAGACAAAAAAATGTTTTCGCCTTTTGAAGTTTTGAAGTTAATGTTAAAATATATTGTTCTTCTCCATTCTTCTAAAAAAAACTAAAACGACAGTACCATGCTCAGCTTCGCCTCCATCTTCACATTTGGCCTTTGTAACCCCAAACATTTGGTGGGAGTCATTAACAAGAATAACTTCCCCCACACGTGAACATACCATAGACAACATTTTTAGCCCCACAATGATATATTCCTTATAAACAGGCACTTCATTCATTCCGTTCAGCACGTTCTCACTCCTTGTGACTCCGCATTCAACTGGAATGAATATCACGAAAAAACTGATTTTCCCATTTTACCACTGCAAGATATTAAACACTGTTAGCATGCTTCTTTGATCTTTACCTTCTTGCGGAAAATCATAAATATTATTGATACAATCGATCTAGGAAATCCATAATCATAGCAAAATATGATAAAGGAGTCAAAGGCTCGACGTAGATCATGAGACGTGTCAGATCACGTAAGGAAAGTGAATGCACAGTAGAGGTTATGTTGCTGTTGTTGGGAAAAGGGAGGCTGAGCTCTGCAACTACCAACACATTTGCTTGACCATACCCCAACATCCAGGCAAATACTGCATATCCCTCACAACTGCTTAAGCCTCATTTCCATACAGAGATTGCATACATGCCAAAAGCAGGATTGAGAGACTCACCTACCCGGAATCAAAATACCCACAATGTGACTCTGGTACAAAAATACAAACACTCGACTGTGCCAAATGAATCGTTTACTCTATGGTAAATATAGCTCACACCACAAATGAAAAAAAAATAATAATATATATATATATATATATATATATATATATATATATATATATATATATATATATATATGTCAAGTAGCAACTACAGGCCATAACTCCAGAAACTGGTTCAAGTTCACAACATTCACACAAAAATGCACACATCTGCATACCTGCACACCCATACCAACAAACCATACAAAGGTGCAGCCTCAATAACGAAGTCAAACACAGGAATGCACCGTGAACTGTGGCGACGATGACACCCTGCCAGAAAAGATGCTCTTGGTAGACGTGTATCTTCCCCTGGCATGTGCTCTCGTGGAAACATTCGAGGAGGACGAGAGCCTACTGGGGAAGGAGATTTCCACAAAGGACACCCACTGACTTCACAGACCCAAATGCCTACAAATGTCTCTCACCAACGACCTCAGCAACAACCTAGAATACCTGGAGAGGCTGGTATCACACCCCAGAAAGACCGCAGTTCTAGCTGCTACGTACACAATAGTACAAGGCCACATCTCCTTCCAGTGAGTCACCACAGAACCACCTGCAAGTTCACAAGCATTTATTTTCAAAGGCTTGGCAAGTTTTAGAAGCACTCAAACTTCAAGTCACACGATCTAGTACCTTTCCAATGACATCACAGAGGATAACAGAAGCCCAAAGAGGCAATGTAGGTGACAGCTGAGGCCATTGTCTGCTCACATTTCACGTCAAAAAGTTGTGGTTAACTCAGGGTTAGTATGAGCCTGTCGTGGGCTGCTGGTGTCATCGCTTGTGCCGCTCATGTCTGCACACCTCTGTAGCATGGGTGAGTTTTGAACCAGTAGCACATTTGGTAGCTGGTGTGAGTGGCGTTCAGGGGAAAAATAACAGTGGTCGATCTTAGATAGGTTGTGCATGGTTACAGTGGTGTATGAATTGTTACATATCTAGAGTTGTTGTACTACCATTCATTGCTGGTCCTTTTCCACTTTGCTGAGCACTGAGTGAGTACGGACTGCACTTACAATGGCATTATCTTTGCTGTATGGACACTGGACCGGTCTCAGCCTATGAAGTTGTGGTCCACTGAATTGTGGGTGCACACGTCGAGTGCTGGAATGTATTTGTGTTAGTGATGGTAGATGTCTGTGGGCTCTATTGGCATGTTGGCAACTCCTGCTCATAACGTTTGCACCATCCATGCCTCAAGTGGATAGTTGTTTTTCTGTGACTGAGCTACTCTTTGTAGATCCATGTGATGTGTGATCTTCATCACGTTTCAGTCTGTTGTGCTAAGAAGATCTATCCACAGTGCAGCGGGTGCAGTTAGACTGGAACTCAGGGGTGGAGGAGGCCTACCACAGCAACATCATTATGGCGGTATTTTTTCTACCAAAGTCAGATAGAAAGGACCATTTTTCGTGCGTGCATTAAGTCCTATATTCCCCTTTAATGCCAATGCTTTGATGGACCCTTTGCATGGTATTGATGCTTTCTGCAGATGCACCACACGTTTCCCGGTTCATCGTTTCTATTGGGTAGATGTATCTTTCCATTTTGGCCTGTGTCTGACTGTAGTTCATGTTGCTTTGTGCATATCCTGGACCATTTGTGTTGATTCTATCTCCTGGCGTGTGCTCCCTGGTGGTGTGTTGCTGTGCAGTTGCTCTAGGATTTCTCTGCCTGTTGGACAAGGTCTGTGTTGTTCTGAGTTAATGAAATCTCGGCCTTCACGGGCGTCCTATGTGAGGGATCCGCCACTCAGCTGGAACGCTTGGCTTGCATTGCTCAGAATCCAACAACAGCCATAGTCTCTGAGAGTGCT
This sequence comes from Pleurodeles waltl, assembly GCF_031143425.1. NCBI lineage: Eukaryota > Metazoa > Chordata > Amphibia > Caudata > Salamandridae > Pleurodeles > Pleurodeles waltl. The sequence goes on from NC_090445.1 coordinate 339,678,228, forward strand.
GTTTTTGCAGGAGGGCTGTTTGCCAGGGCTTTAAGTGGGGTGGGGCCTGCCGGTGCTCAGCACTGGCAGTTCTGAAAAGCAGATGCCGAGACCGGTCCCAATTGGCCATGTTTGCCCTCACCCTGAGGGCAAAAAAAAACCTCCTAACTCGGCAGCAGTACCACCATGCGTTGCCTTTGGATGTAACTCCAAAGAGACTCATTACTGGTACGTCACAGTCTCATCATTTCACGAGGAAGAGGCAATGGTGTCTGGAGTACTATCTCGTGAGTGTGGTGGTAGGGGCACTCAGACTAGGCTACCATCTCATGAGTGTGCTGGTAGGTGCACTCAGACTAGGCTACCATCTCATGAGTGTAGAAGAGGGGGAAATAAGGTCTGCACTGCCATCTCATGAGTGTGGCGGAAGTGGTGCTGTGGTCTGGACTACCATCTCATGAGTGTGGCAGAGGGGGAGATCAGATCTGGTCTACTGTAACAAATATGGCTGCACTGTTGAGCAACTTCTGTCCCCTTGACTATGCTTCTCTCCAGTGCTTAATTTGTAAATAAAAAGGTGCCAGTGCCCAAAGCTCTCCTCTTAAACACGCGGCTGCTGCAACTCAATGTGTGAACACGGAATACTGAGGCGGTGTACTCCTGAAGCCATCTTGGGCCGCTTCAATCCATATAAAACCACTCCCTGCCCCTTCAGCTCACTCTTGTAGCTTTCTACTTTCTCCCTTTAAGACACTGTTTCGTTTTTCTCTTCCTCCGTCTTTCCCATATGTGTCTTTTGCTCGCAGCAAATGCTTGAGGCAGAAGAATAAGCCCCGGCCCTCAAAAATAAGTGCCGGTGCTCAGCACCGGAAACAACAAGCACAAATTAAGCACTGCTTCTCTCCATTTGAGCTATGGCATTCACCAGGGCTTGCCTTACACTTCCAACTTCCATTTCCCCCCCTCGACATTGATCCATTAAAGTCTGTGATTTTTGCTTCTATCCAGGAAGTCAGGTGGCTGAGGAGCAGCGACTTCTATAAATAACACCATGAGTTAATAAACGTGCCTAATTTCAGGGGATCTTCAGATGTGCAGATCTGGCCTGTGCCACTCTCCTGCTGAATCCCAGCTCAGAAATTGTTCTTGGGTCCTGTGCATTTGACTTCTGATAAGTGCTTTTTCAATTTTGAATCCAAAATGAGTTAACATTGTTAGAGAGCTCATGATGGGGATGTCAGACCTGTGCGTCAGGTTGTGAAGGCACCAGAAAGGCCATAGCTATCACTTTACCAGCAGCGCACAAGGTGCCTTTCACATCCAGCCATTCTTAATATTTATTTTTCAATATAAACAGCACAAGAGAAGATCCGCTGGCTCAGCTCGTCACCGGTGTGTCATTCTTTAAATAAATATGAGAACTCGTAAGAAGCGCAGATTATTGTGTAATAAAATAAGGATTTGCTCCCTCCAGGTTCGCAGTGGGAAGGGGCGAGGGGAGCAGCGAGCGGCGCTGTACAGGGATATGATAAATATTGTACTGCCGGGGAACGAATGTGAGAAAGATGTCACATGTGCATGTCTGTGTGTGTCTGGGAGAACGAGCTCTCAGACAACAGAATAGATGCAATGACATATGTATATTTATGCAAATCCCTGTCGAACAATGTTTGACTTTCAAAACAAACAACCAAGAGACGCGCATTTACATAAGTCAGGGCTTACATCAGTAAACCAACATCGGTTGCTCTCATCCATCCCATTAACCCGAGCATCCTTTTACCACCAGTCGCTCATTTCAATCTGCCTACGTCCCTGCCCCGCCATCGATTCAACATAGCGTCGGAGGTAGCGGACGTGACATTACAGTTCCTTTGACTCGATGACATCACGAGATTAACCCACTGCCCTTGCTTAGCAAATCAATAGCCTCCTATCTGCTGGTGTCAGTGGAAGAGAAGGAGGGCAACAGAGAAAGTAGACATGGCTTCTAGAGCCCGGTTTGTTTCTGTTCCTGCTAGAGTCTTCATGACCCCAGGACAAGAGGCAAAGAGCAGTGGCAGGTTGTCAAAGATCATGCAAGGGGTAGAAGGCTAGCAGCTGCTGACCCTTCCTAGATCCCTTTTAGTGATGTCCATGCTAGTTTTGTGAATGCATGATTGAGGAGGGCATAAGAGCACTTCTACAGAATAGAGTCAATGACAGGATTACTAACCTGCAATCTTCATTAGTCCGTTCTTCATCCCATACTTACTCTATGAGGAGAGAGCTCCGCCTTCCCAGACCTTGTAAAGCTCTGAATAATAGTGTTGACCTAATTCCTACATAGGCCCCGCAACCAACATGCCTCCATAAAGGGCTGGCCTGCTGGAATCCTATCCTGTATGGTACGAACCCTCCAACCAGGATCACACCAACCACTTCCAGGTGAGATGATGTGAATGTAAGTACTAGAAAAGGGAAGATAGAATGCTGATTCTTAAAGCTATTGTGTATAGAGAATCATGATTTTATTAGAGACAAGGAGGCTAGCATGCGCTATGCATTACCTTTTAATTACTATCTCCAAGCAGCAAACACATCAACATTAAAAAAAATAGAACACTGTATAACACATAAAGTGAAATAGAACACTCAGTCCATAAAACACCCTCAATATTCCATCTTCTCTTTCTACTGTATCCTTGCCATCCTCCTTGTACTCCTTTCCGACTTATCCAAAGGTGTCTATTGATTATCTGCAAAAGAAAGTAAATCTATAATATTCCATTAAAACAACTTAACCAACCAAAAAATTACAGGAAAAGCATGTACAGCAACCCACAAACCACTTTATTTTCAATTTATTGCAACATTTTCTTACTAGATGCTATGCAATCTAAAATCTTAAATGTTCTCCCTTTCCCCTTTTCTTCAAAGACTTGGAAAAGGGAGAGAAGGAAATTGCTGGTCTCCGTGTCTTTAATAAAATCATGATTCTCTATACACAATAGCTTTAAGAATTGATATTTTAGGTCAAGACAGAAGAGTAGCTTTATGCATGTTCAAAGCGTTTTAATGCAAAGCCTGAAACATGTTCAACAGGCTTGAAACAGAACTCCATGAAAACCTCAGCATCTGACCAATATGCTGCCTTCATAATCTCTTCCAGCTGGGCCCCTGCACAGAAAACCTTTGAGATATTATCTCCTCCCAAAGAATGTGACTTAACTATAGTAGTATTCACAACTGCCTCTTCATAACTGCTTTAAGCTATCTAGCAATAGTAGCTACTGAAACATCCCTTTAAGTTTAGAATATAAAATCAACTGTTGATTCACACCATCCCTTCTGAACTCTTGAACCCTTGACTCATACTCAACACAACCTGCCACACAAAACTTTGGGCAATCCTTAAATCTGTCATAATCTTGGTCTTCTGCCATATCTCGAAAAACTCTCCATCAGGTTGATAAAATCTACTGCCTACATCCAATGCTCTTACATTTGAAACCCTTCTGAATGAAACTAAACAATGTAAATTCACTAATTTCCACGTCAGTTCCATGAAAAGGAAAAAGCCTATTAATTGGCCGATTCTCAAACAACCTAAAATCAAATTAACCCTACATATCAAAGGGCTTCACCTAACAATAAACCCTCCAAAAGAGAGTGAATTGCAGCTATCACTGATCGATAACCCTTTATTGTCCTATAGGAAAAAATCTTATTTAACAAATCTGCCAAAAATGTGCAACCTCTATCTCATCTGCCTCCAAAGGATCCAAATCCCTTGTCAGGTGCCAATTTATCCAGACATTCCGTGCACTTCAATATCTCTTCTTATTCCTGAAGCCCACAATTCCACGAGAAGCTCAGAAGCCTTTTCCGAAAGTCCAATGAATCTTCCTGAATTCCTGCCATTTTTCAAACTAGAATGCTGAGCATGTGTGAATTCACTAAAGGATGTTCCTCTCCTGTACCTACCAAGATCCCTCTGCATGACTGAACCAAAAAAATGAAATTCCACAGCCAACTTCATCCCGAAGGGAACCAAATCTGAACTATCCATTAAGGAGTCCCCAGAACTATTAGACACATCTGTCTCTTTATTTGGACTAATAATCTCTGAATCATTGTGAAAGGTTTCAGACTCTTTTGAGTGAATGCTTCCACCACCATTGCTTCCGGATCCGGGCGCCAATTGAAATATCGAAAGAGAAGCAAACACATCTACTTCTTTTGGACAGCATATCTGATTCTATCTTCCAAAAAATGTCCCTTCCCAACTTCCACGTGCTATAATCCATTAGATTTCATTAATTTCAATTCACTATCGCATTTTCCTTCCCTTGTAAATACTGAGTTGTCAATTGTTTTCCGTGTTCCTGGCAAATTCCCACAACTTTTTCGAAATTTCTGATAACTTTTTTGACCTTCTCCCCTCCTGATCTGTTTCTATAAGTCTCTGCTGTTATAATGTCCATTTTTAATAAGACTGATCTGCCTTGCAAATGATCCTTGAAACTGGGAAAAGCAAATAGACCCACAGTAATTTCTAACAAAAGTATCTGATCTTCTTTCTCCTCACAATTCCATTTCCCTCCAGTTTCCTGAGTTGAACACATTGCACTGCAACCGTACCTGCTTGCATGCAAATCTAACTCAAAACCTGGTACTGTCCCCAAAACGGCTTGACCATTTCAATCTTTCATGTTCCTCAACCATTAAGTAAACTCATTTTCTTTGTCACTTTCACCTTGTCTCCCTACCAAAGAAGCTTTGACAAACATGAGGTCTTCAAACATTGCAAAGCCGTGTAATGCAAGGGTCCAAGAAAAAAAGCTTGAATCGATGAGGACAGAAAACCAATCACATGAGCTAGCTCCCTCAAAGGTACTTCCTGTCTTTCTCCTATATGATGTACATCTCTTTTTATCAATTCTATTTTCCTCTCTGGTAACTGAAGCTGCATTTACACTGTTTCTATTGTGAAACACAAAAAATCAGTTGTCTGTGAGGGTTGAAAGATCGATTTCTCCTGAATGATAATAAAACCTAATCTTTACAACAGATCTGTTACCATAGACAAATTGTTATGGTTGAGGGATATGTCTGAGTATTGTGACATGGCAGGAATCTGGAATGTGAAGAATGTCATCTAGAATGCGCTGGGAAAAGGATTCTTGGGGAATCAGTTGCAGTCCAAGTTGCCTGCTGCTAGGTTGGTGGTTTTATGCTTGAGCCATTCAATACATTAACTTAGAAGTACGCTGCAGATTGGAGTGGATTCTTCAATTATAACATTGGTGATGAGGATAGGATCCATCCGGACAAGTAACCACCAACCTCCCCTTTTATTGGAACCTACACTATGAATATTTGATGAAACGTGTGACTACGTCTTTGAGAGAAACGTTTCTTTCACGCCACAAAGCTGGCAAGCGCCTACTTTTATATTTTTTTCAAAGAAAGAGCATTTGAAGTTTGCATGTCCATTTCACATACCATTACTGTTGCTGATGGTATGCGAGCATGGTAGCTCCATGAACGAGCGTTGGAACATCCATCTGGATCTCCTCGAGCCATTTGTACATGGATACTTGATCTTGTAGATATAACTTGTGGTGGTTGCGAGCGCAAGTCAGGAAGTTCAACTTTGCATGTGACGAGAGTAATGGCATATGCTTCATGTTGTCTCAAAAGAGCTGAGAAGAGATACTTTGTGACTGAGCATGAGGATCTGGTGATTGCTTAGGCTATTCATCATTTCAGGTTTTTCTTGTGGGGCATTCCGATCGTGGTAAAGACAGATCATCGCCCTCTAGTAAAGGTGTTTTCATGTAGAGATAGCTGTATTTTGACTATTAAGATTCCTGAATGGTAAGAAGGTGTAACTGAAATCAATTATGTAGCGGAATATCTTCCTGTAGTAAGTAATCATTTTGCAGATTGTCTTTCTCATTTTCTGGAAGATAAAATTGTTGACCCTGGCATGGATAAGGCAGAATTTGGAATTAAATAGTCTGAATGGATGGTTTGAGTGAAAGAGAATGCTATAAATAAAGAAGATGGGACAAAAACAAGGGACAAGGACACATAATTGAAGGTGGTGAGTAGTTTAATGGTGAATAGCTTGCCTGATATCCGGGATGTTTCTATGTCTGTGAAGAGGTACTGGAATATGCAGTTTAGTAGCTGATGATATTCTAAGGGGGAATAGAGTGGTGCTATTCCTGGAAATTAGAGTAAAATTAATCAATTTAGCTCATGAAGGTTATTTGGGTCCTGTGCCTTTGGTATTGTCCGTTTGGTAATGTGCCTCGCAGGAAGAGTCCGTTGTCCAAGGGAATGGAAATGAGAATTTCACAGATGATGTTGTACAAAGTTCAAACAATGTAAACTGTTTTTTTATGGACTCAATGCAGACGTCTTTGAGTGAGCTAAGGGACTTGCAGGAAGATGCTCCTGTAATGAGAAATTGAAATGGGAAAAATTAGGCAATAAAAAAAATTATCAATATTTGTATGTGAATGCAGAACAAAAATGTATCTTGCGAGACCCAATGTTGCAACCTATGTGTAAATACGTTTGTAATCAAACTCATGCAGGAAGAGATAGTCTGGTTAGGATTTTTACGAAATACTGGTGAAATATGGGATTTCTACATGTTGCTGAAGGTATATGTAGTTGATTTATATTGTGTCATTTAAATAAGCAGATTAAAAAAAACTGTTACAATCATGAATCACATTGAGATAAGAGGGTTTACTTACAAGACTGCAGGTGGACTTTATCGAGATGCTACACTGTAATAGTCTGAAGTGCATCTTAGTAATACTCTGTATTTTCTCAAAATGGGTTGGGAATTCCCCACTAGGAGAGCAGAGAGCCTTACATATGCCAAATTGTTGCAGGAGTTGATCCCAAGATTAGGCCTCCTGACTTTTATTGACACTGATTGTGGCACACACTACAGAAATAAGTGTTACAGATAATCTGTACAGCTTTGGAAATTAAACAATTGTTCCATTATTGCTATAGACCACAGTTTTCAGGAGTAGTAGAACAAACAAATGGCACTCTCAAAAATAAATTGGAAAAGTGTGTGCTTTAACAGGTTTGAAATAGCCTGACACACTTCCCTTTGTATTGATGAGTATGATAAGTACTCCAGCATGAATCCAGAGGGGGGGTGGTTAAGGTTTCTCTGAAACTTATGATGGTCATGTACAAGGTTGAGAGCAAAGGTTTCAGGTGAGTGTATAATTCAAGTGAAGAGTCTGAAATGTCTAAAGTCCAGTAGCAGAATGTTCAAAGAGGTGAACTGTTGCAATTCAAAAGAGCAAAGTATGGGTGGCAGCAAGAATAAGGAGTCTCTGCTCAAAACAGTAACAAATTGCATTTGAAAATCAGAGCCAAAAAGAACTCCTTTGGAGGAAAGAAATTCGCGGTGGGAAGGGCAGACAAAATATAGTATGAGCAAAGTAAAAACTCAAGTTTAAGTCAAGGCTTTGAGAAAAACAGAAACCAAAGTACTGTTGCTAAAAAAAGAAGGGTTGAAGATATAGCCAGAAATAGAACTTGTGAACAGAAACACTGTAAGAAAGAGAAGGATTGTGAGAGACATTTGAACCTAGAAGCTGATGAGAGCGAATCACCAGGTCCTAAAAGACAAATGAGAAGGAGAGTTACAAATCGAAAATATGCCTCACTAGAGTGAGTGTGTATAGCTACAATATCAGAGGAAGAGACAGATAAGGACCAAAAGGATTATGTTCCAATGAACAAGTGCCAAAACACTTTTGAGAGTGTATCAGATCTAGAGACTGACTTTGAAGAAGAACAACCTTGAGAGTGAAATAGAGACTTGGAGATACTAAGTTTTGATGAAACCTCATGGAAAAAAAGAGGGGAAATTTTGTTCAAGGACTAAGATAACGGAAAGGAATGACATCAAATAACCAGTCTGACTCTAATGGAGCTGATTTGAATTTGTTTTTTTTCATCTTCATAAATACCGAGAAGCCAAGACTAATCTTTTTTTATTTTTGTTTATATTATTGTTTCAATGAAATAAGAAGAAAAAGAAGTATTATTGTTTTAGAGACAAATTAGTTAAAGTTTTTGATTTTTGACACAAATACATTTTTCCGGTCTCTAACGTGAAGATGCGTAACAGCAAATGCTGTAATATTGTATGGATGGTGCTATTTACATGGACATTATTAGTATTAGTTTGCCTGTTGGTTTGCTTAGTCACTCCCATGAGAAATGTTTCAGATCCTATCAGTAGTAATGTTGCATTTAGGACTGATCATAAAGAATCTAAGCAAATAATACCTGCACATGAAGAACATGTGGTGAGAGGTTTTAGAGATAATGTGTGCACTAAAATGATTAAAGAACATATTGAAATTATGAAAGCTATTAGATGCTTGGCTGCACTTATATTTCTATATCAGCTTGGAAAGGAGCTACCTATGTTCAGCTAGAGCTTTTGTGTCAATTTTCTTACAGCATTTTTATATCTTTAATTATGCCACATTATCCCCAAATCTGACTGATTTTAATGTGTCTTTGGAGAATCTATTAATTAGTGAGAATGATAGGGAATTTACATATAGGAAGTATTTGAGAGAGATTGCAAAATACAAAGGTAATACTAATATGAATGTAGTTTATTCATTATGCTGAGTAGTGGAGAGCATGATCGTATTAGAGAACACAATGAAAGAGGTGTAAAAATAGTAAAGATTTTGGAAGAGCAGAACATTGCCTTCAAAGAAATAAAGGAATAATTTAGTTTTTCAGGATTACATCCAAAGAATTAAGGTTTTGAGGATTACATCCAAAGTTGAAGATGGATCGAGAGAGGAAAGGCAAGATGTGTATGATAAGGCATAGTCTTATGGAAGAAGAGCGAGTAGAGTTTGTAGGTGAGAGTGTCATGATAACGTTTATGAAATAAGTGGACATATTTCGACTAGAGGAGAACCTATCTTGAGGAGTGTATATTATGTTTGCAGAAAAACTGCCTATTCCAATCTGCCAAAGAATTGGCTGATTCATGTTATCTGGCTTTAGTTTTCCCTAGAAGTTATCGTGTGGAAAAGTTGGATGGTGAACATAACTTGAGGAGAGTGAAGAGAAATCCTGGACAAGTGTTCTTGAGTACTTTAGGACTTATTATTCCCTCAAAGGGAATAGCCATGAATGATGTGAAGATTAGGCAGTTGTCTAGGATTGTAGATAAACCTCCTGTGGATATGGCAAGGTCCTTTAAATTGGTGAATAAAGAGATGTTACGAATCAGAACAATAGTGATGCAAAACTGTCTCACCTTTTATGTTCTTTCGGCAAAAGAGGGGGGATTGGAAGGTAATTAAGGCAAAGAAGTGTTGTACATACATTCCATACAATGGTGGAGCAATTGATTGTTACATTACTCATATAGTTAATTTGACGCATGAGATTAGGTCATTGGAAGAGCCAGGCTTTTGGAAAATAGTGGGGCCCTGAGTAAGAGGGATAAGAAGGGATTTTGGAAAAGTAGGTGAAGGGTTAAGTATTATTGGTGGTGGGATTTTGAAATCTGTTGTAATATTGATTTATGAAGTTTCTCTATTTCTTTTATTAAAATTTTTAGAGTGTGATTAGAAGATATAACAGTATGAGTAGGAGTGATGAAGATAATAATCTGAGGAAAAGATCAATGGATTTTGAGATAAACGATGACTGAAATCTAATGTTTCAACAGATGAACTAGATGGAGGAGAATGCCCAATTATCCAAAAAAATGAAGACTTCCAAAGATTAATAGCTGATTAATAAAGTTATTAATGGAGTTTTGGTGATTTTTTAAAAATAATCAGAGAGTGAATTCTTTTTTTTTTTTAATTTTCTTTTTTAAATTTGTTTTTATTAATTTTCTAAGCAGACAAAATACATCGTACTGTTCAGCAGACAAATGAAAACAAGGATGATACACAATGCAGTACAAAAAAATATAGCAGCAAGATTGATAACCAATCATGAATAGGAGCAATCAAATTGCAAAACAGATAATACTGTCAACAAAGGGCATAGATATGTAACAGCAAAAATTAATCCAGGTTAAAAAAAAACGAATACGGTTGCTATAATTTACAAATATGATACTGCATCATTTCCATCAGACCAAGAATTTATCATGACCCCCTAAGCAAGTAAACGTGCAGTGCAATAAATAACAGTAATACAAATACATGGTTCTGTCATAGAATTAAAAAAGCAGCCAGAATTTCCCAAATAAAACACAGACAGCTTACAAAGTGCAGGAGTGCTACCATCCATCCAAGAAGTTAGTGGAGCCCAAAATCTGACCCCTCCACCATGCTGTTTCTTGTGTAATTTAAGTTTCTACAGAGACCTTTCGATATGACAGATTGCTGACAATCTTTCAGTTTCCTGTATAAACATTGTTAATTTTGGGCATGAAAACAAGTATGGATAATTTCAGTGTCTGTACTACCACAACAATGACATTTGCCACCAGATCTGCCACGCCAACTGGCAAACTTTGCCAGGGCATAGTATAGATTAAATATGCTTTTAAAGTGTTTGCTCTTAAGATTGGCTGTTAGCAATGACCTATTACATAATCAAGAGGTTCTTGAACCCATTGACCCTCAACACCCAGCCCAGTCTCCCATTTCCTATTCTACAGTTCTAGGTCATCTGGAGATTCCGGTATTAGTAAATCATATATCAAACCAATCTTGTCTTTCCAAATTAGTGCTTCAACTAAAGGAATTTTTGATAGTGTTTTTGTATCCTTTATGTTCTTAAATAAAAAAATGTGTAACTGAAGAAATTAAAAGAAATATACTTTCAACAACCCATGTGCCTCCTGTAAATTACAATAAGCCTGGAGTTTTCCATTACTTCTAGGTCGCCCACAACCAGGAGACCATTCTGTGCCCACCTAGGCATGGTTGCATCATGAAATACCGGTGGAAGCACCACCAGAGCTGCCATATGTGTATATGAGTTAATTTTGTAAATGCCTCATTTCCGCTTGACTTGTACCCATACCTTGTATGCTGCTTTGATAATCTTAAATCTGGTTTTCTTGCAATAGCTAGGCTCTAAGAACCAAGCATCTAGCAGCATCACCCCCAAGAGCTTTCAAATAAATTGTTGGACTTTCTGCAGTAGCCACCATCACTTAGTATACCCATATGTTGAAGCATATGTGCCCAGTAATACAATGTAAACTTAGGAACAGACCACCACATCGGAAGAACCATATATTTTGCCACCCACCCTGAACTCCAATACCCCCACAAGAACCTAAAACATGCATTTTGCAGGATAGGAGAACTAAAACTTGTTAATTTAAAATGGAACGGTCCTAAAAACATGAAGCACTTTATGGAGGATAGATATTTTCAATACATAACACTTCTCAAATAATGATAGATGTAATGGCCTATTCCTTCTAAGCATAGTTTAGTTTCTTCCAATAACGGTGCTACATTGTTTTGCCACCAGCTTATCCGAAGTTGCTGTAAATTTAACCCCAAGATATACTACTTCATCCACAACACAAACATCATTAAATCTTGTCTCTTTGGTACATAAGATTTGTGTTTTACCCTCATTCGACTTGTAACTGTAGCTGTAACCCATTATACAAACAATAGCTCTTGGCGACTTAGACAATGCTTAATAGCCTGAATGAAATGTTTCCCACAGCCTTCCCACTCTATTACTGCCAACAGAAAACCCCATGACATCCTATTAAATGCCTTCTCAGCATCTAAAAAGCTAAACTTATCAATAAATTCTGGACTGTGGCCAAGTCCAGCAATGCAATGACCCTCCTAATAAGGTCAGCTGTACATAGAAATGAAACCATGTTGGCACATGGAAACTAAGGGCACAATAACCCTGCTAAATCTATTTGCAAAGATTTTGATTTAGATATTTCCATCGCTATTAATAAGAGAGTTCGGCCTATAAGATCTTAGAAACTCTGCTGGTTTGTTTCTCTTTTTAAATACAATTATTTTAGTAGTTTCCCAAGATGGGGGAATTGTTTCTGATTGCTCCTGAAGGATAGTCTGCAGCATATCCTGCCTAATTTCACTACAAAATACATCATCAAATTCTTACAGGACATTATTGGGACCCACATTGCCTGGTCGTCTTGGTTTAGAATAGCCATATCAAAATCCTTAAGGAAATGATCATAGCCCTCTCTTGAGTTTTTCAGCTCTTCAGTACAGAGTGTTTCATAAAAGTCCTTAAAACCTTTAAAATATCAGGTGGTGATTCATGTTGCCGCCTCTGACAATCCCATTTAGCAGAGATACTGCTTTCAGTAATTTTCTTTCTGATGCGTTTAGCCAATAATCGCCCTGTGTTCTTGCCAAATTCATAACAGTCTACTCTAAATTGATGACATTTGGCAGACACTTCTGTCCCCAGATGTTGATTGAGTTTAGATTTTAGTATGGCTATTTTTTGTTGTAATTCCCGAACATCTTATCCCTTAAGCAGCCCTCTAGTAAGCTCTTCCTCAGATAGAATTAGCCGGCCATAAAGGGTTTGAATTTCTTTCTGTTTCTGCTTCTGCTGGAGCAGGCTGTAGCTCAAAGTCACTCTGAGGAACCCTGCCTTTAGAGCATCCCAGACCATACCAGTAGATGCTGTCCCTCTATTAACATCAATAAATTGTTCAATCCACTTGCGCATATGATCTTGGTATATTACATCAACAAGAAGGTTTCTATCAAAGGTCCAGGGTCTCTTGGGCCTATTCATACTTATTATTGAGATTTCCAAAACAACAGACTATGATCCAAGAGGATTTTAGGAAACAATTCAATCACAATATCGCTGACTATAGTGGTGGACACAAAGACATAGGCGGTCATTCTGACCGCGGCGGTCGCCGGTCGCCGCCCGCCAAGCGATTCCCGCCGAAAGACCGCGGCGGCCATTCCGGCTTTCCCGCTGGGCCGGCGGGCGACCGCCAGAAGACCGCCGGCCGTCCCAGCGGGACAGCCCCTTCAACAATGAAGCCGGCTCGGAATGGAGCCGGCGGAGTTGAAGGGGTGCGACGGGTGCAGTGGCACCCGTCGCGATTTTCACTGTCTGCTAAGCAGACAGTGAAAATCTTTGTGGGGCCCTGTTAGGGGGCCCCTGCACTGCCCATGTCAGTGGCCAGTGGCATGGGCAGTGCAGGGGCCCCACGGCACCCGTTCCCGCCATCCTGGTTCTGGCGGTGGACACCGCCAGAAACAGGCTGGCGGGAAGGGGGTCGGAATCCCCATGGCGGTGCTGCAAGCAGCGCCGCAATGGCGGGTTCCCTGGGCCAGCGGGAAACCGGCGGGAAACCGGCCGCTCCCCTTTTCCGACCGCAGCTTTACCACCGCGGTCAGAATCGCCCAGGAAGCACCGCCAGCCTGTTGGCGGTGCTTCCGCCGCACTCCGCCATGGCGGTCATGGACCGCCAAGGTCAGAATGACCCCCATAATCTAGCCAAACTAGTTTATTATATGGGAATAAATAAAATGTAAAACCAGGATCAGGCCTCTTATGTTTGGCCGTGATCCTTACTCAATGGATGTAGAGCCTTATACACTCAAGGTTTCCTGCCAGTATAAAGCTGGCTGTAAGTTAAATCATCATTAACATCGATATGTATATTATGATCCCCATAAATAATAAGAGGTATGGGCCATAGAGCCAACTCTAGTTTTAAAAACTCAAGAGGATCAGATTCATCTAAGTTGGAGCCATATATTGAGCATAGGGTAAACAATAGATTACCAACAGCACAATCAACTATTACCCAACGACTAGATTTATGTGCTTTAAATTTAAATATTGGCTAGCTCTACAACTCCCTTGAAGTTACCCTGTGATTAGTACATGTCAAAAGAGAGAAACCTAGATCATTGAAACATCCCTGCTTATCCCATGGAATATGAGTCTCTTGAAAACTTAACAAACCTGGCTTCATACTGTATGTTTCAAAACCATGGCAGCCTTTGTTCACTTCGCCTAGTCATTAAACCACAGATATTAAAGGAACATATTTGTACTTTGTAGCCTGCCATTCATCTTAATAAAGAAACCAATCGCCCCCAGATTAGCCAGAAGATAACCATCACAACAAACATATTCATAAGAGAGGTCATCAATGATGGAAAACTGTTAGAAACACCAAGTAAGGGAAATCGCAAAGCCATATACTCTATCTGTAAAAGTCCCAGCAATGCTGCTGTTATTATTGCTGTTATTACTACCCAGTGAAAAAACATAACCAAAACATACTGCTTGAATATTGAATATCATGTCTGCTGTACTTTCCAAAACAGAAAACAACCAATTTCCACCGTTACCCCTACCCTTAAGCCAACCTCCAACACAAGCTCCCATTCCCCTCAAACCCTCCTCCCCAAACAACAGTCTACCCTCTGCCCTTGCCTCACCCCCCACCCCTGTCAACTCTTGAAAGCAGTTAGACCAGCCAGGACCTTGACTTGCGATCCCCACCTCCCCCCAAGCTCACCTCTTAACATAGTGTAAATCTATCCCCACGAGCATAAGTTCCTTAATATGTTATACCTGTGTGGTCACTATGTGCTCTCAACAGCCAATGAAATGCCAACTAATATTTGAAAAAAGTAGAAAAAAACAAAATCTGCACTCAAATATAAGGTCAGAGAAAAAAAAGAGAAATCACCTGAGCTTAAAAAGCCCCAAAATATTCAAATTAGCCATCTTAAAGCGTACCAAACTGAGCACCCAACAAGATCAAGCATCTGCAGACTGCCCCGGGACCAACCCCTGCAAAAAGTCCTTTGCTTTAATCTCAGAGAAAAACATGATGTTTATACTGTTAGATCACTTTATGTTTTGCTGGGAATATTAAATAGGCTTGAGCTCCACATCTTTGAATGGTTGAATCAGCAGACGAAGTCTCCAGCGGCTCTCCACCATAATGTGTCAAAGGTCTGCGCAAATAAAGAAATGCACCCTCTTCAAATGAACGTTTACTATCTGGACGAGCCAAGTCTGAAGGGGCTTGGCGTAACAAAGAATTACCAAGGTAGATAAGGATTGCTCTGGGTTTTGTGCCTTTGTGCAGGCCACAAGAATTTTGTCTAAAGGAGAACCTGTGCGGCGCCCTCTGGATTTCTGTGTCCCAGTTCTAGTTAGAGAGCTCTGGAAAATCACATCTGAAACTCCCCATGATGAATTTACGAGTATTGGTACCATCAAGTCCTTGTAGGATGCCAAGAACTCTTAAATTGTTAGATCTGAGTCTATTCTCCAGTTCTTCAAGCTTCCACTGGGTGTCTACCATTTGTGCCTCCATAACCTCCACAATGTTATTTAGTGACCCAGTGGCTGTTCCTAAAGACAGAATCCTGTTCTCACCTTCCCCCATCCTTTTCAAGAACTCTGAACAGACTTTGGTTACCCTGCTATTGGATCTTTTTCAATTTACAACAAGCAGCCTGCATTCTGTGGCTCTCTGTCCGCTTCTCCTTCCGGTGCACCATTGTACTCTGATAAATCGCATCCAGTGATGCTGTATCTGGTGGATTAGATGCCTTGCCCATACAAGAGTCAAAACCCTCCAAGCACGGGGATGCAGAATAGTCCCAAAGGAGCCCATTTTCTTCCAGTGACAGCTTCTCGTTTTGTGCAGACCTTTTCTTTTTGATTGTTTCCATACCATCCAGCCTTCCGTAGAAGAAAAGGGCCCCAGTTCTTCCTTCTGACTACTTATCCAACTAAGACCACTGTCTATTAAATTAGCAGCAGAACCCTCCCGAAGATGATCTACACTCCCATCTTCTGTCCAGTCAGAGTGGTCAGAGAGTGAAAAAAAATGCTCCCTTGAATCAGCATCCTTACCTTACTTAACATTATCATCAATGGGCGGATGCAACAAGTCCCCAGATGCTTTAGTTGCACTAGCCTCAGCGTCCAAACCGTGCTGTAGCACCCAAAGATTTCTGTGGTACAGGCCCGTTAGATTCCATTATTGCTAAACCCCTCCCCTCCACTCCTCCAGTAATCAGGGGCACTGAGTCCCTGTGAGTGTAATCCCTTGTTTTGCAACAAACACCTCTTGAACTTCATGGAGCTTAAAACACAGTACTAAAGTATCTTCCTCACATGAAGGGGCGGGGTGACAAGTGGGAGCTCCAAATTTGTTCGCTCAGGAAAAGGTTGTCAACTATCTAGCACCGTGTTTGTTGCTAAGCCCAGAACCAGAATCTCACATGTAGTAGACACATCAGCACTCGATACAGCAGTCGAATCCTTAGACAGTGTGGGCTTTTTAAACAAAACTGCCACTGAAGCCTCTAGACTTGTGCCCAATAAAGCCCTTGGGGATCCACATCGCTACTGATCTTTTCGCTTAGCTTTTTCCCTCTTACTGAGGGGTCGGACCACCGCTATGCCGGCTCCGTTCTCGCTGCTGCAGCCATAGATGCAGTGCTCCCTCGGGTCTTCAACCCCCTCGCAGGCTTCTGAGGTATGTCCCTTCATCAGGCCACAGCGTAGCCTGCATGGCCTGTGCTTCCAGAAATCACCAATACTCTCCCCACTCCCGACCTAGCCAGCAACTGCCTCTGGGTATGCAGGCAAGGAGCCCGCAACTCAGCGAAAAATAGCCACATAGCTAGCGGAAAGCATGAGCTGTGTCCAATGCTGTTGACAACTGCTGCAGGGTAATATATCCAAACCAAGAGCTCGGGAGGGAGAGGAGTAAAAAAAATGGCCTTCCTCAGATGGCAGCCATCTCAGTGTGGGGATTTGTAGTAGTGTTTTGAATACCAGCCACCACAGAGAAAGAAAAGGAGGGAATCACAGGCAACATGTGAGGGGGGTCAGGTGCCCCAGAAAGTCAAAGCAGAAGCCATCAAGCCCCAGAAGGGAAACGGCCAGCGAGGGGGATCATCTTACCAAAGAAACTGAATCACACTAGCCGGAGAAGAGAACAACTCTAGAGTAATAATAGGAAATGCTAGGAGCACAGTGGATACAATAATAGCGCCATCCAAGGAGACTAGACGTTCATGTGTGGGGAAACCATAAAACCTCGGAAGAGGGAATAGAGACAGAGAGTGACCTGAGTAGAATTGTAAACATGCCCATTGCCCAATCACACCCAATAGAGGAACAAGCAGTGTGCTCATTCTGGACCAACCTTTGCACCCATAAAGACTACCATGTCTGCTCCCTGATGGTGCTCAAAGGACAAGATGATCAGAAGGGCACTGGTGGCCCAGCCTGCTCAGTGACAACAGAGGGATCAGTGAACCAAGGCCCACCAGTGACAGGGAAAAACCACAAGATAACCACAAGCAAAATTCCCACAGGTACAAGAGCCCTGATGAACCACAAAATCAGTAAGCTATGAGACCTATGAGACCTATTGGCTTTGACAATTATTTTAAGCCATGCTGTACAGCAGCACAGCTGCTGCGTGGCATGGCAGAAAATAATGTAAAAAAAGTTCTATGACATAGCTACCACATCATTTTGTATGTACGCACCAACAAGGATGTGCATGGCTTGAAAATTAAGTGAGTATTTTTTACCTTTTATTTACTAATCTGAGATAGATTAGTAAATCAGAAGTTGAGTGAAATGCATAGTTAGAAAAAAAGGAGAGCTGACCTCAGAGCATCAACCCCAACATACCTCTGCTAACGACTGACGAAACCATCACCCTGGTAAATGAAAATGGGGTAACCCTGTATTCCTCGGAATCTGGGTATAAATAGCAATGAGTGACAGTGGTTCATAAGGAATTATTTTGGTAATCTTTCATACATTTTTGCAAAGTCTATAAACATCTTTGCATAGGGACACATCTTTACAGATCGCTCAGAAATATTAATAGAATAATCTAACCTGCCAGGATAAAAGCAGGTTAAGACAGAGAGGAAGGGAGGAGCATCCTCTTCAGTCCATCCAAAGGGCTCAGAATTGCAGAGTATCTAAAGGTTTACGTTTGAATTGCTGAGCGGGTAGGAAAAATACACCGCCTTGAAATTCCAGCAGTTCCCAGAACCAAGCTTTATGCTGAAAATAGGAAAAGAATCGGGAAGAGCACGTCCATAGAGAAGCCAACGCAGTTGTACTATCAACAAGTGGCCCAATGAGCATAACTCAAAAGGGGCCCTGAAGTGCAGTTCAGGGAACCCCAGGCACATCCAAATCAACAGCCATCTAAATTATATCAACCAGCACATTCTGAGTCAGGGAAGTCCAATTCTAGCAAAAGGATTCATTAAGCCAGAGAATATGCCCATGCATACTGACCCTCAAGGTTGTTGGGTAGAAGGGCCGCAGGTCAGGCAATGAACCTCACAAGAGACATGAAGACTTTGACAAAGGCAGCCACAGATGAACAAGAGACCATATAGCCCTAGTATGAAAACAGCCATAGCAGAACACCTGTGACCTCGCTGCAGGCTCTACAAAGAGGGTTAGGAGACCAAAAGAAGGCTGGGAGGAGCCAGACCAAGGATGTTACTACAGTTGGGGATATGGCAGCACCACAACCTTTCTTCTAAGGTCATCTACACCATACATGCCCTGAGGCAAGAAGACAAAGACATTTATTACCAAACGTTAATACCAGCAGGACTCTTCAAAGGCTAGAATATTGGCCGAAAATGTTGGTCATGGAAAGGCCGAAAGTATGAAATTGAAACAAAGCAGCACACAGGCACCAACTGCTGATCACGGTAAATGGGGGTAGAAGAATCTCCATCAGACCTGCATCCAACCCGTGATGACAGGAAGTGACAAGAAGAGCAGTCATGTAACAAAAGGACCGCAAGATGTCTGTGGGAACAACCAACCAAAATTGAACCATGCTATTCATATAATGGTGCAAAGAAGAACAGGACCCTCCCAGACTCACCACAGGGATTGGTTTATCATCCCAAATGAGGGGCATACAATGTATAAGGGTGTAAGCCCCAAATCCCAGTGACAATGTCCATGCTACCAGGGCCCCAACCCAATGAAAGAGGGGGACAAGGGCGGATCAATGAAGGCAGCAGAGGTTAAAGTCAGTGCACAAAACTGTCTCATATTTACACTGTTGTAGGCAGCAATGGCTGGACCGCGAGTGGTGTAGCCTCTATCAGACTTTGGTACTCCCCACTGGATCCATCTCTCTATTAGTTGAATCTTACACGTGGAATATTAAACTGGAAGCATTTCTGTTTAAAGACTGACAGACAAAGACTAAAGTTTAAAGATGTACTTAAAGAATATCAGTTAAAGAAATGCATAACCTGGGCCATCAACTAATTAGATCAATAGGCAAACAAATCAATAGGAAGTATGGAATAAGCAATAACATTCGCTTTCAAAGAGGTGGAAAGAGTCTTCTCCTAACATGGAGGAATCACATTATTTTGTAAGACTTTGAAAAAAGGGTTTCATGCATTCACTACATTAGTACATAGTTCACAGGCTTTTCACCAATAAGAAGCAAGCAGAAAGAACCACTTATTACTCTATTGCCATTCTACTACATTGAACTAGGATGCTCACAAAGTCTGCACATGGAACATGACTCGTTATATAGAATGTTGTCCAGTTTGACAGTTGGGCTGTCCTTGGAAAAATGCATTTCATTCAGCGCACCAGAGAAATTCTTAGTCTTTTTATAGAAAAGTTTAACATCCTTCATTATGGCAAAATAATAGAAGCAGTAATGGTGAAAGCTCGATTTCTTGGGCATTATGCACCACAATTTAAAAACACAGGTGTCACAACTCTCCCTCTGATTTCTAAATCATCACATTCATTGAGTTGTTCGTTACAGGGTGTCGTCATCTCTCTGGGATTATTCTGTTTGGATCCCTCCAGTTCCTTTATCTTGTCATAAAGTTCACTCTGACTCTCCTCGATTTTGACCTCCTCTCTTTTCCTTTTTCTTCTGCTCAATGCTGACAGCTTCTTTTTCCCACAGTTTAACCCATTGCTTGATGAAATTCCTTTAGAAAGTTTAAGAAAGAAAAACATGCATGCAATGCCAATTAGTATGACCAGGAGAGGGGTCGGAAGTAGCATTCCTCCACCTACACTTTATAACCATTCGCCTATTTTGGTGAATCCCTGTACAATAGATTCTAATACAGCTCAGTTAGGTGATGGGTGATATTAGTAGGCCTGGGCAGGACTCGAAGGGTTCGGCTGAGTGCAGTTTCACGGAGTGGCTAAAAAACTCAGCGAGAACTTCGCTTCACTCTGCAAATGAGCGGAGTTGTGCTCGGCTGTTCGTTCTTGCTGACTGGTGCAAGTAGCATGTTCCGCGTTGCAAAGCATACACGAATGGCACCATGCGGTTGCATGCCCACACAGCCATTTTGTTTTACCTGTTCTGTACATGGTGCTAGGCCAAATTTTTAATCAACTTCTAATCTTTGTAATCCTTCCCCTATCCCACTTAACCAACCCTGTTTTATCCTTATTATATTAATGTGTTTATTTGTGTTTGTGTATTTTACATTTGAGTCTTTTTGTGATGTATTGTCCGTTTTTTCTTTTCCCATTACTTCCTCATTTTTTCTTTTCTATTCCTTCAATTTCCTATTTCTTTTTTTTCCACAGCCAGCGCCAAGGCAGAGCATGGGCGAGGTGGTGCCCATGCAGATTCTAACCACACACCTTGTGGTCCCTGGCGCCAACAAGAATTGCAACCCTGTGCAATTTTCTCTGAGCCAGAGGTGGCCGCACTAGGGGGCATATTTACACTCTGTTTGCCCCGAATGTGCATCAAACATTTTGACGCACATTCGGCACAAACCTTGCCCCATATTTAAACTATGACGCCCGACCCCCCGGACGTCAAAAAATCTCAGTGTGCGTAATTTTTTGGATGCGGGAAACCGCCTTGCGTTAATGACATGCAAGGTAGGCGTTCCCATCCAAAAAATTACTTTAAGGCCTGTGCGCCATATTTATACTCCTGCATCATTTTGACGCACAGGAGGGGGCGGGCCTTAAAAAACAGCGCACAGCCTGATGTGCGCTGTTTTTTAACACCTGGGTGAGGGCAGGCGTTAAGGGACCTGTGGGCTCACTTCCATGGTCTTAGACCATGGAAGCAGTCCAGAGGTGCCCTTCCCTGCCCCCAGGGACACCCCCTGCCACCCTAGCCCACCCCAGGAGGACACCCATGGTTGGAGGGACCCATCACAGGTAAGTACAGGTAAGTTGAGGTAAGTATTATTATTATTTTTTTAAAGTGGCATACAGGGGACTAATTTGCCCCCCCCCCCACATGCCACTGTGCCCAATGGCCATGCCCAGGGGACAGATGTCCCTGGGCATGGCCATTGGGCAAGGGGGCATGACTTCTGTCTTTGCTAAGACAGGAGTCATTTCAATGGGGGTTGTGCGTCAAAAAATGGCGCAAGTCCGGTTGGAGCCATGTTTTTTGACTCAAACATGACTTGCACCATTTTTTGACGCACAACCCCCATTTCCCCCTACGCCGGCGCTGCCTGGTTTGAGTAATTTTTTTTTACTCTGACCAGCCCGCACCGCTGGCTAATGTCAGTCCTTAAATAAGGCGCCCGCATGGTGCGTAGGAATGGCGCTAGCCGGTGGTAAATTTTTTCACGCAAACCAGCGCCGGCGCTGGTTTGCATCAAAAAGTATAAATATGGGCCTAGGTTTTTTGTGCAGCGCCATCTCTGCTCTATGCTGACAGCAGGTGGTAGGCCCAAGACTGGGTATGGCGTGCTGGAGTGTTGGCTGCTGTAGGGGAGGGTGCACCGCAAAAGTGTACTGGGCTTTGGTGTGCCCAGCAGCAGTTGGCGCACTGCTGGGCTGACATCCTCAACCAGGAGCAGGACCTGCTGGGAGTCCAGATTGTGGGGCTTGGTGAGTAATTATGTATTGTGTCCTACAATGCTATTTTCTTTCAATAGAATGCTGCTCACACTCAGAGGTAAGTTAAGTTAACGTAACATTAGGAATATTATGTGATCCAATTTGAGCGAGCCAGGTGCTTGATGTTTCCTAGTTGTACTCATCACTGTAGGCACTCGCTTACACTGGTTATTTAAAAAGTCATGCACATCCCTCCATCCTGTCACTAAGATAGTTGTACTGTGGTACTAGTGATATCAGTGAGTTAGCGTTCTCTGCGTCTTTTCTTTTTATGTAGCTCATACAGTCCCAAGTAATCTCCCAGTGATGTGCAGTATGCATCTATGTATTAAAAAGGGAAACTAACTGAGTTGGCCCATCAAAGGGAGTTGCGAAGCAACGATCATTCATTGCAATGCATTAGTAGTTTTAAATGCAGTTTAGGAAATTTGGAATAGGTCAACTCAATACAAGTAATATAAACGATCTGATTTAGAAAAGTCCAATGTCAATATGTTTCTCCTTTGTTTGACTGTCAAAATATTTTCTAAGAGAGTAACTGACCACTAATCTATTTTTCTTATGTTCTTTATTTCTTACATCAGTACATAAGGGGAAGAGGAAGAGGCTGCCACCACCAGTGTTGTGCAGGGTGGAAGTACCACCACCACCACCAGAGTAGCAGTCGCAGCTCACGGCCCCAGTAAGTTCTCATTAATAATATTTATTTCCTTAACTTTTACCTTTCCCCATTAGAATAATTTTACCTTGTTTCCCTTGTACTTTTACTTTTTTTAAAATTCCGTTTGTTCTATTTAATGTTGTTAAATCTTGTTATCCCTCCAATTCTCCATTGTTTGTTTTGGTAGTTGAATTCCTCATATCTGTACTAATCTGTAGCTTTCTTCTGCTTGGTTATTTGGCTTTCCCTCTCCCCTACTTTATATAACCTGTGAACTGGTACTGTAAGACTAAGAGAATAGATTAGGTACTCTACTGTGAAGATTGCAGTGTTTGCAGACCCAAGCAAGCTATTCTACGCTTGGTTGTTGAGAAAACGTTTTCTTTCTTGCTCATGATCAAACGATGAGAGAGTTGCCAAGGTTATAGTGACCTTCCCAGTGTTGTTTTGTATGTATTATTCAGTATCCCAGCAGTTTCGATGACAGTACAACATGGCAGGAAAGTAGCATAAGGATGGTCCCATTGCATTCGCCAACCAAAACCATATGTCCTTCATTGACCAATTTATTCTACCCCTTCATCGTGCTTCAACTGACTGAGGCCCTCATTTGGACTTTGGTGGTCATTTCCACTGACTGCCAAAGCCCAAGCCGCCAGACGACCGTCAGAGCTGGCGGTCAGCAGACCGTCATATTACGAGTGCTGGCTGCTTTCCGCCATTATTGAGGCAAAAAGCAGCCAGCAGTGATGCTGGCAGTTGGCACTGAAGAGGCGGGTCCCTCGCCGGCACCACCACCCGAGCAGGACTCCGCCGTCTGTATTACAAGCCGTAATACGGCTTGAGGGAGTCCTGCTGGAGTGGTGATGGCAACGAGGGAAGACCGCCAAGACCCATCCCCTCTTGGATGTCCTCCTTGACGGAAGAGGTAAGTGTGCGTCTGAAAGGGGGAGGAAGGGGTCTGTGGTGTGTTTGGGTGCATGTGTGTGTGTTTGTGGAGGGGGGAGAGGGGTCCTGAATTCGTGCGTGCCTGAGAGTGTATGTGTATGTGTCTGTGTGTGTGTATGTGCGCGTGTATGGGGGTGTTTGTATGGATGAATGCGAGTGAGTGGGGGTGTCTTTGTTGATGAATGTGAGTGAGTGGAGGTGTCTGAGTGCATGTATGCTCATGCTGAATGGGTGTGTATGTGAATGCATGCGTGCATGAAGGGGTGGGGTGGGGAGGTGCCTGTGAGTGTGTGGACGGGTGGGAGGGATGTGTGCTGACCGCCACGAAAAGCCTGGCAGTGTGCAACCTAGTAACCTGGATTGCAGGCTGAGGCCTGCCGCCATGTTGTAGGTGCTTCCTGCCGGCCGCAGTGGTGCGTCTGCACCGACGGGCCAGGCAGGGTTGTGGAGGCTTGGCGTCGGCCAAACCCCACAACTCCTAATCCACAGTGAGGTTAGCGGTCTGATGACCTCCAGTCTAGTAATGAGGGCCTCCGTCATCATCGTACCTCTGCCCCTCCATTACACAAGTATTTTGGTTGGCTTGACTACCTGTTTTTTCTAACATTTTTAACCATCAAACTGCCCATAGTAATATTTTAGATTGAAGGGACAATACTACGAACCATACTCTAGTGATATATTTTAGTTGCATTTTGTTAAAAAGAATAAAAAGGGGAGACTTATGTGGCATCTAAAATGTGTAATGCTTTTTCTAGCCACACAGACCGCCAGTGCCGGGACCAGCGCCAGTGTGCCAGACGATGCAGTGATTGAAGGGGAGTCCCTGCGGAGCAGGGACGGGCGGTGGTAAGTCACATTGCTGTGTTGCTGTAATTGTTAAGCAAGACAGTACCCCTCCCATCACCATTCATGATCTCCCTACCCATGGCATTTCACGACCCATGACCTAACTGCAGCATTGTTCAATTTGGCCCTGCAGTGTTGGCTGTGCAGTCTGGGTCTGCTTCAGTTAATGCAGCATTTGCAAAGCTTTCAATGGATTGCAAAATGAAAATAAAACAAGGTGTCTTTCCCTTCCCTCCTACTGCCCACTCAGTCACTGCCTAGTACTTCACTCCTTTATTTGTTCCTAAGTTCTGTCCCAGTCTACCAAAAGCACTGAAAAAACATTCTTGGCATTTGCAACATTATATGGACCAAATGGTTCATATATTTGTTTAATAGCTTCCCTAATGGATTTAAACCTGTTCAAATGTTTTCCTTTTGACATTCGTCAACTTTTATTTTCAACTACAGTGAATGACTAAGCCAAAGCTTAGGCTCTTGATGATTAGTGACACCCCACTATTCCAAAACAAAACCTCTAACTAAGCAGCCTTTTCCCTGTAACTTATCTTGCAGTAGAGTAAATCAAGTTTCATTTCCTTACTGTCAAGCGAATATGTTTGTTTGAAAAAAGTTTTGTTTAAATGTGAGACCAGGAAGAAAAGAGGCATCAAGTGTCTGTGATTTCATGTTTTGTGGATTGGATAGTCTGTGACAAACGTGTCCAATAAAATCTATATATCCCATTCCTTTCGCTGAACTACAATGCATTGTTTTTCCCACTGTCTTCTTATGGCAGACAGGATATCTACTGTTGGTATGTTCTACATGACTTGTGAGACATATATTATTCATGTGCCTCTTTGGAGTCAGGGTAGAATTGAAAAGCATGTGGAGAAAAGCAGGGCCATTAGAATCAAAGTAAGATAATTGTCCATTGCAGGTGCCCCAGCTGCAGACTGCAGGGAGTACCAAATTAGTACCCGATGTACTAGCTAGCATGCCTCCATTAATTTAGCACAACAAGAATAGAATACTTGTAATCCATAGTGGATAATGCCTTACTCATTAATGAGAGTTATGTTTCCACTCAAAGTTTCTGTGTGTTTTTTTTAAAGGAAATCCTTTACAAGAATAAATCACTCTGTTTGTGTAATCTGGGGTTATGCTGCCTTAGTTCCTTTCAGCCAGTTAGTGCTTTTATGTGAGGCATGTGTGGGTAAAATCATGTCCCTGTGACTTTCCCAATCATATAAAGAATTCCAATGGCCATAGGGGACCAGCAATGTACTGCTACTGTGTCACTATATAATTTTAAGCAAGTGTTTTCATGGAGAATTGCTTACAATTTGTCAGTTTTTATTTTGTTTTATTTCTTGATACAGCTACTCCTACTGGAACACCTCCAACACTGGTCCAGCAGGAGACAGCAGCCCGTCTCTGGCGGCAGAGGTTGGAGGCCACCCGGATGGAGAATCAATGGCTGGTGGAGGAGAAGGGTGAGGCACATGCCCCAGGCCCTGGTTCCGCCATCCAGCTGCCTGCTCCTCCAACCTCCAGGCCACGTTAACACCAGTGCCTTCAGCAGCTTTCAGCTGCCCCTGCCCGTACCACCATTGCTGCCTCCCCCCTTCAGACCGGCTACTACATCTCTGTGTGCTACGTGAGCTGTCTCACCTGGGCCATCGAATGGCACACCTCGAGGCCCAGATTCAAGAACTGCGGACCCTCCTGGAGAATGGCCTCTTCTGAGCCCTTTTTTAACTTTTTGTTTTGGTGGGAGGTAGTTTTGTTGTGGGTGGAGAGGGTGGGAATTGGGAAGGGCATTTTATCCTTTTGGACATTTATGGACATTTACATTTTTGACATTTGTTGGGGAGATATGGTTTTGGGAGAGGGGTGGGCCTGTTGTAGGTGGAGAGGGTGGGTTTGCTTTTGGACGTGTTTTAGTATTGGGAAAAAGTTCTATTACACTTTACGCCTGAAGAAGTTTTTTTGTGTTTTACTCTGCACTGACGCCTTTTTGCGCAGACTGCCTTTTTACTAGTAAATCATATATGCCGATCATGGATAACCCAATCACCAATGCAATTTACAAAGGGAGTACTTGCACTTTAGCACTGATCAGCTGTGGTAAAGTGTGCAGAGATAATAAATCAGCAAAAACAAATCAGAAAAAATAGGAGGAAGAAGGGAAAAAGTTTGGGGATAACCCAGGAAAAAGGGCCATTTCCAAAATGTTTCAAATAAATAAAAGAAAGAAGGGAAAGAAAGAACAAGAAAATGAAAACAAAAGTAAGAGAAGAAATAGAGTAAATGTGTGAGACAAAAAAAAGGAAGCTAGCGAAAGAAAAATTAAGAGGAAAAAATAATGAAAGAAATGTTAAAAGAAAGAGAAAAATGAACATAAGAGAAAAAAAGAGAGATGGTGAGGGAAACAAGCAGACACAAAAATGGGGTATGTATCTACTGACACATTTCCCACAGACACAGAATGGAAAAACCATTGTGAAACTTCAGGTCCCGACAAGTAACTTGTGGCTTCCACATGCAGACAGGAAAAAGAGGGATGTATAGTAAAACGTGAATTGACAGATAAATATAAGAAAAACAACAGAGAAAGGAAGGGAGAAAGATCCCAAAAAAAGTAAAAGGATGCATACCGAAGTCAAAGGAAAAAGCAAATCAAAAAGACAAAGAATGAAGGGAAGAGAAAAAAATAGTGATTGAATGAACGCCTGAAGAAAAAAAAAGAGAGGAATGAAACAAGGAAAGAAATAACCAAGTTTTTTTGCAAGTTTGAAAGAGGAGGTAGCAAGAGGAAGAGAGAAATAAAAAAAGGGAGAGGAGTAGAAATAAACTGTTGAAAGAAAGAGTGAAACTGTTAACAAAACTGCTAAGATGTGGATTTTCAGAGCTGGAAAGAGAAAAGCGGGGGAGAAAGAAAACATTGAAAGAAAACAATACTGGAATATGTATGTGGGCCGCAATACTGGAATAGTACCGGGCACAGAAGGTCAGAAGTGAGGTATGTTAATAGAGCTATTTGTGGAACCTAGTATCGATGTGCCAGTGTTGCCGAGTGTTAGCGTCGAATGTCCTAGTGAAGCTGCGATTGGGGCTCAGTATGGGAGAGGCATTGCCTCTAAACCATAGAAGTGAGGAGTCCTGAAGGACATCTGTGTGAGCCTTAGTACTGAGAAAATATGTGCACTGCATGTTAGAATTGATGGATTCTGGCGGAGCTGTGGTAGTTCCCATCAACAATGGAGCAGGATGTTAGAGTTGAGGTGCCCTTGCTGAAATGTATTTTGCTCTTTTGGGTCCAGTATTGGCTTGGCAGTGGGAATGAATATTAGAATTGAGCTGCTGTAATGCAACTGTATGTGAGTGGGGTCCCAGTATAGGAAAGGAAGTGACCTCGATGGGGTAGAACTGAGGTGCACTGATTGAGTTGCACCCGAGGTCTGGAAGTACTTAGTACTGGAACAGCAGAGTGTACTGACTGTAAGAACTGAGGTGCTGTGGCAGACGATGTGTGTGGGGTTCTGGCACGGGCATGGCTGAGGGCTTGGAGTGTGTGAACTGTGGTGCACTGATGGAGCTGTGCCCGAGGTCCAAGTACTGGAGCAGCAGAGTGTACTGACTGCAAGAACTGAGGTCTCCTGCCGACAGCTTGTGTGGGGTTCCTGGCACTGACCCGGCTGAGGGCTTGAAATGCATGAACTGAAGTACACTGATAGAGCTGCACCCGAGGTCCAAGTACTGGAGCAGGAGAGTGTACTGACTGCAAAAACTGAGGTGCTGTGGCAGACCGCGTGTGTGGGGTTCCTGACACTGGCACGGCTGAGGGCTTGGAGTGTGTAAACTGCGGTGTACTGATGGAGCTGCACCCAAGGTCCTATTACTGGAGCAGCAGAGTGTACTGACTGCAAGAACTGAGGTGCTCTGGCAGAAAGCGTGTGTGGGGTTCCTGGCACTGGCACAGCTGAGGGCTTGGAGTGTGTAAACTGTGGTGCACTGATGGAGCTGCGTCCGAAGTCCCAGTACTAGGGCAGCAGAGTGTACTGACGGCAAATAACTGAGGTGCTCTGGCAAACAGCGTGTCTGGGGTTTCTGGTACTGGCACCGCTGAGGGCTTGGAGTGTGTGAACTGCACTGCACTGATGAAGCTGCACCCCAAGTCCCAGTACTAGAGCAGCAGAGTGTACTGACTGCAAGACCTGAGGTTGTCTGGCAGAAATCGTGTGTGGGGTTCCTGGCACCGGCACGGCTGAGGGCTTGGAGTGTGCAAACTGTGTACGGGGGCAGCAGAGTGTACTGACTGCAGGATCTGAGGTGCTCTGGCAAAGAGCGTGTGTGGGGTTTCTGGCACTGGCACAGCTGAGGGCTTGGAGTGTGTGAACTGCAGTTCACTGATGGAGCTGTGCCCCAGGTCCCAGTACTGGAGCAGCAGAGTGTACTGACCGCAAGAACTGAGGTGCTCTGGCAGCCAGCGTGTGTGGGGTTTCTGGCACTGGCATGACTTAGGGCTTGAAGTGTGTAAACTGAGGTGCGCTGATGGATCTGCGAGTGGGTTCCCAATATGGATCAGAAGTGGCCACTGTCTCTAAGGATTGTGGAGCCCTGGTAGAGCTGAGTAGCCTAGGCTATAAGCAATTACAAGCAATCCTCCGCCCTTACTCTCAGTACACAGGCAGGCACACTTGGTAAAGAAAATCAAAGCCAAGGAAGGGTGGGAGCTAGGCAGCTAAGAGAGGGTGCAGAGAGCACACAAAGCTCAAATGTGACCAAGATAACAGCCTGATTTATAGCCTTGTTTACAGCTAAGCTCAGAGGAAGAATGCTCCGCAAATGAAAAGGGAAGCTTCCCTGGATAGAAGCAGGGAACAAAATAAAAAAAGTCCTCTACAGACCAGATAAAAAGGACAAAGCGTAATTATACAGTAGTTGGTCTCTGCTCCCACATAGAAGAAGGAGGGACAAAGAAGGCATGACTGACCACTAGCGAGCCTGGGTTTGTAAAAGACACTGAAACTAACAAATGAAATAGCTGGAAGCCCACAGAATAAGTATCCTTAAAAATAGACAAGAGGTTGTACGCATACGCTCGACCTACAAAATAATATGGTTGCATACTCGGGCAGTAGAGCTCTTCCCTAAACTCAGGTGGTTCTCCCAGAAGTTGGTCACCTAACCCACTTGATTCATGCCAATCATGTTCCTCCTCTGTGCTGTTTCAAGAACAGTGTAATCATGTGTGGTATGAAATGTTGGTTCATTTTGATCATGGTCACTCTCTCCATGTTTCAAGGAGAAAGACTGGTTCTGCTCATTGTGAGAACTGTGCCAGCTGCACTGAACACACACTCAGCAGACAGGCTTGCTACTGAACAAGTCAGATACTTTATTGCCAGCCTGCTGAGCTCTTCCCTTTGGCATCTTCCCATACCAATACACCAATGGGTTTTGATACACATATACCTCTTTTGGGTCATCCAGGTGCTCTTGGAACATGGTCTGAATGGTCATTGGTGCAGCCACTTGCTCAACCTCTTTTGCCTTCACCTCTGCACTGGACCTAATACCTGCCACCTGAAACCAAGCCAATGCAGAGGTTGGGGCCAATCCTTCTGTTCCTGTAGTTGTGGTTGATACCAGTGTTCTTATTGCTGGTGTTGGCTGCTGTGAGATAAGACTGCGCTCTCTAGAAGCTGAAGGTGGCACTCCAGATCTTTAGAGTGGGACTCTAATTTCCAGCCATTCTTGTTCCAGGTCTCTGGCTTCCTCAACAATCCACCTCTTGTATTTTGAAACATCCCCTTCAAAAAAATGAAATGAAAGTGGCCAGAATTGTTTGTGCCATGGATTAAGTAGTATGGAAAAGATGTACTCTTTGGACAAAATTATGTTATTTTGCAGCCTTTTATTAACAGCCAAGTGAAGAATTAAGCTCTCAATCAAGGCATGTGCTTCTGCATTTTCATTGACACCTGCGAGTGCAAACTTTTCAGACACCTTTTTTAACTGGTCCTGTAGCAGATGCAACAATGGGATAGCTTGGCCCATCGTATTGACCTCCTTGCTAACTTCCACCGTGCAAGCCCCAGAAAGGAGTAGCATCAGTGTCAGGCATTTAACTTGGCCCCATTTGTCCACATCCATGGTCATGCTTTTCCCAATTTCATCCCCTTCTCTTTGAATGACATAGGGCCAGATTTAAAGTTTGGCAGATGGGGGTACTCTCACAAATGTGAGAGGTATCCTCTCTGCTGCATTACAATTCCATTGTGTCCATTATGAGCATCGCGATACAGTGGACGGGATATCCATCATGTTTGTGATGGAGTAACCCCATCCACCAGACTCTCAATCACCCTCATAGTCATTGATCTGTCTGTACTACTCAAACAGATTTTGCAACATGTAATAGGTCAAGTTCCAATGTGTTGGCACCTCCTGTCTGAAGGCTTTAGCTGGTACTCTGTTAGCACGCTGAGTAATCCTCAACTTCTTCTGGGCTTTAAAAAATGGCTGAAATGAGTGCAGGTTCTCCTGCAGGTGGTCACTAACTATGCCTTCTTTTTTTTAGAAAGTCCTGCACAACCAGGTTGATGCAATGAGCCAAACACTGAACCTTGAAATAGCCACCATCTGACATGGTCTTGACTATAATACTGCCATTGTTCATGGCGACAAATCCAATTCTGAGACCTCTGGGTCGTAGCCATTCAAACACCTTGATGTTAAAGTCTTCCAAGATGTTTGCAGCTGTATGGGATTTCTACATGGCAAACATGGCTACTGTTACATGCTGCAAAATGCCCTTAGAAGTATATTCAGTGCTGGGACCTGTAGATAGCTGTTGCCTAGCCCCCTCAAAAGAGTACCAGTGTGCAGTGATACACATGTAATTAGTTGCTTGACAACTGGTCCACATGTTTGGGGTCAGGTGGATAGTGTGAACAGCACTTTGCTGCAGAGCTTATCCAACCAATTGCAGCATATTGTGATGGAGCACTGGAACAGGAATTCTGGCATAATAGGTCCAACTTTGAACCTTCAGTTTCAGGCAGATGGCAGCCACAAATTCTAAAAATACCACTCCTTCAACAAACGGAAATGGGAGGCGGTCCAGCGCTAATATTTTAGCCAGCTTTCCAGTATACAAACATGACGTTGGGTGGTTGCAGTTGTAGGGCCCCCCTTGCCTAAACAATCCCGTAATAGTACACAGGATTTTCTTCTTTTCTGGGCCACTCATGCAGAAGACATTAGACACGTAGGAGGTGGTAGACTGAATGTGTGCCTTGGGGCAGTCACTGTAGGCTGCAGTGTCTCCATCTGACTCTGAGTCTTGTGCCATTTTGAGGTTGCTGAGGTGAGTGATGCTGGTGAACTGCTGGGGATAGGGCTGCTTTGCGTAAAGATGTCACCCTATTCTTCCCCGTGACCTCTCACAGTGGTTGGAGCTGATGTTTCCTGGCTTGCAAAAACATACTGGCTAGCTGAAGTAAATGTGGACCGGCCACATGGTCAAAAAACAACAGCAAGCAAAGAAACATGGAGAACAAAGAACACATGCAAGCCTATGGCAAAAGCACACTGGCTGCTCGCACAAAATGGCTGCAGGCCACTTGGTCAAACCACAACAGTGACCAAGGAGGCATTGAGAACAAAGAACACATTCAGGTCTATGGACACAGGCTGCACAAAATGGACCCTTGCCACATGGCAGTTAAATCTAGTGCTGATGGTAAAACAGATTAAGAAAAACACCACATGAGAACACATACAATAGTGGCAAGTGAAATTATGCCAACCCTTCTGCTGTGGAACAATTGTCAACATGCATTATTTTAGCACATTCAGCAAGCATTGGATAATACATATTGACTGTAAGCACTCTCAGAATACGGGGCTTACAAAAGTCTACCCACATCCAATTCTTTATTAGTTATAGGTTTATTTGTTTGGTTATATTATGTGGGTGAAACATTTCCCTCCAGTAGATAGATGTCTAAGATCCACCCACCTAGAGAAACAGCAGTGGCACCCATCAATACTAGTAGAATAATTTTGCAGCATTGCTGCACCATGTTAGCTTGCATTAGATGAAGTGAAGAGACTATACTTTGGTTAAAGAAATCAGCCTTTATAAATCTACTCTGTAGTCCCTATCGTAAATCAGAATCTATAGTGATTTTACTCTGTCAGCTGGATGCCTAATGGCCCTTTAGCCCTCTGACCATTGCCTTAAATATCATTCTGTCCCTTTAACGTTTGTCAACAGTGTCTGTGTAAGTTTAACCCTTTCATCTGTTGTTTCAACTCATGGAGGTTCATCAACCTCTATCAAACAGTTAACAGATTCAATGTCAATCTTTGCAAGGTATGCCCAGTTAGGATCAAAAACTTGTGATTTGACTTTCCCTCTCTTTTGGGTCATTTAGGGGTAATCAAGTCTATGTCCTCATCACTGACATTTTACATTTCTTGGAGTTCTTGTTCCTCTAAGTTGCTAACTGCATTAATTGTCTCCTAACTCTTATCAACAGCATCTTTAATCTAGTCCCAGTCTTTGGCCATTGTTCTTCTGGCTGTAATTATTCAATTGAGGTACTTGTAATTTCTGGCGCAGTGGAGACTGATTCTTTTTTGGATGCAGAACTTTCTCTGTCAGTTTCGCTCTCTGGTCCCGAACTATTTCCCCAGGAAGATCACTTTCTGCTTTCCATGAGTTCTTGCTCTCTCTGCAGATGTGTAGCTCAGTCTGGAGTCTCGATTGTCAGTTACAAATGAGAATCTGAGTTGCTGTTCTGCACTTGCCTTGTTGATGCTCTGCTGTTGAGGGATGGAAAGTCTCAGACTGGCCCGCCTCTTCCTCTTCGGTTGCCTTGGAAGCCTCAAACCATGGTGGGCCCAAGGAATTAGTGGATGTTGGCTCTGCTTCCTCCTCTGCTCATGTCACCTTCTTGCTATGGGAAGCATGTATCCAGTTAGGCAACATGGCATACTTTATGGCGTTGTTAGATGTCAAAAGTATTTGGTATGGGCTTCCCCAGTATTCTTCCAGGCTTGACTTGCAGACATGTTTCTTCCCATGAACTCAGTCACCAGGGCTCAAATCATGGCATTAAGGCCCTCATTACAGCCCTGGCGGTCGGTGATAAAGCAGCAGTAATGCCACCAACATGCTGGCGGTAACTACCGCCAAATTATGACCATGGCGGAAACCGCTCAGACAGACAGCTACTTTAACACACCCACCGCCAGGGCGGAATCAACAGGCACCACGGCGGTAGCCGCCTACAGCCAGGTGGAAGTCAATGTTCCGTCCACCGTATTAAGACCCAGGAAACTGCCACTTTTTCCGGGGCGGTACCAACGACACCAAAAGCCTGGCAGAAACACTACACAGAAGGGAAACAACTCACCTGTGGATACTCTGAGAAGAACCACGCCACCATGGAGCCCGAACTGGCTCTTATACGTCCTGCTACACCACGAACATCAACACCAGCGAAGACGACCACGGTGAGTACTGCAGCCTAGCACACAGGGGAGGGAGGGAGGAAAACGAGAGTGACACACACACGCACAACACGCAACACCCCCAACCCCTACACCATACACACAAGCAGATGCAGTAAAATAACATATTGACCCCATACCCCTCAGGAATAATGCAAGGTCAACAGCGATAGATCAAAGTGAGTGTAATAAGATATATATGGTAGAAATACGTCCATCCAAATCCAAAACTATATACATATTTACAGATGAAGGGATACTGCCCAGTCCTCAATGTTCGTGGGCCACAGGGCCACATTGCAAAGTCCAAGGCCCCACTTGTCTCCTGCAACAATATGGAGAGAACACTGCAGGGGCATCAGTTTGGAAATAGGCAGGCACCTCAGGGGAACGGGGGCACCTCAGCCAGAAGATGGAACAAATCCACTAGTCCTGGAGGGGGCATCGTGCCCTGTGACCTTCATGCTTGGGAGGATGGGGTGAGTGGATGGCATCTCCACTGGTTCTGGAGGGGGCATTGTGCCCGGTGATCTTCATCCTGGGGAGGATGGGCTGAGTGGATGGCTTCTCCACCGGTTCTGGAGGGGGCATCATGCCCTGTGACCTTCATCCTTGGGAGGATGGGGTGAGTGGATGGCATCTCCACTGGTTCTGGAGATGAAATCGTGTCCTGTGATCTTCATCCTGGAGAGGATGGTGTGAGTGGATGGCATCTCCACTGGTTCTGGAGGGGGCATCAAGCCCTGTGATGCAGGTCTTGGGGAGTGCAAGGTCACAGTCTCTCAGATGGATACAGGACTACACACTGTCCACCAGCGGTGACGGATGCTCAGTGGTGGCAGTGGTGGTGCTGCTGCTGCTACTGGTAGTGGTGGGGGGAGGCTCCAGTCCATCCCCTGCATCCTCGGATGGTTGCCCACTGGTACTGCTGCTGCTGGTGGTGGTACTGGTGGCAGTGCTGCTGCTGCTGGTAGTGGTAGGCTCCAGCCCATCCCCTGCAGCCCCCGACGGCTCACCACTGGTGCTGCTGGTGGTGGTGCCGCTGGAGGTGCTGCTGGTGGAGCTGGTGGGGCTGGTGGTGGGGGGAGGCTCCAGCCCATCCCCTGCAGCCTCGAATGGCTGACCACTGGTGCTGCTGCTGCTGGTGGTGGTGCTGGTGGCGGTCCTGCTGCTGGTGGTGGTAGGGGGACGCTCCAGCCCATCCCCTGCAGCCTCGGACGGCTGACCACTGGTGCTGCTGCTGGTGGTGGTGGTGGTGGTGCTGGTAGCGGTGCTGCTGCTGGTAGTGGTTGTGGGAGGCTCCAGCCCATCCCCTGCAGCCTCGGACGGCTGCACCACCATGGTTGGTGGTGTGGGCTCTGACTGAGTCCCAGCACTAGGCCCCTTGTCCTTTCTGCCTCCTGGTGCAGGCCCCTTGCCCTTCCAGGCAGCAGCTTGGGATTCCTCCTTCCTGTTCCACGCAGCAGCTGGGGATTCTTCCTTGCCCTTCCTGGCAGCAGCTGGGGATTCCTTGTTGCCCTTCCTTACAGCAGCTGGGGGTTGCACCTTTCCCTTCCATTCAGCAGCTGGGGGTGGCACCTTTCCCTTTTTTACAGCAGCTGGGTGTGGCACCTTTCCCTTCCTTTCAGCAGCTGAAGGTGGCTCCTTGCCCTTCCTGGCAGCACTTGGGGCAGGCACCCTTTCTGTGTGGCTGCCTGGTGCCCGGTGCCCGGTATCCTTTCCCACCAAGAGTTGCTGTGGACACTATTGAGCCCGTGGGCTGGGTGGCTGAGATGCTTGCCTGGGTTTTACAAACCCTGGCCAAACGTGAAGGATGGGGGGGAGGAGGGGTAGGGAAGAGGTTAACGGTGGAGAGGAAAACCTTCTTAGGGATATTGGGGAAGATAGAGCGAGAAGGTTTGGGAGTGGAGGAAGAGGGAGTGGTTGTTGGAGGTGTCTGTCTGCTGTGTTTGGGTGAAGGTTCATGGGCTGGATGCTGTTGTGAGGTGGATGGCTGTTGGATGTCTGAGTGCTTGCGTTTGTGTACCTTGGGAGAGGGGGCATAGATACAGTGGGAGAGGACACAGGGGACGTGTGCATGGATGTTGGGGTTGTGTCTGCAGGAGGTGTGTGTTCTGCCAGATGTGGTGGTGATAGTGGTAGTGGATGAGGATGTAGTGCATGTAGGTGTGAGTGTAGACGCAACTGGGAGGGAGGTTGAGGAGGAAGAGGAGGGGGACACAGTGGAGGCAGTGGATGTTGGTATGTCTGCATCTGGATGGTGTTTGTGTGAGTACCTGTGGGATGATGTGTGGTGCTTGTGTTTGCCATGTCCACTCTTGTGTGTTGTCCTGTGTGCATGCGGGTCTGCCTGTGTGCTTGGGATAGGTTGGGGTTGAGGGGAATGGGACTGGGTAGAGGAAGTTGGAGGGGGAAGTGTGGAAACAAGGACAATGGCTGCCTTCAGAGAGAAGGCCAGAGCCTGGATTGATCTATGTTGGGCCGCCAAGCCAGTGTGAATGCCCTCCAGAAATGCATTACTCTGTTGCATTTGGGCTGACAGCCTCTGGATGGCATTCACAATGGTTGACTGCCCTACAGAGATGGATCGCAGGAGGTCAATAGCCTCCTCACTCAGGGCAGAAGGGCTAACTGGGGCAGGGCCTGAGGTGCCTGGGGTGAAGGATATGCCCACCCTCCTGGGTGAACGGGCACGAACAACTCGCTGAGGGGCTACTGGGAGGGCAGTATTGGTACGGGGTGGCGGCTGTACCTGTAGCTGGGGTGGTCACAGAGGTGTCCCCCACCACCAGGGAGCTTCCATCGGAGGAGATATCTATCTCCCAACTGTCCCCTCCCTCCAGTCTCTGCTGTGGTGCTCCCCTCGCCCTCAGTCCCACTGGTGCCCTCACCGTCGGTGGACTCTGCCTCCTGGGCCCTTTGGATGCAGCTCCTGCCGTCGCAGGTCCCACTGCTCCTCCTCCGCCAGATGATGCTAATGCACATAAGGACACGGTGACAAAACAAAAAGGGGTGGGAGAGACAAAGTATACACTTGGTCAGTTGGTGCACCAACACCACCGTTGGCGTACACAACACACTCACACACAGGGAACAGCCCTACACACTAGGCAATGCACTACCAGTAGCAATGCTAGTCACCAGGGCATGGGGAAAGACACATACCGCCAACTGCAGCATACCTGGGACCCACATAGCCCTACTCAGTAGTGGATGCCTGCTAGCTAGGTTGGAGGAAATTCACATCAGGACCCTGCCCAACATGGAAACTATTCTGCAATGTCAGGCCTGGCCTAGGGGCATGCACATGCACACATCCCCCACCCGGATACCACCCCACCAGGCGTAAATAGTGATGATGGGCACTGTACTCACTGCTGTGATGCCCCCTGTAAGATGCTGGCCTGGCTTATATTGGGTGCCTTGTGGTACTTAGACCTTGTGCAAGGTCCAGTTATCCCTTATTAGTAGATTAGAGGTGTTCTAGCAGCTTAGGCTGATAGAGGTAGCTATAGCAGAGCAGCTTAGGCTGAACTAGGAGACATGCAAAGCTCCTACTATGCCACTTATATCACTTAGTACAATATCACAAGAAGACACAATACTCAGAGTTACTAAAAATAAAGGCACTTTATTTTTGTGACAATATGCCAAAAGTATCTCAAAGGATATATTCCCTTAGGAGGTAAGTAATGTACACAAAATATACACACACAAACCAAAATCAGGTAAGTAACAGTTAGAGAAGTAGTGCAAACAGTGTAGAACACAATAGAATGCAATGGGAGACAATAGGCCTAGGGGCAACACAAACCATATACTCCAAAAGTGGAATGCGAATCACAAATGGACCCCAGGCCTAGTGTAGTGTGTAGAGGGGTGCTGGGAGTGTAAGAAAACACTAAGCGTGTCCAAGATACCCCACCCCAAGACCCTGAAAAGTAGGAGTAAAGTTACCCTACTACCCCAGAAAGACAATAAAGTCGAGATAGGGGATTCTGCAAGGACAACAACTGACTGCAAAACACTGAAGATGGATTCCTGGACCTGAGGACCTGCAAAGGAAGGGGACCAAGTCCAAGAGTCACGCAAGTGTCCCGGGGGGCAGGAGCCCACTAAACTGCCTTTGGGTGGAAGAAGCCAAATATTCTGCAATAACATCAGGTGCCAGGAACTTCTCCTTTGGTCAGAAGATGTTGCACGGCGTGCTGGAGGATGCACAGTTGTTTCCACACAGAAAGACCGCACACAAGCCTTGCTAGCTGCAAGAGTCGTGGTTGAGGATTTTGGGTGCTGCCAGGGCCCAGGAAGGACCAGGAGGTCGCCCCTTGGAGGAGGAGACAGAGGGTGCGCTCAGCAACATGGAGAGCCCATGCAGAAGCAGGCAGCATCCGCAGACGCACCTGAACAGGCGCTTAGAAGATATGAGGACGGCTGTCGACTCAGCACAACAAAAGAAAGTCCCACGAAGTCAGAATCCAACTCAGTGAGTTGGGCAATGCAGGACAGAGTGCTGGAGACCTGGACTAGGCAGTGCACGAAGGAAGTCTTGCAAGAGTGCACAGAAGCCCTAGCAGCTGCAGTTCACGCAGTACACAGGATTACTGTCTGGCGTGGGGAGGCAAGGACTTACCTCCACCAATTTTGGACAGAAGGGCCACTGGACTGTCAGGGACACTTGGACCCAGCTCCTGTGTTCCAGGGACCACGCTTGTCAGGATGAGAGGGGACCCAGAGGACCGGTGATGCAGAAGTTTGGTGCCTGCGTTGGCAGGGGGAAGATTCCGTCGACCCACAGGAGATTTCTTCTTGGCTTCCAGTGCAGGGTGAAGGCAAACAGCCCTCAGAGCATGCACCACCAGGAAACAGTCGAGAAAGCTGGCAGGATGAGGCGCTACAATGCTGCTGGTGGTCTTCTTGCTACTTTGTTGTGGTTTTGCAGGCATCCTGGAGCAGTCAGCGGTCGATCCTTGGCAGAAGTCGAAGAGGGAAGTGCAGAGGCACTCTGGTGAGCTCTTGCATTCGTTATCCGGTGAGATGTCCACAGGAGAGACCCTAAATAGCCCTCAGAGGAGGATTGGCTACAGAGAAAGGTAAGCACCTATCAGGAGGGGTCATTGACGTCACCTGCTGGCACTGGCCACTCAGAGCTGTCCATTGTGCCCTCACACCTCTGCATCCAAGATGGCAGAGGTCTGGGACACACTGGAGGAGCTCTGGGCACCTCCCCTGGGAGGTGCTGGTCAGGGGAGTGGTCTCTTCCCTTTCCTTTGTCCAGTTTCGCGTCAGAGCAGGGCTGGGAGGATCCCTGAACTGGTGTAGACTGGCTTATGCAAGGAGGGCACCATCTGTGCCGTTCAAAGCATTTACAGAG
Organism: Pleurodeles waltl; assembly: GCF_031143425.1. Lineage (NCBI taxonomy): Eukaryota > Metazoa > Chordata > Amphibia > Caudata > Salamandridae > Pleurodeles > Pleurodeles waltl. The sequence continues at coordinate 339,717,473 of NC_090445.1, forward strand.
GCCAGGAGAGGCTACTCCTCCCAGGTCCTTCACACCTATTTCCAAAGGGAGAGGGTGTAACCCCCTCACTCAGAGGAAATCCTATGTTCTGCCTTCCTGGGACTGGGCTGCCCAGTCCCCATGGGGGCAGAAACCTGTCTGAGAGTTGGCAGCAGCGGTAGCTGCAGAGAAAACCCCGGGAAGTTAGTTTTGCAGTACCCGGGCTCTATGCTGGAGACCCGGGGATGCATGGAATTGTCCCCCCAATACCAGAATGGTATTGAGGGGACAATTCCATGATCCTAGACATGTTACATGGCCATGTTTGGAGTTACCATTGTGACGCTACATATAGGTATTGACCTATATGTAGTGCACACGTGTAATGGTGTCCCCGCACTCACAAAGTCCGGGCAATTTGCCCTGAACAATGTGGGGCACCTTGGCTAGTGCCAGGGTGCCCACACACTAAGTAACTTTGCACCTAACCTTCACTAAGTGAGGGTTAGACATATAGGTGACTTATAAGTTACTTAAGTGCAGTGTAAAATGGGGGGGCGTGGCCAGGAAGCCGAAAATGGCGCACGCATAATCCCCTCGCTCCGGAGGGGCCTAAAAATATCTGTTTATATCACGCCGGCATTGGGGACAATCGAAGCCTGCATGGCGGTGTGGGACCTGTGGGGAGCAACGGATTGAGCACTAAGCTCTGTCCGTGCCCTGAACTGAGGCTGGGCCGGATTGGCGGGCTCCTATGCTTGTGGCCCGCTCCCGCGGCTGGAGACGGGGACTGAAGTACGGAGGCGAGTGGGACCGGGGCCCACGGCGACCCAGGTGGTGGCGGAACGAGCGTGAACCCAGCGGCCTGGAGGCTGGGGCGGACCCCTGTCGAGGACGGGGGCTTTGACTCCCCGACGGCCCCGAAACTTACTTGGAGCAGAAGGCCCCCGGGAGGTGCTTGGGAGGAGTGGGGGCAGGCGCGGCCCGACCCTGCGGCAAATCGCGGGCAGAACTGAGATCCTGGAGGGTGCAGCCGGAGCGGGCCTGTGCCCCCCAGCGTGAAGTGAGGAATTCGAACCCCCAGCACATCGGGTGTGGGAGCTGGGGACCCGCCAAGAGGTCGAGGAACATCCAGGGCCCTGCCAAGGACCGAGGAGCAGGAATTTGGAATCTTCGAACCACTGAAAAAACTGTAGGACTCCGGGGATCCCCAAGACCACCGGTAAGAACACCAAGGATGCCTGTGCCCGAAACTTATTTGGAGCAGACGGCCCTCGGGAGAACAGAGCTGTGACGTCCCGGGGAGCGCTCCGGGGCGCTTAAGGATCGGAGCCGGAGGCGCCTGGGTGGAGTGGGGGCGGGCGCGGCCCGACCCTGCGGCAAATCGCGGGCAGAACCGAGAGCCTGGAGGGCGCAGCCGGCGCGGGCCCGTGCCCCCCCAGCGTGAGGTGAGGAAGTTGAACCCCCAGCACATCGGGTGGGTGAGCTGACGACCCCCTCAATAGGTGGAGGAACATCCAGGGCCCTGTCAAGGACTGAGGAGCAGGAATTTGGAATCTTCGAACCACTGAAAAACTGTAGGGCTCCAGGGAACTCCAAGAGCACCGGTAAGAACACCAAGGGTGCCTGTGCCTTGAAAAGAGGTATGTCCGAAACTGGGGAGGGGCCCCTTAAGGATCATGGAGTGGAGGGCTAAGCTGGCAACACACAGTACCAATAAGGTGGCGACACTCTCCCGGTGAACGGGGACCATGAAGTGCTGATTTGGTGGGGGGGTGCGCCCGCACCGTGCTCCGGGGAGTGCTGGTGGGGGCGCACAGGCCATCCTGCATAGTGACAGAAGATAGAGGGAAGAACCCGGAACGGGATTTAGCCCGGTGGGCATAGATGGAGTGAATTAATGGACTGTGCATGAAGACTACGAACGCCTGGGCTCATACTGTAAAGAACCTCCCGCCCCGATGAGGCGTTCCCCGGGCGCACCGAAAGCAAGCGACCAAGTGTAAAAACAACCCTTGACTGCCCTGAGGCTCCCCATGAACAACTTGTTAGCCAGAATGGGCCTAGCGGAAGAGGCTACGAAAAACAACGTGATTGCCAGAATAATTTGAACAACGCATTGCCCCCAGAGAAGCGGCACTCACGCGTTTAATGTCCCCCAAGAACCGACATAGGTCTAGAACCATGGACAATATAACGCCCACTGAGCGAGGAGGTGGGGACCTACAGGACCTGCCGCAACTTAACGTACAGGACACCTTGGATAAAATATTAGGGGCCATCGAAGATACAAAGACAACGCTACAACATGACATCAATCAGGTGGCAGTTGAAGTTGGGCTCCTGAGGGTGGACCACCACAAACTATCAGACAGAGTTAAAGTGATGGAGAATTAGTTGTCGGAGTTAGTGCCAAAACAAAAAGACCTGCAGGCCGAGGTGACGAGTCTCGCGGGCAGAGTAGCATGTCTAGAACAAAGAGCAGAAGATGCAGAAGGGAGTACCCGCCAGAACAATGTACGAGTGGTGGGCCTCCCAGAGGGGGCCAAAGGAACTAATACGGTGAATTTCCTTGAGAAATGGATGAGCACTGTCGTGGCGCCAGACTGCTTGACCCCTCACTTTACACTGGAGCGAGCTCACCGAGTACCATCGAGGCCTCTCGCTCCGGGCCGGCCTCCCCGAGTGGTGATTGCTAGGTTGCTACACTACAGGGACAGAGACATTCTACTGCAGAGAGCAAGGGAGGCGGACCCATTCAAGGTAGCGAACGGAGAGATGACACTGTTCCCGGATTTCACACTGGAAGTCCAAAATAAGCGTGCCTCATACATGGCATTTAAGAGGGCCCTAAGGGAGGAGGGGATCCAGTACTCTTTGCTCTATCCAGCCAGACTGAAAGTGTTGTGTGACAGCAAAACAACCTTCCTTCAATCACCTGAGGAAGCGTGGGAGTGGGTAGAGGCCCGCGGAACCCAGCCAGGTCGACCAGTGAGTGGAGGATCAAATGAAAGCGGGTCACATCGGGGTCCGGGGTCGTCCTCGTCTGGCGCCGACCCAGAAACAAAAAGAAAAAAGCAGGAAAGCAGCGCTGGAAGCGGAGGCTCGAGTGACCGGAGAGGGGTCCCCCCTGGAGTGCTCAGGAGGCGAATCGGATGACACTGTGAGGTCCTCGGCCAGGGGCTCAGGCTGCTCGGGGAGGGCCCCGGAGGTAACCCCGCGGTCAGCAGACGACCTTTAACAACTAAAATTATGAGTGAGCCCTGAGGCACGGGGAAACAACCACATAAGACTGGCGAGAACTGTAGGTAAAAGTTTGAATGAGATGCACTGTTGCACAAGATTATGGGCTACCTACCGTTCGAGAGGCGCCCTGGAGAGGGGGAGTTGGGAAATGCAAGTTTTAGTTAGGTTGGCACTCTGGGAGATGGAGTTAAAACACATCAGAAATCCGATGGACTGCAATGGGGGACCGTTATCTGGGGTAGAATGTGATAGACACCAATGGCCGTATACACCAACATGGCAGAATACAACTTACTAACATGGAACATCAGGGGGATGGGCACCCCGGCCAAGCAGCATAGAATATTATCATACCAAAAAAGGAGAGGCATACAAATTGCAATGCTGCAGGAAACCCACTTAGCTGCGGGAGAAGCAGAAAAACTAAGACGTAGATGGAGGGGGCGAGTGTACGCCACGGAATATTCAGCATACACAAGGGGGGGCAATGATATGGTTACGAGCAGGGGTCCCCTTTGATGTGGATTCGTCCAATATAGACCGCGAGGGAAGGTTTGTGATCCTGGAAGGGAAGTTACATGGCACCCCGATAGTCTTGAGCTGTATATACGCACCCAATCAGGATCAGGCCCCTTTTATGTCACAATTATCGAGTCACCTCAGAGGGGGGAGCTTCTGGTTGGGGGAGATTTCAATAGTGTAATAGATGTGGACTTGGATAGATCCACGCCTCCGCTACAAGGTGCAGTGGCAAATAAAATATCCAGCAAACTTAGAGAGTGGTTGGAGTCTTGGGGTCTAGTAGACATTTGGCGAGAACAACATTTAAAGGACAAAGACTACTCGTATTACTCCGGTCTGCATCAGGTCCATACTAGAATTGATAGAGTGGTATGTACTGCAGTGCTGGCAAGGGGAATGATCCACTCGGAATATCTAGGACGCACTCTATCGGATAATAATCCCTTGCTATTAACATGGAGGGCGACCGAAGAGAGGCCTCCTATCCCCTCATCGAGAATGGCCCCTGGGGCTCTTGAGGACCAGGCGTACAGAGAAGCCCTAAGACAACACGTAATTGACCATATTAGGCTCAATGGGGGATCTGCCTCCTCTAGATCCACGGAATGGGAAACACTTAAAGTGGTGACAAGGGGTTACTGTCTGGGTCAGTCAATCGGGGTGAGACATTCACTCGAAAGCGAATTAACTAACCTAGTAAAGAAATTACATGAAGGGGAACTGAGACTGGGAGAAGTAACACAAGAGAGCGAGGAATATCGCCAGGCAAAAAGTGACCACTCCAAGATCGAAAAACAACTTAGATGCCATAATACACAAAAAACTATTTTGCCTCATTACAATCGGAAGAGGGCAGATCAGGGAAAATGCTGGCGTGGTTGGTGCGGCCAGGGCGAGGCGGAGAACCCATCACAAATGTGCTGGACAAGGAAGGGGACCGTAGAATTAGGCCAGGCCATATAAACGAAGCGTTCAGGGAATACTATACCTAACTGTATGGGAAGCCCGTAGTATTTGAAGTAGGGATATTCGATGACTATCTACATCAGACTCCGCTGAAATCCCTGGCACCCGAAGATAGGGAGGGCTTGGGAGGGCCAGTGACCCTAGGGGAGGTCAAAGAAGCTGTAGCACAACTGGCTTCTGGGAAGACACCAGGGACGGATGACCTCCCGATGGACTTCTATAAAAAATTTGAGACACAGCTCGCCCCCCAATTAGTGGTCATGTACGCGGAGGCACTACAGAGTGGGGTGCTCCCGGGTTCCCTAAGAGAGGCCCTGGTGGTTCCACTCCCAAAACAAAATCCAAGGAGGCATCAGTGACGGACTTCCGCCCCCTGTCAATGCTAATTAGCGACATTAAAAATACTCATTAAGGTAATGGCCAATCGTTTGCTAGCCCATATACCCACACTCGTACATGAGGACCAAAACGGATTTGTTCCGAATTGTAACACCTCCCTAAACCTAAGACAACTCTTTGCTATTCTACACATGCCCAACGAAGTGAAGCCCCCAGCGGGAGTGTTACTAGCGGTAGACTTCGAAAAGGCCTTTGATTCAATCAGATGGGATTACCTGAGGGCAGTGATGCTGCGAGTGGGAATGGGTGAGAGTTGGGTAAAATGGGTGGACTTATTGTATGCATCCCCTCTGGCGAGAGTGAAGACGGGCAGGACAATATATGACACCTATCCAGTTTACAGGGGAACAAGACAGGGTTGCCCCCTGTCCCCTCTATTATTTGCACTGGCCATTGAGCCCCTGGCCGCCCGGATGCGCAGAGATGGGGTGGGCCTAGGAGTGGAGTGGGGACACGTTGAGCACATCATATCACTTTACGCGGACGATGTGCTCATATATATTAGAGACGGAGAGGTAGGTATCCCATGGGCTTTGAGGAATTTAGAAGACTTCGAGGCGCTGTCAGGACTCCGCCTCAACCGAGGCAAAACATATATGTTCCACATAAAGCCGAACTATGAACGCCCTACAACCTGCCCGGAGGATGTGAACTGGGCCCCACGTACCTTTAAGTATCTGGGTATACATGTATTCCATGACATGGCAGACCTTCGGGAGGGTAACCTAGGTAGAGCACTTCGCTCTTTGCGAGCTTCTGTTGGGTTCTGGCGTTCCCCCAAATTAACGATCATGGCCAGGATAACACTATCTAAAATTATCATGCTCCCCCGACTCCTTTACTTCTTCGCTAATTTACCCCTGCAGATCCCCTGGCATGGTTCCGCGAGTTGAATACCCTGCTGAGAGAGCTGATATGGGACAGCGGCCGCAAACACACCTCGCTATCAACTCTCTGCAGACCAGCCCACCTGGGTGAACTTGGCGCCCCAGACTTTGAAGCTTACTATCTGGCATCCCAATTACAATGGGTAGCTGGGTGGTTCGCCGGTAAAGGTCAGTTAGACAGGTGCACCACACATGAAGTAATTGACACAAGTCGGATTACTGCACGTATGATAAATAGGAAGACATCCCCCCAGACGGAAAGCCTGATAACAAGAATAGCGATATCGTGTTGGAAGAGATGCGCAAAAAGGGTTGGTGTTGGCCCACCGTACTCCCCGGCGCTACCATTATGGGTTATTGCGCTTGAACCAGGTGGGGACACCCCGGGGAGCTCAGGACTGGGGCCATGGAAGAGGGCGGGAGTGGAGACAACTGGGGGACTGTTCCTTGAAGGGGTCCTTAAGTCGTTCAGTGATCTTATAGACGGAGGGGTCCCCCGGGGACAGTTCTTGCTGTTTTGTAAGCTGGAACACACACTGAAAAAGCACTGGGGCACAATTAACGCTGAGCCTACTACTCATAAGGTGTTACATCTCCTGCTGACTGCGGACGAGGAGGCCCACCTAATTACTAAATTGTATTGGGACCAGGTTGAGGAAGGGTTGGACCCGCTATGCCAACTGAGGGAGAGATGGGGAAGAACGCTGGGCGGAGAACTCTCAGACGCAGAATGGAACAGGGTGTTGGCCTACCCTCAGGGGTCTCCCGCAATACACGGTTGCGATATATCCAATATAATTACCTCCATAGGACGTACCTCACACCACGATGACTGACGCTAATATATGACAGAACCCCTAGGGTATGCCCAAGATGCGAGGTCGCATATGCTGACTATGACCACATGGTATGGGACTGCCCGGAAATTCAACTGGGCTGGGGGGCAGTAATGGCTTATCTATTGAGAGTACTCGAGATTTCCCTATCCCCGACTCCCGCTATGTGCCTGCTGGGTCTTGGGAGTGTACGGCCATGAGGGAAAGTGGGAGGGCGGTTTCTGGACTTGGCTCTAGTCCTTTATAGGAGGCCGATCACAAAAGGGTGGAAGGCCCCGGGACTACCTGTAGGAAAGTACCATCTTGCCTGGCATGTTACCCCCATATTTCACTGTATATATGTTGTTTTAGTGTATGTGTCACTGGGACCCTGCCAGCTAGATCCCCAGTGCTCATAAGTGTGCCCTGTATGTGTTCCCTGTGTGATGACTAACTGTCTCACTGAGGCTCTGCTAACCAGAACCTCAGTGGTTATGCTCTCTCTTTGCTTTCCAAATTGTCACTAACAGGCTAGTGACCAATTTCACCAATTCACATTGGCATACTGGAACACCCTTATAATTCCCTAGTATATGGTACTGAGGTACCCAGGGTATTGGGGTTCCAGGAGATCCCTATGGGCTGCAGCATTTCTTTTGCCACCCATAGGGAGATCTGACAATTCTTACACAGGCCTGCCACTGCAGCCTGAGTGAAATAACGTCCACGTTATTTCACAGACATTTACCACTGCACTTAAGTAACTTATAAGTCACCTATATGTCTAACCTTTACGTGGTAAAGTTTGGGTGCTAAGTTACTTAGTGTGTGGGCACCCTGGCACTAGCCAAGGTGCACCCACATTGTTCAGGGCAAATTCCCCGGACTTTATGAGTGTGGGGACACCATTACACGCGTGCACTATACATAGGTCACTACCTATGTATAGCGTCACAATGGTAACTCCGAACATGGCCATGTAACATGTCTAAGATCATGGAATTGTCACCCCAATGCCATTCTGGCATTGGGGAGACAATTCCATGATCCCCCGAGTCTCTAGCACAGACCCGGGTACTGCCAAACTACCTTTCCCGGGGTTTCACTGCAGCTGCTGCTGCTGCCAACCCCTCAGACAGGTTTCTGCCCTCCTGGGGTCCAGCCAGGCTTGGCCCAGGAAGGCAGAACAAAGGACTTCCTCAGAGAGAGGGTGTTACCCCCTCTCCCTTTGGAAAAAGGTGTAAGGGCAGGGGAGGAGTAGCCTCCCCCAGCCTCTGGAAATGCTTTGATGGGCACAGATGGTGCCCATCTCTGCATAAGCCAGTCTACACCGGTTCAGAGATCCCCCAGCCCTGCTCTGGCGCGAAACTGGACAAAGGAAAGGGGAGTGACCACTCCCCTGACCTGCACCTCCCAGGGGAGGTGCCCAGAGCTCCTCCAGTGTGCTCCAGACCTCTGCCATCTTGGAAACAGAGGTGCTGCTAGCACACTGGACTGCTCTGAGTGGCCAGTGCCAGCAGGTGACGTCAGAGACTCTTTCTGATAGGCTCTTACCTGTGTTGCTAGCCTATCCTCCTTCCTAGGTAGCCAAACCTCCTTTTTTTGCTATTTAGGGTCTCTGCTTTGGGGAATTCTTTAGATAACGAATGCAAGAGCTCATCAGAGTTCCTCTGCATCTCTCTCTTCACCTTCTGCCAAGGAATCGACCGCTGACTGCTCAGGACGCCTGCAAAACCGCAACAAAGTAGCAAAGATGACTACTTCAATCTTGTATCGCTGATCCTGCCACCTTCTCGACTGATTTCCTGGTGGTGCATGCTGTGGGGGTAGTCTGCCTCCTCTCTGCACTAGAAGCTCCAAAGAAATCTCCCGTGGGTCGACGGAATCTTTCCCCTGCAACCGCAGGCAATAAAAGACTGCATCACTGGTCCTCTGGGTCCCCTCTCAGCACGACGAGCGTGGTCCCTGGAACTCAGCAACTCTGTTCAAGTGACTCCCACAGTCCAGTGACTCTTCAGTCCAAGTTTGGTGGAGGTAAGTCCTTGCCTCCCCACGCTAGACTGCATTGCTGTGTACTGCGTGATTTGAAGCTGCTCCGGCTCCTGTGCACTCTTCCAGGATTTCCTTTGTGTACAGCCAAGCCTGGGTCCCTGATACTCTAACCTGCAGTGCACAACCTCCTGAGTTGTCCTCCGGCGTCGTGGGATCTCCTTTTGTGACGTCGGGTGAGCTCTGGTTCACTCCTCTTCATAGTGCCTGTTCCGGCACTTCTGCAGGTGCTGCCTGCTTTTGTGAGGGCTCCTTGTCTTGCTGGGCGCCCCCTCTGTCTCCTCACGCAATTGGCGACATCCTGGTCCCTCATGAGCCACAATAGCATCCAAAAACCCTAACCGCAACACTTGCAGCTAGCAAGGCTTGTTTGCGGTCTTTCTGCGTGGGAACACCTCTGGAAGCTTCTTCACGACGTGGGACATCCATCCTCCAAAGGGAAAGTTTCTAGCCCTCTTCGTTCTTGCAGAATCCACAGCTTCTACCATCTGGTGGCAGCTTCTTTGCACCCTCAGCTGGCATTTCCTGGGCTTCTGCCCAATCTCGACTTTGTCGCAACTCTTGAACTTGGTCCCCTTGTTCCACAGGTACTCTCGTCCGGAAATCCACTTTGGTTGCATTGCTGGTGTTGGTCTTCTTTGCAGAATTCCCCTATCACGACTTCTGTGCTCTCTGGGGAATATAGGTGCACTTTACACCTACTTTTCAGGGTCTTGGGGTGGGCTATTTTTCTAACCCTCACTGTTTTCTTACAGTCCCAGCGACCCTCTACAAGCTCACATAGGTTTGGGGTCCATACATTATTCGCATTCCACTTTTGGAGTATATGGTTTGTGTTGCCCCTATACCTATGTGCTCCTATTGCAATCTATTGTAACTATACACTGCTTGCATTATTTCCTTTTGCTATTACTGCATATTTTTGGTATTGTGTACATATATTTTGTGTATATTTGGCATCCTCATACTGAGGGTACTCACTGAGATACTTTTTGCATATTGTCATAAAAATAAAGTACCTTTATTTTTAGTATATCTGTGTATTGTGTTTTCTTATGATATTGTGCATGTGACACCAGTGGTATAGTAGGAGCTTTGCATGTCTCCTAGTTCAGCCTAAGCTGCTCTGCTATAGCTACCTTCTATCAGCCTAAGCTGCTAGAAACACCTCTTCTACACTAATAAAGGATAACTGGACCTGGTACAGAGTGTAAGTACCCCTTGGTACCCACTACAAGCCAGGCCAGCCTCCTACACGACCCCCTCTGACTGAGTGGAAACGAGACGTGTCGAAATGGTCCAGGGTTGAAATGCAAGCTCTGAGGAGGGAGGAAGCAAGAGGACTGCGTCAGAACCCAATAGCGCCAGAATGGGAGGACATGGTGACAAGTTGGGAAGACACAATGAGGGAGACGGGAGCACCCATGGTGGAGCCAGCAAATAGAGGCCCAAGTAGTCAGGAAGACAGGGTGACAGACCTCAGGTCCACTAGAGAGCGTACTATTAATGGAATAGCAAGTCCAGCGGTAGAACCAGTACTGTAATGACAGCCGAACCTAACCGGGAGCCCTGGAAGGCAGACATACATGGGGTATTGAAGGTAGCCCGGCCAGCAAGGCATGTAGGGAGTAAACGTAGAACAATTTCCCACTCACAAGTGAAACCCAAGCATGACAAACTCCAGCAAATGTAGCTACTTGATCTACACAGTGCCAACAAGTTTAAGTTTGAGTTTAATGTTTAATTTTGATCTAACACAAGATTAGCCTACACTGTGGACACAAAATGTAAATCACTCTAAGACACACACATTCGTGGGGAAATGTAGACAAGTGGGATCAGCGTACCGAATCTGAAGGAGCTCTACCGAGAGTCACAGTTAATATGAGTAACATGATGCAATATTTCCAGAACAACAAAAATCATCTGGGCTAATAACAACGATATCTGTGAATAGAATGAGAATGTGTTTATGTGATAACATGTTATATATTTGTATGGCAGTAATTGTTAATAATAAAAATATATTAAAAAAAAAAGTGCAGTGTAAAATGGCTGTGAAATAACGTGGACGTTATTTCAGTCAGGCTGCAGTGGCAGTCCTGTGTAAGAATTGTCTGAGCTCCCTATGGGTGCCAAAAGAAATGCTGCAGCCCATAGGGATCTCCTGGAACCCCAATACCCTGGGTACCTAGGTACCATGTACTAGGGAATTATAGGGGTGTTGCAGTGTGCCAATCAGAATTAGTAAAATTAGTCACTAGCCTGCAGTGACAATTTTAAAAGCAGAGAGAGCATAAACACTGAGGTTCTGGTTAGCAGAGCCTCAGTGATACAGTTAGGCACCACACAAGGAACACATACAGGGCATACTTTATGAGCACTGGGGTCCTGGCTAGCAGGATCCCAGTGACACAGGCAAAAACAAACATACATACAGTAAAAATGGGGGTAACATGCCAGGCAAGATGGTACTTTCCTACACCCCCAAATGCCCATCCAGCTCCCGATTGGCCACGCCAGTATGCGGGCCATCAGGGGGGTCAGGGTCCGACGGGGACCCCTTCCTGGTTGGGAGGCCATCCCCAGCTGGGCCGCCGCCATCTTCTGTGCCTAGCGCCTTAGGTCCTCCCACCGTTTCCGACAGTGGGTGCTCAGCCTGCCGTAGAACCCCAGGGTCCGCACACCCTTGGCGATGGCACGCCACATACCCTTCTTTCGATTGGCGCTGACCTGCAAAGGAAATATACACAGGGAAAGGTATTAGTTAGACTGTCCTGCCTGTTACACTCAGGGCCTATTCCCCTCATGCACAGACATGGCCCAGCATAAATGCTGCACGCTGCCCAGGGCCCATCCACCAACCCCCCCCAACACGAGGCCTTCACACACAGCACTCCATGCATTCATGCCCCATGCATCGTGCTCACAGTGTACTCACCTGTTGGTCTGGAGGCCCATACAGCAGTCGGTACTGGAGTAGGACTCCATCCACCAGTCTCTCCAACTCTGCCGAGGTGAAGACATGGGCCCTTTCCCCAGTTACACGAGCCATGGTAGGTTCCAGACACAGGCCACAGCAGCACATTCAGTGTCGGTCCTCTCCTGTTGAAGGTCAGGTAGCAAGGAGTGTACAGATACAAAATGGCGGTGACTTCTGCTGCGGTGCATACCGTCACCACCGGCGTACATCACCATTGGCCACTGTACCCCATAGGGCCCAATGATAACCAATGAGGAGTTGCACGGCGGTTCCCACCGCCTCCCGCAACGGCGCACAATGTCAGCGGAATTACCGCGCTTCCACCTCTCCCCCATACAGGACAGGCGGACGCCATTTCGCGGGGGTTGGAGGGGCAGGCCATGGATCCTAACTGCATCACAGTTCACAATTGTACATTCAGGACATGTGCCAGTAATACATTTTTAAAATCACATCATGCATTGAACTGTAGTGGTTACCATGTACAGATAATGACCGTCTCCTCACTCTTTTGGCCCATAGTTTGCAACTGCTGTGGATGAATAGGAGATGGAGACATCTCCCGTGTACAGACCCCTGGTGGACTTGGCAACAATGGAGGACAGGCACATCATTCTCCCCCACAGACTTGACAGGTCCACAATCACAGAGCTGTGCGCCCAATTGGAGCCTGACCTGATATCTGCTATCCGTCACCCCACTGGGATCCCCCCTCTTGTGCAAGTGCTATCAGCGCTCTATTTCCTGGCAACTGGTTCTTTCCAAGTGACAGTCGGTTTGGCAGCAGGAATGTCACAGCCAATGTTTTCAATCGTGCTGATCGGAGTGTTGCCTGCCCTGATTAAACACATGTGCAGCAACATTGTTTTCCCCCATGTGGAGGATTTGGCCATAGTGAAGGCTGACTTCTATGCAATGGGACATATCCTCAACATTATTGGGGCTATTGATGGAACACATATTGTATTTCCCCCCCCCCGGCGAAATGAACAGGTCTTCAGAGATGAAAAAGCTTTTCACTCAATGAATGTGCAGATGGTGTGTTTAGCAGACCAGTACATCTCCCAAGTCAATGCTAAGTATCCTGGGTCAGTGCATGATGCTTTTATCCTGAGAAACAGCAGCACCCCAAATGTGATGGCCCAACTCCAGAGGCACAGGGTGTGGCTAATAGGTGAGCCCTGGTTCCCACCCAGTGGATGTTGGTGTATGGGATTGGTGTGGGCCATAAGGGTTAGTGTGTGGCTAACAGTTGTCCCTCGATATTTGCAGGTAGCTCTGGTTACCCCAACCTCTCATGGCTACTGACCCCTGTGAGGAATCCCAGGACAAGGACAGAGGAATGTTACAATGAGGCACATGGGCAAACAAGAGGATAACTGAACGTACATTTGGCCTCTTGAAGGAGAGGTTTCAGTGCCTCCATTTAACAGGTGTATCCCTGTGCTACTCACCCAAGAAGGTCTGCCAGATCATTGTGGCATGCTGTATGTTGGAGAACCTTGCCTTGAGACGCCAGGAGGCTGGAGATGGCCGTGTGGCAGCAGTGGACCATGTGGACAGGGAAGATGAGGAGGCAGAGGATGAGGACAACAGAACTGCAGTGATACTTCAATACTTCCAATGACACACAGGTAAGACAGTGTAACTTCACATTTCATTGACAGTTAAATGTTTGACATTGTCACTGGCAGGCTGTGACTTCCTTCTTCTATGACAACTCACTGTACCCTTTGGCATCTCTATTTGCAATATTGGTGCCCCACTATCACTCCTGGTGTGTTAACTACAGCCAACTACAGGTCTTTAGCATGTATACATTACTCTACAGTTGAATTGCAATGTTTAAAACTTGTTAAACTAATACATACTTAAATCATTTGACATACTCCAGTGCTCTCAAGAAAAGTTGGAAGTGAAAAAGGCTGGTTTTGATGATGGAAGAAAGTCCAGGGTAGAGTCCAGTCTATTTGTAACACAGGTGCATTGTCCAGGGGGGCATATGAAGGGGAGAAATGGCAGTTCAAGGTGGACAGGGTGACAGAGTGGTACACAAGGGTGACAATCAGGAGAGTCTTATTTCCTGGCGGGGGTCTTGGCAATAGTCTCTGGCTTCTGCCTGGATCGCAGGGAACATTTGCGGGGTGGTTCACCTTCTGCAGGGGGAGGGGTGCTGGTGGCCTGTTGGTCCTGTGGCGGGGCCTTCTGTCCACTAGCGACAGCGGAGGTGGAGGGCTGTTTAGTAGTCTGGCTAGTAGCAGGGGCCCGCTGGTGTGACACTGCCTCTCTCATAATATTGGCCATGTCTACCATCACCCCTGCAATGGAGACCAGGGTGGTGTTAATGGACTTCAAGTCCTCCCTGATCCCCAGGTACTGTCCCTCCTGCAGCTGCATGTTCTCCTGCAACTTGTCCATGATTGGCCCAGCGTATCCTGGCAATGTTGGTATGCTCCCAAGATCGCGGTGAGTGCCTCCTGGAGAGTCGGTTCCCTGGGCCTGTCCTCCCCCTGGCGCACAGCACTCCTCCCAGTTTCCCTGTTGTCCTGTGCCTCTATCCCCTGAACCGTGTGCCCACTGACCCTAGGTCCCTGATTGTCCTGAGTTTGTGGGGTGCCTGTTGTCCCTGTAGCGGTGGACACGCTGCTGATTGACGTGTCCTGGGGACAGAGGTATGGGCCTGCTGGGTGGGTGCTGTGGTGGTGTTTCCTGAGGGGGAGGCTCTCTGGTGGTGTGTGACTGTGCCTGGGTAACCAACTGTCCTGAGGTCCCTGATGGGCCAGGTTGGTCATCCAGATCCAGGCGAGCAGAGCTGCTGTCATCACTGTGGGCCTCTTCCATGGGGGGACTGGATGTTGCTGGCACCTCTTCTCTGGTGACATTGGCTGGGATACCTGTGGAGATGTAAATGCAGTGTTATTGTTTCTGTGTGTGACATTTTGCCCTCTATGGTTGTTATTGCCCTGGCAGCTTTGCCTTGTGTGAGTTGTTATTTGGTGGGCTAGCTGTTTCCCTCTGGTGTGCATGCTTTAGTAATAGGTGTCCATGCAAGTCTGTGAGTGGTGTCCATGCATTGGTATGGCATGCAGGGCTTGGGACTGGGATGGGTGAGATGTGATGGTGGGGTGTGTGGGAGGTGGTGGAGTGATGGGTTGAGGGTGGGGGTAGGTGATGGAATGCAGGTAGGGGGGTGACAGAAATAGTTGAGAGTTGACTTACCAGAGTTCAGTCCTCCTCCTACTCCTGCCAGGCCCTGAGGATGCATGATTGCCAAAACGTGCTCCTCCCATGTTGTTAGTTGTGGGGGAGGAGGGGGGGCAACACCAGTCCTCTGTACAGCTAGTTGGACATTGACCTTATCCACGATCCTCGGCCATAGCTCCATCTTCCTAGCAATGGATATCTGCTGCACCTGTGATCCAAATAGCTGTGGCTCTTTGGAGCTGTGGCTCTACCCGGGTGATTTCCTCCACCATGACCCTTAGCTCCTCCTCAGAGAATCTGGGGTGTCATTGTGGTGCCATGGGTGTAGTGAGTGGTGTGTGTGAGGGCTTGTAGGGTGATGTGTTGGGGTGTGTGTTGTGAGGTGCATGGGTGGTGTATAGGTGATGGTGGTATGTGGCTCTGGGTGTGTGGGTGCTCTTGCTGTCTCTCTCTGTTGGCAATGGTTTGTAGTTGTAAAGGGTTGTGGGTAATGTGGCTGTGTGTTTTATAGTGGTGTGGGTGTGTGAGTGTGGTGTGTGTATGGGTGTTAGGTGTGTGTAGTTTGAATTGTCCAATGTGGTGGTGTTTTGTTTGAGTGTGTGTATTTTAAGCGCAGCGGTATGTACTACCAATGATTTACCGCTGTTGAATGTCCGCTGTGATGATTCGTGGGTCATAATGTGATGGGCGTTGTCCTGTTGGCATAACGGTGTGGGTTTGGATACTACCAGTTGATCACTGACCTTTGGTGTGGCAGAGTTGTGTCTGTGGCTGCATAGTGACGGATTGGTATGTGTGTGTCATAATATGGTAAGAGAATATCCGCCGCGGCGGCAGTATGTTTGCGGAAGTCAGCATGGCGGAAAGTGGGATTTACCGCCAATGTCACAATGAAGGCCTAAGTTTCTTGCACAGATGGAGTTGCAGTGTTGACCTAGTGGAAGATGAAACGTAGCAAATCAGCCAATACTTGCAGTACTCAGTCAATCAATCAGAAGGTTCTTGTTGAGCGTGAGCTTGTTACCCTGGAGGGTCTCCAGGGCCTGAGTTGCTGAGTTTCTAGTCCAGCTAGTGCTGTCTGTCGAAGAGCCAGGTTTTGAGCTGCTTCCTAAAATCTTTCAGGGAAGGGGATGTGCCCAGGTGAAGGGTAGGTCATTCCAGGATTTGGTGGTGAGGTGGGAGGAGAAGCGCCCTCCGAAGCACTTCTGGCAGATGCGGGGGACATGGGCCTGGATGAGGGTGGATGTTCTCTGGTCGGTTGGTGGAATGTGAGGCGGTTATTCATGTAGACGGGTCAAGTGTTGTGGGGGCCTTGTAGGCATGAGTAAGGAGTTTGAAGAGGCATCTGTGTTGTACTGGGAGCCAATAGAGGGTTCTGAGGCAGGGAGTGATGCTGGTTCTTCTGGGGAGGTCGAGGATGAGTCTTGCTGCAGTGTTCTGGATGGCTTGGAGGTGGTGCAGGAGCTGGGTGACTGTTTTGCTGGTGGAGATGGGTATCCATTGGAAAATCTTGCAGAGCATTCGGAGGATGTGGAAGCAAGCAGAGGAGACAACGTTGATCTGTTGTTTCATGGTAAGGTGAGTGTCCAGGTAGGTAGTGTGGTAGGTAGCGTGCATGGCTGGAGGGTGAAGGAGGGCGGCTCAGTGCGGCGGGCCACCACGAGTCGTTCCAAGAGGAAGGCTTGGTACAGAAGAGAATCTTTATTTTATCTGAGTTAAGCTTGAGGCAGTTTGCTCTCATCCACATGATGATGTCGGTCATGGTGTTTTGGAAGTTGGTTCATTGGTAGTGGCGTTGTCTGAGAGGGAGAGGATGAGCTGGTGTCATCAGCATAGGAGATGATGTTGAGTCCGTAGGTACGGGTAATGTCGGCTAGAGGAGTCATGTAGGTGTTGAAGAGAGTAGGGCTAAAAGAGGAGCCCTGTGGAACACCACAGATGATGAGTTTGGGGGTGGAGAAGTAGGGTGTGTCAACATCAGGACAGTGCACGCTCTACTGGCAACATAATGCAGAATGACAAACCTTATGTAGTGGAATAATTCATGCATTGTGTGCTGATATTGCATATTAACTTTTTGCATTGCAGGTATTTATCTTGAAATGTCATTGATGCTGTTTGTAATGTATTGTTCATTTTCAAGCTTGTTAATTTCCAAGCCTTTCCTGCAGCCTGGCTGGGTGTGGCATGTGGGCGGGGCTTGGGTCTATTTAAGGAACCCAGCCCAGCTCCACGTGCTCACTATTCAGAGGTCCCGGTGCAGAGCAGTAGCATTTTCCAGGGCTCCTGTTCCGGAGGCCTACTTGGACATTTCCTGGCCCTGTCCTCATTATCTTGCTGATCTTCAAGCAGGGCGGTAAGGCGGAGTTCGGGGAAGGTCCTCGACTCCGTTTCTAGAAACATTTGAGTTTTTGGCTTTGTGATTTACAGTGTGCGTGATTTATTCTTGCCACTTAACCCTTGCAGTTCAAATCGGCAGAGTGCGCAATCATTTCAAGGCTTTTGAATCTTGATGGTTGAATCGGCAACAGTGAGCGCGATTCATTCTTGGCAATTAACCCTTGCAGTTCGGATCGGCAGAGTGCGCGATCATTTCAAGGCATTTGAATCTTGATGGTTGAATCGGCAACAGTGTGCGCGATTCATTCTTGGCAATTAACCCTTGCAGTTCGGATCGGCAGAGTGCGCAATCATTTCAAGGCATTTGAATCTTGATGGTTGAATCGGCAACAGTGTGCGCGATTCATTCTTGGCAATTAACCCTAGCAGTTCGGATCGGCAGAGTGCATGATAATTTCTAGGCATTTGAATCTTGATGGTTGAATCGGCAACAGTGTGCGCTATTCATTCTTGGAAATTAACCTTTGCAATTCAGATCGGCAGAGCGCGCAATCATTCCAGGTACTTGAGTCTTGATGCACAGTCTGGCAATAAGGTGCGCAATAACTTCTGGGCAATTGAATCTTGAAATTTAGATCAAACAGAGTGTGATCTTTCTAGACAAAACAAGTTTAGTCAATTTGCCAATTCTACAATTCATGAATCCTATAGCAGTTAATTCTTTGGGAATGAATGTACTCATTGACTCTTGTTGTGATGTAATTTCTATTCTCAGGATTAATTTGAGAGAGTTCAATGTTCAGATTATATGATTATAAAAAGGTCACGTTATTGAAAAGTTCTTGATCTCTCATGTTATTAGAGCATAAAGAATTAAAACAAAGTTCATGAAGATTAATGTGAATGACCTTGCTATTGTGTTCTTAACTCTTGCTTCCACAGGTCTCCTTCCCCACTGTTCCCAACCTAAACCCCATCCCCCGCTTGGCCATTCTTTAATTCTGTGCTATGATAGCTAGTAGAGTTTGGAGCTGCTAAGAGGTGGACATCTTGGGAACAGGCGCAAACCCAGAGGATCCGGTCTCGCTCACAGGGTGGGAGGCGGATCCTCTGTGTTCAGCCAGATAGGAAGGAGGAAATACATTTGAGTGCATTGTTTTGGATGCGGATGTGGGTGTGGTGGGAGGCTGTGTGAAAGGCTACCGATAGGTCGAGGAGGATTAGGTCATCAGTTGCAGCGATCAGGGAGGTCTTGTGCTGTGGTTTTGCCGGAAGTTGAATTGGGATGGGTCGAGTAGGTTGTTGTGTTGTGAGCTGGCGGGTTGATTACTTTTTCTAGGACTTCGGCCCGGAAAGGGAGGAGCGAGATGGGGCGATACTTTTTTAACTCATTCAAATGCGCTGAGGGTTTCTTCAGCAGGGGCTTGACCGCAGTGTGTTTCCAGGCATTGGGAACAGTAGCTGTGGCGATGGAGGTGTTGAGGATTTATGTGAGGGGTGCTCCGATAACTTCTTTTCCTAGGATGTAGAGGTGGGGTGGGCAGGGGTCCATGAATGAACAGAGGCCATTATGGTGATGGAGTCTTCGGTGGAGAGCTGTTTCCATTCGGTGATCCGGTGGGGGTGGGTAGGGTGGGTTGGGGTGCTTGGGAGGTCAAGGTTGGTAGGCTGGGGATCAAAGTTGCTGTAGATGTCAGAGATCTTGAGGTGAAAATGGTCCGATAGTTTGTCGCAGAGGGCTTGGCAGGGGTGGATATTGTTCTCTGCGGTGGCAGGGCAGGAGAATTCTCTGACGATGATAAAGAGTTTTTTGCTGCAACTGGCGCTAGCCTTGATGCAGGTGGTGAGTGTTTCTTTCTTGGTCTCACTGATTCGGTGGTGGTAAGTTTTGAGGGCGGACCTGAAGGAGTCGAAGTTGGCAGGGGTCTTGTTGGAGCACCAGTTCCTCTCAAGTTTCCTGCAGTGGCGTTTGGGGGTCTGGAGTTCTGGGGTGAACCAAGTGCCTTGCTTGGTGGTTCTGTTGCTAGTGGTGCTTTCCAGTTGGCGAGGGTGTCGGAGGCAAATGAGAGCCAGTCGGAGAGGGTTTGGATGCTGAGTTTAAGTGTGCCTGTGTGCCTAGGTATGCTGTCCTTGAGGGCGGTGATCCAGGGGGTTTTCGTGACCTTGCTCCAGTTGCGGAGTGAAAAGGTGGGGAGTCTCACAGGGGTGTTGTGCAGACTATCTATGGTGAAGTGTGCAATGTTGTGGTCAGTCCATGTTACCTCAGTGGTATCAGAAAATTTGACTTTGTCACTTGTGGAAGAAAATGGGGTCCAGATTTTGTCCTGTGCTGTGGGTGGGAGCGATGACCAGCTGAGAGAGGCCGGTGGTGATCATGACTTTCAACGAGTGAGGTGGAGTTGGCATTGTTTGGGCCCTCCAGGTGGAAGCTCAGGTCCCCTAGGAAGATGTGGTGGGTGGATCAATGGCCAGGGGGTGTTGAAGTCTGGAATGTAGTTCCAGAGGTTTTGGCAGTGTCTGGAGGTCTGTAGGCGAGGGTGCCTCTGATGGTGGTATTGGCGCCGGGTTTGATTTGAAAGTTGAGATGTTCCATGATGGTGTTGTGTCATCGTCAGAGGTGGTGCAGTGGCGGGAGTCCTTGTGGGTGATGGCAATGTCTTCGCTGTGTTTGTTGGGGCGGTCGTGTGGGAGTATCTGCGGGGTCGTGGTGACGATATCTGGTGTGGATGAGGGTGTGAGCCAGGTTTCAGTGAAGAACAATTTGTCGGGGTAAGGGAGGTGAAGGTGTTCTAGATCTCGAGGGTGTCCCAGATCTCTATGGCATGCTTGCAGAGGGATCGGACATTCAGTAGAGCAAAGTGGAGTTGATGTTTGTGGTTGGGGGTCAGTTATGAGGGGGTTGTGTTGGTTCCTACGTTGCAAGAGAAACTGTAGTTGTAACAGGAGGAGGAGGGTCCTTTAGTGGATTGAGGCTAGATGATGCAGCAGTGGGTGTTCTCAGTCTCCGGCTTGAGATTCGGATCTCATCGGGGTGTAGCGATCTGCAGATCCAGAGGTCCTGGTGATGGGCGTGGTCTAGAGGAAGATGGGAAAAGATGGGCTTTCCTTTTGTGTGTCTTCTAGGCGTCTGCGGTGCCCGCTGGGCACAACCGCTGTACAGATGTGCAGCGACGGCCATTAAGTAGGTCCTGGGGAGGGCAGGGAGCAGTGGGAGGAGGGCTGGCGAGGGGAGCAGGCAACAAAAGAGATTGTAAAGGTTTGCAGGGCCGGGGCACGATGAGGGGGAGAAAACACACAATCTAGTAAACAGACTGGTCAAATAACAGTGACTAAGAGAGACTAAACACCTGATCGAGCCAATAGTTTAAAACTGACAGTGACTAATACCAAACAGAGACTGAAGCAGCAGAGAGACTAATCAGGCAGATGAAGGAAGGAGAAAGGCAGGAAGCAACTACCGTGCAGAGGTGGGCTCTTGTGAAGCACTTGTGAAGTGCTTGGGCTCAGAGAGCTGCGGTGGGGGAGCAAGGCACAGGACCTGCTGAAGATCCCAACCCTCTGTGACATTCAGAAGAGCAGCAGGCGGGGCAGAAGGGATTCCCATGTCTGTCCCCATCAGCACCTCATGAGGGGATAGTCCTGTTCTCTTACACAGAGGACTTCAAATGCTCATCAGTACCAAGGGAAGTGCATAGGGCCATTCGAGGGATGTTGAAGCATAGACTTTGGCCAATTTTACTTTGATTGTCCCATTTCCACTCTTTACTACATCTGATGCTTCTGGTCTGTAACTATAGAGGAATCTTTGGTCAATCGCACAAAACAACTGCATTAGCTTGTTTTTTAAGTGACTCTCTTGATCTGATTCTGGGTGACCTGGCATTCGGAAATATTGAATCAATTCCTGCAGTAGTAGTTTGGCAACTGTCTAACTGTCACATCCCCTGGTGAGGTATGCCTCAACTCAACAGGAGAACAAACATACAATGACTAATATATACATAAATTGATAATATTGAAGCATATCTTTGAAATCGATCTAGAGATGGTTGAAGGGGCCCGTGACTTCCCTATGTGACTCATAGTCACCACAACCTTCTTGCCCACATTGTGCTGGCACAGATTTTTGCATATTACGTGTAAGTGAGGATTACAACAGTGCTGCCTAAACGTCGTCGCATCTCGTCCCACATGTGTGGACCATGCATGTGTCTCACAATGGCAGGTAAAATAATGTCAGGTAAAACAGGTTTTCCATCATTAGATACCCAAATGTCACTAGCATCATTTATACATCCTCCCCTTTCCCACTTTGCCTTTCAATCTCTGGGGCTTAATATTACAGTTCCCTCAACTGGTTAAATACTATTGCACTGTGTTTGCACTGTGTTCAGGAGCATGTTTGAAACTGTCTCTCCCTCAGCATTGCATGGCTTGTTTAGATGGAATGCGCTGGACTCAAGAGTGCTGTAGTGAGCAATTTCATCTGCATACTGGTTGTCTCTCGTAACAAAGTCCTCACCAATCTTGTGTCCAGCACAGTTCACCACTGATATTTCCTTGGGCAGCTGAAGTGCATTCAACAGCTCCAGCACATATAGACTATTCTTGATAGGTGAGCCAAATGAAGTCAAGAATATTCACTGCTAGCACATTTGACTAAAGTTCTGCACAACATCAAAGCAATACTGGTTGTCAGTGTAAATGGTAACTTGGAGGTACAGGAGGTTCTAGTAAGGGCATTCAGTTTGGCTGTTGTGCGAACGTTATATAACACAGAAAGGATGCTTCTTCAACTCCACTGAGGATAGTGACACTGTATGCCGCTCTTAAAATGCTATGTGTGTCTCTCAGGCAAGCGCTGTCAATGAACCTGGTATGGTCAGATTCAAGAAGTGGCACATCCAGTATATCCTGTCTTGGTTTTGTTCACAACTCAGTAGCATTAGCACAGCTTTGGTCGAATTCGCTTTCCTCATTTTCATCAGGGTAGGCAATAGAGAGGAAGGGTTTGAGGTGTTAAACCACTTTAAAGAGACAATGGTGGTCATTATGACCCTGGCGGTCTTCTATCTGCCAGGGTTGATGTGGCGGTATCACCGCCAACAAGCTGGAGGTAATGACCGCCAAATAATGGCCATGGCAGGCAGAAGACAAGGATCCGGCCACCATATTAGGACGTAGCACACCGCTAGGATTTCCAAGGCGGTACCAAAGCCATCAAAAGCCTGGTGAAAACACATCATATAAAAGGAGACAAGCACCTCCAGGGACCAAGAGGAGTCCACGGCCACCATGGAACCAGAACTGCAAGTCTTCCCAATGCTGTACCACGCCATGGCCGTCCTGGAGCACCAACGCCGATGAAGACGATGACGGTGAGTATAGCTGCCTAGCACACAAGGGAGGGAGAGGGGGGGAGAGAGATACACACATGCACAACACACACCATACACACACCACACACCCAGAATCAGATACAGAGGAAAATAACAGTAACAGAACCCCAGAGTAAAGAAACCCAGGACACATACACAGTTCCAAACACTGTATTCTTGTTGTATGAATATGTAAAATGCAAAAACATACACAACTGCAGAAATAAATACATGCAGGCCCAAAGGCCATTCCAAAGTCACAAATGCCCACAGGGAAAAGTCCAAGCCCTAACCTGACTCCTGACAACAACAGGACTCAACTGTTCTGGGGCATCATGTTGGAAATGGGCAGGCACCTCAGGGGGTGGGGGGGTTGAGGGGTCACTCGATGGGAGGGGGCTTCCTGCCCACTGGTTCTGGAGGAGGCTGCCTACCCACTGGGTCTGGAGGGAGCTGCCTGCATACTGGTTCTGGAGGGGGCTACCTGCCCACTGGTTCTGGAGGGGGCTGTCTGCCCAATGGTTCTGGAGGGGGCTGCCTGTCCACTGGTTCTGGAGGGGGCTGCCTGCCCACTGGTTCTGGAGGGAACTTCCTGCCCACTGGTTCTGGAGGGGGCTGCCTGCCCACTGGTTATTGATGGTGCTCCTTGGCCTCTGGTTCGGGATGCTGCTCCATAGCCTCTGATTCGGGATGGTGCTCCATGGCCTCTGGTTCGGGATGCTGCTCTTTGGCCTCTGTTTCGGGATGCCGCTCCATGGCCTCTGGTTTGGGGTGGTGCTCCTTGGCCTCTGGCTCTGGATGGGGCTCCTTGGGCACAGTTTTGAGTGGGGCCTCCTTAGCCATGGTTTCAAGTGGGGGCTCCTTGGGCATGGATTTGTGTGGGCCCTCCTTGGCCTTGGATTTTGGTGTGGTCTCCTTGGCCTTGGATTTAGATGGGGCCTCCTTGGCCTTGGATTTTTGTGTGGCCTCCTTGGCCTTGGATTTGGTTGGGGCCTTCTTGGCCTTGGGTTTTGGTGTGGCCTCCTTGGCCTGGGATTTGGGTGTGGCCTTCTTGTCCTTGGATTTTAGTGTGCGCCTGCTTGGCCTTGGATTTTGGTGTGGACTCTTTGGACTGGGATTTGGGTGTGGCCTTCTTGGCCTTGGATTTTGGTGTGGGCTCCTTGGCCTGGGATTTGAGTGTGGCCTCCTAGGCCAGGGATTTGGGTGTGTCCTCCTTGGCCTTGGATTTGGTTGGGGCCTCCTTGTCCTGGAATTTGGGTGGGGCCTCCTTGGCCCTAGGTTTTGGAGGTGGCCCCATGGTCTTGCCAGTCTGTTTGGAAGGGAGCTGCACGTTAGCCCTCCATTTTGGGAGGGAGGAGTTTCCTTGGTACGGGGGGCCGGTGTCACACTCATGTGCCCCTTAGTGGCAGCTGGAGACTTTGGTGGTGGAGCTGTGTCAGACTGGGTGCTTGAGGTACTAGGCTGGGGCGGTGGGACCTTCCTCTTGGTGTCTGCAAGTGAGGTGGGTGTGCTGCATGAGGTGGTGGTAGTGGTGACTGTGCATGTGGTGTGTGGGGTGCATGTCTACGGGTCTGCTGTTGTGGAGACTGTGGGCAAGGCTGTTCAGGTGGCAGGTTCTGAGACTGTTGATGCAGTGCATGCAGGTGTGAGTGACTATGTGACTGTGAGGGGGGAGGATGAGGAGGGGGACACAATGGAGGCAGTGGATGATGTTGTGTGTGCATCTGTGTGTTGGCTGTGTGAGTGCTTGTGGACTGAAGTGTGCTGCCTGGGTTTGTCTGTTCGAGTCTTGTGTGTTGTTTTGGGTGCATGCTTGTCAGAATGTGTGCATGCGATGGGTTGGGGGTGAGGAGAATGGGACTTGATAGTGGTACTTGGAGGGGGGACGGATGAAACAGGGACACTGGCTGCCGTCAGTGAAGAGGCCAGAGCCTGAAACGATCTCTGTTTGGCCTCCAAGCCACTGTAGATGCCCTCCAGGAAGGCATTGCATTGCTGCATCTGGGATGCCAGCCCCTGGATTGCATTCAGTATGGTTGACTGCCCTACAGACATGGATCTCAGGAGGTCAATAGCCTCCTCACTGAGGGCAGCAGGGCTGACTGGGGTAGGACCTGAGGTGCCTGGGGCAAAGGAGGTGCCCATCCTCCTGGGTGACCGGGTACGAGCAACTTTGTGAGGGACTACTGGGAGGGTGGTGCTGGTACGGTGGGTGGCAGTAGAACATGTAGCTGGGGTGGTCTAAGAGGGGTCCGCCACCACCAGGGAGCTCCCTTCGGAGGACGAATCAGAGTCAGTGGTATCACCTCCTGTCCCCACCGAGGTGCTCCCATCGCCCTCCGTCCCACTGGTCCCCTTGGCTTTGGTGGACTCTGCCTCCAGAGTCCCATCGCCTGAAGCTCCCTCACTCGCCGGTGCCCCTGCTCTTTTGCCAGATGATGCTAATGCACACAAGGATAGGTAGACAAGAGGAGAGAGAGGGGGAGAGAGAGAAAGGGAGCACAGGGTCAATCTCAGCACCAACAGCACAGATGGCAGACACATCACTGTCACACACTGAGACTGAGAATGGGCAGGATGGACCACACCGGCATACCATTGGCTAATTACCACAGCAGGTAGAAGCCAAACACTGCGAGCTACACACCAACTCGGACCAGCTAAGCCCCGTCTGAGATGGAAAGCCACCTACCTAGCTATCTAATACATGCTTCCCACCCTATTAACCTGAGCTGGACCACACAGCAATGTCTGAACTGGCGTATTGGGGCATCCACTGACTAGTACCCTGCATCCAAATCCCATGCCAGGCAACAGAGTTGGTTGACAAACACACTGTACTCACCCCCTTGTGGCTGCTGTGATGCCCTCAAGCGCCCATCCTGCTCTTGGTAGGCCACTGCCAGTATGTGGGCCATCAGGGGGGTCAGGTTCCGATGGGCACCCCTCCCTCGTTGGGAGGCTGTCTCCAGCTGGGCCTCCCCGGTCTTCCGGGCCCATCGTCCCAGGTCCTCCCACCGTTTCCTGCAGTGGGTGCTCTGCCTGCTATAGACCCCCAGGATCTGCATGTGCTTGGCGATGGCACACCACAACCCCTTCTTCTGAATGGCACAACTCCTTCTTCTGATGGGCGATGACCTGCAGAGGAAACACAGAATGTGGGACACCATGAACCATACTATCCAGCCTGTCTCACATATGGCCCACAAAAGCATTATCCCCTCATCAGGCACACACATGACCCGTACCCCTGCATTAACGCTGCCACCAGCCATACTCCCCCATCTGACACACTGCCAGCACACACACACATTTCCATGCAGCCATATCATATGCAACCTACCCATGGTGTACTCAACTGTTGGTCTGGAGGCCCATACAACTGCCCATTCTGGGGTAGGACCCCATCCACGAGGCTCTCCAACTCCTCCGATGTGAAGGCTGGGGCCCTTTCCCTGTTGCATGAGCCATGGCAGGTTTCAGACACAGGTCACAGCAGCACACGCAGTGGAGATGTCGTCCTGTGGAATGTCAGGAATCAAGTGAAGTCATAGAAAGGAAATGGCGGTCACGTCTGCGGCGGTTAACACCATCAACACCGGCGTTGATAATCTTTGGTTCCCATTCTCCATAGAGGGCCATGTTAGCCAATGAGGAATTGCACTCCTGCCATGATGCAAACTTCAGCAGTGTGAGGTCACTTCCACCTGTTCATGAATACTGGACAGGCGGGTGACATTTTCTAATACTGGTACACATGTACAGATTGATAAGTGCGTCATTGTAGTTGAATGTACTCACCTACACAATTCCAGTGTCCAACATTCAAGCATGCTCTGTGTACACTGCTGTAGTGTGTTCATGGTTCCTGTTGTCACTCCTTTCTTACATTGGGTACCAACCACTGCGGAGGAATAGGAGGAGGCAAACACCAGTGTACAGACCCCTTGTGGACTTAGCTACACTGGAGGGCGGGCATATCATACTCACCTATCGTCTGGACATGGCCACAATCATAGAGCTGTGTGAACAATTGGAGCCTGATCTGATACCTGTTATCCGTAGCACCACAGCAATCCCCCCTCTTGTGCAGGTACTCTCAGTGCTCCATTTCCTGGCAACTGGCTCTTTCCAGGCGACAATGGGCTTGGATGCAGGGATGACACAGCCAATGTTCTCTATTGTGCTTGCAAAGGTTTAGACAGCCTTGCTCAAACACATGTGCAGATACTTCCCATTCCCCCAGGTAGATGATTTACCCACTGTGAAGCCTGGATTCTAGCAATGGGGCATATACCACATGTTATTGGGGCCATCAACAGGACCCATATTGCCTTAGTCCCCCACAGGGCCAATGAACAAGTATACAGGAATCTGAAGAGTTTCCACTCACTGAATGTCCAGATATTGTGCCTTGCTGACCAGTACATCTCCCACGTCACTTCCAAGTATCCAGGGTCGGTGCATGATGCCTTTGTCCTGAGGAACAGCAGTGTCCCACAGCTGATGGCACAACTACAGAGGGACAGAGTGTGGCTAATAGGTGAGCCTGACTCCCCCCAATGTATGTCAATGTATGCCTTCAGGAGTCATAGCCTATGCCATTATGCAGGGCTAATGTGTGTCTCTTACTTCTTGCAGTTGATTCCTGCTACCCACATGTGTCCTGGCTCATGCCCCTGTTAGAAATCTGGGAACAGGTGCTAAAAATAGGTACAATGATGCTCAGGGGCATACTAGGAGGATTGTAGAAAGGACCTTCGGGCTCCTGAAGGCTAGGTTCAGGTGCCTCCATCTGACAGGTGGATACCTATGCTACTCCCCTGAGAAGGTCTGCAGAATCATTGTTGTGTGCTGCATGTTGCACAATTTGGCACTCAGACAGCATGTATCCTATCTGCAGGAGGAGGGGGTAGCAATGCAGCTGTGACAGCAGTGGACACTGTTGACAGTGAGGAGAAGGATGTGGACAACAGGTCACATTTGATCCTGCAGTACTTCCAATGACACTCAGGTAAGACTGTTGAACTAAACATTTCTACATTTTAGTGTTGTGCTGTGTGACTGCAGCATAATGCAAGTCATTACTTTTGCATCCCACCTGACTGTCACCTATGCCTTCCCTTATTGCAGATGTTGGTGTTGTTCCAGAAGTGTAGTGCTGTGATGTTTACAGACTGCTGAGACACATTTGTTGGATGGATCAACATGTTACTGGATATTTACACAGGATCATGTAGTTCATTACAGTTCAATATATTGTACATTACCTGTAGATAAAGCACTATTACTCAAGTTGTGTCTAAGGGTGTTTATTGAAAATTGGTATACAATAGGAAGTGCAATAGAGTGGGGTGACGGTTGGGAATAGTCCAGTGTAGTGCTCCAGGGCATTAGTGAGTGCCTCCTGGGCAGTCGGTTCCCTGGGCCTGTCCTCCCCCTGGCGCACAGCTGTCCCCTGACCGTCCCTGGCCTCCTGTGCCTGTGTCCCTTGAACTGTGTGCCCACTGCCACTGACCCCTGGGCCCTCATTTTTTTGCCTGTGAGGTGTGGACTGGGGTCCCTGTACAGGTGGGCACACTGCTGATTGACGTGTCCTGGGGAGAGGGGTCTGGGGATGTTGGTTGGCTGCTCTGTGGTGAACTGGATGTGGGCTGGGGTAGCCGACTGACCTGTGGTCCCTGATGGGCCAGGGAGTTCATCCAGATCTTCCTGTCATCACTGGGGGCATCTTCTGGTGGGGGACTGGGTAGCCGTGGCACCTCTCACAGCTGAGATTGGCTGGTGGAGCACATGTGGGGATGGAAGTGGTGTATTATGCTACATGTCTGTGACATATTCTGCATCCCTAGCTTCCTCTATATTATTATTGTTGCCCTGCCACCTTTGTTTGTGCATGGTGGTGTATTGTGGGATTGTACTCACCAGTGTCCAGCCCTCCGGCAACTCCCGTGAGTCCAACAGGATTGCCAAGACTTGCTCCTCCCATGCTGTCAGCTGTGGGGGAGGAGGTGGGGTTCCACCGCCACTCCTTTGGATAGCGAGCTGGTGCCTTGCTGCTATGGAACGCACCTTCCCCAGTAGGTCATTCCACCTTTTCCTGATGTCATCCCTTGTTCGTTGATGCTGTCCCATGGCGTTCACTCTGTCCATGATCATCCGCCATAGCTCTATTTTCCTGGCAATGGATATCTGCTGGATCTGTACTCCAAACAGCTGTGGCTCTACCCTGACTATATCCACAACCATGACACGCAACTCCTTATCAAGTGAAACAGGGGTGCCTTTGTGGGGACACGGGTGTTGTGTGGTGTGTGTGTTGTGCAGAGGGTGTTGAGTTATGTGGTGGGGTGAGGGGTGTGTGGTGCATGATGGATGAATGGGTAGTTGTGGTGTGTGTGTGTGAAGTTGTCTCTGGGATTGGCGTGGCAAAGTGTAGAAGTGTTGTCGTTTTTGCAAAGGATTGTGGATGGTGTGGGTGTGTGTTTTATAGTGCTGTTGGTGAGTGTGTGGGGTGTGTGTATTTGTGTCAGGTGTGTTTTTTTTGTTCTGGCCAATGTTGTCTTGTTTTTTATTTGTGTGGCCATATCCACTGTGTTCATCGCCATATCTGCTGTGTTCACCGCAAATGGTTTACCATAGTTGAATGTCCGCTGTGGTGATTTGTGGGTCATTATTTGGAGGGCATAGTATTGGTGGCGTAACGGTATGAGTGGTAGTTCTGTCAGTTTATCACATTCGGTGGGTCTGGCGGATTTGTAGTTGTGGCTGTTTCTGGCGGTTTTGTGTGTGTCATAATCTGTCGGATGAATGTTCACCTCCGTGGCAGTTGTTGGCAGCAGTCACCGCAGTGGAATTCAGAATTTACCGCCAATGTCATAATGAGGGCCAATGTGTACAGCCAGAGGAGTTCTCTCATAAAGGGTTAGGCTGCTTTTAGTAGGATGCTGTGTGCGGGTCATGAGAATTTTAATTGACTGGGCTTAATGATGATGAGCGGATGACCCCTCACAACTCCCTAAGTCTGCTCTATGCTTAGACTAACCACTGAAACCCTTTATGAAAACCAGACAATGCTGTTGCTACAGGAACAAGGGTTGTCATAAAATAGGCAACAGGGCATTTTGTCTCACCATGGGTCTGTGTCAACACAGTTAAGGTCCACCAATCACCCTCATGGTAGAAGAGAATGAACTCTTTGGTGTAGTCTGGCATTCCAAGAGCAGGCGCACTTCAGAGTAAATGTTTGAGCTCCTGGAAGATGTCCATGCTCTCGTCATCCCTTGGTACCGGGTCACTGACTTCTGTATGCAACAGCTTCA
Source organism: Pleurodeles waltl (assembly GCF_031143425.1). Classification (NCBI taxonomy): domain Eukaryota; kingdom Metazoa; phylum Chordata; class Amphibia; order Caudata; family Salamandridae; genus Pleurodeles; species Pleurodeles waltl. The sequence goes on from NC_090445.1 coordinate 339,747,563, forward strand.
GTAAAGGCTTTGCCACAAGGGAAAAATTTGGGCTCAATTGCCGGCAATAGCCAAACCTGCCCAAGAACATTCGCTCATGTGACACTCCTCTGGCTCCTTTCAATTTGATGTCCCAAGTAGATGACTTCTCTTTGACTGTAGTGCAACCTTTCGAGAGAAACCTTGTGCCCATTCTCAGCAAGGTGATTAAGAAGGGTGATGGTGTCTTGTCTTCAAGCTTTTTTTGTAACTGGTGCCACTAGCAAGTCATGGCTATACTGCAGTAAGGTTGAACTGTATGGTAGCTGTAGGGTCTATTAGTTTTTCTTTAACCCCCTAAGTGCGTTCTGATGCAGGTCACTACCAGTGGCTGATGCCAGGGAGGGATTTCTTTTTATTTAAACCCCCATCGGGAGACAGGGAGTCTCCACCCGCCCCTCGGTGACGTTAGTGTGCCGCAAGCCGCGCTGTCACACTTTGTTTTGCCCCCCGGAGCAGGAAGCAGCAGGTAAGGCCACTTTCTGCTCCGGTGAGGGAAACGGGCCTGAACGGGCCTCCCCACCATTCGGGAAGGCCTCGTTTTAAAGGGGCGATCCCTCAGCCGCGCTGCAATCCAGGGCCCGGAAACCCCACTAGACACTAGGGATTTCACTTGGGGGGTTCAGCCCCCTTTGAAAACAGGCCATACGCCCCCACCCAGGGGTCATAAATATATTTTTTTAAATCTTAGTTTACCCCTGGGGCCAGGAGTTAAAATTGAATAAAAACTTTTTTTTAAAAAAATGAAACTGACAGGGGGTCGCCCGTGAGCAGGGCTGACTCCCTGTAGGGGGGCAATATTTTTTTTAATACCTGTATGTTTTTTCTCAATGCCACGATCACCCCTCCCAGGGAAACCATACAGGCATTTAAAAAGTATATATAGATCTATATATAGATATATAAATATATCTATATATAGACATATATAGGTATATATACCTAAATATATATATATATATATATATATATATATATATATATATATATATATGGAGATCACTTTTGTCAGTGTGTGTGGTTTCCCTGGGGGGTGCGATCGTTCCGCAGGGAAACCACACCCACATATAAAAGAGATCTATATAGATATATATATATATATATATATATATATATATATATATATATATACATATATATATATATATACATATATATATGCCACCATTTCTCTTGCACCTTGCATCTTCAAAGCAATGCACATACTCCAACCGACGCGTTTTAACTACAGCTTTTAGGCAGCAATAAAAAAGTCAAGCTAAATCTTGTAATTATATTTCTGCTAGAAAAGGATCTGACTTTTGTCTAGTTGCAGTTTTGATACCATAAAGCAGCCCAGAAGGTTTATATGCCTACTGCAAAGGAGGGATAGGACAATGGCGCAGACTGGGAGTGATTTTTCAGTCAGAGGAGTCCCATCTGACAACTTCTCTTCCAGTGATTGTGAGGGATGTGATGAGGACAGTCCTGCTGTGCTGTCGCAAGCCCAATCTGTGCAGCAGGAAAATAACGGGTTAGCACAACCCAGAGAGCAGGTGCATGCGGCTGCAAGCATAGAGAGAGTGCTCTCTTGGGAGCTCCCCAATTTAGATCAGCCCCAAATTCCACTGCCCAAATCGTATTGTGGAGACATCAAAATTATCTATCACAAAACAACCTGGTTTTGTAAGGCAGGCACCTGCGTTTTTGGTCCTGCGCTCGTGGCCATATAGCAAAACCAACCAAACCCAGACATTTCTGGAAACTAGACACCCGGGGGAGTCCACAGATGAGTGGCTTGTGTGGATTCCTCAAAGTTTTCTTACCCAGAACACCCTGCTAAGGTGAAACGTTGAATTAAAAACTATTTTTTCTTGCTTTAGGAATATGCTGGGATCCACAAAATTCCTACCACCCAGTGTTTCCCCACCTGTCCTGAGAAAAACGCTACCCACATGAGTGCCTGAACCTTTTGCTTGCATCAAGAATGGATCACCCCTGGATTAACAGTTGCCCTCATGTAAGGACTAACATTGAATGTTGTGTGATCCAATCCTGACATGGGCACTAGGCCTACCCACACAAGTGAGGTACCATTTTTATCCAGAGACTTGGGGGAATGCTGGGTGGAAGGAAATGTGCGGCTCATCTCATATTCCAGAACTTTCTATCACCGAAATGTGAGGAAAAGGTATTTTGTGGCCAGATTTTGAGGTTTGCAAAGGATTCTGGGTAACAGAACTTGGTGGAAGTGGCACAAGTTACCCCATCCTGGATTTCCCAAGATATCTAATTTTCAAAAATGTCCAGGTTTGCTAGGTTCTCCTAGGTGCCGGATGAGGTAGAGGCCACAATCCACAGCTAGGCACTTTGCGAAAAACAGGTACGTTTTCTTTGGGAAAATGTGATGTGTCCACGTTGTGTTTTGGGGCATTTCCTGTCGCGGGCACTAGGACTACCCACACAAGTGAGGTACCATTTTTATCAGGAGACTTGGGGAAATGTTTGGTGGATGGGAGTTTGTGGCTCCTCTCAGATTCCAGAAGTTTGTAGCCCCGAAATCTGAGGGAAAAGTGTTTTTTTGCCAGACTTTGAGGTTTGCAAAGGATTCTGGGTAACAGAACCTGGTGAGAGCCCCACAAGTCACCCCATACTGGATTTCCGTAGGTGTCTAGTTTTCAGAAATGTCCAGGTTTGCTAGGTTTTCCTAGGTACCAGATGAGGTAGAGGCCAAAATCCACAGCTAGGCACTTTGCAAAAAACAGGTCAGATTTCAATGTAAAACTGTGATGTGTCCATGTTGCGTTTCGTGTTGTGGGCACTTGGCCGACCCACACAAGTGATATACGATTTTTATCGGGAGACTTGGGGGAACACGGAATAGAAGAACACTTGTTATTGCCCCTTGTCTTTCTTTACATTTTGTCCTTCCAAATGTAAGACAGTGTTTAAAAAAGAAGTCTATTTGAGATTTGCCCTGTTATTCACATGCTAGTATGGGGACTCTGGAAGTCAGAGATGTGCAAATAACCACTGCTTCTCAACACCTTATCTTGTGCCCATTTTGGAAATACAAAGGTTTCCTTGATACCTATTTTCACTTGTTATGTTTCACCAAATGAATTGCTGAATACCCGCTATACAATGAAAACCCATTGCAAAGTGCAGCTCATTTATTGGCTCTGGGTACGTAGGGTTCTTGATGAACATACAAGCCCTATATATCCTCACAACCAGAAGAGTCCAGCAGACGTAACAGTATATTGCCTTAAAAAATCTGCCATAGCTGGAAAAAGTTATAGAAGAAAACATGGACAGAAATGGCTCTTTTTTCACCTCAATTTCAATATTTGTTTTCATTCAGCTGTTACTTCCTGTAGGAAAACCATGAAGGATCTACACAAATGACACCTTGCTGAATTCAGAATGTTGTCTACTTTTCAGAAATGTTTAGCTGTCTGGGATCCAGCATTGGTTTTATGCCCATTTCTGTCACTAACTGGAAGTATGCTTAAATTGCAAAAAATAGTAAAAATGGGGTATGTCCCAGTAAAATGCCAAAAGTGTGTTGAAAAACATGGTTCTCTGATTCAAGTCTGCCTGTTCATGAAAGCTGGGAAGATGGTGATTTTAGCACCAGAAACCGTTTGTTGATGCCACTTTCACAGAAAAAAAAACATGCTTTCTTCTGCAGCCCCTTTTCCAATTTTTCTGAAAGAAACAAAATTTTAGCTATATTTTGGCTAATTTCTTGGTCTCCTCCAAGGGGAACCCACAAACTCTGGGTACCTTTAGAATCCCTAGTATGTTGGGAAAAAAGGATGCAAATTTGGTGTGGATAGCTTATGTGGACAAAAAGTTATGAAGGCCTAAGTGCAAACTACCCTAAATAACCAGAAAAGGTCCCAGCATGGGGGGGGGGGGAAGCCCAGCAGCTAAGAGGTTAATATCTGACTGAAATATGAGGGTCTCTCTGTATTCCCATGAGAAGCGCTACATCACACAAGAGTTTTCTCTTGAAATCTGAACATGAAGAGGTATTGACCCTATTCGTGGAGGGGGATGGAAAAGAATGCCTGACATAAGCCAATGACAGTAAACCACTTCGCTTCTGAAGGAATTTCGAATAGGATCATGGCAGGGTTCACTACATCGAGATAACATGCAATGACTAATTGGTTGATTTCTTTGGAGGTACTGCACTATCTGCCATTTCTTATCTGCTTTTTATAAGGCCACAATCTGAGAATTACATAGACTCCAGATGACTTCCTTCAGAATGCCATGTTCTATTATATGTTCGATGATGGGTGTCATTCCTGCAGTGGTTTCTGAGGTCAACTTGTAAGGATGAGTTTGAGGGTAAACAGCATCAGACCTAAGGGTTATCATAAGAGGTTTAGCACCCTTAATAAGGCCAATCTCTTTTCCCATGAAATTCCACACCTCTTCTTTGACTAATTCCTTCAGATCCAGGTGTAAATCGTACTTGTTAAAATCAGGGTACAATATAACTACAGATTCCTGTGCCTGCAATTTAAACTCTGCCACTGCAGTCTCCCTCTCTACTCTGTCTGGTGTGCGATATATCACACAATTAGGTTTACAGAGTAGGTCCCTCCCCAATAAGTTTGAGGGCTTGAATCGTATATGATAAATTGTGACCATGTCTGATAGCCCCTATTTTAATGTGATTGGGGCTGAAGCCTGATTGGTATGCTGCTGATTAGTGATGCCAGCTTGGACCTCCTTTCCCAAGAGGGGTAGGCTTGGGACCTCAATCTTTCTAATGGTTAAACGTGTGACACTGGTGTCTAAAAGGAAAGATACAGGATAGAGGATGTTCATTAACCTCTCCTCCTACATAATGGCTACTCTGATCCACTTTCAGGACTGCGCAAAGTATGCACTCCTCCTACCACATCAGGCACCGTTATGGGCTGGATCGAATCCCACTGAGCTTTCGAATATGATAGGAACTGGTGAAGTCTTGGTCATAAACAGGTTCTGATGGGCTCTAACACTAAGTTGGAAGTGATGGTTCCTGCTTAGCATTTGTACGGGCACTGGGGTATTCTATGGTAGTCCTGACCTTTGGGTTTTTGGGTTCATCATAGGTGACACAGAGTTAATCTCCCCTTGCTTCATGGTATTAGCTAATAGAGCATCAACCATCACTTGGTCAGGGTTGTACTGGCACTCCTGTTTCCAGTGGCTGACCTTGTTGCAAATGTGGCAGGGGGTAACTTACTTTAGAGTGCCTACACTTGTACCATAACACTTCCCTGTCCTCTACGCACCCCATGCACATTTCCTCCATAGGACACAGAGGCTCCATGTATGCTCAGCCTTATACTTGTATCACGATCTAACCCTGGACCAGGCATATTTATTTCACTCACCCATCCTTTCTGTGCTAGCTTGGTCTGTGTGATTTTAAACGTCTCCTTCAGTCCCTTTCGCTTGTCGTCTAATGTGTTGGTGCAAAATATTTTCACACTGCAGTATCTCGTCTAGCAGTTGCTTTGCCAGCAGAGAACTCCCTGTATTATCTGGGTACTGATTTCCGGTTGGCAGCCTGTACATCTGCATTAGTCCTTCAAAGTAAGCATGTACTCACTCCTTGGGCTCTTGGAATGTTTGGAAAATCTTGGGCCAATTCTTTTCCTTCTGGGGGACCTTGGTTTTGAGGTGGGCAAAGACTGCAACATACTTGCTTTTCACTAATGATGATGGTGGCATTGGTGTTTGCTACTCTCAGGGGTTCTTGTCTTTTCCAGTCTACAGTCCTCTTGCATTATGCCAACAGCCCTTTTGGGATTGTCACATCGAAGAGCAAGTCCAGATCTTCATGTAAGTCTTTAAATTGTCACTATCTGATCTATTTGAATACACCATTTGTCAGGATTTTCCCTCAACTTCAGGAGAGTGTTTGTAAGTGGAAACTGTATGAGATTAATGGACATGCACATTATCTCCTCCTTGCACTTCCCTAAAAGGGTACTCCGTCACTGCTCCCTCTGTGACCTCTCTCTTTCCATCCCCCAGGGGTCCCTGTTACCGTTTTACCTTTCCCCTTTTGTTCCTTGACCACAGTTCCCTAAATTTCTCCACATCGCTTTACTTCCAAATGCTCTCAATCAGTTCCCTTATGTGCGTTTTCGGTCCCTTCGGCTCTATCGACCTCAAATCCTTGTTGTTCATCATCATTCTAACGTTCTTCTGCAATTTCTTCCTTTGCATCAAGTCAAAACCATATTCCTCAGCCGCCCTTTCCATCTTTGCATAATCTTCTTGTGCAACTCTCGCAGCCTCTTTGCTCAGTTAAAGCAATTAGTTCTCGCTATAGTGTCCAAAGAAATCCAAGCCTAGATTACCCTTAAAAATCTTCTTAAATTCAGTTTTCAATTGGGCTATATTTAGTCTCTGTGGTGTCGGTCCACTGGGGTGTGAGGTGGGTCTGGAATTTGAAGGTGTTGTTGTCCCTCTGATTATGGGGGTTCCTGGGATTCCTCCCTGTTAGGTTCTGGGATGTAGTATATTGAATATGCCTACCACATTTAGGGGGAATACTAGAGGGTTGATGGGGCATGCTAGTGATCAGTAGGTTGGATGGAACACTTACGCTAGTCAGGGTTTGGGATTTGGTTGAAGTAACAGGTGTCAGAGTCGGGGCAGTGGGTGTGACAGTGGTCCAGGTCTGGATTAAAATATTCAGAGGCTCTAAGCACTTAAAGGATTTTGGTGCCTCCATAGATATCCAATTCAAAATATAAACAATAATAAACCATAAAAGAACATGTTATTTTTCGAAATGAGCAAAACTTACAGTAAGATGGAAAATAATGTTTATTTTTGTATACTTTCACTTCACTTATATTTGTAAAGACTTTTCCTACTTTTTCTAATTGCAAAGTCTTTGATCAGATCCTCAAAATTAGACTTGCATAACACATCTGATTTTATACTTAGTAGCTATGTCACCCAGCCTGCCTTGTTGCATGGTTGTTCTGTTGCGATTTTTAATATACTTCAACTGAGATTGTATATAATTTTTTCATTTATTTTGGGAGCCCCTTTTTGTGGAATTGGTTCAGCTGCAACATTTGCAGTTTTGCACCATATGGTCCATGGTAAATCCGGTATTGGAACATTTCTGTGATGTCCACTGCCTTTGATGCCCTAAGCACGTGCTTATTTTGCTTAATGGACAATCCAGCCTTGCAGTGATCTAAGTGTACCTTGGGGATGCAGTTGCCTCAAAAGACGGTATGGGAACAAATTCATTCTCTGCTGGTATGTGGGTAGCTGGCACCTGCTGCGGGTGCGTCATGATATAGAGGTGGCCTGACTCTTAGGAGTCTGTCTATGACAGTGTCCTCCTGACCACTCTCCACCTCTGTTCCATCTTTGGGTTTAATTTTAGTAGTGGGTTTTTACTTCTCTATGGTCTCCCTGTCTATCAATGGGTGGACTCCCGTTGTCTCAATCATATCCTCTCACCATTTCCTCTGTCTTTCACCGTCCTGTGCGCTTATCCAAGAGCAAGCCTTATTGCAGATTTTCAGTGCAAATTTCTTCCTACTCGTTTTGTTTGCAACTAGTTCCCAATGATTTAAGGCCTTAAATTGGGTGGGCTAGGCTGGGACATTATATCATACATCCTCGTGCTCAGGTTTTCAATTCTAGATATGTGGGATGTGCTCTCATTGGGAATCTGTAATTCCCCACCCTTCGCAGTGTACTCATGCAATTATTTGAGACACATACATATGTGTAACCCTTTGTTTGCTTCCACTTCCCTAGGGGGTGTACCTTTATGCAAAAATCCATCTTCCCTATTTGACTCTTTCTGTGTTTTTTTGAGAAGGGGTTCCTATTTTGTCAAAAGTCAATATTCACCCTTTGCTCAGGCTGCACACACTCCTTTCTCATCTAACCCACCGTTTGTACACTGAAACTAGGGCATCCCAGTCAAAGGTCAACCAATTGTAGCACAGCTTTCAGCATTCACCAGTCAGTCCCTATACAGCACTTTGTAATGTAAGGAATCTGTGTACTGTCAGTCTTCCCTCAACTCTAGGGTCCCAAGAATATTTCTCATTGCACAAGGTGACCCAGGTAACTTACAAGACGATCAAGGCATGTCAATGAGGCACATGAACAGCCATAATAATGAAACCTAAGCGAGGTCCACATCAAATCAGCCAACAAGGGTAGGGCTGTTGTAGAAAGCTTAAATCTCACATGGTGACACTAAGCAAAGAAAAACACGAGACCCCCTCTCCCCCACTCCCTCCCCGGAATTCAACATCCTAAAGAGGTTCATCTAAAAGATGTTCTCCAGAAAGCGAGTATGGTGTCAGGCCAGGAAGAAGGCAGGCACATAAACTGACTGAAGGATAGCTTCATTAAAATAGCCTGCACAGCTGTACAGGGAAAATATTCCCATGCTGAGCATAGAGAAAAGCACCTCAGACCATGCTAGATAGTGAATACAGCATAGACGGACATGGGTGTCCAAAAGCAAAGTCCCTTCCAGGTCCTCAGACTCTTGGACTCAGGGTGGTATATCCCAGTTAGGAGGGCAGGCTTGGACAGTAGGTTGCCAACAAACTTACATTACTTCTTGGACGCATACATGTGCAACTGTGTCTTGGTGCCCTATTTCTACAGCAGTAGTACAACTTAACCAGTGATGCAGATGGAATAGAACCCACAACAACTCTAATCTGGTCCCAACACTTGTCATGCCTCAAGTCAAGACCCTTTCATCTGGTACAGCACAAGGGAAGGGGTTGGTGAGCCACAGCTATCACCAGCACTGAAAACAGAACAATCCTCCTCCACCCCCTGAACAGGCATCCAGGAAGCCCAAGTGTTGGGTCTCCAAACCATCGGCAGTCCATGACACCCATCTGAAGACAGACGCACAATGAAAAAAAAAGAGTTTACATGTTTATATGTATGTATACGTATACGGTGCCTTCTGTGTCCAAACAACCCGTCCTCTGTCAACACCCTCCAACATCTCTGCAACCAAGAGGCCCACTGGATTCACCCAGTTCAGCCTATGTTCTCTGTTTGTGAACCTTTGATAGGGCTTGTCTAGTAAACAGGCTCTGCATACTTTCTTTGCCAATGCAGTCTTCTTGGCAGTCAGTATTTGTTGCTTTTTTTACGTTCGTCCCCCGACTTCCGCTGAGGTCACTGGTCACCGCTTCCAAAGAATGTCAGCATAGGAGCTCTTGGTTTTTAGAAACAGACCCTCATCAGTTATAGTATTGTTTAAGCATGAACATTCCATGTGAACATGTTCTAGATTTGATTTTCTTAAAGCTAGAAGACTCATAAATCATGATTATAGAGGAATGTACATTATGGCTTTGACCGAATGATTGACACATCCCAAAAGCAGTTCGAGCCTTGGATTGCGGCTAGTGCTTGTGGTCTAAATGCAACACGTCCTGAGGAACTGCCCTTTGAGGCTTAGATCAGGATTTATTTTGCATTAGTGAACCTTATAGTTAACACAATTCCTGGCTTTTGCCTTCTTCAGGACCCCCAAGTGTCCCCAGTGTGAGTCCTGATAATAAAGATAAAGGTAGAATATTGTCTGGTATCTTGTTTGTGCACCAGCTACCCTACAGTCTCCAAGCTCCTATCATAGCCTTAGCTGGAGGCTGCACATCTAAAGTGTTATGGCCAAATTGATGAAGCCTTGCTAGTCTCAGTTCACTGTTTTGCTGACTTTGATCAATTTAAGAGGAGTCTTGAAAATTTTTTATTTTGTTATTTTATCCTAACCGTCTTTTAGTACTCCTAGCCCCATGATGCCTCTGGGGGACTGTGCATATCAGAAATAAATAAAATAAAAATAAACTAAAATAGCGTTCGGCACTGGCAGGGGTTTTAAACAGAGAGAAGCAGATCTGGTCCCGCTACTACACTCTGTCTACTGACATGGATTCTGCCAGCTCATACCATGCAGACTTAATGGCTCGTTTAGTGTCGTGCATTAGGGCTGTCCAGTACCCCAACCACAGTTCCTGGGAATTCACATGAACCGTTTCTACTGGTAAGACAGGAACAGTTTCAGCACATGGCAAACCAGTAAACAATTGTGTTTGTTTTCCATATGCATGGCATTGTGGGTAAAAAAAACTTCATGGGATCCACACAAGGTACTCCACCGAAGACTCCCCTTGTTGTCTAGTTTTCAAAAATGTGCAAGTTTGCTAGGTTTCCTTCGGTGCCAGATAAGCTAGGGATCAAAATCCACAGCTACCCACTTTGCAAAAAAAGTGTCAGTTTTAAGTGATAAAATGTGATGTATCCATGTTGCGTTTTGGGTTGCTTTCTGATGCAGGCATTACCTGCACAAGTGAAGTACCATTTTTATCAGAAGACATGTGGGAGCATAGAATAGTAGGATATTTGTTATTACCAATTGGATTTTGTTGCATTTGTGCCTTCCAAATGTAAACCAGTATGTAAGAAAGAAGACATTTGTTAAAATGCTCTCAAAATTATATGCTAGTACCACTACCCACAAATAATCACTGATCCTAAATACCATATCTTGTGCCCATTTCAGAAATGCATAGGTTTCCATTTTTCACTCTACATATTTTACCATGCGAACGGGTCTATCCTCGGTACAAAATGAAAAACCATTGTACTGTGCAGGTCAGTTGTTGGCTTTGGGTTCCTTGGGTTCTTGGAAAACCTACAAACCCTATATACCCCTGCAAGCAGAAGGACCTATCATACATAATGGTATATTGCTTTCGTAAATGGAGGAATGCATGGGAACATTCACGCTCCATTCATGAAACGTATCCCTGGGCAGAGTAAGGCAATGCAGCAGCTTACGCTGCCTTGAACTACTCCAGTTTTATCAAGCCACTCAGGGCCATGAAAGGTGGCCTTGTGTGGCTTGATAAATCTGATTTAGGTTTTGTGTCGCCCTTGCGCCTACTTACGTGGTGCAAGGATGATGCAAAACCATGATAAGATGCCCCTTAGTTTCTTTGGGAAAACCTTTGAGGGATCTACACATATGACCACTTGCTGAATTCAGAATTTTGCCTACTTTTCAGAAATCTATAGCTTTTCTGGATCACCAACGGAACTGGAGGAAGGTTCAGAGCACAAAAAAAATAAGAAAAATGGGCTACCTCTTTGAAAAATGCCAAAACTGTGCTAAAAATGTATTTTTTTTATTCAGCTCTGAATTTTCATGAAAGCTGGGAAGATGGTGGCTTTAGCACATCAAACTGTTCATTGGTGCTTTTTCTTAGAAAAGAAGAACAGAGACTTTAATCGAGAGCACTTTTTCCTATTCTTCCCAAAAAACTCAACAGTTACCTATATTTTACCTATTTTCTCTGACCCCCTCTATGGGGATTCCATAAACCCTGGGTACTTTTAGAATCCCCAGGATGTTGGGAAAAAAGGACATAAATTTGGTGCGGATATCCTATGTGGAAAAAAGTTATGGGGGCCTAGGAATTAATTACCCGAAATAGTCAAAAAAGGGATCAGCTCTAGGGGTGGAGTCTATACTGAGTTTGAGCTCAAGCAGTTCTGTAAGGAAAGCAGACTTCCAGCCAAGAAGTACAAGCTTCAGAAAGCTCTGAGGGCCTAGGCAGAGGTTTACCAATTGCTGACAGTAACAGGGGGTGGGAATGAGGATGATAGGAAAGTGTAGGAGCAGTGCCTGGATGCAAGCTCTGAGATGTAGCATGCAGGGGAGGGGGATGACTTGTGTTCTGAGATTAAACTCCCTTCCAGAGTGTAGAACAAGGCTTGTCCCCAGGGGAGCTGGTGGACAAGATGCTTTGAAATGGAGCTTAGACTGCAAATGGCCAAGCTCAAAATAGAGGAACATAAAGCTGGGACAGAGCATGCCTTGGCTGAAAAGAAACTGGCCATGGAGGAAAGGAGAATGATCCATGAGCTATGCCTCACAGAGCTGGACCTAAAAGCTAGGCAAGCAGGGTCCAGTAATTATAGTGGCAGCACACCCACAGAGCCCTCTGAGGCAAAAGGGTCCACTCACCAAAGAATCTGGTGTTTACCTTACTGTGGGAGATGGCACCCACAATTTGTTTGAAGCCTATGAGGTTGCTCTGGAGGTGCTTAGGGTCCCTGAGGAGGATTCAGGGAGAGCTCTCTCTGGAAGCACACACCTAGTGCAGGGAACGATGCCCTTCTGGCTCTAGAGAGTGGGCCAGGATGAGGTATTACCCTCCCCCCAGGAAAGACACCCTTGACAGAAAGTATGGCCTCACCCTAGAAAAGTAAAGGCAGAAGTTAAGGGACAGCCAGAGGCTGCCCAACAGTCCTGAGTAGATTTTGTGGATTCCGTTTGCAAGACAGTAGATGATTGGGTGAAAGGCAGTGATGTGAATGATTACAAAGGACTGTATGATTTGGTTGCAGGGGAGCACATGTTCAGTAATTGTTTTCCAGACCAGCCCTAATACCTGATTGATAGTAAGTTCACTTGTTATTTGGTTCCTACTAAAATAATAGGACTGTGTATTAGGAAGACAGAACTTCAGAATGTGGGGACTGAGTCCGTCCACACCATCAGAGGCCCAGTTCCGGGCTACCTCGCGTTGCCTCACCTCAACCCCTATTCTTACCTGGGTGGAAGGTGATTATGGCAATCTAAACATGACACTCTAACTCCCAAGGAAGTCATGGAAACAGATCTTACCCTTTCGTTGTCTTACTTATGCATGCCAGGGCGAAATACGAGATACGATTTCAGTACATTTGTTGAAACAATTGAAGTCTTGCATAAAGAAAATGAGCTGCGATAATTAGGCAGATGAAACAAAGCAACATTACCAGCATTATGAAGCTGGTGAAAAGAATAAACAGTCCAACCATGACAAATGATTTCTAGATATTCCTATGTAGCACTGACCTTACACTGAGATCATGGTGAATAGGCACTCTGCCTTTGCTTGATCTGAGAGGTAAGCCTTAGCCAAATACTTTGGGAACTGAACCTGAAAACTGGCCCGTAGTGTAGATGACAATCCTTGTCTGTGAACTGAAAGATCAGCACCAGCAGAGCTGCCTGTCAAGCACAACATTCATCCAAGTATGGTGGCTCCTCTGACCCTTTACACATACTGTGTTGCAATGATGTATCTAGATGTTAGAAGCTGTCTCAGAATGGGCAACACAAGCATTAGGATATCTTGTAGAGTGTTCCTACCCATGAACAGAATGTAATGATTATATGTCAAGAATTGCTAACTAAAAAACAAGCAATGTGTACAATGTATTCTAGGAATAAAATCATGCAAGCCTAACTGTGTAAAATGTCACTGCTAAAAGTGATATCTGTCAGCTAAAATGTGTAAAATCAAAAATATAATTGAAGCTAAAATGAAGCTAAAAATGGAGAGCCAATGTGGGCCCAAGAAGGCACCATGACACACTGACCCCAGGAGGCCTGCTAAGGAGGCGGAACACTGGCTCAGCACCAGGGTCCACAAAATAGTATCTGTGGGGGACTCCGAAAGGGTGATCAGGTGACCCACCAGAAGAAAGAGGGGGAAGAAAAACCTAAAAATAAGAAGTTCTCTGAAGGTCCCCAAAATAATTCCCTAGGGAACAGTAACCAGTCCATGTCTGACAAAAAGAGAAAGGAGTTCTATGATAAGCAGACAGGGAGGTTTGCCCCCCAATGTACTGAGTGCTACAAGAATGGGCACTCCAAGGGAAACATCAAGGGGCAGATTTATGAAAAATGACGCACAACTGCAGTAGCTTCTGCACTAGCGCTGTTGTACATCATTTGTTTAACACGAGCTAGCATAATTCCTTAGAAATTACGTAGTAAAAGAAGCTGGCCTGGTGTGTGGTGGGTACCTATGGTACTTACACCTTATACAAGGTCCAGGTATCCCCTCTCAGTGAAGTGTAGGCAGTGTCTAGAAGCCAGGCTCTCTTAAGGTAGCTATGGCTGAGCAGCAAAGGCTTATCTAGAAGACATGCAAAGCTCATGCAATACCACTACCGTAGGAGGTAAGTAAATACAATATATATATATATATATATATATACAAATAAACAGTAAGAGGCATAAAAAGGTTGGAAAACAGTGTAAAATAGCAATAAGCAATAGTATCCCTAGTGGGAGTCCAAACCATATACTAAGAAAGTGGAATGCAAACACAGGGCCCACACCTAGGTAAGTAAATCATGTAGAGGGGAACTGGAAGTACTAGGAAACCACACAGATATGTAATGCTGTACCCCTCAGTGACCAGGAAAGCAGGAGTAAAACACTGGATTTCACCAAAACCACCCTAAAGGAAGAAAAGAAGAAAAAGAAGACACCCAGGACAGCTTGCAAGAGATCAGCAGTGGATTACCAAAGATGGAGACCTGTGGAGAGAGGGGATCAAGTCCTGAAGTGTCTGTGGAGTCCAGGGAGAGTGGGAGATATTACCCACCCAGAGGTACCTTTTGGAGTTGGTCGACGAAGAAGGAAGACAGGTCAGCACTGCATGACAGAATCTGTAGAAGAGTTCCTGATGCTTGAAAAAGGTGCCCCATACAGGAAGCTGGATTGCAGATGGGTGTCGGTGAAGGCTTTCCACCAATAAGCCTTGGCAAAGGCAAACTCGCGGTTGGAGGAAAAGGGGTGCTGCCGGGGACCAGTAAGGTCCAGGTGGACTCTACCCAGGAGGGGGAGTCACAGGAGACCCTCTGCGTCCCAGAAGGCCCACAGGAGCAGAGGCAGCACTCACAGATGTCCCACTGGACAGGGACACAGAAGTTGCTGAAGCGGCCCATGCAGCACCACAGAAGTTGCTCCCATGTTGCACAGAGGTCCAAAAGTTGCAGGAGGGAGTGCTGAGGGCTGGAGCTACACATCGCCTGAAGTTCCTCTTGGAGGTGAAGCAACAGGCCTTGGCAGCTGCAAAGGATGTGGTGCACGCAGGTGCTGTCTTGCATGGAGTGGAAAGGACCTACCACCACCAAAGTGCGACAGGTGGTAGAGAGGACCAAGGAAGACTCTCCGGAATACCACCCGTGATGCAGGACCCACGCCACTCAGGATGAGGGGAGATCCACGCAGCCGGTCATCTTTGCAGCCAGGTGCCCGTAGTTATAGGGGAGTGATGCCTTCACCCCAAGGGAGATTCCTTCTTCTTGTGCAGGCTGAAGAGTTGCAGCCTTCTGAGGATGCACAGCCGGGGAAATGTTGCAAAGCTGGCAGGAACTCTGGATATCATTTTACAGAAGAGTCATACTCGTAGATCTGCAGTTTGTAGATTCCTGGATGTCCAGTCGCGGTTGCGGAGGCCAGAAGTCAAAGCAGAGGTTGCAGAGGAGTCCTCCTGGAATCTTGTAAGCCGAATCTGAGGACCCACCCCAGAGGAAGACCCGATATAGCCCAAGGAGGGGTCTTGGTCGCCTAACCAGGTAACTACCTATCAGAGGGTGCCTCTGATGTCACCTGCCTGGCCTGGCCTCTCAGATGCTCCCAGAGTTCCCTTCCAACCTTGGAAACAAGATGGCAGAACCCAGAGACCCTCTGGAGGAGCTCTGGACACTATCCCTGGGGTGGTGGTGGACAGGGGAGTGGTCACTCCCCTTTCCATTGTCCAGTTTCACGCCAGAGCAGTGACTGGGGGTCCCTGAACCGGTGTGGACTGGTTTATGCATGGAGGGCACCAAATGTGCCCTTCAAAGCAAAACCAGTGGCTTGGAGAGGCTACCCCTCCCCCCCCAAGCCAGTCACACCTATTTCCAAAGGGAGAGGGTGTTACCTCACTCTCCCAAAGGAAATCCTTTGTTCTGCCTTCCTGGCATTGATCAGATCAAGCAGCAGGAGGGCAGAAACCTGTCTGAGGGATGGCTGCAGCTAGGCTGCCTGAGAAACCCTGTAAGACTGGTGGTAGCAATGCTGGGGTTCCTCTACGGAGCCCCTAGAGTGCATGGAATCATACGTCCAATACTTGCAACAATTGGGGTATGATTCTGACATGTTTGATACCAAACATGCCCAGGTTTGGAGTTACCATTATGTAGCTGGACACAGGTAGTGACCTATGTCCAGTACATAATATAAAATGGCGTCCCACACTCACGAAGTCCAGTAAAATGGGGATGGAGTTCGTGCAGGGCTGCCTTCACACACAGGTACCTGCAGCCTGCACACTGGGCTGAGAGGGTCTGCCATAAGGGTGACTTACTGTGACCTGGTGCAGTGACCTGCAGTGAAACCGGGTGCCTGCAGAACCCATTGCATGGGCTCCCTATGAGTGGCAGAATAACTGCTGCAGCCCAAAAGGATTCCCTGGAACCCCAATGCCCTTATATGGGGGGTCCAATATGCCAATTGTCGGGAGAAGAGGTTAGTAGCAAACAAATTTAGAGGCAAGAGCATAATCACTGGGGTCCTGGTTAGCAGGATCCCAGTGAACACAGTCAAACACACTGACAACAGGCAGAAAATGAGGGTAATCATGCCAAGAAAGACAGCACTTTCCTACACGTAGGATGGCGCTAAGGAGTGGTTAAAGTGGAAAAAAAGAGACTAACATCAGCGACATGCCATAAGGAAATTTACGCTTATGCTGAAAAAGTAGCGCTATACCGTTTTGCGGCACGTAAACATGTCGCAGAAGGGTTAGCACCATTTTTACAAAGCATTAGCGTCAAAACAAAATGCACAAGCAGGAAAGAGTGCAATTGCAAGAGAAGATGGCATCATCAGGCCAGAAAATACCCCAGGGAGACTCCAAACACCCAAGTACTAGCTAGGAGGGTCCAGAAAAGTCCCAGGAGAAGAAAAAGAGAAAGTGCAAGTGTTACTTTAGCGAGGAGGATCATGACATCCTTGTCAGAGAGGTGACAGAGCACCAACACCAGCTCTTTGTCACCTCCTGCAGGAGGCTGGCCTGGTTTGTAGAGGGTACCTTGGGTACTTACACCTTATACCAGGTCCAGTTATCCCTTATTAGTGAAATGTAGTAGTGTTCTAGCAGTTTAGGCTGATAGAGGTAGCTATAGCAGAGGAGCTTAGGCTGAACTAGGAGACATGCAAAGCTTACGCAATACCACTTATAGTTACACAGTACTAATACACAAGTAAAGATAATACTCAGTGTTACCAAAAAGGGTGGCACAGTACCAAAAATATATTAGAGACAATACTCCTTCTGGAGGTAAGTATTATACACAATATATACACTAGACACCAAAATTAGACAAGTAAATAGTCATAGAACAATGCAAACAATTGGAAATCCTATAGAATGCAATGGGAGAAAATAGGTCTAGGGGCAACACAAACCATATACTAAAAAAGCGGAATGTGAATCACGAATTCCCCCCTAGACAAGTGTAGTGTGTGCAGAATCGTTGGGAGAGTAAGAATACAGTAAAGGTAAGTAAATTACCCCTCCCCAGAGCCCAGAAAAGCAGGAGTAAAGTACTGCAAGTTTCCTTAGGACACACTACCCCTCGTTTTTGGGATTTTGCAGCAGCCAACCAAGTCTGCAAAGAACAACTGCTGGATTATTGGACCTGAAGACCTGCAAAGGAAGGGGACCAAGTCCAGAAGTCAAAAGAAGTTTCAGGAAGGACTGGAGCCCCTGCCAACCCAGAAGAGGGTGCAAAAGAAGAGTCCCTGGTTAGTAGAAGACTGCAGAAATGCACCCTAGGAAGATGCCAGTGGGTTTCTGCATAATGCAAAAGATGTCCCACGGTGTGAAGATTGTTGTAGATGAGATTTTGTGTTGGAACTTGCCAAAAAGCTTTGGCTACAACAAAAGTGCGTTTTTTAAAATGGCACTGGATGGACCCAGGAGGGACCTGGGGGCCTCAACTCTGTGTGAGGAGGAAGAGGGGGCTCTCAGCACTTTAGAGAGCCCTCAGGATGCCAGCCAACACCCCAGGAGCCGCAGGACCCAGGTTCAAAGGAGATGCAAAACATGGTTGATGCACCACAACAAAAGAAGGTCCCACGCCGCTGGGGAACAACTCAACGAGTTGAGCATCACAGGATGGAGTGCTGGGGACCTAGGCCAGGCTGTGCACAAAGGAATTTTGCAAAGAGTGCACAGAGGCCTCAGGAGGCGAAGAAGACACAGTACACAAGGGTACTGTCGTTCTCAGGGAAGGCAAGGTCTTACCTCCTCCAAATTGCGTCAGCAGGACCTCAGGACAGTCTATGTTGATGATGTCCATCCTCTGTGTCTTTAGGAGAACGCTGGTCATTGTGAGAGGAGTCCCAGGGTACCGGTTGTCATCTTGGAAGGTGGCTGCTTGGAGCAGGGAAGTGACTTTGTCACTCCACAGGAGATTTCTTCGGTTCTTCTGGTGCAGGATGAAGACAGGGAATCCCCAGAGCATGCACACCATGGAAACTGTTGCAGTTGCTGACTTGGAGCTGAGGTTGCTGAAGAAAAGTGTCTCTTGTAGACACTTTGTTGCAGTTACAGCGTTTCTTGGAGCAGGCTGAGGTTGATCCGAGGTCAGAAGAGTCTGAAGTTGTTGCAGATGATTCCTGATGGAAACTTGCAAGCAGAATCTGAAGAGAACCCAGAGGAGAGACCCTAAATAGCCCTGAGAGGGGGATTGGCTACCTTATCAGGTATGGGCCTATTAGGAGGGGTCTCTGACGTCACCTGCTGGCACTGGCCACTCAGAGCCCTCCAGAGTGCCCCCACACCTTGCAAAGCAAGATGGCTGAAGTCTGGGACACACTGGAGGAGCTCTGGACACTACCCTTGGGGTGGTGATGGACAGGGGAGTGGTCACTCCCCTTTCCTTTGTCCAGTTTCCCACCAGAGTAGGGGAGAAGGGGGTCCATGAACCGGTGTAGACTGATTTATGCAAGGAAGCCTGTAACGCCTATTTCCAAAGGGAGAGGGTGTAACACCCTGCTCTCAGAGGAAATGCTTTGTTCTACCTTCCTGGGACTGGGCTGCCCAGACCCAAGTAGGGAAGTACCCTGTCTGTGAGATGGCAGCAGTTGTAGCTGCAGTGCAAGCCTTAGAGAGCTTGTTTGGCAGTACTGGGGGTCCATGGTGGAGCCCCCAGAATGCATGGAATTGGCTCTCCAATACCATATTTGGAAAGGGGGGACAATTCCATGACCTTCGACATGTTACATGGCCATATTCGGCGTTACCATTGTGAAGCTACATATAGGTAGAAGAAAACCACAGCACTTCTCTGATTTTTGTGATGAAAGTCCTTTATTCCTTAATTTTATGAATACATTCGACAACTGAATTGGAAGCCAATAAAAATTTCCATAGTTGAGAGAAACGGCCGACACATGTTTCGTCACCCTTGACTTTTTCAAGGCTTAAAGAATGTGGGAGTGAAGTTTATATTGAAAAACTTCAAATAGTTTTGAAGATGTACGATCAATAAACAACAAGGTTAAGGCATAGGTCATGTGGAGAACCAGAGACCATAGTAAGTCTCTTATTGTCCTGCCGGCTGATATGTAAACGAACGGCGTCGCACCAAAGCTACATATAGGTATTGACCCATATGTAGTGCACATGTGTAATGGCGTCCCCGCACTCACAAAGTCCAGGGAAATGGCCCTGAACTATGTGGGGGCACCTTTGCTAGTAAAAGGGTGCCCTTACCCTTAGTAACTTTGGACCTAACCTTCAGCAAGTGAAGATTAGACATATAGGTGACTTATAAGTTACTTAAGTGCAGTGAAAATGGCTGTGAAATAGTGTGTGCACTATTTCACGCAGGCTGCAGTGGCAGCCCTGTGCAAGGGTTTGTCTGAGCTTTCTATGGATGACAAAAGAAATGCTGCAGCCCATATGGATCTCCTGGAACAAAAATGCCCTGGGTACCTAGGTACCATATACTAGGGACTTATAAGGGGGGTCCGGCATGCCAATTGAAATTGGTAAATGAAGTCACTGGCCTACAGTGACAAAGTTAAAAGCAGAGAGAGCATAAGCACTGAGGTCCTGGTTTGCAGACCCTCAGTGACCCAGTTAGGCACTACACAGGCATACACATTAGGCCATAAATTATGAGCACTGGGGTCCTGACCAGCAGGATCCCAGTGAGACAGGCAAAAACATACTGACATACATGTGAAAAATGCCAAGGAAGATGGTACTTTCCTAAACCTCCAAATTGCCAGTCGGTGGGAGAGACGCAATATGGCAGGCAATTGTGGACAAAATCAACAGTGTTGCAGAGGAGAAGAGGACTGAGGTCAAGAAGAGCTGGCACAATTGCAAGTGCAGGACTAAGGAGAAACTCGCCAGGAACCATAAGGCAGCACTGCAGACTGGAGGTGGAAGTCCTGCAACACCAGAGGACCCGGTTGAGCAGGAGGAGATGGTTGCAGCGGTCACCCTGGAGGAGCTGGTTACTGGAATCGCAGGACAGGAAAGTGCAGACTACCAAGAACCACCACAAATGCAGGGTACGTTGCAGGGGGAGATATCTGGAACTCCAACAATGGCACAAGGGGGAGGCACATAGGACACACTCAACGCATGCTAAAGGGTTACATCAGGACACATAGGCCCTGAATCAAGATGCACCATCCCCACCGAAGTCACACATGTACTGACGCTTTGGTTGTGCAATGCACTCCAACATATACAGAATGTCAACATAGGCCACTCACTATAGCTATACTCCACCATGTAAATATGCACCACATTGCCTGGTAGGCATGTGCAAATAGTGTGGCTCTGGCTGTGCCATTACAAGACCCATTGCATATAGTCAAATCCCCTGTACCAACACAATGTAGACACCAGAGCCTAGGACAGACGTCAATACCACCCCGGGGGGGTGTCAGGGTGGTGTCTCAAATGTCCCAAAATGCTTCCCTTGTTCATTGTCTCATTGCCTTTACTCATGTGTGCTGCATCTTGCAGCACACATTGAAATGCCATCTCAGCAAAAATAGCTTGTACATGTGCAAGAAAGGACACTGCCCTGCACATGAACAAATCATCACTTCAAGGCAGACACCTGGTCATCATGCTGCAACAATGCCTTCATTGGTGCAGGGAGCACACACCTGTGCAGGGGGAATTGTACTGTATTCCAGTAAATCTGACACATCACTGCGTATCTTGCAGCTGCCTTGAGCCATGCCAAATGAGAAAAAATCTGCCCTAAAGCTTGCAACCTGTGGAACACAACCCATACAGGGTGAACCCACAACAACTCACACACAACCATATGCGTTATATGGGAATGGCAACAAAATAAAATACATACAACACATTGCGCATGTATGTGAACATCATGTGTGCAGCTGCACAAGTGTCTGCAAACTCACCATTTGACAAGATAGAGGGCTAGATCAAACAGAAAATGATTGTGCGTGCTACTGTGAAAAATTAGGCAGCATCATGCACCGTCATTTTTAAAACGCAGGGATGCACCATATACATAAGAATATATTGCATGCCTGTGTACCCCCTGCACAAGTGGAAATTAGATATGGTGTGCCAATGCAGCCACCCTTGCACCATAGTGCAAGAATGGCTGCAATGAGGGGGAGAATGTTTTTGTGCAGGATGGAACACCTTCCTCACAACCACAAACTTAAAGTGCGATTTGCTCTTACTCTGTGTGCAACAGAATGGTGTCAGATATTGGCCCAGCACCTGGTATACAAATAGTCCAAAATCTGAGGCAGTGCCAAAACGCAATGGGTGTTGCCATGGTACACCCACAACAAAATGTACTGCACACACCATCGACGCAAAGTGATGGGTGTGAAGGGGTCACAAAAAGTGGCTTTATGCCACCTTGTACATACGGGGCAGGGCATTGCTTCACCTCAGCCTCACCAAAAGTAACACTCAGGTGGCGCTTGGGGAACCTACATATGCCCCAAAATACCTAGGGGCACATTAATGAGCCTCTAGCGCCAACGGAGCATCCCTTTACATGATCCTCTGATGGTGCAATGCCCTGCACAGTATTTACAATATGGCGTTAAGCCACTTTTAGTGGCTTAATGCCACCCTGTACATACTGCCCCTTCACAAGACGCCCTTTGTGTGGAAGGGGTGTGCAATAGGTGTTGCTGTGGGCCCAGGGGTGGCGTTAGCAAAGCACAACGAGGAGGTATACTTTTATTCCTCCTCGTTTTCTGCTTTTTCTATGTGTGCTGCATGTGCATGTGCATGTGCATTCTGCAGAACACATAGAAAGAGCAAAATGCCAGACATAATTATCAATGTGCGGGAAGGTGTCCCTTCCTGCACATAAAAAAAACATTTAAAAATTACGCTTTGGCTGCACACAGAAGTGCCAAATCGCCATTAGTGATTGTTTATGTGCAGGAAGGGACACCTAGCCACACATAAACAATCAAACCCCTCAACGCAGACACCCTTGCACAATGGTGCAAGAATGCCTCTGTTGGTGCTAGGCAGCTCAATTTAGCGCCAGCACAGGGGACAACACATGGGTGCGGCATATTAAATTAAATATGATGCAACCCTGCATTGTGAAAATGATGGAGCCTGGCACTGCCACTTTTGGCGCAGCATTGCGCTCTGTCATTTTCGTTACTAGTGAGCTTGACCCATGTGTGATGCCCAATGCTACACATAAGTACAACCACAACCTTGGGTCAGTGACATGTCCCTGAGCCTCCAGTGACAAATACATGTCCCATGTCAACGGCCAATGCAATCGAATATTGATTTTACACTATGTCATTGCAAAGGATGATGGCTTACCTCCTGCCGACCTGCCTGTCCGGGATTTTGCTGATGACATGTATAACCAGCTGCTGACCATCAATGAACAGACTCTCCAGGATGTCCTAGGATCACTCCAGACACCACCTCCAGTTGAAGGGAGGTCACACAGTGTTGTGTGGTCTCCACATGAACCACCCAGCTTCCAACACACTTCACCAGCCACTACTCACACAGCCCTGGACTACGAGGACCCAGAGATCAGCTTTCAGAGGACAATGGTAGGAGTCCAGCGGGAACTGGCCAAGAAGGTGCGGTGGGGAATGGAGACCATGGCAGGAAGCCTAGAGGGAGTGCAGACGTGCCTCAGCCCAAATAAGGACAACTCAGCTGCCATCATAAGCACCCACTCCCCACTACGTAGACTCCAGCGGTCTCTGGCCAACATAGCTGCTGTCATGAAGCAGAGGCTACAACAAATGCCCTCCCTAACTGGCAGCAGCACAACAGACAACAGGCTGGGGGCTATGCAGAATACTCTGGAGTCCACACAGCAGGAAGTGGCCTCCTTCAGGGAAAAAATGGCTGCCTACTACCGAGATGTTGCTGCAGTGATGAAACATCAGCAGTTTCTCCTTGCTGCAGTGATACCTTATGTGTTGCAACAAATGGCAGCTGCCAGAGCCTTTGACTACACATCTCTATCCCCTGAAGTGTGTGTGGCCCCCTCTTCCACTACAACAGCATCAGCCATGGCACAGGAGGCACCACACACATCAAAGGATGAAGATGTGGGAGGAATAACACAAGGAAAAGCACCCGGTAGCACCAGTCTGTGCCACATGGCATTTTCTCCTTAGCTCTGGGCTTAAGATCGTGCTGTGCTGTGACAGTAGGAAATGTGTCCTCTTCACCTGACCACTGTTGAATTGCCTGCTATGTGCTGTCATTGTCTCTTTCATACCAATTGGCAATTTTTTAACTCCTCACTAATGCACACTACTCCTAGCTATATCTCATGACATGTCCCACAACCCGGGACTCCGATTGTACTACATATGGCTAACGTTTACTCAGGGGGGCTGTGAAATGCATATTGTATAGAAATCACAATTACAATTGCACCTGTAAATAAAGCACCTTGTACACATGTAGCATTTTTACGTTTACTGTGATCCACCTACTTAGCTAAAAGATATCATTGTGTCAATCCATGTCAGTGTCTACAGAACATCAGTACATGAGTGCAGGACTGTCAGACACTAAGCCACACACTAGGGCCCATATTTATAATTTTTTAGCGCCGCACTTGCGCTGCTTTTTGACGTAAGAACGGCGCAAACTTACAAAATACAATTGTGTATTTTGCAAGTTCGCGCCGCTTTGTGTAAAAAAATTATGTAAATGCAGCGCTAAAAAAGTATAAAATTGGGCCTAGGATCCTAACATGAGAAAGCTGAATGATGGTGTTGTTGACTACAACCAACTTACTAAGTATACTAAATGAATTTGAACCAAAATCCTTTGAAGTAGACACAAGGCATATATGGCTCTGAACCAATTCAATGGTAATTTACCCAGATGGGAGTACCAGTACAACCTATTTCTGTGGTACAAGAAAAGTTAACCTTATCAGTGATGGCCACCTGTCAGTGTTGTAGGATACAGTTCCAAATTTGTCTGTTGTCAGACGTACCACACTTCCCAAAAATGAAATGACAGGACCCCACCAATGACAGGTGAAGTACCATATTTGCCTGTCCAAGATAAAGTATACATACACAACCTGAATGGCTGGAACACTGGATGGGAAAATATGCACTAGTAGATGGTATGTAGCAGCCATTCTGACAGCTCCTTGGTCATAGGGGATGCACATGGTAAACCTGGGAAATCAAGATAGTAACCATACCCTAGGCCATCCTTATCTTGGCCAGTGCACTCATGAGGACCCCCAGACACTCAATCAACTTACAAACATTTTAGGCTAAGATAAACAGGATTTATTGTAAGACCATATACCAAACATTTACCTAAAACCTACCCTAGCTAAACTAACCTATACTAACTAAACTTAGTAACACCTACAACTATCTAGCCTATTCTAAACGTATCTTACACATGTAACACCACACTCTAAACATTGCCTCCAGCCTCCTTAAGAGACAAGATACATGTAGGACAACATAACTTATGACTACACATGTACTAACCTAACCTATGGACTAAACAAATATATATTTTTTGGGTATTTTTTTCATTTTTTATAGACAAATACCCCATCAAAACCCCCACCCAACAATAAAAAATGTAGGAACACACCTCCCCACTATACTTAAACTAACCTATGCCTACCCTACACTAACCTAATACTAACCATCTAAAACCCAATCTAAAACTATGTAAAACAGTAAAAGGGAGGGTAAGGAACTGTGAGGTTGTACAACATAATAAGTTAATTTCCTTGTTTTCTTCATTTCTTCTTGATGTATCACAACATCCTCTGGTTCTCAGCACTTTCCTCCTCCAATGTTTTAAGTCTGGCTAAAATCTTGGCAATGTCCCGTCTCATGTCTTGTTCAAACTTGCTAGCAACAACTGCAGCAGGTGACTGAACTGGTGCCTGGGTCATGACTGGTGCAGCTGACGTGGAGGGCCTTGGTACAGCTGTAGCCCCCCCACACCCCTAATTTTTGTGCTCCAGTGTCCTTGTGTGGCTGTGGCTGCTGTGGGGGTCCACCATGTGCAAACGCACGCCATTCCCAGATGCCTTCTCACTGCGGAACCTCCTTCCCATTCATCGGTATCCTGTCTCAACCTCCATTATGTGCCAGTAGCGTTTGGCCCTCTTGTGGAAAGCGCACCTCTTGTCTTGTGTCATGTTGGCAGCTGAAATATGAGAAGAAGCAAGCATCAGTATCAGCATTGGGTGGAGGTTGTACAGACATATTATGTACACTGCAACTGCAGATAACACATACAGTCCACCACACATTCCTCAACAATGACTTACTCCTCATCTATGACTATTTCCTACCAGCCATCAACAGTATCATGTACATGTCACTGGGATGACGGCAATCCATTGTGAACCAATAGGTCCCAGAGCTGATTGGACAATATTGTCCATGATCAACATTTGTGTCATCAAACTTGTGAGGATCATGTGCCCCAAAAAGTCTGGATTTCCTGTGTCCCTGTGCATAAGGGGGGCTGTGCATGCAATCCATCACCTCAACACCCCTGGTGAAACATCAAGGCTTGCCCAGTCATCATGGATGCAAGGTGGGGGCCACATGATAGGGGTTCTGGTAACTTCCCACTGGCTATTCTAAAGTTTGGTAAATCATCATTCATGTGTTCTGGTGTAAGACTTACACTGAGCATACGTTACAAGGGGGCACACCATTGCCCATGATGTGCCCACACCTACAACTGATTCAATGGTCCCAGAAAGTTTGGCCAAAGCCTAAGCTGCACATCAAAGTTGTCAACACATTACAGAACTGAAGCCCCCTACCCTGTGCTATGTTGTGCTATATTTGTGAAACAGCACATACATGGTGGCTGTATAGGTGCCCTTAGGCCCTCAGTGAGTTTGGCACTGCACTGGGTGCTGCAACAGTATCCTGATACATTGTACATCATTTGCACATGCATGTCAGACATCATCAAAGTATCAGGTACGCATACAGCATTCACAACACATCCATGCATGATGCATGACGCAGGCCTCATTTGGTGCTGCTCAATATTGAGTTGCCCTATGCATGCATCACATCACTTTGTAATGGTTGTGCAGGAAGAATGTTACTTATGCCCTGCATCAGCTTCAATATTGCACATCTGAATTGCAGGCATAAGGTGGGGCTGGGGCTCTTCATACAGGTAGCATACGACATGTCCAGATCCACAACCATTACATGCAGCACTCAATCGTATCTGAAAGTCATGCACATGCAAAAAAATGACTTTGTATGGAAATGTGAGACTTACTAACTGTTCCACCAATCTCTATGCCCAGATGATCCACCACATCCTACTCCCTTGTAATGAGGTCTGCCCAGCGGTGCTTAAGTTGGTGGTGGTTCCTTCCTGTCCAAAGATTTGTGTTAGGTGGTGGAGCACCTTGTCCCACCGCAGCCTCCTTGCTTCTGTAGGTTAGCCTAAAATGACGCGGCCACCCAGTTCCAGCATCATCGGGAGGTAGTGCTGGACCAGCCATATAACCCCACCCCCCCCCCAGCTCATCGGCCACCATCCTTGCCATCCTCCCTTTTCCAGACATACTGGACTGCAAAAGCAGTTTACCCCAAAAAATGAAATTCCAAACAACTACCACAACTACCCCAACAACTGTACTACCCCAGACAAACACCCCAGAAAACAGAGACAGAAACAGTACAATTACAATACAAAGACAGGTTTAAAAACAAATAAAACACAACACCTATGGGACACAGCACAAAAAACACTCAAAACACTCCAAACACTCCAAACCTCCTACAGCACCAGCTCCACACACCCTCACGCAGTCACAGACAATAAGACTGTGAAGTGAAAGTGAAAGTCAACACACTGATCCATGTTTGCAGGTAGGATGTCCTGTTTCATCACTTTCTGGGCAT
Source organism: Pleurodeles waltl (assembly GCF_031143425.1). Lineage (NCBI taxonomy): Eukaryota > Metazoa > Chordata > Amphibia > Caudata > Salamandridae > Pleurodeles > Pleurodeles waltl. Next base: position 339,774,897 of record NC_090445.1, read on the forward strand.
GTGCGTCACATTTTCAGTCATGTGTTGTTGTTTTTTTACGCATGACGGTCATGTGTTGATTTTTTCACCTTTTGCATGAATTGCCTGCGGATGTGCGATAGACATTCAGGGACTAGGCATCTTTTAGCTTAGGGGAATTGTATGGTATATGCATTTGCATGAAAAATTTTGACACATGACAGTGAAGCGTCGATTTTTCACCATGGTGCATTAAAAGGCGTGCAAATGCGTGTTTGCCGCTCAGGGCCCAATCGTTGCAGTGTGGATTTAATGTGTTTGCGTCATCTTTTTTGATGCATGACGGAATGTCGTGGATTTTTGCATTGTAGCCCTTGAGCACACCCTGATTCACTTAACATATCACATTGGCTGTGCTACAATGTTGTATATGTGGTATGGCTACATGTGTGTGACTATCCAGTAATGTTATAACGGTGACATTGGTATGTCGAATCCATAGGATTGTCTATGAGTCTGCTGCATGCTATTACTCATACCTTGTGCATATGTGCATGTGTAGCTACACTGTGTCTACATACATGTAGGCATGTGTGCTATGTGTGAACATATGTGTATGAATACTAATTTGTGGGTGGACTACATTGTTATGTCTGAGATACAAATGTAGACATACTTACGACACAATTTATATGATGGCCTATGCCCAACACATGGTAAGACATGTGAAAACCTTGACAATTTGTACTCAGAGTATTCAGTGAACTAGGACTGCATTGACATCACATTACCCCTGGCATTTTGGTATGCATATGTGTCCACTCTGTGGTGTGTTGTTGGATTTTACTTCATGTTGCTCTGCTACACATGTCAAGACAGGTCAACGCAGTCTCCTCCTCCTGCTACAACACTCTCCGCATGCTCCGCAGGATCTACAAGTGGATCCCAACAGACACAAGAAAAACAGTAACACAGGCCCTCGTCAGCAGCAGGCTAGATTACGGCAACGCACTGTACACAGGCATCCCGACAAAACACCTACGACGCCTCCAACGCTTCCAAAACGCATCCGCCCGACTGATTCTCAATGTACCTCGCCGCAACCACATCACTCCCCACCTGAGAAAACTCCACTGGCTCCCCGTTGACAAGAGGATCACTTTCAAGCTCCTCACCCACGCACACAAAGCACGCCACAACACCGGACCTGCTTACCTCAAAAACAGACTCAACTTCTACACCCCCACCCGACAGCTCCGCTCCGCAGACCTCGCACTCGCCACCGCCCCCCGCATCCACCGAAAGACATCCGGAGGCAGATCCTTCTCCTACCTCGCCGCCAAGACATGGAACACCCTCCACACCAACCTACGACTGACCCAGGACCTACTCACCTTCAGGAGACTCCTCAAGACCTGGCTCTTCGACCAGTAGCAGCATCCCCCCGCACCTTGAAACCCTAACGGGTACGTAGTGCGCTTTATAAATAGATTGATTGATTGATTGATTGTTTCAAGTGAAGGGGAAGCTTAATGGTGCTCCTGTTTACTCCCCCGTGCACATACATCAGGCCCCTGACAATGTCATACATTAATGTAGCCAGAGCAGTGGTGCATGGGAATCTAGACTCTTCATGATTGCTACTCAGCAGAACTATGCACACTCCCCAGCAGACAGACACATGCACCATTGTCGTCATACAAACCAAGATATATGTTGTATATCTGTTGTGACTTCAATATTGGGAACATGCCAGGGTACAGATGGTGTTGTCTGTCACTGCCTCCTGTCATGGTGGCATGCGATGGGCAAATACCAGGGTATGCTAGTGGCCAGCATGACTGGGCTATGTACTGATCTGACCACCCTCTCTTTACATATGTTAAATGTTGACATGTAGACATCGATCTGTTATACAGTCAGTATTGTTCTATGTGCGTCCCATCTCCATGTTTTCCTGCATTACTGGTAAGGTATGTATTGTTTCCTACATTGCTCCCATTCTTTAGGCTGCTTGCACTTTGTACACATCTTCTACAGCAACATTGTCTGGTCATACATGGACAGGATGCAACATGTGATTGTGTAATTTGAAGATGTACACATCTCCTACTATTGGCTACTTAATATTTGCGGTTCAATTGACGGTATTTGTGAGATGTAATGAGTGCCACATACACATGACATTACACCTGCCACTTGTTTTGTCTCCAAGTGACCTCTGTGTTGTATTTGCAAGTATATGTGGGTTTCTCTGAGCTGTCCATCCACATCCTCCGTTGAACATGGGTATGCATTTCTTCCTGCATGCCACAACCTAGGTAACTCTTACCATGACTGAATGATGTTGAGGTGTGAAATCATCTCAGAGTTGTACTTTTCATTAGCCAAATGCAACATATATGGCTAGCTCTACTCCCACTCAATTTGATGTTGTGTCTCTAACATTATTGAATAATGCTGGACATAATAGCACATCCCACTCCTGATTGTGATGTTGGAGCCCAAAACATGAATGTGATAAATTGTTACTGTTGCTACCATGCACTTGTTCTGTCATGTGAGTGATAATGAGTGGGGTGGATTGGTATGTGATGTGTGATGTTGTTATACAGAGCATACTAGGTAAACATGCTGACAAATGTCAAGCATTGTTGATACTGGCAAACCAGTTGCTACGTAGGACATACACTCGAACATCAGTCTTCACATGTTTATCTGGATTTGCTCTAAGCATGTGTCAAGAAAGAAGATTTGTGTGACAAGTGTACAGATCATGTACGTAGTGAGTGTAATACACTCTGCCTACATTCCACCCAGAATATTATTTGGTGGTGCATTGTCCCATAAAATCAATAGATTCTACCAATGGGCCATGTGTTTGGATAGTGATTTTGCACCCATAGCGGCATATTTTGTCTGGCAACCCATTTCGCACTCCACAACCAACATGTGTGTGCCATACGTGAGGTACAGTCCACCATGTGTCAGGGTTGTGCCCAATGGCAGTGCCAAGACATAATCCCATGGAATCACTGTGCAGGCTCAGCATCGGACATTGGTTACAAACCCTTGACAATTACTGAAGGTCCATAGTTACCTATGATGTCACACCCTTGTCACACATGTACCGTGTAGGCAAAGCTGCAATCACCATGAGTTGTGACAGTGTTCAGTTCCAACATTACTTAATATCCATTTGTTGACAGTCCCTACCTTATGTGTGCCCCCCTTGCATACATCCTGTTAGGCATGGTGTTGTTGTGGTAAATGGGCTAGGTATTAGCACCATGCCCACTTGACGGCACAATACATGCAGTGGTGCACGGATCTAGGCCTTCAGGAGTCACATGCCCATGAATTGTGTGTCACTGATATGTGAGATGGAGGCAGTAGACCCTCTTACATCACAAACAATGTTGCTACCATACTAGTAACCTTTGTGTTTCTTACCTGCTCTCTGAGGTTTGAGTCACATTCCAATGGTATGTGTAGTGGAGAATGATTAGACCAAGGAGAACAAGGTGCAAAGTATTTTATTTGTGCTATTTACAAAGTGATGTTGTTAGTCCAGTGACTATGTATAGAAGTGCAGTGTTCTTTTGTTCCCCCTCCAAATTATCTGCTTCATCATCCTCCTCCTCGTTGGGACATCAACCTGGCCATCCCAGGGGACATTTGTTCTGACACAGATGTTGTAGAGGATTGCACATGCCAGTATGATTTTGCATACGAGTGAGGGAGCATACAAGAGCCTTCCTCCTGTCAGGGCCAGGCACCTGAACCTTGATTTCAGGAGCCCAAATGTCCTCTCCACCACATTCCGTGTTCTTCTGTGCCCTTCAGTGTTCTTCTGTGCCCTTCATTGTAGGCCCGCTCTTCCACCTTTGTGGGATTGGCAAATGAAGTCATAACCCATGGCTGTATGCCATACCCTTGATCAGCTGCAAAGGAAAGAGAAAATATGTGTTGGTAACGCTTCATAGTGGTTTGGAACATACCATGGCGGTTGTTAGTTTTAGTTGGAGTGGTGACTCAGACTTGCTTGTGGTATAGTCATGTTCCTGTTCTTATGAAATGGTTTTATTGGACTGTGTTGATGGATATGACAATCTTGGGTAGTGGCTCAAGGACCTGGGAATTTTCATATTGATCCAAAAATGATGGGTATAATTTAGGAAAATGTGTTGTGTAGTCCATATTTGATGCAGTGTTCTATTGTTAGATGGAACCTACCACATCCTTGCACCACAATTTTGTCAGATGTTGAGACACTATAGTTGCCCTACAAAGCCAGACTGTGTAGTCCATGGTACCATGTGGCACTATGCATGCAGTGCAACACTTTGTGACCGTTTGTGGCAGATGATGCTTGTGGCAGCCATCAAGTGTACGAGGGTGTATATCACACATTAGTAGGATGATGTAATTTGGTACAGTAGTATCTCTTAGCTTCCAATACATTATTTCTCACAGACACTTTCTACACATGGCAAAAACAACAAGTGATGGACGGAATGCTGAACATTGTCAAACATTCACCCCCAGTACAGTGATCTGGGCCTAAATCCATCGTTTTTTTGCTGCCCATGCCATTCCAGTTTGGACCCAGCGTATGCAAATCAGTCTTGACCCTGTTCCCCATGGGAACAGTCCAGCCCGAACTGCTAAGCCAGGTCTTCCCTGGACTGGAAACAAGCATCCTGGGACCGGTTTCGGGGTTTCACCCCTCATCAGCCAGGCTAGCTTGAATCCAGTGGCATGGGAAGCACGGGACCCACGTCTGGGCATACCCTTCCCACTTAGGGCGACAAAGCAAAAACAACAAGTGATGGACGGAATGCTGAACATTGTCAAACATTCACCCCCAGTACAGTGATCTGGGCCTAAATCCATCGTTTTTTTGCTGCCCATGCCATTCCAGTTTGGACCCAGCGTATGCAAATCAGTCTTGACCCTGTTCGGCATACCCTTCCCACTTAGGGCGACAAAGCAAAAACAACAAGTGATGGACGGAATGCTGAACATTGTCAAACATTCACCCCCAGTACAGTGATCTGGGCCTAAATCCATCGTTTTTTTGCTGCCCATGCCATTCCAGTTTGGACCCAGCGTATGCAAATCAGTCTTGACCCTGTTCCCCATGGGAACAGTCCAGCCCGAACTGCTAAGCCAGGTCTTCCCTGGACTGGAAACAAGCATCCCGGGACCGGTTTCGGGGTTTCACCCCTCATCAGCCAGGCTAGCTTGAATCCAGTGGCATGGGAAGCACGGGACCCACGTCTGGGCATACCCTTCCCACTTAGGGCGACAAAGCAAAAACAACAAGTGATGGACGGAATGCTGAACATTGTCAAACATTCACCCCCAGTACAGTGATCTGGGCCTAAATCCATCGTTTTTTTGCTGCCCATGCCATTCCAGTTTGGACCCAGCGTATGCAAATCAGTCTTGACCCTGTTCCCCATGGGAACAGTCCAGCCCGAACTGCTAAGCCAGGTCTTCCCTGGACTGGAAACAAGCATCCTGGGACCGGTTTCGGGGTTTCACCCCTCATCAGCCAGGCTAGCTTGAATCCAGTGGCATGGGAAGCACGGGACCCACGTCTGGGCATACCCTTCCCACTTAGGGCGACAAAGCAAAAACAACAAGTGATGGACGGAATGCTGAACATTGTCAAACATTCACCCCCAGTACAGTGATCTGGGCCTAAATCCATCGTTTTTTTGCTGCCCATGCCATTCCAGTTTGGACCCAGCGTATGCAAATCAGTCTTGACCCTGTTCCCCATGGGAACAGTCCAGCCCGAACTGCTAAGCCAGGTCTTCCCTGGACTGGAAACAAGCATCCCGGGACCGGTTTCGGGGTTTCACCCCTCATCAGCCAGGCTAGCTTGAATCCAGTGGCATGGGAAGCACGGGACCCACGTCTGGGCATACCCTTCCTTTCTACACATGCACAGTGCAGGCTTTGGGAGGGGGCACAGCTATTTTTCACATGGGTTCCTTAGTACGGTGCATGTAAGGTCAGGTATGTCCTCTGTACTCCTACCGAGTCCTACTATGGCAACCATGATTGTTGCAGTTTTTTCACAAACTCTGTACTATGGTGAACCATTTCTGGTATACGGAACAGACATGGTGGTGTTAGGGGACACTAGGGGCGCATGTTAGGTGGCACTGGAGTAGGTGCTGCCCCATTTCTCATGATTCTGCCCCATGGGCTTTAATGGCAGATAATTTTGTATTTGTATGTGTGCTACACAATGCAGCAGACAGGTGTATGTGCACACTACAGGTATGTCAGGTATGTGTCGATGATATGTAGTTGGTTATGAAACCACTTGGGTGGCATTTGATTTAGGTTCTGCCAGAGGCTTGCTCACCATGATTTAAATGGGACTGTGTCTATGGGTGACTTTCTTAAAATGGCCATGGACTATGCCATTGACACGCCTGGGCCATTCTTTTATTGGTATAATATGTGTGTGATCTGTATTTAGTTGTCAACCTGTGGACACTTGAAGTGGTTTGTGAGCAGCTTCTTTATGCAAAGGGGACTTGGCTCCACCTGTCCACACGCGGTGTGACAGTCAGGGTGTGGCTGTGTTATGCACATGTGTGTGTATGTGTTTGTTAAGTGCAATGTATGCTGTGTAGTATGGCATGTTGCATATGTGATGTTTCCTGTACATCAATGTACCCCTGCCCATGTGTATTTAGTGTGGTGTTTGTCTTGTTTGTCCTAGATGGTTGGTGTGTTGTGTGTGTTATGGTTGGTATGGTGGCTTACCTATGAGTAGACCATTGCCATATTGGCCATCCTGGAACCGCTTGTTGATGGTGCAATGGCGAAATATGCATGCATCATGGACGCTGCCGGGATATCTTGCAAGGTTGTTGGTGAAGAGCCCATGGTGGTCCATAATGGCCTGCACATTTGATTGAATGTGTATACTTGTGGTTCCTATATAGGTGTTCTGTTGCTGCATGTGGCACCAGTTGCACACAAGTGCAGTCCATTGCACCCAGCACATGGAGAAACCCAGCAATTTGATAGAAACCTTTTTTTATTTTTTATTATTTATTTATTTATACAATTTTACATAGTACCAACAACAACAGCCCCGAAAGCTCCATAAAGATCGCTAGGAGTCCATTAGAGTGTGCACAAGGCAATCCGGAATAACAAGGCGGAGTCCAAGAAAGCAAAGTCCGCAGCAGGGTCAAAGTCCTAGATTCAACTACCATCCCATATACATGCCGATAGGAGCTGCAGAAAGCACACCCTCAGGGGGAACCTAAATGTAGAAGCTCGTGGGGCAAAAAAAAACCAATAACAATCTTAACATTAAAAGGATGGAGGCGGCCGAACAGATCCACACAGCAGCAGCGCCCAGCAAACACCATTTTCCACACGTACAGGAGCAATATTCAGACCAAACATTCTGCACATATTCTCACACCCATCAAAAGTATGCTCTCAATTTTAACCAGTGGATTCCATAAAGGAGCGGAAAGGCACCCAGATATCTCTCGGGCGAGAACGCGCCGTGGCCAACTCCCAAAAGATGGATAGCTGCTCCTGACAGAATGCAGCATCCCTCAGCCAATCATCCCTCCGAGGAGCCCTGCCCCTCCCCCAGCAGACCGCCACTCTTCGCTTCGCCAACAAGAGCAACATACCAAAAAGACGTCGCCACTCTGATGGCACCCCATCCAGCAGACCCATCAACGCCACCACGGGAGAGAAAGGCAAATCCAGGCCAGTCATACCAGTTATCGCACATATCACTTCCCCCCAAAAGACGCGGACCGCTTCACAAGTCCACACCAGGTGCAGAAAATCAGCGTCCGGGGCAGAGCATCGTTCACAACGCGCATCATCCCTCAACCCCATAGCCCGTAAACTGAAGGGGGTATGATACAAGTGATGCAGGAATTTGTGTATGAGCCGTAATCTATAGTTGGGCGACAGTGCTCTCAGCAGCTTCTCCACATAGCATCAGTGATCTCCTCCCCAGCATCTCTCTCCCATTTGACTGTCGCAGCTTCCACCTCCACCCGTTGCTGTTCCTGCACACACCTATAAAGTTTGGTAATAAGCTGACGCAGGGACTGCACGCGTCAAAGCAACTCAAGCGCCTGACAGGATTAACGAAAAGATACATAAATTTAGGTAAAACCACCATTTTGGCAATGCACCCAAGCAGCGAAAGTGGCAAGGAGCGCCACATCTCCAGCCTGTCCTCCAACCAGGCCACCAACCTGCCATAATTGGCAAGCCACAGGGTCTCAACATCACAGCGGAGCCATACGCCCGGATAACAGACCGGGCCTTCCACCCACTCGACAGGATAACGCGACGGAAAATGCGCGGTGCGATGAGTAAGAGGAAGCACCACCGACTTGGACCAATTCATCACTATGCCAGAGAAGGTACCGAAGCGGACAACCTCAGTAAGCAAAACATCCAAGTTCTCACTCAGCTCACGCATATACAGCGCAATATCATCAGCGTACATAGAGACCAATATCGGGCGCTGCCTAAACTGCAGTCCCCTAGAATTATGGTGCTGCCTCAAATAGGCCGCCAACGGCTCCATCGCAATAGCGAAAAGGAGCGGGGACAAAGGACACCCCTGCCGAGTTTCCCGGGCCACCGGGAAGGGCTCCGAGATACATCCATTCAACCGGAGCCTCGCAACTGGATCCATATAGAGGAAGCAAATCAACCCAATAAAGCGCACACTCATACCAACCCTACCCAGTAGCGCAAATAAATAGGGCCAGGACAGGGAATCGAACGCCTTTGTTGCATCCAAAAATGCTGCAGCCACCTCATCCTCCGCTGCGAGGCTACCCAACACCGCAAAGAATGTGCGCAAATTGTGCGCAGTCGAACACCCCGGCACAAAGCCAGACTGATCCAGGAGCACCACCCGTGACATCAACGGCTGCAACCGAAGCGCAATCAACTTAGCCAAGACTTTATTGTCAACATTAATCATGGAGCGCAGGCGGTATGAATCACAACTGCAAGGATCCTTGCCTGGCTTAAGTATTGTAACAATCAGCGCCTCCTTTAAAGAGGCGGGGAGAGAGCCCGCCTCCAATGCCTCAGCATAGACCTCCAACAGGTAGGGAGCCAGAATATCGGAGTACTCCTTGTAAAAGGCAGGGGTCAAGCCATCGAGGCCCAGAGCCTTGTCACCAGGCAGTCCACTAATTACTGCCTTGATCTCTTCCATCGAGAAGGGCTCATCAAAATAGGCCCTATGCTTATCATCAAACCAGAGCAGACTGATGTCATCGAAGTAACCCTGCGCTGCATCAAGATTCAACACTGCAGGGGCCGAGTACAAGTCCTCATAGTACCGTGCAAAGACCTGCACAATCCCCGTTGTTCCTGTTACCCGCTGTCCTTCCCGCCCGTCTATCTCAGTGACATACCCACTCGCCCAGGGCCTGCGCAGCATACTCGCCAAGGTACGACCTACCCTGTCACCCTCCCCATATCGCCTGGCCCTGGCATATTTCCCCAAAAAGCACACCTCGCGGTCGGATGCCTCCTCATATCGGGAGACTGCATCCCTCAAATCCACCAATGTTCCACCAGCCCAGTCCGTTGCCAATTTCGCCTCCAACTCTGCTATCTGAGACTCCAGCTCAGCTAATTTCCGACACAAGGCACGAAGCACACCATGCTGCTTGGAGAGGCACACCCTTCGAATAAACACTATAAAGGCTTCCCAAAGCGTTCCGGCAGAATCCACCGACCCATGATTCTCAGCGAAGAAATGCAAAATGGCCTCCCACACCTCCTCACGGAACACCTCATCACAAAGAGCTCCCTACGGCAAGCGCCAAGCAAACGCAGCCCTCGGAGCCCCAGGTATCGACAGCTGCAACCGCACTGGAGAATGGTCCGAAAGGGTCCGGGCCAGATGCTCCACCGAATGCGTCCACATCTCCACATCCCTAGTCCCCAGCCAGCGATCCAGTCGGGACCAGCTATTATTGACATAGTTAACACATGTGCCCTCTCGCAGATCTCCATGCTTCGCTCTCCTGAGATCAACCAAAGCACCATCGCACATCACATTCTTCAAAGCAGCAGCAGCAGCAGACTGCCTAGGCCTAGTTGAACACTCCCGGTCTCTCTCTGGATCCAGAACCACATTAAAATCTCCCCCCCAGATCACAGCACCACTGCCCAACAATTCTACCAAACACCACACCTCGCAGAAAAAGCCAGGGTCATCCACATTAGGCCCGTACACTGACACCAACCGGCAGGGCATGTCCAACAATGTCCCGCCCAGCAGCACATACTGCCCATTCGGATCCACTATCAAACGATGCGTGCGCCACTGCAGCCCCTTGCGCAGCAAGATCGCCACCCCTCTAGCCTACCTGGAAAACACCGCACCATGACACTCTCCAATCCACCCTGCCCTCAGCCGCTTCATCGTCTGGGCCACCAGATGAGTCTCCTGAAGTAGACACACATCTATGCTATGCCTTTGGATATAAGCAGAGACATGACGCACCTTCTGCTGATCATTCAAACCGCGCACGTTCCACATAAGGCAGCTGACCGCCGTCATCGCCCCCAGCATCCTCCCAACATCATTTCCAGGCATCCCGCTGCAGAAACGACCACCACTGCCATCCAACTCCGTCCAACACAATAACACAGTAATGCGAGTCGAACAGCACAAAAACAAGAAATTAGAACCCAGTCCCCCCCACCCACGCGGACCCCCCAAACGGGTTGAAGCAAAACACCCCCCCTCCTTCCCCAAACAGAGAAGATCTGAACCTCACATCAGAAAGAAAGGACGCATCCAGGAGTCGTGAAGCTAGCCATCCAGCCCATCCGAAAAACAGACAGGCCGGAAGGGACAAAGGGCTAATAACAGAGGCAAATAAACTGATTCAGAAGCGCTGAAAAGAAAATCCGCGGCACCACCGAGATGACACCCGCCATGATTCAGGGCCAGCCGTCATCACAACTGCAGAACAGTCAATCAGTATCACTGAGGCGCGCCTGCTCTGAGCCCGAAGTTCCAGCCTGTTCAGCCACAGGGCGCCGAGGGAGCGTCTTAACAAATTTGCCCGCCAGCTTCGGATCAGTAAAGAAATGCAGTGTTCCACCATGTTGTATTCGAAGCTTAGCCGGGTAGCTGAGCGAAAATCGAGCTGCAGTCAGACTCAGAGAGCGCTTAACCGGCAAGAACGCCTTACGTGCAGCCTGCACACTTGGAGTGTAGTCCAGAAAAAATTGCAGCCCAGTGTTTCTATATACCACTGGGCGGCGATCCCAAGCCAGGCGCAGCACAGTATCGCGGTCACGATAATTCAAAAGACGAAAGATAACAGGTCTCGGCGGGGTCCCAGGAGGGGGCCTGGGCCCCAGGGATCTATGAGCCCTCTCCACCACCAGCATACGAGAAAGCTCACCAGGAAACAGATCGGCAAGCATTTGCTCCACAAAATCCTCCATCCTGCCCATGTCCGTGGTCTCAGGGAGGCCAAGCAACCGAACTTTATTGCGCCGGGACCGCGCCTCCAAGTCCTCGTTCTTGGCCCTAATGACCTCCAGTACTCGCTCCATCTGCAGCAAATGCTCTCTCTCCCGTGCCGCTGATCCTCCATCTCTGAAGTGCGTGACTCCAGCTGCTCAAATCGAGCATCATGCTCATCCACCTGAGCCCTGATGCGGTCCATCTGCTCTGCCAAGTGATCCAACTTAGCGTCTATTCCGGCCAAGCTACTCTTAAGATCCAGGAACATGGATTTGACAGAAGCCTCCGAAGACCCATCCTCCATCTGCACCTCACCAGATTGCAGCGCAGTGGCGCCTCCCTTCCGCCTACCACCCTCAAAGGAGATCTTGGCCTGTCGCTGCTCCGCCTTACCCATCGTGGCCGCTCCAGAGAGCCCGACTCCTGGCACTCCACCAAGTAACCAGAGGTAGGCGAGTCCACAGCAATCAGAGGGGAGCCGGCTACTCACAGGGAGTTCTCCAGCCACTGATTAGATCACACCCGCCGACAGCCGCACTCCCCCGGAGGAAGTTGTCCAGCAATCGCAGCACCAACAGCCTTCTTCTCAAGTACACGCAAGGTACCCTAAGCGTCTCCTCAGCTCTCCACAAGCCCCAGAGAAAAGGGAGACAAAAGCTCTCCGGCCCCCGCAATGAGCAACAACGAGGCCTCCCTCCCGGCCCGATCCGGCTGGCGACAATGCAAGGCAACGCAGGCCCCCCCCAGCAGGGGCTCACCACTCAAGGCCCAGATTAAGGCCGCCTCCCAGTAAGCCACCAAAAATAGGCCCTCTCCGGCCTGTATCCCACGGGGGCCCCCTCACCGCACAAATTCCACTGCTCTAAAGGGCCCCTGCGGACGTCCTCCAGATCAGGCCTCTCCGTCTCCGGTCCCACCTCCAAGGCAGGAAAGGCCCGCAGCTGCAACGCGCGCCTCCAGGCAGCCGCGCCGCACCAATCTAGGCCCGACTAGGCCTACCACTTCCCAGGGGAGGGGGGGGGGCAGCGGCCCAGCACGACCGCCGATAGCCCCCTCAACCAGCGCCAGCGCACCTCCTTTCAGGCAGGCCACAGGGGAACCCCCCTCCCGGCCTCCGCACGCAGTCACCACCAAAGCGGGGAAGCCCAGCAGCCGCGGCGCGCACCTCCTAGCAGCCGCGCGCCGCAAATCAGTCGCGTGGCGCCGCACCAGGCCTCGCCCGGGTCCACAGCTTCACGGGGGCCGCGGCCTGCCAAAACCGCCGAGGGCCCCCCCAGCCAGCGCCGCTCCTCACCTCTCCTCGATGGGGCCGCAAGAGAGCCCCTCACAGCCCCACAGCAGCCTGGCGGCCCCAAGCGCACCGCCCCACCTCCGGCCCAGCCGGCCACCGGCAGGGCCCTGGCACTTCACCAACTTCCCCAGGCAACCAGTCCGTGGATTCATGAACCGGGAGGGGCCCGGTCCGTTCACTAATGCCTCCAGCCGGGGGGAGCGCCTGCTCCCCCCCTGAATCAGGAGAAATTAAGAATTTCAGCCCCTAGTCCGACGGAGCCTCACATCGTGACGGCCATCTTTCCGGTCGGCTAGCTCCGCCCCCCTTGATAGAAATCTTGCTTGGTCTCCTGCTACAGATGCTGGGTGTTTGGGAAGCAGATGTGGTGGGGTATGAGGCTTATGATAGCGTCCAGGACCTTAGGTAGGAGGACCGAGAAGGATGGCTGGAAAGAACCAGCCACTTGTGCACCCGTTATCTGAAAAAATCCAGATGCCAGTATATGGAGGACTGCGAGAAGTTTGGTCATGGGTGGAATGGTAGTGGGACTTTGCACCCTTGCTGTGATGTGTGGTGCAATATGGTGCAGAAGGCGTACAATGGACTCCCGGTTCAGTCTGTACATCCTCATCACATCTTGTTCCCTGAGGCCAAGGATGTCTGAAGATCCTCTCCCACCTTCCGTGCTGCCTTTGTGACTGCTGTGGTAGTGTTTGGGGTTGCTGCGGTGGTAGGGAGGGACCTGGTGTTTTCGCTGACGTCTGCGGCGTGTGCCAAGATGGAGCAATACCACTTCCATGTTCTCCTGGAAGTATCAAATGCTCTTTTTGTGTGTTTTCCTTGAGAGATGGTGGGTGGGCCTCTTTTTAACTCCTGGTCTGACCAGGCGTTAAAATTTGACGCTAATTGGACTCAGCGCCATTTTTTAGGTCCGCTTCCTTGGTTTGTGTCGTCTTTGCGAAGGTAGGTAAATATGGCGCTAGAGGACTAGCGTCATCTTTTGGAAGGGAAAACCGATCTTGCATCTCATTGTCGCAATAAGACACAAGGTGGATTGTTGCTCCCTAAAAGTGGCTGTAACTCCTACATTTTGACACTAGATGGGTCTAACATCAAAATATAAATATGGAGTTATGTTTGTGCCGCTTTAGCGTAAAACAAAAGACACTAAGGCGGCACAAACATTTCATAAATATGGACCCAAATTTCCAAAGAGGGCAGAGCCCCTTACCGGTGGACAGACACTTGGGTCATCAAGTGTAGCGCTTGAGGAAGAGGTGGTCCCAGCTTGGTGAAGAGGACAGAGGTTATCTTAGCATCCTAGGGGATAGAGAGATGGTGCCAAAAGCCAATATGCCTTCAAATACTTTTATGGATAAGCAGTGGGACACATCAATGGGCAAAGGGTGGTGGCTCTGAGAGACACATGAGCCAGTATAACTACTTTGAAGTGCCATCTCGTGTCCCTCATAGTCGCAGACAACCATGAGAGTCACTACCCAGAGGCTTTGGTTCTCTTTAAATGCTGGGGGTGGTCTCATGGTCTCTAAAAGTAGCTGTGAGCCTTGCCATGCTTGTATAGTGTCTAATGAGCAACAACCTTCAGCACACCGTCTGGAAGAAAGTGGAGCTCAGGTCCCATATAGAAATAGGACCTGAGGTGTTAGGTTTGCCTGAATGGACCTGTATGACCACAAGGTCCATGGCTGCCCAAGTGGAAAGTCAAGGACACCCGGAGCCCGGAAGAATGGCTCAGGCAGCTGCCAAAAACAGGAAGGGCAAGGGACATGAGAATCCACCCCCTGAAGTTCCCACAGTCCAGATTGACAGGGCATGCGAGGAAGCTGTACCTGAGCCTACTGGGGAGGACACTGCCACACTGGGAGACATGCCTGAGCTTGCAAGATGGCAAATTGTGAGCGTGAGCCCACCAGGGAGGAATTCTGCAAGGCACAGAAAGAGTGCTGAACTCTAGAGGACTTTATGCAGCAAGCTGAGGCCCAGGCATTAGGTGATGAGTCTGGAGATCACTTTATCAATTGGGAGAATTACCTCTTATAATGTGAACCTAAGGTTACAGAGCCTGGGCAGCCCATGTGCCAGTAGTCCCTCAGTGTTACAGACCTTCCTACTGGGATTGGCTCATGATATACCCCTGGCAGGACAACTGGGGTAGGACAAGACGTTTCCAGGCTTATCCCCAACTTCTATTGGCCCAAATGAAGAAAGCCTCGGATACTTTCTAGAGGTCCTGTAAGAATATGCTTTATTGTCTGATTACTTAAACCCTTTACAATCAGATTAAAACACATTCAAGATAAAAATCTGACAGCATCAAGGCTTACAATAAAAATGGAAAACAATAAAACATTAAGGGGGTCATTACAACATTGGCGGTATAAGGCGCTTACCGCCGTGCAGAAGACCGCCAATACACCGCCGCGGCAGCGGTAGACCGCCACAGCTATTATGACACACATCACGGAATCCGCTGAAATTCAGACACCCACACAATTCCACCACAACAAAGGTCAGCGATAAACATGCGGAAACAAATCCTCCACCTCCACGCCAACAGAAACACGCCCATGCTATTACGACCCACGAATCCACGCGGCTGTCTTTCAACCGCGGTACTCCATTGGCGGTACACACTGCCGCGCTCAAAATACACACGCATCTCCAAAACACCGCCACATTGGACAATTACAAATACACACACCTGATACACACACACACACCACTCCCACACACCCAACACAATATAAAATACACACCCACAGCACCCACAAACCCCTACAACCACAAATTCTGAGAGAAAGCGAGAGAGAGAGCACAGCTATTGACAACCCCATCACACAGAGGCACACAACACCATCACCCACACAACATCCACGCACAAAACACCACACACCACTACACTCACCACACTCATCAACACATACACCACCCCACACATCACACACACCACCCCATGTCACGCCAAAGACACCCCTGCTTCTCCGAGGAGGAGCTCAGGGTCATGGTGGAGGAAATCGTCCGGGTAGAGCCACAGCTATTTGGCTCACAGGTACAGCACACATCAATAGCCAGGAAGATGGAGTTATGGCGCAGAATAGTCGACAGGGTGAACGCCGTGGGACAGCACCCAAGAAATAGGGAGGACATCAGGAAGAGGTGGAACGACCTACGGGGGAAGGTGCGTTCCACGGTCTCCAGGCACTACATCGTGGTGCAGCGGACTGGCGACGGACCCCCACCTCCTCCTTCACAACTAATAACATGGGAGGAGCAAGTCTTGACCATTATGCATCCTGAGGGCCTCGAAGGAGTCGGTGGAGGATGGGACACTGGTAAGTCAAATCTTAACAATCACATCCCCCAGCCTACCTGCATGCTATCACACACCCCCACTCTCACACCCTCCCCTATCACCCCAAATCCTCACTAATCTACCCATGACACCAACCACCCATCCCAACACCAAGCACTGCATGACACAACTAAGCATGGTCACCCCTCACCAAAGCATGCTCACTGCACATGCCCAGAACACCCCCCAAACCATCATCACACAAGCCCCCACACGCACACCCAACCATTGCACACCATGAAAAACACACATGCAATAATCATGTTCCTATACCCCTGCAGGAACCAGAAGGAACGTCACCACACCAGAGGGTCCAGACAACACCACTCCACCCCCAGAAGAGGCCCACAGTGACGACAGCAGCTCTGCCCCACTGGATCTTGATGACCAGCCCGGACCATTGTGGGCCTCAGGACAGTCGGTTCCCCTTGCCCAGCCACAGGCCAACACTGAGCTGCCACCCTCTGGTAACACCAGCACAGCACCCACCCAGCGGGCCCAAACCTCCCTACCCAGGACAGGTCAATCAGCGGTGTGTCCACCACTACAGGGCACCCAGGGTAACCCACCACCCCAACAACAACAGGGACCTGGGGGCAGTGGTAGTGGGCACACGGTCCAGGGGACGGAGGCACACGAACTCCGGGGAACTGGGAGGGCTGCTGTGCGACAGGGGGAGGACAGGCCAAGGGAACCAACTCTCCACGAGGGCCTCTCCTCCATCATGGGAGCGTACCACCACTCCCAAGAGACGATGGCGACGGTCCTGGACAAGTTGCAGGAGACCCTGTGCCTGCAGAACGAACTGTATTTGGGGTTCAGGGAGGAGCTCAGGACCATCGGCTCCGCCCTGGGCACCATCGTAGGGGTGCTGACGGACATTCAAAAGACCTTGAGGGACACCGTGGCACTCCAAGGTGCCCCTGACACTAGCCAGGACGACGAACTGCCCACCACCTCCGCCGGCGCTAGTGGACAGGACGCCCCGCCACAGGACCACCACACCAGCACCCCACCCCCTGCAGACGGACAACCACCACGCAAGCGGGCCCTGAGATCCAGGAACAGGACAGAGCAAGATGGCAAGACCCCCGCCAGGAAATGAGACCACCCTGATTGTCCCCCCACTGTCCCACTTTGTCACCCTGTCCATACTTGAACTGCCCCAGCTCCACTTACAATGCCCAGATGGGCAGTGTACCTGTGAGACTAATAGACTGGACTCTGCCATGGACATTCCTCCACCATCACCCATCCCCAGTTTACAACCCCCCTTCACTTTTTTGAGCACTTAAATAAACACCCTTGAAACACAAAAAATTCTGGAGTCAGTCTATTATTTGGAACTTTGTATTATCAATTACAGTGTCATAATGGGTTACCCATTGTAAGGCTAACATACCAATGTCACACATCACAAGCCCTTCAAGGATGCAAGCAGTTGACACGTAGGTTACCACACTTGTGAAACTGAAATGGAAGGGTACAACTCAATTAACAAATAGTGAGTGAAATGTAGGTACAGGATAGAGGTAGACGTGTGAAAGTTAATGTAATGTTAAACCTGAAAATGTTCTCACCTGTGTGTCACTGGAAATATTGCTGTATGACTGAACCCCTGTTGTCATTTTCTTCTTCCTCAGCTTCATCCTCATCACTGTCCACAGGCTCCACAGCTGCCACAACACCGTCATCTGGATCATCCTCCTGCAGAAAAGGCACCTGGCTTCGCAATGCCAAATTATGGAGCATGGAGCAGGTGACGATGATGTCGCACACCTTCTTCAGTGAGTAGAATAGGGATCCACCTGTCATATGGAGGCACCTGAACCTGGCCTTAAGAAGGCCGAAGGTGCGTTCGATAACCCTCCTAGTCCGCCCATGGGCCTCATTGTACCGCTCCTCTGCCCTGGTCCTGGGATTCCTCACTGGGATCAATAGCCAGGACAGGTTGGGGTAACCAGAGTCCCCCAATAGCCAGACACGGTGCCTCTGGAGTTGACCCATCATATCAGGGATGCTGCTATTCCGCAGGGTGTAGGCGTCATGCACTGAGCTAGGGAACATAGCATTTACCTGGGAGATGTACTGGTCTGCCAAACAGACCATCTGGACATTCATCGAATGATAACTCTTCCTGTTCCTGTACACCTGTTCACTTCTGTGGGGGGGGACCAGAGCTACATGGGTCCCATCAATGGCACCTCCTATGACGTTGGGGATATGTCCAAGGGCATAGAAGTCACCTTTAACTGTAGGCAAATCCTCCACCTCAGGGAATATGATGTATCTCCTTACGTGTTTCAGCAGGGCAGCCAACACTCTGGACAGCACGTTGGAAAACATAAGCTGGGACATCCCTGATGCCATGGCCACTGTTGTCTGAAAAGACCCACTTGCAAGGAAATGGAGCACTGACAGCACCTGCACGTCAGGGCGGATTGGTGACATCAGGTCTGGCTCCAACTGGGTACATAGTTCCTGGATTGTGGCACGGTCAAACCTGTAGGTGACGATGACATGTCTTTCTTCCATTGTCAACAGGTCCACCAGCGGTCGGTACACTGGAGGATTACGCCATCTTCTCATATGTCCCAGCTGACGGTGCCTAAGAAGGACAACAGCGAAGAACCAGTCACTATTCCTCCAGGTATGTACCCACAGTTACACACAAGACTACACCAGACAATAAACCCTTCCTGTATGTGTGTTGAGTATAGGCCTAGCTATGTGTGACGCAGGAGTAAATGAAACCATGTGGGCCCCTGAAATGGCGGCTACCTGACCTCTAAACTGGGACAATAAGAATGTGGGGTAACTGCGCTGGCGTTGCACACCGTCGCGGTAGGCGGTCGTAGACCGCGGCGCAATGCTGCATTGGTTAACATTGGACCCTATGGGTCCCAGGAGCCAATGAACAGGTGCGCCGGTGGTGATGATGCGCCCCGCCGCGGATGTCACCGCCTCGGACGTCACCGCCATTTTCTATCTGTTCAATCACTAGATACCTGACCTTCGACAGGAGAGGACCTACACTGCTAGTGCTGCTGTGACCTCGGTCTGGAAGCGACAATGGCTGCTGCGTCTGGGGAAAGGGCCCCTGCCTTCACTGCACAGGAGTTGGAGAAACGTGTGGATGGGGTCCTCCCCCAGTACATGCTACTCTACGGTCCTCCAGACCAACAGGTTAGTACACAGGGAGCACGTTGTATGGGCTAGGCCTGGGTGGAGAGGGCTGGGTGGAAGAGGGAAGGGGCCAGAGTTCATAGAACATTAATGCATGGGAATGAATGGGCCACATGGCCAGAGTAGGGAGGGGGCCACTTACATTGACGGTGCAGTTGGTAATGACTGTTCCTCTTCCCTTGTGCATGTCATGTAGGTCAGCGCCCACCAGAAGAGGGACATTTGGCGTGCCATCGCCAAGGAGGTCCGGACCCTGGGGGCCCACCAGAGACGGGGCACCCACTGCCGTAGGAGATGGGAGGACATTCGCTGCTGCAGCAAGAAGACGGCGGAGGCTCAGCTGGGGATGGCCTCCCAACGTGGGAGGGGTGCCCGTCGCACCATGACCCCCCTGATGTTCCGGATCCTGGCGGTGGCCTACCCGGAGTTGGATGGGCGCTTGAGGACATCACAGCAGACACAAGGGGGTGAGTACAACCTCATTCAGCGGACTTTGCGTGCAGTGGAGGTGTCTGGGTGGGGGAGGTGGGCTGTGGGTGTCCCTAGGCCAGGGCGAGTTAGGTAGGCAAGGCCCCTCCGTAATGTAGGCCATGTGGCACTCAACCCCACCTCAGCAGAGTGCCAAGTTGAGGTATAGTTGCCCCTGTGGCATCCATGTGCGCAGATGTCCACCATTGCCATGTAGGCCATTTCCCAGAAATTGCATGTGCAGAGGTCAGGAGCACGGCGTAATGCAGGGGGCTGCAGCGTCTGTCTTGTCCGCCAACGGTAGCGGCATGCCATGCACTAAAACTCTCTTTGTTCTGTCTCCCCCCCCCTTTTCCTGCTCTACCTGTCCTTTTGTACATCAGCATCATGAGGCGAAGGTACAGTGGCTCCGGAGCACGAGGGAGCTGCATCCCACATGGCCATGGAGGGCCACAACACAGACTCTGAATGCACCAGTGGGACGGAGGGCGAGGGGAGCTTCACGTCGGCCACCGGATCACCAACCAGCGACACGGACTCGTCCGCCGATGGGAGCTCCCCTGTGGTGGCGGCACCATCTGTGCGCCCCACTTCTACAGGTACAGCCGCCACCTCCCCTACCAGCACCGCCCTCCCAGCAGCCCCTCAGCGTTTGCCCCGTGCCTGCTCACCCAGGAGGGTGGGCATCACCTTCGCCCCAGGCACCTCAGGCCCTGCCCCACTCACCTCTGCTGCCCTCAGTGAGGAGGCCATTGACCTCCTCAGGTCACTCACTGTCTCCACTGTGTCCCCCTCGTCCTCTTCTCCCTCCTCCCTCCCAGTGTCGTCTACACACACACCTGCATGCACCACATCTACAGGCACTAGGACTCGCACCAGGACACCCAGCACCACAAGCCGCTCACCTGCACTCACCACCTCCACTACCATTTACACGTCCCCTGTGTCCTCTCCCAGTGTGTCTGTGACGCCCCCTCCCAAAGTACACAAACGCCGGCAATCACTCACCCAACATCCATCCACCTCACGACAGCCTCCAGTACCTGCACCTGCACCCAAAACACCTAAAGTGACACCTCCTACAACCACCTCCTCTTCCTCCACTCCCAGACCCCCTCCAGCTACCCATCCCAGTGTCCGTCAGAAACTGTCCCTATGTCAAATTGACCTTTTTGCCCCCACCCCCACCCCTCCAATTCATCGGTCCCGTCGTAGCGCCTCAGCCAAAAAGCCTCCAGTACCAGTGGTGCGTTTTCCAGGTTTTTGGAGTGCACCGGCCACCAGGGCAGGCAGTAGGACCCAGAGCCAAGGCACTGGCAGCCCACCCCCTGTAAAGGCTCTAAGATTGGAGAGTGGACGACGGGACCGTCTTAAGACTCCTGGTGGGACAACAAGTGACATGGGATCGAAGGGGATTGGTGAGTCAGCTGTAACTCCAACAAAGGTGGGGAAGGTCCAGAGGAAGTCTGCACAGCCTGTTGTGAGTGTCACGGCGGAGAAGTGCGCCATCATTACCAGGGGTCCAGACACAACCGTCAGCACCGTCGTCACTGGTCAGGAGACCACCGCTGGAGTCACAGCCCAGGAGGGCACAAGTATCGTCACTGGTCAGGAGACCACTGCCGGAGTCACAGCCCAGGAGGGCACAAGTATCGTCACTGGTCAGGAGACCACCGCCGGAGTCACAGCCCAGGAGGGCCCAAGTATCGTCACTGGTCCAGAGACCACCGCCGGAGTCACAGCCCAGGAGGGCACAAGTATCGTCACTGGTCCAGAGACCACCGCCGAAGTCACAGCCCATGAGGGGCCAGGATGCCACAGCCCCGCTGGGCAATGATGGAACGTCATGCCACACACCAATGCCCAGTGTAGAGATCGTCATGCCACACACCAATGCCCAGTGTAGAGATTTTCATGCCACACACCAATGTCCATATCAGAACCGCCATGGCAAAGCACCGCTGAACAGGTCAGACAGAGCAAAGGCAAGCACCGCTGAACAGGCCAAAGACCGCCATGGCAAAGCACCGCTGAACAGGTCAGACAGAGCAAAGGCAAGCACAGCTGAACATGCCCAAGACCGCCATGGCAAAGCACCGCTGAACAGGCCAAAGACCGCCATGGCAAAGCACCGCTGAACAGGTCAGACAGAGCAAAGGAAAGCACCGCTGAACAGGGCAAAGACCGCCATGGCAAAGCACCGCTGAACAGGTCAGACAGAGCAAAGGAAAGCACCGCTGAACAGGTCAAAGACCGCCATGGCAAAGCACCGCTGAACGGGTCAGACAGAGCAAAGGAAAGCACCGCTGACAGGTCAGACAGAGCAAAGGAAAGCACCACTGAACAGGGCAAAGACCGCCATGGCAAAGCACCTCTGAACAGGGCATGCACCGTGTAGGACTGAATGGACCGCCACATCAGGCATCCTTATCCCATGTGCAGCTGGGGCAGTCACAGGACAGGTACTTTCACAGGGAGACTCATCCAGTCTGGGAACCAGTCCCCCTCCAGAACCAGTGGAGACCTGCATCTACTTGAGAGGCTGTGGCTTTGCACTCCCCAGGATGGCACAGTGGGCAAGCCACCCACTGTAGAGACTTGAGAGACTGTGGCTTTGCACTCCCCAGGATGGCACAGTGGGCAACCCACCCACTGTAGAGACTTGAAAGACTGTGGCTTAGCACTCCCCAGGATGGTACAGTGGGCAAGCTACCCACTGTAGAGACTTGAAAGACTGTGGCTTTGCACTCCCCAGGATGGCATAGTGTGCAACCCACCCACCTTAGAGACTTGAGAGACTGTGGCTTTGCACTCCCCAGGATGGCACAGTGTGCAACCCACCCACTGTAGAGACTTGAAAGACTGTGGCTTTGCACTCCCCAGGATGGCACAGTGGGCAACCCACCCACTGTAGAGACTTGAGAGACTGTGGCTTTGCACTCCCCAGGATGGTACAGTGGGCAAGCCACCCACTGTAGAGACTTGAGTGACTGTGGCTTTGCACTCCCCAGGATACATCAATGGGCATGGAGCCCCGTCGTGGATCTGGCTTCGCATTCATCTGGCTGAGGTGCCCCCCCTTCCCTTCCTCCTGAGGTGCCTGTAGTGTTTCTATCTGATGCCCTGGCAGTGTTCTCCCCGATTTTGGTCAGGTATCTATTGTGGGCTTCGCCCATGCTTTTTTGTACTGTTGGTGCACGGACATTGTTGTGTACATATCTGCACTACTTCTCGGATTGTATGTGTAAATAAGAGTGATTTTGAGATATTTATCTGTATATTTTTGTATGACATGTATATTGGCACATTACAATGTTTGCCCGAATTTCGGATTGTCTTTGCATTCTTCTGGGGGGATTGTGGTTTGTTACTGTGATTTTTTTGACTGCATTGGTGTGTATGTTGTATAATGCGAGGGTGGGGGTGTTTGGTGGGTGTCCCCCTGACTTTTGCCTCCCCCGTGTCGTAGATGCAGTACTCACCGGTATCTTCTGCGCCTACGTAGCTGTTGGTCGTAAAGGAGAAGAAAAACAAGGGCAGGTAGGATTTGTAATTCCAGCTCCATGGTGTCCTCCTTCCTCGTGGGATGTGCTAAGGTGAGCGTTTTCCCATTGCAGAAACTGTTTCCGCCGTGTATTTATCCACGGTGAATCCGCCCCGGAAAAGGTGGCGGATTGGCGGGTTGTAATAGTGTGGGCGGTACATTGTCTGCCGCCTATCTGTTGGCGGTAACCGCCACGCTGCTTGTCTGTACCGCCGTGGCGGGCGGTGTGTTAAAGTGGCTGTCTTTGTTGGCGGTTTCCGCCAGGGTCATAATTCCCTTTTTTTGTCCGCCGGACTGTTTGCGGTATTACCGCACCTTTAACACCCTCCGCCAGGGTTGTAATGACCACCTAAGACTTATCACACAAGGGTAACAACAATGTACTGGCAGTGATTAACTCAGAACCAGGATCCTTAGTCCACATGATGAGCAATGGCATTGTTATGGGAAAAACAGAAGACAGGTTAAAATATTCATATCTGAAACCAAAATATAAAATGAGTATAAGGAAGAACAGGATGATGGGGTAGTGTAACCTAGCTTGCATTTTAATGTGCAAATTGCAAGATCTCCAGACTTGTAGTGCAGTACAGCATGCAAAAGGTTCATGCCAAACAATATAGGACTTAATTATTGTTACTGTGTGCAAAATACAAGGTCTCTGAACATGTAGACCATTGACCAAAGTGCAGCATGCAAGTTTGTGCTAAGCATTATTGAGCTTGTTTGTTCAAACCCAACAGCAGCTGGCAGACATGGGGAAGCAGTACAGAGAGTCCTGTGCAGTCTCTCTCAAGTCATAGGGCCATTATGGGAACTTTCACTCGAAAGGCCAGCTGTTTGATTGTTTTCAATTTTATCATGCGGGCACTATTACTGGAGATGGACAGATAACTCGCAAAATCCATCTAGCAGTAGCCATAAATTTGCCAATCCGGGCCAGATCTTTTGGAACCTCAGATGTACAGATATATGACATGACTGCTTTGCATGATCTTTTGCTCCTTTGAAGGAAGATGGGCCGTAAGTAAACCTGTCTCTGAGCAAGCAGTGCTGGACAACAACATATAAGGTGTATTGCCGATTCTGAGGAGCCTTCACATAATTGGCACTTCCCATTGCCAATGAGAGTATTCTACCAGTATGATCTGAATTCATTTATGGGCAAGGTTAGTAACAGTGTCTATAGAATGTTCCTTAAAGCTTGTCTCCTCAAAGCTGCTTTTAGGTATGGCTGAGAAGAGACAGCTTCATGTGATATATCTAGGCCCTCTGCTCCATGTATTCTTTTAATTTAATTATTGTCCTGTTCCCTGGATATGCACTTGCTTTGCACTTTTAATGTCCTTTTTAGGGCCTTGATAGTTAAATGAGGGTTGTTTGTGTTCTCTGGGAGCAGGTTTAATGCATCTCTGGCGCTATCAAAGTATCTTGACCAGCTGCTTTTTTTGTCTTGAAATATTGTGCACTAGGCTTCTCTCATCAATTCAAGGTCTGCCCTGGACACTTGGTGATAGTATTTAATTATATATTTTTTACAATCAATGTCCATTTTTGCAAGCCCGAATTCTAGATGAATCAGCGTGGCTTTAAAGAGGTGCTGAACCACCTGCCAGGCCAGTGGGGTAGCAGGGAAAAAGCTGGTTCCCTTGCCTGTTGTTGTGGTGGGCATCAACATTATTGGTCCCTTGGACCCAAAGACCGCTTTAGGAAACAGGTTCAACCTGGTTTTGGTGGACCATGCCACACCGTACCCAGAGGCCATTTCTCTGAGGTCTGTGACTGCACCTGCAGTGGCCATGGGCCTGATAGGGATTTGTACCTAGGTGGGGGTTCCCCAAAAAAGTGGTATCTGACAGAGGCACCAACTTCATGTCCACATACATGAAGTCCATGTGGGAAGACTGTGGGGTAACCTGTAAGTTCTACACACCCTATCACCCCCAAACAAATGGGCCTGTTGAGAAATTCACCAAGACCCTCACAGGCATGATTATGGGCCTGCCTGAGCCCATGAGACAGAAGTGGGAAATCCTCTTGCCATTCCTGCTGTTCACCTACAGGGAGGTACCACAGAAAAGGGTTTGGATTTAGCCCATTTGAGCTTCTCTATGGACACCATGTTATGCAACCTCTCAACCTTGTGAGAGAGAGGTGGAAGCAAGCTCTCAGGAAAACCCCTCAGGATGTAGTCAGCTATAGGCTTGTCCCCCGTAATCAGGTGCAGCACTTCTGAAAAACGGCTACAGACAATCTTAAGGCCAGACAAGAAGTGATGAAAGTCTGGTATGGCCAGAAGGCCACTCTGGTGGAGTTTCAAGCTGCCCAGAACGTGTGGGTCATGGAAGCTGTGGAGCCCAGAGCTCTCTGAGACTATTAGACGGGTCCGTAAGAGGTGAAGGTAGCGGAAGGGGAAATACCCTAGAAACCCTTCAGGGGTGCTCCACATAAACTGCTTCAAACTACATTTTGAGAGGTCTGAAAACACCATGCTTTTGGTGGCAGGTGATGGAGTGGAAGAAGAAAGTAACCGCTCCTTTATCTCCTGTCTACCTAGGAGCATGATGAGTCAGTAGAGGGTGTTAAATTCTCCCCTACTCTGACCTCAGAACAGCATAGTGACTGTCAGAAGTTACTGGGGCAATTTTCTTCTCTGTTCTCTCTCCTCTTGGGCTCAAACACTTGCGTACCCTCAGCATTGATACTAGGGACCGTGTACCTGTCAAAAACAAAATCTAGTGGCTGTCGGATAAGGTGAGGGCCTGTATGAAGGAAGAAGTCTTCAAGAAGCTGGTGTAAGGGGTTGTTTGATCCCTCTAGCAGTCCCTGGCCCAGCCCAGTAGTGCTGGTACCCGCAGCTGTCCCACAAAACACCAGCCCAGAACTTCATTTCTGTGTGGACTCCTGGTACTCAATCCAGTCACCAAGAGTGATTTTCACTGCATCCCCTGAGCTGATGAGAGAGGCTGGGCACCACCACAATTCTCAGCTCTTTTGATCTCATATCATAGTACTGGCAGATTGCTCTGACAAAAGAGAGGTCTTCATTCTTGACCCCAGATGGCCACTCCCAGTTTCAGGGTGATGTCCTTTGACTTAAAGAATGCCCTGCCACCTTTAGAAGGATGGTGAATAGGTTCCAGGTTGGGAAGAAGGCATTCTGTACTGCCTATATGTATGACTTAGCTGTGTTCATATCAAGCTGGGAGGAACACCTTTACCACCTCCAGGAGCAGCAGGTGAGCCTGATTATCATGGCCAGTAAGTGGTGTATCTGGGCCACATGGTGGGCAGGGACAAGGTATAGCCCCTCCAGGCCTAGATTGAGAGTATCCTAGCCTGGCAACCCCCCAAAACCAGACTGAGGTTCTTCCTGAGTCTATTACAGGAGTTTTCTTGAGGGTTATGGCACCATTGTTGTCCCCTTAACTGAGCTGACTTCATAGAAGCAGCCCATAGAGGTGATCTGGACATAAGCCTGTCAGCAAGCCTTTGACACCCTCAAGGAGGCCATGTTTACAGCACATGTACTGAAGGCTCCTGCCTTTTCCAAGGAGTTCATTGTACAGGCAGATCCTTCAGAGCATGGCTTAGTGGCTGTACTAGCACAGTTAAATGAGGAGGATCAAACTAACCTGTAGCCTTCATTAGCGGGAGGTTACTTCCCTGGGAACAGAGGTGGCTTACTATTGAGCTAAGGAGGCCTTTGCTGTGGCCTGGGCATTGAAGACGCTGAAACCATACCTGTTTAGGGCTCCCTTCTGGGTTCAGACAGACCACTGGCCCCTCAGATGGCTCATGTGAATGAGGGGTAAGAAACTGAAGTTGTTGAGGTGGTCCATCTCTCTACAGGGAATGGACTTTATTAGAGGACATCTGCTGGGGTCAGATAACGCCAGTGCTAACATTCTTTCCAGGTTCTTCCGCCTTAGTGATGAGAACTCCCAGGAGGTTGGATACTTCTCCCACTTTCAGCTGGAGTGACACGTGCTAGTCCTGTCAGCCTTAGGTGGTCTTTCCTGTCTTCCCAACACTTTTGGCCTTACTCTTCCATTTTTGCTGATCTTGTTTTTAGTGACTCTATGCTCTTTACCACTGCTAACCAATGCTAGGGTGCTTTTGCTTTCTCCAATAAACATGGTGACATTGTCTTACACCCAATTGGTCCATTTAGTTTACTTGTAAGTCCCTGGTAATGTTGTGCTACATGTGCCCAGAGTCCAAAAATTAAAGGCTACTAGTAGGCCTGTAGCACTGATTGTGCCAGCCACTTAAGTAGCCCCTTTAAATATGTCTCAGGGCTTCAATTGCAGCCTGTGTGTGCATTTTTAAACAGCCATTTTGACCTGGCAAAATAAACCTTTTGCCAGGCCTAAATCTTCCCTTTTAAGACATGTATATTACACCAAGGGTATGACCTAAACTGCTTGTAGGGTGGGGTGCAGTGAATCTTAAAGGTTGGACATGTACTTTTAAGTTTTAAATGTCTTGGTAGTGAAAAATACTTAACTGTGTTTTTGCTACTGCACGGCCTACCTCTCCCATAGGATAACATTTGATTACCTTCTTATATTTAATGAGTGCTAACTTTCATTTGGGAGCAGGTAGGAAGTTGAAGTTTGGTGTCTAAAGGATTGTAATTCAAAAAACCTGTTTAATGGTAAAGTTTGATTGTAAGTCACAATTCTGAAAATGCCACTTTTAGAAAGTTTGCATTTTCTTTCCTTAAACATTTGGGGCTACATGTATCAAACATTTTTTTTGCGACTCGCAATTTGTGAGTCGCAAAACGGGATGCAAATACGTCTCGCTATTCCAGTTTGCGATTCGCTGCGGAGTCGCATCACAATTTGCGAAATCGCAAATTGTAGAAGGGTGTGGCCCGGACTCGCATATTGTGAGAGGGTGCCAAAAAACCCAGAAGAAAACACACTTCCTGGTTCTGACTGATGACATCACTACCAGGGAGTACCCCCCAGGGAACTGGGAGGAGTCTACCTAGCACAGACAGCAGAGGAAAACCCAGCCTAGAAGAGCAACGGCAGCCATGGCAGCCCAGAACAAGGAGACACCCACTGCAGGGAGGAAGTTTTCTGATAAGGAGATGGAGGTCCTGACTAAGGAGTGCTGCCTGCACCATGAGGTCCTGTTTGGCAAGGCAGCAATGAGTGTCCCTGACAATCAGAAAAAAAGACACAGTACAGTAGTCCAACTTTTGAGGAGTATTTATTTTGATACACCACACATATGAGAGGCACTGACAGTGTATCCCCTGTGTCCCACAGGTCTCCCACAAGGACCCACTGATGACGGTACTGTGCAGGGAGATGAAGCTGCCACCTTCACCGCAGACGAGGCAGCCAGTGTATCAGAAGGGGAGTGCATTACCACACCACTTGTCCACCATGCACGTGATACCACTGAGGAAACTAATGTGGACACTGAGACAGGCAACCTGACACCAGAGCCACAGATGATTGTTAGTCAGCCACATAGGTCAGCTGGATATGGGTGGAGACAGCGACGTCAAGCACAGTCAGCAGGTGAGGAGGATGTCACAGGGGAACAGTTCCTAGGACTGGAGGCATCCTTACTGAGCAGTCAACGCCTGAAAAATAAACATATGCGGTTCATGAACAGAAACCTGAACAGACCGCAACAGACCCTGTCACAGGGTTTTGCCAATGTGGACTCATATTTCACCACCATGAACAACAACATGGCAAACCTCACCACTGCCATCAATGACCTGTGCAGAGAAATGGTGACGTATAGGGCCCATGCAAGGCACAGAGAGCGCAACACTGCTGCCCGTTTGGACAGGCTGAGTCAGTCGATTGGCCGCCTTGCAACCTCTACTACCTGCCTGTCCAGGCGCACTGTAACACTACAGGTGGAACTTGGGCATTCTGCTGGTGATGTAGCAAGCGGACTAGGGTGCATCAGTCATGCTGTGGACCCAATACAGACCACCCAGGCAGCAAGGGGCATTGGCGACAGCGTTAGCAGTGTTTCTGCCTCAGATGCATGCATCCTGCACAGCCTGGCTATGTGTGTCTTACATTTGTGTGTGCCGTAATGGTTGCACGTACCTGCCAAAGTACTGAGTTGCAATGTGGTCCCATCTCTGTGTGCCCTCCATTGCGATGCTACCATCCCCAGGCTGGCGTTGTGGTGGCTCTTGCTCCTCATCCTCCAAACCTGTGTCATCTAGGTTGAGATGTAGCCCACGTTAGGTTGCTATGTTGTGTAGGAATGCACCCAGTTGCCACAATCTTGCATGCAGTCTCTGGGGCATACTGGAGTGCCCCTCCACTTTTGTGCAGGCATCTAAAATGTGACTTCAACATGCCAAAGGTCCTCTCAATCAATGGTTCTGGTGCGCAATATCCAATGTTGTAGTGCCTCTCATTCTGATTGGCAGGTGTTAGGTATGGGGTGAGTATCCATGGCCTTAGAGCATATGCACTATCACCTGTGTGACAAAACAGCAGATATGAGCATGGCTTCACTTGGTTCTGCAGTAACATGTATGTAAGACATCGGTGTGTACTACACAGTACCTAATAAATATCCTTTGCCAAACTCCCCACGTTCTAGGCGTTGGTGTATCCCACTGTGCCTGAATATGCATGCATCATGTGTGCTCCCTTGAAATTTAGCCACTATGTCAGTTGTTACATTATGGGCATCACATACCACCTGGATGTTGAAGGAGTGAGTACATTTCCTATTGCGGAACACATATTCCTCTCCTGTCTCCGCTTCCTCCTCCTCTGCTGGGCAGCCTGGACTCTCCTCCTCCATGCAATCACGTAGAGTGCAGCCATTTTGATAAACCCAGATGCCTTCTGGGTCTGCTTTTATACTTTGGTTCTAGTTACCATCTGTTTGGAATCAGTGCTAATCTGGGTGTGCAAAACGGGCTTTTTGCAACTATTCGCAATTTGTGGCTACCTTGTACATTCAGTTTGCGAGTCGCAATCTCATGTCACAAAATTTGCGAGTCAGTAATTGGTCGCATCACTATTTGGAATTCCGAAATGGCATTGGAACATACCATTTCGCTTTTTGCACGGTCGCAAATAGCGCTGCGACCAATTTGCGACTTGCAAAACCCTCGTACTTGTAGCCCCAGGTGCCTGCAGCCAGTATCCTGGGTCACATGAGTAGCTGTAGTTGGCAGTTAATCTTTGTGTGTTGCTCCAAGACAGTCGGACAAATGGGGAATAGGTGTTGGCAGGATGGGTCAACTTTGACTTGATACAAATGAGAAGCTGTCACCTATCGCACTTGAACACCACAAAGCCTATGCCTGAGAACAATCCTAAATGGTTTACACTAGTCTTTTGTAATTCCCCTTCCCTCCAAACAAGCTGGGGCCGGGGCAGGGAGACAGGAAATTCTGGGGGTGAAAACCTTCAGAACCTTCTCCTACTTCAAAGCTGATACTAGTATAAATATTCAACCCTCAGGCCCAAATCTTTAGAACACCTCTGGACCCGTGGAAGACTCAGAGGAGTGCTCTGCTGCCCGGCAAGAATGATTGCTGCTCTGTTGCCCCACCTGCTGGTTTCTTCAGTGAAGTGAAAGACACCTCTTTCTGCTTTAATGTTGCAACATGTTTGTTTAATTTAGCAAGGTGCATATCTATAATTTCTATTTTTGGCAAGGAACCAAAGGGGAGGACCATACAAAGTGATCCAACAACATTTTACTGTTCTTTGTACATTTAGCACATAGGCGAAACCAGCTGACAATCCACAGCATATTTCATGTGTTCTTATAAGAATTCAGTGGCGGCTTGTGACCATTAAAAGTAGTGGCGAGTAATACTTTGGATCTTGAATTTCAGTGAGTGAGACAGACTCACTTACTTGGAGAATTCCGGGGGTGGTTCTAAATCATTCTGATTGCTGCAGTTTCACTCCAACTCACACAGTCTCACTCAGTCTCACTCATTTCCTCTCAGTCTCGTTTATTTTCATCTAGTTTCCCTGATTTTCCTGATGACTCACTTATTCTCTCTCATTCACCCAGTCTCACTCATTCCGATTCAGTCAATTATTAAATTTCACTGTGAATCACTCATACTCAATTAGTCCCACTCATTCTCCCTCAGTCCCACTCATTCTGGCTCATACAATGTACTCATTGTCACTGAGACTCACCCAGTTTCGCTCTGTCTCACTCTGTCTTACTTGTTCCCACTCATTCTCACTCATTCTCACCTGGTTTCCCTGAGTCTCCTCATAATATACTCATCCTCCCTGATTCACTCAATCCTACTCATTTTGATTCACTCTCACTGTGACTCACTCATACTCAATCAGTCTCACTCATTCACACTCAGCCCCAATCAGTCTCGCACATTCTGACTCACTTAGTCTCACTGTGACTCAAGTCTTTCTCAATCACAGTCAGCCTCAGTCATTGTCACTTAATCTCACTGATTCGCTCAGTCATACTCATTCCGATTCACTCTGACTCACTCACTCCAATTCACTCTGACCCATTCACACTCATTCTGACACAAACTCACTCAGACCAAATCATTCTCATTCAATCTGACTCAATCACTCTTACTCACTCTCATGCTGACTCACTCTGTCCTACTTGTTTTCTGACTCACTAAGACTCAGTCTCACACTGGGTAACATTCAATTACACTCCATGCCATTCTCCCTCACTCATTCACTCTCACCTGTACTCATTCTTCTTATCATTCATTGTTCTCACTTTGACTCAGTCCTTCACTGACACTCTCACTTTTACTCACACATACACACCTAGACAGACAGACATGCTCACATATACACACAATCTGTCACGGACACACTCTCTCACACATACATACACAGTATTTGAAAGCATTTTTTACTTGGACTGGACTTCTGCAGCTTCTTTCAGCTTCAGACACTTGAAACAGCAGTCGCAGATTGGAGTTTTCAGTCTCTGATCATTCAACCCACCCTTTCCCAACTCTGTGACGAACTGGGAAAGGTTGGGGTGACCGGCTGATTGACATATAGCCAACGGCACTGCAACGCTTAAGTCTGCAATGTTCATGGCTAGCTTTATATGTCAGGCTTGTCACAGAGTGGGAGGCAGAGAGGTATGCCAGGGGCCTGAGGACAGGGCTGTGAGTTTCACCAGCCCTGGATGGTCTTTGATGGCTGGCACAGGTGCTTTTGTACGCCAATGCCAGACATCAGACATTCCCTCTAGCGGGGCTGTGTTAGGCTGCTGCAAAAGGGCATTTTCTTTTTTGTACCAAAAGTGAATAAAAGATTATTATTCACACTTGTTATAACAAGGGAGGTGTAGCCCTGGTGCCTGTAGGAAGCTGGCCTGGTGTGTGGTGGGTACCTAATGTATTTACACCTTACACCAAGTCTAGGTATGCCCTATTAGTGTAGTGTAGGCATTGCCTAGGAAGCCAGGCTCTCTAGAGGTAGCTGTGGATGAGCAGCCAAGGCTTATCTAGGAGACATGCAAAGCTCATGCAATACCGCTGTAGTCACACAGCACTTACACATATGAAAGAAAACACTCAGGGGGTCATTCTGACCCCGGCGGAGTCGGCGGGAGCACCGCCGACAGGCCGGCGGTGCCCCGCAGGGCATTCTGACCGCGGCGCTTCGGCCGCGGTCAGAAGAGGCAAACCGGCGGTCTCCCGCCGGTTTACCGCTGCCCTTTGAATCCCCCATGGCGGCGCAGCTTGCTGCGCCGCCATGGGGGATTCTGACACCCCCTACCGCCATCCTGTTCCTGGCGGTTCGCCCGCCAGGAACAGGATGGCGGTAGGGGGTGCCGCGGGGCCCCCGTAAGAGGGCCCCGCAAAGTATTTCAGTGTCTGCTAAGCAGACACTGAAATACGCGACGGGTGCAAACTGCACCCGTCGCACCCCTGCAACTACGCCGGCTCAATTCTGAGCCGGCGTCCTCGTTGCAGGGGCATTTCCTCTGGGCCGGCGGGCGCTCTTTTGGAGAGCGCCCGCCGGCCCAGAGGAAATGTCTAAATGGCCGCCGCGGTCTTTTGACCGCGGTGTGGTCATTCAGCGGCGGTAGCTTGGCGGGCGGCTCCCGCCGCCCGCCAACATTAGAATCAGGCCCTCAGTGTTACAAAAATAAAGGTACTTTATTTTAGTGACACGATTACCAGTACTAGAGAGGCAACCCTCCAATAGGATGTAAGTAACACACTAGATATGTACACTACAAATAGGCATAAAAAGCAGTAGAAAACAGTGCAATAGCAAATAGGCAATAGTGACCCTAGGGGGAGCCCAAAATATATTCTAAAAAAATGGAATGCAAATACAGGACCCCCACCTAGGTAAGTGGAATGTGAAGAGTGGAGCTGGTGGTACTAGGAAACCCTAAAGGTAAGCACCACAGGGCCCCCAGCGACCAGGAAGTAAGGAGTAAGTAACTGGATTTTCCTCAAACCACCCAAAAGGAAGGAAAAGAAGAAAATGCAACACCTAGACAAGACTGGAAGAAACCAGCAGTGGATTCCTGAAGAGGAGGGCCTGTGGAAGAAGAGGACCGAGTCTAGAAGTCACAGAAGAGCCCATGGGGAGCAGGAGCTACTACCCACCCAGCTGTGCTTGCAGGAGTTGGTCGCCGGTAGGACCAAGACGGTCAGGAATGTAGCCCGGGAGCAGATGAAGCGTTCCTGGAGGATGCAGTCAATGTCCCACACCGGATGGATGATTGCACTTTGTCAGTGGCATAGAAAAGCCACCAACAAGCCTTGGCAAAGGCAGAAGTCATGGTGAAGCACAAGTGGAGCTGCCAGGGACCAGCAAGGTCCAGGAGGACTCAACTCACAGGGTGAGTACAAGGGGGACCCTCAGCAAGGTAGACAGTCACAGAATCAGCCCCCTCAGGAGACCCACTGGACGAGGAACCAGGAGTCACAGAGGATACACGCAGTACAACTGGAGAAGGGTCACACGCCTAAGGAGAAGCACGCAGAGGGTTGCGCATCACAGGAAGGTGTGCTGGGGGTTGGGGCAACACGGAGCCTGAAGATCCCTTGGGGGAGATGCCAAGAAGCCTTAGTAGCTGCAAGAAACACAGTGCATGGGGGTACTGCCCAGTATGGGAAGGCAAGGGCTTACCTCCACCAAAGTTGGACAGCTGGCAGAGAAAACCAAGAGGACTGCTCCACACCACCACCTGTGATGTAGGATCCATGCAGCTCAGGATGAGAGGAGATCCACGCAGCAGGTTGTCATTGCAGTTGGTGCCTGTGGATGCAGGGGAGTGACTCCTTCACTCCAAGGGAGATTCCTTCTTCCTTCTCATGCAGACTGAAGACTTACCGCCTTCAGAGGATGCACACCGAGGGAAATGTTGCAGAAGCTAGAAGGAGCCGTGGAAACAATGTTACAAGCAGAGGCTTCGTCGTGGATGCAGATTGTCAGTTCCTGGAGGGTCTAGTCGCGGTTCCAGTGGCTAGAAGTCAAAGTGGAGGTTGCAGAGGAGTCCTCCTGGAATCTAAATCTGAGCCCCCATCCAAGAGAGGGACCCTAAATAGCCCTGAAAATGAGGTTGGTCACCTAGCCAGGTGACCACCTATTAGAAGGAGGCTCTGATGTCACTTGCCTGACCTGGCCACTCAGATTCTCCCAGAGGTCCCTGCCAACCTTGGATTCAAGATGGCAGAACACAGGGACCCTCTGGAGGAGCTCTGGGCACCACCCCTGGGGTGGTGATGGACAGGGGAGTGGTCACTCCCCTTTCCATTGTTCAGTTTCGCCCCAGAGCAGGGACTGGGGTCCCTGAACTAGTGTAGACTGGTTTATGCATGGAGGGCACCAAATGTGCCCTTCAAAGCATACCAGTGGCTTGGGGAGGCGACCCACCAAGCCTTGTAACACCTATTTCCAAAGGGAGAGGGTGTTACCCTCCTCTCCCAAAGGAAATCCTTTGTTCTGCCTTCCTGGGCTTGAGCTGTTCAAGCAGCAGAAGGAAAGAAACCTGTCTGAGGGGTGTCAGCAGCTTGGGCTCCCCGGAAAACCCCAGAAGGTTGGTAGGAGCAATGCTGAGGGTCCTCTAATGAGCCACCAGAGTGCATGGAATCATACTTTCAATACTGGCAACAGTATCAGGGTATGATTCCCACATGTTTGATACCAAACATGCCTAGGTTCAGAGCTACCACTATGTAGCTGGACATAGGTAGGGACCTATGTTCAGTACACACATAAAATGGTGTCCCTGCACTCACAAAGTCCAGGAAAATGGAACTGGAGTTTGTGGGGGTACCTCTGTTAGTGCAGGGGTGCCCTCACACACAGGTACGCGCGCACTGCCCTCTGGGATAGGAGGGCCTGCCATAGGGGTGACTTACAATGAGCTGGTGCAGTGACCTGTAGTGGAAAGAGTGCATGCACCCCTTCATGCAGGCTGCAATGGCAGGACTGCAGATGCACTTTGCATGGGCTCCCCATGGATGGCATAACACATGCTGCAGCCCATGGGGATCCCCTGGTACCGCCATGCCCTGAGTACCTGGGTACCATATACTAGGGACTTACATGGGGTACCAGTATGCCAAATGTGGTGTGTAAGTGGTTCAAGTAACCAAGTTTAAAAGGAGAGAGCATAATCACTAGGGTCCTGGTTAGCAGGATCCCAGTGAACACAGTGAAACCCACTAACAGCAGACAGAAAATGGGGGTAACCATGCCAAGAAAGAGGATACTTTCCTACACCGCCCTAGTAGGAAACCTGCCTCTGTAAGAATTTTATGGCAAGACCGGAGGCTCCTATTATGCTTCTCAATCTTGCTTTATTCCAGATAGCAGCAGTCAAGATAAACTACATTTCCCATGAGGCTAGAGGAACAGAAAGCCAATGAGAAAAGAAAACGTATCGGTATGAGCACCAATGGTGGCACAGAACGTACTACAAACACTATACTTGACTGCGACCAGCCCTCTTTCTTGCTGCTCGCAGTCAAGACAAGTGTTCTACTATTTTTCTCATTTAATTTATGTGCGCGTTTTTCACATTTTAATTACTGTTTGCATTTGCTCGTTATATGCTTCGCCCGCCGCTTTGCTCTCTTGCGGCCGTGTCTCCCTAAACGCCGATATAGCGTTTCCCAACCCCCCCCTGCTTTCTCCTCTCCTATCCCCGGCCTACTGAGGAACGCGCAAGCGTTCTAACGGCCGTTTATCTTCACGCCGCTCCTTTGTTGTTCCGTCCCTTACCTCAGACGGACTCGCCCTGCAAAGCCAGCAGCATTTTTCACCGCGAACACGTCGCTCCTTCACAGCTGCCTCGTCTCTTCGACCCCTTCAAATTTATTCCGCCTCCTTACACTGGTAACGCCCCCGGAGGCGTGTTCTCTCTATTTTCTACCTCTGTTTACCTCCTTTTAACCCTTCCTCTACCACAGTATATCCAAAATAACATGCCTGAACAATTAAATAGCGAAGAGGACGTCTTTAATCAAGACCTTGATAATTTTATTAATGATTCAGTGGCAAAAGCCATTTCTAATTCAATGGGCAAAATTACAAAAAACCTTGAATCCTCTATACAGGATATGGTTTCCAAATCCTTATTGGCCCATTCTGAGGGGGAATGCAGAAAAAGACAAATGAAGGATTTATCTGCCCAAAAAGCCCACAATACAGTCACCCCTGATGGCGCTAGCTCGACTGGTGAAGCCTCTTCACCCCAGATTGAGGACAAGTCTCCTCCAAGGCCTCCTTCTAAGGAGGGGAAACCTAAACTTAAATGTTCCCAAAAGACCAAGCACGTTATGGCTGCGCCACAAAAGATTATTGTTTCTCACATCTCAGACACAGACGATGACATGGGTGACTTGCATGATCTTGATGATGACACAGATATGTGGGGCTCCCAATCTCAATCCTCCCCTCCCCCCAAGAGAACGAACTTGATTTGCCTACTAACCCGTTCACAGCCAAACAAATTCTAGATCCCGACGGCAATCCTATGTTTAACCCCTCCTTCCTTCACCACCCTAACTCTACTGAATGGTTACCTTCTTCTCACGTAGCTGACTATATTTCCTCCAGATTAAGACTCCCTTTAGACAAACCCACAAGGGCCAAATTAAGATCTGAATGTCCCAGACCTTCCCTTTCTTCTAACATTACCTCTACCCCCTCTATCGACCAATCCCTTCTTACTTTTTTCTCCAAATTCGGTAAGGACCCCCGCAAGGGCGTCGATAAAGCCTGGTGCAACTGCCAGGACAAGCTTTTAGATCTGGTGGGTCCGTTGGCCAGAATCTTTGATATGGCTGAATCAGCCAGAACCGAGAATATAGACATTGATCCTGCAGAACTGTCTTTGTGGGTTCAAAGAGCCTTTTGCCTCCTCGGCAACGCCAATTCAGCCATCATACACGAAAGACGCAAAGGTCCCTTACTTAAATTAGACCCTAAATTGGCCAACTTCGCTTTCATCGACCCTGGCATTAAGGCAGACGGACTCCTCTTCGGGGATTCGTTCATAAAAGATCTATGGAAATTTGTCTCCACTTTCGCCTCCATAGACAAGGCACAACAATCAATTAAAAAAGTGTTCCATCAACGGGTTTTTAGAAAGGCCGGTACAGGCAGGAGCCGCTTTACTGGCCGATCGCTCCGATCACAAGGATCTAGAGGCTCCTTTAATTCCAACTACGAATCACAATCCTACAAGCCCCAGTTCTACCCCCAACGTGGCAGAGGCATCCGTGGTCGTGGGCAACGTGGTTCCAGATTCAATTATCAACAAGGTAAGCCCCAATTCTGGCCTTCCTCCTGTCGGGGCCCGACTTAGTCTATTCTTAGAAAAATGGAGAAGTATTACTCTGGATCCATGGGTACTCAACACAATTCAGGGTTACACCATAGAACTCTATTCAGCTCACAATCAACAGTCCCTTCCTCCCCCACTCTTTTTCTCTTCAGAAATGGCGTCCCTCATCTCAGAAGAAATTCAGTCACTCCTTTTCAAACAAGCCATACAGATTTCTCATCCGGACCCTTCCGGCTTTCTCAGTACCCTCTTCCTAGTCCAAAAGAAGAACAAAAAATTAAGACCAGTCATCAACTTGAGAAATTTCAATTGCTTTGTTGTATACAGACATTTCAAAATGGAGACCATTGTCCATCTAAGAGATATTCTTCTCCCTCACGATTACATGGTTCGATTGGACCTTCAGGACGCATACTTATCCGTACCCATCCACGTATCTCACAGAAAATTCCTCCAATTCCAATGGCAAGGGCAAACATACCAGTTTTCTTCCCTTCTGTTCGGCCTCTCTTCAGCACCCTGGTGCTTCACAAAGATAATGAAACCGGTTACAGCTCACCTCAGGTCCCTGGGAATCAGGTTGCTCATTTACGTAGACGATATTCTACTAATGCATCAGGACTGTCTCTCCCTTCAATGCCACCTCCAAATCACACCTCTCTCTTATCCCAATTGGGTTTTCTTATCAACAAAGAAAAATCTATCACTACTTCTTCAAAAAGGATAGAATTTTTGGGATTCATAATCGATTCTTCAGCCGCTCTTCTTCAACTTCCACAACAAAAAGTAAAATCCACGAAATCGGAGATTCTGAAACTTCTTCAGAGCTCTCAAATTTCCCTCAGATCCCTAGCCAGAGTTGTAGGTCTCCTCGCCTCTTCGATTCAAGCCATTTTTCCCAGTCCACTTCATTATCGGGCCCTTCCAAGATAAAAAATCCGCCACCTCAGAAGAGGACTTTCTTACTCAGAAACCATCAACCTGGACCAAGAGTCTCGCTCAGAACTCCAATGGTGGATAGACCATTTAGATGCCTGGAACGGCAGGACTATCTTTCCGACCGCCCCAGATCTTGTGTCAGAATCCGATGCAAGTCTGACGGGCTGGGGCGCCCGATGTGGTGCAATCTCGACTGGAGGTTTCTGGTCTTCACAGGAGTCCAAATTGCATATCAATTATTTAGAGATGCTTGCGGGCTCCTTTGCAATCAAAAGCCTCGCAAAAAACAGGGTTTAGTGTACCATCCTCCTCCGCATGGACAATGTATCAGCTGTCCGCTACATAAATCATTTAGGGGGCACCAGATCAAAACCTCTAGCAGATCTGGCAAAAAGCCTTTGGGAATATTGCCTTTGCAACGAAATTTCCCTGTCGGCAGAGTATCTTCCCGGTTCCCTCAATGATGTCGCAGACTGGCATTCTCGTTATCTCAGAGATTCCAGCGATTGGAAGCTTCCCCCCTCAGTTTTCCAAGCTCTCTTTCACAAATGGGGTCCCTTCAAAATAGACCTATTTGCGTCTCGTCTAAATACCTAACTCCCTCTGTTTTTCAGTTGGCGCCCGGATCCTTCGGCTCTGGCTTCCGACGCTTTCCTTCAAGACTGGTCATACACACTCAATTATGCCTTTCCTAATGATTACCAGAGTTCTCGCCCAAGTCAGACGCCAAAAAGCTTCCTTAATTCTGGTAGTACCCTTTTGGCAATCTCAAGTGTGGTTTCCCCCCCTCCTCGAATTAACTACCGTTCTCCAGTTCTGCTTCCGGTTTTCCCTTCACTTCTTCGGAACCCTTTGGGCTCTCTCCATCCTCTCATTCTCAACAATACCCTCACTCTATCGGCCTGGAAGGTTTCAGGTATTCCCAACCTCCCATCCCGATTTCGACAGAAGCTTCAGACTTCATTAACAAAGCCTGGGCTCCCGGTACAAGGAAAGCATACAATTCCGCATGGTCACTTTGGTCAAGCTGGTGTATGGGAAGGGATATGATCCCTTTTCAGCCGATATAAACTACATTATAAATTTCCTCGCTGCCCAGGCTGGTGCAGGTAAGTCTTACAGGACAGTCAACCTTTATAGGTCAGCTATTTCTCAACAACATTTCCACATCAACGGAAAACCGATCGGGGAACACCCTTTAATCTGTCGCCTTCTTAAAGGAGTAAAGTTTTCTTTCCCTCCGTTACCCAAATATTCTAAATTATGGGATGTTAATGTTGTCTTAAACTTATTTATTTCCTGGCAGGACAATGCAAATTTATCACTAAAAATGCTTTCAGCCAAACTCACAATGTTACTGTGTCTAGTCTCTATTAAACGTTTATCAGATGTCAAAGCGCTAGATATTTCATCCCGTCAATTTTCTCCTACAGGTGTTTTGTTTTCTATCAACAGGCGTACCAAAACAAATATACGTTCAGTGTTTTACCCTTATTTTCCTAATCAACCTAAACTTTGTGTAGGACAATGTCTCAAAGTCTACGAAGACCGCACATCCAACCTCAGAACGTCCTCGTCCCAACTCCTCATTTCTTTTCGCAAGCCCCATAAACCTGTGACATCTGCTACTCTAGCCAGATGGGTATGCTGGGTCAAGACTTTAGCAGGAATAGACACGTCAGTGTTTGGTGCTCACTCTTCCAGAGGAGCCATGGCTTCCAAAGCCTTTTGGGTAGGTTCCAGACTTGAGGACATTCTGAGATCGGCTGACTGGTCTAATGATTATGTTTTCAGAACTTTTTAAGGTAAACCAATTCATACAGCAACTTCAGTAATAAATAACATGCTTTAAAAAAGCATAATAGGAGCCTCTGGTCTTGCCATAAAATGCTGATTTTCCTAGTGATTTATGACGGAAAGTCTTAATTTTATTAAAGACACGGAGGCGAGTATTATCCCACCACAGATTCTTTAATCATTGTTGATTATTTCCCTCCCACAGCAACATCCACTCAACCTCAGAACTCTTCCTGATCGTCGGATGACACCTCCAACTTCGCCAGGTTCGATCATCCATCTTCCTAAAATTCAACACAAGCTGCACTCATGTCCCTGGATTTTACCGCTCCTCAAGCCATGGATGAACTTTTGCCAAGAACTTTGTTCTTTAATTTTGGCAGTTGCCATTGTTGTTTCTATTATTCCTTTATTTTCTCACACAGACTAGCCTTCTCGCATCAATAAAGAGGGCTGGTCGCAGTCAAGTATAGTGTTTGTAGTACGTTCTGTGCCACCATTGGTGCTCACACCGATACGTTTTCTTTTCCCATTGGCTTTCTGTTCCTCTAGCCTCATGGGAAATGTAGTTTTTCTTGACTGCTGCTATCTGGAATAAAGCAAGATCGAGAAGCATAATACTCGCCTCCGAGTAAATTAAGACTTTCCGTCATAAATTACTAGGAAAATCTACATTGTCAACTACAAGGGTATGGTTAGAGGGCAGGTGTTGCTAATAACTTACAATGCAGACCTTACCTCAAACGGCTACTGGCTCCATGCAGAGTGATAGAGATACAGAGAAGTAAATGACCTGGAGGATTAGTGCATCCAGCTGTGCTTATGAATGCTGGATAGCCTCTATGGTAGCAATTGAATTCAAAAGGAATTCACATGAGTGATAATGGAAGCACTGTGTATTTTTTAGCACTTTAATTTACAAGTTGCCATGGAACTCTTCTGGGTTTAAGTGTTGGTAATGCCCAATTTATGTGTGTCATAGCTTACATATGAGCCTGCCTCTGTTGTAATAGATTTATAACTTCTTTCAGTTAATTAGGAGTTGTTGACATATCCATCATGTATGCTTGTTTTGAGAGTGTCTGAAAGCCACTGTTGATCACCTTAAATGCATTTTGCATTATTTCCCTATGTACTTCTCTAATTCTTTCTTCAGCTCCTCATTCTGAATAAGCCTGATTTTCTTTAATAGACATATAAATTAGAAAGGGTATCAAGCGTTAATTTCCTACAGGATGTAGACCTAAAATTAAATAATTAAAACCAATTTCTTCAATAATTATAGACAGCTCGCACTGCGTACCTATCCTGCATGTGGTAACTATAACAGGTGTCTATTTGTTATCATAGGGATCTAATAGATTAGTTAGAGGACCAGGGGCTTTAGAAAGAAACCAGTTCACACACACATTAGTGTCTATGGGCCACAAAAGTACTCCTTCTGTCTTAAGCATAGTTGAATTATAGGTTCCATTTTGAATCATATCTGTTTCTGTACCATTTCCTTTCCACTGCCAACTAGGAGACTTTGTTAGATTAACTTTTTGATTGGAGGGGGTTTTCAAATCTCCAATGGACTCAAACCCCACCCAGGTAGTCAACGGGAGAGTCTTATTAAGGAAAATAATTGCTGTACATATTATGTGTGC
This sequence comes from Pleurodeles waltl, assembly GCF_031143425.1. Lineage (NCBI taxonomy): Eukaryota > Metazoa > Chordata > Amphibia > Caudata > Salamandridae > Pleurodeles > Pleurodeles waltl. The sequence goes on from NC_090445.1 coordinate 339,817,410, forward strand.
TTTAAACAAGGCTTCCTTGAATCTACCAAAACTTGGTTCCCCAAATACTTTTCTCATTCAGGTTTTCTTTCCAATAATTATGACCCTGTATAGCAGGATTCTCAATGAAATGTGTAGAATATATGAGTTTATAATCGGCAATCAGATCTTTTTTTAGGGTTTCTGGTCTCAGGATGTAATAAAAAGCAGAGGGTGTGACAGGTGGGCACCATTGAAATAAGGGAATTTTCTTTGAAGGTTTTAAGACTATTTATGGACAGGGCTTCACAGTGCGCACACTTTTGATAATGATATATTTCTTGTGGACTCCTGGTTCTGTGAATGTGATGACGACAACAGTGATGAAAAGAGAACAGTTCTTTGTGATTGGCAGCATTTAAATATGGATCTTCATTATCAAGTGTAGTGTAAGCTGATATGCCAACCAGTAACTGTTCAATCAGCATGAATGTGGCATGAATCTGGAAAAGAACCAGGAATTATTATTTACTGATACTTTTAATACATGGGTAGACTGTATCATCTCTGTCAGTCCTATGGTCTGATAAGAAATCTTTTCACAAACTACACCATCTAGCACAGGATATGCAGTGATGTTCACAGCATGATGATTCTGACATGTTTGGTGAGAAGATGATTGCAGTTGCAATTTCTGAAACAAAGGAAATTACACAGTTGAATCAGGAATAGTTTCCATTTGTTAGCAGCAAAATTGTAATCAGCATTGTAATCCACATCAAAAGAAAAAATACTCCAGTGGCCATCCAAAAGTAAAACCATGGTAGTGAGACGTATCTGCTACGAACCGAGCAGCAAGCAAGAAGAACATACCCCTTATGGTTGAATCTAGTCATTCCTTATTGTTCTTAGTTTGCCTTTCAAATATCCATGGTCCAAAGTGGCTGGTGAATAGCTATACCACTGCCCTGTGCCATATCAAACCAACCTGTGCAATTCTGTTACCAAGTTTGGTAGTTTTCAGGGTATTTCTTTCATTTTCAGTTTGAGTCATTCCTTTTTTTTCTTTCGTGATTGGGTTGTATGGTAGATTGTACCAGGCATCCAGAACGAAGATGCAGTCATATCACCACCAGACTACAAAATGGGGGAAGAAGGAAAACAGATGCCAGTTTTTCTCCCGCTATGCCGAAAGAGTTTGGAATGTGCGATCCCCATCAATGTCTATCAGTCTCCAGCAATTTTCTCTTTCAGAAAAGAGCTCAAAACTCTGCTCTTTAAAATGAGTTCTCCATAGTCTAACACTTTAAATCTTGCTACCACAACTTTATTTACCACTTACCAGTACCCTCTGAAAAGCCTCTACTTCAACTTTCCCTTCACCTCTCATTCCCATCCTTTTGCCTCGCAGAAGAAAGCTGCCGTATGTCTCCTGCTGTCTATGTACATTCATAGCTGTGCCACTGAGCACATGACCTAGCACGTCCAAGGGATGGCCTTAGAATATAAACGCTCAAGTATGCCTGGTTGTTCTATTTTTACCTTACAGCAGAGTCCCACCTGAATGTGGTAGACCTTTGAAGAGACGTTCTTTTTTTGTGTCAACTAGGGATGGGTAGCTCTCAACTCTGGGGATGTAATGGTGGCACGGGTGTCCAGTTCTTTGTCAAAGTGTACATTTTAGGCCTGTCCAATGTTGCAAGGGCCTATAGAACCTAGTCCTTTCCTGTCCTCCCATCATGAATTTGGTAACGTCACTAATTGCCATATTTGTAATTCTGAGATGAAGCCAGGAAGGCTCTGAGACAATAGAGGAAGTGGTCAGTCCTTCTTGAGGATGCTAGTAACACCGACAACAAATTCTCTGCACCAATTGGACTAAGGAGGGTTGTGCAGAGTGGCGACACTTGTGCATCATTCTTATCCTGATGAAGACCTATAAAAGAATCGCTATCTTCTTGATCCGGGTAGTTAAGAGACCAAAATGCTCTGTTTGGTCTCCAGGATCTGGCAACATCAGGAGCTTAGCTGAGGTCGATGCTTTCAGCATCACAATGCTTGGAGAACTTAATTATGTTTGTGAAGAACTAACCATTCCTGGTGATTGTTTACCCTTTCTTTTTTTGCTGTTACCAATGTGCCTTGTCTACGTATGACTTTCCATGTCAAGGGCACACAAGGCAGGTGAAACTTGCATCCCAGTTGACGGCCCTTAAGCAATACCCAGGTCACTTTAATTATATCAGAGTGGCATGCCCTTCGACAGGTGCTTATGTGTTCATTGTTTGTCAGAGCTGACCTAATGTGACAGAGTCATCCAGGACAGTTGAGACCCAGGAGAGATGGTGAATAGTTTTTTGCACTGACCTCCCCATACAGATCTGGGCAGCCTATAGTCAGGTGATTGTGATAATATGTAATTACAATATGCCTTTAAAAAACATGAATGACCATTTAGCATTACACTAAGGAGCACTGAGAATTCAAATAGTCTTTGGTGGTACTCATACACCTTTTGGCTTCACTGTTTGCCTGAAGCCAGCAGAGGGTAAGTCTGATATGCCTGACATCAAGGAAGTTAACATAGTCAGAAGTATTTTTCCATGGAAAGGAGGGCCATTGTTTGTTATCAGTTAATAAAGAAGGCCATGGTTAGCAAGTACCTCTTGAGATTTGGAGAATACTTCCACCTTGTTTGTGGTGGTAAGAAGTTCTACCTGTGCATATTGAAGGAATCATCTATTATAACAAAGAGGTGTTGTCTTACTAGTAGACTGCCAAAATCAGCTCTAATTGTAATCCATGGGTATTTCGAAACGTCTTTGTGATGACTGGTAACTCACCTGTTCAGCATGTTCTCAACTAACTCATCAAGTATGGGAAACCATACCTTGTCCATATTCTGGCTTTAGTTTTCTTTGAGGGTTTATGGAATCATTAGTCAGTTACATCCCAGCAGACTTGATTATTCCTTAAAGAAGTGAGTGATTTGTCTCGAATGTATGGCTGGTGTGACCTTGCATGAAAAGTTTCCACCTGTCACTCTGAATGGCTCGCATCCCAAGCTGATGGCAGACTTCTTTTACAGTGGCCTCCCATAAGCTCGATTTGATGAGCTCTGTCAATGCACTCTAGCAAGGAAGTATTCTTGAAACTGCAGGATCCACTTTCCGATCCTCAGCGAAGATGTAAAGACGGAGCATCGAAACACCTCGAAATTAGGGGTTCCTAATTCTTTGAAATTTCCGTAGAAATGGATACGGCAGCATCCCTAGTGGGTGGCAGTAGCCTCCTTTTGTCAGTGATGCTGGGGCAATTTTCACTGTGGGGGTGCTGCCGTGACGTTTCTGAAGTCATGGGGACTGTGAAAAATCAAAGAATCAACCCAAAGTGTAGCAAATGACTCGCGCCCCTTCAGCAGGAGCTCGGTAACTATGTGGTATGTAGCCGTTGGTACACTGTTGCAAATATTTTAATTAAGTATGGTGAGATAGCGAATTGTAATTCACAGGCACCACATTTCCATTGAAATGTGCACAGACATGGAGTTTTACTATTAAAACTATGTGGAGAAATCAGGTTTCAGCAAATATTTATTATTTGCACATCACTAAGTTAAGTGTCTAGACCTGTTTTAATCTTATTAAAATCTGTGTTTCCATCACACTACAGAATTACAAAAAATGTGCTTCATTTGTGCTTTTATTACTGCTGGTGTATTTTGAAATACCAGTACAGTTTCATTTTTTTAAAGTTTTGTTTTAGAAAAACCCTGCAGCTTTTCCTTTCACACTCAGCAAAATTGTCAGATGGTTCACATTGCAAAATACTCGTCACTTTTCAGTTAGAGAAAGAAAAGAAAACACCAATCTCCACATTAAAGAATGAGCAGCAATGTGCCAGAAGACAGAGTCTAAAATTTGACCTCAACAAGATAACATTTAAAAGTATCTTTATAGCTCATCCATTTTTAGTCCACCCTACTCCAAACCAATCCACCTCACCCCAGTCCAATCCACTCCATTCCAATCCAATATTCAATCCACCCCACTCCAATGCAATAAATCCAATCCACCCCACTCCAATCAAAATCAATCTGCCCTCTTCATTCTGTCTCACTCCAATCTGTTTCACTTCAATACTAAGCAATCTGCCCCCTCCAATCCAAAGCAACCTGACCCACTCCAGTCAGCTCCACTTAAATCTGCCCACACCAATCCAAAACAATCTGCCCCATTCCAATTCAAAACAATATTCCCCATTCAAAACTGTCCCACTCCACTCAGCCCCACTCCAGTCCATAGCAATCTGCCACACTCCAATGCAAAACAATTTGCTCCACCCCATTCCAATCTGCCCCACTCCCATCCAACACAATCTGCCTAACTCCAATCCACTTCACTCCAATTTTTATGCCCCACTCCAATCTGCCCTGCTCCAATCTGCCCTGCTTTAACCTAATTCACTCAAATCTGCCTCACTCCAATCCACCCCATTGCAATACGCCCCACTCCAATACGCCCACTCCAATCCACACCACTCTAATCCAATCCACATCATCCCAACCCAACCTTCCACTCCATCCCAATCCACTCCAATACAATCCACCACAATCTACCCCACGCCAATCCAAAACAATCTGCCCCACTCCGAAACAATCCGCCCCACTCTTAAAACAATCTGGTCCACTCTAATCCAAATAATCTGCACTAGTCCAATCCAAAAAAAATCTGCCCCCATTCCAAACCTAAACAATATGCCCCACTCATTCAAAACAATGTGCCCAACTCCAATCTACCCTACTCCAGTCCAAAACAATCTGCCCCACTCTAGCCTGCCCGCTCCAATCTGTCCCACTCAAGTCCAAAACAATCTACCCCACTCAAATCTGTCCCACTGCAGTGCACAACAGTCTGGCCAACTCCAATCTGTCCCACTCCAATCCAAAACAACCTGCCTCATTTCATTCCAAAACAATCGGCCACACTTCAGTCTGCCCCACTACCAGTCCAAAACAATCTGCCCCACTCCAATCCGCCCAACTCCAATCTCCCCCGGTCCAATACAATCCACTTCACTACAAACCAATCCACCCTACTACATCCCAACTCACCCCACTCCAATCCACCACAATCCACCTTACTCCAATCCAATCCACCCCACACCAATGTCATTGGGACATCAAACATAAGTGTAACTGTGAATTACTATATCTTGTTACTTTTCTATGCATGGCAGGCAACTGAGAATTCCTGAAAGCTAAATATAAAGGCATAAATTCATATACAATTACACATCTATGTTTAGAATACCTACCTCAAGTTGTGTCACTATGGCCCTCATTCTGACCTTGGCGGTCGGCGGAGAGGCGGCGGTCGGACCGCGAACAGACCGGCGGTATTAAAAATGGCATTCTGACCGCGGCGGTCACCGCCGCGACCGACCGCCACTTCCCCACTCCGACAGCCACGGCGGTCATGACCGACGGGCTGGAGTCTGCGCACTCCGGTCCGGCGGTCGACCCAAGACCGCCAACGGTATCATGACCCTGCTCACCGCCGCGGTTTCTGGCGTTCGGGAACCGCCATGCGAACCATGGCGGTAGGCACTATCGGGGCCAGGGAATTCCTTCCCTGGCACTGATAGGGGTCTCCCCCACACCCCACTGCCCCCCCCCGAGTCCTCCCCCCACACCCTCCACCCCCCTGCCACCCCCCAGAGGTGGTACGAACCCCCTCCCCACCCCCACCCCGACATGCACATACACGCACCCCGACATGCACACACCCCCAACATGCACATATACACACCCCCTACACACACACATACACAACGGGGACACATACCCGCACACATACATGCCGACATGCGCACCCGCCGAACTACACACATTGCCCATAGGCACAGCAGCACTCCCCGCCCGCATGCACGCACTCACACACCCCCTCTACACACTCACACGCACACCCCCATGCACGCACACATCACACAACACCCCCCCACCCCCTCCCCTCACGGACGATCAACTTACCTTGTGCGTTGGTCCTCCGGGAGGTGACAGGAGCCATGGGGAGGTGACCGCCAACAGAAGACCGCCAACAGAAGACCGCCACACAGAAATGTGGGTCGTAATTCTGTGGGCGGTGTTCTGCTGGCGTGGCGGTGGAGGTTGACCAGTCTCCACTTTCCCGCCGACCGCCAGTGTGGCTGCTGGCGGTTTTCTGGCGGAACGCTCCCAGCGGTCAGAATGCGCACAGCGGCATACCGCCGCGGTCGGCGGTCTTCACCGCGGCGGTAACTCGGCGGTCTTGCGAAAAGACCGCCAAGGTCAGAATGACCCCCTATATGTTCTTTTGTGGCAGATGAGTACAGTCTTTGCTTGACAACTGTAGCACATGAAAATAAGGAACATTACTAAAACTGGAATTGTAAAGGTAGTTATATAGTATGTACTGCTCCTGAAAAGGCATTGAAGAGCTTCTTTTGGCAAGTAGCATGCTACTCAGGAACCCAATGTTAGTATTTAATGGTTTAGTACACTGAACGGCCATCCTGCATGCTTTGTATGGTGTATTGTGCTGCTGCAACCCCTGACCCCTATCCTGTAAGGTCAGTTTGTTGTCCCTGCCCATCTCCCTCCTGCCCTCTGTTATCCACGTCTATATCCCTACCCCATTCTTCCTGCCCTCGGTGGGACAATGTACCATACTTGCCAACATTTTTTAACTTAGTAAAAGAGACAAAACTGGGGAATTGATTGTCCCCATTGACTTACATTGAAAAATATGAGATTTTAGGCAATAGACGTATAAAATAAAGCCCTTTTTGTGCTTAAAAACATCTGGAGTCCCTTGCCTGAATCGGGTCTGTTGACATGTGTGGCTGTACTACCACTGACTCTTCCTTCTGCCCTCAATTATCTGTTATATTGCCACAGCCTCTCTTGCCTATCCTGCATGGTGGTTTGTTGCACCTCCCCCCCTTGCTCCTGCCCTCCATGGTCCCTTTTGATCCCTTTTGATGCCACTGCCCATCTCACCTGCCCAGCGTGGTCAGCTTGTTGCCTCTGCACCCTCCTCCCTGACATTTGCCACCCCATAGTATACTAATGAACAACTATATTTATTACAAAAGTGTGGCACGCCTGACATCATCTTGATGTAATCAAAACTGTAATACCTAAAGTGGGGGGGGTAGGGGAGGGAGTCAGGGCGGGGTTGGGGGGGTGGGGGAGACCCCTGTCAGTGCCAGGGAAGGAATTCCCTGGCACTGATAGTGCTTACCGCCATGGATTTCATGGCGGTTTCAAACCGCATGAAATCCATGGCGGTAAACCGGGTCAAAATACCAGCGGCGGTATAGTGACGGCCGCCGGGCTGGAGACCCCTGTCTCCAGCCCGGCGGTCGTCTCCGCCCTGGCGGGCGGAACGGAGAACCGGCGGATGACCATGGCGCTAACCGCCATGGTCATAATACAAAAAAAAAGACCGCTAGCCTGTTGGCGGTCTTACCGCCGCTTCTCTGCCTTCCGCCAGGGTCATAATGACCCCCAGAATATTTAAGTGAAACAGAAGAGGAAGATATTTGAGAACTCACTTAAAATGTGCCCTAATTTTTCATTCTACAGCACTACTCCTAATTTCTATGACCCCTTATTTTGGTTGATTTCTAAATTAAATGTTTTAAGTTTTACCAGTTTGATTCAATCAAGACGGCTTCAGGTGTGCCACACCTTTTGTCAAACGTAAGACTGTTAGTGGTCTAGTTGTTCTTTTGAAAACTCTGGGAGGCTGCAGTGGAACACAGGGGACCCAACTGACAGGCTGCTCCTGATCGAAGTACATTTTCACTGAGAATGTCAGCATACATTCTCATTTGGCTGAGAAAGATAGTGTAAATTTATAGAAAATAATCCTTCAATGTAGCTTTTGGAACACCTTCCAGTCCACCTCATCCTATTTCAATTCTTCCCACTCGAATCCACCCAGTCCACTCAATCCACCCCACTCTACCGCAGTCCAATCCATCCCACTATACTCCAATCAAATCCAGCCCGATTAATCTATCAGATTTCTTATATGGCATGACTATGACTACTCACCTGTAAGGGTCTCAAGGTGCGGGGCGTAACATCTGCTGTTCAGTTGAAGAGCCAGGTCTTGGGGTCCTTCCTGAATTGAGGCAGAGATGGTGATTGCCTGAGATGCAGGGGCAGGCAGTTCCAGGTCTTTAGAGCAAGGTAAGAGAAGGATTTTCCTCCAGCCGAGGTCTTGCGAATCCACTACCTAATTTAACTTCAACCCACTCCAAACCTATTCCACCCTACTCCACTTCTCTCTACACCAATCCACAACACTGCACTCTGCAACACTCTCTGCCACAGACCCACTGAACTCTACTCCCCTTTACTCAACTCTACAACACTCTACTCCCCCTACTCCACTCTACAACACAGTAATCCAACATCCACTTTACAGCACCACTTTCTCCTTCCACTTTATGACACTCCATGCCACTAACTTTTAGCCATGTTGAACACTGTACTGGTGTACAACATGGCAAAAACATATTGCTAGGTCAACAACTCTTGCATAGGCGAGACCTATTGGATTTGTCAACGTGTAGGTGCCACTGGAGTAAACAATTCATGTCCTGAGGGTTTTTCCTACATTGCAAAACGGTGCCAAGACCCTGCTTAACACCTGTTTTCGTTCTTGTTATAAGCATGGGTTTTGAGTGGTATTTGGCACAGATATATATTGGGGAGCGCAGCGCTCACAAGCATGATCAGTGCCTTGGTGTACATGGCCTTGACTGCAGCACACAGGGATCTTCCACTGATGCATACAGAGGAAAACAATTAGAGGGAATATTGGTTCCAAAATACTTTTCCCATTCAATTTCCCATAGGGATTTTAGACAAAACTACAGCCCAAACCGCTGGATGGAATTACACAAAATTTGACAACCAACTAGATGTTAGTTCAGAAAGATCTCTTCTTGTAATTTGGTGTAAATCAGTTCAGTAGTTTTGGAGTTATTAAAGAAAAAATATTTATGTATATCTAGAGATATGGATTCACTGCAGATCCACTGCTGTGGATCTGCGCATCGATGTGCCAACATGTGCCAACAGTAATGCTGTGATTGGCTAGCTGCAACCAGACAGGAAAGTTGTGGCTGCCATTTTGTCTGTAGCCATTCGATCCAGAGGGGGACAGAATAGAGATGAAATAGGATGTAAGAGGTCAGGAGAGAGGTATCCTGATCCCAAAGGACTGATGGAGGGGTCTGTGAGGGCCCTTCGTGGGCAAGAAATTACCCCAAAAAAATGTAGGTGGCATGCGACGATCTTCAGGTCCTCCGTGGTGCTCAGCTCATCCCCTGTGTGACCCGCGGATCCAGAGCCCAATTAAAAAAATACACCCACTAACAGACCCACTAACACACTCACTCACAATCCCAAACACTCACACACCCTCTCACAGACCAACAAAACAACTACCACACCCACTCACAGACCTATCCAGCCACTCGCACACCCATTTACATACTCACACACCAACTCACAGACCCAGAAAAGTACTACCACATCCAGTCACAGACTCACAAATCTACTCACAGACCTGCTCACATACCCATTCACACACTCACTTACACACTCACACAACTATTCACAGACCCAGAAAACCACTTGCACACCCACACACAGACTCACACAGCCATTAATGCACACACACACACTTGCACACTCACTCACAGACACATAACACCACTACCACACCCACACAACCACTCACATACCCCCTTTCACACACACACACCCACACAACCACTCACACACCCAGGCAGCCACTCCCACACCCACTCACAGACCCACAAAGCCACTCACACACCCACTCACAGACCCGCACAGCCACTCATACACCTACTCACACACCCACCTATATGCCTAGACAACCACTCACACAACTATTCAGCCACTCACACACCCACTCACAGACCCACAAAATCATCACATACCCACTCACAGATCCACACAGCCACTCATACATGCACTCACACACCTACTCATACACTCACACACCCACACAACCACACAGTCACACACCCATACAGCCACTCACACACCCAGTCACATATCCACAGCTTAGGGTTGGCTGTATGCAGGATTTTGCTGCATGCTGGGAATTGACCACAGGGACTTCAGCCAATCCCCCACTGTGCACGGCCCAAGGACGTGCACAGCAGCAGTTGGATTAAATATTGCTTTATGTAAACAAAAACTAGAAATTCACTAACAAAACAAAGGTTATAGGGACGTTGTAGTTAGGCAATAGAATTTTAAAAACCTTACAAATTCACTAAAAAAACAAATGTTCGGGAGACATTATAGTTAGGTTCAGATTTTACACACACACACACACACCATAGAAATTCAGCAGTTATAGCTATACTTATCCAAGAAACTATGACTTATGCTCTAAGGTATCTATAACTTGTGCCCTCGCCATGCACTGCTTATTACTCGAAGTATTCCATCAGTCATGACATGTTCTATGACGTCCTCATTAATATCACTGCAATAGCTGCAATAAAGTTATTGATGAGAAAAATGCCCATGGTGGGAGCGCGAGTTATAGTTACCTCAAGGCACAATTTAAAGTTTCTTGATATAAGTATATCTATAACTGTTCAATTCCTATGGTTTTTGTGTGTAAAATCTGAACCTAAGTATAATGTTGCTGTAACTTTTGTTTTTTAGTGAAAAAAAACATTATAGGTGTATATGCTCATATTTTAAATGTACAAGACCCTATAAATTCACCTGTTATAGTTAGAATTATTTCAAGTAACTATAGCTCGTGCCCTAAGATAACTGTAACTCGCACTCTTGCCACGCACAGTTTTTTAATAAATATTTAACAGCATATGTTGCAGTGTGATTATCAGTGATGTTATAAAAGATGCCATGAGTGCTGTATTGTCTGTGGTAATTAGCAGTGCAAGGCGAGGGCGCAAGTTATAGTTACCTTAGGGCACAATTTATAGTTACTTAAAATAACTCTAATAGAACAGGTCAATTTCTATGGTTTTGTACGTTTAAAATATGAGCCTAACTTTAACATCTGTGTAACCTTTGGTTTTTTAAGTGAATGTCTATGTTTTTTTATAACGTAAAGTAATTTTAATTACTATGAGTTATTCTAACCACTGCTGTGCAGGGCCCTCAGCTGTGCACGGTGGGGTTTGGCTGCAGGGCCTCGCATGCAGCCAGGCCTTGTAACCTACCCCTTATAACCACCCAACCCCACATGATGCAGAGCCTTTGGTGGTGTGTGGATGGGTTGGACGCAGGGCCTGGCCTGCAGCCAGGTCCTGCAGCTGACTCCCTATAACTACCCAACCCCACACCACGCATGGCCTTCAGCTATGTGTTGCAGGGGTTGGCTGCTGGGCCTGGCTGGCAGGCCAGGCCTTGTGGCCAACTCCCTATAACCACCCCACGCCACACCATGCACGGCCTTTGGCCATGTGCGGTGGGGGTTAGCTGCAGGGCTTGGCCTGCAGCCAGGCCTTGTGGCCAACACCATATAATCTTCCAACCCCACACCACTTACAGTGAGAACATTTTGAGAAATTGAAAAAAAGCATTTGACAAGTAAAAAGACTGAGATCACCTTTCTGTATGTGTCTTAAATTTTTAAAGTTGAAAAAAAATTGAAGCTGAGTATCCTAGACTGGAACCCTCAATTTACTGTGTGATGGTCTCAGACCTTGACTACTAGGCCACACGTGATTCCTTAATATGCTGTGTCCAGACATCGCTATGACATTCAAGCTAAAAGTGTTGCTGGGAAAAGGACTTCAATGGTCCATCAGGAGGTGTGTTTAACACTTAAAACACTAGTAAATAAGCAGACACACTGCCATGAGATAAGAGGATTTGAACCTTCAACCTACTGCGTGACAGTCCAAGAGATTTACCTGTTGGCCATAAGCGATTCTGCTCTACTGTGCATCGCAACACAACTATAACATTTGAACCAAATATCATGCTAGTGTGATGCTTTGATCTCTTTGTATAAAGAGATCATTGCAATAACAGTGTTGCTCTCTCTCTCTCTCTCTTCCATCCTACTATAGGCTGTAATAGAGAGAGAGAAATAGAGAGAGAGAGAGAGAGAGAGAGAGAGAGAGAGAGAGAGAGAGACAAAGTGACAGTACCCTGATGGGATCCTCAAGGTCTTCGCTGTCCTTGCCTGCTCCCTGCATCCTGCGAGAGCCAGCATTGCTCCAGCAAGTACCTTGCAAGGAGGCCCCCCATTTAAAAAAAATGCCCACGGGACCTGGCCCATCCGGTAGGAGCCTGCGCTTTAATTTTGTAAAAAAACAAAAATTCCCGTAAATTTGTGACGATGAAAATGTTTTTAAAATGCTTTTTTGCACTGGCAGTTTCCCTTTGGGACCCAGCACCAGAACTAAGGGGTCAGGGTGACTGTACCCTGGCCCCTTGTCTTTTTTTTGAACACTTTATTTAGTGGGACTTGGCTCAAGCCGAGTACCAAGATGGCTGCCAACATTTTCTGGTTTGAAATGTTGGCAGCCAATCAGAGCTGTGCATTTGCCGTGCACAAGCTCTTAATCTTTGTGAAGTCGTCGCGACTGCAGATATACAAATTTGTATTCGATTTAATATCTCAAAAACTACTGATTGGATGTACACCAAATAAGCAAAAGAACAATCTGTGTACCGAAAGCTAGCTTTCTGCCAAATTTGGTGTAATTCTATCCAGTGGTTCAGGCTGTAGCCTCGTTCAAAGGTCCTCTGGGAATTAACATGGGAAACACAACTTTTTTCACCACCCTTCTTCTCGGCCCCCACTTGACGAATCACCCTGAAACTTTCCAAGCGCAACAAGAATCAAGTGGGCAATTTATTAGGAACATTTTGGGAAGGTTTGTCAAACAGTGCCAAAAATACAGACAAGTCAAAAAATGCTTTTCCAATGGAAACATGGTCCTAACTACAACTGCCTACTGGCAACTGCCAGTAGGTAACACATATTACCTACTGTGGGTCGCCAGTAAGATTAAGGTAATTTGGTATGCAGTAGATTGGATAGGAGTGGGTAGATTAAGGTGGACTGGAATGGACTAGAGTGGGGTGGATTAAGGTCAATTAGATTGGAGTGTGATGGATTGGAGTGAGGTGGGTGGATTGGAGTGGGTGGATTGGGTTGCAGTGGATTGGAGTGGGGTGGATTGGAATGCAGTTGAATGGATGTGAGTGGGTGGGTTGGACTGGACTGCAGTGGGGTGGGCTGGACTGGAACGGGGTGGGTTGGATTGAAATGGAATGGATTGGACTGTAGAGGGGTGGATTGGAGTGGGGTAAATTGGACTGCTGTGGGGTGGATTGGACTAGAAAAGATTGTGGTGGATTGGGTTGGAGTGGAGTGGATTGGGGTAGAGTGGGGTGAGTGTATCGGATTGGTGTAAGGATTGGATTGGAGTGGGGTAAATAGGATTGGGATGGATTGGGGTGGATTGGATTGGTGTGAGGTGGATTGGATTGGAGTGGGTGGATTGGAGTGACTAAATTGGGATGTAATGGGATGGATTGGATTAGGTTGAGGTGGATTGTGTTGGAGGGGGGCAGATCATTTTGGACTGGTAGTGAAGAAGATTGATTTGCACTGCAGTGGGGAAGATTGGAGTGGGGTAGATTGTTTTGGATTGGAGTGGAGCAGATTAGAGCCGGGCAGGCTAGAGTGGGGAAGATTGTTTTGGACTGGAGTGGGGGGGATTGTTTTGGATGAGTGGGGCAGATTTTAGTGGGGCAGATTGTTTTGGATTGGAGTGGGGCAGATCTTTTGGATAGGAGTGGAGGACATTTTTTAGATGGGAGTGGACCAGACTGAGTGGGACAGGTTGTTTTGGGATGGGTCGGATTGTTTTGGAGTGGGGCAGATTATTTTGGATTGGACTGGGGGAGACTGTTTTCGATTGTAGTGGGGAAGATTGTGGTGGATTGTAGTGGAGTGGATTGGGATGGAGTGGGGCGGGTTAGATTGGGGTGAGGTGGATTGAATAACAGTGGGGTGGATCATAGTGTGGTGAATTGGAGTGAGGCAGATTGTTTTGAATTTGAGTGGGTTATATTGGAGTGGAGTGGATTGGAGTCAGGCAGATTGTGTTGGATTGGAGTGGGTCAGATTGGAGTGGGGCAGACTGGAATGGGGCAAATAGGAGTGGGGCAAATTGTTTTACATTAGAGTGGGGCATATTGTTATGGAATGGAGTAGGGCAGAGTGTTTTGGATTGGAGTAGGGCAGATTGGAGAGGGACAGATTATTTTGGATTGTAGTGGGGTAGATTAGAGCGGGCATATTGTTTTGGATTGAAGTAAAACAGATCGTGTTGGATTGGATTGGGGCAGATTGAAGTTGAGACGACTGGAGTGGGGCAGATTGTTTTGGATTGGAGTGGGGCAGATTGCTTAGAATTGGAGTAAGACAAATTGGAGTGGGGCAGATTGAAGTGTGAAGATTGTTTTAGGTTGGAGTGGGGCAGATTGTTATAGATTAGAGAGGGGCAGATTATTTTGGATTGGAGTGGGGCACAGTGGAGTGAAAAAGTGTGTTTTGGATAGTAGTGGGCAGACTGGAGTGGGGCAGATTGTTTTGGATTGGAGTGGGGCAGATTGCTTTGAATTGCAGTGGGACGGATTGGAGTGGGCAGATTGGAATGGGGAATATTGTTATGAATTGGAATGGGGCAGACTGGAGTGGGTCAGATTGTTTTCTGGATTGTAGAGGGATAGATGGTTTAGGATTGGAGTGGAGAAAATTGTTTTGGGTTGGAGTGGTGCAGATTGTTTTGGATTGTTTAGGATTGGAGTGGGGCAAGTTGGATTGGGGTAAATTGTTTTATATTAGAGTGGGTCTGAATGTTTTGGATTAGGGTGGGCAGATTTGTTTGGGATTGGAATGGAGCAGATTGTTTTAGATTGGAGTGGAGCAGTTTGTTTTGGATTGGAGTGGTGCAGGTTGTTTTATTGACATTGAGCAGATTGTTTTGGATTGGAGTAAGGCAAAATGCTTTAGTTTAGAGTAGGGCATATTGGTGTGGGGCGTATTATTTTGGATTGGAGCGTGCTGATTGAAGTGGGGCAGACTGGAGAGAGGCAGATTGTTGTAGATTGCAGTGGAGCAAATTGTTTTAGTTTATAGTGGGGCATGTTGGAGTGAGGCAGATTGTTTTGGATTGGAGTGGGGCTGATTGGAGTGTGGCAGATTGTTGTGGATTGGAGTGAGGTCAATTGTTTTGGATGGGCTTAGGACAGATTGTTTTGGTTTGGAGTGGTATGGAATGCCTTTATTTAAGTGGGGCAGAGTGTTTTGGATTGGAGTGGGACAGATTGCTTTGAATTGGAGTGGGACGGATTGGAGTGGGGCAGATTGGAATGGGAAATATTGTTTTGAATTGGAATGGGGCAGACTGGAGTGGGCCAGATTGTTTTTTGGATTGTAGTGTGTAGATGGTTTAGGATTGGAGTGGAGAAAATTGTTTTGGGTTGAAGTGGTGCAGATTGTTTTGGATTGGAGTTAAGCAGATTGCTTTGGATTGGGATGGATTGTTTAGGATTGGAGTGTGGCAGGTTGGATTGGGGTAAATTGTTTTATATTAAAGTGGGTCTGAATGTTTTGGATTAGGGTGGGGAGATTTTTTTGGATTGGAATGGAGCAGATTGTTTTAGATTGGAGTGGAGCAGTTTGTTTTGGATTGGAGTGGTGCAGGTTGTTTTATTGGCATGGAGCAGATTGTTTTGGATTGGAGTGAGGCAGAATGCTTTAGTTTAGAGTAGGGCATATTGGGGTGGGGCATATTATTTTGGATTGGAGCGGGGCTGATTGAAGTGGGGCAGACTGGAGAGAGGCAGATTGTTGTAAATTTCAGTGGAGCAAATTGTTCTAATTTATAGTGGGGCATGTTGGAGTGGGGCAGATTGTTTTGGATTGGAGTGGGGCTGATTGGAGTGGGGCAGATTGTTTTGGACTGGAGTGGGGAAGATTGGAGTGAAGCAGATTTGTTTTGGATTGAAGTGGGGCAGTCTGGAGTGAGGTAGATTGTTTTGGATTGGAGTGGGGCAGATTGTTTTGGATTGGATTGGGACGGAGTGGAGTGTGGTAGATTGTTGTGGATTGGAGTGAGGTCAATTGTTTTGGATTGGCTCGGGACAGATTTTTTGGTTTGGAGTGGTATAGAATTATTTAAATGGGGCAGATTGTTTGGGATTGGAGTTGGGCAAATTGTTTTAGACTGGAGTGGGTCAGATCGTTTTGGACTGGAGTGGGGCAGATTGTTTTAGATTAGAGTAGGGTAGATTGTTTTAGATTAGGGTGAGGCAGACTGTTTATGATTGAGATGGATTTTTTTTGATTGGAGCGAGGCAGGTTGGAGTGGGGTATATTGTTTTATAGTGGAGTGGGGCAGATTGTTTTTTAATAGAGTGCGTCAGAATGTTTTGGATTGGCGTGGGGCAAATTGTTTCGGATTGGAGTGGGGCGAATTGTTTTAGATTGGAGTGGGGCAGTTTATTTTGGATTGGAGTGGTGCAGGTTGTTTTTATTGGCCTGGGGCAGATTGTTTGGATTGGAGTTGGGTAGATTGGAGTGGGGCAGATTGTTGTAGTTGGAGTGAGGCAGATTGTTTTAGTTTAGAGTGTGGCATATTTGAGTGGGGCATATTTGATTGGATTGGAGTGGGGCTAATTGGAGTGGGGTGAATTGTTTTGGATTGGAGTGAGGCAGATTGTTTTGGGTTGGATTGGTGCAGATTGTTTTGGATTGGAGTGGGGCATATTGGAGTTGGGCAAATTGTTTTGGATTGGAGTGAGGCACATTGTTTTGGAGTGGAGTGGTGTAGATTGTTTCTATTGGAGTGGGCCAGATTGTTTTGGATTGGAGTGGGGCAGACTGGAGAGGGGTAGATTGTTGTAGATTGGAGTGGTGCAAATTGTTTTACTTTAGTGTGCGACATATTGGAGTGGGGCAAATCGTTTTGGATTGGAGTGGGGCAGATTGGAGTGAAGCAGATTGTTTTGGATTGAAGTGGGGCAGATTGTTTTGGATTGGAGTGGGACAGATTGGAGAGGGGCAGATTGGAGTGGGCAGATTGTTTTGGATTGGAGTGAGGCAGAATGCTTTAGTTTAGAGTAGGGCATATTGGGGTGGGGCATATTATTTTGGATTGGAGCGGGGCTGATTGAAGTGGGGCAGACTGGAGAGAGGCAGATTGTTGTAAATTTCAGTGGAGCAAATTGTTCTAATTTATAGTGGGGCATGTTGGAGTGGGGCAGATTGTTTTGGATTGGAGTGGGGCTGATTGGAGTGGGGCAGATTGGTTTGGACTGGAGTGGGGAAGATTGGAGTGAAGCAGATTTGTTTTGGATTGAAGTGGGGCAGTCTGGAGTGAGGTAGATTGTTTTGGATTGAGTGGGGCAGGTTGTTTTGGATTGGCATGGGGCAAATTGGAGTGGAGTAGCTTGTTTTAGATTAGAGTGGGGCGATTAGCGTGGGGCAGACTGGAGTGAGGCAGATTGTTTTGGAATGGAGTGGGACAAATTGTTTTAGATTGGAGGGGGGGCAGATGGTTTTGGATTGGAGTGTGGCAGATTGGGGTGGGGCAGAGTGTTTTGGACTGGAGTGGGCCAGATTGTTTTGGATTGGAGCAGGGCAGATTGGATTGGAACATATTGTTTTAGATTGGAGTGGGGTAGATTGGAGTGGGGCAGATTGTTTTAGATTGGGGAAGGGCAGATTGTTTCGGCTAGGAGTAGGTCAAATTGTTTTGAATTGGAGTAGGGCAGATTGTATTGGATTGGAGTAGGGTAGATAGGGCAGATGTGATTGGGGTGGGCTGGGAGGATTGGAGTGTGGTTGATTGCAGTTGATTGGGGTGAGTGGTTTGGAGTGGAGTGGGTGGATTGATTGAGTAGGGTGGATTGCATTGAGTGGGGTGGATTGGTGTGGGTGAGGTGAGGTCGATTGGCATGGATTGGAGTGGGGTGATTTGGATTGGAGTGGGGTGGATTGGGGTTTACTGAACAACTATATGTTCCTATGCAACATTTAGAACAAGATATTCACCATCTTTTGCGAACAGTGCCCACAAGAAAAAATGACATGAGTGTAAAGTGCGAAAAGAAGACTTAGCAGAATAAAAGAAACAATAGAAAATAAAACTTTACAATGTTGTTTCTCCTGATGGGCCTGTTTTTGCCAGTCACACACCTTCTGTTTGTATGGCCCAAGAAGTTAAAAAGAAGTACCTCAATCACACCCACAGTGGCGAGCAGGCACTGATTAAGTTGAATCAATCAGTGCTAGATCCCTGCTCCACAGACAGCAATGTAAATGATGCTAGGCCTGCAGTGACCAATTATGAGTCTGCAAAGATGAGTGCCACGCAAGCCAGCAAAAGGTAAGCAACAGGCTGGCTCTAAGCCCACTGTAAGATTACAGTAGTCTTGAAGAGAAAGTACATGTGCTGTCTAGCGGAGACCTAAAAAGGATAGGTCTCAGAATGTTGCTCATTATAAGATTTTACTGAACAGTAGGGTTGATGCATAGCAGTCAGAGGAATAAGGTAACCATTATTAAGCACAAACTAGGATCCACACTGGACTCAGTGAAATATGCTGATTTTCTTCTCACTGTAATTTGCTGACACTGAGACACAGTAAGCAGCGACCACAGGTTGTCTGCTTTGCATTCCAAGGAATCTGCAGATAGAGAAGGGGCTTTCTTATTTACAATTCTGTCTAAGCCCAAAACTAAAGCCTCATTTAATAGGCCATCTGCCCTCCTTTTGTTCAAGAATGATCCTGGCTGGGAACCAACTGGAACCTAATTCTTAGATGCCAATGCAATAGAGGGGAAACAAAGAAACACAGCTTATCACTTTACAAGTCAAGTACTTAAGAGAAACATTTGAGGCAGGTTTTTGACTTTGTAATATAAGCTATATGCATGCTCTATAAGAACATAGGGGGTTATTCTAACTTTGGAGGAGTGTTAATCCGTCCCAAAAGTGATGGTAAAGTGACGGATATACCACCAGCCGTATTACGAGTTCCATAGGATATAATGGACTCGTAATACGGCTGGTGGTAAATCCGTCACTTTTCCGTCACTTTTGGGACGGATTAACACCTCCTCCAAAGTTAGAATAACCCCCATAGTCATTTTGTGTTAAGAATGCGTTTCTGGGAGAAACAAAGTCAGGATTTAAAACACAGTGCTGGGGTGGTCTGTAGTTATAAGACATCATTAGTACAAAAAGTAACCCTTTTTAGCAGCTTTTTATGAACAATTGAGAAAGAAAACAGTAAGGTCCTAGTCCCACGACTTGCAGTTTGCATGCAGCTTGTTGATGCTGGTTCATAGCTCACTGTGCTATTTTAGGATTCCAATTTATGAACTGCAAAACACACTTACCTATCTACATAAAGTAAAAACCTGTGATTTGCATGTTACACAACCTGCTTTCCAGGAGAAACACTAACCCTCTATGCAACATTATGAGTCAAAACTGCAATAACCACCAGTTATCTTACTGATAATATTATTCCATGAGATTTGCTGTGCAGACAAAGATCGCTGCAGAAGGTCCCTAACCCCATAAGATTCTTCAAAAAGCATCCTTTGTGACAAATTATGCCCCACAGATTTACTGTCACGTTTGTCCCTGTTGCCGATTCCTTTGCAGCAGAGTTTTTAAATGGGTAAATGTATAAGCTGACTGCCAGATTGATTGTCATGGCTTCCTTCCTTTAGCTTACGCCCACTTTCTGTTGTCACGCCTTGTCCACCAATTTTTATGTTCCTTGTGTGAGTTGTTTCCAATTCTGTCACTGAAAGTCACACATCAATGAGGTCCTTGTAGTGGTTTCATGGGGAATTCATAAAAAAGTGTATGATGTTCTAAGATCAGCACCTGCAGGATAACAGCCTAACAGAGCCATCCATCACCTTAAACCCCTGAGTTCTAACAGCACCATATGTAAACAGTATTGACTTGGTAGAGGTCACACACTTATTTGTGCTTCTGCCCAGCTTCCTATTTCCATATATGTTTTTTAAATACTTTTACCACATCAGCAACTGCTGTGATCTGTGCTGCTGCTGCTTTGTGCTTTTTGCATTCGCTGGCCCCAGAATATACCAATTTAGCAGAAGAAGCACCTGGGAAAAGAGGATGGGGAGCCAAGAAATTAACAAGGAGAGCTGGACTAAAAGTTGGCTCTGGCTCTAAGAGCCCTTGCAAGAACCTTGAACATATTTGGAAGCAAAATCATTCAACAAACATCATGTTACAATACCATAATCTTGGGCCAGATTTAGCAAAACTTGGTTTTGCGACTCGGAAATTGCGACTCCAAACGACTCGCAATTTCCGAGTCGCAAAACCATATGCAGAAAGGTGTCTCAGACACCTTCTGGGAGTCGCTATGAGGTCGCAAAGACCCACCTCATTAATTTTAATGAGGTGGGTCGCAAATTGCGGCCCCATAGCGACTATGGGCACTCACTTATATGGAGGCCTGCTGTAGTCAGCAGACCTCCATGTCCGTGACTGCTTGTAAATAAAGCAGTTTGTTTTTTTTCAAGTGTAGCCCGTTTTCCTTAAAGGAAAACGAGCTGCACTTAAAAAAAAAACGAAACCTTTTGTTTCGGAATTTTTTCAATAATAATATGGGGTCCAGTCACAAGTGGATGGTAACTGCGACTCCATTTGCGACTCGCAAATAGGAAGGGGACACCCCTTCCTATTTGCGACTCTGAAATGCATTTTGCGAGTCGGTCCGACTCGCAAAATGCATTTCTGAATAGCAAACTCCGGTTTGCGAGTCGCAAACGCCGATTTTTGCCGTTTGCGAGTCGCAAACTGGTTGCTACATCTGGCCCCTTGTCTCCAAAATTTAAGAAAGTGTGTTTCTTCAACATGCGGAAGCATCCGATTATTTTGAAAGTATTTTTTAAAAGTTATTGTTTTAAACATGAACTGAAAAACAGTCAATCACATAACGGGAGAAGCTACTCATACTATGGATGAAATGCTGGCCTCTTCCACTACAATAAATAAATGCTAAATGCAATACCTTCATTCCTGCGTTGTGCCCACAAATGCTGATGCTGCTAGTGAATATGTGTTTTTGTTCACTGTTATATAGTACGAACTCGGCCCAAGGGCATTGGAGCACTTTTAAATGAGCACCTGTTACACTACACAAAGATATATTCTTTGTGTTTATGTGATTTGTCCAGAGTCTCAGGATGCTGAAAACGCATAAATGTTTGGCAGCATTTTTTTCAAACCTTTGATGGAAGTGCTGGCACTCTCCGCTCTCAGTCTTACTGGGAGAAGAGGTAAAGTTGTACATGCACAATGCAGTTTGGGGTAGCTATTTATAATCCCCAGCGCCCCCTGTGTTTACTGTTCTGGATCCCTCAAAATACAACGTCATCACAATGCCTCACCCAGAGCCATCAGGTTAAATACAGACTCGCTAGACCTGGTATGACAATGCAGAGGCCTGCAGCTAGGACAATTTGCCCATGGCGGAACTGACCAGCCTTCAAAAGGAGCTGTGCATTTTACCGAGAAAGTGAAGGTTTGTGTTTTTTGGAGCTCTCGTGTTATAATTGAGCATGAAGTTGATTAATGCTCTCTTAGTGACGTCAAACTTTGGGAGTGTGTGTGAGTGCTGGAGAAAGGTTGTGAGTGCGCATAAGTGCACATGTTAGAGGGAACTATGTTTGGGACCCCCCATTTTTGATGGCCTCCGCTTGATGAATCACCCCGAAACTTTCCCGACAGCAGCTGACGTGAGTGGCATACTAGTTTTGAGAATTTCTGGAAGATTTGTCAAACAACATCAAAGTTCTTAGCAAAATAAAAAATGCCTTTCCTTTGGAAACTAGGGCCCATATTTATACTTTTTTAGCGCCGCATTTGCACCACTTTTTAATGCAAAAGCGGCGCAAACTTTCAAAATACAATTGTATTTTCTTAATTTGCGCTGCATTTGCGTCAAAAAATGACGCAAAATGTGGCGCTAAAAAAGTATAAATATGGGCCTAGGTCCTAAATATACCTACCTATATATGTATATATATATATATATATATATATATATATATATATATATATATATATATATACAGGGAGTGCAGAATTATTAGGCAAATGAGTATTTTGACCACATCATCCTCTTTATGCATGTTGTCTTACTCCAAGCTGTATAGGCTCGAAAGCCTACTACCAATTAAGCATATTAGGTGATGTGCATCTCTGTAATGAGAAGGGGTGTGGTCTAATGACATCAACACCCTATATCAGGTGTGCATAATTATTAGGCAACTTCCTTTCCTTTGGCAAAATGGGTCAAAAGAAGGACTTGACAGGCTCAGAAAAGTCAAAAATAGTGAGATATCTTACAGAGGGATGCAGCACTCTTAAAATTGCAAAGCTTCTGAAGCGTGATCATCGAACAATCAAGCGTTTCATTCAAAATAGTCAACAGGGTCACAAGAAGCGTGTGGAAAAACCAAGGCGCAAAATAACTGCCCATGAACTGAGAAAAGTCAAGCGTGCAGCTGCCACGATGCCACTTGCCACCAGTTTGGCCATATTTCAGAGCTGCAACATCACTGGAGTGCCCAAAAGCACAAGGTGTGCAATACTCAGAGACATGGCCAAGGTAAGAAAGGCTGAAAGACGACCACCACTGAACAAGACACACAAGCTGAAACGTCAAGACTGGGCCAATAAATATCTCAAGACTGATTTATCTAAGGTTTAATGGACTGATGAAATGAGAGTGAGTCTTGATGGACCAGATGGATGGGCCCGTGGCTGGATTGGTAAAGGGCAGAGAGCTCCAGTCCGACTCAGACGCCAGCAAGGTGGAGGTGGAGTACTGGTTTGGGCTGGTATCATCAAAGATGAGCTTGTGGGGCCTTTTTGGGTTGAGGATGGAGTCAAGCTCAACTCCCAGTCCTACTGCCAGTTCCTGGAAGACACCTTCTTCAAGCAGTGGTACAGGAAGAAGTCTGCATCCTTCAAGAAAAACATGATTTTCATGCAGGACAATGCTCCATCACACGTGTCCAAGTACTCCACAGCGTGGCTGGCAAGAAAGGGTATAAAAGAAGGAAATCTAATGACATGGCCTCCTTGTTCACCTGATCTGAACCCCATTGAGAACCTGTGGTCCATCATCAAATGTGAGATTTACAAGGAGGGAAAACAGTACACCTCTCTGAACAGTGTCTGGGAGGCTGTGGTTGCTGCTGCACGCAATGTTGATGGTGAACAGATCAAAACACTGACAGAATCCATGGATGGCAGGCTTTTGAGTGTCCTTGCAAAGAAAGGTGGCTATATTGGTCACTGATTTGTTTTTGTTTTGTTTTTGAATGTCAGAAATGTATATTTGTGAATGTTGAGATGTTATATTGGTTTCACTGGTAATAATAAATAATTGAAATGGGTATATATTTTTTTTTTGTTAAGTTGCCTAATAATTATGCACAGTAATAGTCACCTGCACACACAGATATCCCCCTAACATAGCTAAAACTAAAAACAAACTAAAAACTACTTCCAAAAATATTCAGCTTTGATATTAATGAGTTTTTTGGGTTCATTGAGAACATGGTTGTTGTTCAATAATAAAATTAATCCTCAAAAATACAACTTGCCTAATAATTCTGCACTCCCTGTATATATATATATATCATGGGGCACATTTTTGTGCTTTCAAATAACTGCAATTAACTTATACTTACATGCCACGTTCTTTTGTTATTAGTAGCAGGAGTAACCATCTAAATCTGGAGGTATATCTACGTAGAAGCAGCAACTTTGACACTCCATAAGTCTTTCCCTCTGTTCTTCCCCCTGCATTACAATATGAGAATGAGATGCGTAGACCACTTGCCAATAACGCTCATTACAGGAACTTACAGGGGATCCCTTTAGGCCATGGGTACTCACAAATATTTTCCCAGGGGCCGCACTGTTTGGTCTTTGATGTGATCGAGGGCCGCATTGCTGCCAGCATGGTGGCGGTTGGAGGGCTGGGGTTAGGGCGGGGAGGGGTAGTTGTAAAGTGTGTATAGGGGAAGTGAAGCATATAGATCTAGGGTCTGAATTGCCCAATGTGAATCCAGAAACTTGGGTATAAATCCCGGCTTCTCTACTTTACCATATTGTGTGATCCTAGGCAAATGTTCTATTTCACTTTACCTCCTTTTTTCATTTTTCTTCATCATCACATATAAGAACCTTGAAATATATCTTCAGGATATATGTGGTATAAAACCTTCTGTGTCTGATTTAATAAACTATAATGTTGTTCATTTTTTATAGAACCCCAGCTCTCCCAAAGAGTTCACATAACAACTGACTTGCCTTTTAGTTCACAGTTCACATTGTTGTCAGGGTGTGTAGGATGGAAAGGGATGAAAGTTTCTAAATTCCTTTTTGAAAACTATCACTTTAAAAAATACTTCTCAATGCACTGATATAATGTTGTGTACTAAGGTGAAATGGTTCTGCGGGTTATTGAATTGCACTGTTTGAATTTAACACAGATCATACTTTTATATTTTTGCTGCAAGATATCTTTAATAATGAAGATGTTTCCAAAGTTAAGTGTTCCAGAACACCCTAGTTACTCCTTTTCTTTAACTTCAATTTGACTCCAAATAAATACTTGCCCATTTATTTAACAATTTTTAGTGCCTGTGCTGAGTCGAATAAACAGCAGCACAGTGCTGCTGTTGACCTGGGGGCCGTATGTAAATGTCAGGAGGGCTGTACTTTAAGTATCTCTGCTTTAGGCAGATCCAGAGGGACATCAAGACATAGGATTACAACTAAGCTGTCTCAATAGAAAGAAATATGGCTTTTTAAAAGCAACACATCCCAGAACACTGTTGATTTATACACTTCCAAAGATACACAAAGATCTCAATGATGCCCTGGGTAGATCTATCATATAAAGGTGTGGTTCTGTACTGGAACCCCTTTCAAATATGTTGGCACTTTTTTGCTCTCTACAGGGCAATTTACCATTTGGACAGTTTCTGCTAATCTGGAGATGCTGCACCATCAAGGAGGACTATCACAGGGAAGCCTCCATTATGGCAGAGAAGCTCCTAAAAAGGGGGTACCCAAGTAGGGTTATCCGAAATGCCTTAATGAGAGCATGGTTTTCCTCAGAGATGATCTCATGAAACCAAAGGATAAGAGATCAAAAACGATTGGTTGATCATGACCAGGACATTCAACCCAAATAGTAGTCAGGTACAGAAAATCTTTGGGGCCAGTGCAAATTACCATAGGTCATTTAGAAAGCAGTCTCCTTTTGCAGTCAAATGAACCAGAAATATCAAAGATTATGTAGTCAGGGCACACAGGGAACACCTTAACAAGGGGATAACATCTTGCCAATTTTGGGGATTATCACCCGTTTGGGACATTTCAAGTACGGGAATTTTGTGGCTTGTAAATTCACAAAGAACACGAAAGACATTTGAAGGGGATGGCAAGAGTTTTGTGTTCAAAGACTTTTCGAATTGTAACACAAAAAAGTGGTATATGCCATTACATGTCCTTGTAGTATGATTTATAGTTGTCAGACTAGCCAAATGATCAAGCAATGGATCTGCCAGCATCAAAGCAGGATATTGTGCGGAACTGAAGGAGCACCCCTTGTGAAGCACTATATGGAGCTGGGGCATGATGTTGACAAGTTGAGTGGCAGGTGGCTGAAGTGGCTAGGCTGGATTCATGAGGAGGAAATTTCTCTACCCTTTGGCCAAAAATGGAATGCCAGTGGATGGATCACCTTAATACAATAGAGCATGGACTCAGTGATGAAGATGAACTGAGAACTGTGGCTAGTCTTATTACATGAGAGTGTAAAAAGGGGGACACAAGCTATTTATCAATGCTCTCCTCCATGGTGTTTATAAAAAATCGAATATTTTATATCATTTACGTGTAGCTACACTTGACTTGTGTGTTTTCCTTTAGTCTCCACTGGGCCATAAGTGAAGTTATATACAAAGCTGTCCATGGCTTTGGTTGTATATTATTCTGATTAATACCCGTAGCCCTGTACAAATTGGCACCAGGTCTCAGGCACTTTATTACAAACACCCAGTTGTGAATGCTCCAATGCTATATGTGGCACAGCAGCATGCACATTCCATGATGGTGGCTGACTTTATTGTTCTAGTTGTTGCATGTCCACGTGGTTCTTGTGCAGTGGTTGCTGCATTTGAGCACACACTCCAAAATGGGCTTGGGGGTGACAGTTTAGCATTTGCATGGTCAGGAAGGTGAACACATGGTTATTTGTTTCCTGTAAGCCCTCCTCTTCATGGAGACATTTGATACGGCATGCACTGGACATGGGGGGAGGAAACCGGTGCCTTGATGTTCCGATTCTTTTTTAACAGATTTTGTTTGAACTGAACTACTGGTGGTGGTAAGCTTGTCTTGTGGTTTCGCTATTAAACTCCTGGCCACATGGGTATATTTTCTGTCTATATTTACATGGTCATAATATGTGCAGTATGGAGCATGTGTACTGGATGGAGAGAGTGAAACCCTACTGAAGCAGCAACCACAATTTCTGTCAGGGTGAAGTCAGAATCAAAACCCCAGATTAACCTGTGCTTAACCCTCTGGTAATTTGGCATAAAAGCAATCAGCCTTAACTTAGAGACAATGCGTAAAGTATGTATGCAGCACACAAACAGTAACACAAAGCAAGCACAACATAAGAAAAATCCCACACCAAATTAGAAAAATAGAGCAAAATGTAATAAATTACTTAAGATCAAAAGACAAAAATCCAATCACTAGACCCGGAGATATGCAGTTTTAAAGATTTACGTGACTACAGTGCTTAGAAGCACAAAGCGCAAACTGTGGTTATCTGGTTGTGCCCGACCGGGACAAAGACACAAGTTCCAGTTGACAGCAATGGGGTGCAGATGGGATACTGGGTCCAAGGAAGGCCCGCTGAACAAAGTACCGTAAATCCTGATTGCTAAGTGACGCAAGATCCGCTGTTGAGTTTCTGGAATGTAGCAGCAATGTGAGTTCCTGCATGATGGATGCATCACACTGCTGCGATTCAGATGAATTCACTGATGAGGCTGGCAATGCGATGTCCTGCATTGTCGTCCACGGTGCCATTGATGGAGACTTGTGTTGAGAAATCCTGCATCCGGGATGTGTCACGCAGCAGCTCTCTTAAGGATCGGTGGGCTGCTTTTGAGGTTCTGTTTCAGGATGCATTATGCAGCTATGGTTCTGATGTAGAGTTACGAGGAGATGCATCATACTGCATTGGTTCTGCCCAAAAGACCACAGCTGGGCTCGCAGAGCACTTTCAGGCCCACTTACAAGGGTCCGGGACTGAGGGGGCACCACTTGGGAGGGCAAGACCCATAATAGACAGCTTTTAAGTGCAAGGTTCGAGGTGGTTGGAGCCTTTTCTGCCCCTGATGCTCTGATCAGGAGGTCAGCCAACTAGCCTTTGGAGTCACTCTGGTGTTCCTTGGCTCAACATGCAGGTTCACTCCTTTTCACTCAGGCAGCAGGGCAGCAGAGTAGCAGTCCTTCTTGCAGCAGAGCAACAGAGGAGTCCTTCTGAATCTTCCACTGGTCCAGAGGTGTACCAAAGAGTGGGGTCTGCAGGTCCAATATTCACATTTTGTGCCAGTTTTGAAGTAGGAGATGGTTCTGGAGGTTTCCACCCCAGAGGTGTTTGAAATTTTCTGTCTTCCTGCCCTGGCCCCAGCTTGGCTGCGAGCACAAAAAACTACTGTGAACCCCTTTGTAAATGTGCTGAGACAGAGTCTTTTTGTTGGGTAGGTGACAACTCCTCATCTGCATCAGGTCAGAGAGGGCCCATCCTGCCAGCACCTGTTCTCTCTTTGTCTCACTATCTGGGAGCAATGGAAAAAAAGACCAACTGCCTGCTACACTTAGTCATGTGACCCAGGATACAGGCTGCAGGAACCAAATGGTTAGGAAAAAGAAAATGCCAATCTCCTAAAAGTAGCATTTTCAAAATTGTGGCTTAAAATCTGATGTTATCATTAAAGAAGGTTTCAAATTACAATTCTTTAGACACCAAACTCGAAATAGCTCCCTGCTCCCCAATGAAAGTTATCATTTATTAAATATAAAAAGGTATTCTAATACTATCCCATGGGAGAGATGGGCTTTGCAGTTGTGAAAAACAAAGTTAAGAATTTTTCACAAACAGGACATGTGAAAGATAAAAGTACATGTCCAACATTTTAAATACACTGCACTCTGCCCTCTCTGCTGTTTAGGGCCTACCCTATGGGAGACTTATATGTATTTAAAGGAAAGATTTAGACCAGGCAAAAGGCTTATTCTGCCAGATTGACCTGACACTTTAAAACTACACACACAGGATGCAATGGCAGGGCTGTGACATGTTTAAAAGGCTACTTCAGTGGGTGGCACAATAAGGGCTGCAGTACCACTTGTAGTACCCGTGGTACCACTTTACTAGTGACGTACAAGTAAATTAAATGTATCAATTGGGTGTCAGACAATTTTACCACATTTAAAGGAGTGGGTACAAGCACTTTAGCACTGGTTAGCAGCGGTGAAGTGCACATAGTCCTAAGGCCAACAAAAGCGAGACAAAAAAATGGAGGAGTAAGGTAAAAAATTATGGGGGAAGACCACCCTAAGGCCTAACAGTGTATACGAATGTTTTTACATACAGCAGGAAATTCTCACTCTTTTTGTATTGATAGTGTGTGAGCATGAGTATGCTAAACATGTTGCGTCTCCACATGTGAGGCCTGATAAGATGTTGATAGACCTTTTGCTTTTCCAGCATGTATTCTTGCACAGTCTAGTCTACTGGGACATTTCATACTCAGGTTTGTAGTGTGACTCAAGTGAATGTTTTGATAGATGATTTCCCTCATACTGCACCTCCTTCAATGACTTTGCCCACAGTCCAGGATGATTTTTTGTAATTTCTTGTTCAACAGGTTTACTCCATCCCTTGTGACTTTCAATTGTGTCAACTTTACTCTGATTTAAAGTACGGTGAATACCTGGAGTATTATCGTGTTGGTATGATGCTGTTAATATAATACTGCTGTGGGGTTTATAGGCTTTCAGTCAGTCGTCGCCGTCCTGGTGAAACCCGTGGATTAGTTTATTTGTGTCGAAAAGTCGACATCATACTGGGTTAGCCACTGCACAAAACACTTTTGACATGAAACTTTTCCTTGATAATGTAGGAATTGACTGCGGATACCCCGTCATTTTTTTATGTATATAAATAGGTACATATGTTTTTAAGTTATTTTGCACTGAGCATTTTCTGCATCTCGCACCTTACGCCATCTGCACTGATGCTTAAAATGTTTTTCTATATCATTATATTGTTATGTTATGTTATTGAGACTTATAAAGCGCCAGCTACCCGGAGGCCTCGTAGCGCTGATCAGTTTGAAAAGTTTAGAACATACTGGAGAAATCTCAAACTTCCCTGGAGAGGGGGATCTTAGAAGAATTTAGAATAGCCAGGTTTTAATGGCCTTCCTAAATTCTGTCTCCTGATTCATCATGCGAATATTCGTGGGTAGGGAGTTCCAAAGTCTGGCTCCCTGGTACTTCAGGGAACTTCCTCCCCATGATGTTCTCTTTACTTTGGGTACCACTACCAGGGCTTTAGAGGCCGATCTCAAAACTCTTGTGGGTGTATATAGTGAAATTAATGATTTTAGATAATGAGGATCTGTTAGACCTGACATGCCTTAGGGTGGTCACCCCTAACTTTTTGCCTGCCTCCCTCCACTTTTTGGACCCTGTTTTGCTGGCTTTTAGACTCTGCGCACTTTACCACTGCTAACCAGTGCTAAAGTGCATATGCTCTCTCCCTTTTTAAACATGGTAACTTTGGATCATACCTGATTGGACTATTTAATTTACTTATAAGTCCCTAGTAATGTGCACTATATGGGCCTAGGGCCTGTAGATTAAATGCTACTAGTGGACCTGCAGCACTGGTTGTGCCACCCACTTAAGTAGCTGTGAGTCCTGCCATGCCTGTAGATTGTCTGTTAGGCAATGATCTTGAGCATACTGCTTGGAAAGAAGTAGAGCTCAGATCTCACCTGGAGATGTTAGGGTTGCCTGAGTGGGTCTGCATGACCACACGGTCCATGGCTGCCCGGGAAGGGAGTCAAGGGCGTCTGGATCCTGGAAAGATGGCCCAGACAGCTGCCAAAGAGGGGGGCCAGGGGCGCGGGAAACCCGCCTCCAATGTTCCCACGGTGGTAGACGAGGCCCTTGAGGAAGAGGAGGCCCCTGAGCCAACCGGGGAGGACATAGCTGCCCTGGGTAACCTACCTGAACTTGCTGGCTGGCAAGTAGAGGGGGGGCCAACCAGGGAAGCATTCTGCAAGGCGCAGAAAGAATGCCCCACCCTTGAGGGTCTGAGTAAGCAGGCCACAGACCACGCAGCAGGTGACGCCTCTGGCACTCACCATATTTACTGGGAGAATGATCTCCTTTACAGTGAGCGTAGGATTCCAGGTCCTGGGGCACACCGTGTGCTGGTGGTCCCCCAGTGTTACCGGAAATTCCTACTAGGCCTGGCTCACGACATTCCCCTGGCAGGACACCTGGGCCAAGACAAGACCTTTGACAGGCTTAACACCCACTTTCATTGGCCCAGAATGAGGAAAGCCTCAGATAACTTCTGCAGAGCTTGTCCCACCTGCCAGGCTAGTGGGAAGGCAGGGAAACGGCTTAAAGCTCCCCTGCTCCCACTCCCAGTCGTTGGCACCCCCTTTGAATGGGTGGGCATCGACATTGTTGGTTCCCTGGACCCCAAAACTGCCTTGGGCAACAGGTTTATCCTGGTTTTGGTGGACCATGCCAGCCGCTATCCAGAGGCAATCCCTCTGAGAACAGTGACTGCAAAGGTGGTGACCAGAGCCCTGTTGGGAATATTTACCCGTGTGGGATTCCCTAAGGAGGTCATGTCTGACAGGGGCACAAACTTCATGTCTGCATACATGAAGACCCTGTGGGATGAGTGTGGGGTGACCTACCGGTTTACCACCCCTTATCATCCTCAAACCAATGGGCTTGTTGAGAGATTCAACCAGCTCTGAAAGGCATGATTGGTGGCCTGACTGAGGCCATGAGGCGTAAGTGGGACGTCCTCTTACCCTGCCTGTTGTTTGTTTATAGAGAGGTGCCCCAGAAAGGGGTGGGGTTCAGCCCCTTTGAGCTTCTCTATGGTCACCCTGTCAGGAGACCCCTAAGCATTGTTAAGGAGGGCTGGCAGAGAGCTCCCCAGGCCCCTCCCCAGGATATGGTCCGCTACATGCTGGCCCTCCGCAAACAAACCCAATGCTTCTGGAAGCAGGCCCAGAGTAACCTCGAGGCCAGTCAAGAGGTGATGAAGGAGTGGTACGACCAGAAGGCCACTCTAGTTGAGTTCTCACCTGGAGACAAAGTTTGGGTGATGGAGCCAGTAGAGCCCAGGGCTCTCCAGGACCGCTGGACTGGCCCCTTTGAGATCAAGGAGCGTAAAGGGGAGGCCACTTACCTAGTGGACCTCAAGACCCCTAGGCAACCACTAAGGGTCCTCCATGACAACCGGCTCAAACCTCACTTTGAGAGGTCTGAGGTCAGTATGCTCCTAGTCACCGATGAGGGCATGGAAGAGGAGAGTGAACCTCTCCCCGACCTCCTCGCTGTCAAAGAAGGGAATGGGTCAGTAGGTGGTGTCATTCTCTCTGACTCCCTGACTCCAACCCAGAGAGGGGACTGCTATGAGCTGTTAGAGCAGTTCTCCCCCCTGTTCTCCCTTACTCCTGGACTAACCCACCTCTGTGTGCATGACATTGACACAGGTGACAGTGCCCCTGTAAAGAACAAAATTTACAGGTTGTCAGATAAGGTGAAGGCCAGCATCAAGGAGGAGGTCTCCAAGATGTTGACTTTGGGGGTTATTGAGAAATCCAGTAGTCCCCAGGCCAGCCCTGTGGTATTGGTTCCCAAGGCTACTGCCCCAGGAGCGAAGCCGGAACTCCGGTTCTGTGTGGACTACCGGGGTCTCAATTCAGTCACCCAGACTGATGCTCACCCCATCTCCCGAGCTGATGAGCTCTTTGACAGGCTAGGCGCTGCCAAGTTCCTGAGTACGTTCTGTCTTACTTCCGGGTACTGGTAGATTGGCCTGACTGAGGGGGCTAAAGAAAGATCCGATTTTTCCACCCCTGATGGCCATTACCAATTCCGGGTGATGCCATTTGGGCTGAAAAATGCCCCCGCTACCTTCCAACGGTTGGTTAACGGTGTCCTAGCTGGTAAAGATGCCTTCTGTGCAGCTTACCTAGACGACATTGCTGTCTACAGTTCCAGCTGGGAGGAACACCTGTTCCACCTCAAGGAGGTGCTTCAGGCCCTGCAACAGGCAGGCCTGACTATCAAGGCTAGTAAGTGCCAGATTGGGCAGGGTTCCGTGGTGTACTTGGGACACCTAGTAGGTGGTGGTAGGGTGCAGCCGCTCCAGGCCAAGATTGAAACTATCAAGGCCTGGCAACCACCTAGAACACAGACTGAGGTGAGAGCCTTTTTGGGCCTCACTGGATACTACCGCAGGTTTGTCAAGGGCTATGGTACCATTGTGTCCCCCTTGACAGAACTCACTTCCAAGAAACAACCTAGGTTTGTGAATTGGACAGAGGCCTGCCAGAAAGCCTTTGATTCTCTGAAGGAAGCCATGTGCACAGCCCCCGTGCTCAAGGCCCCTGACTACTCCCAGGAATTTATTGTTCAGACAGACGCTTCAGAGCATGGCATAGGGGCTGTTCTAGCACAGCTGAATGAGGAGGGCTCAGACCAACCAGTAGTCTTTATTAGCAGAAGACTGTTACCACAGGAACAAAGGTGGAGTGCTATTGAGAGAGAAGCATTTGCTGTGGTCTGGGCACTGAAGAAGCTAAGACCCTACCTGTTTGGGACTCACTTCCGGGTTCAGACAGACCACAGGCCCCTCAGATGGCTAATGCAGATGAGGGGTGAGAATCCAAAACTCTTGAGATGGTCCATTTCCCTGCAGGGTGTGGACTTTACGGTGGAGCATCGCCCAGGGGTTGACCACACCAATGCTGATGGTCTCTCCAGATACTTCCGCCTTAGCGATGAGAGCTCCCAGGAGGGCGGGTAGCTCTCCCCACTTTCAGCTGGGGGGGACACATGTTAGACCTGACATGCCTTAGGGTGGTCACCCCTAACTTTTTGCCTGCCTCCCTCCACTTTTTGGACCCTGTTTTGCTGGCTTTTAGACTCTGCGCACTTTACCACTGCTAACCAGTGCTAAAGTGCATATACTCTCTCCCTTTTTAAACATGGTAACTTTGGATCATACCTGATTGGACTATTTAATTTACTTATAAGTCCCTAGTAATGTGCACTATATGTGCCTAGGGCCTGTAGATTAAATGCTACTAGTGGACCTGCAGCACTGGTTGTGCCACCCACTTAAGTAGCCCCTTAACCTTGTCTCAGGCTTGCCATTGCAAGGCCTGTGTGTGCAGTTTCACTGCCACTTCGACTTGGCATTTAAAAGTACTTGCCAAGCCTAGAACTCCCCTTTTTCTACATATAAGTCACCCCTAATGTGTGCCCTAGGTAACCCCTAGAGCAGGGTGCTGTGTAGGTAAAAGGCAGGACATGTACCTGTGTAGTTATATGTCCTGTTAGTGTAAAACTCCTAAATTCGTTTTTCCACTACTGTGAGGCCTGCTCCCTTCATAGCCTAACATTGGGGCTGCCATCATACATTGTGGAAGTGGCAGCTGCTGATCTGAAAGGAGCAGGAAGGTCATACTTAGTATGGCCAGAATGGTAATACAAAATCCTGCTGACTGGTGAAGTCGGATTTAATATTACTATTCTAGAAATGCCACTTTTAGAAAGTGAGCATTTCTTTGCACTTAAATCTTTCTGTGCCTTACAATCCATGTCTGGCTGGGCTTGGTTGACAGCTCCTTGTGCATTCATTCAGGCACACCCCAAACACAGGGTACTCAGCCTCACTTGCATACATCTGCATTTTGAATGGGTCTTCCTGGTCTGGGAGGGTGGAGGGCCTGCTCTCACACAAAGGACTGCCACACCCCCTACTGGGACCCTGGCAGATAGGATTGAACTGAAAGGGGACCTGGTGCACTTCTTAGCCACTCTTTGAAGTCTCCCCCACTTCAAAGGCACATTTGGGTATAAAACAGGGCCTCTGCCCTACCTCATCAGACACTTGCTGGAGAAGAAACCTGAACCAGAAACTACATCCTGCCAAGAAGAACTGCCTGGCTGCTCAAAGGACTCACCTGCCTGCTTTATACAAAGGACTGCTGCCTTGCTGTTGGCCTGCTGCCTTGCTGAACTCTTGTCTGGCTGTGAAAGTGCTCTCCAAGGGCTTGGATAGAGCTTGCCTCCTGTTCCCTGAAGTCTCAGGACCAAAAAGACTTCTCTTTTTCACTTGGACGCTTCGTGCACAGAAATTTTCGATGCACAGCTTGTTCCGTGGCGAGAAAAACGCTGCACACCGACGCTGATCGACGCGACGCCGTCGGGACGACCGGAACTTCGACGCACGGCCTCACAAGGACAACGCCGCCAGACCTCCAGAGGAGAAATCGACGCGACGCCTGCCGTGAGAGCGAAATTTCGACGCGCAGCACCGCAGAACGACGCGCAGCCGGAAAACAAGCAGGAGAATCCACGCACAGACCCGGGACTTCTGGTAATCCCCGCGATCCACGGAAAGAGACTGTCCGCGCAAGTCCGTGTGTGCTGGGGAGAAACCGGCGCACACACCATTTTTCCACATATCTCTTCTTCTGTGGCCCTCTGAGGAGATTTTCCACTCCAAACCAGGTACTTTGTGCTTGAAAGAGACTTTGTTTGCTTTTTAAAGACTTAAGACACTTTATATCACTTTTCTGTGATATCTCTACAAATTCACATTGCAACTTTATTCGATTTGACCTACAATTATCCTGATAAATATTATATATTTTTCTAAACACTGTGAGGTGCAGTTTTGTGGTGCTATATGGTGGTATTGTATGATTTATTGCACAAATACTTTACACATTGCCTTCTAAGTTAAGCTTGATTGCTCATGCCAAGCTACCAGAGGGTGGGTACAGGCTAATTTTGGATTGTGTGTGACTTACCCTGACTAGAGTGAGGGTTCTTGCTTGGACAGAGGGTAACCTGACTGCCAACCAAAAACCCAATTTCTAACAGGATTGTTTTTATATAGAGCTCTGTGGAAGAAGCAAAGAGCCTTAACCTTTATCCTTTTTGCCACTGGAAGCCAGTGCAGTTCAATCAGAGCTTTTTTAGCTGATGTGGTCCTAGGCAGATTAAAGAGCAGACGTGCTGCAGCATTTTGTACCACCTGTAGTTTGTTAACCACATAACCTGGAGATCCCAAAAAGAGGCTGTTTCCATAATCTAATCTGGATAAAATCAGGGCTTGTACGGCCAATCTCTTGGCCAATGGCGGAAGCAGACCAATAGTATCTTAAGAATCCCAAAACAGGTGGCTGACGTTCTCTTGGCTTGATGTTCCATGGTGAGTTTGGGATCCAACCAAACTCCCAAGGCTTTAATCTGAGCTTTGGGGGGGGGGTAAGTAATCTAAATGTATTACTGGTCCTATATTTTTAGCAGGGTTGGCCAGTTTTCCTAAAGACATAATTTCTGTCTTTTCTTCGTTGAGTTGCAGCCTGCTTTCTGTCATCCAGGCAGCAATCGCTTGGAGACAGGCAGGCAAGGCCGAGTTGTCCACCTCCTTATTGGGGGAGAAGGAAACCACCAGCTGTGTGTCTTCCGTATATGACACCAAGGATACCCCAAAGGGTTCTATGACTTCTGCTAGGTTGGACATGTAAATGTTGAACAGAGTAGGACTCAAAGATGAGCCCTGCGGAACTCCGCATAAAAGTTTCAACTGGGCTGAGAAAAAAGAACGATCCAGAACTTGAAAGGTTCTATTTTGTAAGAACGAGCTTAACCATTTAAGCGCCCTTCCTTTAATCCCACTATTTCCCATTCTTTGAATGAGTAGATCATGATTGACCGTATCAAATGCCGCGCTCAAATCTAGCATTATTATTACAGTTGCCTGACCTTGGTCCATTCGTTTTCTCGCTTCTTCCGTAACCGCAATCATGGCAGATTCAGTGCTGTGGCCTGGTCTAAAGCCCATTTGAGTTATATGCAAAATCTTATGTTCTTCCAGAAAGCGCGATAGTTGTATATTTACGTGCTTATCAATAAGTTTTGCCATCATGGGAAGGAGCGAGATAGGCCTGTAGTTTTTAAAGACTGCTCCATTTAGATTAGGCTTCTTTAGAAGGGGCTTGACCACTGCATGTTTCCAGGAGTCCGGCACCATCCCACTTTGTAGCGAGCTGTTTAAGATTAATATTGTGAGAATAATACATCACACTGACTTGTATTTATAGGCCTGTAAATGTATTTGTTTGGTCACTTATTGATGCATTACCACTCTTGCACTGAATCAGGTACTAGTGTGGTGAGATCATTGTCAGGAGTACATCCACTGAATTGTTGCGTATTGTTTTGATTATACTAACCTGGGTTACATACTGGGTTTATGGATCAGCCCTTATGTTATTTATAAGCGTGCTGCAATGACCACCAGCCTTTCCTTCACTGAAAGGCAGTCAGTGCGAATGATCACAAGGTACTTGTAAGGAAATGCCTCCTTGGCATGGTTACCCCCTGACTTTTTGCCTTTGCTGATGCTATGTTTTGAATTGAAAGTGTGCTGAGGCCTGCTAAACAGGCCCCAGCACCAGTGTTCTTTCCCTAACCTGTACTTTTGATTCCACAATTGGCACACCCTGGCACCCAGATAAGTCCCTTGTAACTGGTACCTCTGGTACCAAGGGCCCTGATGCCAGGGAAGGTCTCTAAGGGCTGCAGCATGTATTATGCCACCCTAGAGACCCCTCACTCAGCACAGACACACTGCTTACCAGCTTGTGTGTGCTAGTGAGAACAAAATGAGTAAGTCGACATGGCACTCCCCTCAGGGTGCCATGCCAGCCTCTCACTGCCTATGCAGTATAGGTAAGACACCCCTCTAGCAGGCCTTACAGCCCTAAGGCAGGGTGCACTATACCATAGGTGAGGGTACCAGTGCATGAGCACTGTGCCCCTACAGTGTCTAAGCAAAACCTTAGACATTGTAAGTGCAGGGTAGCCATAAGAGTATATGGTCTGGGAGTCTGTTTTACACGAACTCCACAGCACCATAATGGCTACACTGAAAACTGGGAAGTTTGGTATCAAACTTCTCAGCACAATAAATGCATACTGATGCCAGTGTACATTTTATTGTAAAATACACCACAGAGGGCACCTTAGAGGTGCCCCCTGAAACTTAACCGACTATCTGTGTAGGCTGACTGGTTCCAGCAGCCTGCCACACTAGAGACATGTTGCTGGCCTCATGGGGAGAGTGCCTTTGTCACTCTGAGGCCAGTAACAAAGCCTGCACTGGGTGGAGATGCTAACACCTCCCCCAGGCAGGAGCTGTAACACCTGGCGGTGAGCCTCAAAGGCTCACCCCTTTGTCACAGCACCGCAGGACACTCCAGCTAGTGGAGTTGCCCGCCCCCTCCGGCCCCGGCCCCCACTTTTGGCGGCAAGGCCGGGGAAAATAATGAGAATAACAAGGAGGAGTCACTGGCCAGTCAGGACAGCCCCTAAGGTGTCCTGAGCTGAGGTGACTCTAACTTTTAGAAATCCTCCATCTTGCAGATGGAGGATTCCCCCAATAGGATTAGGGATGTGACCCCCTCCCCTTGGGAGGAGGCACAAAGAGGGTGTACTCACCCTCAGGGCTAGTAGCCATTGGCTACTAACCCCCCAGACCTAAACACACCGTTAAATTTAGTATTTAAGGGCTCTCCCTGAACCTAGAAATTAGATTCCTGCAACAACAAGAAGAAGGACTGCCTAGCTGAAAACCCCTGCAGAGGAAGACCAGAAGACAACAACTGCCTTGGCTCCAGAAACTCACCGGCCTGTCTCCTGCCTTCCAAAGAACTCTGCTCCAGCGACGCCTTCCAAAGGGACCAGCGACCTCTGAATCCTCTGAGGACTGCCCTGCTTCGACGACGACAAGAAACTCCTTAGGACAGCGGACCTGCTCCAAAAAGACTGCACTTTATCCAAAGGAGCAGCTCTAAAGAACCCTGCAATCTCCCCGCAAGAAGCGTGAGACTTGCAACACTGCACCCGGCGACCCCGACTCGGCTGGTGGAGAACCAACACCTCAGGGAGGACCCCCGGACTACTCTACGACTGTGAGTACCAAAACCTGTCCCCCCTTAGCCCCCACAGCGCCGCCTGCAGAGGGAATCCCGAGGCTTCCCCTGACCGCGACTCTCTGAAATCTAAGTCCCAACGCCTGGAAAAGACCCTGCACCCGCAGCCCCCAGGACCTGAAGGACCGGACTTTCACTGCAGAAGTGACCCCCAGGAGTCCCTCTCCCTTGCCCAAGTGGAGGTTTCCCCGAGGAAGCCCCCCCTTGCCTGCCTGCAGCGCTGAAGAGATCCCTTGATCTCTCATTGACTTCCATTGCGAACCCGACGCTTGTTCTAACACTGCACCCGGCCGCCCCCGCGCCGCTGAGGGTGAAATTTCTGTGTGGGCTTGTGTCCCCCCTGGTGCCCTACAAAACCCCCCTGGTCTGCCCTCCGAAGACGTGGGTACTTACCTGCTGGCAGACTGGAACCGGGGCACCCCCTTCTCTCCATTGAAGCCTATGCGTTTTGGGCACCACTTTGAACTCTGCACCTGACCGGCCCTGAGCTGCTGGTGTGGTAACTTTGGGGTTGCTCTGAACCCCCAACGGTGGGCTACCGTGGACCAAGAACTGAACCCTGTAAGTGTCTTACTTACCTGGTAAAACTAACAAAAACTTACCTCCCCCAGGAACTGTGAAAATTGCAGTGTCCACTTTCAAAATAGCTATTTGTGAATAACTTGAAAAGTATACATGCAATTGAAATGATTCAAAGTTCCTAATGTACTTACCTGCAATACCTTTCAAACAAGATATTACATGTTAAATTTGAACCTGTGGTTCTTAAAATAAACTAAGAAAAGATATTTTTCTATACAAAACCTATTGGCTGGATTTGTCTCTGAGTGTGTGTACCTCATTTATTGTCTATGTGTATGTACAACAAATGCTTAACACTACTCCTTGGATAAGCCTACTGCTCGACCACACTACCACAAAAATAGAGCATTAGTATTATCTCTTTTTACCACTATTTTACCTCTAAGGGGAACCCTTGGACTCTGTGCATGCTATTCCTTACTTTGAAATAGCACATACAGAGCCAACTTCCTACATTGGTGGATCAGCGGTGGGGTACAAGACTTTGCATTTGCTGGACTACTCAGCCAATACCTGATCACACGACAAATTCCAAAATTGTCATTAGAAATTGATTTTTGCAATTTGAAAAGTTTTCTAAATTCTTAAAAGACCTGCTAGGGCCTTGTGTTAGATCCTGTTTAGCATTTCTTTTAGAGTTTAAAAGTTTGGTAAAAGTTTGAATTAGAACCTAGAACTAGTTTTAGATTCTTAAAAAGTATTTCAACTTTTAGAAGCATAATGTCTAGTACAGATGTGAATGTGGTGGAACTCGACACCACACCTTACCTCCATCTTAAGATGAGGGAGCTAAGGTCACTCTGTAAAATAAAGAAAATAACAATGGGCCCCAGACCTTCCAAACTACAGCTCCAGGAGCTGTTGGCAGAGTTTGAAAAGGCCAACCCCTCTGAGGATGGCAACACAGAGGATGAAGATAGTGACTTGGAGGAAAATTCCCCCCTACCAGTCCTATTTAGGGAGAACAGGGCCTCTCAAGCCCTGTCTCCAAACATAATAGTCAGAGATGCTGTTCCCCTCACAGGAGGGACCAACCTCTCTGAAATCACTGAGGATAACTCCAGTGAAGAGGACATCCAGTTAGCCAGGATGGCCAAAAGATTGGCTTTGGAAAGACAGATCCTAGCCATAGAAAGGGAAAGAAAAGAGATGGGCCTAGGACCCATCAATGGTGGCAGCAACATAACTAGGGTCAGAGATTCTCCTGACATGTTGAAAATCCCCAAAGGGATTGTAACTAAATTTGAAGATGGTGATGACATCACCAAATGGTTCACAGCTTTTGAGAGGGCTTGTGAAACCAGAAAAGTGAACAAATCTCACTGGGGTGCTCTCCTTTGGGAAATGTTCACAGGAAAGTGTAGGGATAGACTCCTCACACTCTCTAAAAAAGATGCAGAATCTTATGACCTCATGAAGGGTACCCTGATTGAGGGCTTTGGATTCTCCACTGA
The DNA here is from genome assembly GCF_031143425.1 of Pleurodeles waltl. Taxonomy (NCBI): domain Eukaryota; kingdom Metazoa; phylum Chordata; class Amphibia; order Caudata; family Salamandridae; genus Pleurodeles; species Pleurodeles waltl. Next base: position 339,857,950 of record NC_090445.1, read on the forward strand.
GGAGTATAGGATTAGATTCAGGGGGGCTCAAAAATCCTCGAGCCAGACCTGGGTTGACTTTGTAGACTACTCAGTAAAAACACTAGATGGTTGGATTCAAGGAAATGGTGTAAATGATTATAATGGGCTGTACAATTTATTTGTGAAAGAACACCTATTAAGTAATTGTTTCAATGATAAACTGCATCAGCATCTGGTGGACCTAGGACCAATTTCTCCCCAAGAATTGGGAAAGAAGGCGGACCATTGGGTCAAGACTAGGGTGTCCAAAACTTCCACAGGGGGTGACCAAAAGAAAGGGGTCACAAAACCTCCCCAGGGGAAAGGTGGTGAGACAGCCAAAAATAAAAATAGTAAAGAGTCTTCTACAGGCCCCCAAAAACCTGCACAGGAGGGTGGGCCCAGAGCCTCTTCACAAAACAATCCTGGGTACAAGGGTAAAAACTTTGATCCCAAAAAGGCCTGGTGTCGAAACTGTAGTCAGTCTGGACACCAAACTGGAGACAAGGCCTGTCCCAAGAAAGATACCACTTCTAACTCCCATCCAGCTAAAACTGGAATGGCCAGTCTCCAAGTGGGATCAACAGTGTGCCCAGAGCAAATCAGGTGTCACACTGAAGCTACATTAGTCTCTGAGGGTGGGGTGGATTTAGCCACACTGGCTGCCTGGCCCCCTAACATGCAAAAATACAGGCAGCAGCTCTTAATTAATGGGACAAGTGTAGAGGGCCTGAGGGATACAGGTGCCAGTGTCACCATGGTGACAGAGAAACTGGTTTCCCCTGGCCAATACCTGACTGGACAAACCTATCCAGTCACCAATGCTGACAATCAGACTAAAGTACATCCCATGGCAATGGTAACTTTAGAGTGGGGAGGGGTCAATGGCCTGAAACAGGTGGTGGTCTCCTCAAATATCCCAGTAGACTGTTTGCTTGGAAATAACCTGGAGTCCTCAGCATGGGCTGAGGTAGAACTGAAAACCAGTGCAGCCATGCTGGGTATCCCTGAACTGGTGTGTGTCAAGACTAGGGCACAGTGCAAGGCACAGGGTGAAAAAGTAGAGCTGGAGTCTGGAAAAATGGCCCAGCCTACCAAGAGACAAGGAAAGTCAGCTGGGAAACCAGCTGCAACACAACACCAAAAAGAGAACCTCTCTTCTCAGGAAGAAGTTCTGCCCTCTGAGGGAACTGAGCCTATGGAGCTGGAACCTTATCAGGTTGAGCTCTTGGGCCCAGGGGGACCCTCAAGGGAAGAGTTGTGTAAGGGACAAGAAACCTGTCCCTCTCTTGAAGGCCTTAGGCAGCAAGCTGCTGAAGAGTCCAAAGGCAAGAAAAATGGAACACGTAGGGTCTATTGGGAAGATGGACTCCTGTACACTGAGGCAAGAGATCCCAAACCTGGTGCCACTAGGAGAGTGGTAGTGCCTCAGGGTTTCAGGGAGTTTATTCTGACCTTAGCCCATGATATTCCCCTTGCTGGGCATTTGGGACAAACCAAGACGTGGGAGAGGTTAGTCAACCACTTCTACTGGCCCAATATGTCCCAGAAGGTTAAGGAGTTTTGCCTCTCCTGCCCCACCTGTCAAGCCAGTGGTAAGACAGGTGGGCATCCAAAGGCCCCCCTCATTCCACTTCCAGTGGTGGGGGTCCCCTTTGAACATAGTTGGTGCACTAGAACCTCCCACAGCCTCAGGAAATATGTACATCCTAGTAGTAGTGGATCATGCTACTAGGTATCCTGAAGCTATTCCCCTTAGGTCGACTACTGCCCCTGCAGTAGCCAAGGCCCTCATTGGTATCTTTACCAGAGTGGGTTTCCCTAAGGAGGTGGTTTCTGACAGAGGTACCAACTTCATGTCAGCTTACCTAAAACACATGTGGAATGAGTGTGGAGTGACTTATAAATTCACTACACCATATCATCCACAAACTAATGGCCTTGTTGAGAGATTCAACAAGACATTAAAAGGCATGATCATGGGGCTCCCAGAAAAACTCAAAAGGAGATGGGATGTCCTCTTGCCATGTCTGCTTTTCGCCTACAGGGAGGTGCCTCAGAAGGGAGTAGGGTTCTCACCCTTTGAACTTCTGTTTGGTCACCCTGTAAGGGGACCACTTGCTCTTGTTAAAGAAGGCTGGGAGAGACCTCTTCATGAGCCTAAACAAGACATAGTGGACTATGTACTTGGCCTTCGCTCAAGAATGGCAGAGTACATGGAAAAGGCAAGTAAAAACCTTGAGGCCAGCCAACAACTCCAGAAGTTGTGGTATGACCAAAAGGCTGCACTGGTTGAATTCCAACCAGGGCAGAAAGTCTGAGTTCTGGAGCCTGTGGCTCCCAGGGCACTCCAGGACAAATGGAGTGGCCCTTACCCAGTACTTGAAAGGAAGAGTCAGGTCACCTACCTGGTAGACCTGGGCACAAGCAGGAGCCCCAAGAGGGTGATCCATGTGAACCGCCTTAAGCTCTTCCATGACAGGGCTGATGTAAATCTGTTGATGGTAACAGATGAGGACCAGGAAGCTGAGAGTGAACCTCTCCCTGATCTCCTCTCATCAGACCCTAAAGATGGCTCAGTAGATGGAGTGATCTACTCAGACACCCTCTCTAGCCAACAGCAGTCTGACTGCAGGAAGGTCCTGCAGCAGTTTGCTGAACTCTTTTCCCTTACCCCTGGTCAGACACACCTGTGTACCCATGATGTGGACACAGGAGACAGCATGCCTGTCAAAAACAAAATATTTAGACAGTCTGACCAAGTTAAGGAAAGCATCAAGGTGGAAGTCCACAAGATGCTGGAATTGGGAGTAATTGAGTACTCTGACAGCCCCTGGGCTAGCCCAGTGGTCTTAGTCCCCAAACCTCACACCAAAGAAGGAAAGAGAGAGATGAGGTTTTGTGTGGACTACAGAGGGCTCAACTCTGTCACAAAGACAGATGCTCATCCCATTCCCAGAGCTGATGAGCTAATAGACAAATTAGGGGCTGCCAAATTCTTAAGTACCTTTGACTTAACAGCAGGGTACTGGCAAATCAAAATGGCCCCTGGAGCAAAAGAAAAGACAGCATTCTCCACACCTGATGGGCATTATCAGTTCACTGTTATGCCCTTTGGTTTCAAGAATGCCCCTGCCACCTTCCAAAGGTTGGTGAATCAAGTCCTTGCTGGGCTGGAATCCTTTAGTGCAGCTTATCTTGATGATATTGCTGTCTTCAGCTCCACCTGGCAGGATCACCTGGTCCACCTGAAGAAGGTTCTGAAGGCTCTGCAATCTGCAGGCCTCTCTATCAAGGCATCCAAATGCCAGATAGGGCAGGGAACTGTGGTTTACTTGGGACACCTTGTAGGTGGAGGCCAAGTTCAGCCACTCCAGCCTAAGATCCAGACTATTCTGGACTGGGCAGCTCCAAAAACCCAGACTCAAGTCAGGGCATTCCTTGGCTTGACTGGGTACTACAGGAGGTTTGTGAAGGGATATGGATCCATTGTGACAGCCCTCACAGAACTCACCTCCAAGAAAATGCCCAAGAAAGTAAACTGGACTGTAGAATGCCAACAGGCCTTTGACACCCTGAAACAAGCTATGTGCACAGCACCAGTTCTAAAAGCTCCAGATTACTCCAAGCAGTTCATTGTGCAAACAGATGCCTCTGAACATGGGATAGGGGCAGTTTTGTCCCAAACAAATGATGATGGCCTTGACCAGCCTGTTGCTTTCATTAGCAGGAGGTTACTCCCCAGGGAGCAGCGTTGGAGTGCCATTGAGAGGGAGGCCTTTGCTGTGGTTTGGTCCCTGAAGAAGCTGAGACCATACCTCTTTGGTACTCACTTCCTAGTTCAGACTGACCACAGACCTCTCAGATGGCTGATGCAAATGAAAGGTGAAAATCCAAAACTGTTGAGGTGGTCCATCTCCCTACAGGGAATGGACTTTATAGTGGAACACAGACCTGGGACTGCCCATGCCAATGCAGATGGCCTTTCCAGGTTCTTCCACTTAGAAAATGAAGACTCTCTTGGGAAAGGTTAGTCTCATCCTCTTTCGTTTGGGGGGGGGTTGTGTAAGGAAATGCCTCCTTGGCATGGTTACCCCCTGACTTTTTGCCTTTGCTGATGCTATGTTTTGAATTGAAAGTGTGCTGAGGCCTGCTAAACAGGCCCCAGCACCAGTGTTCTTTCCCTAACCTGTACTTTTGATTCCACAATTGGCACACCCTGGCACCCAGATAAGTCCCTTGTAACTGGTACCTCTGGTACCAAGGGCCCTGATGCCAGGGAAGGTCTCTAAGGGCTGCAGCATGTATTATGCCACCCTAGAGACCCCTCACTCAGCACAGACACACTGCTTACCAGCTTGTGTGTGCTAGTGAGAACAAAATGAGTAAGTCGACATGGCACTCCCCTCAGGGTGCCATGCCAGCCTCTCACTGCCTATGCAGTATAGGTAAGACACCCCTCTAGCAGGCCTTACAGCCCTAAGGCAGGGTGCACTATACCATAGGTGAGGGTACCAGTGCATGAGCACTGTGCCCCTACAGTGTCTAAGCAAAACCTTAGACATTGTAAGTGCAGGGTAGCCATAAGAGTATATGGTCTGGGAGTCTGTTTTACACGAACTCCACAGCACCATAATGGCTACACTGAAAACTGGGAAGTTTGGTATCAAACTTCTCAGCACAATAAATGCACACTGATGCCAGTGTACATTTTATTGTAAAATACACCACAGAGGGCACCTTAGAGGTGCCCCCTGAAACTTAACCGACTATCTGTGTAGGCTGACTGGTTCCAGCAGCCTGCCACACTAGAGACATGTTGCTGGCCTCATGGGGAGAGTGCCTTTGTCACTCTGAGGCCAGTAACAAAGCCTGCACTGGGTGGAGATGCTAACACCTCCCCCAGGCAGGAGCTGTAACACCTGGCGGTGAGCCTCAAAGGCTCACCCCTTTGTCACAGCACCGCAGGACACTCCAGCTAGTGGAGTTGCCCGCCCCCTCCGGCCCCGGCCCCCACTTTTGGCGGCAAGGCCGGGGAAAATAATGAGAATAACAAGGAGGAGTCACTGGCCAGTCAGGACAGCCCCTAAGGTGTCCTGAGCTGAGGTGACTCTAACTTTTAGAAATCCTCCATCTTGCAGATGGAGGATTCCCCCAATAGGATTAGGGATGTGACCCCCTCCCCTTGGGAGGAGGCACAAAGAGGGTGTACTCACCCTCAGGGCTAGTAGCCATTGGCTACTAACCCCCCAGACCTAAACACGCCCTTAAATTTAGTATTTAAGGGCTCTCCCTGAACCTAGAAATTAGATTCCTGCAACAACAAGAAGAAGGACTGCCTAGCTGAAAACCCCTGCAGAGGAAGACCAGAAGACAACAACTGCCTTGGCTCCAGAAACTCACCGGCCTGTCTCCTGCCTTCCAAAGAACTCTGCTCCAGCGACGCCTTCCAAAGGGACCAGCGACCTCTGAATCCTCTGAGGACTGCCCTGCTTCGACGACGACAAGAAACTCCCGAGGACAGCGGACCTGCTCCAAAAAGACTGCACTTTATCCAAAGGAGCAGCTCTAAAGAACCCTGCAATCTCCCCGCAAGAAGCGTGAGACTTGCAACACTGCACCCGGCGACCCCGACTCGGCTGGTGGAGAACCAACACCTCAGGGAGGACCCCCGGACTACTCTACGACTGTGAGTACCAAAACCTGTCCCCCCTGAGCCCCCACAGCGCCGCCTGCAGAGGGAATCCCGAGGCTTCCCCTGACCGCGACTCTCTGAAACCTAAGTCCCGACGCCTGGAAAAGACCCTGCACCCGCAGCCCCCAGGACCTGAAGGACCGGACTTTCACTGCAGAAGTGACCCCCAGGAGTCCCTCTCCCTTGCCCAAGTGGAGGTTTCCCCGAGGAAGCCCCCCCTTGCCTGTCTGCAGCGCTGAAGAGATCCCTTGATCTCTCATTGACTTCCATTGCGAACCCGACGCTTGTTCTAACACTGCACCCGGCCGCCCCCGCGCCGCTGAGGGTGAAATTTCTGTGTGGGCTTGTGTCCCCCCCGGTGCCCTACAAAACCCCCCTGGTCTGCCCTCCGAAGACGTGGGTACTTACCTGCTGGCAGACTGGAACCGGGGCACCCCCTTCTCTCCATTGAAGCCTATGCGTTTTGGGCACCACTTTGAACTCTGCACCTGACCGGCCCTGAGCTGCTGGTGTGGTAACTTTGGGGTTGCTCTGAACCCCCAACGGTGGGCTACCGTGGACCAAGAACTGAACCCTGTAAGTGTCTTACTTACCTGGTAAAACTAACAAAAACTTACCTCCCCCAGGAACTGTGAAAATTGCAGAGTGTCCACTTTCAAAATAGCTATTTGTGAATAACTTGAAAAGTATACATGCAATTGAAATGATTCAAAGTTCCTAATGTACTTACCTGCAATACCTTTCAAACAAGATATTACATGTTAAATTTGAACCTGTGGTTCTTAAAATAAACTAAGAAAAGATATTTTTCTATACAAAACCTATTGGCTGGATTTGTCTCTGAGTGTGTGTACCTCATTTATTGTCTATGTGTATGTACAACAAATGCTTAACACTACTCCTTGGATAAGCCTACTGCTCGACCACACTACCACAAAAATAGAGCATTAGTATTATCTCTTTTTACCACTATTTTACCTCTAAGGGGAACCCTTGGACTCTGTGCATGCTATTCCTTACTTTGAAATAGCACATACAGAGCCAACTTCCTACAGTACTGCTTCATCATACTCGAGCACGAATTGAATAAGTACCACTACCAGTCCCATTTCCTGATATAGAGCAACACCACCCACCGAAAGCGATATCCAAATAAGATGATGGTTGATTTTAGAAATTCACATTTCTGTCAGTAGAGAGGTACATCACATCATTGTATGCATTGCCAAATGGCCCACGATCTTGAATAATGTGTGTTGATTGTTCTGACATGTACGAGGATATTTATCACTGGCATTAATCATACCATGCTGTCCAGGGAGGGATGCAGTTTTGGAACTTCTCTGCTGCACTTGAGATGTCAAAATTGAGTCTCTGTATTGTTGCAACCCCAGATGAGTTCAAAACATTGTAATACACCATGACTGTAGGTCACCCAGGAGCTGGTAATGTGTGTTTTGCAGGCCTACCTTTCAAACCTAATACTCTTCATTGACATCTACAGTGGTGTGAAGTGTAATTCCCTTTTGATGGCAGCATTGGGGAGGTGCCTGGGTACGCACGTCAACACATATGCACACTTTATTTGATTGCTTCGGTTTTCACCTCATCACCATAGGTAACATCCATGGCTTCAATCATTCAATTAATTCGATGATGTCTGTAGTTATACATTTTCTTAAGTCAGCATCCATATTTCGCTAGAAGTGGAATGCCACTTACTGATGTTGGAATGTTCCAGTCTATGTGGAATAGAATGATTTAAATTTTTCACAGGCATGATGCCGCGGAACAGAGTTCAGAGTCTTATAGATGGGCATGAAGGTCACAAGCATTTACAATATGGGCTAATTGGACCAAGTGTATCATTTCAGCAGTTTGGCAGCTAATACGTGTCCTAGATTTTGTTTCTGTGACATTCAACTTTGTGGAGACTTGCTTGTTTTCATGTATGTGGTTTGCTGTTAACACCTCCATACAGCAGGAATAAAGTCTAGTTTCATAGGTGAAAATATGAACGTTCAAGCATCTCAGAGTTGGTGTATCAGGAGGTCGAGCTGATGTCTGGGCATTACATTGATAGATGCACCTTTACCAATTAATGCAGTGATTGATAGATAATTTCGCCCTGACTTGGCATTTTGGGTGATTGTGGCTGGTTTCACACAGGTCCAAGTGTGTACAAGCATAGCCCCTTCATCAATTTCATCTCATCCAACGTCATTTGCATCAGCATACGGTCTTCTGCGTGAACTGTCTCGAGTCATGTCGATGCCTGACGTCAAGATGAGTGAGAAGTGATGAAACAGCCGACTTTGCAAAGTACTTTGTCATATGAGCAGAGCTTTCAGTTGGATGAAAAATGTGTGCCGTGGGGAGGATCTCTAAAAGGGGTATGGCCAAAGAAGCAAGACCATGAGTCATTTCCAAAAGGCATTCGTAACTGTGCCATTTTGCACACCACTAATTGTTGCAGGCATGAGGAGGAGCCTGACATAAAGGCTGGCCACCATCAAAGAGGGGTGTCACGAACAGCCTCAACTGACCAAAAAGGCAGTGCTTGGGCCAGGAGGCTGAACGCTGCAAGAGCTTCAGGGCCTAAGTTAAGTCACTACGATCAACAGAAAAGGCGGCAAGACAGAGGAACAGGTTGCATGGATCATCAGTGAGTCTTCATCACCATTCAAGTGTTGGAGTATGTAGCTGCAAGACAAATGGATGTTGAAGCACTCAGGTGATTTTGCGTGAGTTGGGAGTGCCTTGACCAAATGTTTCAACCACATATGGCCCATGTCACGCGTCGAACCATGCCTAACAAAATTGGAGGGGTGAAAGAACCAATATCAGCACCCATGGGTCTGTGCAGACGAAAACCCTGCATCCACAGTTTTGCATAGCAGGAGTTTTGCCTACTGTACTACAGAAATGATTTACCTCAATTTCTATTTCTTCCAGGCAGCGTAGCTGTGGATATGGCCTCTGAACAAAAATATCAGGCTGTTTGTGAGAGGCTGGATCCTGTAAATTCATATGCTCGGCAAACAAATACAAGCTTCTCGCGAGTGGGGATTATAAGATTAGGATGTGCATCTATTGTAATATAGAATCTAAATAGTGCTTCATACTCCTGAGGGGGCTGCCAAGCACTCAAATTCACATCAGGCTCTGAGGCGTCCTTTTGAGAGTGTGGTGTTGATAGGGTGTTGGTTGAGGATGCAATTACATGCGAGGTGTTTGGTGTGGTATGTGAGGTACAGAGAGGTTCTTTGAACGCAGTGAGGCAAACAAGTAGTTGCATGGGGTGTTGCAGAAACGTGTGAAAATAGACGTGGTCACTCAAACTTTCTCACATTTTGTAGTGCCCTGTGCTCTACAGTTGTAAATTACGGAAGAGCTAGGCTTTAAATGTTCTCTAAAATTCGAGAGGTTGTTAATTATGCCTATACAAGCAGGAATATCGTTCCATATGCTGGCCATGACTTTTTGAAAGCATAAATGATCATTTCAGAGGTCATGTCTTCAAGGGTCATTTTAGAATAAGTGTATCCATCTCAAGCGCTATGAGATGCAGTTTTCTTCTGTCAGGGCCTGCTCCTGTATGCATTCCATCTAGATCCCATCCTTTCCGAATCAGTGCTCAGGTTTCTGGATTCTTTCCCCACTATGTTTCGCATCCAGTATTGATCTTAGGCCTTCTGGCGCTTGCAAGGAAACCCCAGTCTATCAGCTGGGGTGTTCTTTCTCATTGGAAAATCCATTCATGAAGCTTGATGCTGTCTCCTCCATTTTGATGGTGGATGATATGTAACCTTTCCATTAGTCTTCATGTTGGAGACAACGATGGCACGTTACTCACTGTAGTGACTTAAATGTGCAATTTCCTGTGATAAATAGAACCCATTTCAGTGTGGCCCCCTCCTTGTGTCTCTAGATTAAATTGCTGGTATTTTGACTATGCACACTGAGAGATCAGCACCTGGTTTCTCAGAGTATGTATTTCCTTTAAAACATTTCTACTACTGTCTCAGACGCTGGCATGCATCCTGTCTGTTCTTTGCGTGATGGAATTGCAGAAAAGTCTGGTCCGGTTTCCTTTGCATGAAGCTATAGGGACCTGCAGCCTAAAGCTGGAGGAGGAAGATCGACATGTTATCCTTGGTAGGCACCGAGGGGATAGCAAAGGAATGCGTGGGCGGGAGGTTAGGCCAGTTGCTACATTGATGATTCAAATGGCCTAAAAGCTGGGATGCAGAAGGGAGAGAAAATGCTTACGGCCTGCTTTTTCAGTGAGGCCTGAGATCATGGGTCACCAAACCAGCTTGGATGATACTAGTACTGCTTTCCTTAGGAGAAAATGAATGCCTCATGCTTCCATGCCCGGAAGATGCTGAGGAAGATTTACAAATGTCTCCCAATCAGCACCTGGAAAACCATTACACCCACACCAGACATAAGTAAGCTGGATTATGATCACTCTCTATGGATAATCAACAAAAAACTCACCAGAAGGCTGCAGACCATTCAGAACTCCATGGTCAAAATTACTCTCAACCTCCCACACCGCACTCAATTCACACCACACCTGAAGGAGCTCTACTGGCTCCCCATTCACAAATGAGTGTAATTCAAACTCCTCACGCACACTCTCAAGGCACTGCATAACACTGACCCAGCATACTTCAACAATCGCATCGTCTTTCACAACCCTTCCAGACACCTATGCTCGTCCAAACTTCTGCTTGCACAAACCCCATGCATACGGAAAACCATATCTAGCGGTCGTACCTTCTCCTACATCACTACTAAAGCATGGAATACCTGCCATTTCACGTAAGAGCCTCCTCCTCACTTCTTGAATTGTGCAAGAAGCTAAAGTCCTGGATTTTGGGTAGCCTCACTAGGGCCTAAATGTGCCTAGACTCACACCTGCTCAGCTCCAGGATACTTTCCTGGGCGATAGTGTGCTCTATAAATCTGCATAACATAACATAACAATGGCCTTCTCGAAGCTCAACCCTTTTTCTACTGTTACCAGTTGTAAGATTTTGAAAGCTCTGGACTGACCACTTACATTAAAGGCAGCTCTAGGTATGATACCTCTAGTAAATTAGGAAGCATCTAAGGTTTGATAATGCAGACATCCCCACCCATCTCTGCTAGATTAGCTTTCATCTTTTTGGTGACAGATCCACTCGTTTTGGCCTATTGTTAATGTTAAAATACGTTTTCTTTTCACTAAATTGGTTTGGCAGCCTTTTCGAGTGATTTCTTGATCCAAGATTTCTTTATATTCTCGATCCCTACAAACCTTTCTGGAAGGAGGCTTTCGTCGCAGTTTTTTGTACTAAGAAGAGATAGAAAAGATCGTAGAGAAAATGCGGTTGCCTGACTAGAAACCAGCTTTGCATGGGAGTGGGAGAATATGTTCCACCAAGCAACCCAGATTTGTACAAGCCCCTTCCTCCCGATGACTCACCCGCTATCCTCACGGTCTGTTCACACTGTGTGTAGGAGGGGATACACTGAAGGAGAGAAAGCCTGAGGGCATGGTGTGTGGGTACGCTGGGGGAGCGCGGCCTGCATGCAGGAGGGCCGGCACATTCCTAGAACTGCTCTGTGCTTCTGCGGTGCTACAGAGCTCTGGGGGGCCCCGATCACGCGAGGGTCGGCAGAGGCAGGAATAAAGGAGTCACCACGGTGAGTAACTTGCACTTTTCCATTAGGTGGTGGGCTGGAGAGATACTACTCATTGCTGCCCCGCAAGAAACCACATGAAGATTGTTCACTGTCAGCCTTTAAAGAGGCACCCACACATGCAGCTCCATGTGTGCCACCAGCCTTCCAGCAGCGATGTCTAAACACCACGACAGGCCGGGGGTTAATTAGATCGAGTGGAAAGCAATCTGGAGGAGAGATAAGGGAGCAAGAGAGATAGGGAGGGAGAGGCAGGAAAGGGAGGAGACATGAAGAGGAGAGAAACGGAGAGAAGTGAAATGTGTCAGGGATAGGAGGACAAAAAAAGAGGAGAGTGGAATTAGAGATGCGGGGGAGGGAATTAAATAGATATGTGGGGGAGACAGCTTGACAATAGAGGAGGAGAAGAGGCGCGTGGAGAAGAGAGATTTGGAGCAGAGGGGTTGAAGATGGGAGTATGAAAAGGCAGGAGAAGAGGGGTTGAAAGGAGGAGAAAGGAAGCTAAGAGATGCAGATGTTTGAGAAGGACAAGATGTGTAGAGGAGAGAGATGTAGAGAAGTGTGGAATAGGGTGGGTCAAAGACAAAATGGAAGAGAGTGCAAGAAGGAGTTACGGAGGTTATTGGGGAGCTGGTGAGATGGGAAGAGATATGCTGAGGGGAGAGATTAGAGGAGAGGAGAGTGAGGAAGAGTGAAGGGGAAGTGCAGACTGGAGGAAAAAGTGGTGTGAAAGACGTAGGTGGAGAGAAGAGCAGAAGGATGGGCAATGATATGGGAGAAAGAGGGAGGAGACATATGGACTATGAAAACAAACTGAGAGAATGAGAGCGCTGGTGGTGCTTTGGATAATATGAATTATTTAAGGAGGGAGCAGTGGATGTAGGGGAGAGGTACAGTGGACAAAATGAGGTGGGGGAGCGTAGAAAGGGTGACAGGGAGGAGGTGGGAAAGGGAGACAATGGAGAGATGTAGTATCTGTAGTTTGCATCTGTATTTGTAGATTTCACCCTTACCACTGGGGGCTTCCGGGAGCCATAGAACAAAAAATACTTGAGGTACCAAGCACTATCCGGTGGCTCTGTTTATAAAGTCAGATTTAGATTTTCAAGGCTTTCTTCAACCTCAGCAAAATATTTTCTTTCTGTAGGGGCAGGGAAATGGAATTCCATATCTGTGCAAGTTGGGCACTCAAAGGGAACAAGCATTTGCAATGCAATATGTTGCACATTTTCTTGAGGTAGAGCTATTGGCATTGTAAATTCAGAACTGGACTTTTCTTGCCACATAAATTGGTCAACCCTCTCATAATTTTGCCTTTTCCTGCCATGTTTTGGTGGTCATTGGTGGCTACCGACATTGAAAATCACAAACCCTTGAGGAGAGATGAGAAGATGAGTGCACTACCTCATGTTGTGTAAACGTCTGAACAGAAATTGGAAAAAAAGGCTGGAAAAGTATTTTTATTTTTTATTTTAACAGAATGAAAAGTCTTGCAAGCATTCTTGCCTCGCATTGGAGCAGAGCATCCTGAGAAGATTTATGGCCCCAATAAAGGAGATATGCCCTGTATGCCATGTTGTGAGTGCTGGCAGGGTGAAGCCCCGGAGAGAGAGACTTGAGATGCGATGCAAGGCTAAGCAAGTTTTACATCATTGCTTCTAAGTTTAGCTACATTCTACCAGAAAGGGCATATTGTGGCCTGAGCAGTGAGCTAAACAACCAGGTGTTTCTTCTGTAACATAAGCTTATTTTAGGAGCCAGAGGTAAACGAGGACAGCCCTGGAATAAAGACAAATGTCAGCTGCATGGGAGGAGATCGGAGAAACAGAATGCTGCAATAAAACGCAGGCAGCTACCGGCCTAAAACACCCACAGTGAAAGGGGAGCAACAAAGAAATAATAAAAATAGTCTGTCACAGCAACAAATAAAGAAACCAAAGTGAAATAATACAGTAGTTGGTCACTGCTCTGAAACAGAAAAAAGAGGGAGAAAAAGGCAGAACTGACCACTAGCAAGCAAGAATTTTTAAGGAACACTGCAACCAACAAATGAAATTGCTTTAGGCCACAAGAAGTATACTAAAGGTATACAGGAGGTCGAAGGTTACGCTCAACCTAAAAAGAGGGAAAGTAAGAGCGGAATGTTTGAGTGCAGGGGGTAGGGAAGGCCAGCAAAAGAAGGAAAGTTTATGAAGGAATGAAGAATATTTCAAGCGCGCTGGTGAGTGAAGGATGCACGTGAAACCTGGTTGAGGGGGGTCCCAGGGCAATGAGTCACTACTGGGTTTTAATTGTAATAATCAAGGTAAAGGTAGGTACCTGCGATGTTCTGGGGCTCCTCACAATTACACACGAGCTGAATGCTAAGTGCATCATTTTAACACATGACTATCAGGCACTAAGGCAGAGAAGTCCAATACTTACTAAGAAAGCTGATAAGGTGTAGACACTCAGACCTCAGAGGGGAGTCAAAGTGCCCTTAATAAATCACTGTCTAGTCAACCTTTTCCTTTACGAACAAAAAGTGTTTTAATACATACAAAATCAAGTGCTACACACAGCGATACAGATGAACCATGCGTATCAATGCAGCTATGAGACAGGGATGGCGGCATTGCTCTTCAACAAAGTCATTGATTGGGTGATGAGACACACAACAGAAGACCAAGCCAGATGGACCTAATCTACAATGGAAGAGCTTGACTATGTGGAGAACCTTGCCTTGCTCTTCCACAAACACCAGCACATACAGGAAAAGATGTCTCGCCTCAACATCTATGCACAGCAAGGGGGCATGAAGACAAGTCATGCCACTCAACACCCCAAACCCTTCACCTATCAAGGTCAATGAAGAGGACCAAGCCATGACTGAAAAGTTCACCACTCTGGGCAGTACTATCTGACATGATGGAGGGGCAGGCAGTGATGTCAAGAAAAAGGCCAAGAATGCCCTATGGATGCTGATCAATGTGTGGAGGTCATCTCAGCAAAGCACTAAAACCAAGCTGAGGCTTTACTGGAGCTGCATTCTGCCCTCACTCTTGTATGGATCGGAGTTCTGGTGGATGACAAAAAAGAGACATCACCAATCTATCAACCTTCCAGACAGTAACCTCACAAAAATGTTGCACTTTTTTTTTGCTGTTAATCATCTTCAACCAGTACCTGCTCACCAGATGAAAAGGAGCATGTGCACATTATTATGAGAAAAAGAAGGAGATGGATAGGACACACCATCAGAAGAGAACCAGTCTCCTTCAAAAAACAGCTCTCCACTCGACCCCAGAAGGCAATCAAAAGAGAGGCAGGCCACTGAACAACAGCACAGGCATTGTACAGAAATTGCCCAAGATACACAGAAGTGGCAGTCCTTTGTTGCTGTCCAACATGCCAGTCGGCATAAGAGGTAGCACGTAAGTATGTGTGAGTATCAATTAACCAGATACTGCTTCCTAGCTAAATATTTGCTGTCAAAATGATTTCAATAGTGTTCACACATGGTAAAAATCAAAGGTCAGGTTTCCTGATGGTGCTCCTGAGCACTAAAACCACAAAGCCAAACTGGGACCCTTGAGTCCTGACAGTTAAAAGTGTATGTGCACACACACACACGGTTCTTCAGCAAATGCAGCTCAGCAGCACCAAAATACACTTGTAGTTTGATCAACAAGTCTATCATTGATTTCCTGCTCAGGGAGTTGCATGCAACTCCAACGCTCATCTGGTGAAACCAAGCAGTATATGACTTCGGTAGAGTCTTCGTCCCAAACAAAACTCGCCACACAAACCGGCCAGAAGAGTCCACGCAAGAGAGGCTGATCATGAAACGGGATCAAGGGGTAATGGTGATATCAATAGACAAATGATGGGAAACTAATGATTAACTTGGTACCTCCACACCAGGATTCACACCTGTGATTTAAAAGACAAATAAGAGCTAACTACGAGTCGGGCTCGCACATTTATAGATCAGCAGGCACTCAATAGAGTTAGATGTAGTTTGCATTGTCGGGCTCAGCACAGCCTCACCTACATACCTATTCAGTAATCTGCTGACCAGATGATGAAACTGGCCCAGACCTAAGGTTTCGTGTAGGCTTTTAAGAGAACATGGGCACTGTAAGTGACAAAGGGGTTCAACACAAAACTCTGCATCTGTTGATGCATGAGTAGCATCAGCTGTTCTCCTTGCACTGCAGAGGACGATCTTGTGCTCTGGAGCAGCACAGACCTCAGGATGCTCCTGCTAGGACTTGCAGGAACTAGGCAGTTAGTCTGCTCCTCTAGGCAGGCTCTCCTCCACAGGCACACTCAGACACCCTTGTCTGCAGCAGGAAGGGCTCTCTTTCCCCCAAAGAGGGTCAGCAGGACTTCTAGCAGGAATCTTGATCCAAACTTAGGCGGTCATTTTGAACATGGCAGGAAAGACCCTTCTGCCGGCGGTGACAGTAATTACCGCTGACGGCATGGTGGTGCGTGACCGCCATATAAAGATGACAGTAGTGAACTGGCTGCAAAGCAGGCAGTTCACGACCACTCACCGCCAAGCCATAATCGACCGCCGGGCCAAAGGTAGCCACCGTCGACCCGGCAGTGGAGTCTAGACCACCGGTGGGAAAATAATCCATTTTCCACCAGAGATTTCCTGGCGGGAAACGCTGTCAAGTAATCCCTGGCGGAAAGCATACTGGTGACAGAAATATTCATTCCTGTCACCAGTATGTGACACGCTAGGGCCCCCTCACTGCCACAACCTCCAAATACCCCCCCAAGCCATTGGACACCCCCCCCACACCCACACCCTCTGAACCCCGAAATCCTAAATTCTACCCCTTTCCCCCCCGATCTCCCTGTAGGCCCACTCCAACCCCCCCTCACGATCCCCCTCCTCCGTTTAGGCTACCCATGTGTGTAGACATACACACATGCATTTATACACGCAGACACACATCCCACCTTCACAAACACACATGCACACCCCCATGCACACACTCACTCACTCAACACACCCCCCTCTCTACCCTTCCCTCTCGGGCAGCACCTACCTGTTCCATGGCGCTGTTCTGGGAGGGAACAGGCTCCTAGGATGCTGCTCCGCTGGCATCGCCGCACCTCCATACACCGCCACTCCTATGACTGCATCATTATAGGTGTGGCGGTGTCTGGCTGATATGGCGGTGAGGGTGGAGCAGCATCCACCCCCGCCACCAACCGCCTGGCGGTGAGGCTCCAGGCGTCATTATATGGCGGGGTGCCTGCCACCACCACTGGCGGTCTTCCGTCGACCGTCAGCACGGTTGTCAGCGGTGCATCCCGCCATGTTCATAATGACCGTCTAAGTCTGGTCGGATGCCAGCAGTCAGCAGACCCTAGCCCTGGAAAACAGCAGACTTCTCAATTACAAAGGTGAGGAGTTCCTCTTTGGTCAGTGACACCTCCAGGAGCACTTCACTGGGCAAGGAGCTGACCAATCAGCTCTGGTGCACAATGTAATCAATGGGGAGGTCTCTTCCAATCAAAACCTGCATGCCCCTGAATGATAAGGGCATGCCGTGCTGGTGGCTCGAAAGAGCTGTTTCTGAGATGGTTTCAACTAGTTTAGGTGTGAATGTAACATAGACTTGAGTAGGTAGGCCAAATTCTTTGTGGCAAAGATGAGTGAAGAAAAATGGTGGAGCCAAGAGTACATGCAGCAGAGGGAACAGTATGTATATGCAAAATGAGAAATGTGAGACCCCCATCCACAGGACATTGTGGCCCCCTACATTAAGAACTGAAGACAAGGAAGAAATATTCTAATGCATGCCCAGAGGTTAACAAAGGACCTGACCCAAGACCTTCTACTTCCTCCTGCTGTCCTTCTCCAGCACCACGCACACGGCGCACGTACACACTTGACATCCATGGAAGTGAAAGACTCCGTTATGAGAAGCTGGCAGAACCTTTTAAACAGGGAAGGTTTGTGGCAGTGAATAAGATGGGTAAATGCCTGCACTTCACTGTAAGCTTCAGTGACATCGAGCCGCAGGTTGTGGAGCCGCAGGCGGACTAGATAGAGGCTCGTGTGGAACGCTTCACGATGGTGGGCAACCTGAGCGGGAAGGACCGCAAGCTCAGAAAAAGCGGGTGGCATGATTGGCTGGCGGCATTTGAATGGCCCAATTAGAAGGAAGGACATTGTCCAGGAACTGGTTAAAGGGGAAAGGACAGCACAGGGGTCAATGTGCCAAGTCCCCGGTTAAGATTGGCCCATCTACCAACACCTTAAAGGTGGGCGTGGCAGCTGCGTTTTTTGTCGAGGGGGCGTGGGGGGAGACAGCACAGAACAATTAGGATGAGTGCAATAGCCTGAAGGGAGGAGCCGCTCAACTTTGTCTCCTTGGGATGCCTTAAAGCAGGGGCACTGGGGAGCAGGTGAATGGTCAGTAAAAGGGGTCAGTACAGGGCGGACACAGCATGTGCATCCCCGGCCAGGCACAAGGGGCGCTCACACAAATCTCGGAAGCAAGGTGGAGCCTAGGGGCCACATACGTTCTAGATGCCCATAAGAAAGGGAGGCTATTGCTCAGGGTGCTGCCAGGGGGGCCTAGTGTGAACTATATCAGTTACGCATGAAGTTTGTGGTAATCATGGGCGTAGGAAGTGTGGGGGACGCAGGGGATGTATCCCCCCCAGATTTTGGAGGGTGGGGGACACAGGGGACGAAGGTGGGGGGGACAAGGGGACAAACTAATTTCCCCTCTCACATCTATTATTCAGAGGGCCATTAGCGCACAAAAGCGCTACTTATAATAGCCCTGTACCGACCATCCTCCAATCTGATGGGAACAGAATGAAGGTGAGCCAGGAGGCCCCCTGCGCCCTCTGCCCTTTTGTTTGTCCTGTTCACAGCTGTGGGCATTAAGGGTGCTCATAAGAACAAAGAGCAGGAGGAGGAGAAGAGTTTTGGATGATTACTGTCTGCATCACCTGCCACCTTGAAGAGGAGCACTGCAGGAGGCCTTCAAGAGGAGCTGCAAGACAATGAGGAAGATCTAAAGAGGAAACAGAGTCCCACTCACACTGATGCCTGCAGGCTAGAAAGGAGATTCTGTGAAACACAATATTTGTATTTGACTAAGATCACACCAGTTGGTGAAACAGTGAAGTCGAGATTGAGCCCAGATTTGACCTTTTCATACAACAATTTAGCTATTAGAAGGGTATATTTTTCTAACATTTATGTTTAATGTTTTGTTATCTAGGTAATGAAGGGCTTGATTATAGGGTGGCTAACAGGGAGAAGCCATATTTCATTTTGGGCCATTATGCCTAGCGTTATTATTTATGTTGTTGTTATCGTTACATACTTAAGCATATTGAAGTATATGATCTTTTCTCTATCTTTTCTTCACTCTACTCTGAAACAATCTACCCTATGCCACTGCACCCTATACCTCTTTTCTCCACTCTGTGCTACTCTACGCCACTGCAATCTATGCTGTACCACTCCACTCTACACCACGCCACTGCAATCTATGCTGTACCACTCCACTCTACACCACTCTACTCTTCAGCACTCTACACTATGCCACTGCAATCTCTGCTATTCTACTCTAACAATTGCACACTACACCCCTGCACTCTTCCAGCACACTCTTCACCACTTTACTCAAAACCAATGCACTCTATGCCACTGCACTCTATGCCACTATACAATAGACCACTGTACTCTGCGACCCTCTAATCTGCAACTTTGCACTCTCTGCCACTGAACTCCACGCCACTCTACTCTGCACCACTGCACTCAATGCCACTGTACTCTTTTATGCACCACTGCACTCTAATCTACTCTACACCACTCCACTGTAGGGCACTTCACTCTACTTTGAAATCATCTCCTCTATGCCACTGCAATCTACGCAACTCCACTCTATGTTATGCCAGTCCAATCTACCCTTTACCACTCCAATGTACCCTGCGCCACTCCAATCTGATCTGCACCGCTCTATGCTACTGCACTCTACATCACTATGCTACACTCTGCAACAATCTACTCTTCACCACTATACTGTACTCTGCAGCAATCTACTCTATGCCACGGCACTCTATGCAACTCTAATCTACTCTGCACCACTGTACTCTGAGCCACTCTTCTCTACTCTGCATCACTCTACATCACTGCACTCTACACCAGTGTATTCTATGCCACCCTACTCTACACCACTGCCCTTTATGACACTCTACTCTGCAACACTGCACTCTGCCACTGAACTATACTCCTCTCTACTCTGCACCACGGCACTCTACTCTGTACCGCTCAACTATATGCCACTCTACTGCACTCTACACCAATGTACTATATGCCACTACACTCTATGGCACTCTACTCTGCATCACTGCACTCCACCACTGCACTCTACACCAGTCTACTCTACCTTGCACCACTCCACTCTACCATGCACCGCATCACTCTGACACAGCACTCTGAACCACTGCAATCCATGCTGTGCCACTCCACTCTGCGCCCCTCGACTCTTCACCACTCTGCGCTACTGCACTGTACGCTAAACCAGTGCAGTCTTCACCAATGCACTCTACACCACTTTACTCAAAACCAATGCACTCTATACCACTACACTCTACACCAATCTACTTAACACCACTGTACTCTATGCCACTTCACTCTAGACCACCCACCTCCACTCTATGACACTTCACTCTGACATTACACTCCATGATACTAGACTCTGACACTCTATTCCATTAAACTCTAACACTTTCTCCACTCTGTAACTCCCTACACAACTCCCTATACGCCACTCCATTCCATTTTACTCCACTCTGTGCCACTCCACACCACTCTATGCCACTTCAATCTACGATACTCTACTCAACGCCACTGCACAACCCTCTGTGCCACTCCACTATACAACAATGTACTATGCTCACTGTAACACTCTACCCAACTTTCTCTTTGCCACTTCATATTACTTTACTTCACTCTACTACAGTTCACTCTTCTTTATGCGTTTCCACTCTAC
The DNA here is from genome assembly GCF_031143425.1 of Pleurodeles waltl. Taxonomy (NCBI): domain Eukaryota; kingdom Metazoa; phylum Chordata; class Amphibia; order Caudata; family Salamandridae; genus Pleurodeles; species Pleurodeles waltl. Next base: position 339,878,362 of record NC_090445.1, read on the forward strand.
GACACTCTGCCACTCCACTCTGTGACACTCTATTACACTCTGACACTACTCCACTCTACTTTATGGCATTGGCGCTTGATTAGAGATTCAGATCTCCGTTGATTGCCTTCTCACTCATATGAGACGTGAGTCAGATTTATCTTCGCCATTTTGGTTACAAGCACTCTGTAATCCTTTTAGCTCAAGCTTAACGAAGGCTTAGGATGATCCTGATACTTGTCTAGGGGATTGAAATATTGTCGGCCAAAGTACCTTGACTTGAATTTGTGATATTGTACATAAGTTGGCATAAGCATAGGCACTTTGAGCTAATTACTTCTTGATTCACTATTTGAGTCATTCTTGTAAAAGTCGGTGTATAAAAGCTTGTAAATCATTATTGTGGATGCTAACCTTGTAGGAAAGTAGCCTCTTTCTAGCTTGGTTACCCCCACTTTTGGCCTGTTTGCCAGTGTGTTTGAGTGTGTCTACTGAGATCCTGCTAATCAGGACCCCGATAGTTATGCTCTCTCCCTGAAATAATGGTTGTTGCATACTGGTAACCCAGTATTTCACCCAAAATTGGCATACTGGTGCCCCCTTATAAGTCCCTAGTATATGGTACTTAGGTACCCAGGGCATTGGGGTTCCAGGAAATCCCTATGGGCTGCAGCATTTCTTTTGCCACCCATAGGGAGCCCATGCAAAGGCTTCTGCAGGACTGCCATTGCAGCCCGTGTGAAAAGGTGCATGCACCCTTTCACTGCCAGTTACACTGCACCAGGTCACTTATAAGTCACCCCTATAGCAGGCCCTCCAGCCCTGAGGGCAAGGTGCAGAGCACCTGTGTGTGAGGGCACCCCTGCACTAGCAGAGATGCCCCCATGACCTCCAGGACCATTGTCCCTGACTTTGTGAGTGCGGGGATGCCATTTTACACGTGTACTGGAAATAGGTCACTACCTATGTCCAGCTACAATAATGGTAACTCCGAACATAGGTATGTTTGGTATCAAACATGTTGGAATCATACCCCAAGGGTTTTGCAAGCATTGGTTGTATGATTTCATGCACTCTGGGGGCTCCTTAGAGGACCCCAAGTATTGCCATTCCAGCCTTCTGAGGTTTTCCAGGCAGCCCCAGCTGCTGCCACCTCTCAGACAGGTTTCTGCCCTCCTGTTGCTTGAGAAGGTCAAGCCCAGGAAGGCAGAACAAAGGATTTCCTTTGGGAGAGGGGTGTTACACCTTCTCTCTTTGGAAATAAGTGTTACAGGCTTGGGAGGGGTAGCTTCCTTCCCCAGGCCACTGGAAATGCTTTGAAGGGCACATTTGGTGTCCTCCTTGCATAATCCAGTATACACCGGTTCAGGTACCCCCAAGTCCCTGCTCTGGCACGAAACTGGACAAAGGAAAGGGGACTGGCCACTCCCCTGTCCATCACCACCCCAGGTGTGGTGCTCAGAGCTCCTCCAGAGGGTCCCTGGGTTTTGCCATCTTGGATTCCAAGTTGGCAGCGAACTCTGGGAGCACCTGAGTGGCCAGTGTCAGCAGGTGGTGTCAGAGCCGTCCCCTGATAGGTGCTTACCTGTTTAGCTGACCAATCCCCCTTTCAGGGCTATTTAGGGTCTCTCCTTTGGAAGGTTATTCAGATTCGGATTGCAAGACTCCAGAAGGAATTCTCTGCATCCTTTACTTCACCTTCTCATCTAAGAAATTGCATCTGGACCCTCCAGGAACTCCACAAACTGCAACAAAGAAGCAAAGACGACTTCTGCAACATTGTATCTTCAGCTCTTGCCAGCAAATGCAACTGTTTCCCAGTCGTGCATCCTCAGAGGACAACCTGTCTTCAGCCTGCACCAGAAGAATGAAGGAATCTCCCTTGAAGTGAAGGAGTCACTCCCCTGCTTCAGCAGGCACCTCTCTGCAATGACGACCATCTGCGTGGGTCCCCTCTCCTGACGAGTTGCATGGATCCTGCATCACGGGTGGTGGACTGAAGTGGTCCTGATGGTCCTGACGTCCCACTGTCCAACTTTGGTGGAGGTAAGAGCTTGCCTTCCCATCCAAGACAGTACCCCTGTGCACCACGTGTTTTTCAGTTGCCAAAGCTTGTTGGCATCACTCTATGAAATTCTTTGTGCACAATGTAGCTCCGGTCCCCAGCACTACTTCCTGTGATGCACAGCTTCCTGAGTGGTTCTCTGGCGGCGTTTTTTGTGCTGCGTGGGCCTCCTTTTGCAACTCCTTTGTCCCCATGCTGGGGGACTTCTGTGTGCGCTGCCTGGTCTTATGTGGGCTCTGTGAGTTGCTGAGAGCCCCCTCTGACTTCCCCTCCTGGGTAGAGTCCACCAGGTTCCTCCTGGTCCCGGGCAGTGCCATTTTCTGCTAACCGTGAGCTTTGCGTGTGGCAAGGCTTGTTATCGGAATCCAGTGACACAAACCACACTGCAATCATCCATCCGGTGTGGGATATCATCTGCACCAACCAGTAACCGGCATTCATCTTCTTGGGTGCAGTACAGACTGTTGTTCTTCACCAGTGGTTCTTCTTTTGCACCTTGATTTGGGTTAGCAGGGGCTCCTGTCCTCCCTGGACTCTTCTGGGCTTCTTGGACTTAGTCCCATTCTTCAACAGGTCTTTAGGTCCAAGAATCCACCCTTTGTGTCTTGAAGTCTCTTCTGGTTCTTGCATTATCTTCTTTCTCGTGTTCTTGTGTGTTCTAGGAACGTTACTGTGATTTACTCCTGCTTTCCTAGGCTCTGAGGTGGGTTCTATTACTTACCTTTGGTGTTTTCTAACACTCCCAGCGCCCCTCTACACATCACACTTGCCTAGGTGGGAAACCGGCATTCGCATTCCATTTTCTTAGTATATGGTTTGTGTTCCCCCAGGCCCATTTCTAACCATTGTGATTTTCACTAATTGCACTGTTTTCTAACTGTACAGCTATTTCTGCTTACTAGTGTATATAATTGATGTATTACCTCCTAAGGGAGTATAGTCTCTATGGTATTTTAGGCATTTGTATCACTAAAATAAAGTACCTTTATTTTTGTAACACTGAGTATTTTCTTTCATGTGTGTGAGTGTGACTACACTGGTATTGCATGAGCTTTGCATGTCTCCTAGATGAGCCTTGGCTACAGCTACCCCTAGAGAGCCTGGCTTCTAGAAACTGCCTACATTTCACTAATAAGGGATAACTGGACCTGGTATAAGGTGTAAGTACCATAGGTACCCACTACACACCAGGCCAGCCTCCTCCAAACCACTGTACTATATAGGTTATTTTTCACATTTTTCTTGTAATTGGTGACTTTGGGTCATCCAGATAACTTGGGTAGTGGCCGAATACTAGTCTTTCTCGATTTTCCCTGTTGATGTTTTCCCACTACATTTGATCTTTTATATTTTGATTGAATAAAAGCATGAAACATTCCATTTGCATACTACTTTAATATCATTGTTTATGGGAGTGGTGTTGCATTTTATTCAAGGGACCCCTGTTCCTTTAAAGTTAGTTTACTGCTCCATTCTAGAACACTCTACTTAGTCCATGACACTACGCCACACCAGTCAACGACACATCATTCTCCTTTATGCCATTAACTTCGAGACGTGCTGAATAGTAGTCTTACTAGTGTACAGCATGGCTAAAACACATTGGCAAAGGCAATAGAACTTGCATAGGCGAGACCTATTGGCTTTGCCAATGCTTGTTTATAAAGTATGAACTTCAAGGTGACTTGTAATATCCTTATGTACGCAGGGGGCATTTTACTCCATATAATACATGGTCACACCACCAACTTTCCCACAAACCACTTAAAACCTTAGAGCATAGATTCTGTCATTCCAAGCTATTAAGGTAGAGCAGAAGAAAGAAAAGCAACATTCCATTTTTTGCTTTAAACAGCTACATTAATTATGCTCTGTGACCTGATCTGCCTTTCACCTTGGCTGCTAGCTCTGGCAGAAGGCACTGTAATGTCAGAACTCGACTGTAATAAGCCTATCATAGTCATTTTCTGATGTCTTTTCTTTATAATCAGTGAATGCCTTTTTCTTTATACGCAGTGACTTGGTGCATCACAAACAGCCGATTCTAAAGAAATTAGTGACTGCAGTTTATACAGAGATGAGAGAATCCATGTTTATGTAGCCTGTAACTCCAAGAGCTTCTTCAGTTGAAATGCTTCTAGTTATGACTGATGTGGAGCTGAGCTACCCAAGATCGCACACAGGAGTAGACGTGTTATTAGAACTATTGTTTCTGAGCACAGTTTACAACTGTTGTACCTAATCGCTTTTGATATCTCCAGTGTGGTTCCAATTGGCATGAGGCGAAGGGCATGATGGGTGTGGGGCACAAAGTGTATGTTCTTCCTTTTTACCCTCCTACCTTTATTAGCTTGGTGCATGAAGATGCAAGGTTAATCAACATGTTATTTTCACATTTTAGCTAATTACTTTGTGAATGTAAATAACAATTAAAGATACTTTCAGACTGTGAAAACATGCCTTCCTTTCTCCCTATTTCACTTCCAATATATATGATTGTGTATATTTATCGGAGCCTGCAGTTCGTAAACAACGAGCGATTTGTATAGGGTTGATTGAAAGTCCCCAAGGCTGTCCCTGTCCCCCCCAGAAATGTATTGTCTCCTACGCCCCTGGTGGTAATCATGGATTTGTTTTGATGATACTTGATATGTGAATAAACTGCGGACGTTTTTGCACCAACCAGGTCTACCAAGGAGGGTAAAGTGCACTGGGCAACGACCAGGACCTGCGGAGGGGCACTCGGTCATCTGGGAGGGATTATCTCCAGTCCCTCACAGCACAGTCAACAAGGACAGCAAGCACTCTCTAAGAGGGGAGCACTCGAAGCCATAATATGTGGTCTCAAGCAAATTAACGTGGAGGCTGCTAAATAGCACAGGGGAATGTCCTGCTCATTTAGGGAAAAGTAAAACCTACGGTGACATCAAAGGAGATGAGCTCGGACTAGCGGCGCGTTTTCCGCAGAGCCATGCGGGCTCTCCGGGGACACGCAGGGGGCGTTGCATGGGGTACCTGTGCCTCAAGAGACGACTGATGGAGGGAAGAGGGCAGGCGAGAGAGAAGCAGGTCCAGCCTAAGGAGGACAAGGGAAAGGAGGGAGGGATTGGAGCGGGCGGTGTGTAAGGGAAGGGGGGACAGAAAGGGCATCGGAGGGACGAGGGAGAGACAGCAGCAGGAGAGGCAGAAGGGCTTCAAAAGGAGAGTGGGCCCTGGAGCAAGAGAAAGAAAAGACACGACCAGGAGGGAGTAAGAGAAAGCGAGGGAGACGGGTGGCAGAGGGGGGTATGTGAGTGCTAGATAACAAGAAGAGACAGCAGGAGGATGCGAGCGAGATGAAAAAGGAAGAAGAGAGGGAAGACAGGCAAAGAAGTAGGTACTCGAGAAAGAGAAGTGCGCACAAGGAAGAATGAAACATAAAACCTTAAGAGAACTCAGGGTGCTACAGAGAAAGAGAGACACGACCAAGACTTCAGAATAGGGAAGGGGAGAAGGGGCTGAGGAGAAAGAGAAGGCACGGAGAACGTGAAGAGGTGACATCGGGATACTGCAGACGAGACAGCTGACAGGGAGGATGTAAATGTAAATTAGCACTTGTATAGCGCACTACTCACCCGTTAGGGTCTCAAGGCGCTGTACTCATACCGCTATGGAACCCCTCCTGGCTTTTCCCTGTGAGGCGCCGACTCCTGAGCACCCCCAGGGTGAAGCCAGGCATCCAAGCGCTGTTGGGACCGTTGTGGAGATTAAGCAAGCTATTGCCCAGAGTTGCAGAGTGGGACCCATGAATTAGATTAGGCACCGAGGCGAGAATTATCTGGTCAAGGGGAATTGAGCCCAAGACCTGCCGAAGCGGGACTTAAACCCTGGTCTTGAGCCAGATCTCTGCTTCAGGGTCTGCCGCTCTAACCATTGAGCCACACTTCCCACTAATGATGAATAGGTGAGTGGGGGTGAGAGAGAGAGAGGGGGAGTGTAGAAGTAGTGAGGCACTGACATTAGGCACAAGTGAGAACAGTCCCCGGTGCGCGCTCCCCCGTCGCCTCTTCGGACGGATGCTCCTGTCCTCCCTCTCTTCTCTGCCTGCCACCGCCCCTCCCCTTCCTCACTCCCTCCCTCCCGTGTCCTCCTCCCTCCTCTCCGCCTCCACTGCATCTCACTGCCGCCAGTCTCTGGCTGCAGTACCTGCACACCTCGCGGTCTCTTGGAGCGGGGTACACCTCCGTCCAGCCCTGACGTGTCCATCACCCCAGCCCTCACCTCAACCCACCTCCGGCCCTCCGCACCGCACGTACCTCCAGCCTACGTCTCACGTCTGCTCTAGCCCACACTACACCTCATCAGTCCCGGATCTACCCGTCCCGCCTCCGGTCCGTGCTCCCCACTACACCTCACCTCGGGTCCACACCTCGCCGCAGACCAGCGCTCAGCCCCGGCCCTCTCGCCTCTCTGCAGCAGTGTCACCTGGCCCGCGCCCCTGTCCCCGCTTACTGTCCGTGCCTGTGGAGGAATGTCTCATCTCTCCAGCGACACCCCTGTGTGAACAGGTGCCCCTCTGGGGTCCCTCGCCCTTCCAGGTAAGGAGAGCTCTGTGCGCCAGTGCGTCAGTCCGCGCGCAGAGGCAGGTTATCCGGCAATGAAAAGAATGTGATTAAACGAAGCGCACTGAAGCCAGTGCTTCCCGGCGCCGACATTAGTGTTGTGTAACCTAATGGTAAGGAGGGACAGAGCGTCTACCAGCGAAAGTTGACATGGTGAGATATAGCGCGGTTTGTCACAGAGGCTGGTTTGTCAAGGTGCTTGAAAGAATGTGATCTTATGGAGCGCACTTATGTCGAAGGTTACTAGTGAAAATCGGACACGTAAATATTGTATGCAGAGGTGAAGGATTTGAGGCACCGAACTGAAGGTTATCATATAGCGCACAGAGGAACTGAGATGGAGTTGATCTTAGAGACAGCACAGAGGCAGTTTTATAGACATTGTAATGGACGTGGTGTCATATGGAGTCCACGAGCTGGGGCTTTCAGGCACTGAAATCTATCTATCTATCTATCTATCTATCTATCTATCTATCTATCTATCTATCTATATGTGTGTGTGTGTATATATATATATATATATTTATATATATATTTATATATATATATATAGAGAGAGAGAGAGAGATTCTAGGCAGGGACCTTAAACATTGCTAAGGCACTAGGCACTCACGTCAGGTGGGAACTGATAATGGAGAAAAATTGAGGTGTACATTCCTACAGAGCGAAGGTCAGAGAAAACGGGATCACAGATTGGTGTTCAGAGGAGAATGGGGTCATAAAACATGAACATGAGCCCCGCACGCGGAGTCAGGGTCCGCGCATTTTACCCTGAAATTCTCGTGAGCTGTGTTTGACGTTCTTTGTTGCTGTGTTTTGTAACACGCACTGTCGGTCGGGAAATCTGTTTTTGTTATACGGTATTGTGTTTGTAGATGAGTTTTGTTAAGCCACCCACTGTCTGTGTACCATATTACTCCACTCCCACATCTGTACCATGACCAGTGCCAATCGCACCCTATGCCCACCTGTCCGCTCTCTCTCCCAGTGTCACAGCTAAACTTGGTAAACTGCTCCCGCCCCCAGGTCTCTTCTGTGTCATAACCTCTGACCATCCCCATCCCTTGGCGGAAAAGCAAACTTTCCTATAGTCGTGACCCCCGACCCGGCCGCTGCTAAGGAGGCGGTCGCTGGCGCTATGTTAGTCCCGGTGCAAAAGTGCCCAACTGACAGAGTTTAGTTACTGAAAGGGACACTCCTGGAGTTGCCGGGCGCCCTTTCCATAGCGCTTACGTTCAGCCTGCCTTCTGAGATGTGCCGTCCCCTAATGTATCTCAAACTGCCCTTCTCAGAGCGGCCCCATCTTGCGAGCCTGATCCAAACCTCCAGCTCAGGTAGGGATGTGTGTGATGACCCCAGTGTCGCACTTGCTCCTAAACTGACCCCAGTCTGCCCATCTATTGGAAACCAGCGCCAACATGCCATGTATGGTGCTTTCCCCCTAAAAACTGCCCTCCCGCTGGCGGTGTCTCGGTCCTTCACCTGAGTGTCCGTTCTGGACTCCAGGGCTGAACATACTGCATGGCAGGCGTCAAACTGCCCGGCGTGATCAGCCGGCTCTATCCCTTTGGTGCAGCCCCTTTCCGAACTGCAGCCCCTATTGCGGTGCCCGCTGCCTGTCCCATTTGAGCCTCGTTCACGGAGGCTTAGTCATTCCCTGCAGTGTCATTTGAAAGGGTTTGAAAACTCCAGAATTCCTCTTCTCCGCTAGCGGTTTCCCTTTTGGCCACGCTGGCTCCGGTGTGTGCTGTTAAACGCGCCGGCAGGGCACGGAGATGTAAACAGAGCGCCCGTGCGCCGGGAGATTCATTGGCTGCGGGATTTGTAATGCGCCAGCATGTCCCGCGCGGGGCCTCGGGGCGCGTGGCGCAGTGAGGAATGGCGCAGGTGCGCTGCGCAGACGGGAGAGCGGGCGAAGGGCGGCATGTGGGAAGCTTCAAGGCGGGAAGAGCAGACGGATTTCGAGTAAGAGAGACCAGAGAATAGATGTGCAGAGGCACAGAGAGGGAGACGGGAGAGCGAGACAGAAGAGAGGGAGGGAAAGACTAAAGGAAATGGAGAAGACGGAGTGGGGGGTGTTGGGGTAACAGAGGAGAAGATGAGGTAACATGAGAATACAGAAAGAGGGGAGAGAATGGAGGTGCGGGACAAATGACACGGAAGAGGGATAAAACGCGAAGGAGAAAAATAAATGAGTGGAGAGGAGAGTTCAAAGAAGAGGAGGACACGGAGCAAAGTGATGGCGAGGAGGGGATATCAGAGATGTGGAAAGAGAGGGAGTGTTACAGGATACGAGGGAAGAGAAATGATGATAATAAACCAGAAGAAGAAAGAGCGGAAAGAGTGGTCCAGACAGAGAGAAAGGAGGAGAAGATGAGAGAGAAATGAGAGAACGTGGACCAGAAGATGAGAGGGGAATGGAAGAAAATAAACTGGAAGAAGAAAAGAGACAGGAAAGAAACAAAGTAGCTAGTGTGATGAGGACAGAAAAAAGAAGTAGGAGAGGAGGGAGAGAGGAAGAGGCTGCAGGAAAGTGAGCAAGAGAGACAGCGGAAACAAAACGAAGAGAGAAAAGTGTATGTAGGGGCGGAAAGTGGGGGAAGAGAGACAGGAGACGAGAGACGGAGAAAGGGTGAGAGGTAGAAAGGTGAAGCGAGGAAAATAAGAGAGGGCAAGTAGATAAGGAGCAAGAGATAGACGAAGAGGCTGAAAGGAGACAGAGAAAGAGTAGGAGGGAACGAGGAATAAAATAGTTGAGAGAGGAGGACATGATAAGAGGAGGCGAAAAAATGAAGGGAGAGTGTGTTAGAAAAAGGGAGACGGAAGAAGGGGGAAGAGAATGCTGAGCGGAGATACACAAATAGGAAGGGGGAGGGGACAGGAGTGGAGGAGAGAGATAATTCACGAAGAGGGAGACAGAGACAGAAGGTGAGAGAGGGAGGGATGGAGAAAGAAGAGGGACAGAAAGAGAGGCGAGAGAAGGGGACGAGTTAGGGAGAGAGGAGAAGAAACCGGAGACAAAGGCCAAGGATGAGAAGAAGGAGAGAAGAAAGGAAGAGAGGAATGGGGGGCGTGGAGCATGGCTGTGAGGAGAGATGAAGGAAGAGCGAGTCCGGGGGAAGAGAGGCGGAAAAGGAGAAGGAAGGAGAATACGGGATAAAGGCAACACGTGCCAAGACATGATGGATGAGAGGACGGAACACCGAAGCTGTGTATGGCGCTAGAGAGACAGGGAGGAGCGGGAGAAACGAGAGAGGAGCAGACGTGACCCGAGGGAGAGGGCTGCAGATTGGAAGGAGGGAGAGTAAAAGCAAGAAACGGGAAGAGTGAGCAGAGGGAGGAACATGAGTGCGGGGCAGATGGGAAGCAGGACAGCGGGGGGAGGGAGGGGGGCGGTACAAATAAAGACCATGAAATAAGAGATGAGTGATACTGAGGGAAGAGAAGGACAAGGGAAGACAGAGTGAGAGGGGAGGTAGAAAGGAGAGGTGAGGCGAGGGCGAAAAAAGAGAAAGTCAAAGGAAATGGAAGAGGGGAATGAAGGGAACTGAAAGGAGAAGAAGAGAAGAACACGGGAGGAGAGACAGAGGGGGGAAAAGAATTATGAAAAGAAGGAACTAAAAGAAGAAGAGAGGAACCAGGGAGGAGACAGAAAAAGAATAACGAAAAGAAGGAACAGTAAGAAGAGGGGAGAGGTCTGGTGATGGCCGAACAAGATGAAGGTAGAAAAAAGGAGAGAGAGGAGGAAATGCAAACAAGAAGCGAGAGGAGGATTAGAACAGAGCTGGAATGAAAAGTAAAGAAGTGGAACGAAACGACTGCAGTGACAATGAAAATTGGGCGAGGGAAATAGGGAGCGCATAATTGATGCAGTGCATAGATAACGAGATAGATGGGGAGAATGACGGAAGAAGAAAGAAAAAAGTGAAAGAGAAGGAAGAAAGAAATGAAGAAGAAAAGGAAGACAGAGAATGGAGAGGAATGGAATGGAGAAGGTGGAGTGAAAGGACGAATAGAACGCCTACAAACAAGGGAATAAGGAGGGGGTAGGAGGGATGGACACGAGGCAAGAGAGAAGAAGAGGGAGAAAAGAAGACAAGGAAAGAAGAAATGATGAGAAGAAGATTGAACCAGGAAAGAAGAGAGTAAGACAGATGAGGAGAAAAGAAGAGGAAACACGTGGAAGATGCAAATAAAACGAGAAATGGAGGAAGCCTGGTGAATAGATATGATATGTATAACGGATAGCGAAGGGTATGCTGTTATGGAACACATTAAACTGGTATCCAGAATGTAGGTTGAGTCAATCCAATATTGCACTGGGCATGCCTGACACCCATAAGCTACACACAATACTTCTGACAGTCACAGAGCATTGCCTAGGAAACAGACATTCTACATAGGTTCGGTCATGCCCTGCACTGCAGGATTACTGGGCAGTAGTACTGTCCAGTGCAGGAAATATTATTTGAGCCACATCCGAACTTCAAGATCAAGTATGCTAGGTCTGATGAAAAAATCTGAAAAAACGTAAAGAAGCATGCAGGTTTGTAGACCCTGCATATATTTTGGCCAAACAGCTTTAGAATTGATCAGGAAGAATGAGTAGACTCCCCGTACTGAACTAGGGCAAAGAGAACTAGAGAAAGGGCATGGGGCAACTACCAACTATAAACGTTAGAAGAGCAGGATCACAACCCCACCGGACAGAATGGAAGAATTCAGGACAATAATAGACCACATGATAAATGTGTAAAAAGGTTAATAAGAGACAACAGCTACCTCAGCCACTCTCACACTCAAGCTATTCTATGCCTCTATTTACCATCAGAGTGGCCACTCCACTTTCATCCTCTTCTCCATCACATGGACACAGGGAAGGGCGAAAACACTAGTTCACAATAGAATCCACCTTTTCGGTGTGGTCGCCCTGGATTGTTCGACTGTCAATTTTGTTGGCTTTAGAACTCTGTGCCCTTTAACCCTTCTCACTGGTAGTAAAGGTCCTTACCTCTCCCTTTAAACATGGTTGAAATGGCATACTCCTAGCTGGAATATTCAACTTTCCTATAGGTTCCTACTATATGGTACAAAATGTACCCAGAATCTAGAAGTTAAATGTTACTTGTAGACAGCAGTATCGATTGTGACATCCACTACATCCATGGCAGTGCCTGCCATTGTAGCTTGAATTCAGCAGTGTAAAAAAGTGCAATTTTATGTGTCCAAAAAACGTTTTGATACATTGAAATCTCCTCTTTCTATATTAATATATCACCTCCATGTAAACCTTGTAGTCCAGACTACTTAAAAGTAGGATTTGCATACATTTAATATTAACATGTCCTTACTGTGCACCAGCACCCAAAAGCTATTTTCCACTATGGCAGGCCTAATTGACCTGTCTAGAAAACCACAGTACAGATTAAAACCCTAATATTGTATCTCTGGAAAGGAACTAGCTAGAAAAATAATTAAACACCTAATTTATTAGTTATTACAAATTCTATTCAATGGAGAAGTTGAATTTATAATAAATATTAAGGAAAAATAACTTTTAGAAAGTTGCCTTTTTACTGCCTGGAGTTCCTGGAGGCTAATTTGCATTGGCTCTCCCGTGCCTCCCAGCTAGTAACTAGCCTTCAATAGGTGTGAATAGATGTGTAAAGGAGGGTGTCCTGAATGAGCACAGATGACTCTTCTGAACTCTACAGAATATGTAGGTTGGGGCTTTCGGCATCCTTTTGACACTGTAGTGTCAGGTCCTGCTTGAGTGCCAAATTTTGCTTGACAGTTCTGCTGGGTTCACCTATAACTATGGGGTACACTTGAAAGGGGAGAGACAGGATGCCTAGACAGCTCTTGTCGATCTGCTGTCAGGATAAAGAAGGACTCTGCTCTTTTACTACTAGACTGCTGCCTCTGGTTTTACATTTATCCCTTGGGGCACAAATGAAAGGGAGAGGCCTGAATGTCAAGGCAATTGTTATGGATCAACAGTCTGGTTGCTGTAGGGCTCTTCTTTTCTCCTACTGACCTCTGTCTCTGGGTTTATGTGGGAACAGTGACTGCCTCAAAATTGATTTTAGAGTTAGATGTGGGAGAACACTACGATTACCATAGTAATCTCCCCATACACCTCTTCAGCCCTCAGAGTTCAAGTTTAATGTGGCCAAAAATGTTCACCATCTTGAACATCTCTAAAGTGGGTAGGGTTGGCCATCAGTCACTTATACTTCATGATTAGGGCATGACCAGGAGTCAGCCCCACCTACTAGTTAGTGCCAGGTATAAATGTAGCACGTCCAGGCACCCACATCAGAACACTTCTGGACCTGTGTAAGAACAGAAGAGGACTGGACCTGCTATTTGTGACCAGAGGGTTCCTTAAGGACTGGACCTTTTCCATCTTATACCCAGGACAAATAACTGGACTGCAGAGATCAGTTGATTGGCCTCCTGTGTGACTAGAGGGCCACAACAAGGGGCAAGAGGCCTTTTTCTTGGAGGAACCTAGCTGACCAGTGACAACTAGATGAGAATGGACTCTGATGTTGGCCTCTGCCTGACACCCTGTGAATGTCTAAGTGTCTCCCTCGAGGTTCTAAAGTGCTTTAGAAGTGTACACCTGTGGTTTATTGGGACTTGTAGCACTAAGTCAGTAGGTAACATCTTTCACTAGGATGAACCTGGTTGGTGTATCTGACTAGGGGTGGGCTATAAATGCTCCTCTGTCAGCGGAGTTGGCAGAGTTTTATGTGCAAAGCAGAGTTCTGGACAAATTCGCTGACTGCCTCTTGGTGGATTTTTTTCTTGCATGCAGTTTGCCAACGGTAAGTTGGCAAGCGCGATCGAGAATTGACATCCCTTAGAGCAATTTTTGGGTGTAAGGACAGCACCAGGTGAGATTTTCCCAAAGCGGGCAGTAGCAGGCAGTCATAACCATTCGTGTTGAGAAAGCTGCCACTTGAGGCAAAAATCTACGCAAGCAGCAGCAAAACCAACTCGAGCAGAGGCACCCTCCGGCACACTGTGTGGTATAATTTGTGTTGATTTTTCAGTGCAGAACAAGCTGCTGGCGTTAAAAAATCAGCTCTGGCAGAGTGATATGCCAATTTCTGTCCACTCATGCGATTCAGCGTATTCTCGCTGAGTTTTCATGTAAGTTTGCGGAATTCTGCAGAGTGAAACTCCATGACTTCTGTCCATCCCTGTATGTGACCCATGTTCCAAGGCGGTCAGCCTAAAATTGCACCAAGATCCCAGTCTACTGCGACTAGTGACTATTATTTGAGCGATGTGGTTTTAGGCGATTTTATTTATTGACGTTTACTCTATCTTTCTAACTCACTGTGAGGATTTTAGTGTTTTGCATTTTGACTTTATTACTGTTTTGGTACTGAATACATTCTTAACACATTGCACTAAGTTAAGCATGTCTGTGCTATAGGTACCAGATTTTGAGCTCAGCTTAATTTAGTGACTTTTACGGTTCACGCTGACAAGGGCATGAGGTGGGCTGTCTCCCACCCCAAATAATAATTACATTTCTAATAAACTTGCCCTGACCACAATATGCCAAAAGTGTGTTTAAATGCATTTGTATAATAGATGAGATTTGAAATCTGCGGAACAACAAAAACTATTTAATCAAAAAAATCTCCTGTTATTTAGAACAAATGTTTGATGCAAATGGTGAGCACTGGGGCGCTTTACAAATCTTAGGTGCAGTGGTACGGTGAGAAAAAAGTTGGCATAAACACAGCATGTATGAGATGTACTAAATGTTATAGTATGACCATGTATGTAATATGAAAAAAACAATAATAAAAGCGTTGGTAATTACTGGAACCACAATAATGATGACTGGACATTAGATACGGTCTCCTATGAATTTTGATCAAGAATTTTGAAGATATTTGAGTAGCCCTGAGAAAGTCATAGCGATGACTTTTGCTTGACGAAACACGTTACCTAAATCGACCTGGAAAATACATTTTATATATATATATATATATATATATATATATATATATATATATATATATATATATATATATATGTGTATATATATATGTGTGTGTGTGTATATATATATATATATATATATATATATATATATTTTCAAAGTACGTAGATATGATGTTAGTTAAGACTATTGAATATATACTTCCCTATCTGCACTTACCTTTCAATATTTCGATCCTCAATATCTCTAATAAAACTGTGAAATTGTTCTACTACCTTGTTTAGGTTCTTTTTCGCTCCACCACGACAGATCCTTATGATGCTTCAAAATTCATACCATCTAAGGATTTTTGGGATAAGTTGCATTTTTTTCATTGACAGCTTAACAACGTCAGACTTGTTATGGCCCTGCCTGACAAACAGCCAGTGCCAACCTCCAAGATCAGAGAGGTAGCCATCCCCACATCTACTGCCATGTCTATTTCATCCAGAAGAGATCATCTCTGCCCTTGATCAGTTGAAACCAACAGACTCGCTGAGAGACCCAGCACAAGCATAGAAGTAAAAACAACATGCATGCCACTTCCCAACAGTAATACAACCTCTCATTTATCTGTCCATCAAAGAGTCTTTTATTCCTGTTCTTAGACCCAGCTTTTCGCCTGCTACCATCTTGGGAGTGCTGTCTCTGTGAAAAGGCAGCTATCCGTCAGTCACACCAGTCTCTGCACTCTAACTCCATGTTAACTATATCCATTCTAGGTTCCAGCACCTGCAAGGGACTGAAAGTTCTCTTCTAGGCTTCTGGGGTGACGCAATGCAATATTCTTAAGAAGGGAATGCTAGTCTTATGTAGCTGATATTTCCACTGTCTTCGATCAGGATTTTGTTCTTAAGCATTTGTCCAGCTTGTTGAAAGCCTTGGAAGAAGCCATTAAGTATCTCAGTACCATCTACTTATAAGGAGCCAACAAGTTAAATGATGTCCCTCTCTATCTGATCAATCACTGCTGAATTCAGAGTCCTTCATCCACTGCCCTTTTTAACATCTCTGTGTTCCCCTTATTTATTTGGCCACAGATCACACTCAAGTCACACACAGGTGACGCCCACCTCAACATTAGTTTCTGTTAAGAGTGTGTAGACCTGCAGCATCTGCTGTAGGACCCCCCTCACTGGATGATCTCTGAGTTCCTCCAATTGAACCAAAGACAGAACTGGTAGTCATTGGTGCTAATAGTTGGTTATCGCTGCTAGTCCTCAACATTTCCAACATCTTACTCCATCAAAAACCTGCCTTTTCTGTTTAATGTGGAGGCCTCTCTTAAGCCATAAGTTAAGCACTAGTCAAACAATGTTATTTGCAGACCCACAAACTCAAACCTATTTCTGTCTGCACCTTCTCAGAAGAACTGGATATTGATGGTTGATGCACCAATAGTTTGCGCTTCATTTTCGTAAGAATTTTAGCATGAATGTATCAAAAGGTCTAAATATGCCAAATGGACTAAAAATGCTATTGTTCTGGCCACTTTTACCCTGAGGGCCTGAAAGTAAGAGACTACATGTCACCAACCCGTAGAGTCCTGCATTGGCCTCTTTTTCTAGATTGCCTTCAATACCCTGTGAATTGTGTTTAAAAGCTTCCATTAACTCACCTAGTGACAGATCTCCTGCGGAGTCATTCACTGAGTATATGCTAGAGACTTGTGCAGCAATATTAAATAGTCACTTGTGGTCACTAAATAAGACTTCAGCACACAGGGAGGCAGTTTCTTTCAGTAGCGGCCCTGTTACAGTGGAATTAACATCTGACTGACATCAAAGTCTCAACCAGACTGTAAGTTTCAGGAAAAAATATGTTTTAGCTGTTAGGCTCCAGTTAGGCCAGCACTAAGAAACCCCCCTTTGGCGGTGTGTATGCTATAGATGCTGTTATTTACTCATGCTCTATTTGCACATGAATGTCTCGCCATCTTAGAACTGGAAGCAATGCACTTCTACACAAAAGAGTCTAAGAACTTAAAGTTGTCTCATCCTAGTCCTTCCTTTGTGTTGAGGAATGCCCCAGATTTCAACCAGGAATTGCTAGTTCGGGGGATAGAGGAGGCTGCTCTTAGGCCACATGAAATAGCGCCCCACTAACTTGATGATGCCTCGAGGAATGAAGTAAGGTGTCGGCCTCCTGGGAGATGGACTATGGTTGGGGGCACCATCTTGTCACAGTAAGACTGCAGGATCTGCCACATAGAGTGAGCACTGAAAGTGCTAATTTAAGTCGGGTCTCTGACACAGTGGTGGGGTCAATCCTGTCCTAAATCGTTGACAAGCTAGAGCAGCGCTACTTTACCACATTGCATGGTTGTCATGGGTGCTGCAGAAACGTGCTGCATTTAATTGGAAATGTAGCACCATTTGATGGCATCACTAAAATAAACAACAGAACATACTACAGCAACATTACAACACAAAACATAACAGGGCACAACTCAACAAAACAGTCAAAATGGGTATGCGATTTAACAGCCACAATAAACCACAACAACAGAACTTTTTAATAATGTAAGACAAAAGCACAACACAAAAAAACACACCCCAACAAAATGACACAACAAATATTCACAATCAATCATGCCACACATTTCCACCTCCAGAAATCCGCTGAGTACTGTGGGAAACGGTGTTTACACCAATTACTTCCATTCTTACCACGAAGAAACGGCAATAGTGCCAGTCTAAAATGTTGTGATCTGGTCTACGGTCTTAGGGAACGGTGATTCCTGCAACTTAGCTCCTTCTACAACCCCCTGTCTGGTTCCGGATTGGGCAGCCCTACAGTGATTGGTCCCTGGCCCTTCTCTCCCTCAAAGCCCTGCCTGTGTCTTGTTCTCTACCCTTCTCCTATGATACTTCCTCCCTTGGTCTCATTCGCCCTTTCCCTCGCCTGAACCAATGACCCGCCCCCCTCACCCCGGCTTTGTTTTACGTCATCAACACTAAAAGTGTAAGCGACATTCATTAATCCTTCCAGTTGTGTGGCTGTAAGCAGAGCAGGGCTGTCAGCAAGGCCAACAAGGGACGCACGCGCTCTCGGCCTGGTGTTAGCAAATCTGTGCACACGCATGGACGTCGGATGGAACAGGATATAGCTTGGGTGACCAGACGTCCCGGATTTCCCCGGACAGTCCCGGTTTTTAGAGGACTGTCCGGGTGTCCCGACGCTTCTCTTAATTTTAAATAAGTGTCCTGGTTTTTGGGACAAAGGTCAGATCATTAAATAAGTGTCCGGTTTTTGGGACAAAGGTCAGATCATCTAGGGAACCATAAGTTAAAAGTGTGATCGCCTTTAACAGACGCCTACAAAGTATGAAATAATTAAAGTAATTTATCTGTTAGCTTACTGTCATGCAACACAGTCCTGTCCGCTCTCAGTAAAACAATGGAGTGGGGAGCACAGAAGGGTGGGTGGGAGGTCAAATCATAGCTAATTTATATATGTAGACTTGTAAATTGCGTGTGTGTGTGTGTGAATATATATATCTGACCTGTCCCGTTTTTTGCGCCTCAAAATCTAGCTGCTTGATAAAGAGAAGCATTCACAGCGCTGCATACTTTCTTCAGGATGAAGCAGGAGACCAGAAGTATGGCACACGAGATACTTTAGCCGAGTTGTATGTCACGCTCCAACATTTTTAATATATATTAATTGCATTTCAGGCCGCACTTCTGTTGTTTCTTGGTGCTGTAAATAGCAGATGTTACTGTTTCAAACATAACAGCACTCAGTACAGATGTGGTACGTTCCTCTCGGGGTTTTAAGTGGGCCGGGTCCCTATGGGTCTCAAACTCGGTAGTAATTAAAAACAAACATTAAAAAGCCCCCCCCCCCCCCCCCCCCGGACTCTACGTTCATGTCCTTAATTTTTCTGACAAATTACACATCGATTTCTGAACAGTGAATATAAAAAACGTTAAATCAATCCATGTTACCGATTTAGCTCCTATCTATATTTTGCATGTTTTGATTAATTTTGCATTCCCTAATAGTGTTTGCTATTCCATGATGTTGTCTTTCTGTATTTTTTGTGTAGCATATTATTCTTATATAGTGCATGTTTGAACTGAGTCGCCTCCAGGTATTTATAGCGGGTCACGATGGAGAGCTATGGGGAAGAGACTGAAGGCAGTTCGATCTTCCCACAATGCCTGTGAGTGGGTCAAAACGGTGTTCAGAACACATGGCCATCCAATCGTTGGCCTTTCTGCAGAGCACGTAGAGCAATGGTCCTATATTCCAAGTTCTGTGCAAATGTGTAGGAAGGAGATACACAGTTGTCAAAATACCGATAAGGCGAAACTGAAAAAAAACCAATGTTTACAGGGGAATGAGTGTGTTGTGTGTCTTGGGGCTGGAGGGGAGAAGGAGATGGATGAGGGGAAGTGCATTCAGGAGAGGGTTGAAAAGGAACAAGATGAGGTGTATGATATGAAGATGGAGGAGATGTGGAGAGAAAAAGGGTGTACAAGCCTAACAGAGTGAACATAACAGGATTGGCTGAGACCCCCTTCCACAGTCAACCTATTTTATTCACATTTTCAACAAATTTCAGAATTAAAATATTTTCAATATTATTTATTTACAACAAAATCAATGTTGTTACTCATTTATTGTAAGCAACTAACAACCACTGACAAAGCTAATAATCCCAGCTGGTTTTAGGTGTACGTCTGTTGTGGTGTTTTATATTGGATGCAATAAGAGAAAGCTCGGATAAACCAAAATAGAGGTAGGTTTGCACACTCTGGGAATCAGAAATTTAGTTTACTTGTTAAAGCCATCCCCTTTAATTTCATAGGCCATTCCTCTTTTAGAGATCTCCCACTTTTTGCATTCCACTTAAAGCCCTGGTTCCACTGTTGGTAAGTGAGGAGCACCGGTGGAGGTGTGTGCCTTTCTTCTCTGAAATGGAATGACAGTAGTTTAGCTTATACACCAGCTGCTGGTTAGGCAGGGAAAATTATTTACAACTATCTGGTATAAGTGTGGTTTCACTCTGTCCCCCCACACTTCCATCCCACTTCCCTCACCACCATTTCTGTATTATTAAAGGGCTGCTTTTCCCCACTAAAGGCACTGATTTATTAAAAAAGTGGCACAGCGCTGCAACACATTTTGCAGCACCGCATCATTTCAGAAATGCAGGGATGCGCTGTATTTACTACAATACGGTGCACCCAAGTGTTTTCCCTAGTGCATACTGCAGCACACATAGAAGTAGCAAATCGTCATTATTAAATTATTTTTTTATGTGTAGGAAGGGACACCTTCCCGCACATGAACAATCATTAATGACATTTTGCTCTTTGTGTGTGGAAAAGGCAAAAAACAAGGAGAAAAACGAGGAGAAATAATTGTATTTCTCCTCATTGTGCCACTCTAACACCACCTCTGGTGTGGCGTTAGTTTTTTGCGCTGCCTCAGGTTTCCGATTTCTTATAAATCTGGAGCAGTGACAAAATGCAATGGGTGTTGCAGTGGACCTTCCACAGCAACACCCATTGCACGCCCCTTTCACTAAAAGTGATGTGCGTAAAAAGCCATATTTACAAGGAGGCATTAATTCACAAAAAGTGGTTTGACGCCGCTTTGTAAATATGGAGCAGGGCATTGCAAGTGACGTTCCAGTGGCACAGTGCCCTCGTAAATGTGATCCTAATTCTTCAGCCGTCCTTGCCTCTCTCATGACTGTGGTATTCAGCCCCTTGTCAGACCTTTCCGGCCTGGCCCAACCCCCTCACATTTCCTTGCTCCTAAGAACTTGTGCCCCTCTCTTGTGCCCCAGAACATGAGGAGCCGAACAAGAGTAGAGTTTCTTGCCCATCTACCCCTCCTTCCTCACTGTCGCTCTCCGCGACTCACAGGAGCCATGATGTTTTGACATAGCTCTTTGCCAGTCCTGTTTCATGGCCCCATCAACAAAGATAATAAACATGTTATTGCATTGTATATCTACATATAAACTATATTCAATAAAAATGTCATCAAAGGACATTATCTTTGACTACTAAGTTTGATTTTTATTTAACATTTTATGGGAAAATCCACAGCTGAAGTGATGACGTAATGACTGATTCAGAGTTTTGAGGATGGGTTACTCCTTCACAATCAGATTTATTACAAGTATATTATATCCCATGGTACTTGTAATGAGGTGAATGGGCTATCCGTCCCATTTATGACAGAGTACCTGCCTGCCAGGTCTGAAACACACAACACACAGAATTTCACCGGCTATGGTTAGTTATGCAACCACAACAACACCCTCCTCGAATCACCGATGACGTCACAAATGACTTAGTCAATGACATCATTGGTAACATCACATATTACTTCACCAATGGAATCACCTGTAACAATGCCGAAGTATCAAACAATTGCTCTTTTTTGCTGACTGGGACGATGGCATGTATTTAATCTCCGTGGGGACATCAAGAAGTTGATAATGGTGTTGCAGCAGGCAGTTAAAGTGTTTGAGTTATCTCTTTATTGTGAGCATAACTAAAGCAGCCTTTGCCCTCAATAAAACCTCTGCAGGGATATTTAATTGTTAACAATGGTCCTGAAGTCTTCCAAGTGCATTTAATGTATTCAAATATATCTCTCGCTAGTGGCTGTAACCGTAGGAGTTTTATTGTCAATATAATTTCAACAGGGACACCTAGATGTCGACAGTGTTAGTACAGCTTTCCAACACCATTTAATTTCTATGATGATATATTTCTTTGGGGTCTACAACAACCTTACTTCCCTGAACTTGCTCTATGAAGGCATCTAATTGCTGGAAGTCATACTGAAGTATTCCACTAGGAAGGATAGCTATTTCTCGGTGGATAGAATTGTAGCCTGTCTTCTCTGTATGTTTTTATGAGGTCATCTAGTTGTTGACAAGTAGTATTTACATCCTCTAACGTCTTTAAATATCTGTAAAGATTTCTATCTCTCGTAAATGGGACTGCAGCTTCCCTTCATCTCTATCTCTTATGCGTGAGAGCATCTTGTTGCTGACAGTGGAAATGCACCCTTACACGTCCATTAATTGGTTGTAGACATCTTTTACCTGTGAGTGGAACTTCAGCAATCTTTACTCTCCATGGCCAACATTACGTGGGGCCCGGTTAATTGGATTGTGTAATAACTCCTGTTACCGCATATATCACAATTATGCGGTTGTGATAAACATCACCATATCAGACTGCTGATAGATACTTGGGGAAAGGGATCCATTTTTACCAGAACATGTTGTAATTATTAAAATCCGCATGTTATTCCCCAAAAGAAGTAATGATTGGCTGGTATTGATCGCATCCAAAGAATTCAGTCTCAGCGGAGTAGGATTTTATCAGTTGTAATAAATATCACACTTTTTACCTGGTGCTCGTAATGACAGCCTATGTTATCTATATGAAGACACCTAGTGGGCAGCAGTAGTAATGCAACCTTTAGTCATAATGTGACTAAGGCAGACATCTAGTAGGTGTACTTGTATCATTTCCTCTCTTTTTAATGTCTGTGAGGACTTCTAATTTCCAATTGTTGTCCTTGTCACATAAGACACCACCAGGGATGTCTTAATAAGAGCAATGGGAGCAAAATGGCTGCATAGGTAACCATCATGAAGAGTTTGAGTTTTTTAGTCTCATTTAGCCATTTCTAAAACCTACGTTTGCATTCCTTAATGTAATAAATTATTATAATAATTGGTCAGAATTAGGGGCATATGTTTTACTGAAAAGAGTGGCAGTTATTTGTTCTGGTTTTCCACTCACCAGGACAAACCTGTCATCTTTATTGATGTCAGTTGCATGAAAGAGGATCACATTCATCACCCTCAAACACACCCATGTCCCAAATATTTGACTGCCACCACCCATGATGCAACAGCTTCCGCTTTTATGAGGTGTGTCTCCTGTAGGAGCACCACTTGCCCTTATAGTCCACATATGTGTATTTTTTATTTATTCACTTCAGACCATGGACTGTTGTAGATCCAATCGAGTGCAGACGGGCCTCTACTTCTCACGAGCTTCACGCCATTAGAGTGAATTTCATTTCACTTCACTTTCCGGCCCCTTTATGTTCCTCAGTGTCTGAAACGCTCGAACAAAACTACCCACAATACCCAACTCTCAGGCCACAGTAGAATCCGCTTCCCATCTATTCAAACATAAATAAAGAACATTCCCATCTTCTGCCACAGCAAAGGAAGATCCTTGGAGGAAGATTACAGGGTGGGACCACTACCATCATTCCCTCCTCCCTCACGGTCACATCGCAAATCCCACTCAGCATTCAGAGACCCTTAGAAATCCTTAGAACTTTGGGCCTGATTTAGAGTTTGGCACTGAAATAAAAATCCCATGGGATGTAACAGGATTTATATTTCGGCGGGTGGGATATCTGTCACCGTTGTGCCAGAGTAATCCCTCCACCAAACTCTAAATCAGGCCCTTACTCTTGCTACCTAATGAGTTTGCCCAATAATCATTTATTCATGAGGGAAACACCAGTCACTCTCTTACCACCCCATCATGGCTCATCAGATGCTGTTGGAGTAACTACAGGGGGCTAGAGTCACCAGACACAGAGCGCTCAGATTCCTAGCTGGAGCCTGTAATGTACTGGAGTCAAGGCTCAGGGACTGTTGAGAGACTGTCCATTTCTTACTGTGCTTACTTCTTTAACAGATGCCGCTCTCTCAGCTGTCCTTTCAGCCCTAGTCTGGCTTTGCAAGGGCTCTTCGCATTGGAGCATTTAGATCTTCTCCTTCTCAGCCACTTCAAGGCTTGGAGGGGGGCATCAAACACACCATCTTTTCCCTCGTAAGTTCTAACCAGTTTCATGTTTCTCTGAGTTTGGCAAATAAAGAAGACTTGTTCTCAACCATCATAATCATTTTGTGTTTTAGAAAAATGACATAATGGAGGTATGCCCACTTTGCATAGTTTCTTTAACATCCTTTGATGAATGGTTTTAATTTGTGTTTTTTGGGCACATGGCATAGCCTTGATCAATAACCTGCACTCATAGCCTTCCCTAGTACCCTTGTGGAAAGACCTTTGGCCATGCCCTGTGGGGAATGGGCAGAGGGTATGACTTTTAGACGCATCCTGCATTAGGTCTTCCTACCCCAAATCCTGCTTGGCTCCACATTTAGGTATATCCAGGGATACTGAACACAAGGTATTATCTATGGCCAAGTACCCACTGGGCTTTGGCAGGTACCGGATGCAGTGCATGACGTTGGCCCCACTACACACAAAGTTTCTCCACTTTCAGTACTCAGTAGGCATCACCTTGAATAGGTCCAGTGTTCTGGTCTATGAGCATACCAAGTGGGCATAGGGCAAAGGGCAAAGGGTTCAGCCTAGGACCAGGCCCTAAGGCAATCTCTCTAACTTTGATATCTACAGAACACTGCATCTGGCCATAGACACAGAACTTGTTTTTTGCTCGCACTACTCTCCCTCTACCTCGTCCAGTGCCCACTGGGTACATTCTTCAGCTGTGTTTAGTTGAAACTGGCTGTAGCATGTGTCCTTTGACCACACACTGTGTCCTGCCTTCCTTGTCAGTGCGTACTTGCCTTGGTTCCACCATTTCCAGTACTGAGTGGACAGCATTTTGTTTGCCTTCTCACAGCGCATGACCTACTAGACAATGTCCAAAGTGCTTGCCGGACAAGATGAAAGGCTATACTCAGTGAGTACCTGCTGAAGAGTGTTTTGTTGACTATGCACTACATTGTTTCCCCACCCTCAGTGCCCATTCAGCCCCACCTTGGCCAAGCAGGCTCTAATAGGCATAGATGTTGACCTTTAATGATGCCATGGTCGCAGCCAGTGCATACTGAGCTCATGGTGCTACTTTCTGGTATGACCTGTATCCAGTACTCCTATCCAATGCCAACTAGGTACAGCAATTCCTGTGCCCACATGGTACTGGAGACCGGGCATGGCTGTTAAACATAAACTCAAGCTTCCATCCGTGTTACCAACCAGGTACAGTCTTTAGCTGTGCCTATTGGGCCCACAGTGTAGATGAAATCCATACCCATCTGGTATTCTTTAGCTCCACCATGGACCAAGCATGACCCTCTGCAGCATTTTTTGGTTATTGCTTATGAATAATTCCTTATGAGAATATCAATTGAAAATTAAACTATTAGGACTGCTTATATCTTCATTCCATCTGTCCTATCTTCACCCCCACAAAACCTTCCTGGGGGATAGACTTCTTTA
The DNA here is from genome assembly GCF_031143425.1 of Pleurodeles waltl. NCBI lineage: Eukaryota > Metazoa > Chordata > Amphibia > Caudata > Salamandridae > Pleurodeles > Pleurodeles waltl. The sequence continues at coordinate 339,903,274 of NC_090445.1, forward strand.
TAAATACATATTAAATAAAAACATAACTTACACTTTTCCAAGATCAGGTTTGTTTCTAGACTATTTTATGACTTTTTGTCATACAAGAAAAAATTGATTTATGCTTGATTGACAGCATTTATGTAGTGCTCGCCACCCAAGAGCTCTCATTTTATGGTACACATTTTTAGGCCGAGCATAGCAGTGTGCAGGCACTGCTTCCCAAAGTGTTGTTATCTATGTGGACGTTTGACTGCAAATTAACTTCTTTTTTCTTCAGTGACTCTCCTTCGTGCTCGTGACGGCCATGGTGCTTTGAATTGACTTGCTTATTTCAACTGCTTTACTTTTCATTTTCAATTTATGTGGCAAGAAAAGTCCAGTTAGGAATTTACAACGCTAATAGCTCTAACTCGAGACCCACTGCATTGCAGATGCTTGTTATTATTTCTGCTGCTGAAAGTAGTACGAGTAAGTACAGTTTGGTACTGGGAACAGGACATTGCAGAATGTGCAGTGCATACTGGATCTATTGCAAAGTTACTGTAAATTACTAAATATAGATATTTGTTTCTAGGGGAAGGGGCATTTTTCTACTCTTTTGTTGAAACTCTGTCTGGAAACACATTGGAGTGATGGAAACATTAACACAGTTGACATGATAGAAGGAGTATCTTTTGGACTATGAATGTAATACAAATATTGTGGCATATCTAATGAAATACTATAGAATCGCCATTATATATATAGTACCAAAGACAAAAATTAAGAACTATTTTCTGCAATGCACAAATACTTCTTTTGTTCTGTGGAGGTAGTTATAGACGCACTAGAAGGACTATCCTTTGCCATTATGTAGAGTTTCTGTTGTGCTCATAACGATGGGTGGGCCAAGACACTCGAGACCTAGCAAATGGCGGTGGTGAGTGGGTGAGGGGCCCATGTACATTGTGTCAATCAAATGTAAAGAAATTGTTATTTTGTAAAAAGTGTCAGTGAAGTGGGTCTGCAAAGAAAAGTGCAGAAGGCCTCCAAAAGACAAATAGCTGTTAATTTGGTTAATTTTGTGTTTGGATAGAGACGTTTGCCCGGACATACTGTCTGCTTGCCGGTACACACTTCTTCATCCTGAGGAGTCCAGACCCTCTGCCCTATCAGGGGCCAGTTGATTAACAACGAATCAACCAGCATTTGATTGCAAAGCCACCGGTTGAACTGCCCTGTTTAGTAGTGGTGGCGTCTTCTCAGGGGCACTTTTGGTACCAGTAGTAGACGAAGGAAGGGAGGAGGGGGAGGTTAGCAGACTTCTCTGTTTCACTTCCGCTTCCGACATTCAAGCGCAGCATAGAATACGTGCACGTGCATGCGTGAGCACACACATTCAAGCACCTTGAATTGCGCCCTGAGCTCGCAGTGTGTGTTTGTGTGCCTGGGTGCGTGCCTGTGTGTGTGTGTGTGTGTGTGTCTCTAAAAGACAGAGCAGATGACAGGAACCCTGTGACAGCAGTGTTGCTGGACTAGTGTGAGAACCCCCCCTTCCCAATAGTGGTATAAATTAGGGGGATCACTGGATTTCTGGACTGGATCTGGGTCCTGGCTGATTTAGGGAAACATGTCAAATTTGTCCTAGTGTCACAAAAACATAATTCAGCAGCGCCCACACCTTATCTGCAGAAACGGTGCAGCAACATGCGGGCAAAAGGGGACTTTCTAATTTTCACCTCTAAAATGACAAATCTTTTGTTTAATTATCATCCTGGCTAGCGGCCATCTTGAGCCTAAAACCTAGAGGCCAATGCAATGGAGGGAAGCAAAAGCACATAGCTTATCACTTCATAAGTACTTATGAGAAATTATGAGTTGGAGGAAGGTTTTTGACTTTGCTCAAGTCCCCCTCACCCCTCATGTAATGGCATAAACGGTAAGAATGCAAGATTTATCTGTGTGTATTAGTAATTACACAAATAACGATTGAAATGGCACCTACTAATTTATGTTTTTATTTAATTCCCTTAAAGAGCTACTCACCCAAATGTAGGATGTCAAAGCACTAATCACACACAGAGGCAGAATAAGTCATACAAGTGCGTAAATCAGTGTACAGTAAATGTTACCTAAGACAATGAGGTTTTAATGTGTAGGACTCATGTATCGCCTATACTTATATACATTATAACGGAACCCTTCTTTGAAATCTTAGAATAACTACATATTGATTAAAAAAGCACAATAAGGATTTAAACCCATGACTTGCAGTGTGCATGCGTCTCCTTAAAGCAGGTAAATAGATGAATGTACAATATGAGAAGGATTGCCACGTATGAACTGGAAGCGACAAAATAATCTCAGTATCAAAAGCAGTGCTTAATTTGAGCCGGTGATTTCGAGTTAACGCACTACTATTGTAATCCCCTCAAAATGTCTTGCCACACAAAGACATCTACAATAGGTGCCTTAACACTGTGAGATATTTTAAAATACTGCCTTTTTGTCACCAATTAAATAATCCAGACTATATCTATGGTCACATTTGTCCTTGCTGCAAATTTTATTTGCAGAACATTTTTTTTAAAATAAATGTGTAAATTGGCTGTCATACTCTGTGCGCCTCTTTTCTAATGACTCCATCCCCTTTCTTCTGCCACATCTTGGCCCTTAATGTATGGGTTCCCAGAGTAATTGTTTTCCAATTCCAGACTTCCCCAGAGGAGCTCAGTCCAGTTTCCAGGCATCACACTCCTGTCCTAATTCACTGAGCCTTAGAATGGCTGCTCAGCCAATGAGCAGAGGCGGTGGTGTCGTGGGCGGGACATTGAGCGTACTTGGCAGCTATTGCAGCTTGGCCCTATTCCTGTCCTCTCTATGGCTACTTCTTGCCAACCCCTCCTGGCTTCCCCTCCGCCAATATCTGCCGCCATGGTGACTGGTTGTCAGACTTACTTTGGAATCATTATGTAGACACATGCAGGCTGCAAATCTCTGTCTCATGAGACCTGAGGGGTCCATATAACATATTTGCAGATCCTCACAGGTAACACAAGGCCTGTCAGGACTGGATTCAATGGCGCTGCCATTTCCAGGGGAAGTAATGCAAAAGCCTCTGCAAGGGCTCCAGTTTGACAGGCTACTGTGGAGTGGGGAGATATCACAAGTATGTGTGTGTGTGTGTGTGTGTGTTTGTGTGCATGTGTGACTGTTGTGTGTGCTATGCTTTCTATCTGTTTGAGAGAGTATGTAGGCCCCTTTACCGGGTTAATTCATTCCACTTGGGGCCACTGGCATCCAGTGGTCACTGCTAGGACGTTATGGACGTCATCCTAGCCAAAGTGGTGGTTGTTGCTGCCAAAGCAGTCACCTCATTTGGCACATTGGTAGCCATAATGGCAATAATGGTGACTCTTCCTGGTATGATGGCAATCCCTCGCCACAATGCTGACTCTGGCAAAATATGTGCATCTCCACCCACGAATGAAGGTGGTCCTGGCATATTGTGAGCATTCTTGTCATTGTAATGGCGATGCCTGGCATACCCATGCCATGTATGAGTAGTAATGGTTATTTTTGACAAAATAAGACAAATGCTAGACAAAAGGTGTCTCTGGAATAAGCTAGACATTGTTGGTATATTTTGGGCATCCTCTGTATTGGGATGGCCCTGGCTTACTGTGGGCACATTTGGCATGTTGTATGTATCCCTGTCATTCGGCGACCCTCCCAGGTATCCTTGTTAATCTGGCCTAAATGGCACAAAATACTGGAATGCAAGGAAAGCCACCGGGGAGAGGTGGAGGGAGGGGGGGGGCGAGCCGTGGAGGAAAGGGGAGCCCACTGAAGGCATGCATGCAGATTGGAGAGAGGCAAGGGAACAACAGCGGGACGGAGACGACAAAAAAGGTACAGGCGAGAGAAAGAATGTGTCAGAACGAGAGATCACAGTCACGCAGGCTTGAAAGGTTAAATGGAATCATTTCCCAAACGGTATAGAGTTGAAATCTACAGATGCGGGACAGACAAAAACGTGATAGAATGATCAGGGCGACGAATCAAAGATAAGGCCCGGCTGGCGAGCAGGAGGAGAGTGGAAGGGAAGCGGGGGAAAGCGGTAGAAGGAGGGACAAGAGACACAACGCGAGAATACAGAAAGACACGGTGGTGGTTTTTCAGGGATTAAGGTTTGCAAAGTGGGCGATGACCCGGACAATACTGCGAATACCAGAGAGAAATCAGGAGGAACCGCAGATCTGCAACAAGCCACGGGGCGAGGGTGTTCCACACCTTACTGAGTGTAACGAAAAACCCTAAGGGCTGCGAGAAAGGGTCTTGGGAGACCCTTCCCCGGTGATGCACAAGCCCCTCTGAAGCGTCACGCAGCAGACTCGGGAGTAGAACTAGGGACTAACTAGGCCGGCGCATCCTCACTCCTAAAAATCCATTTGAGCCTTCTTTCCTGCACCCTGTCTTTGGCGCCCCGCCCTGCCTGTGGTGTCTATAACGTGCCAGTGTGCTCCAGCACCAGTCTGCCCTGCACAGTGGTAGCATGGTGCCATTGCCACCTTCGTAACGGCACATTGCCCACGCGCTCGCCGACTCTGATAGAACCACAAGAATACTTTCATGAGAATCCCGTCCCTGTCGTGCGAGAAACTTCAGCTGCACTTATCGATCGTAGAGAAAATGTATTAGCGCCCCAGCTGTGAACACCAAGTCCCAAGGAGCGAGCGCCTGTTCCTGCAGAATAGATCGACCCCGGGCTGTCTGGTCCTCTGACCCGGGCCACATCCCAGTGGTAACCGGGAGGCTGAGGGGACTCCGGACCTCGGACATCACGCGCGCTGTCCGTGGTGCTGAATCTGCCACAGGCTGACATTGCGCGCGCAGGGGTGCATTGCCTGCTGCGGTTCCTGTAATACGCACTCTCCGGCCTTCTCAACACGTCCGGGGTCATAAGTTAAACCGGCGGAGGAAAGATGCTTTTCACCTGGGCGCACTGTTTTCTCTGAATACGAAATATGTGATTCATTCTCTTTAGTCAGGAAACAACTCTGAGTGAACATTAATATTTACAGACTTTGATATTAGCTGCTCTCTGCTGCCTCGGGTACCTACCATCAACCCCACCTCCCACACCTCAGCTCTAGCTTGCTCGAGCACACCCCATAAGTGAACCAAGGAAGGCACGAGGTATTTGTTTAACCAGTGTCCGGGCTGGTAGCGGGGACACCACAGAGGCTCTCAGATGCCCACCTCCGCCGCCTGCTGACTCCTGGTCTGTGGCGCGAGTGTGCTGGGTGCTCGGAGCGCGTGGCCTGCGGGGTGAGGATCTCGGGGGAATGGACAGACAGTACGCAGATATTACACCGCCATGGAGGACTTTTGACTGGCTCCTCCTCTGCTCGTCTCCATATCTGGTGTAAACTGTCCGGGTGACGAAGAGAAGGTGATGAAGCAGTTCACCAGAAAGGACCCCCGTCTTGTGTCTCAGCCGGGGCTGCTGCAGCTTCCATGACACACAGAGATCTTTAGCTATTGTGTCATGAACAAGAAGAACCACCGCACTCATAGAGCGTATTGCTTAGTTACAAATAAATGTGAATCATTGCACGTGGAAGATCCAAAGGAAAGTAATTCAGAGTCCTTCTTAAGTTCCAGTAGATCTTTTAATCGGACTGTTATTCATCAATCCACAGTAAAAATTCAAATGGGTACAGCCAGGAAGATCCAAATAGGTACAGCCAACACGTGTTTCGTCACACCTGTGACTTTATCAAGGCTATAGAAGCTGTAAGTAAAGCGGTAACTCCCAGGTGTACGTGTAAACGTATCTGGGGAAGGCTGTAATTAATGATGTCAGGTGTACAACCGTATCTTCGGTAAATCCATTGGTAAAAGAATATGTAACCCTGGTGGTGTACACAGGCAGTAATCTGTGCAAGCACCCCAGGTTTAAGAAGAGGCGAGGACCCTGGTAAGTCCTGCCAAGGGTGGGGAGTGGTAGTAATTCCATCCGTTCAGTGTAGCATCGGTCCGAGGGTAAAGCAACCAAAGTTTCGGTTCTCTATGAGTGCGGTGGTTCTTCTTGTTCATGTTATGTTGTGTACTTCATACACTATTTAGTGCCTTTTGGGTAGTAGGGCACCAGACCGCATGCACCAACCATTTCTCACATTTAATAAATTTCACCACTGTGGACCCCGTGCTGGATGTGCGATTGATACCATTTACTACCTCTTTAGCTAATGTGTGCTGGCTGAGCTGGAGAGTGGACTTCAATAAAAGCCTCCTTTTTCTAAAGTATTTGAAATGCATACAAAAACTGCAGGAACTCTGATCAGCGCGGTCAGAGGGCGGCTAAAAATGAACCAAATGTTCTGCAACTTTTATGTCGACTTTTCAGCTTCAGACAAATGCATGCAAAATATAAATCAAACACCTCAAATGAAGATTAAATGTCCAAATAATGGATGAGGAATGCATTCTTTTATGCTATGATAGCTGAATTGGTTAATGGAGTCACTGCAGATGTCTATGTGTAGCCAGACAGTCACATAACTGAATCCTGGATCAGGCACCTTTAGAATAGTGATGTGTATTTACAGTGCTTCAAGGGCCCAGCCTGCGAGGGAGAGCAATGTGCATATGCATGCCATTATTTAAAAATTGTGCACACACAGTATAAGGGCGTTGTAAGTGTGCAAAGATATTAAGGGGAGCAACAGAAACTTTTCATGCAGCATAGCACAGCAACCAAAGTTGCACTATGTTTTGTGAAAAGGCGAGAGCACAACAGCACCGCATCTACTGAAGTGTGGCAAACAGCGCCATACCTACTAAGATATGATACTGTTCATTTCTGTCCCTATGCTGGGGCATCTCAGGCTGACATGCACCAACGCAACATCCTTGCACTGTTGCAAGGGTGCGTATGATTTGGAAAGCATAGGTTTTTCACAGGAAGGGTACCCTTCCAGTTCAAAGTACCATAATTAGACGTAAGGTAACACTTTTCCCACTTTGTACATGTGATGTGCAGTGTGCCATGCATGCAAAGATGGTAACATTTGGAAAAATAAAAACACTTCTCCAAATTGAAGCCAGGCTCAAAGAAATGTTGTTTTTCTGTGTAAAGCCCTGCCTACAAATGTTAGCAGATAAGGCTTTGCGTTAAAAACCATGGGTGGATGCACTGGAACACCATGTACCACCCACGATACACTGCCTTGAGACAAACCAGCACTAGCCCTACTTTGTATTATTTTATGGTTAAGTTCCAGCACAAATAAAGTTTTGCACTGGAAAGTAAATCCCAAATCAACACTTTGCACTGGTTTGCATCACTTTGGTGATGCCAACCCGATGCAAATTGTTAGTATACCTGACCCTACATGTTAAGTATAAAAACACAAGTGTGTTAAGAAGCCATACACTGGTAGAGGAGGCTTTGTTTAATTATCATTGCTACTCATGCCTTAAAGTGTTGCACTCTCTCTGCCTTCTCAGCCCACCTACAAGATGCCCACAAAATGCATGGGCCCTGATTGCGAACTGTGTGGAGCACAGTTCCTATGTGGAAATCTGTCCCACACAATTATAAAAGGTCCAGTGTTCCTGCGCCCAGATGTATTATCCCGCTTTTACTGACTGCATAACCTATCAGGTAAAATCACTGTTGGAATAGGAAGTATTGTAGCCCAGATACATTACATGACCCCTTCCCAAAGTGCAGGCAGGGCACAGTGGCTGCCAGCCAACATTATCTACTTTTTCCATCACTCTCCCTCCACCCAGCCTTAGAACGGCATCCAGCACACTTTTACCACATGATGCAGAGTGTGCACCCCACAGCACTTTTCAAACTTGTAACAGGGCTACTTAAAGTACCTAGAGATAGATCAATAATAATGAAAGGCCTAGCTATCACATTTACAAATACACCAGAAGTTTAATTCATCACCCTTAAAAATATCTCCCACGTGTTGCCCCCTCTGTGCAGCGGGAGTGTCTTCAGCCCCAATGCTGGCAAAGAAACTTAGTCACCATGCTCCTTTTGTAAAGCAAGACAGTCAATGCTGTGATATAGCGGGCCATTCATACCCTGAACCCTAGTACCATTGCCCCCATCTTGCCCTACTAGCTCTCCACCACTTCTCCGAGCCCAAGCTTAGGTCTCTACTCTGCTTTAATTTTCCCCTTTCTTGGACCATTGTTCTGAGGACCAAAGCAACACTGGCCCAGCAAGGGTGCAATGGTTCCTAATGCAAACAAGAAAGGATTGTAACACAGCTATAATTGGGGTTTAGTTGGCCCCTCGCACCAATGGACCCTGATTCCACGGCATCTGCAGCACCAATGATACCTGCAGCTTTATTTCCTCTGCCCACTCAGCTAATCCATCACTCTTATTGCATGAGGCTGAAAGCAGGCTGTCAGCTCCTTTCTGTAAAAAAAGAAAGAAGCCCCCCATTTTTCACCCTGTTGCTTGGGTCCAGTTTCCTGCATAGCAAGGGTGTCCCTCTTCTGTAGTAAAGCAGCCATAAATGATCTGCAGTGCCCCCCCACTCCCCCTCCCCACTCTTGACCCTAGGGCTACTGCATCTGCTGCACTAATTGTAATCATGGCCCTTAAAAAATTAAAAGCAAACAACCATTTCTAACCCCCTTTCTCATGGCATATCTCGGAGGAAGCTGCCTCTGTCCATTTGTAAATTAAATATGTACTGACAAAGCCAAATATTTCTCTCCTATGAGACCTACTGGCTTTGGCAGTGATTTGTAGCCATGCTATACAATTGCAGGGCTGCTGTGCAGTATGGATAAAAATAATTAAAAAACAAGAACTACCCATGGTCTGTGCTATTGTGTTTTTTTTTTTTGTTTAGAAAAAGAGCTCATTAGCGCTGTCCACATCTTAGCGTTTTTTAATTATCTTTAGGCACGTGCTCCCCATCTGTTCTTGCCTGTCCTCTCCCCAACACAGCTCCTTCTCTCCCACCCTCCCTCTGTGTTGCCTAGTCTCCTACCAACTCCCTTTCCAACAAACAGGGGAGTGGGTTGGGGGATGAGGTAACACCGAGGGAATGAAAGCAGGTGAGAAGGACAATGGTGGAGGGAGAGGACAGGCAAGGTTTTTTTTGGGGGGAGTACACTGACCATAGAGGGTGGGCAGGTAGGACTGAGGCAAGCACATGGTCCATGGAGGGTGACAAGAGGGCCTGGGGTAAGCTTGTGGACAATGGATGGTATGTGGGAGGGGCAGGGGACAATATGAGGCTGGGCAGCAAGTGCTGAGGAAGCACACAAAAAAGCACACGGCCAACAGAGAGTTACACAGACAATGGGGAGTGGATGCTAGGATTTGGGAGAAGCACACAGACAATATATGTTGGGCCAGAGGAGCTGAGGCACCACATGGACAATGTAAGGTGGTTGGGAGGGGAGGGGAGAGTAACAGGAAGGGGGGAGAAATACACATGGAAGACAGCTGAAAAACACTCACATTCTTGTAGAGTGCATACAAAGAAAAAAGTAAAGCCTAAAAAAGTGAACAGAGTAAGAACACTGTAACGTGTGATTGTTCCAGGGGCAAGACAAACACAAAAGAGGAAGGAAAGCCTACATAAGCAGATGCAAGCAAGCAAAAGTGACAATTAAGCCAACCAGTAGTAAGCAATTGGTGGCCTCTAAGACCCAGGAGCGGCTCGTGGTGCTAAATAGGGGCGGGGTAGCACGCACGCGTATGGGGGGGGGGGGAATTAAAAAAAAAACATACCTGTATCGTTGCTGCCGTCACCACCACACCACTCCTGTCCTGAAGGCAGGCTGCAGGCACAAGCTCCCAGCCTGCCCTGCAGTCAATCCTGACGCTGCTCAGAGTAGTGTTAGGACTGGCTGGGAGCGCCCAGCCAGGGCACTCCCACGCAGACTGGGAGGCTGTGCCTGCTCTCTTCAGCCCGGCAACACAGTGCAGGGCTGGAGAGAGCTTCTGCACATGTGTGTTTGGCCAGCCCTACATGCCAAACATACATGCGCAGTGATGGGGAGTGCTGTGCACTCCCCATCAGTGCTCGTCACTGCCTGTGGCCCCGCCCCTTTTACAAAAAAACGATTATAAACGTATTGTATTATCATTTGCACCTGCTGCTGCTGGCGGGGGCTAGCAGAGTAGTCACGCCTGCTAAGGCCAACAAACGTTCTTCCAAGAGACAGCACATGCTCTGCCTTAGCCAATACCTCAAATTAGTTCTCATATAGTGTAAGCTCCTCTATGCCATCCCTTTGATGGCATCCATAAATCCTGCTCCTTTCATCTTTTTCCTAGACCCTTACTGTGAAGACCCATGGGTCTGGACTATCAGGGCTCTGCATCTGAATGTAACCCTGCTGGTCTCCTTCCTCCCAGACCATAGATTCTTCTGAAAGGACATCTGTATGTAAACAGGGGTCAAAGTGGGTGGGATCTGTGGAGACAGATGTGTCCATGCATTTTAAACTTACAAAAACAGTTTGTATGCTGTTTGTTAAAAAATAATACATAAAAACCGTCCCTGGACAGTTAGTGCAGACCTAGTGGTACATCTGTCTGAAAGTAAAAGGGGTGTCAGGTCTCCTGTGCTGTGAAGGTGAGAAAGAGACAGAGAGTTAAAAAAGCAAGACTTCTCACCAGGGTGCCTGCTACCTCTAAGAAATATGAATGTATGAAATTGGTAATCACTAAATGTAAAGGCAGCTTGGGAGCTTATATGGACTTTAATCGAGGAAATCACTTAAAGCTTCATGGTGTCAAAGATTTATTCTTTTTGAGAGGTAATGCAAGGAGGTTATCAGCTGAGTTCTGCAATGCATCCTTTTAATGGACCCTTCTAAAATGTTTGCGCTAGATACAGTCTGCTTACGTATTACTAAAATATATATTTGAAGGCACTTGTTTTATATTAAACAGTAATTTTGTGACAGCCATCTCATACTGTGTGTAATGCGATTTTCTAATAATCACTTACATAGTCACAATGCTTTCAGTCGCAGGTTGTGATCTTGTAGCCCTATAAATATACAAGTTGTTTTTCCCCACTGCAACAACTAGGATGCAAATCGTTGACTCTCTGGTTACACATACAGACATCTGCAGGGATCACATCAACCAACTGAGGTTCCATAATGTAAAAAGTGGCTTTTTCATGGATTAGTTTAACTTGCATTGATTAGTTTAGCTTGCATTTAGTTTTATTTAAGGTGCATCCATTATTTTATATGCAGTATTCACAAAGTGAAAGCACAACAAGAGTTTTACACAATATTTTGTCCCTTGTAACCATGTCTTTGATCCTGCACCATACTTGTTGACTTCTCCCTCACACATATGGCACTCAGGATATCAGTTCAATAAACAAGCTCATGCTTCCAGGCACAAGCTCACTTCCAAGTACTTGCAGAGGCTTTTGCACTCCATTTGGTTTAAAGACAAGGACACCCAAGGGGGCTTACTATTTATTTCTTTGCCTTTCATTATGCTAAAGTTACTAAAAAAAGATTCGTTTGAGTAGTAATAAAGACTTATTTTCAAGAGCTATATGAAGTGTAATTATTCATACAGATAGATATATCTGACTGTGCTGCCTCTTCAAGGTCACCTGCGCACAGCCAGCATTGTAAGTCTGAGCCAAGGACTCTTGCCCCTAGCTGCGTTGATAGAAGGTGAAGGGCTGGACAGACTGGCCTTGCAAAAGGTGCTTTCAGTGCTGCTCGGCTTACAGTGTTGAGCTCAGAGGGTGAGAGTCCGACTGGGTGAGATCCTGAGCGCACAGAGCTCCAGGTTTAACTTTGCAGAGGGAGTCAGGGCTGGCCAGACTCCTGGTTCAATATCACATATCCAACACCTGATAGTATTCTTGCGTGATCCAAGATCAGCGCTTAATTTGTTCAGGTGTTATTTTTATTCATAAAATATTTCCAAAGCAGGGAAAACAAGTGAAACAGAAAGAGAGAGGCAAAGAAAGACGGAGAACCATCGCAAAGGGAGAAAGCAGGAGCCTCTTAGTGTTCGTGGATTAAAGAGGCATGAAGTGGATTTAAGATTCTGCAGCTTTGATATTCGGTGCACTAACATTTAGTTGCCTCGGCCATGGGCTGCAGAGCATAGTTTTGGGCCCTGGCACTCATTATTTTACAAATGAAACACTGCCTAAGACCCATCATCCAGAACCAGGGGAAGGGGAGGGTGACATCCCTCACTGGCCACCAGGGTGAGGTCTCTTCGAAGCATGCTACACTCTAGTTCTGCAGTGATAAGGGAGGAAGCAAATATCCAAACATTTTGCAACTGACCAATCACAACATACTGTGTGATGGAACAGGACAAGAATACATGCCCATGCCAGGTAACAGGCCTAGTGCCGGCTTCCCACCTAGCTCCGAATCCATAATGTAATACATTAAGAAAACAGAATGTAACTGCAATGCCTGGCTCACTGATTTTGCCTTGAGTAACACGGCAAACGCAATCTGGCTTCCAGAGTTAAGCATCGCTGACCTGCCCTGACAGCTGAAGTGTCTTGTCATTGTGTATGCCAAGAGCTAGATAACTATGGATGACTTATCATTTCAGTGTGGTGATGTTGACGCCACCACTAAAATGCATTATACTAACCCATGTACGTGGTACTTGGCAGGGCTGGGAAAAGGTGAAAAATATGTCATCTTAGCAGGAGACTGGACCAATATGGTATGATTTGCGGAGACCCATTCCATTTCCCCACACTCAGTAATTAGTTACCTAAACTGAGGGCTCGAAGTAAAGCATTAAATGCTCTATACTAGTAGGTGTGCTGAGCCACAACCCACTTCTACACAAAGTGTACATTCTGTGCTGACCGCGTCCACCTTTCTATGGTGTTGTGCTGAAACCAGTACTCCCCGGCATCAGTAGAGCCTGGGGAGGACTGCCTGCATCTCTGCCAGGCCCAGGATGGTAAGCAGGGAGACAATGTGTGTATGTGTGTGCATGTGTGCACGCTTGGCAGTGCGCTTTTGGCGAGACACACGTGTGTATGAGGCAAGGTTATAGTCAGGGTTAGAGGCTGTCACTGCTCTATTGGAGTCCCATACTTGACATCTTGGGGGCCTCTCCTGGCAATATTCTGGTAATTCCAGGCACAATATTGCCAAATGGTATGCATTCTTCATCAGATCTGGCTGCCCCTGGCATAATTAGTGTCCCATCTTTGACTGACTGAAGGAATTCCTGATGCCATTCTTGCTATTGTAGACGTTGTAATGCACCATCCGTGGCATATTGTGGGCACCCTGCACAACACTATTCACAACTTAATGGTCATAGATGCTTGCTGCAACATTCTGACAACCCCGGGCAATATTGTCCCACCTTTGATATATCACAGCCATTCTTGGTTACCTGCTGGCTATCCCTGGCACAATAGTGCCCAATTTGTCAGGATTCCTAACAACATTTCGGTTTTCTCTCACATAATAGTAGCCTGTCCTTGACATATTTACTAAATACTGCTCCTTGCCTAGTGTTCTATCCACAACTTACTGTTACCATTTATTAACAAATTAAGTCTGTGCCAGGAAAAATAGAGGTAAACATTATTGCCAAATGATAGACATCCCTGGTATTTGGTATACATAAATGGGCATGCCACAATATGACCACACCTGACATGAGTGTCTGGTGAAATGAACACGCTGATGTTTGTTGAAAAAACTTATATGTATTTAAGAAAATGACAGTATGGATTTTGAGACAAAATACTGTATTTTTGACATGAAATTGGCAAGCTTCTGATTGATGGAACTGAACTTATTTATACAAATTGAAAAATGTTCTATTTCAGGCAATATATATATATATATATATATATATACAGGGAGTGCAGAATTATTAGGCAAGTTGTATTTTTGAGGATTAATTTTATTATTGAACAACAACCATGTTCTCAATGAACCCAAAAAACTCATTAATATCAAAGCTGAATATTTTTGGAAGTAGTTTTTAGTTTGTTTTTAGTTTTAGCTATGTTAGGGGGATATCTGTGTGTGCAGGTGACTATTACTGTGCATAATTATTAGGCAACTCAACAAAAAAATATATATACCCATTTCAATTATTTATTATTACCAGTGAAACCAATATAACATCTCAACATTCACAAATATACATTTCTGACATTCAAAAACAAAAAAAAAAAATCAGTGACCAATATAGCCACCTTTCTTTGCAAGGACACTCAAAAGCCTGCCATCCATGGATTCTGTCAGTGTTTTGATCTGTTCACCATCAACATTGCGTGCAGCAGCAACCACAGCCTCCCAGACACTGTTCAGAGAGGTGTACTGTTTTCCCTCCTTGTAAATCTCACATTTGATGATGGACCACAGGTTCTCAATGGGGTTCAGATCAGGTGAACAAGGAGGCCATGTCATTAGATTTCCTTCTTTTATACCCTTTCTTGCCAGCCACGCTGTGGAGTACTTGGACGCGTGTGATGGAGCATTGTCCTGCATGAAAATCATGTTTTTCTTGAAGGATGCAGACTTCTTCCTGTACCACTGCTTGAAGAAGGTGTCTTCCAGGAACTGGCAGTAGGACTGGGAGTTGAGCTTGACTCCATCCTCAACCCGAAAAGGCCCCACAAGCTCATCTTTGATGATACCAGCCCAAACCAGTACTCCACCTCCACCTTGCTGGCGTCTGAGTCGGACTGGAGCTCTCTGCCCTTTACCAATCCAGCCACGGGCCCATCCATCTGGCCCATCAAGACTCACTCTCATTTCATCAGTCCATAAAACCTTAGAAAAATCAGTCTTGAGATATTTCTTGGCCCAGTCTTGACGTTTCAGCTTGTGTGTCTTGTTCAGTGGTGGTCGTCTTTCAGCCTTTCTTACCTTGGCCATGTCTCTGAGTATTGCACACCTTGTGCTTTTGGGCACTCCAGTGATGTTGCAGCTCTGAAATATGGCCAAACTGGTGGCAAGTGGCATCGTGGCAGCTGCACGCTTGACTTTTCTCAGTTCATGGGCAGTTATTTTGCGCCTTGGTTTTTCCACACGCTTCTTGCGACCCTGTTGACTATTTTGAATGAAACGCTTGATTGTTCGATGATCACGCTTCAGAAGCTTTGCAATTTTAAGAGTGCTGCATCCCTCTGCAAGATATCTCACTATTTTTGACTTTTCTGAGCCTGTCAAGTCCTTCTTTTGACCCATTTTGCCAAAGGAAAGGAAGTTGCCTAATAATTATGCACACCTGATATAGGGTGTTGATGTCATTAGACCACACCCCTTCTCATTACAGAGATGCACATCACCTAATATGCTTAATTGGTAGTAGGCTTTCGAGCCTATACAGCTTGGAGTAAGACAACTTGCATAAAGAGGATGATGTGGTCAAAATACTCATTTGCCTAATAATTCTGCACTCCCTGTATATATATATATATATATATATATATATATATATATATATATATATTTAGAAACTGGTAAACTGAGCTATTGAACAAAATAACTGCATAATTTTAATATATTTAAATCTTGAGAAACCATATATGCAAAGTTCGGGATACTTACTGCTGACTGTGGTCCCACAAAAGCAGAGGCCACCTACTGCTGTGGCTGTGATTTCATGGCGTTTGCGCAAGTATTTAGTCTTTTATAGTTATAAGGCTTTTTGTGGAATGATCACTACTACTGTCTAAGGCGCGAACATGTAAGACTGTTGTAAGCAGTTTGCTTTCAGATCTGTGAGTAGTGCAACTGGGCTGCAGCTTTGCCTATGAGCCTTCTATAATGTGCTTAGCTCTGTCTAACTCTGCGTTCATGGCCTGTGATTGTGCGGCTGAATGGATAAATTAAGACACTTTCTACATTTTGAAAAATGATGGGCCAGACATTGCCTCACCAGATTTTTCAACTGTCTGTAATTCAAATAGCTCTTTAGCCGATTTTAATTAGAAATGGTGCTGAAAATCCACTGTTTTGCCCCCATATTAGCTATGGTGAGTGCCAAAACCCACTGGGAGGCTTGCATGGAACAACACAAAAACACTGGAATATTTTATTGGAGCTCCAGCAAACCTAAGAATTTCTAGGCAATTATGTAAAAGTTGAAAAATACACCATCTGCCCGCTATTGTTTTGTCAAAATGTTCTCAGAGGAAAACCTTCCTCGTCCAATAGCCAGCAACAGGAAGTCAGATGTTTTTGCTTCGTTCGCTCAGTTCAAGTCAAGGTAGGTATTTTCGCCCCACCTTCTTTGAAAGTCCGTCAAAGCTGCGTGGTGTGCACTACAACCAACAACATCCCTTGAAAAATGCTTGACAGTATGTGAAGCGCAGGTACAACTGTGTCCTGCTGAAAGAGTCATAGAGGAGGTTGTAATTGTGATTGTGAAGCAATAGTGATAGAAAGCAGGAGACACGCTATGCTGGTGTTAGGCGGGTTTCTTGTGTGAGATGTTCTTATCGTGGTGCCATATGAGAGTCTGGCTTCATCTTGTGGCGGGCCAATAGAGGACAAGTATTCTTCCTGGGCCAGGCTTTTGTCTTGTTTGTAGGTGATGACTATGTAGACCAGAGAGTCCTCTTGAGGAGGAGCAGTGATAAATGGTGACAACTATGGGTGACCGGGGTGATCCTTGGGGGACTCCACATGTGACCTGATGGACGTTGGATAGGATGGAGACCACACTTAATCAATGTGAGTGAAAGACCAGGAAACCGCTTAGCCAGGGAGAGAGGAGAATGATGTGCCAACTACATTTGATGGGTTTGTATTGTTTAAGTGACACCCTCTAATCTCTACCAATCTGAGGCCACTGTCTCAGTTCCGAAGTGGGGAAGTTTGGTGGAGGGTTGTGAGAACCACCTTTTCTTTCACCCATCTCTCCAACAGTGAGTTCTAATCTGGAATCACATGGTTCGAAACCAGGTTATATGCTTGTGGTAAGTGGATTCAACCGTGTTTTGCTATGTTTGAGCCATCTGGGAATCAAGTTTGTTAGGGTGTCCCATGCTTGGTGATTCTATCTGTAGGTTCTGATCCTGGCAGTTGAACAAATTGAGTTGCCTCGAAAGACAATTTCTCCTTTGTGGGTCCTGTTTACCTCAAGAATAAAGCTCCCTTTTGGATATTGATCCTGTCCTCATTAGGTATTAAAAGGGAACACCTTTTCACATTGCTGCACCGTTGCTATTAACCTCCCTTGGCTCTGTCACTAGGGCAGTGTCTATGACTAGCTCTTCAAAGGCGGCGGCTCCCGGGGTCAGTTTGCACTTAGCACATGAACAACCTCTGTTTTACTGACAGGTTCCTATTGGTAGGAGAGTGTTGTACCTATATTCTTAGTAGTACACAGCGTTGTTACATCATGAACCGGAAGTGGTGCTATACGACAATTGTCTGCAGTTCACCCACACATCCTCACCCGCTTTGCGTTATACAGCACTGAGATGTCACAGACCGGAAGTGGTGCTCTAAAGCCCACACATTCTCAACCTGAAACATATAAAGTACCCAGAGCAGAACAAACAGTTCCAAAACAAATATAAGACCATATAGTAAGTTCAGTTGGTACACAAGAACGTGGTAGTCCATTGACAAAGTTGAGGAGTTTATTCCACAAAAAGCAGGCAGCCCACATGTGTTTCATCTATGACGACTTTTTCAAGGCTGTATGCGATGTATCAATAATTGCCAAATGTCGACGAAGTCGGGGTAGTTTGAAGGAGGCGATGTTAGTGACGTGTCTGCAGATAATCTTGAAGCCTCTATATATGCTTCTAAGTGAGCACCGAGTCTGGCAGGTAAAGTATCTCCGTCAGGAAAGTAGTAAGAGCACAGGGGAGAGCCTTTAGTGAGTCCCCCAGTCTGGCGAGTTAGGTATTAGAACTCGGAGGCCGCCAGCAGGCCCTTATCCCAACACCAGTCATACACCAACCGACAAGACATTCATTTTGTTGGAAGAAGTATTTATTTTATATACTTTCATCAAAATCAAATACACCAATCAAATTATGCAAATCAAATTAATGCAAATCACTCCATTAAACATTAAACATTTCACTGCAAATCCAAAATTCCTAACTACTGATATACGTAATTTTTACATTTGTAACCATAAATCATTTTGACAGGTCCCTTCCTGTCCTGAACTTCCTTTGGACCACACAGGGACTGGTCGTCACCTGTATCCCTAGGGGGGGCGGTACCCCTGCTTCCTCTGTTCTTTGTCCCCATGCTCAGGGTTCCGCCCCCTCTCCAAACACCAATCAGCCAAGGGGTGTACCGGGGCAGCCCAGGGCATGAGCCCCGTGACCACCCCAGTGATCTGGGCTCCCTACCCCCAACCTGGTGTGTCCATCCGCAGGTTGGTCCAGGACTTCAGGATCCTATCACTGTTGTTATACCAGGGGCCCCACCCTTGGGGACCCCTCTGTTGCTTCAGGTTACTTTAGTCTCTCTTCTTCCGCCAAATACTAAGGAGAGGGTGGGTGGGTCAACTGAAAGCCTGACCGTTCAGGCCGCCGCGCCAAAAAGAAGAAGGCCAAGCTTTCTGGGGGAGGCGCTTTTAAGCCCCCCACTGGCTTGCGGCGGCCTAAACCGGTCCGGCTCCCTCCTCGGACCAACGTTTACTTTCCTAGTGCCACTTCCGCCCCCACGCCTCGCGAGGTGTGAGGCCGGAAGTAGCCGGCCAGCCCGCGCACAACTAGTGCGAGGGTCCGGCTCCCCATGGTGGGGAGGCGCTTTTCCAGTGGCTTCAGTTCTACAATAGTAGGAGCGTGCAGGAGAACCCTAATAAGTCCCCCATAGAACTGCAATAAAGCACGGATGTGGTGAGGCAGTAGCCACCTCCTACTATTTTCAAATTTTAATAAGTATCTCATGGAAATACTTTCTTTACCTGCGAGACTCGATACTCACTTAGAAGCATGTATAGAGGCTTCAAGATTATCTGCAGACACGTCACTAACATCACCTCCTTTACACTATCCTGACTTTGTCGACATTTGGCAATTATTAATACTTCGTATGTAGTCTTGAAAAAGTCAACATAGACTTAACACTTATTGGCTGTCTGCTTTTTTGTGGCATAAACTCCTCACCTTTGTCAATGGACTACCACGTTCTTGTGTACCAACTGGAGTTACTATGTGGCCTAATATTTGTTTTTGAACTATCTGTTCTGCTCTGGGTACTTTCTATGCTCATGCTGTTGTGGGAGTTTCTCTCACACTTTTTTGTCACTAGTTTGGTAGCAGTGTCTCCATCTGTCGATCAGATTTCTCATATTCTTCTATACATTTTGTACTTACATGAAGGGCTGTATATGTCACACCACTGCTACATTCTCAACCGTACCCTCTAGCCTTCCCCACTCTCAGCTCCCCCTGGCCCCCACCCTCCTACCCTCTCCACCCTCCAGCTCCCCTGGCCACCACTCCTTACCCCTCCAGTATCAGCTTTGAAAGCACCTCAGGGAAAAGTTGTTCCATTAGAAATCCAACACAATATGACATTTAAACTTCTTGACTCGCCTACCCTTAGTGATAAATACTGGATTTTTTGTATTTCATCAATGCAAAATAATTATGCATTTTTCCTGCTAAAAGTGATTCTGTAATTGCTGTGCAGCGCTGACACCCTGGGGCACTGAGCGCAGCTATAAAAAAAAGACGAGTTAAAATATACAACAAAACAACATCCTGTGAAAAATAAAGGGGGGTTGATTCATCAGGAGGACGGGAAAGGGCGGGAGAAAGGGTACTGTACATAAACCACCGCAGCCTGGAGTCATGGACGTGCACTTACTAGAAGCTGAGCTGAGGCGGGAAAAGATCTAAGCAAAGCCAGATATGGAGATGATGAAGGCAGGAGGGCGTCTCTATGTATACCCTCCTTTATCACTCTCTTTCTCTCTCGTCCCTCTTCTCAGTCATTCCCCCTTTTTCTCATTATTTCCCTCGTTCTTTCCCCATTCTCCCTCTTTTTTCACGTCATTCCCATCTGTCCCCATTTTGCTCATCCCTCCTCCCACCTCTCCATTCTCCTCCTCTTCCTCTTACGTCTGTCCTCTCCGAATTTCTCCTCTTACACCGTAACTGCGGATGACGGCATTTCAAGGCGTCTGTCTGCCTGACTTAGAGCCTGACGTCTCACTCCTTCCTCTATCACGCTAGGTAGTGACCCTCGCTCCTGCCACACTAGCCACAACCTGCACACCACGGCCCCCTTCCACCCCCGGTCATCGCCCTGACGTTTAAATGGAGGGCTTTCCTCTCCTCCCTCACATGTTCTGAAGGCCTGCTCTCTGGGAGCCTCTCGCTCTCTCATGCAAATGGAGGGCCTACTCTCTCCGAGGCTTCCCCTCACACAGACTGAAGCCCTGCACTCTAGGGTGCAGCATATTACACAGACTGAGGGCCTGCCCTGCCAAGCCCCTACCTATCGCCCAGACTAAGGGCCGGTCCTTTCCAGGCCACTCCCTGTCACACAACCTGAGGACCTGCCCTCTCCGAGATTCTCTGTCACACAGCATGAGGGCCTGCACTCACAGAGGCACTCTCCGTCACACAGCCTGAGGGCCTGCACTCACCGAGGCACTCTCCGTCACACAGCATGAGGGCCTGCACTCACCGAGGCACTCTCCGTCACACAGCCTGAGGGCCTGCACTCACGAGGCACTCTCCGTCACACAGCATGAGGGCCTGCACTCACCGAGGCACTCTCCGTCACACAGCATGAGGGCCTGCACTCACCGAGGCACTCTCCGTCACACAGCCTGAGGGCCTGCATTCACCGAGGCACTCTCCGTCACACAGCCTGAGGGCCTGCACTCACCGAGGCACTCTCCGTCACACAGCCTGAGGGCCTGCACTCACCGAGGCACTCTCCGTCACACAGCCTGAGGGCCTGCACTCACCAAGGCACTCTCTGTCACATATCATGAGGGCCTGCACTCACCGAGGCACTCTCCGTCACACAGCCTGAAGGCCTGCACTCACCGAGGCACTCTCCGTCACACAGCCTGAGGGCCTGCACTCACCGAGGCACTCTCCGTCACACAGCATGAGGGCCTGCACTCACCGAGGCACTCTCCGTCACACAGCCTGAGGGCCTGCACTCACCGAGGCACTCTCCGTCACATATCATGAGGGCCTGCACTCACCGAGGCACTCTCCGTCACACAGCCTGAAGGCCTGCACTCACCGAGGCACTCTCCGTCACACAGCCTGAGGGCCTGCACTCACGAGGCACTCTCCGTCACACAGCCTGAGGGCCTGCACTCACCGAGGCACTCTCTGTCACACAGCCTGAGGGCCTGCACTCACCGAGGCACTCTGCGTCACACAGCCTGAGGGCCTGCACTCACCGAGGCACTCTCTCTCACACAGCCTGAGGGCCTGCACTCACCGAGGCACTCTCCGTCACACAGCATGAGGGCCTGCACTCACTGAGGCACTCTCCGTCACACAGCATGAGGGCCTCCACTCACCGAGGCACTCTCCGTCACACAGCCTGAGGGCCTGCACTCACCGAGGCACTCTCCGTCACACAGCCTGAGGGCCTGCCCTCACCGAGGCACTCTCTGTCACACAGCCTGAGGGCCTGCACTCACCGAGGCACTCTGCGTCACACAGCCTGAGGGCCTGCACTCACCGAGGCACTCTCCGTCACACAGCCTGAGGGCCTGCACTCACCGAGGCACTCTCCGTCACACAGCCTGAGGGCCTGCACTCACCAAGGCACTCTCCGTCACACAGCCTGAGGGCCTGCACTCACCGAGGCACTCTGCGTCACACAGCCTGAGGGCCTGCCCTCCCCAAGCCACTCCCTGTCACACACACTGAAGGACTTTAATCTCTGAGTTTCCCTGTCACTCAGACTGAGGGATTGCAATCTCCGAGCCGCTCCCTATCATTTATACTATAGCCCGGTCCACTCTGAGCTGCCCTGTCACACACACTGAGTGCCTGCTCTCTCTGTGCCACTTCCTGTCACACAACCCGAGCCCTCCCCGTGCTCATCCTCTCTGCCTGTGCCTTTCCATAGCACAAAGTGAGGACCTACCCTCCTCCAGTTCCCTGTCACAACCACTGAGTGTCTGCCTTCTCTCTCTCTCTCCACATAGGTAGTTCTCTGTCAGAGGTCAGCACGTGACCTTGAATCGAGGCTGGCTCTACTTTTGGCAACACCAATCTCCTTCAGGTATAAAGAGGGCAGCCCTGGATGGGCGGTCATCGAACAGGACAAGGGTGGGCCTGACGAGAAGCAATGAATATAGGGCCTGACCTGTGGCGAGGGCGCTAATTAGAGCACCCATTATGAAATCAAACAGGGCACTGGGGATTTAGGAGGGGTGGGTGGTCGGTCACAAACCTTGCAGTCAAGCTGTAGAGCCACGTTTGAGACCATGTGACCAGAAGGACTTTGCAACTCTCTGTTATGGGAGCTAAATCTGGGGTCAGGACAGATTAGTCTGCCTGGAGTCCACCTGCAACTGCATTTTACGGGCAATCCTAAGAATGCCTCTTAGCCTCCTCATCCTCAACAAACCTACATTTTCATGTTTGGATCTAGCCACCGAAATGGGCATAAACATGGATCATCTGCTTTGAAGTTTCATTCAGTAAGATTTGTTTCACCTATTTTCCTAATTCTAACCCTAGACCCCTCCTTTCCATAACGATCTCTCTCTCTCTCTCTCTAGTACTAAATCTTTATGTCCCCACCTTAGCACCAACTTTCATCTGTACCTCAAACCTTTTTACATTTAACTTTTAAAAATGCAATAATAATTCAATAAACAATAAGAAGTGGCACATAAAACTTTCTTCCTTCACAGTAACGTAGATATGGAAACTTCACAGTAAAGTAGGTGAAGGAAGCTGGTTTGCCCAGTGAGCAGATTCTCCCCTCACCTCAGAACCAGCTGTTAGTCAGTCAAACACTTTCCCCTTAGTAGGGAAGAACTGGGACAGGAGACGGCTTAGAGAATGTGTGTCAAGGTTTATCAGTATCAACGCAGCAGTGTCATCAAATAAACCACTCATAATGCTCCCACAACAGTTTAGTGAAATCAAAAAGTATTTTAAGTTAAAGTAAGGGTAAAACAACAATATTTGGTTCAGTCACTGCAAAGTTTTGGGTTTTAAAGTAACAGTTCCACTCCACATGGCTTCCTCATTCTGTGTGGAGAGTCAGTGAAAGTCTTACAGTACTCACTAGTGGCCATGGGAGACGTTCCCTCCCTCCAGTTACACAGCACAACTCCATGTTCCCGGCTGCCTTTAGGCTTCAGACAGGCTAGTGGGGCTGGGTGAGAATCTGTCGCCTTGTGCAAAGAGGCACAGTTCAGAGGACATCACAGGGTTCCCTTGGTGGTGTCGCTGTCTTCCATCTTCATGGCAATCGGAGTCTAAATGGTCTTTCCAGGTGTAGCACAGTCAGTAGCTAGTACCCCCTACTTCTCAGCCACACGATCAATCCTCAGTGTCCTCACCTTTCCATAAAGAGTACTCTTTCCTGATACCAGCACAAAGTGAGTGTATGTTGGCTTTGTCACTCACTTTCCGGTTTGAACAAGCAATCTGCATGTAGTCAAGTGCCAGATCAATTACAACTGGTCAAATGGCCTGCTTTCCCAAAATAGTTTTTTGGGGTGTTCTGTTATGACTGGGGGAGCCAACCAGAGATCAGCTGACACTGATCCTTTCATAGCACAAAATACATAAGGCGTGGTTGGGCCAAGTCTCACTCACACCCACAGTTCAGCATACTCCTCTGGTTCCAAATATTTCCCCACACGCTTTCTTGGGTCTGTTTGTCTTTCTTCCATGGTCAAATGTCGAGCTGTGCTCTGTCTCTTGGAAGCCCCACAGGTCTCCAACCACAAGACCTCCCACCACTTCAGGAGCCTCATGTGCTATTATTACACTCACAAATTCTGCACCCACTTTTCATGAATAAAATAGTATTTTGAAATGCAGACTATGTACTAATAGGCTGGTTTACAAACTACCTAATTGGAGAGGGTTGCAGAATGACCGGTTGAATTAATATTCAACAGGCAGGTCTCAATTTGTGATCCATCTGATTGGCTGCAATCACAGGCATGGTGGCCTGCAAAGTGCAGTGGTCCACCATCTTTTGATTGCATTTTAAAATGAAAAAACATGTTGGATTCCAAAGCAGATTGTGTTCTTTAAAGGAACCAAAGTTTTTATTTTAAAAGAAAAGTGTTCTGTTTTGTAAAACTAAAGAGGGAGTATGCAGAGGTCTCTCGGACCACTGATTTCTTCCTCAAAGGCTTCCAACATGAGTCCCAAAGTGGAAGTGGTCGTAACGGGACCTCTTCCTCTTTGAGAATTATATACAACCTCAACTCGGGTGTCGATAACTCATTAATAGTTTGCAATTGCAATTGCTGTCCTAACCATTGAGGCATTATTTTCTGAATCAGAAATTGGGGGGGGGGCTCTTTCATGCCTCCCCCATTTGTGATTCGGAAAAGAATGCAAGTTTTACGAATTTTCTGACCGTTAAAAGGGCCTTGTCTGTAAAGAAAAGCCTTTTGCAGTTGCACTGTTGTCTTGCGAATCACAAGATTTCCGATCACATGTTCGCACGAGACCCTTAGCCCTGACCTGGTAATGAGAGCCTTAGTTTCTTAAGTGCATGCAATTTGAAGCAAATGGTTCCCTATAGTCACTGATTACCTTGGAGACCCTGGTAATTGGATATGTCAGCACGAGCATCAGTGGACACTGCGGAGTATGAACGTGTGTGGAGGCTGACATCACTCTCTACTGGGGTCTTGCTGCTTTCGCTTCGGGGTGCTGCCCTGGTAGCTAGGCTCGGGCTGTACAAACACGATAAATAATAAACATACATCTTCTAAAAGTGTATAAAGACGTTTTATAGTTAAATGCAACATCGAGCAGGCGCCTACCTTCACACCACGTCCCAACATTAACCGGGGGATAATACGCATGCCACCTTAGGAGCTGTAAGTGCCCTCTACAACCTAAAGAACCTATAGGAAGCCCTAAGAGGGCAGGAGCGAAGCAGAGATCAGGGGAGGGGGGCAGCATGGAGGGCTGAGGTGGGTAGGTGGGTGAAACGGGGGAGGGAAGGGATGTTCTTCTGAATGTGCTGGAAGGTACGAATATTTTAGGAGACTCCCTCTTTTATTAACCAAAATGATTACTATCCTCACACCTTGTTGCATTTATTTACGTTATCCCAAACCCCCACTCGTGCCCAATTCCTTTTGCTCTTTCACCCTCGGTCTTTTCCATGCCATCCTCTGTCATGCCCCACATAGCTCCTCGACAAAGCCGTTGGCTGACAGAGGCACTTTGAACCGCTGGCACCCCTTTTCATTACCTCAACCTGCTAACTTCATCCTTGCGGTTATTTCGTTTTATCAGCGGAGATTGTCGCGTGCCTTTCCAGAGAACGCTGGTATGAGGGGGCATGAAAAATAATCCCTTGGTTTTACAGGTTTCAGCTTTGCCATCTCATGCACTGTAAATAGGTTTAACTAGTATCGATTTTTAAGGTGCTTAATGTATGGACCTCTTTGGAAGAGTTTGCTTCTTGGGGATCAGAACGCTTTACCTGTATGGCACGTGCAGGCATCAATAACAAAAGCTGAACTGACTGACCTATCTTGCCACCATGCAGCAATGGTACATCCCTCGCAGATGGTGAGCGCTGGGTGTGAAGTAAAGGGCTTGCAGGGGCTCCGAGGAAGAGCGGTGGATCCCCAGACGCCCACTATAGCAGAGTCTTAGTTCTTCTCCAACCATGAGGAAAGGGCTTGACCTACCTGCAGAGACTGAATGCCCACCGCTGCTAATCCGTTGTCCTATCACTGGCACTAGCACTGAGCTTCTGTGCATGGTGGGCAGCTGGGTTTACCTACAGCTTGGATTCATCTATGGCTGGTCAAATGATTGCTCCAGAGGACACATTGCAAAGGCCACAGCCCTAATCACCACTCCTCACAGGACCCATTCAGATCTTTCAGCCTGGTATAGGATTCAAGATGCAGACAGTCCAATTCACACTCAGTCAGTAAATCGCTTGCTTCACTCCCTCTCAACATAGCAGAGTAAAGACAAGAGGCAATGAGTGAAACCTTAGAGTCAGGCAACCATAGGGCGCTTCTTCGTCTCAGCACAGCCCAGGAAGGGACGGACGGCAGTGGGTAAAACCCTAGAGTCAGGCAACCATAGGGCGCTTCTTCGTCTCAGTACAGCCCAGGAAGGGACGGACGGCAGTGGGTAAAACCCTAGAGTCAGGCAACCATAGGGCGCTTCTTCGTCTCAGTACAGCCCAGGAAGGGACGGACGGCAGTGGGTAAAACCCTAGTGCGCTTCTTCGTCTCAGCACAGCCCAGGAAGGGGTGGACGGCAGTGGGTGAAACCCTAGAGGCAGGCAATCATAGGGCACTTCTTCGTCTCAGTACAGCCCAGGAAGGGACGGACGGCAGAGGGTGAAACCATAGGGCACTTCTTCGTCTCAGCACAGCCCAGGAAGGTATAGACGGCAGTGGGTGAAACCATAGGGCGCTTCTTCATCTCAGCACAGCCCAGGAAGGGACGGACGGCAGTGGGTGAAACCCTAGAGTCAGGCAATTATAGGGCGCTTTTTCGTCTCAGCACAGCCCAGGAAGGGACGGACGGCAGTGGGTGAAACCCTAGAGTCAGGCAATCATAGGGCGCTTCTTCGTCTCAGCACAGCCCAGGAAGGGACGGACGGCAGTGGGTGAAACCCTAGAGTCAGGCAATCATAGGGCGCTTCTTCGTCTCAACACAGCCCAGGAAGGGACGGACGGTAGTGGGTGAAACCCTAGAGTCAGGCAATCATAGGGCGCTTCTTCGTCTCAGTACAGCCCAGGAAGGGACGGACGGCAGTGGGTGAAACCCTAGAGTCAGGCAATCATAGGGTGCTTCTTCGTCTCAGTACAGCCCAGGAAGGGGTGGACGGCAGTGGGTGAAACCCTAGAGTCAGGCAATCATAGGGCGCTTCTTCGTCTCAGCACAGCCCAGGAAGAGGTGGACGGCAGTGGGTGAAACCCTAGTGCGCTTCTTTGTCTCAGCACAGCCCAGGAAGGGGTGGACGGCAGTGGGTGAAACCCTAGAGTCAGGCAATCATAGGGCGCATCTTCGTCTCAGCACAGCCCAGGAAGAGGTGGACGGCAGTGGGTGAAACCCTAGAGGCAGGCAATCATAGGGCACTTCTTCGTCTCAGTACAGCCCAGGAAGTGACGGATGGCAGAGGGTGAAACCATAGGGCACTTCTTCGTCTCTGCACAGCCCAGGAAGGTATAGACGGCAGTGGGTGAAACTATAGGGCGCTTCTTCGTCTCAGCACAGCCCAGGAAGGGATGGACGGCAGTGGGTGAAACCCTAGAGTCAGGCAATCATAGGGCGCTTCTTCGTCTCAGCACAGCCCAGGAAGGGACGGACGGCAGTGGGTGAAACCCTAGAGTCAGGCAATCATAGGGCGCTTCTTCGTCTCAGCACAGCCCAGGAAGGG
Source organism: Pleurodeles waltl (assembly GCF_031143425.1). NCBI lineage: Eukaryota > Metazoa > Chordata > Amphibia > Caudata > Salamandridae > Pleurodeles > Pleurodeles waltl. The sequence continues at coordinate 339,930,811 of NC_090445.1, forward strand.
ACGGACGGCAGTGGGTGAAACCATAGTGCGCTTCTTCGTCTCAGCACAGCCAGGAAGGGGTGGATGGCAGTGGGTGAAACCCTAGAGGCAGGAAATCATAAGGCACCTCTTTGTCTCAGTACAGCCCAGGAAGGGACGGACGGCAGTGGGTGAAACCATAGGGCACTTCTTCGTCCCAGCACAGCCCAGGAAGGGATGGACGGCTGTGGGTGAAACCCTAGAGTCAGGCAATCATAGGGCGCTTCTTCGTCTCAGCACAGCCCAGGAAGGGATGGACGGCTGTGGGTGAAACCCTAGAGTCAGGCAATCATAGGGCACTTCTTCGTCTCAGTACAGCCCAGGAAGGGACGGACGGCAGAGGGTGAAACCATAGGGCACTTCTTCGTCTCAGCACAGCCCAGGAAGGTATAGACGGCAGTGGGTGAAACCATAGGGCGCTTCTTCGTCTCAGCACAGCCCAGGAAGGGACGGACGGCAGTGGGTGAAACCCTAGAGTCAGGCAATCATAGGGCGCTTCTTCGTCTCAGCACAGCCAGGAAGGGATGGACGGCAGTGGGTGAAACCCTAGGGCGCTTCTTCGTCTCAGCACAGCCCAGGAAGGGATGGACGGCAGTGGGTGAAACCCTAGAGTCAGGCAATCATAGGGCGCTTCTTCGTCTCAGTACAGCCCAGGAAGGGACGGATGGCAGTGGGAGAAAGTTTAGAGTCAATGAATCAAGGAAGTTTCTTTCATGAGCCAGGCTCAGGAGGGGGCAGATGCAATGGGTGAAACATAGTTAGGGAATCACAGGACTATTCTACACCCCAGCAGAGTAAGAGGCTGATGGCAATGTGGGAAAAATCACAGTAAAGGCAAAACTGGGACCCTCTTCCTTTTAGCCCAACCTAGGAAGGGCGAGATGGCAATGGGTGAAACCTTACAGTAGGGGAATCATAGGACTCGTCTTCCTCTCAGCCCAGCCCGGCAAGGGAGAGATGGCAATGGGTGAAACCTTACAGTGAGGGAATCATAGGACTCGTCTTCCTCTCAGCCCAGCCCGGCAAGGGAGAGATGGCAGTGGGTGAAGCCGCAGAGCCAGGGAATGAAAGGCGCTCACATCACTTCCACACTCCAGGAAGGGAGAGGCGGCAATGTGTGGAACTTTACAGTAAACTAATAATAGAACTCTTCATGCTCTAAATCCAGCCCAGGAAGGGACAGGTGCCAATGGATGAAACCTTAGAGCCAGAGCACCCCATATTAGTGAGGGTCAGGCAGCAAGGCCTGGGCCTTGGCCAGCAGATGTGGGCTTCTGGGGTCATCCCTAAACCATCACTCTGGATGGGTGAAAGAGTTGAAGTCACTATAGAAGCGGATGCAGCGCCCTAGCCAATGCTTTTTTCACACACGAGGCGGCGGCGCGTCACATCTCCTGGAAGTGAACTCTTGGCAGGATATTAAAGCTGACTGCCCTATCCCGACCCCGGGTGCCTAACTTGTTCTTATTTAATATCGACGTCCCGGTTTGTGAAGAGAACACAATCACTGGTGCCGTTTATGCCTGCGTGATCCCAGTTATTCTCCTGCCGGGGTGACCGGCTTCAATACGCCGAGTCAATGAGATCCCTCTGTGCGTTTTTCTTCACTTCCATCAGCGCTTGGTAGGGCTTCAGCAGCAACCAACCACCGCGGTGCATCTTGGGCCTCCTGTCTGTGTGCAACGACAGAGTTCGTTCAAGGGCACCGAGGGACACAGTGTCCGACATGTGCCTCACTCACACTCTCAACAACCCCATAGGAAAGGGCGCTTACAATCCGTGCAGCATTACTTTAATAAAGCAGAGGGGTTTGGCAGGGCATCCGAAGGGTCACACCAACCCCATTGTGATGCTCATTGCAGAGAAACCCTAAAAATACTTCTCACCATCCAGGTTCAGTCCACCTGTCAGAAGGCCCTTCTCTTTCTTGTCGGATCACACATGTAGGGAAAACCCAACACCCCGCATTCCGCATTAAAGTCTATGCCGGACTTTGGAGGCCTACGTACCACATAACTAGAAACCCTCTAAGGCCAGTACTCAAACTTTAGATATATGTGTCAGCACTTAAGAGAACTAGGGGACAAGTAATTGGTGAGTGAACATTGTTCAAAAACTGTGTGCTACAATATAATTGGGTGTAGGTGGAATTTTGGGGTTTCACTTTGCGGAATTCCATGGAGTTACATTAAAAGCTCTGCAAGATTCTGCAGAGTTCTGTGAGCAGGCAGAAATCGGTACGTTTTGCTGTCTGCGCGGATTTTTAGCTCCGGGAGTTTGTTCCGCGCTGAGAAATCGGCACAAACAGCAGCGCACAGAGCACTGGAGGGTGCTTCTGCTCAAGCTGGTTTTGCTGCAAATTGAGTCGATTTTCTACGCAAGCAGCAGCTTTTCCACTGCGAACAGTCACAACCGTCCATGACCGCCTGCTTTGGGAAAATCTCACTGGGTACTTTTGTAGCACGTGATATCACGCTAGCGGACACCAATTCTCACTCGCCAACTTCCTGTTGGTGAGCCATACGCAAGAAAACACTCCACCACGAAGCAGAGTGTGAAATTTGGTTAGAAATCTGCGTTACATGCAAACGCACAATGGCCAAAACTTTGTGAACTCTGTCAGCGGAGCAGAATTTTTCACCCACCCATAAGCATAGTGTCTTTTTCAGGCCTCTCTCTCTCCTCAGGCATGATCTCCGTGCTGTACTGTAATCGTTGCTCTGCCTACATGAGAAGGGAGTACTCTTTCCCCGCTGAAGCCTAATCCTCATTTCCTTGTGGGGGAGTAGAGGTCCCTGGGGATGCTGTCTGCTCTGCTGGGCTCTCAAGCATTAAACAGAGGATTTACAGATAAAGGGCTGAGGGACTGTAATGATCACTGGACTGCTCACTAAAGCACCTCCCGAGGCCCAGAGGCTTGTGGACACAAGGGATAGAGCTTCTGGGAAAGTAGGGGAGAGAGGTCAGACCGAGAGACTACGGACAGTGGGAGGAGGCAGAGAAAGAATAGCCCCGTACAGATGGCTCAGATACAATGCACGACAGAGAAAGAGAGGAGCGACAGAGAGAAAGACTACGATGGAGGGGCTGCACTGTGATGCCACATATAAAATGAGTGATGTCATGTGTGAGGTCATGAACAGTACATGGTGGCAGCATGAGTTGTGGTTTGAGTAAAAATACCTTACCTGGTGACTTTTAGTTTTTTAACGTTTTGCAAAGGAATCATAACACCGTTGTAACTGAATTTTGTTCGGTGGATATTTTATATTTTCCCCATGGAAGAGGCAATAACACGGGCACAAAAAAAACCCTTACTTCCTCAAATGATTCCGAAAATGTGACGTCTGGTCTCCCCCAAAAAAATGAGTGCTGGCGCTTCTCAGAATGTGAAAAGCTCCATCTGCAGGGACCTGAGGTGGGCTCTGTCTGATGGGCGGCCCTCCAGAGAGCTTCCTGGAGCGACAGAAGCCCTGTAAGAATAAGGAGCAACGGAGGAGCACCAGAACTGCAGGCCTACGTCCTAGAAACCGAGGATACTGCCAGGGCGAGTGACAGACAGCAGTGCAAGAAGTGGGCTGTGTGGTCCAGAGAGAAAATCAATGATCAACTGCAAGATTCAAGTGAGCAACCCTAGAGCATAGCAGGCAGATGAGAGAGGGCAGAGGGACAAGAAGAAACCGAGGAAAACACTTCATTCCTCACTCAAAGGGCTGAGAAATGAGCCCAGGTAAAGGAGAACGAGAAAGATGGAGGGGAGAAAGCGACCAGGGAGAGCAAAGCAAGATGATGTGGGGATGATGAAGAGAGAGACTATGAAAAAGAGATGAGAGAGAAATAGGAACGAAGAAAGCAGGAGAACAGAAATATATAGAGCAAAGAGAAAGGGGAGGAAGAGACTTGGAAGTGAAGTGTTTCCTGATTTTTGCACTCCACAGGCCTGTGGCCATGCAATCTCCAGTGCTCGTTACCCACAGCTTTTGTTTTCCATGGATACCCGTTGAAATTAAGTCTGGGTTTGGTGCAGCCGGTAAGTGGCAAGTCATGTTGGGGAGTCACCCCAGCAACCTTCGACACAAGAGAGAATCTTCAGTCATCTCTCTTTCTATCATGTGTGCACCATGACCTTGAACTAAATGGTTTTGGTGTCTTGTAAACTTGTTTCTGTGGATTCTATAGCAGATCAGTGTCAGGCTCGGCCAATGGTGATGATGGTGATGCCAGTATCGTGTATATGTCAGCTCCTCTATAAGGAAACCAGGACCAGTGCTTAATTTGTGCTTACTGTTTCCGATGCTGAGCAACAGCGCTTATTTTTTAGGGCTGGCGCTTATTCTTCTGCCTCAAGCATTTGCTGGGAGCAAAAAACACGTATGGAAAAGACGGAGGAAGAGAAAAACGAAAAAGCGTCACAAAGGTAAAATGCAGAAAGTTGCCAGAGTGAGCTAAAGGGGCAGGGAGTGGCTGTACATGGATTGAAGAGGCCCAAGATGGCTTCAGAATTACGCAGTCTCAGTATTCCATGCCAGCACATTTAATTGCAGCAGCCGCATGTTTAAGAGAAGGTCTTTGGGCACTCACATGTTTTTATTTACAAATTAAGCACTGACTAGGACACTTTATTATCTTGTGGGAGCAGGACCTTGATGTCTGAAGAAATGGGACCAGATGGATTTACCAAGGTGCTCACACTTCGTCTAGGTTGGTAGACATGCCCATTGCCCAGCACATAGATACAGAGGGATGGCATTTGTTTATGGTAAATTCAGTTGAGTCTACTGAAATCCAGCTATAAGCTTCCCTGCTCTGTGTTGGGTGCATGTTAGGAGCACCGCTGATGGGTCCCATTTTAAAACAGCGCACTACATGACCCAGTGAAATCATAAGAATGGCCATTCTGATGCTCAGCTATGTGGCTTGTGTGCTGTGGTGAATGCTTGTGAAGAGTTCTGTCCAGCCTGTGCTGCTGAATGTACAGCATATGCTGTGCTTCTCAGATGAGTCCAGGTATCATTGCTGGAGATGAGCGGGAGAGTGAATCTAAGTACAGCCAGTGTGTACGCAATTTGCATGTCTTTTTCTTGTCTAAGTGATACTCCTGTGTGATACATATTATTGGATCTTACAACTTGCAGACCTACTAACCAGAGACCAACATTCATCATGTGAACTCATCAGATTTGCTAGGGATGGGGAGATAGGCAAAGGTACTAGGACTTTTGGCACTTGGTGCCAGATCATCAGGGGCCAGTGGTTTATATGATAAGGAGCGAGGACTGAAGAATGTCACTGGTGCCAAGGTGCATTTGGAAGGATGCAGCTCCTTAGCATTACTGTCTGTTCAACAATAGAAAATTAGGTGGATTAACACCAGTCTAAATCACACAACTGGAGACAAACTTTGGTGACTGTATAACAGATCAACCAATGAAGGTGGGGCTAACACTTCAAACTATGGAGTAAAACTATTCTATGAGCCAGTACCAGAAAATAGAGTGATATATTGTTCATCTTAAACATATTGTTCTGATTCAATAGAACTGTAACAAAGACGTTTTATTAGGTTTGGCAATGTTTATAATCTACTTCGAAAGAGCTTTAGAAATAGGAGTAATATGACTACTAGAAACAGCTTCTCTAGATCTATAAAATGACAATGGGATTCTGAAATATTTTTAATTCCATCTTCAGAAAGATGCTCTTGACTGTTGACCAAAGGTACATTTTCATACTCATTAGGATGTTGCAACACATGCTCGTTTAAGGCCACACATATGAACAGGTCTCAGAAAATTAAGCATAATAGGTATGGGCATGGGATGTATATCTATCAGGTCTCAGGTTTGACTCTCAATTTATATTCTATTCCTCCTGGGATTGAAAAACTGAGTATCAATCCTTTGGCAGTATTAATGTCTGTTAATTAGTCTGCCAAGAATCTGCACTATCATAAATCAAGATAAAATACGTCTTGTTAGCACCCCACATTGAGCAGTTGTCATATGTGATGTAGTTTCCTTGAAATAACTTTGCAAGGAATGGTTTTCTAACATGCAAAGAATACAAATATTCCATCAAGCTCCAGAACACTTAGAATGTATGGCTGATGAGCAATGTCCTGCGGAAAGGTCAATCCGACAGATACATTAATAGTGCCTGTTAAAAGCATACGTTATAATAACAACCACCATTTCAATCCTGTTCTGAATCGGAAGTCACAGGACAACACACTGCAACAGCTGGATGGGGGAAGTGGAAATGCCACTATTGTAATCAAGTCTGACATCATTCAGTACAGTCTTAAGTCTGTCTCAGTATCTACAGCAGGCCTTAAACTCATCAAGCTAGCATCTAGTTACTGGTGCTCTTCAAGATGTTTAGAAAGTCGATGAGCCTGAACTTACCACCAATTTTAGTGACTGGTGGAAAAAGAAAGATGAGCCTGAGTTAGCTTCTCCCTGGGGTCCAAGTTTCACTTCTTTAAAAGGTGTTGACAACATATTTCCCTCATATATTAGGTACGCGCTACTTGAAAACCAGTGTAAAGGTAAAAACATGTGTAAGAACCAGAGGTAAAGATTTTAGACTGGACATTCATCATCAACTTTAGGGAGATAAATCAGGAGGAGACCTCCTCCTCATTAACCATTTGGAGAGCTGATAAAGGAGAGACAGAAAATTGTATTCATCCTGCGTGAGAGAGGATGAAAGAGCAATCTGGGCCATTCAACCAGGAATAGTCTTGATTTCCTCACAGGTGAGAAGGGCCAAATTGTCACAAACAACTTTGGAGGGGGTCATTTTGACACAGGGCAGAGTGGTAAGATTGGAGACTGCTTAGAAAAGAACCCTTGAGGGTTGGAGGCCTGCAAAATAGAATTTGAAATAAAAGAGGCGAGGACTTAGTAGCAATAAGAGACAATTCAGAATGCATGAGTTGTTGATATTTATGTGGTGCTTTCAAAGAAGTGTGTGTATGTGTGTGTGCATACAAGTGTGTGTTTCTCCAAATGTAAACTTGCATATTTTTTTACAAATTTGTAGGGTCTGTAGCCCTGTTTCTCTTCCACTGACTTCAGCCAGATATGCCTGCACTACCTCTGGCCTGTTCTACTCTCTAAAGAAGGATGCTTTGCTGTTTATCAGAGTATTTTGATGCTTTCCTTAGCACTGTAAACTGCATGCTATCAGTTTAAATGCACCAAGGGCAAAGACACAGATAAAGGGCCTCAGTTAAAGTTTGGTGGAGTAGGAGCACAACCATAACTCTGCCGTGCTTCCTCCCCACTAAACTCGCCATTCCCCCACTCTATTTTATGTTAACAGCAGTGGGGCTGTGTTGGCTTTGATGGTGTAAACCCTTTAACGTTGCAGCCCATCTGGCAAATGGCTGCCAAGGCAAAATGATGGTTGTTCCACTGTATGGAGAGTGGAGCTACTATCACTCATTTTCCATGTCCAAGGAATGCTTGATGCAGGCAAGGACAATGTACAATGGCCCCCACACACAGGGAGAAAGTTCCATTCATGTCTGGTCATCTGCATTTGTATTGAGAAAACAAAGTCCTGCTTTGAGTGTTTATTTTCTCACTGTCTAAAAAAGTTGCTTAGTTGGCGCTTTGAAAATAGTGCCCACTTTGCAACTCTGCAGTGCGCTGAAGAGCATGGCGCTGCTACTGTCCTAACAGCACAGAAATCCCAGCCAGGCAGGTGGGGCTCTCTAATTAGCGTAGACAGTACTTTGGCACATGGCAGATCTGCTGACTGTCTACCAGGTCCTAAATGACCCGAAGGTTGGTCCTAAACGTTAGTAGGCAGGGCTTTTGACCTATTAGATGAGTCTGGGAGTGTCTGTGTATTATCAATCTGTCTGGTTAACAATGCTTTGTATATGATATAATCATAGTGCAAGGGCAAATACAGAGCTGGTGAATGCAGGAAAATGGACAGAATAGATGGGTTGTTTCACTCCTGCCTGCTCACCATACCTCACACGGCACTCCCACCTTCCTCTGTTTATATGTATTTGAATTGTCAGGGCAAAGCCAGAGGTATTTATTAATTAAAGGCTATACTAGGAAAGTGCCATCTTCCCGGCATAGTTTACCCCCACTTTTTGCCTGATGTCAGTTTGCTTGGACTGTAGTTCACTGGGATCCTGCTAACCAGGACCCCAGAGACAGTGCTTTTTCCCCTAAATGTAGTAGTTTGTTACTTTTTACACCCACAGTTGGCATGCTGATTTACCCCTGAAATTCCCTAGTATATGGTACCTAGGTACCCAGGGCATTGGTGCACCAGACGTCCTCTATGGACTGCAGCATGTGTTATGCCACACATGGGAGTCCATGCAAACTGTGACTGCAGGCCTGCCATTGCAGCATGTGTGAAAGGGTGCAAACACCCTTTCACAGCCAAACCTTACCACTGCACTTAGACATTACAAGTCACCCCTCTGGTAGGCCCTTCAGCCCAAGAGCAGGGTGCATGGCTTCAAGTATGAGGGTACCCCTGAATGAGCAGGGTACCCCTACAGACGTCAGGCCAATTCCTGGACTTTGTAAGTGTGGAGAAGCCATCTTAAGGTATGTAGTGGACATTGGTCAACACGAGTGGTCTAATTACATAATGGCTACTCTGAACCCAGGCATATTTGGTATCAAACATGTTGGAATCATGCAACTACACCGATTCCAGTGTTAGTTGCATGATACCATGTACTCTGGGAGTTCCCTAGGGGATCCCCCAGTTCTGCCTCTGCAGCCTTACGGGGTCCAGCTGCCTGCTCGTGCTGCTGCTGACCCAGGACACTGTTCTGCCCTTCTGCTGATGAGCCAGGCTCAGACCAGAGGAGCTGATCAAAGGATTTACTGCAAGGATGAGGTGTGACCACCTCTCCCTGTTTATTAGGTGTCTAGGGCTGGTGTCTGGGGTGGGGTAGCCTCTGAGAACCACCAGACTGCTTTGAAGGGCACATATGGTGCCCTCTTTGCATAATCCTGTTTGCACTAGTTCAGAAACCCTCAGTTCCTGCTCTGGCGAGAAACTACACAAAGGACAGGGGAGTGACCAGATCCTGCAAACACAGGTGGTGGGTCTGTGGCCTTCCCTGGGACCTACTTGCAACTGTTGCATTTGCCAAGGCTTGGTGACTCTTCCTCTGGGAGATCTTCAGCCTCCAAGAAGCCCCAGTCCCCAGCACTCTGCAAACTGAAGATCAGCTCCTGTTCTACAACTCCTGTGACGTGGGACTTCTGTTTTGCTGTGCTGGTAAGGCATCCCTGTGACTCCATGTGTCCTGCACCTGTAGTCACCCATGGGGGCTCCATTGACTTCTGTTGGCCTTTCTGTGTGCTGAGGGGCAGCTCTGACTCTCCCTCCTGGGTAGAGTGTCCTGGACCTTTGCAAACCTCTCCTTTCCAAACCTCTTGTCTGCTTCAATTTGCACTTGCCAGTGCTGGTCATCAACCCTCCTGCAATCCAGAGACCATTGAGGGACAGCTTGTAGGTGATTCCTGGGATCCTCAGCTAGGCTTCTTCTTCCACCGACTTGCAGAAACTTAATCTTCAGGAGGGTGGGCATTGCCACCTGCACCGCCTGGGCACCTCCTTGGGTGCTGGACTCTGTCTCCCTCTTGTTCAGGTCCTCCACATCTGGAATCCATTCTTGGGTTCCACTGGCCTGGTCCCAGGGTTGTGACAACAGCTGGGCAATCCAAGGCATCCACAATTTTCAAAGAGAGCTCCTTCTACCCTCTGCATCTGGGCCCCCGGTGTAGGTACTCCTCTCTTCTGGGTATCCCAGGGTAGAGGTACTCTGCATCCATCCTCTTGCCTGCTGGTTTCCTCAGAGTCTGCTGGGAAGGGTCCTAAATTTCACAATCTCCAATCACTGCTTTCTGTGTTAGCCTGTAGGACAAGTGGGTGGGTATCTGACTTACTACTGATTGCTGGGGTCACCTACTGTACTTACTTTTGATGTTTCAAACTGGCCCCAGTCAATAGCTAACCACCACACTTACCTTGGTTGGAGTTCCATTTTCACATTCCATTTTTTAGTTTATGGTTTGGCCCTCTTCTAGGGCCCTGTATATTTCTATGCTATTTTTGCTGGTTATTTTATGTGTATCATAGTATGTAATATCTCCAAAGGGAGATATACCAATTTCAGTTTAGTAGTAGTGCTGTAATAAAGTATCCTTTATTTTTGCAACACTGGTGTGGTTCTCTTTTGTGACTAAGTTACTGCCTGACTACTGTGGCATTACAAGTGCTTTACATTCCTCCTGGATACGCTTTAGCTGCTCACCTCAGCTACCCCTAGAGAGCTTCTGCTAATTGGACACCTATTCACTATCTCTAAGGGTTGCCTGGACTTGGTATAGGGTGCCACATCATCGGTGTGCACCATAAACTGAGTCAGCCTCCTACAGCTATGAGGTTACAGCGGGTAGCAAAATGGGCAGCCCAGATGGGGTTGGTAAGCCTAATACACTGTAAGCTGTGTACCTGTATGGCTATCATCATGATAGAAGTGCAAAGACAGATTAGGAGACTATGGTCATGGCTTCCAACTATTTAGAAGTCAGATAATAATTGGTTCCGCTACCCGGATCTGGAATAGTTAATGGGTAACATAATTAACTTCCCGCAAGTTTGCTACCACAGGATAAAGCTTAGCATTTGGAATCCATGTTTGCCATACTGATTACTGCATATTTTGTATTTCTTTCTTAGCATTTTACCCTGATAGATTTCCCCAGGCTTTTTCTGATGAAATATGTAGGAGAGAATTGCAGAATGTAGTAAGTGATGTACAACTCTGAATTCCGTTCTGTGTGCAAATATACATTTGAGCATTGATTGGAAGTATGTATGTTTATAAAAGCTAGAAATAGGTTATGTCAACAGAGATTTTCTAGGTCAGTATTGCTTTTATTATGGCTTTACTGAGCTGTAGGGTTCAAGTATGTTGTGTGGTAGTTGTATAGATATTATGCTTCATACTCTTAATGAAGCACTAAAGCACATTTGGAGAGTAGTAACACACTACTTTGTGGAACGTTATTGATGGAAGAGTGTGTGCTTTTTGAGCGGGCTGTTTCAGGAGATTTTTGATGCCATACATCAGGAACAGAAATAAACTCTTTATAAGTTTTGCTGTTATGCCTTTGCATGAATTTGAAGAGAAAATGAGTGAGCGATAAGTTACTTAAGCATTCAATTGTAATTGATGGACAGAAGTGATTGAGTGCCATCTGGCCTGTGTTTGAAGTGTTTTGGCATGTGGATATGGCTGAAACTGCTGAAACTGTCATAAGTAAAAGTGTAGCTGTGCTTACTCATGGGTTTAGGATTGAAGTGTGAGGGTAGATATGCCTAAATAAGTCAAATCCTGTTATATATGGATGGTCTGTGCACATACAGTTCAAACCACATAAAATACATGGCTAAATGTGCTTTGGGATGGAGGCAGCTGCCCATGGGAGGTGCAAACTCAGGGATTCATTCAATTACAAGACCTGTGAGTGCATCCAATAAACCGAAAAGCAACCACTGGTGAAAGGAAATGGCACATGAACTTCATAGACAGATAGGGCCTACAGCTTCCACATACCAGTAATCAGGAAAGTGGACAGACTGGGGCATTAATAAGAGTTGTTACTAACACCTGGTGAGATTATATCTTATTTGTTTCTTTCCGTTTCCTGTTTAAATAGTGATTTTATGAATGGGTTCAAACCAAAATAAAATAAATCAACGTTTCTGCAATATCTTACTTTGTGCTACTCAAGGATTGGGAAAGAGCTCTACAACTGACAACAATATGCGATATTACTGCCTCGCTCCATTATACTCTGAGGGAATCTTGCATTGTCAATCTTCTGTCAACGTTACGTGTGGTGAAGTACCACTGCTATGTATCTGTAGATGAGGTGGAATGTGATAATTGGGACTTTCTTTGGGCCTTGACCTATACCTAGGCACTTTAGTGGGTCACCATCCTTTATTACAACCTGCATGGTACTGGTGGGGTTGCAAATTCCACATCACAAATGACCACTTGTATGCAGTAAAACCCACAAATACCTCGCAATTATGAGTAAACCCCACAGAGTGGGGATTTGTTGTGTGCACATGGTCTTACCAAGTGGTGTTCTGCATGGTATTCCCTTTGCTTAACACACACATTTACTACCTGCTCTAGGCAGGTGCTAAATATGTGCAATGGGCTTCAGTGAGAGTATAGGTCCTGCTGTAAGCAGGGCTAGTGGGAAGGGTTTCAGAGTGTGAAGGAAGGAGTTGAGAATGTTGGCTGGAAGGTGGAATCATGTAATCCTCCCCGATCCGGGCAGGGGTGATGGAAGGGGCCCATGTTCTTTAGGGGCACCCTGCAAGTGGGTTGATTAGGTAGAGGGAGCACAACACCATAAGGCACAAGAAGTAATGAAAAAACAAACAAAGCCTGCTCTAAATGTCATTGACCTTTGACTGACTTAAGTAGTGAGGTGTGTGGGGTTTATTTTTAATTTTGCAGTAACAGTTCCTATTTGTTTTCTTATAAAAACAACAGTTCCTTCAGCCTTCACCTCTCCCAATTTTACTGCTATTTGCAACTGTGGCATGCCTTGGAATGCATCAAAGATAGGTTGACAGCACGCACAGAATCTAACCCGCTTGAATGCAAGTCTGTTACAAACGTGCCCAACCCCCTGGGAGCACTGAGGTCCAGCTGAGAGGAGGAGGAGGAGAAAGTAGGGGTCCTTGAGGATGACGACTGGGTATAAGCAAAAAAGGCTTCAAGGGTACTTGTGATAAATATGCATCTTTACTTGATCCAAGTCAAGTATTTCCATAGGATTTATTATTTTCCTGAGCACCTTTGGTGTATGGGATGGGCCAGTGACCCGGCATGCCTGCAGTGTGGGTCCAACCCGGCTAGCTTTTCCCACATTATCTTGACATGACCTGGAGCTCAGGTGTATTGGTTGGCAGTCAATAGACATATGGGACGGGTGGTGAGCTTCCCTTCAGCACTTGAACCCAAAACTGTTCTGCTGGGGATAATGGACTTGGGGGGCCACTCCAGAGCCGCCCGCTCCCTGCTTGCAACAGCATATATGGTTGACAAGGGGGATCTTGCTAGGCCTTGGTCGGGATGCACGGATCCCGTCCATATATGAGTGGGTTTGAGGAATGGACACCTGCACAGCACTGGAAAAACAGGTGTATACGTTGCGGGGTCCCATAGAAATATGACTAGAAATAGGGGGGGTGGCCAGAGGATTCAATGCAAATTAGTTGAGACTATGGCAGTTTTCTGATGTTCTGTGTATCCATGCTGTGGTGTCAGTGATATCTATCAGCATTGCTGCTGTGTACGACTGTGTATCTTTTACGTACTCCTTGGAACTTCATTTGTGACCCTCATGGCTTGAAGGTCTGTGTTTTTATTGATGTTGTTGATATAAAATAAACTCAATAAAATGTGTTATTTAAAAAAGCAACAGTTCCAGGATAGTTAATGCTGACCCTGAGGTGTCTTTGGTTCAAGAGAAGCAGACAGTGAAAGATGAAACAAGCCTTCTCACCAAGATGTCTGCATACCTAAAAGAAATGGAAATGTATGCAATTGGTTAATTATCAAATCTAAAGGCTGCCTGAGAGCCATCACATAGCTTTAATTGGTGGAGTCATTTGAAGCTTCATGGTGACAAAGATTTCCTCTTTTTTTTAGAGATAATGTAAGTGAACTCTGGAGTGTGTCCTTCTAATGGAAAAATATAACAACGGTGCGGCTCCACAGGGTACAGTCTAATTGCATATTAATAAAAATATGCTTTTTTAACGCATTTGTTTTAGCTTAACAACCATGGGGCAGATTTACTGATATTTTTCACCAGGTTTTCATCACACAAGTGACTCAAAGTGGTGTAAAAAGTTTATTTAGAATTTACTTTCCAGTGCAAAACATGTTTTGTGCTGGAAAGATGCCTGAAAGTAAAACAAAGAAGCGCTTTGCCCTGTTTTGAATTACTTAGCATCTGTTGGGCATGCCATGGGTGGTGGATGGGCATTCCAATGCAAACACTCATGGTTTTTGACACAAAGCGCTATCTACTAACAATAGTAGGAGGGTTTTTGTGTAAACAAAAATGTCTCATTGGGAAAGCTTTAAAAGGAGACAGTGCACGTGGATTGCACTACACAACAAAGTGGAAAACATTTCAAAGTTTGTCTAGACCTGGCATTGTGTATTGAAAGGGTACATTTCCAGCACAAAACCTGTGCCAGAAATGATGCAGACACCTTTGCGCTATGGTGCAAAGGTGTGTGTGTGGCACTAGGCAGCCTGATTGTGCACTAGCACTAGGAGAAAGGAGGAGAACACCATACCTTAGTAGGTACGGCTCTGTCCTGCTTTCTCTCTCCCACGCATGGCATGGCTTTGGTTGCTGTGCTGCATTGTGTGGGTCTTAAGTAAATATACCCCCAAAACATTTGCACATCTAGCAGCAGCCAATTATATACAGGATGTAACACAATTTTAATACAGTGACTTGCATATTCATAGTGTTTTCAGTCGTAGACAGGGCCCTCATGGGAGTATGAATGCACGTTTCAGTGTCTGGTTATAAACACAAACATCTCCAGTGATCACATTAACCAACTGAGCTTTCCTGACATAAAAGAATGCATTTGCACTCATTACTTTAGCTTGCATTTATTTTTCCTTTTTGAGTGCATTCGTTTTATTTTGAAAGTATTTACCTGGAGGTAAAATACCAACAAAAGAGTTTTAGAGTAGTTTGTTCTTTTTTAACCAGGCCTCTGGCACGGTTCCCATGGCGCTCAGAATCAGAATTCCCATACAAGTTGATGCACTTCAGCCTCTGGCTGATATGAGCAACGCTTTGTAGGAGGCTGTCATTGAGGACCCATCTCTGGTGCAGCCCAGCACACGTCAGCTGAAGATCTGTCTGTGTCCTAGAAGCCTGGGATGAGACACGCATTGGGCGGCGGAGGACGGAAGCCCTTGTAGCGCAGTGGGCCTGTGCGCCCGGCATAAGCCAAGATGGGGAAGGTACGTGCAACAGCAGCCAAAAATGGTTCCACTTTTGAACTGTAGAACTGGTATGGCAGTGTCCATATACAATATCTAGAAGTGCAGTCGCCAATGCCAAGTCTGTTTTAAGGCAATCAGCACTATTCCCATTTCCAAGGAAGTTTTATAACTCCGAATAGCCGACTGGGAAAACTATTTTACTATTAGAAAAGAACAGGGCTTGGAGACGGGGTGGGGCTTTCAGTTCCTGAACACCTGAAGAGTCCAGGAGGGGGCAAGAGAGAGGGCTTGGATTATAGCCATCGCGGACCAAGAAGCCTCTCCTGCCCGCTTGAAACAACAAAAGCAAAGATGTCTGTACTCACCTTCACTGTCCTAGTGAGTATGCAAAGCCCTCACTGGTCTTCACAGCTGCAGATCCTCCGGCTGTGTGATAGCGGCTCTTCGACGGGTGATCACATGAAGGTCGCTGATATCATAAGACACATGGATGTACTGTGTGGCTTGACGGGGCTGCCCGTGCTCACTGTGTGATACCAGCTCTTCACCAGGTGAGCGTGTGAAAAGACCTGATATTGTATGGCACACAGTGGTACCACCATGTGACGGGACAGGGCTGGCCTTCTTCACTGTCTGATAGCGGCTCTTCACCGGGTGATCATATGAAGAGATCTGATATTGTATGGCCCATAGTGGTACCACCGTGTGACTTGACAGGGCTGGCTGTCTTCACTGTTGTGTGATACCGGCTCTTCACCAGATGATCACGTGAAGGTTGCTGATATTATGACACACTGTAGCACCGTGTGACTTGACAGGGCTGCCCGTGCTCACAGTGTGATACCAGTGATGGTCTGAAGAGAACTGATATTGTATGACACACAGTGGTACCACCTTGTGACGTGACAGGGCTATCTGTGCTAACTGTGTGATATCGGCTCTTCACCTGATGATCATATGAAGAGATCTGATATTGTATGGCACACAGTGGTACCACTGTGTAATTTGACAGTTCTCCACGTGCTCACTGTGTGATACCAGCTCTTCACCAGGTGATCATGTGATATTGTATGACACACTGTAGCACCATGTGACTTTCAAACAAAAAAATACACTGTTCCAAAATAGAAAGAAAAGAAAGGACAAAGGCAAGTCCTATTCTTCGAAGCAAGAGCCCTCACACACCCAAATGGATGTCATGCTTCATCATCGGGTCTGCGCCTCGTCAGACCGGTGCTGAAATGTCTGATGGGTACCCCACGGGGGGCTCTTTGCTGGAGATCTTTTCTCGATGGTGCAATGCCAACAACTCTAGGTTAGGCACGGGAAGAAAAGAGGAGAGAAAACTGAAAAAAAGACTAAAATTGGCTCAAGACTCTGACCTTAGGGCAGCAAATGTCTTAATCCAAATGTGGGTATTGGCCAAGGTTGAAACATCAGAGGGAGTGAGGAATGAGATAATGATCAATCACTCTCTACTACGCTTAGAGAAAGCAGGGAAGCAAGGAACTGCCTTGCAATCCCTTACGATAGGTCAACATGTTTTGCGTCTCAGGGGTTCATCCAGATCCAGTGACGCTTCTTCAGGACCAAGCAAATCAATACTTCTCCTATCCAACACAAAGACACCTGTGGTCTGAAACTATCAGTCTCAATGTCTTCAGTCACTTACAATAGTCAAGTACATCTCAGGCTTGTCACTTCTAGAGCTCAACCGTCCCCAATATGGAACAGGCTCCATAGGAAACCACGGGCCTGGAAACGGATGCAAACATTTTGCAGACTCTCCATCCTCCGTCGGGAAACTTACCCTTGGCCGCGTTCCAGTAACGATGGGGCTGCCCGTGGGTGATGGTGTGAAGAGAGCTGCTATGGTGTGACGCCCTGAAGGACCGCCTGACATGACAGGGCTGCCTTCTCACATTAAGCTGACAACATTCTCTGCGGGACCAACCCGAGACAGTATCATTACAATGTGCCTGTGTGAAGAATAACAATTCTGTGTAACACACTGTGGCATAGTGCAAGTTGGCAGTGTTTTGTATATGCCTTCTGGTTTTCTTTCATTTTTATTTGAACCTTGTTTAAAATAATAGGGCACTGTACAAAAAGAGGCGTGAGGAGTGGCATGTTCACAAGAAAGGTGAGCATACACAGGAGGTGAGTATTTAAAGTGGAGGAAGCTTGTAGAGTGTTTGGGAATGGAGATGAGTGGCTAGTAGGGAGAGAGAGGTGTGGAAAAAAGGTGTGTGAAAAGTGCCTTCATTTGCTTACTGAAGAGTTTGCATGTTTCAACCAGCCAAGTCACCGTACAGGTCTCCCTCTACACTCTGACTTCCAAAGGATATACATAAACTGGTTTCCTTTCCTATAAGAGAGTCATTTGGATGCCTTGGGGCTCACAGGGAAGTTTCTTGTGCCATGAGAAAAGCTGGGCCATCTCATCCATACAGGGCCTGGGGGTTTGTTGTGTTTTGCACTTGGGCTGGAAGTCTGATGTTCTTGTTTTACGTGGCCATGCAGGGGCCTGCCTGCTGATGGGGTTGGTTGCTCTGCCTTGGATCTTTTTGACTTTTAGGCTGGTCTTCCACCCAGAGACCTATTTTCAACTGTTTCCTTGTTTCTCATTCTCTATTGGTTCCCCGACTGTTCTTGCAGTTGTCTTCGACTTTCTTTTTCTGACTGTATTTCTCTGCTGTGGCCCTTGATGTAGTTTAGGGTCACCAGAGATCACAGCTGCGACCGCTGGCTTGCTCCTTGTGACCCTCTGCCCTACATTTGTGGCCCCTAGCCTGAGAGTTAGCAAAATCAGTACCAGGAACACATGGGCCACTCGACCTTATGGACATCAGTTGAGGTATTGTGGTGGGATCACAAACATTCTTCTATAGATTCTCAATGTATGGGAATAACATGCAGAATCTGCGTTACAGCACCAACTTCTGCTTGATATCACTGCATTTTCAGCCTTTTTATGGGGATTAATTCTAACAGATTTGACCTGATGGATTTGATCCCCGAGCGACCAGCGGTAACACCTCATGCGATATTGTTGCATCCCTCGTCATAGCAATTTGGGTAGAAACAAGTGGTGCTAGAACTGAAAATATAATGTGAGTTCTAGGGGTAATGATCGCTAGCCCTAGAGTACTGATGCTGAGAAGAGCACAACCCACTCAGTCAGGGTGAATTAGAGTCCATCATGAGGGCTGCAAGAAAATGTCCTCCATTTATCTGGCTCTCAAAAAAAACGATAGTCCGATTTGCGTGTGTGAGTGCAGAAAACGTGGCTGTGACATGTTGTAGGTGCAAAATTATGCAGCCGGCCGCTTCATAGGCTTTTTTCTTATTTAGCCATGCTGCACAGCATCGGGGATGCTGTACAGCATGGCTTAAAAACATTCACAAACCCAATAAGTCTCAAATGCGAGATCTGCTGGCTTTGCCAATGCTTTTGCGTGATCGAGTGATTCCCCTTGGGGAGCCAGTGGCCTTACATCTGCCATTTTCCAAATCCTAAGCCGCTGGCCACCCTGCAGGGGCCTGTAATTATACATCTGTTAGCCTTTTGGAAAATGCCTTAGTGTTTTCCAGACATTTTCTATTGTGTTGTAATTGCATTTACATACAACTTACTACCACTAAAGCGGTGTTGGAGCACTTTGCTGTGAGTAGCTCCAGAACCCAAAATGACTGGCTAGCACAGTGGTCTAGAGCTTCAGATCATTTTTCACATCGCAGTTGTGTTTATGGTTAGACTATAAGGTTGTTGTTATAAGTTCTGTGAGCAGCCAAACATTTCGAATTTTTTTGGGGCGTTTGAAAGGGTTCCAAGGTACTCAGGTTTTTAATTTGTTTTTACATTACAAAGCCTGGACGTCCCTTCTTGTATTGTATGCGCGTGCTTCATTTAGCTGTGACAGCCAGCTTTCCCAGAAGAGGTGCCTAACTCTTGTCAGCCATGACTGAACAGTGGGGCCTCTTGTGACTTCCTCTTTCCTCATTATGCAGGATTATTTCAGCTGAAATAATGCTGAGTCAACACCTCCAGCGTCTCAGCTTGGATTCACATAGTCAGGGAGACACCTTTCACCCTCAGCGCTGAATTTCAACAAGGACAGAAACCTGTGTGAGCTGGAAGGGTGTGCCAATAATTCTACTTCTTCTCATAATTCTTCCCATGATGCCATTGGGGGTCAAAGGTGTGATGCCACTGTCAGGGATTCCGCTACATATGCGCATAGGAGGGGCCTAGGACTGGCCTAAAGTCCGTTTAGTCAACTTATCCTTTCATCAAGTCCACAGTACCACACCAGTCATCACCACTACCACAGCTGTTCCCAATGACAGGTAGAAGTGGATAATTCTGTGGGCTTCTTCTTGGGTGGATGCTACACATAGGCCTGATGCCATCTTTTTTGGAACACACTTTGAAAAAAGTATGAGAGGATGACTGTGTCACTGCATGTCGGATGCTTCCTCAGTGGAGCTTTCAAGGCTTTGTGCAATTAAGATCTTAAGCTTGTACCCCAAAATTAGAAGGGGTGCTTGATGGTTGTGCTGTATTATCTCCCGGTATTTTTTGATTCTTCCCACTTCATTGCAAAACTAAAAGATGTGCATGTGTGTATGATGTTTGAAATTATTTGCACTTTTTTTTAAAGAAACTCTATGTATAAATAAAACCATTTCTGACTTGATAACGAGTTACGAATATTATATTTATATTTTTATATTTCCTGAACCCGGGCAGTAAGGTTTAGTTCTCAGGGTGGTTCGCTTCTAACTCTATGTGCAGTCTGCCAGTGTCAATTGGGCTAAAAAGCCATTTTCCTTTTGGTCCCATGGCCTGTGACGGGACCATAAACACAGCTCACACTCTGGCCATTCCAAGTTGCCCCATCTGGCAACGCCAGACTGCCCCCAATAGGTGCAGCATCAATGAGCGATTCCAGGTTGAATCCTGAGAATCTCCATAGAAATGGAGAATCTCTAATACCGTATCCAAATTGTATGGTGATTCCTTATTTTCATCACCTAGTGATGCTTTAGCAGCTGAAACCTCAGGGTGTAACTTAACAGGTCTTCATTATTCCCATGGGCCTTGTAATTCCCTAGGAGGACACTAACTCTGGTTTTCTGTCATTTTGATTTAATTTACCTGTAACCCAATTAATGCCCCTCTTTTATGATGCATGCATTTGTTTTACAATACATTAACAAAAGAAAAAATATATAGATACTACAGCATCACCTACATACACAACCTACAGAATGGAAAACACTCTAGTAAGCAGAGATCATTCAGTGCTAGACAAATACCATCACCATGACGGCCTATTCCAGAGGACAACATGTACACAAACAAGCAAAGATTTCCAAAGACCTATGCGAAGGTTGCAAAGAAAAAAAACTGTACAACTGCACACCCCGCTAACTAAAAGGCAAAACTATTCAAAGGTTCAAACGTTTTCAGTCGTGCAATGGGAATGGCCAGTCAAATAAAAATGGACTGAGTAGTTTCTGTTGCTAGAGATCCTTGTAAGCATGTTTCAGAAGAAGGTTCCCAGGAAGATGACTCTTGGAACACAACTTATTTTGCCCAGCTATATAAGTCCGGAACCTGCAGCCAGGGGCCTATTAGGTCTCAACATTGGGTTGGAGTGAAGGTGATCTGGAGGATAGCTGACTTGACAGAAATTTTAAGCAGTGGTGAAGTATTAAACTATCTTTGCCAAACTTATGGGACTGAGGGAGAGAACTGATGATGACCTCGTATGTGTCTACCAGGCAAGAATATCCTTCAGGATGAGTGGCAGCAGAGAGATCCTTCATCAGCCCTGAGAGGAAGTAGCACCAAGTTGTCTGCCTGTGCGGAGGTCCATCTGTGTTTCCACTATTAGAAAAGATGTGTTTAACCACAACTGAACTACTGGCCAGCTCAAGAGGCCACTAGTTTACCAACAACACATAGAACCCAAAAAGATGATGAGCCACAATTCTGGTAGAACAATCCTTTCCTGTAGGATCAGTAGAGTAATTCTGTTGCCTATTCTGAGGCATCAAATTACACCCAAGGAACACACAGCAACATCAAACGTCCGCTGTGTGAACGGAAGTGAACAGCCACATAGCAGAGAATGTTTCACTATAATTTCGAAACCGTGGGCTTCATTTAGGGCTTAGCAGACCCCGGCACTCTCCCAAACTTGTCAGTTCCCCCGCCTTCTTTAGAGATGAGGGAACAGCTAGCTCTGCCACCGCACCGCCAGGTCACGGCCACCCTGCCCTATTGAAGGTGGGCGACTGTCACTTATTGTCCTTGTCTGTGTGTGCCACGGAGAGGGAAAAAGTAATATGACCTGAACCGCAGGGGCAAAAATCCCTGGTCATTGGGACGTTCATTTTTTTTTATTTGGAGAGAACAAATTTGCGCTTTGGAGTTTGTTTATTCCAAACACAAAGATTTGCGGAACAGCTTATTAGTGGCTGTCCTCACCATACTGAGATCCTCATCAGGTACGGATCCCAAAATCAGGTCTAAGGTCTTCCATCGGGTTGTGAAATGGCAGTCATCCACCAGAGTTTAAATGTCTCCCTAAAGGCATTTATGGATTGATGAAGTGGTAGAACTGCTGTAAAGCAGTGGTCCTCTTGCCCGGCCAACCCTCGGGTCCCCTCATTTAACCACTGGGTTACTACAGGTGGCTCTGCTGAGCTGGGGTCTGTCTGCCACAGCACCAGCAGGTCACAGCAGAGGTGCCTCTGCTCTATTAAGGGTTGGGCACCATCACTGATTCTCCCAGCCTATTTCTACCATGCAAAGAGGCATGGTCGGCATGGGCAGGACAAACAAAGAACGACCTCTGTTGCTCGTACGAGGATTTTTTTTTTTAAGAAATCAAACTCCTGCTTAGTGAGTTTGCTATGTCTAAACAAAAAAATGATGAGCAGATGGTTTAAACATGGTGAAAACCTGGCAAACCTGCAGTTCTGTGAGGGGAACCACAGCCCCTGTGGTTCCGTTGACACCGCAGAGATCCATGCCATCAGACGGGAACCTCTTAAATGTGTGGACAGTCCTTTGCCAAGGTGACAGAGCTCACGTCACCTCTGCCACCCTAGGGACTGTCCCCCAGGACCTTAATGACCCCTATGAAATTTCAGATCCAGTTTGAGTAGGTCCAAGTTCTTTTTCTAAATAAATATCGAGCTACTAAATTAGCAAGTGGCCACGAAAGGATGAACCAGGAGCTCGTGAACATGGGCATCTGTTTCAAAGGTCCAAACTTATCTACAGAGCATAAATAAGGACACTTCAATAGAAATACAGAAAGACTTTCCAGATTGCATTCTCTGTTAAACATGATGTATTGCTGGATTTCTCATGAGAACTGCATTACACCTTATACTGTGGTGGCGTATGTGAGTAGTCATTGTTATTCAATGGCCCAACTCCTCCACCCTCCCCCGTTGCTTTTGTTGATGCTCACACTCAATTACCATTAAGAAGGGTTAATTTGCCGAACGGAAAAATCTTGTGCTCGAATAATCAGGCAAAACCATTATGGAATATTTACAATTAGGCTTCTTCCTGTTCTCAAAATGTGCATTTATTTAAATGTCAAATTAATTATTACGGAAAGTAAAAAGTTAGTTAGAATCAGAACCCTAATGGATTAATAAATGGAATAATGCAATGTGACTTCAAGAAATTAAATTGCCACAACCCATATGGTTATAGTCAAACTAACAACAAGCCCCAATACAAAAGGACCTCACAGCATCCAGCTATCTGAGTGAAAGAAATATTAAGAATGGTCTACCTCCTCTCAAACAGCACATCTTGTATGATGTTACCGACAAAGACAGTATGCAATTTCAAAGCATGACATTACGTAAACAGGCAGCACTAAAATGTTCTCTGCACAATAAACCAACAATACTGTTAATTTCAAAACACCTACTTGCTAACAGTTTTAATTGGACAGAGTCATGAGAAACATAGCCTAATACAATGGACCGTTCTGTACTACAAGCATAGGATGGAGGTTTAGCACATAACCTTATAACGTTTCAAAAGCACATCCTTCCAGCCAAGGATGCTAGTAAAATATTACTACAAATGAACAAAGATAGACCATAGCTGCATTTGAATTTCAAGGATTTTCTGAAAACCTAAATGAAAACAATAGTTTTGCACAACATTTAAACATGAACTTTTTGTGATGTGGCCTAGTGCGGCCTGATCATGCTAAGTGAACCAAACCTATGCTTAGCATTATTTTTCTAATGAAAAGTAAGAGTTCTCACTTGGGCATCCCCTCCCTTTTTGCTTTGGTGTTTCCACCCGCCCACATACTGCTTCACTATTCTCCCTCTGTGTCCTCTAAAGCTTATCGTGTATGTGTACAGCAGGCAAACCATACACACCCACGCGTCCATGGTTATGAAAGGCTGGGAAAAGCAACGGACTTTTGGGTCACATTGGGTGGGATTCTGAGACATGATGAACTCCTCCTGTAGACAAAGCAAATGTGTATTTATCAGCTCTCTTCCTGGCCAATATGCCAGCAGTCGGGGCCCCTAACCCTTCCCTTTATCTGGAATCTCAATTGCCCCTGCGACAGGCGGGAGAGTTTCCAAGTTGGTTTAAAGTCCCTTTAAAACTGATTCTTTGGGTCACTTCACACACATTGCACATAAACCTTTCTCAGGAGGCAGGAAGCTGACTCCAGGGCGAAGAGTGGAAGGCAGTGAATGTGCGTGTTAATGGTGGGCAGCAAAGGGGAAGAGAGAATCCATATTAACTCATATTCACAGGAAATGCCTAGTGATAGTGCAGCAGGAGCAGTGGCACCGGGGACCTTGTGTTTGAGGGCCCACTGTCCACAATTGTGGCTTTTTTTCTACTGCCTGGAAGAAACATTTACCCCCAAACGTCCACACACCACAGCCAAAAGCCAGAAGACAAGAATGCGCTGCCTCTATTTTGCTCGAAATCGTTGCGGGGTGAGATCGCCCGACGCTGCCAAGAGGGGGTTGCATGCGGTCGGGGAATTATCGCTTTCCCTGCACGTTTCTCCTGACTGGATTTGCCGTTTTGTCGCTTATATCATGGTTTTCGCCAAGTATCGGCCATTAGTCGTCCTCAAACTATTTCCGCCAATCAAGGCAACACGTGCGCAAGGTGAACAACCATGAAATATGTCTGTCTTGTTCATACTTACAACTGCCCTTACGGATCTCTCAGAGGTCTCACCCCTGAGTCTGCAGCTAGTCTGTCTGGTGAACCTCTGGCGATTCTGTTCAGCACTGAATCTCAGAGTCCAGAGCCGTAGCAAGTTAATTGCCCCCAACCACTGGGTTTGCACTAAAAATAGCCACTAATTAGGGTGGCATTGGCCCCTCGCACCCACTGGCTCTGGGGCACCAGATCACCCATCCTCGCGAACTGCCCTACTAGTGCTGACCTGAGCGGGACCGGGACAGGATGTCTGCGCGGCCGCTTGACCGGAAGGAACACTTGTCGACAGGAAACCGAAAAACCATAACCACAGATGAAAACCCTCAAGCAGGGCTCGCGATGAAGCCGGGGAATTACCTCAGTGGGTTTAGTGCCTGCAAACGAGAGCAGTGGAGCCTGAGGGAGGAATGACTGACTCAGATATCCATCCTTCCGAAGTTTATAAAAGGAGGAGACCTGAAATGGGGAAAAGTAACAATTCCCATCCTCATATAGCCTTTCTTTCAGGGGTGTTATGCAGCAGCCTGGCTGGGATAATGGCGCAGCGGATAGTGAGAGTAGTTCAAAGGTGCTTGTGTCATCTGTACGTGGCACCTTTCACTCCTCGTAGGTCACCTTAGCATTCAATCCATCAAGCAAACACTGCTGAACATGGTTAAGGTGTGTTCGGTCTTTCATCCTCCAGGAGCCGATAAAGGACTACCTAGGAGTCCGGGAGTCATAACAACTGTCAATAAAGCGCTTGGATGGGACTGAGCGCTATATAAAGCCCCGTTGATATTGATCATTTCCCAGCTCTGAGGACACGTGTCTCGCTCTTTAAGAAAAGGTGCTTCGCGCCTCCCCCTTTCAGTCTCTTAATATCAAGTGCATTCTGCAGTACTTGGAAAGGGAAAACACTTGTAGACTATTGGTTTTAAAATGTGGGGAGGTAGGGTTTTTTAGGGTGCCAGAAAGAGGTGGGCACTCAGGGAACATCACATCCAAATAAATCCCGTCCTAGGTTGTTTCAATGACAGATCAAAGAGACAAGACAAGGTGTGGCATCTGTGTTAACAATGTCTACATGTGCTGTGTAAGACCTTCAGCCTGAAGACAAGTAAAACGTCTACTTGCCGGGTTAAGCTGTGTGCCACATACTAAGGGGCATATTTATACTCTTCTTGTGCCGAATTTGCATAATTTTTTGACGCAAATTCAGTGCAAACTCAACTCCATAGTTATATTGTGATGTTAGAAAAGTCTACCGTCAAAATATAGGAGTCTGCACCATTTTTGGGGTGAGTGAACCTGCCTTGTGTCAATGAAATGCAAGGTAGGCGTTTCCATCCGAAAAAAATGGTGATATCCCCATAGCTCCACCCGTGATAAAAAGACACACAGGTGGGAGGCGGGGCTAAATAATGGTGCAAAGCTTGCCTAGCACAATTATTTAACGCCTGGGTCAGACCAGGCGTTAAGGGACCTGTGGAGCCATTTCCATGGTCAGACATCATGGAATGGGTCCACAGGTGCCCTCCCCAAACCCCAGGAACACCCCACCCCCACCAGAGGGACTCTAGGGGATGGCGACCCTATCCCAGGTAAGTCTGGTAAGAATTTTTAATAATTATTTTTTTTTGTGATCTGGGGCCCTAACTTGGGGCCTACCGCATGGCACAGGTTGCAATGGCCATGCCCGGGGAACACATGTCCCCTGTGCTGCCCATTGGGGTCGTGGGCATGACTCCTGTCTTTGCTAAGACAGGAGTCATATTTTTGGTGGTTGTGCACCAGGAAATGGTGCTAGTCTGGTTAGAGGCATTTGTTTGCTTTTAACCAGGCTAGCGTCATTTTTTGAGGCACAACCTCCTCCTTCCCTACCGTCACCCCCTCCTGGCTAGCGTCGATTTTCAGGACGCTAGCCGGGCCTTACCACCGCCTTGCGCCATTCTATTAATATGAAGCCTGGCATGCATCTGAGAATGACGCAAGCCAGTGGTAAAGTTTTTGATGCAAAACTGCATTAGCGCAATTTTGCACCAAAAACTATAAATATGGCCCTAAGTGTCATTTCTGGGCTATCAATCATTTAGGTTCAGGACTGCGACCTGAGTAACAGAAAATAAAATGTTCCATTCCCTTCCCTCCCCTACTCTGCCCTACCTTACCCTTCCCCAAGTCCCTGGTCTCAGTGGTTTTGGTTGCACCTCTTGATGGGTGGTGGCAAAGGTCATTCCCCTTCCCCCTTTCCTTTCCCTCCACTCCCTGCCTCTGTGGTTTTGGCTGCACCTCTTGAAGGATGGTGGCAGTGCTGTGCACTACATGTGCTGTGTCGGTGCTTCATCCTCCCTGACTCCAGCCTCACCGCCATCTCGTTTCACCCACCACATCTATAGCTACATCTATTGCTGTAGTTGATGACCATTACTGAGTTCGGACTACAACTCCGCCAGAGAAAATAGGGAGAGTAGCCCATACATTTGCTCATCACAAATATACAAGCCCCACCCGTGACTAAAAGTGCTGGATGCCAAGCAAGCGTATGCATATTAGGGCCTTGTTCCCGCACAGCCATAACCACAAGAGGTGGAAGTGACAAAGCTGTTGCTGCCTCATCCCCATGAACCACACAGAGGTCAGCTGAGGTCACGCCCATGAGGGCTGCTGAAGCCTAAGATGTCCTCCTTGGGGCAGACTGGGGAGTACCAGTATCACCACCATCTATTTTACCCACGACAGCTACATTCTAAGTGCGTAATCTGTAAATAAATAAATAAATATTGCAGAGGCCCAACATTTTCCTTAGGGCCTGGCACTGTCCAGTGCCAAGGTTGCTGCATGCCATGGCTGCCTCGTCTTGATTCCACCTTCCATCACCTTACACTTCCTGTTAGAAATGGGGTCTTTGGTTGACAGTCAGGTTACCTCCTGTTCAAGCAAGGACCCTCACTCTAGTCAGGGTAAAAGAGAATCACCCTCAGCCAACCCCTGCCTACCCCCTTAGTAGCTTTGCAGAGCAGTAGGCTTAACTTCAGAGTGCTAGGTGTAAAGTATTTGTACCAACACACACAGTAACTTAATGAAAACACTACAAAATGACACAGTACCAGTTTAGAAAAATAGGAAATATTTATCTAAACAAAACAAGACCAAAATGACAAAAATCCACAATACACAAGCCAAGTTATCAATAAAAATGCAAAAAGAGTCTTTAAGTAGTTTTAAACACACACTAGCGCTGCTAGGGTGAAATGGTACCTGGTGCGCATCAAAAATAACCCCGCATGGGCGAGTGTGCATCAAAAAGGGCTTGCGAGGTGTTGATTCCACTCACGAGCGGGACCGTGCTCCGTTTCTCCTTTCGCCAGGTCGGGCGCGTCGTTTCCTCTCTCCGCAGGAAAGCGATGCGTTGATACGGTCAGCACTCTCGGGTCCGGGAAGGGCCTGCGTTGTTTTTGCACGAACACGATGGTTCACGTCTGAAATTCAGCCGCACGATGATCCGAAAACCACGCAGCACGGGTTGCGATCTCCCAGCCTCCATCAGCGATGCTGCACGTCGTTTCTCCTGCTCCGTGCGTCGGTTCTTTGGTTGTGTTTCCGGCGAGCATCGATTCTCAGCCGCGGAGCCAATTGCGCGTCGTTTCTTCAGCCGCAGATCGGAGTTGCATCGATCTTTTCCCCGCACAGCGCTCTGTGCGTGGATTTCTTCCTCTTAGGCTGCCAGCTTCTCCTTTCAGGGTCCCAGGAACTGGATGGGCACCACAGGGCAGAGTAGGAATCTCCCCAGAGACTCCAGGTGCTGGCAGAGAGAAGTCTTTGCTGTCCCTGAGACTTCAAACAACAGGAGGCAAGCTCTGAATCAAGCCCTTGGAGATTTCTTCTCAAGATGGAAGGCACACAAAGTCCAGTCTTTGCTCTCTTACTCTGGCAGAAGCAGCAACTGCAGGATAGCTCTAGAAAGCACAGTCACAGGCAGGGCAGCTCTTCTTCCTCAGCTATTCAGCTCTTCTCCAGGCAGAGGTTCCTCTTGGTTCCAGAAGTGTTTCTAAAGTCTGTAGTTTTGGGTGCCCTTCTTATACCCAATTTCTCTTTTGAAGTAGGACTACTTCAAAGTAAAGTCTCTTTGGAATGTGAAATCCTGCCTTGCCCAGGCCAGGCCCCAGACACTCACCAGTGGGCTGGAGACTGCATTGTGTGAGGGCAGGCACAGCCCTTTCAGCTGTGAGTGACCTCTCCTCCCCTCCCCTCCTAGCACAGATGGCTCATCAGGATATGCAGGCTACACCCCAGCTCCCTTTGTGTCACTGTCTAGTGTGAGGTGCAACCAGCCCAATTGTCAAACTGACCCAGACAGGGAAGCCACAAACAGGCAGAGTCACAGAAATGATATAAGCTAGAAAATGCTCACTTTCTAAAAGTAGCATTTTCTTAATCTTAAAATCAACTTTACTAAAAGATGTATTTTTAAATTGTGAGCTCAGAGACCCCAAACTCCACATGTCCATCCGCTCCCAAAGGGAATCTACACTTTAATCAGATTTAAAGGTAGCCCCCATGTTAACCTATGAGAGGGACAGGCCTTGCAACAGTGAAAAACTAATTTAGCAATATTTCACTGTCAGGACATATAAAACACATTACTATATGTCCTACCTTAACCATACACTGCACCCTGGGGCTACCTAGGGCCTATCCTAGGGGTGCCTTACATGTAAGAAAAGGGAAGGGTTAGGCCTGGCAAGTGGGTGCACTTGCCAAGTCGAATTTACAATTAAAACTGCACACACAGACACTGCAGTGGCAGGTCTGAGACATGATTACCGAGTTACTTATGTGGGTGGCACAACCAGTGCTGCAGGCCCACTAGCATCGTTTGATTTACAAGCCCTGGCACCTCCAGTGCACTTTACTAGGGACTTACTAGTAATTCAAATATGCCAATCATGGATAAACCAATCAACAATACAATTTACACAGAGAGCATATGCACTCTAGCACTGGTTAGCAGTGGTAAAGTGCTCAGAGTTAAAAAACCAACAGCAACAGGTCAGAAAAAAATAGGAGGCAGGAGGCAAAAAGATTGGGGATGACCCTGCATAAGAAAAAAAGTCCAACACTTCCTGTCTCTTTATGTTACTGTTGCAAGTTGTCCTTCGCCCCTTCTTTCCCTCTGTCACGTTCTCCCATTTGTTTGCCTCGTTCTTTCTCCCTTTTCTGCCTTTATCTGTCCTGCGGTACCACATAGTTTAATGATGAGAAACATGTCCCAGTCCTCAAAAAGGAGTGCCTACTCCAAGTACCTCTAGCCACATTCATAACTTAAGCAGCAACTGCAACTCCTTTTTCTGTAGATTTCTGAGTGGTTGTTGAGAAAAGGGTGGATCTACGGAGTGGATGCAGGAAGGCTGGGCTCTCTGACAGATGCAAAGCAGAGGACAGTTCTGGGAGTGACTGCCTCCATTGCTGTTTTTAGTAATGGCCCATGCTCCAAGAGCCATCACACTAATCCGACCCCAATACTGCATACCCTGAATTGTTTCTTGTGCGTTGTCACTAGAATGCCCACTATTATAAAGGACTATGCTTAGTATACAGCTGGTCCCCATAATTATTTGCTTATTCACCACTCTTACAAAGATTATCCTTGATCTGAAATCAAACACTTAGCAAGCATGTCTTCAGGGAGCCTCCTTGTGCCGGTGAGGTTTAAAGTCAACCTTCAGTACATGGTATCGATCTGTTTAAAGCAAAAACAGGTCAGAAATCCTGATGGATGAAAACAATGGCTCCATGAAAAGCCTTCTCTTTCCTTTGTACTTACAGACTGAGGACGAAACACCTCTTCTGGGGTTTTGTGAAAGATGCAGGTAATCTTATTAGAAAATGAAGAGTTACATAAACCCTAACGACTGACAACACAACAGAAAGATCCAGAGGGGAATATTTACATGCCCCTTACGCCACCTAAGCGCCGCCGTAGCATAATTATTTTGGTGGTGGAACTTGCAAAATGTGATTCCATGGAATTCAGCGGAGTTACATAAAAACTCTGTAACATTTCGTGGAGTTCCATTCATGGGCAAAAATAGGCAGGTCGCGTTGCTCGCCCTATGATTTAGCATCGGGAGCACGTTTTGTACTAACAAGTCAGAGCGAACAGCACCGCACCAGAGGGCACAACTACTCAAGTTGCTTTTGCTGCTACTCAAGTAGATTTTCTACTCGAGCGGCAGACGTCTGACTGCGAAGGGTCGTGACCATCCCGCATTCGAAAAATCTTGACAGATATCCTCCTAGCGATCGAAAATTGCGCTAGTGGATGCCAAATCTTGCTCACACCTGTCAACTTACCGCTTTGAAGCTGCGTGCGAGAATAAATCCTGCCATGTGGCGAGTCGCAGAGTTATGACGGAACTCCATGTTACAAGCGTAACACGGAGTCTGCAAAATTCTACCGCAGAACGGACTATTTCTCCCACCCCCCGGTCTTTGTATCTTTCTGTTGTCCATTATTAGGGTTTATGTATTGTGTTTTCTAATAGGATTACCTGTACTTTTCACAAATCATCAGAAGGGGTTCTTCGTCCTCAGTCTGTAAGTACAAAGGAAAGAGAAGGCTTCTCACGGAGCTATTGTTTTCTTCTGGCAGGAAATCTGACCTCCACTTGCTTTACTCAAACAG
The DNA here is from genome assembly GCF_031143425.1 of Pleurodeles waltl. Taxonomy (NCBI): domain Eukaryota; kingdom Metazoa; phylum Chordata; class Amphibia; order Caudata; family Salamandridae; genus Pleurodeles; species Pleurodeles waltl. Next base: position 339,961,810 of record NC_090445.1, read on the forward strand.
ATCGATGCCATGTACTGAAGGTTGACTTTAAACCTCATGCGGCACAAGGAGGCTCCCTGAAGACATGCTTGCTAAGTGTTTGATGTCAGATCAACAATAATCTTTGTAAGAGTGGTGAATAAGCAAATCATTATGGGGACCAGCTGTATACTAATCTCAGTCCTTTGTACTAGGGGGCACTCTAGTAATGATGCACCGGAAACAATTCAGGGTATGCAGAATCGGGGTCACGTTGGTGAGATAAAAAAAAGCCCATGAATTTAGGCGCAGGGGAATTCTGAATTCGGAGACAAGTAAAAAAGTAGCCTCCTTCTTGGTTCAAACGCAACTCCACAAAGCTCGAGCGCCTGTAAGAATCACTGCAGGTAACAAGTTGAGGGCCTTCAAAGGAGACCTACTGTCCAAGCATCCATAAGTGAAGGATAAGAAAGAGCAGTCACTAGGGTCTCTGTGTAGTGTTCGAATCAGCAGGCGGCGAAAGAGCAGCCTCCTTCAACCCAGCACCCTGGGCCCTGGCACAGCAGGTGGGTGCAGGGGGCTATAGAAATACTGAGCCTTGATAGTCTGAAGAAGTGTCCAATGGTCCTGGTACCTGGATGGAGGTCCCACCTGCAGACTCGCCTACAGAGTGTCTCTCAGTTGGATCCTGGCTTAACCCCAGGGCAGATGCTTTAGCCGAGGTCGGGTACCACTGGGCACCACGCCCGACGATTTAACACCAGGGTCAGCCTTAAACCAGCGATCCCAGCAGGTAAAAGCGGAACTGAGAATTCCTTCACTTCTAGATGTGACCACAAAGGATTCCCCTTTGTCACTGAGCTAAGGCGCTTAGCAGGGCAGAGAGTGGGTAACATTTGCTTCAGCCGCCCACGCCCCCCACATGCGCCCATCCCGGAGTAATGGAGTCTGACTTTCAGTGGCAGCTCTCAGATTTCCCTCTGGGCCCTCCATATAAAAGGGAGAGGCAGAAGACCTGGGAAGCTCGTGTTCTGCCAGCTTGACACGGGCCAATCTCTCCCCCTGCACCTGCAAGGAAAGGGTCAGCTTCGGGCACAGGAAAGGCGATGAATTCTCCTTGACCTGGCGATTGGCGCCGTTTAAGAATCCCATTCCTCAGTGTCAATGAACTGAAGGACACAAAGGCAGTAATGGAGGAAGGGACGGGGGAGGTGGGGCCCACTGGGCAGATAATTTTCATCGTCACCACAGGCCATGAACCAAGAGTGCCCTTCCTTGTCACCTTGGTTTCAGAGCTATTTGAAGCTTCTGAAGTAGGGTGACCAGATTTTGAGAAACAAAAAACGGGACAGGCCAGACATAAAAGTAGGACTAAAGCCTAACTTCTATGCCTGGCCTGTCCCGATATGTAATGTGTGTGTGTGTATACATGCACACACACACACACACACACTTACAAGCTACGTTCACATAACATTAGCTAGCTATGGCAGGACTACAACTCTGAGCCCCTCTCCCCACTGTCGACCCTCTGCTGCAGCATGCATGTAGCCAACCTCCTGCGCTGCCTGAAACAGATACATTACTTAACAAGAGTATTTCTTGTAATTCTCCTTTGTGGGATGACTAGACCTTTGTCCCAAAAAACGGGACATGTATTTAAAATGAAGGAAGGCGTCGGGAAACAGGACAGTCCTGTGAAAATTCGGACTGTCCGAGGAAATCTGGGACTCCGGGTCACCCTACTCTAAAGACCTCACCACACACATTTGAATCACAGTTGGCTTCTGAATCTGTTTTCAAGCACCCTGTCCCAGAAGGGCAAGCCTTCTTCTGCAACCGATCCCCAAACGAGGTGTTCGAGACTATAGTAGTCACCCCTTTGGACAACATCATTAAATTACTGTTTTGACCCCACCATAGTAATGGATTTTGCTGAAACTTATGGCTGTTTTAGTCACGATCGCCTCATTTGACGATTGGGTGTACATGAGTTGCAGGTTCTCTATGTAAAATAAAGTAAATATAATGTTTGGGCTACGTTTTCAATTAAGATAATGTCAACGATACATCATATCAAGTATGAAGATCAGTGGGGCAACCAGCTTCTTGAACCATAAGTTGTGCTATGGTTAAAGATTGGAGGGGTCAAATCAGTACTTTAATGATTTTGTCGAAATGGGTGATTACTCTAGTCTCAAACCCGCCTGTAAATGAATTGCATCTTGTCGCCAAAAAATAAATTGGTATAAAGTTTGAGAAAATTGATGGAATTTGATGTGCAAAGCTATGAAATACATGAAAGGTATAATTGAACAAACCTCACTAATGATCATTGAATAAGTATCACAGATTTTCATTGTGGTTTATTTATACGTCTTTTGAAGTGTTTTTTCTCTGTTAATGAATTTGGATGAACGTAATGAGATTAAAAACAGAACGTTGTTTGTTACTGATCATGTGATCAAGGCCATGCCAGGCAAAATGCGTTATTTGTTTTTCGCTGCCTGAATAAAGGAAGAATAATGAAGCACAGCTGACTGAAGTGGCTTGTTTGTTGTTTCATACGCCACACAGTATTTTGAAAAAAAAAAAATATATATATATATATATATATATATATACATATATATATATATATTTATATATACACCTGCTGGAGTAGGGAGTTATAGCTACAACCATGTTCCCATTGAAAAAGCATTTTTTGACTTGCCTATATCTTTGGCTCCATTTGGCAAATCTTCACGAAATTTTCCAAAGTGTTCCTGTGAATCTTCTTTTACATGGGAAGTTTTGGGGTAATCCGTCAAGCAGGGGCAGAGAAAAAGGGGAGGGGTTTAAAAAAAAGTGTGTTTTCCCAATGTAATTCCCATGGTGATTTTAGACACGACTACAGCCCGAACCACTGAAGGGAATTCTGCCAAATTTGGCAGCAAGGTTGGTCCAGAAAGAGTGCTTTTTATTATTTGGTGTAAATTACTTCAGTAGTTTTTGAAATATTAAAATAAAACTATATATATATATATATATATATATATATATATATATATATATATATATATAGATCGTTCCTTTTGTAGAAAGGAAACGCCGCAGTTAAACATATTTATTCAGGCCAAAGTAAAACAAGCAAAATACATAATCCTGCCCGTCCGTTATTTATTTTTAGTTAGTATTTGCAATGTTAAATGGAAAATGAAGTATGGACCATCATTATTTCCCGTTAACAAGGGAGGGAGGTCTCCCGAAACGCGTCTGGTGGGATTATGTATTTTGCTTGTTTTACTTTGGCCTGAATAGATACGTTTTGTTAAAAGATTAAGTGACTGCGGCATTTCCTTTCTACAAAAGGAACGATCTATTTTGTCAAATTTTAGGGGCTTGCGACCCCGCCGTAGTCTGCCGTGCTGGGTGCAGACCTGACGCGTATTTGGAGTAGTTGAAGATAGATATATATATATATATATATATATATATATATATATATATATATCTACAGAGAGTGAGAGAGAGTGAGAGAGAGAGGGACGTGAGCATTTCCCGAATATTTATATGTATTACCTGCTGGCAGTCGCCAGTAGGTAGTCAAAGTTAGGACCTAGTTTCTATTGAAAAATCATTTTTCAAGTTAGCTATATCTTTGGCGCTGTTTGATGAATCTTCACAAAAGTTTCCAAAAAAAGTGTGCCCACGGACCTTGCATGGAAAGTTTTGGGGTGATCTGTCAAGCAGGGGCAGAGAAAAAGGTAGGGGTCAATAAATGTGTGTTTCTTATGTTAATTCTCATAGGGATTTTGAACACTACTACAGCCTGAACTGCTGGGTGGAATTACAACAAATTTGACAGAAATGTATCTTTTGGTCCACAGATTATGCTTTTTGTCATTTGGTGTAAATCCGTTCAGTAGTTTAAGAAAATTAAAGGAAATCCTAATTTGTAAATCTAAAGTCACAACAACTTTGCGAATACCCCCGATCACATGCAGAGATCTGATTGGCTGTCAACACTTCAGACTGGAAGTGTTGGCAGCCATTTTTGGACTCGGCTTCAGCCGAGTCCCAAAAAAAGAAAACAAAGGGGACAGGGTAGGAATAAGCTACCCCCTAGCCCTGGTGCTGGGATCCTCCTGGGACTCCTCCAGGGCAAAAAAATAATTTATTTAAAATTCCTGGTGAATTATGTGACTATTTGAATTAAAAAATATATATATGAATAAAAAAAAAACAAGGGCAGTCTCCAGTGCTTGCTTTAAATTTTCCGCTCAGGTGCCGGGGGAATGGTCTCTTTTATATGTAAGGAGGGGGCACACAGGGCCCCCCCTTTCTAGGCTCTTAGAAGCCCTAGGGACCACCACTTCCCGTGGGCAACATTTCACAAATATGCAGGTGAGCTGCCCGGATGCCCCCCTGGGCCCCAAGGACCACCTCCTCCCCAGGGCAAGACACAAAAAATAAGTAGGGGGCCATGTGAACCCACCGGGCCTCAAGACCACCACCTCCCCGTGGCTACATTATACAAATATGCAGGGGGCTGCGTGGACACCCCAGGGCCCCGGGGACCACCACCTCCCCAGGGCTAGAAACAAAAAATTATAGGGGAGGCCTTGCGACCCCCCCCAGACTCCGGGGACCTCCACCTCCCCAGAGCTACATTATGAAAAAATGGCACCTGCAAGGTGGTGGTCCCCGCAGCCCGGGGCGGTCCTTGCACCCCCCTAACTATTTTACATTTGTTGCCCCTGGGATGTGGTAGTCCTTGGGGCCCTGGTGGTCCGTGTGGCCCCTATCTATTTATTAAAAGTAACCGCGGGAGGTGGTGGTCCCTGGGACCCAGGGGTCCATGTGACCCCCATATATTTATTAAATGTAGCCTTGGGGAGGTGGTGGTCCCCCCTAATTATTTTTACTTTGTTGCTCCGGGGAGGTGGTGGTTCCTGGGGCCTGTGGAGGGTCTGCATGGCTCCCCCAACACTTTTTTGGGGGTAGCCTCGGGGATGTGGTGGTCCTCAGAGGAAGTGTGGCCCCCAAACAATATTTATTAGGCAGCCCCAGGGAGGTGGTGGTCCCCAGAGCCCAGGTAGGTCAGTGTGGCCCCTGAACAACTTTTTTTTGGAGGGAGCCCCGGGAGGTGGTGCACAGCTTGTGATTGGGTGATTATAGGGAGCTGGCTGCAGGGACAGACCAGGTCCTGCTCCCACCCCTGCTGCACACAGCCCAAGGCCATGTGCGGCGGTGGTTGGATTAACTTATGGTAATTGAAATTACTTTACATTAAAAAACAAACACAGAAATTCATTGAAAAAGACAAAGGTTACATGGACATTATAGTTAGGAAATAGAATTAAAAAAACATAGAAATTCACTTAAAAAAACAAAGGTTACAGGGATGTTATAGTTAGGCTCACATTTTAAACATACAAATCCATAGAAATTCAGCTGTTAGAGTTATTTCTAGTAACTATAACTTGGCCCCTAAGGTAACTATAACTCATACCTTCGCCATGCACTGATAATTAACCCAGATATTACATCATTCATGACATCTTCTATGATATAATTGATAGTATTGCTGTAACATTTGCAGCAACATCATTGATGAGAAAACTGTGCATGGTGGGAGCGTGTGTTATAGAGCCCTTAGGGCACGAGGTATACTTACTTTAAATAACTATAACAGCTGAATTTCTATGGCTTTACACATTTAAAATGTGAGCCTAACTATAACGTCCCTGTAGCCTTTATTTATATTTTGTGAATATATATATTTAGTGAAAATATATATATATATATGTGTGTATCCATATATATGGGAAACCTCTTGAGCCTCTTCTCACAACATTCCATCCAGGCTCAATCAGGAGATGGCACAATCCGGTAGGAAGCGTATTATTTTAAAATTTATTTTGCCAAAGAGCATTATGCTGAACAAACGATAGCCTACACGTTTCGGCCGGAGGCTTCAACTGGAAGATATATATATATATAGATATATATATGTATATATATATATATACACACACACACACAAACACACGCCCAAGACACATTGTTTTGGGTCTTCTCACTGCTTGGAGCCCAATCACCCGGTAGCAAGTAGCAAATTACGATCAGTAGAGGAGGTCATTGATTGTCCTTTCACCACACCTGTGACTGTGGCCTTATTTGAGGATGGTGGTATTGGGTCAGCATCCTTTAAATGTCTTGTCCATCCTTCTCTCTGTTCCCTGTTCTCTGTGCAGAGAACTTCAACATTCCATTGGCTGAGCTGCCATCTCTCATCATGAGTACACTTTCAGCCACACATGTGGAACTAGCCATGGAGTGCACACAGTCTAGGTCAGTCCCTCCTATAATATTTCCATTGGCTTATTTTCTATGGACTGTAAAAGTTCTGGAATGCCCTTGGGGAGAGTGCTGTCAGCACGAGAGAGATAACAGCAATGTTACTCCTGGAGATGGACCCCAGCTTTGGGGGTCTGGCTTCAGAAATAACATAAGTAATGGCAGGTCTACAGTGCCTGGACTGTAAACCTGACATAGCAGACTTTAAATTAGACAGAGTGGCTGCCACTGGTGTGGCATCGGTCTTTCTACCTCCACATAAACCATATACAAGGCTATCCTAACTTTAAATGTGGCCTTGTGTTCTGATAAATGGACTCCTTGTTGCTCCCTTTTACAGGCCATAAATGTGAGTGTTGACAGCAAAATGCAGAAAATCCGCTTTTCCTCATGATTCTGTCCTTTTTCTTTGCTAGATATTGCTGGTATTTTGACTCTATACATTGAGGAACCACTAACTGGTTTCTCAGTGCAGGTGTTTCCTTTACGGTATATACGTTCACTTGATTTAGTGTAATAGCGACAGGGTCACAGCCTGCCCATATTGTGCATGAGAAGGCTGTAGAAGAGATGATTTCCTTTGCAGAACTTCATAGGAATCTGCAACCTTACTCTAAAAGAAGGAGAAGAAAGAGGAATGTGCATGGACGGGCTTAGGCCAGCGCTACAGGGAAGGTTCATAGGACTATCAAAGGTGGGATGTTAGAATGATAAAAAGTATAGGTGCGGTCTGTTCTTTCAAGGAAGCCTAAGATCAGGGGTAACCAAACCAGTTGAGGTGAGACCAGCCTTGGTATTCCATGGGAGGAAATCAATGCAAAGAGTCAATGCAAGAGCAGCTCATTTTTTACTAGTACTGTTGTGGCATTTGAACGCTTCAAGATGACCACGCGCTTATGGGAGTTTTCATCATAAATCACAGATTGTAGCAAACTGTGGCTGGGGAATCAGAGTAGTGGTGCTCCCTTCTACCTCTGTTGGGTTCTATATCTGATGGCGGTTCAGGCTGAAAGATCCAGGTTTACATAGGCATACTTCTGCTGCCTGTCGCTTGCAAAGCTAAACACAACCCCCTGGCCAGATGGAAGCAGTGGGAGGTTATGCGTGGCCTGTTAGTCCCCAGATCAGACTGGTGAGGCTCCTAAGAGACAGAACAGAGCGGGACGTCCCAGAGCAGTCAGGCTCACACACCTGCCTAGTGCAGGGCTTGGAAGCGGGAAAGAGTGCTGAGCTGCGTGTGGCAGTGTGACACATCCAGATGAAACATGATATCTTGGGTCTACCACACGATTAGCGTCTGATCTCCAGTTAGCTTCTGGAGTCACAGCAGAGCATTCCAAAAGCACTTCTTGTGAAACAGATCAATTCACCCGTTATATCAGGTCTGACTTTGGATTCGGTAGAAATTATTTGATGGAACTGAAAAGTGAGTGACAAAGCCAGCTTACACTCATGGCGAGCTTGTGTCCAGATAGAGGAAGGCAACAACTTAGTTATACACAACAAGTACTGAACTGGTAACTGAAAACTAGAGGATACTGTCCACTAGCATTGTTGGGCTTGGGAGGAGATAATCTAACTGTCTTGTAGACACAATCTAGAAACGACCACACATAAGCTGTGAACTGTTTCTGCCTGCACAAAAAGTTGGAGGCCTATCCAGTCCCTCTGGCCTAATAAAAGGCAGGAAGGAGCCTGGAGCTGTGCCCTGTGACTGGAGTAGGAAGATGCCTTCAGTGACTATTTGTGGGCACTGCAGAGAAACTGACATTGACGGTCCTTGCATAATGGAAAAGCCACGTGCAATAGAACTGTTTCTTTGAAAAACTATAACTTTGCAGTGGCTGGTTCACATTTTGTCCTTTTGGTCATATTTTAATCATTAAATACTTTTTGATTTAACTACATAAATATACTTAGTATCCAAGTGATGTGCTTGTACTGGAAACCCTTAATGCACATTCTCTGAATAAATGATGCTTCTCCCTCAGTTCTGCACTACTAAAGAGTAGATGAGGCTGTCTTAGAGAAACAGTGTTCGCCGTGTCCATAGAATGAAGGGATTCAAATGGTGTGTGACCTGAACAGTTTCTGTGAAATCGATGAAGGTTAAGGGAGTTGTTTGTACAACTGCTTTAGCTCTGGATTAGTTCTCAATCCTCACAGTAACGAGGGAAGAGGGATATAAAAGGGATGGATAGAAAGAGGCCAGGTAGAGGAGAAAGCAATCAGGGAATGAGTGAGACTTCGAGAAGCAGAAATACCATGGAGGTAAGAGATAACAAGCATTTGCAATGCAATGGGTCTCGTGTTAGAGCTACTAGCGTTGTAAACTCCTAACTGAACTTTTCTTGACACATAAACTAATAATAAAAAGTAAAACAGTTTCGCATATGCGAGCCGATGGTCGGCATGAGCATGAAGGAGACACAGAAAAAGAAGCAGAAGTTTGCACGCAGTGAAACTTATCGGCAAAAGTGCAATTATCCGTGTTACCAGCAAAAGTGCAATTATCCATGTAACCAGCAAAAGTGCAATTATCCACGTAACAGGGTCGATGTCATGCAGAGCACTCAACTTCTGCCCAGCGAGATCGTGCTGCGCAGGAAATGAAAAGATGAAGTAGTCCAGAAACCAGCTGAAAACACAGAGTCTTGTATGTTTTCAGTAGTTTACCGGTGCACTCCAGGAGGGCTAAACGCCAGAAAAGGCATGACGTATGCATGCCTTTAACAAATGGAATCAATCGATTTTTAAAAGGCAGGCCCACAAACTAATGAAAGTGATGGGGTGACATGGACGTGGTTAGAAGCCTACAGAGTGATTCCAACATGGTCCAGAGTGCTTGCGCGTGCTCGACCCTAAAAAGGGGAGTGGAATGCAAGAAGAGGAGTTAGAAGAAGATAAAAAGACTGAGGATTGAAGAAGACAACCAATGCAACAGGGAATAAGAGACCATGGGGATAGGAGCGAGAGAGGCAGAGGAGTGACGGGAGAGGGAGAATGTTTGAGCGATAAGGCAAGATCCATGCTGATAGCAGGGAGTGTTGAGGAAAGTAAGATACCACGGAGCAAGACACCTGGGCAAAGGGACAAGATATGGAACAATTGACCAGGAAGAGGGAGAAAGCTGAGAGGAACAGGCTCACACAGATTCATACATAAAGATGGAAAAATAGAACAACATCAGAAAGATCAAAGACAGGCAGTGTTAGACCGGTCAGACTGAAGGTGATCTTCTTGCACACTTTTTGTCTTCCTCTTTCTGTTTCTTCTGTATTAGTTTTTGTTGGTCTTAGTTAGGACTCTGAACACTGTACCACTGCTTACCAATGCTAAAGTGCTTGTGCTCTCTCCTTTAAGCATGGTGAAATTGGTTTACATCCGATTTGCACATTTAAAATACTTGTATGTCCTTGGTGAAGTAGTAGTATGTTCTCATGGCCTGTAAAATAAATGCTACTGTTGGGTCTGCATAACTGACTGTGCCACCCAATTAAGGGCCCTTTTCAATATATCCCAAGCCTGCCATTGCAGGCCTGTGTGTGCAGTTTTAAATTGCCATTCTGACTTGGCTAAATAAATCTTTTGTCAGGTCCAAACCTTCCTTTTTAATACACAGAAGTCACTCCTAGTGTAGACCCTAAGCAGTCCTCAGGGCAGGATGCAGTGTATTTAAAAAGTTGTATATGTATGTTTAACTTTTACATAGCCTGGTAGTGAAAAACTCTCACATGTGTTTTTTACTACTGTAAGGCCTGCCTCGCCCATAGGATAACATTGGGTTACCTAAATACATATAATGAATGATACCTTTCAATTGGGAGCAAGTAGTAAAATCAAGTTTGGTCTCTACAAAATTTGTCATTTAAGACCCTCTTTAATAATAGAGTTGGATTTTAAGTCACTATTCTAAAAATGCTACTTTTCAAAAGTGGGCATTTTCTTCCCCTAACCATTTGGTGCCTGCGGGCTGTGTCCTGAGTCACATGACTAGGTGTAGCTGGTAGCTGATCTTTGTGTGTTACTGCCAGACAATGAGACAAAGGGTGAATAGGTGTTGTGAGGATAGGCCATCTCTGTCAGGATGAGTGGGAGGAGCTGTCACCAACCACTTTTGCACATCACAAAGGCTCTGCCTTAGCACACTCACACAGGGTTTTACACTAGTCTTTTGTGCCCCCGGACAAGTCAGTGAGTGCAGGGAGAAAGGAAATTCCAGACACTTCTGTAGGGGGAGGGCTCCAGAAGCTACTCCTACTTCAAAGTGGGCATCAGGTATAAATATTGGACCCGGAAGAAGGACTGCCCAGCTGTGAAGTCTACCCTGCTGCTTAAACTTTGCTTTGCCAACCAAGGAATGCTTTGCTGCACAAGGCCTGCTGTTGCTGCACCAGGACTTTTCTGCTGCTGTGAGCTGCCCTGCTGAATCCAGCCTGCCTGTGTGGACCCAGAACACTATGAAATCTCCAAAAGTCAGTTGGCTGGCCCCATGTCTTTTCAAGGTAACAAGGACATAACAGGCTTCTTCGACACCAGGGCAACTCCCTGCATCACAGTGCAAGGCTCTGCAAGCCCAAGTGGCTTCTATGATGGCATGGTTCGACACAGCTATCAAGTCAGCATGACGCATCTTGTCTTCAGCACCAACACAGCCCACCGCAAGGCCTCTTAAGCTCCCATCAACTTCCTCAACTAAGGCACATTGCCTGGAATCACAAGCTCTGGCCAACAGCTTCATCAACCCCGCTGATCTGCAACGCATCTCCACACCAGAACTCTCATTGCTGCTCCTCGTCGATGAGTCCGTGGTGCTGGCCCATTCAGCTCAACACAAGGACTCTGCATTTTGATGCCCAGGCCACAACGTACTTTGTCAGCAGACTGAACTGAGTCCTGTATCTAGCCGGTGCTCCATTGCAGTAGGCCTGAACTTGTGTCTTGGGCCTGTTCCAGTGCAACCAGATAGCTGGCACTTTCTGCTTCCTAGAGTGTGATTTCTTCAAAACATTTACAATTACATGTCTCTGGGTCTACTGATTACATTTTTATCATTTTGTTGTCAAATAGTTTAATACATTTTACTCTATTTTCCTAAATTGGAGTGGGATTTTTCTTGTGTTATGTTTTTACTTTATGACTGTGTGCTGCATGAATTCCTTTACACATCGTCTCTAAGGTAATCCTGACTGCTTTTGTGCCAAGCTACTAGAGGGTTGAGCACAGGTTAATTTGGGGTTTACTTGTGTTTCACCCTGACTAGAAGTTAGGTTGTACGGTTTCAGCCCCCTCAACCAGTAACCCAATTCCTCACATTGAACAGACCGAGGAGAGGCAAAAGGTCATAGTGAATGAGACCAGTGAGAAAGTAATAAGGGGACGAGATTGGAAGGCATAAGAGACCAATGAGGGAGAATGAGGCAAGTGGGAGACATAGAGAAAGAACCATGTGAAGAGAGAGCGGCCAAAAAGCGTTAGGGATAAAGACAGGTAGACTCACTTGGAATAAAGAGAGAAGATGTCCCTGCAGGAAGAGGGAAAGATGATAGTGAGAGGGCACAAATAGGTTGGAAAGAGGGATGGTATTGGTGATGGAGCGCTGGACTAGGGGAGTAAAAGCAAGCTTGGCAAAAAATGTGCAAAAAAATGCACAAATCAGCTTCACTCCCTCCATCTTCTCGCACTATCGCTCTCCTTCCATCCATCTAATCCCGGCTACAGTTTCCTCCTATCTCCTCCAGCTCTGATCGCGTTTTCTCTACCTTGCCCCCGCTTCCCTCTCTCTCTGTCTCTCTCTCTTGAAGCCTCCCTGTGCCTCTGCAAGTAACACAGGTGAGCTGTGGGGAAGTGGCAGAGCCTCTGCCTGGGCTCTCAAAGGTCTTCAAGGACTCGGCCTACAGGGAAGTGCCCGGTGCAACGGAAGGCCACCAGGCCCTGGAGACGGCCCGAGAAGGGAGGAACAGGGAGTAGAGTGTGGTGAAAAGGAAAAAATCACGAGCCGGAAGATGAGACAGAGAGAGGGATAAAAAAAGAGGTAGCAAATGGGACTGATAAAAGGGAGAGGGGGCTGCAAACGAAAGGTTAAGGACGCCGAAGGGCGATGCATTAGTAATGAGGCGGAAGGGGCGAGTGAGAACGAGAAAGTGGGAGGGAAGGAATGAGAGTGATGAAGCAAAAGATGGTGCGAGGGAGCGTGGGGTGAGGGACAAGGCGCGGGAGAGCGAGGCAAAGAAGCCACGAGAGGGGGAGGAAGTTGAGAGTGAGGAAATTCAATAAAAACAGCGCGTGAGAAAGGAGCAGGTGAGAGGAGGGCCGTGAGACAGGAAGTGGAAGGGGCGCGCAGGCGGGGTGAAAGGGTGCTGCGCAAGAAGATGAAAGATGTCTATTATTCCAGATCAGACGCGGCAGAAATATCCGCATTTTCTGTCAACATGTCAGAGTGAGAGGCACTTGGGCTGCGCTATCTGAGGGATTTAACATTCTTTAGAAGAGGCTCTTGAGCGACTCAGCATGTGCAGGGTATTAATATTGCAAACAGTGGGTACCTGCAGACGAGCATGGGAGGAGAGGCGAGGTGGGGGCAGGAGTTCTGCGGGGTGTTAATATCGCAGACACCGGAGACCTGCGGCTAAGGCACAGCGAGGAAGCACTGTGGAGAGAAGACAGGCACTTTAACAGGGTATTAACATCACAGACACTACAGACCTGCTGCTGAGGCACAGCGAGTGGGCATGGGGCGAGAGGTATTAATACTGGAGACACCAGACACCTGCAGCTGAGGCATAGCGAGGAAACACTGTGGAGAGCAGAGAGGCACTTCAACAGAGTATTAACATCACAGGCACTGCAGACCTGCGGCTAAGGCACAGCGAGGAGGCATTGCGGTCGGGGGGGGGGGGGGGATCGAGGAGAGGCGAGGCGAGGGATGAGAGGCCCTTCAACAGGGTATTAATATCACAGACACCAGGGAGACCACCAGCTGAGGTACAGCGAGGAAGCATTATGGAGAGAAGAGAGGTACTTTAATGGGGTATAAATATCAGAGGCACTACAGACCTGCCTCTGAGCCACAGCGAAGAGGCATGAGGGGAGAGAAGCACTTCTGCAGGGTATTAATACCACAGACACCAGGGAGCTGCACCTGGGCACAGCGTGGAGGTATGGATGGAGAAAGGCACTTTGGTAGTGTATTAACACCAGATACACTACAGACCTGCAGTAGAGCTCAGCAAGGAGGCATGGGAGAGTGGTGAGAGAAGAGAGGCACTTCAACAGGGTATTAATACCACAGACACTACAGACCTGCAGCCAAGCTCAGCAAGGAGGCATAGGAGAGAGGTGAGGGAAGAGAGGCAATTCTGTAGGGTGTTAGTATCACAGGCACTGGAGACCTGCAGCGTGGAGGCATGGGAGAGAGTTGAGGGGGAAAGGTACTTCTCCAGGGTATTAGTATCACAGGCACTAAAGACCTGCTGCTGAGGCACACCGTGGGGGCATGGGAGAGAGTTGAGGTCAGAGAGGCACTTCTCCAGGGTATTGATACCACAGACTCTACAGACCTGCAGCTAGGCACAGCGTAGAGGCATGGGAGAGATGCGAGGGAAGAAAGACAGTTCTCCAGGGTATTAATACCACAGACACTACAGACCCGCAGCTAGCAGGGTGGTGATATCAGCCATTGTTGCCTCCTGCTGACGCAATGAGGATGTAGTGCGAGAAGGAGAGGTGAAGGAAGGGATGAGGCACTTATTGGTGTCACCTCATCACAAACATGTCACGCCTGCAAGGGGGAGGCAGAGGAAGAAGGGACAACAGTCTGGAGTGTATGCGATGAGGTGATCGTGGCAGTGGAAGATGGAGAGGAAGGGAACAGCATACCAATGGTATAGTATAAAAGGCGATGAGTGGGATGAATTAAGAGGGCTGAAATGTGATAATTTGTATACAAAAATTAAAGAGAAGTTGAGATATTAAAGTACAGTTAGGGAGAGAGATAAATGGTAAATTTGTGTTTTTGATGTTTAGCTTGGTACCTGCCTTAGCGCGGGCCAGGTAGCTCTCTACCAGAGGTATCACGCTTAGCATGACGACCATAAATTCTTGGCTCCAGCGAAAACATACTGCCCTTCACCGGGCCCCTAGCCATCTCCTGTCACAGCCCTGTCCATGAAGACATACAGTGGGCCCCTAGAAGGTTCAAGCCAGTGAAATCCTTTGCTGGCATTAACCTGAATGGACCCTTAGGAGGCTCCTGACAACACGTCTCTCTGTGTGAAGCCCTTCACTAGACCTCTAGGAGGGCCCTGCCATGGTTCTGCCAGTGAAGCCCTTTAGTGGACCCCTAAGAGCGCCTAAGACCACTATCACCAAAGCCCTTCACTGGCCCCTCAGAGCCTCCTGCTGTAGCTCTGTCAGTGAAGCCCTTCACTGACCCCTACGGACTGCAGCCTCGGTGGTGTCAGTAAAGCTCTTCACTGGACACTGAGGAGGCTCCTGTCAAGGCTCTGTCTGAAGTCTTTCACTGGACACAATGAGGCGCGTTCCAAGGCTCTGCCATCTTAGTGAATGATATGTTTCTTTGTGCCTGGGATGCTTTATTCCGTCGACTGCTCTCGCTGGGCAGCATGTGCCCTGGCACGAGGCCATGGAAGGACCGACGACCGCTCATTGTTTCACCTGGAGGCAGAGTTACTACTCTGGCAGATTATAACAAGTATTTGAAATACAATAGGTCTCACATTCGCTTGAGTTAGATCTATTGACATTGTAAATTCATAGCAGGACTTTTCTTGCCATAAATTGGTCAACCCTGACTCATAATTTCATCTTTTCCTGCCATATAATTCCAGTGGCCCTGCATATAACTAGAGCACTTCCATTTACCTTCTTCCTCTATCTACAGCAACAAATGAAAATGCTGCCACTTAGCATCCCAATTTAAACCTGCCATGCTAATTCCAATAGAATACCACTTTCACCACTCCACCATCAGAGTTGCTATCTGGCTAACACAATCCCCCCAAAAAGACACAAGACAGCCACAGAGTAGAAATAAACTAGAAGGGTCACCCAAACATATCAAGTGTGTTCAAACAGTCATAGTATAATAAGGATGTTAAATTGGTCTGAATTATGGCGCTAATTGTAATAGGGAGAGTTTATAAAAACATATACAATTATCATTTAAACCTTTGTCAGAAATAAACTTTTGGCATTAGACTATAATGCTCAAAAAAGCCGCTAGAGGGCACCATAACAAAAATACAATTTGTAAGAAACATGGTCATGTAACCATATTGGGATCCCATAGAGGGCATATCCCCATGAAAAAACAGGAGAAAATAATGTAGCAGAGACCTGTACTTTTCCCCCAGAGGGTGTTTTAGGGGTAGCAGGCCTACTACAATGATATTATAAACAAGGCCCCTAAAACAAAACTTTTACTAACTGTAAAACAAAATCTCTAGCCATGAGAAAACGTAAGACATTGCATGGTGGGAAGGATTATTATTTAGGAGTCCCCACTAACATAGTGCAGGAACCCAGAGATGTTATAGACTGAAAGAGCACACTGTGGTCAATGTTTTGAAGGTGGTCCCATAGTCCTAGGACTGGCACAGACTGAGTTACGAGCAAAAATGTTTTGTAAAAAGTAATGCCCTGCAAAGCATTAGGGGGCAAGTTTCCATACTATAAATATATTTTATTATATTGATATGACTGTAATGCTTAGGACAGCCCCTAGAGAACACCACAATAAAAATAACATTTGTAAGAAGCATGGTAGAGTAACTATACAGTTAGCCCTTAGAGGGCATAACCACACAACAAAAATGGCAATAAATAATGCAGAGTAACCATATATGTAACCACTAGAGAGCATAGTGCATTACATATTTTCAGGGGATGCAGGCCCAAACAAAGCCCTTAAAACACACGCTATTCCCAGCTAGAAAACAAAAGTTCCAGCCATAAGAATGTTTAAAAAGACACTGAATGGTGGGAGAGGTTATTATTTTGGGGTTCACACTAACCTAGTGTGGGGACCCATAGATGACCTAAACAAAAATAGTGTGGCATGCTGAACATTTTGGTGGTGGTCCCATTGTGTTAGGACCATCACAGGCTGAGTTATGGGCAAAAGTATTGTGAAAAAGAATGCTTGCAAAGCATTATGGGGCGGGTTTCCTGAGTGCAGTGAATATTGTAGTATTGGCTCTCCCACTGTGCTGGGAGAGCCGCTTTCGCTTTGAGGATTTTTGTTTTACGTAAAGCATTTACCAATTTCAAGTGTTTTAAGGGGAGACCCACAAGAAATGACTTTGATTAGGTAACTATGAACAATGTGGCCAGTGCTCCAATAACGCCGACCGAGCTCACAATGTTGTGTCTGTTCACGCTGTCAGTGCCATGGCCACCATGCAGCACAAAGAGGAGAGACAAAAGTACTAGTTTGCCCACGCTGAAGTTTATAGAACTTTATCGGCAATCGTGCAATGATCCATGGAACAGGGGCAGTCTGCAAGGCGTGACAAAAACAGCCTCAAAGCGGGACAAACGTAACGGAATTACTAATTACATCAAGTGATTTTTGCAAGGCAAGCCCACAAACAAGTGAAAGTGATGGACATGAGGTAGGCGTAGTTAAAAGCCCACTTGCGCGCCCAAACAAAAAATGCCCTACTACCAGAGAAAGACCCTCTCTTCCAAAGTATCAACAAAAACAATGTAATACGAACAATTTGAGAAGTAACCTCCTTGTGAGTCAGACTTCTATGTCTATTAGTAATTTTTCAGGTATCAGGCAGCCATATCTGGTAGCATATCTTTGGCTCGCACATTTCCCTATCATCAGATGTAATAAAGACCCTTTCAGAACCCCTTCAACTCTACGCAACACCTTTGTAATATGTCCCTGCTTGTTCAGTCAAATTAATTTATATCACCCTTAAGTGGAAATGTGTTTTGGGTGAACTTACCAACAAGCAATCACTAGACATGAGAAAGGACTGTTTAGCCCGGCTGACCCCACCACAATGACTCTGGAAGGATTCTTGGTCAGCCTTTTTTTTTTCACCCCTGCCCAACATCCTCTCTTAGACAAGGCTGTTTTGGTGTCGGACATGTGCATCACAAAATAAAGACACACATACTGCATTAACTTCTCCGGACTGAGCTCCCTGCCTATTAATTCTATGATGTCATCACACAATCGTATAACAGCACCCCAATTAACAGGGTCAAACTGTTGCACTGCTCAGAGCAGTACTGCCTTGTTGCTGAGTGCGCAACTCTGCATTCCTCCCAAAATATAAAGAATTCAAAACCACATAACTCACAACGGTTAACCTTCCTATTCATGATCCATTGCTATTTATAACCTCGGTATCTCATGGAAGGTGCTGGGTGAAGCTGACGATCATACCATGAATGGTACCTTCTGGATAATGTCACAAGAGACCCCATACTCCTCTGAAGAGAGGTTGGTCCATCTTGCTGGCTAAGAATCACTGCCTGCCTCTTCTGTATCTCCAGGGTTAGCTTCACTGTCCCCACCAAAGGGGAACCAACAATCCGTGACTGGCAGAGTGCAGACAATTGGCTGGATTTCTACAGAGTGGTGAGCTACTTCCCCAGCTTTTGAAAAATTATACATTCCAGGTGAGATTGTCGTTACCCTGTGACAAGAATCTGCACTATCTTCCATGGGGTTGGTTTGACTGGTAGTCAAAATTTTCAACCGGGATAGCAACCTTACACTACCACAAGGTTGACCACCTTTAAGTCAGTCACTCAAGCTCCTTGTAGCGGGTTAGCTTTGTCCAATTTTTCCACCTCTTTGAGTTCACCTTATTGTCAAGATGGGATGGGGTCCAGCTCTGGTGATGAGGAATAGTTTCAGCCCCATTGTGATCCATGCACATCTGACTGGGACACTCCACTGTGCTTACACTGCTGCTGGTGAGTGGTGTGAGCTATCCAGATCATGTTAGACAGTGTTCTAAAGAATTCCACCTCCCTGTTGGGTAGCTGCCACCGGAGATTGATCTTTCTGTGCTTGATCCACAGTGACTGGAGATTCTAATTTCCTGTTCCTGGAATGGGGAAACATGATGTATCTTCAAATCGTTCACCAGACCATGAGCAGCCATTATCGTTTCTAGCGTCGGGATCACCTCATTGATGGGGATGCTTATCACAATTTCAATGTTAGTGACCACCACCATGTAATTAATGACCACCTGGAAGACTTTTTAAGTCAGGACTAGCTCAAACAAACAGCACCCGTGGAAGGTGTTCTGTGATGACAGGGGCTAGGGCTTCTGAAGGCCTGACACATTGGGCACACCTTAACAATACTTTGGCCAACTTATCTACCTGAGGACACCAAACTTTGCTCCCAATTTTACTCTTTGTCTTTATCATTCATGTCCCATGTGAGCTAGCTGAATCACTTGCATGTTAATACATTGTGAGGTCACCAGTCAGTGCCCTTGAAGAAAGCACCCTTCGTGGTTTGCATTGATGATCTCCTCCAGTGACATGGGTAACGACCGAGATCTCTCAACCATAAACCTCTCATACTCTTCCGCCTCCCAATGCTATCCTCTTCCTCCTGCATGGTGGACCTGGGGTGTCAGAACAAATATTCTGACATGTTTTTGGAATCTGGTCCATATTCTCCTGCAAATTAATATTCTTGCAGTTGCAGGACCCACTTCCTATTACTGGGTAAGAATTTCAATGTAAACCCTTGGAAAAGTGAGATCAGAGGCTTGTGGTCCATGTGTGCTTTGAAAAACTGTCTATATATTAATGAATGGCTCCTTTCTCTATTTGGAAATACCTCTGTTTGGTGGGGTTAATGTTCTACCGGCATACACTACTGAGGCCCATTCTCCACGCTTATGTTTTTGTGACAACACTGATCTCAACCCTGTGAGGCTGGCATTTAAATAGAGTTCTGTCTCTCTTGCTAAATCAAAGTACGCCTGCTTAGTTACAGCTGACAGTGCCTCTTTGGTAGGCTGAAATGAAAGATCATAGGCTTCTTCCAACTACCATGTGGTTGGTGCTTTTGCGAGCTTCCAGAGAAGAATTGTGAGGGAAATCTTATTTTTTATGAACTCCCACAGTAATTTACTGTCCACAGGAAGATCCTGGCCTAGTGACTGAGGATGAGGGAGGAGCTGAATTAATGTCTCTTTTGGTGGGATCAGTGGCCACTCCTTTAGCTGAAAAAAGGGAGCCCAAAAACAAATGTGTCACTGCAAGAATTCTCTTTTCTTGCAAGCATAAGGCCACAGTCCTGGAGCATTTGCATCACTTTGCAGAGTTCAGCATGGTGTTCTTCAAGCAACAGAATATATACAAGAATATTATCACTTACATTGATGACACCAGTTTGCCCCAAAAATATGTGGTGTTTTGGAAGACTTCTGTCACACACAGAAACCCAAAGTTCAGTTTCTTATAGCATCAGGCACATAGATAAGTGAAGAAGGTCATAAAGTATAGGGATCCTGGGTCTAGCAAGATTTGATGATAGCCAGTCTTCAGATCGATCTTTGAAAACCAGCAGGATCCACTCAGCTCATTAACTATATTATCTGTTCTCGGAGTGATGTGCCACTTCTCCCAATTGTTTGGGTTTTTGAGTCACTACTATGGGCGACACCCACCGACAAGGCTCTTCCTTTTTTTTGCTAATGTCTGCCTCCAACTTTTGCAGTTCTTTTGCAGCTTTTGGCCAGAGATGGGAAGTCACCCAATGGTGTTGCAGTGCTGTAAACTGAACTAATCGGTTAATTGTGGAAAAGAATCATTTTCCCTCTCAATCAACTTATTCCATGGAATAGTCCTTCGAGTTCTTCAAGGAGTCCATCAAGTTCAGAGGAATTGTTCTGGAATGTGAATTGGATGAGTTAAGGTCTTGCAGCTGTCTGACAGCTTAGCACCATGAAATATAAAACCACAAAAATACACATCAACAGCTCGATCTTGGAAGCCTTTCTCTCATCAGCGGTGGACATCTTTGGGGACCTGGTTGATCAGTTCCTTTTTGATGAGGTTATGAAGAGCAGCCTCAAAGTGTCAAGCTCTTACATTTGAGAGATCTTTCAAAGACCCAAAGGTTAAGATAGCCTGTAATAGTTTGCCAGGCTTCTGGGTGTCTGTCCCCTCAGTTATGCTGAGACACAGCCCTGGATGAACTGAGCCATGAGCTCCTCTGTTTTGTCCTGCAAGGGAAATGTGCTAGCAAGCTCCTTGGATCAGGCGTGAAATCATTGACTGATTCTTCAAAACCCTGTTGCACTTGGAGAAGTAAGAATCTCTCATAGTCTGGGTTGGCCATGGGTCAAAATGTCTGTTCAGTACAACTACAATGGCGTAGGGAAATGGAGGACTGGTCTCTATGATATTGCATTACAACTTGTAGATATTGTCCCCTGTGGATTGTAATAGTGGAGGTTGCTGCCAGAGCATGACGCCAATGGAGATGCAGGCTGGTCACTCCCTTGTGGTTGAGACGAGAGGGAAATCAGACCTTCTATGCCACTGACGACTGCACAGTGGAGTGTTGCCATGTTATTGGGTCTCTGATTCCACTCTGGGTCCTTGCCAATGGGGAAATTGGGAGGAGAGCCTGCATGGCAGGTTTCTTTGGACAAGGATGCTGCTGTGACCTTTGATAGGCTGGTGTATCTGCTGACAGGCTTGTATGTCACCAGACTTTGTAGCTAAAGCTTTGTGGCGCTGACTTTTCCCTCCTTGCCGAGATGGGGTGTCTGGCACTGACAAGTGCACCATTAAAAAAAAAAAACACCCACACACAGCATTAACTTCTCTGGACTGATCCGCCTGCCTCCAACTGCAGTTCCTTTTATTAATTCTATGATGTCATAAGAGAGTCCTTGAACAACACCCCAAACGGGGGGATCAACCTGTTGGATCACTCAGCATGCTAGTGCCCTGGTGTTGTGCACGTGCAACACTGAATCCACCCGCACAGACCATAGTCCACTAGATGCTTGGCTCTCGATCAGCTCGAGGTCCTCCTGGCCGATCCGTGGTGTGGCTGCTGCCTGGCTTCCCATGCCCCTCCTCGCCTCTCTCTTGCAGCAGAGGTGCTGGCCTGCGCTGGGCTGTGCAGATGAGCCTCAGTGGCCACCCGTGGGGTTGGTGGGGGTACTCTGAATGTGCTCAGTCCCTCTCCTATCACGTTCACAGCACTCTACAGGGTCTTGGCGAGGAGCCCATGACAACTGCTGCGGCGGGAATAAAGATGTAGAAAGCCTACGGCGTGAGGTCTGTGTCAAAGCCTGTCTGCTCTCCGAGCTCCACTCCACTTGTATGGTTGCGACGACATGGAACTCTGCTCAATGATTTGCTCCTGCAGACCCTTTTCTTTCCTAATACAGGTAATTGCCCTGAACTGTGGCGTTGAGCTTCCCCTAAAATGGATGGTGTGCGTTCACAGCTTCTCTGGTGTGTGCACCGTCATGGTGGTCTGCCTGTGCTCAGCTTTTGTCGTGTGTGTCCACGCGAGAAGTGTAGTGTGTGCACATGCAATGTGGATGTACATATTTGTTTCTGTATGACCTGTTGGGTATAGATAGAACCTGTGTGATGACTCTATGGTGCAGGTATTGGGCAGAGCTGTGTGCCTATAGCATTTTAGTTTGTGGGGGCTGCAGGTAGCCCTGCAAATCACCCCGGGGGCTGCTGCCGACCCACACACTCCTTAAGGGTCGCAGGTGACACCTGCAGCAGAAAGACCCTCCCAGGTTTCTTCCTATGCTTGCCCACCCTGTGCACAGCAAGGGTGATTCGTATTATGCAAGCCTTTTGTGCACTCCCATTAACTTTGTTAATTTGTTTCTAGCAAGGCTTCTTGTGTCATTTTGATTTGACATATCACATGTACATTTACTGGGCACAGTGAGGTCACTTAGCTCCTAAAAAAATCAAACATAAAACATTTATCCTTGAAGTAAAAAGGGAGAGAAAAATGAGATATTCATCTCTAATAATAACCTAAGTACCATATAAGAGGCGCCTGACAACTGACTTGCCTCTTGGTTCACTAATGGCCTCTTGTCAGGGAGCTGGCAGGAATATTTTTTAGTCAATGTTTAGAAACCATCACTTCTAATAAATGCCTCTCAATGTAGTGGTATAATCTAGTGTGGTAAGATGAAATATTTCCGTGTTTAAAAAATTTAGTTTTTTTATTGTGGAGTATTTGTCACATTGTCTTGCAGTCGTTCACAATGTGAATCTAGAGGAGGCTGGTGATATTATGATACAAACTGTGCCCTGCCTTCCCTCTGCTTTACACCTCTGTTATTTGAAAGACGCCCTGTGCTCCCATGTGATGAGTGTTTTTTTTATTTCGCAGTGTACTATTTAGCTGCAGATAGAATAGAACAAAAAGGCACTTTCAGGTTTCAAAGAGGATGAAGAAGAAACTATTGAGCCCTTAGTTGACTTCACAACATACAACCAGGAAATCTTGGTCCAAATCCTGGCATCCTTGCTGGATTAAACCACTCTTCTTCTGTGTCTCATTGTCCTTGTCACATTTGAGGGCAGCTTGATGTAATTCAGTCCAGAATGTGCCCTGCAAAGGCCTCCTTGTAGATGGCTAAATATTTAATAACGCTATTACATATACACAAACAATAGTGGCCACAGGTTAAAGAAAATGATAACTGAATCTTTCACTTCCAAAAATGTTACACAATGCAGTGATATAATATAATGTACTTAACTGAAACACCATCACATGTTAAAGATACACAAGTCGCTCATTTTTAAATTATTTTTTCCATTTCGCGTGGAGTTGTGTAATGTACATACCGAATATTTTGATGGCTCGGTTCGTGCTCTTGCTCTTAGGGCCAAGCCAGACTCCTGGCTCTGCTCACACTATGAATTTTCTGTCTTGCTCCTCTAGAGTGTGGTTCTGGAGGCAGGAAAGGTAGAAGAGCTGCTGCTGTGCGTGACACCCCATGCAGTCTGTCTCCCCACTGCATCCTTCATTTCTCGGGCCCCCACCATCCACACTGCCTAAGCCCCCGTGTTTTCTAGGGTGCCATTTTTCTGTCAGTTTGCTCCATCTGTTCAGGATGATAAAGGAAGATTTGCGGAAGGCCATTTCCACCAAATGAGGTATCGATTGAGGTATTGACGCGGACCGCGGACGCAGACTGCGCTGTGCGAAGGGAGGTCTTGGCTGAGCAGTCTCAGGGTCTATCCATGGTCACAAACTACTCTGTTTGAAGTGAGGTCTGTACTGGCCAGGCTCAGCTTCTCTTCATGGACACAGACTGCCCTTTATGGAAAGGGTTTCAGTTCTAGACAGCTATTGACCTGCTCAAAGCTAGGTTTGTATTCTGCAGTCTAGGATTCTCTGCGCTGTATGACTAGGATTCTGCTCATGGGGCCAGCCTGGGGGGCAAGAAGAGATGTCTCTGTCTCAGCACCTCTCAGTCCACTGCAATATGTCTAGTGAGTGAGGGTACTGAAGCTATATTATTTTAGACTCACTGGGACTCGGATGCAGGTTTCTCAGACCAAGTGAAGTAGATTCTCAGAGAGCTTCCTCCTGTAACCTGCCTGGCCAGCATCATGATACCTGCAGACCTGTCAATTCAAACCAAAATTTCACTGTGTGAGGAGGGGGTGGGGCCATGGAGGGGGCAGGCGCTGCGCCAAGAAGTACCTAAGAGGCACTTTTGCCCGTGCCCGCTGCCAAAATCCCTCCTCTAAAAAAACACAAAGAAAGATTGATGAGGCCGGTGCCGATGTCCTGGGGTTTTTCACACCCTTTAATGGATGAGACAGGCTGGAAATCCACTGTTTATGGTGGTTTTCAGCTCATTTCTCTGCCACAGTGTGATGTTGGCTCCTCACTGGGTGACTGTGTGATGGAAGCTGATATTGTGTGTCACACAGTGGCACCATGTGAGTTGGAAGGTCTGCACCTGGGTTCCAAGAAGAGATTCTACAGACAGGAACCAGCAATGATATCAACCACTAGAGGACCCCTCACTGGGAAAAGGGGCTGGAGAAGCAAAAGATAGCAGTGGCAAGAACTACCCACAACACCTATCAGGGAATCTAGGAGCAGGCCAGAACCTCTAGCTCTACTTCTGACGTTATAAAACAAAATCAGGTGTTTTCTGCCAGGGAAAATGAGGGGCACCTTGCCTCCTTCCATTCGCTTATATACCAAACCATGTGCTCATCTGACCAAACCATGTGCTTTGGTTACCGCTTAGGCACAACTTTCAGGCTATCTCTGCCAGGGTTCTCAGGCAGGGGAGGAGACGGCAAGGGACATTTTGGCATTTTAGGGCTAAAAAAGGTCTAGGGCCTCCCACTTTGCTCCTCAACCGCCTTTTAACATGGCCACACTCATATGCCACAATGTGACATTGCCCTTAAACTAACTTGCAACAGTCACAAAACTCACCATTCCACACTTGAAGGCAATCTATACAACCTCATTTAGTTTCAATCTCTGAAATACAAACAGCCCCAGGGAGACTTATCAGTGCTCACCCACAGCCCTTCACCCCTCTAGCATTCCGACACCTTCTCAACACACAAACTCGACATTCTCACAAAGACTCACTTCAACCTCAACTCCCATCTTCAGTGATGCAATACCCAGAGAATACAATGCTCTGTTCAGCACCTTACCTGCACCCACAAAGAAGTGATGGACACTCCTCTACTCACAAATCAGCCTGGCTGTCCAGAAAGACAAATAACCTCAAAAACGTCTCTAAATAGATCCAGATGTCCCATTCTGTAACTTTTTAGGGTCGAGCCTGCGTTGCATGCGCTCGCGCATGCATATCGCAGCAAGATGCTTTAGGTATTAGAAAAGGGCTCGGAGCCCTTTCGACGTCACGTCAGTGTTTTTCATTCATTCGTGGGCTTGCCTATTAAAATCTGCTTGCTTTAATTAGTCGAAGGCATGCATACGTCATGCCTTTTCCGGTGGCTAGCCCTCCTCGAGCGCATCGATCAAGTACAGAAAACATGCGAGGCTCGCTGTTTTCTGTCCGGCTTGTGGACTACTTTTTCTCTATTTTCCGATTTACGATTTCGCTTGGCAGAAGTCGGGTGCTTTACACAGTTAATTGCACTTTTTCGGGTTACGTACATAAATGCACTTTTGCCGATAGGTGAAAAGTCGGGTTAGGAGCTTACAACGCTATCAGCTCTAACATGAGCAAACGCGAGACCCGTTGCATTGTAAATGCTGGTTGATTTTGGATTCACTGTGACTTTGACCTTGCAAGCTGGCACCAAAGATGGGCACCGCCCAACTCTCACATACAATGTAAATATGCATGGTTTCATGCTTACAGCCTCACCCGCAGTGCAAAATGGAAAAATGTGTCTCACACCAGTGAATCTCCTTCACGGTGTTCACAATGGAACCTTGACAGTTGCTATGGCAGCAAGCTAAATAAAGTAAATACTGATTGTTGTGACTACAGGCCTGGGTACCTGGACTGTGGCCTGCAACCAATCCATGTGAGATGGAAATCCTCAAAGTTCACACTGTCCTCCTTGTTGGTCCGGTTTCTCCTTACCATTTTGTGGAGCTTCTGGCCTCCATAGATTAATGATGATTAGTTCCAACTTCTTTGACCAGACAGCTTGGAGCATGCATCACAGCTGGAAAGGCTGGACAGGAGGAATACCCTGGCCAGGTCTGTGCCGAGTGCCTTTGATCTGGACAAGTCACTTAGCCCCCGGCATTCTTCTACCCGCTGCCCCTTCTCCTGCAGACCAACACAGGGCAGATCCTGGTGATGGGTTTCTGAATGCCCATTTACGGCAGCTCTTGGGCTGATCATTCCGTAAAAGAATGCCCGCAGGTTCCCCTCTGGGATCAGTCATGGACCCTCACCCATCTTCCGCGACACGAGCCTTGAAAAGGCACTAATGTTAGTCTGGATGATTTCAACTGTAAGATTTCCTAACATGCCCCTGCCACTTTTGTCGCCCCTATGGGCTGGGCTGGCGAAATGGGGCTGTCCTTTCTCATTTTAGCTGCTAATATGATTTCCTGGAGAAACTGTTAAACTCCCCAAAAAAGGATCCTTTGTGGCAGTTCTCATGCTGACATCCAGTGGTAAATAGCGCAGAGAAGACCTCCCCTGCCAGCTTTCACTGGTCCTGTGACAGGAGACCTCTGACACGAACTCCGAGACTGCAGCACCCTTGACCGCCGTCCAGAAGTGTGGGTGCTAGGAAGCTCTGCGCCCTTTCGCCTCTCTCAGCTGGTGGCTGTCCAGTGCTGTATTTAGGAAAGGAGTTGGAATAGAGAGCTCCTTTGCTGCCTGCCCATGAGCTGTCCCCCCCGGCCAGGCCCAGCATCATGCCTGTGGCATGCAGCAGCCTTACAGTACATTGCTGCGTACTCCACTTCCTGGCGTATAGGGCCCAACATGGGAGAATCCCCCGAAACCTGCCCTTCCTTCATTGTCCACCACCCTGCTAGCCTCTCCCATCTAATCAGCACCTTTTATGTCAAGAGGAGCAACAGCCTGCCCTGCTCAGCCTGCACCACCGCTGTTTGCACTATAACTACTTAGCGATCGCATGTTGACCTTTGTGTTCACCAGATAGCCCAGTGCTATTTTCCCTTGTGATGTTAGATAGTATCAAACATATAGTATCCTAGCTATGAGTTCAAAGCATGGAAAATGTATTCACCTCTGCATCTCGTTGAGTGTACTGTGCGTAGCACAGCAAATGTTACCGTTCTGCCAATATTTCTTACCAGTGATAGAACAGAGGAACGTTTCTCATGGACATGGCAGCGGTACCTTTCAATCTTCACTCATTAATGTCATTCAAGAAACAATGGGCCCCACTCACAACAAAGGCAACATCCTGGACGTCATCATCCACGCTATACCCTCACCTACCACAGACCAATTCTTCTGTTTGGATCAGATCACCTCACCATCCACTTCTAAATCTACATGAATCGGATTGCCTCGCCATCCACTGCTAAACCCTCTTAGAGCAGAGCGCCTTGACACCCACTTCTAATTCCGCCTCACCGTACCCGCACATCAATGCAACTAATTATCTGCTCCCTTTAAAATTGACCCCTAAAGCACTCATCCAGGACGTCACCACCCATACAAACAGACCCTTACACACCAGATGTCAGTATCTCCAGGCCCTCCCATCCAGCGCATCACCTGCAGTGTAACCTTTGCTCTGCCCTTAAACTGCAAACTGCCAAACCAAAACCATCCACAATCTGGTGCACACAGAACTGAATATTAACCAAAGGGCTACACACAAACAGGAGTAGCTGTGACGTGAGATCAGTTCACCTGCAAACTTCACCACTCTCAAGCTCTTAAGCTCCCTCCATAAACAGTAAATCACGCTTGCCAAAGCAGAGTGCTACCCAGACAAATTTACACAAACCAATAATCAAAGCAGGGCTCTTTGCAAAGCAGTATGTCACAGAATCAACCCCTTAGCAGATCCATCCTTGTACACTCAATAGAAATTTCACAGCCATAAATTAATTCTGCGCCAAGAGACCTTGAAGGCAGTGTGCATGTTATAAATGTAGTCGGCCAGTCAATTGGTCGGTTAACTCTTCGTAGAAA
Organism: Pleurodeles waltl; assembly: GCF_031143425.1. NCBI lineage: Eukaryota > Metazoa > Chordata > Amphibia > Caudata > Salamandridae > Pleurodeles > Pleurodeles waltl. The sequence continues at coordinate 339,989,778 of NC_090445.1, forward strand.
AACTCAATAAGATGTCACATAGATTGAAAGAACCAGACTCAACACAACCTCGAGGCATGTCAATATGGTCGTTTTTCTAGTTCTAGCCCTCTCTTGTCTTTCTTTCAACCTCTCCTTGAAGGCTGCAAGCTGCAAAGTTGATGCCCTTCTTTCCTTAGGTACGACGTCACTAGTGAAGGAAGCCCTCATGCCATTCATCCAACCATCAGCGTTTATCCAATATTGGGAGCCTTCCCATCTTCCCTCAGAATTGACAATGTCTGACCTCTCCTCCAGAGAACACACCTTGCATTACATTTACTGAAAAAGTAGACCATTGCTCCTACTGAACTGGCTCCACACTACCTTAAAGCACCTAAACAACTATTATCCAAGTGGTAGATAAATTCGGTCACATTTTTCACAAAGATGATCTCTGCCTGCTGACCTTATGGTGCCTTTCATCACTGTGGGTTACCAAGCTCTTCCCACTATCATCAAACTCTGCAAGGGTATTAGGGATAAAGACTTAAATTGACTTTGATAATTTCTAGCTAACAATTAACAATGTATTCAGAGGGATCCCTCCAGAACACCCTTCCTACCCAGCTTTTGCAGTGGTTTCTGTGGCTTCACCCTCTCCCAAGTAAACTTTATCCTATATCCATCATACTCACCTGTATCTCAAGGACCTGTAGTCCTATGCCATACACAGTCTCAGGTTATTCATCTTCCTCATCCGTATACCTGGCCAAGCTTTAATCAAAGAAAGAGTGCAGGAAAGGCTCAAAGTCAAGCCTTGTCCATCTACACACATGAGAATTTGGAATGATATCTCTTCTGCACGGAAGAACAACTGCCCGGCTTCTTGAATTCAGTGCGGAACTCAACACACACTACTACTGAAAAATGTTCTAGCACCTGATCAAAGATTCACAGGCTAACATTAAGTGATTACTTACTTCCCTTAAACTTCATAATCTTATCATTACTCTCCATGTGTAAGAGCACACATCTTTGTGTATTGTGTTTTTTGTGTTATTATGTTGTTTTTATATGCTGTTCTTTGTACAGTTGTGTACTGCCTCCTGAAGTGAGTCTCACACTTTATAAATACGCTAAATAGAATAAATAAATAAAATATGAGCGATTGCAGTTTTCTGACGGTGTTTGACCAAAAGGAGGAAAGTTCCATTATGGATCAATTGCGATACAGGAAGCCTGTGGACATGCTGAGCTCTTTTTCATTCAGACCGTGCTCTCGAGTTGACTACTGGTCCATCTCGCCAGGGGCTCTCACATATATCTCTGTATTGTCCATGTACGAGTAATGAAGCAGGTTCCAAGAGAGCTAATGATCTCCATTAGGGCTGCAGGTAAACATTAGAGAGAAGCGGAGGTGGAGGTGGGCCCGGGGTACCTAATGTATTACCTGGACACACGCAGTCATGAGGTTGATGAATTGAAGCCTGTGGAAGCAGTTGCCCAGAAATGCGGTGAACACAACAGACCGTGAGGCACCCATCACATGGCTGAGGCTAAAAAGTGAGACATTGTGATTAACAATGCAGTTGCTGAAGTCCAGTCTCATAATACCAGCAGCAAGACATTCCCTCCTCACCCACTGCTCTTACGTTGCCTGTTTCCAGAGCATGATCCTGTTGTAATGTTGGATTTTCCACCCTTCCTCATTGGTATGATCCATTTTATGTTTGTTGCCCACCTCCCACCCCACTGACTTGTTCTCCTTTTCTTTCTGTTGGAATGTTCCATATTCCACATACCTTAGGAACGTGGGTGTACCGTTTTGACAGCTGGGTACTGTCTTCGCTGTGAGTGTTGTTACTGCTGAGTAAAGCACTTCTTTCTGCTACATTTTAATAGTTACTCATTTAGAAAACATGGCTAGAGAGATCTGGTTTCACGTCTTATTACAAGGCAAATGCAGGAACCAGCATCTAGACGCTGGGAAATGTACTAGCACGTTATGAGTTAAATACAGTCATTAGTTAATACACGTCTCCAGAAAATCTAAAATGTATCAAAAAAAGGAGCATAAAAGAAAGAGAGCAGAAGAAGATTCAGGAAGACGGATCAGGATTTTCAAATACTGCAGAGCCTCACCAAGGAGTCCTCTTCGATGAGCAAAAGCACTTGAAAGTGTAAATGTTGTTCCAATAGTAGCCATTCTCAAGCAATTTATTTCCTTACATAAATGAACACATTTCTGAAGCACAAACATCACCTAAATTTTTCAGTTGTGAGCTTTCCGCAGCTCTAGCGACCTTTTTTTCGGAAATGCACAAATTAACTAGCAGGCAGGTCTGGTCTCTGGAGAGAACAGTGGCTTGTACCAACATTTGTTTGATCAGCGTTACAAAAAGGGCTAATTTGTTTACATATTTTGCATGTATGAGGATCAGTTTTGTGCAATTAACACCTGAATTTCAAAGAAAGTCTGCTTTTGAAAGTGCCCCAAGATTCCTCACAGGGACAGGTAGTGAGCCAAGATGTTCCAGGCCTGTAAAGGGCAACAGAGAGTGATCAGGGGCTGGACAAGTTATCTTACATCACCCAATCCAGTTCAATCCAATCCAGTCTAATCCAGTCCAGACCAATCAAGTGCAATCAAAAAAAGCAAAATGACATGAGGGCTTCCAAGCCACTGATCCGCCCAGCGATGTGCCCTTCCATGACCTTGTGATCAGAGCTCCTTTGGAGCACCGGAAGAACTGACGCACTGTTCATACACAGGTCACACTGTAGACGATAATGCAGCACCACCTGTACAAGGGTAACAAACAAGTGCTGAAAATATTGGTCAGAAGGCAGATTCCTGAGGCACTACGTATGTTGTGCTGCTGGTGTTCATTTGCAGGTTTGCTGCCAGAGGGGATCCTATGTAGAGTCCCTAAGCTTGTTGGTACAGTGGCCGAATCTGGGGCCAGATGTAGGTAGCGTTTTAGTTTGCGCCATGCAAAACGCACATTGCGATGCTCATTCCCATTTTGCGAGTCGGTACCGCGGGGGATGGGAATGCGACTCGCAAATAGGAAGGGGTGTCCCCTTCCTATTTGCGACTCGCACCGCGATGCTAAATTGCTTTGTGACCGCGAATGCGGTCGCAAAGCAATTCGCAGTTACCACCAGTGTCACACTGGTGGTAACCCATTTGCAAAAGGGAAGGGGTCCCCTTGGGACCCCTTCCCCTTTGTGAATGTTGCCATAAATGTTTTTTCAGAGCAGGCAGTGGTCCAATGGACCACTGCCTCCTCTGAAAAAACGAAACCAAATGGTTTTGTTATTTTTTTGTATTGCAACTCATTTTCCTTTAAGGAAAACGGGCTGCAATACAACAACAAAAAAACTGCTTTATTTAAAAAGCTGTCCCAGACATGGAGGTCTGCTGTCTCCAGCAGGCCACCATCCCTGTGAGTGCAGGGAATCGCAATGGGGTCGCAAAATGCGACCCACCTCATTAATATTAATGAGGTGGGTCTTTGCGACCCCATTGCGATTCGCAGACGGTGTCTGAGACACCGTTCTGCATCCGATTTTGCGACTCAGAAATTGCAAGTCGCATCGGCTCGCAGTTTCCGATTCACAAAATCGGAAATTGCTACATCTGGCCCCTGCTCCCTAGTCTGAGAAGTTGGCAGGTTGGCTCTGAGACCATCCCTACCTGTCAGTGGTCAAGACAAGACAAAACAGACTTCAGAATAATTGGTGCAGAAAGGGCTCGCACAATCTAGGTCCCACGTCGGCTGTGACATGAATCTGTGAACTCAGCTCATTGATAATCAATATGTTTCAATTATTCAAACAATGCTCTCAATACTCTTCTGCAGGATGTGCCGACTGGTCCATCTTTACCCGTCTCCTTATGCAAATTACATTGTAAATATGACTATTTGCTTATTTTGCAAAGCAGAGTGAGCTTGTCCACTAATTCTGTTAGATAGTATATTTTAGTGCTCACTGACAGTACGTTTAGTACCTTGGCGATCCGACAGAGCCACCGCGGTTACTCCCAGTGTACACTGTTCTGTGGTCGGTGTGTGAGACCCTGTCTGTTGTGAGGTTCAATGTTTACTGAGAGGACCTTTCCTTTTCTGTTAATGTATGTTTATATGGTCAGTGAAACAGCCTTTCAAGCTGTCAGTGTGTTGGATCTCTAGCCATTCTGTGTGTATACATATGTACATGGCCAGGTGAATGTGCCTCCCCTTCTGTTAAGTGCTTTCAGTGGTCAGTGGCCTCTTGCGGTCAGTGTTTATTCCTCCAGGGTTGGTGACTAGCCCCTGGTTTGCTGTCACTGCATGTCTCTACAGTCAATCAGAGGTACCGGTCTTGCTGTTAGTGGAAATGTATCTACTCACTGAGGTTCACCTCTGTTGCTCTCAGCATACGTGTATATGCTTATGTGGCAAGTGGGTTGGGCCGCTATTCGCTGTCAATGTATATGTTCCTTTATTCAGTGTGAGGCAACTTTTTTTTAATAAGTATATATGTCTAGTCAATGAGACACTGTATATTGCTGTCAGCGTATATGTCTCGATGGTAAATGAGAGGCACCACTCTGGCTGCCACTGCTCATGTCTGTGTGGTCAGTGAGATGTACCATGTTATATGTTTCTCTAGTCCTTGTGATTCACATCTTTTCTATTAGTGAATCTATATATGATTCTATGGCCTCTGGGATGCATCTTTTTTTTCTTGTAAGTACATATATAACTATGATCAGCAGTGAGAGCCACATCTCTTGCTGTGAGTGTTTATGTCTCTGGTTGATGAAAGGCACCACATTTCTTTCGGTGTACTTGTGTTTGGGTTCAACAAGAGGCACCTCTCGATGTATGTAGTTTAATAGTCACTAAGATTCACCTCTTTAGCTGTATCTAATTTTCTCAAGATTGAGTCAGGGCTCAACGAGGAAAACTATTTAGAACATGGAGGTGAATGAGATAAGTGGGGTGGGGCACTGATCTTACTAGGGCCTGACTATTTTTTTCAGTAACATGAGACCTGATACTGGTCTCTAGTCTCATGCTTCCATATGAGGGTAATGAGGGCTGTCTCAAAAATATTGTGTGCAGTTGTGGGTAGTGGAGGGCAAGAAGGGCTCAGTGGAACTAAGTTTGAAGACCACTGTATTAGGATGGATCTATATCAGAGGTCTGGCTGCTGACACTGCAAATAGGGAACCCCCTGTCCACTCGATGTATCTCTTGAACAGTGCACCAAGAAAGCAATATCTCACCTTCTCTCTAATTCTTTCTCTCTCTTTCTAGTCCTCCCTGTCTCTCTCTTATCCTGACTCCTGTCACTCATAATCCCCCCCAAATTATACATGTTCTTCCTACACTGCCCCCATTACCTCTGCTGTGCTATCCCTGCTTGAAAGATGTCCAAACCTGATACATTCAGTTCAGTATTGCTCTGACCAATGAGATATCAGCATTTAGGAAAAAACACCCCATAAACAAGGCTCCCTCCTCTTTCCTTGCCCTCGTTTCTAACTTTCCTCTTCGCACACTCATCTCTCACTCAATATTTTGGGACCAACAGGGCTAGGACGGTATAAAGCTGTACCGAAATCAGCAACAAAATATAGGAACACAGAAGAAGGGAGCAAGCAGGTAGTGATGAACTACAGGGTGAGGAGGAGAAGGTAGATCATGAACATGGATAGAACAAGCATTTGCAATGCAACGGGTCTCGAATTTGTTCGAGTTAGAGCTGCTAGCGTTATAAACTCCTAACCGGACTTTTCTTGCCACATAAATTGAAAATTAAAAGTAAAACAGTTTCACATAAGCAAGCCGATTCACAGCTCCACGGCCGCCATGAGCATCAGCGTGAAGAGACACACAAAAGGAAAAAGAAGTTTGCTTGCAGTTAAACCTATCAGCAAAAGTGCAATTAGCCTTGTATCGGGGTGATGGCCAAGGTGGTAACAAAACCTCCCCATGTAGGGACAAACGCAAGCCATTTATCAATGTCATCAAAGGATTTTTGAAGGGCAAGCCCACAGACGAGTGGTAGTGATGAGCGTGATGTGGGCGTTGTTAAAAGCCCACATACATACCAACACGTCGGAAAAGCAGTGCTTGCACGCTGCCATGCTCGCCCCAAAAACTGGAGGCAGCAGAGGTGCCGATAGGGACAATCCGAGGAGATTGGTATCCTCTCCAAGAAATGCAGGAAGAGCAGGAAAGTATAATGGTAAACGCAGATGGGGAGGAATACTGAGGCCAAAGCGGGCAAAACAGGAACTGCTCAATCACAGCAGGTAGAGGGGAACTTCTGAGGGCAAACCAGGGAGAGGAGAATCCGATAAGAACATGTCAGGGAGAGGTGCAACTTCCGAATGAAAGCAGGGAAGGGGAGACTGTGGGGAACAAACCATGAAGAGGAGAAACTGCTGAATCAAAGCAGGGGGGGAGGGGCTGCTGGGAACTTAATAGGGAGAAAGGGGACTGCTATCAAAGCAGGGCATGTGGGACTGCTGAAGCCCAGCAGGACTGCTGAATCAAAGCTGGGAGAGGGGAATTAGTGAGAGCAAACCAGGGAGAGGACCAACTACTGTGAGAGGGGTAACTGCTGAGAACAAACAGGGAGAGGAGAAACTGTTGAATCAAAATAGGGGAAGGGAAACTGCTGAGAGAGAACAAACCAGAAAGGTGAGCAGTAGTTGAATCAAAGCAGGGAGAGGGCGGAATGCTGAGAACAAAAAAGACAGAGAAAGATCCGCTTGGACAATGCATAGAGATGGGGAATTGATGACAGAAAGCAGTGAGAGGGAGAACTGCTGAAGGCAAATTGGGAGAGGAGAATTTGTTAATGGCAAATCATGCAGAAGAGTCAATTGATGGGGAAGAAGCTGTGACAGCTGAGCACAAATCTTCAATAGGATGGAAGTCTGGAGCATTAAGTAAAGAGAGGAGGAACTGCTGTGGACATAGCAGGGAAAGCAGCAACTGCTAAGGACTTAGCAGGAAAGGGGGCTGCCGGTAGAAAGGTGGATGAGCAGGAAATACTGATGGGAGATGCAGAGAGCATAGTCTGGTCACTTCTGAACGCAGTTGGTAACATACCTTCATTATCCAAACACAGACAACACATACGACAGACCACAAGTTGTTGGCATTCATAGTAGGTTGTAGCTTTCTTCTCTTCAAACTCAAACACCAACCATGTAAAAGTTTACACATCATTCCCTTGCAACCTTTTTCATCATCAGATTTAGATTTACATCCCTTCAGGCCAGGCTTCGGCAGCCAATAGAAGGCTGCATTGCTGCATGTACAATTATTTAAACAGCACGTCATTATACAACATCTCAGAATCACCTATTTACAAGTGAGTGCAAACAGGTAACTTCAAGGGACCATCCTTGCTTGGGGCAGCCCTGACTGACCCAGCCATCCCCCAATGAACTGTCCTTCCATGAGCAATCCTGGGGTAGGGCCAGAAGGTTTGGAACCGCCAGAATGACATTACGGGCTCCAGCCAGCCCCACACCCACCAAAGCCTCATAGTCAGAGCAGTGAGGGAACTTCAAGGCAATATCCTTGCTCGGGAGACTTGTGACTAAACTAAACAACACCAGAACTAAATATCTGTCTGAGGGCAACCTCAAAGTAGGGCCAGATGGTCTGGATTTCGAGCAGGCCAGCCCCCCCTGTCCCTCCCCCCTCCCCTCCCCCTCCTCCGCCAGCCCCACACCCACCAAAACCTCTCATAGGGAGAGCTTATCCTTCCTTTAGGTGATCATTTTGCATCTTTTCCATTTACTTCCGCCGCTATTCCTCAGCTTTTACAACAGCAGGGCAGAGATTGGTGGGTCTTCCTCAGCGTGGTCCACTTAAAAGGGCGATGAGGCCAAAACAGGAAGAAATCTGTGCAGCCCAGGCTTCTCTGTCCATTGCCCTTTACAACAATTGATGTCACCCAGGTAGACCACTTCGCTGGTGCCTTTTACCAAAGACAGGAAACGGGACAAAGGTGCAGATGGTAAACTTCCCGCAATATAGAGGCTAAAAACAGCTGCTACTCTGGGATCCACTAATGATCCCTTCCGCTAGTTCCGGGGCGCTAGTTCCAGAAAATGCCAACGGGAGATGCGGAGAGCAAAATATGCTGACTGGAGAGGCAGGGAGGGCAGGGAATGGTGCGCTATACAGGATCTGGTTCCTGCGAGTGCCCGCTCTACGGAGACACTCTTAAAGTCACTCCATCAGTTTAATAAGGGGAGACAGCCCCGTCAGCGGACGATGTTCTGCGCCGCAAGGGATCTCTCCAGGGAGCTGGGCTGCGCCCGGCCGCGCCACCGCCGCTGAGGAATTCATTTGTTGGAATGACTGACGGCCTGTCCTGTCCGCCTCTCCACTCGATGCTTGCTGTCACCCTCTCTTTTCCGGCTTCTGCCTCTCCTCTCTTGCTCCCTCTGATCCCTCTCTCCTCTCGTTCTGATTCCATATGGCTGTCTCATGTTTCTCTCTCTCTCGCTTTCTCACTCATCTCCTTGTTTGTTGTCTCACTCTTTCTGTGTTTCTCTCTCTGCTTCTTTGCTACCTCCCCTCTCTGTTTCACTTTTTTTGTCTGTCTCTCCTCTTCTCGCTAGTTGTCTCTTTTGCTTAGTTTATCTTGCTCTCTCGGTCCCTACCAGGCTTCCTGTCCTTGGCTTCTGTCTCTCTCTCTCAGCCCTTCTTCCCTTTCATGGCTCCACAGCTGGACACAGAGAGCAGTTCCGTGTTTGCACTATGAGCACAACAGGGGTCCGCATTGGCCTCACCCGCACACCCTCTATAAACCGCCCCACCTGCCCTGGAGGAATATCATATTTCTCTTCAAGTTTTACTAGAACCTGGAGTCTGGGTGGGAGCAGACTGGTGGCGGAACTGCTTGACTTTGGTTGAACCATAGCCAAAGAGAGGACACAATGTGCAGTCCAGTTTCTGCCGGCAGGGGTGCAGCTAATTTGGGTGCAGCCGATGCAGTGGAGTCCAGAGCCCAAAGAACCCACTGAACCCTGATAATTGCTGTATTTTACTCTTTCAAGTCAATGGCCACCTAGGGAGGTCATTCATAAAATAGAGTATACTTAGGTACTTAGGTGTCTATGATATATAATACATTGAATGCCTCGCCAGGGGTAGTACCCACTATATAAATACAATTTACAATTGAATCATAAGAATTAAACACATTCAAGTGTTTATCCATATTCAAGCAAATGCACAAATCATTTGAACTAAATAAAGAAAATCAATCATGAGTAAAAAAAACTTCATGAAAAACAGGCATACAAAAATTAAGCCACTGCATTATCTATATGTATATTACTGAATAACGTACACATTAGTAGGGGTACAGAGAAAAGCAACCAGACACCCATATGTCCAGTGTGTATTTTGTCCATGTTGTTACAATTATCACACGTGAGACAAACGTATGTCAACCCCACTTTTAAAAAACAACCAGATGAACATATCCATGAGCTGCTCTCCTTGGATTGCTCCAACTTTGAGGAAGGAGAGCTGGCGTGCTTGATTCACAGCTGGCTACTGGTGCAAGTTCTTCCACGCCATACTAAATCTGATGCCTGGCCGAAATACAACTTAGGACGCCGCATACATTTGTCTCTTGTGTAGGAAGCTGGCCTGGTTTGTAGTGGGTACCTTGGGTACTTACACCTTATACCAGATCCAGCTATCCCTTACTAGTGAAGTGTAGTAGTGTTCTAGCAGCTTAGGCTGATAGAGGTAGCTATAGCAGAGCATCTTAGGCTGAACTAGGAGACATGCAAAGCTCCTGCAATACCACTTATAGTTACACAGTATTTATACACAGGTAAAGACAATACTCAGTGTTACCAAAAATAAAGGTATTTATTTGGGTGACACAGTACCAAAAATATCTTAGAGACAATACTCCTTCTGGAGGTAAGTATTATACACAATATATACACTAGACACTAAAATTAGACAAGTAAATAGTCATAGAACAATGCAAACAGTAGGAGATCCTATAGAATGCAATGGGAGAAAATAGGCCTGGGGCAACACAAACCATATACTAAGAAAGTGGAATGCAAATCACAAATTCCCCCTTAGACAAGTGTAGTGTGCGCAGAATCGCTGGGAGAGTAAGAATACAGTAAAAGTAAGTAAATTACTCCACCCCAGAGCCCAGAAAAGCAGGAGTAAAGTACTGCAAGTTTCCTTAGGACACACTGCACCTTGTTTTTGGGCTTTTGCAGCAGCCAAGTGCTGGATTATTGGACCTGAAGGCATGCAAAGGAAGGGGACCAAGTCCAGAAGTCGAAAGAAGTTCCAGGAAGGACAGGAGCCCCTGCCAACCCAGAAGAGGGTGCAAAAGAAGAGTCCCTGTTTAGTCGAAGACTGCAGAAATGCACCCTAGGAAGATGCCAGCGGGTTCCTGCATGATGCAAGAGATGTCCCATGGCGTGAAGATCGTTGCAGATGAGATTTCGTGTTGGAAGGCGCCAACAAACCTTGGCTATGACAAAAGTGTGTTTTGCGTCAAAATGGCACTGGATGGAACCAGGAGGGACCTGGTGGCCTCAACTCCATGTGAGGAGGAAGAGGGGGCTTTCAGCACTTCAGAGAGCCCTCAGGATGCCAGCCAGCACCCCCAGGAGCCGCAGGACCCGGGTTCAAAGAGGTGCAAAACGCAGTTGATGCAGCACAACAAAAGAAGGTCCCACGCCACCAGAGAACAACTCAGCAAATTGTGCGTCACAGGATGGAGTGCTGGGGACCTGGGCCAGGCTGTGGATGAAGGAATTTTGCAAGGAGTGAACAGAGGCCTCAAGAGGCGAAGAAGACGCAGTACACAGGGGTACCGTCGCTCTCGGGGAAGGCAAGGTCTTAGCTCCTCCAAATTGTGTCAGCAGGATCTCAGGACAATCTATGTCAATGATGTCCTCCCTCTGTGTCCTTAGGTGCACGCTCGTCACTGTGAGAGGAGTCCCAGGGTACCGGTCGGTGCATTTTAAGATGCCTGCTTGGAGCAGGGGAGTGATTCCGTCACTCCACGGGAGATTTCTTCGGTCCTTCTGGTGCAGGATGAAGACAGGGAGTCCCCAGAGCATGCACACCATGGAAACTGTGGCAGTTGCTGACGTGGAGCTGAGGTTGCTGAAGAAAAGTGTCTCTTGTGGACACTTTGTTGCAGTTACAGCATTTCTTGGAGCAGGCTGCAGTTGATCCGAGGTCAGAAGAGTCTGAAGTTGTTGCAGAGGATCCCTGAAGGAAACTTGAAAGCAGAATCTGAAGAGAACCCACAGGAGAGACCCTAAATAGCCCTGAGAGGGGGATTGGCTACCTTAGCAGGTATGGACCTATCAGGAGGGGTCTCTGACGTCACCTGCTGGCACTGGCCACTCAGAGCTCTCCAGAGTGCCCCCACCCCTTGCAAAGCAAGATGGCTGAAGTCTGAGACACACTGGAGGAGCTCTGGGCACCACCCCTGGGGTGGTGATGGACAGGGGAGAGGTCACTCCCCTTTCCTTTGTCCAGTTTCCCGCCAGAGCAGGGGAGAAGGGGTCCCTGAACCGGTGTAGACTGGTTTATGCAAGGAGGGCACCATCTGAGTCCTTCAAAGCATTTCTAGAGGCTGGGGGAGGCTACCCCTCCCCAGCCTGTAACACCTATTTCCATAGGGAGAGGGTGTAGTACCCTGCTCTCAGAGGAAATGCTTTGTTCTGCCTTCCTGGGACTGGGCTGCCCAGACCCCAGGAGGGCAGAATCCTGTCGGTGAGGTGGCAGAAGCTGTAGCTGCAGTGGAAGCCTCAGAGAGCTGGTTTGGCAGTACTGGGGTCCATGGTGGAGCCCCCAGGATGCATGGAATTGACTACCCAATACCAGATTTGGAATGGGGAGACCATTCCATGATCTTAGACATGTTACATGGCCATATTCCAAGTTACCATTGTCAAGCTACATATAGGTATTGACGTATATGTAGTGCACGCATGTAATGGCGCCCCGCACTCACAAAGTCCGGAGAAATGGCCCTGAACTATGTGGGGGCATCTTTGCTAGTACAAGGGTGCCCTCACACTTAATAACTTTGCACCTAACCTTCAGCAAGTGAAGGTTAGACATATAGGTGACTTAGAAGTTACTTACGTGTAGTGAAATAGCTGTGAAATAGTGTGTGCACTATTTCACGCAGGCTGCAATGGCAGTCCTGTGTAAGATTTGTCTGAGCTCCCTATGGATGGCAAAAGAAATGCTGCAGCCCATATGGATCTCCTGGAACACCAATGCCCTGGGTACCTAGGTACCGTATACTAGGAAATTATAAGGGGGGTCGAGTATGCCAATTGAAATTGGTAAATGAAGTCACTGGCCCACAGTGACAAATTTAACATTTTAAAGCAGAGAGAGCAAAAGCACTCAGGTTCTGGTTAGCAGAGCCTCAGTGACACAGTTAGGCTCTACACAGGCATACACATTAGGCCATAAACTATGAGCACTGGGGTCCAGGCTAGCAGGATCCCAGTGAGACAGGCAAAACATACTGACATACAGGTTTTTATCTATGAGCACTGGGGTCCTTGCTAGCAGGATCCCAGTGACACAGTAAAAACACACTGACACACACTCACAAACAGGCCAAAAGTGGGGGCAACCATGCTAGAAAGAGGCTACTTTCTCACATCTTGTGTCACTACTCAATAGGCTCCCATGATCATCATCACCCAAATGGGGTGGGTCAAATGGGTACAGGATGCAAAGTCACTGAAATCTTCACCAAATGGAGAACTAAAGGTAGTCCCAATGCCATATGACGGGGATTTCTACTATAAAGAAGTTGAATGGTTAGAAAAACAACAAATGCTGATTGCTGTTACGTTTTTCCACTACACTGATGACTGCCTACCGCTGCAGGGACAAAGGTAGAGTGAAACAAGTTTTTCTACTAGAACATCAAGATTTTAACATCAATCTGACAAACTTTGATCCCCAAAATATGGAATTTGACAACCTTATGAAGGAAAGTTTACATAGGAAAGTATAGATTTACTATTCTTAACATATATTTTTCTGGATGACAGATATGTACCTTTGAAGTGCATTGAAATGGAGTTAAGCATAAGATATCTATACTTACATACATATATTAACCTTTACATTATTTTGGCAGTCGAGAATCCGGCTATGCAGTGCTTAATTTGTAAATAAAAACGTGCCGGTGACAAAAGCTCTCCTCTTAAATACGCGGCTGCTTCAATTAAATGTCCGAACATGGAATACTGAGGCAGTGCAATCCTGAAGCCATCTCCAGCCTTTTCAATCAATTTACAGCTCTTCCCTGCCCCTTTTTTTCTCACTCCTGCAGCTTTCTGCTCTCTCCTTTGTGACGCTTTTTTGTTTTTCTCTTCCTCCGTCTTTCTCAAATGTGTCTTTTGCTCACAATAAATGCTTGAGGGAAAAAATTAAGCGCCTTCCCTCAAAAATAAGTGCCGGTGCTCCGCACCGGAAACAACAAGCACACATTAAGCACTGCGGCTATGATATTTTTGAAGCCCGTTATATTTCATGCTTCATATCCCAATGTACCATGAAACAAACACTCCATAATTTGAGACTTTACAAGCTGACAGCTCTCCAGTCGCTGCACAGACTCTGATGTGGTTTGCAGCGTTCAATTCAGTACAATCATGCCTCATGCAAAGATTTTTACCTTGTTTCACTGCCATTCACACAACAGAGAAGCCAAAATAGATTCCCTGCTGCACTCAGAAAAGCACACACAACCCCACTCAACTAATACCATGCATACATTGCACTTATAAGTTTGCTAGTGATGAATATGAGAGTCTGTAGGTATGTGAATCTGATAGAACCTTTCAAGCAAGGGGAGACCAGTAGGCACCTCCCTCAGAACGACCAGTGAAAAGGCCTGTCCCTTCACTAGAATCAATGCTCCCACCTTGACAGTCCTATACAGTCAGGGTAGAGAGAGTACTAAGCAGCCGCTAAAAGAGGCACACATTAAAGTCACGGCTTGAGCCTAGCCCTGAGGGCAGATTGGGAGAGAGCAATGGAAGGAATATGTAGAAGAACCAGGTCTACACAGTTTTGTGGAAGATAAGAAGAGAGGAGGAGGCTCTGGTGTGTAGTGGGAGGTCATTCCACACTTTAGGAGTGGTGTGAGAGATGGCTCGACTACTGTTTCTGTTTCTGTATATGCCCGGGACATGTGCGATTAGGAGTCTGGATATGCGAAGGTGTCTGACAGGTGAATGGAAGGAGATGCAGTTGCTCAGATAGACCGGACACATGCTGTGGAGTGCTCTGAATGTGTAGGTTAGGAGCTTGAATCACCCACACTTGTGTATTGGGAGCCAGTTGAGCGCCCTCAAGTGTGGTGTAATGTGTGTCTTGCATCGAAGGATGAGGAAGAGTCTTGCTCCTGCTTTTTAGATTGCTTGCAGTCCCCTGATGAGGTGCTTGTTTATTTCGACATAGAGAGAGTTCCCATAGTCTGCCTGCTGGTCATAAAGGTGTGGATGACAGTTCTTCTGGTGCTATTCCGGAGCCTTTTGAATATTTTCCTCAGCATTCTCAGGCATCTGCTGGGAACTCAGGTTAAGTGGCAACCATCTCCCTGCGTGATCCCTACAGAGAGGTTGCCTAGAACATCTCAGTCAAGCGAGGCAAGAAACTCTGGAGCAGATGTAGATCCCTCCAGTTACCTTCTAACAGATTGTCACTCAGTCTTACATTTCACATCCTAGAGAAAAGTGGATGCAGAACTAATAAATGGTCCAGTTATGAAACGGCTTGCTTCCAGATGAAAGACTCTGGTAAAAGATAGAGGGTGGTGCAATGGATAAAGTGTCAATCATTCAGCCTGCATCAAACTTTCCTTCCCACTGAACCTTGGGATATCTCATCCAGAGAAGGTGATCTGGACCCTAAATGATGCCATACTCCTTAGATTCTGACTTGGCTTAAAATAAGACAGAATTGGAGGGGGTCGTTCTCCTAGGGCTTGTTTTACTACCTGGTATCCTAGATATCCTAGTCAAGAACAAAAGGAACTACGTGAGCAGATGCTGTTTAACTAAAACAGCCCAGGAGGCTCCCTGCTCCCAGCCTCGCTGGGCCCCTCGCAGCATTAGGGGTGACTCACCAGGCCAGGGAGGCGGCTGGGTAGTTAGACGTTCTGTAGAAAACCCACTCAACACATCTTCCTCTACCTATCTCAGGCTCCAGGGTGACAGGGGCAGAGGAAGGAGCGGCCGGCCACATCTCTAGCCTCTCTCTGATCCCGAACACTTAAACAAATGGACTCTCTCTCTCTCTCTCCTATCACTGTCTCTATCTTTCTCTCCCAACTCCTTCCTCCTATCCAGCTTTTTGACCCTCTCGCTCTCTCTCACTTTGCTTCTGACCTCATAGTCTCTTTTTCTTTCTTTCTCTGTCTCTCTCTCTCTTTATCTCTCTCCCTCCTTGTGACCGTCTCTGCTTCTCTCACACCTGTACAGCATTGAACGACACTGTCACTGCCCTACTGGTTGCATCATAACACAGCGCCTGGAGTGCGCAGGCCCTGCTTCCATCACAGTGCGGGCCAGACAAACTTGCCTTCCTTGGGTACCTAGGTGCAGCCACGCCGAGGGCACTCATCCTCTGTGCCGCAGACATGCAGCGCCCTCTCATAGGTCCCAGGATGTAGCAGAGCAGCAAAACAGTGACAAGAATTCATGAAAGGAACTGTGGCTGCTACAATACCTACAAACACCGTGAAGACTCCGTCACAGTGAGCTGCAGATCCCATCACTGCACCCTACATACTCTGCCTCAGCACCCAAGGGATACCCAACGTCCTGTACTGAACCAGAGCTGCAGCGCCCTGCAGACACACTGTCTCAGCACATTGACGCCACACACGGTCTCAGCACCATGCAGACTGCCACAGCGACCAGAAGACAGGAGCGCGGCACTCTGAGGACCCGCTCACAGCACTCCGCAGCCTAAAGACGCACCCACAGCATCATGGAAAGAACCAGGGCTGGAACACCCTTCAGACACCATCACAGCACTCTGCAGACCCGATCACAGCACCATGCAGACACCGTCCCAGCACCCTAGAGATACACCCACAGCATCCTGTGAAGTACCAGAGCTGCAAGGCCCTGCACACGCTTCACAGCACCATGCAAACACCATCACGGCACCCTGCAGACACCGCCACAGCACCATGCAGACACCGTCACGGCACCCTGCAGACACCGCCACAGCATCCTGTGAAGTACCAGAGCTGCAAGGCCCTGCACACCCTTCACAGCACCATGCAAACACCATCACGGCAGCCTGCAGACACCGCCACAGCACCATGCAGACACCGTCACGGCACCCTGCAGACACCGCCACAGCACCATGCAGACACCATCACGGCACCCTGCAGACACTGCCTCGGCACCTGAAGATACACCCATAGCATCCTGTGAAGAACCAGAGCTGCAACGCCCTGCACACCCTTCCCAGCACCATGCAAACACCATCACGGCACCCTGCAGACACCGCCACAGCACCATGCAGACACCATCACGGCACCCTGCAGACACTGTCCCGGCACCCAAAGGTACTCCCACATCATCCTGCAAAGAATCAGAGCTGCCACGCCCTGCACACACCCTCACAGCACCGTGCACACACCATCACAGCACCATGCACACACCATCACAGCACCGTGCAGGCACCGTCACGGCACCCTGCAGACACCGTCACAGCACCCTGCAGGCACCGTCACGGCACCTTGCAGACACCGTCACGGCACCCTGCAGACACTATCAAAGCTCCCTACAGACAGCTACACAATATGCCGCAGACGCTGTCACAGCACTCTGCGGCACAGCACACTGCAGAGAATGTCGGAGCACTCTAGACCAGAGTGACATTACATCCAGAGCAGCATCACATGGCAGCGCAAGGAATCAGAGCCGCAGCACGTCCCAGGGAGAGACCCAGCACCCTGCCCCACAGCCCCATTAGCACACTGTCACAGCAGGGCTTTAATTTGGCACGGATCTCAAATCCAACAATAATTAAAAACTGACTTTGAAACGGTTCACTCCCAGACCTATATTATGTCATTAACTTTACTGGCAAAATGACTGATCGATTTCTTAACAATGACTGTAAAACCCCTTAAGGTACTCCATGTCAGAAATACAATCCATATTTCCATTGCTCGTTTTGCTTCATCTGGCATTCCCTAAGAGTACGTGCCTTTCTGCAAGATCTTGTGTTTCTGTAGGTTTTTTAATGCAACATATGACTCTTGTATAGCGCATTGAAGTGGGAGCTCAAGGGGTCTGAGCGAGTTTAGGGTGTGGGTGGATGTTTATGACGGCACAGCACGCTTGAGAACTCTGAGGTTGAGGCAGAAGAACTCTGATTTTGAGGCAGAAGACAGTAGGAGTATCTAAGTGCCTTTCAGTACAGTGGTGTAACATAGGACTCCGCAGCCCCCATGGTGCGGGGGTAGGGCCCGAGCTCCAGAGGGCCTCCTCACCACAGTAGCCTGGCCTGAAAGCTCCTGACTGAGTTCAGATGGCGGGGCCCTGCATATAGTTTGCAGGAGGGCTCCCTCGTGTTTTGTTACGCCATTGTTTTGGCAGGTCATTGGGATGCGCATACTACATGTACATACATCCAACGGCCTATCTGCAGAGCGCACAAAGCCAGTGGCGTAACAAAACATGAGACGGCCCCCCACGCAAAGTACATGAGGGGGCCCTCTCCAACCTCACTCATGCCAAGATACTGAGCTGAGGGGGCCACAGGGAGTGCGCCCCGCACTATGTGGGCAGTGAGGGACTACGTTACACCACTGCACAGAGCTATAGTCACGGATGTGCCAATGGTAATTGTGGGGAAGTGCGCGACATGCAGGTGTAGTATCTCAGAAAATTGTGGGGAAAAAAGGAGTCAGTTTCTCAGAGTGAGAGATTGCAAAAGAATGGTGTGGAGTAGAGAACGGTGGTGTCTGAGACTCTCCAAAGACCACCACTCCTTCCACAGGCCTACGTAATGTTAAATTTGCAGTCTCATATTTTCAGAATTGAAAGACATTTAATTGTAATTATTCATAGCAAAACTATTGACCTTATTCATTCATCTGATACTGCTCATAAGCACTGGCAAATCCAATAGGTCAGGTTTCGTTAGGTACATTTTTGTTGTTGTTGTAAGACTGGTCTGGAGGAATGCTGTGTGAAGCACAGGATTTTAGTTTACATATTTTAAGCCATGCCCTTAATTGTACTGTGTCATAACATTCTGCAGAGCATTAACAGCCCGTAGACAATCAGAGCAGCAGCGCCTGGTAAACTGAGGAAATGTTTTCTACTGGTAGTGTGCCCCTATCACACTGGCAAATGACTGACCCCACAAACCCTGGTTGCCTGTAATCTCTCTGCTGCTGCACTGGGTCTGATCTCTGAACTGATCATCCAGCATTTAACTTGTCAAAGATCACAGTGCATTCTGCTTTATGCCTTTATACCTATTTCCAAAGCAGTCTTTCAAGAACTTGGCAGCAGCAATCACTTGTAAAGGGTGAAGTCAGGCACATTGGAACACCCCAGTTACAGATCCTCAGTTACAGAACCCAGTCGGACACACAGAAGCAAGGATGCGCATCCCTCCGGGATCAGTACCGCCTGAGGGTGAAGGCAGGCTTCCATTTATGAAGATGTCAAAATGACTACAGGATTTGATGAATTTGATCAGTGGTGCCTAGATGCTAGGTTGTGTGTCAGTGTGCCCCAAACCCAAAGCAGTCCTTCTGACAGAGTGCTGTCCTCCTGCCACAAATGTCCAGTCTTGCAGCAGGCCCGTATTTGCTGATCTAGAAAAAAAAGCATGACCCTTCCCTCTGCCTGCTTCCCTCTGCCTTCTTTCTTCTTCCCACCTCTCCTGAAACATCTTGACCTCAAGAAAATTGAGGTTCTGATGAGGAACTCAGGGTCTTCCTGGCCCACATCGAACAGTCCCTCTGACCTCCTCTGTTCCAAACCTCATCCAGGCCTCACCAGATGCAGTTAAGGGATGGATCACACCTCAAAGTCGCTCTGCCTTTTAAACCCCCTCTGGTTTCTCCAGGTGCCTCCCCAACCACCTAGAGTGGGAAGAGGACACATGCCCAGTCCTTTCTTAGACACCTCCATTGCCATACCAGGAGACCTCCTCATCCTCCATGGAGCAGACATCTCCATCTTTACCCCCAGGTTTAATCGATTCTGAGGTATTCTCCTGGTGTGAGACCCTGTCCTTTACTGTTCCATGTGGAGCTCAGCTAAGCGGTGGCAGATGGTTGCACAATGGCCTGTTCCTTGTGGATGTCATACTTCCTCCCTTCCCTTAGTGGCTCTACTGTCAACAGTGCTTAATTTGAGCCATTTGTTTCCAGTGCTCAGCACTGGCACTTAATTGTCAACACTGGGACTTATGACATCCAGCCACATGGTGGAGCTGCTTGTCTAATTTTGTGATGAGCACAACAGTTGTTTAATAATTCTATATGAATTAAAATGACTAATACCAGCCACCCAAAACTATAATCACAGTTTTGGGTGGCTGGTATTAGCCATTTTTAATGAATAAAAAGTCTGAATTGTCATTAGTAGCACTGACAGAGGCAATGGATGATGCCAGATGCAATAGTCTCCTGGCAAGGGCCCTGGCACTTATTTTTTCACAAATTAAGTACTGACCATCGTTCAGACAAATCGTGGCCTCATATGGTAATGTCTGCACGTCCCCTGAAGGCCCCATGAAGCACAGCAGGATGCATGTCACCCTTCTTCGGGGTCCTGTGACAGCTCGACACACCCTGCTGACAGGAGACACAAGTACTTTTTCTAAACACCGGCATTCAGATAAGGGGGGCGGGTGAAGGGGCCCACTTAGCATCCATCACTCCAGCATGTCTTTCTGAAGGAGGGTCACCTCCACGCGACCTTTCTCACTCAGGCTGACAGCCGCCGCATTGGCTCCCTTAGTCCCTCCCCTCCCTGTGTGCAGAGTGACAGGTAACCCATCACTTTGAAGCGAGCCCCCTTCCCCCACCTGTCTGGCTCCCGCTGCTGACGGGCGCCACAGTCTGGGGAACAGCTAGACAGGCAAAGGTAAATGGGATTTAGATGGGATTATGGACCCTGTTTTTTTCCCACCTCTCCTTTCTTACCTTGTGAGAACCATCCCAGAGGGATCGCTCCTAAAAGGTTTCCTGCAGAAGAAGTGGCTTCTGAATAATACAATACAATGTACTTTGTTGGCATGACAAGTCTGACAAGTGTTGGCAATATAAACACACAAAGCACATTAAATATTAAAAGTCTGTCCAGTGGTGGTTTTAGTTTTCACAGGTTACTTCACATCCAGCACCCCCTCTCATCCTGCAGACAAGCTCACCATCTCTGGCGGTTCTCAGCACGCCCGCAACCATGACATCATTGGGTTGGAGACTGAACGTAAAAAAAGCAACAGTTCTTTTCCATCTGCCCTTCCTCCCCCTCCTCTTCCTTCCTTATTCTCTCATCCTCCTCTTCCTCTCTCAAATATTATACATACTCTTTTTGTTATTGGTATGTGTATCACAGTCAACATTTAGATCATATATTCGTATAAGCTGGCCTGGCATGTCACTGTACTTGCTGTTATTTGTCAATTCATAAGTTTAATAATTTTATCAATAAAATAATTGATGCAAATGAAAAAAAAGCAGTGCATTCTTGAAATAAAAAAGGACTACCCCAAAGCTGCTTCAAGATGCACCGTTTTAAAGAACACTGCTTCTTAATGCTTTAGCCATCAACGCCTCACCTACCTCTTCTATCGCTGGTTGAGCGTTTGCTTGCCCTTGACACTGCACAAGGCTGGGGCATTGTTACTCTTCTGTCCTCACGCAAAGGCATACAATAAATATAGCATGTAGGCATTTACCTGGGTGCACCTCCTGACTAATCTGCTGAGAAGATGTAATATATCAGGCAGCTATTTCTGCCGTGCTTTTTGTGCTCCGCCCGATGAATCACAGATTTTCATCTTCAGTTTTTCTTTAGGCACTTTCAGAAGATACTTTTCCCTGATGGCTGCATACGAACTACTTCTCATTTACCAGTTCTTCACTTTAGCATTGTGTGATGTGTCTAAGTCAGGGCCTGGCGGACTATGGATCCAAGGCGCAACGCTCGAGGAAGTTCAGACAGTGAGAACCCCACGCCTTTGCTTCTGTTTTATCTTACATCAGCTCAGGACAACACTAGGGAAGTGCAAGCTCTTCTTTTTAACATTCACGAAGCTGTAGGGGACACAAACGTTATGCGAAAGTTAAACACTTTTTGGCTGTTGCTTGGAAATTGCAACAATTAAAAGTTAAACCTGCAGACAATAATCCTGCATACATTTCCCACTGTGAATACACAAACTCTGCAAAGTGTAAAGTTGAAGTGAAAAAGTCTGCATGCATTTCCCCATTCAGTCTGGGTTCCATTTGAATGAAAATGATCTTGATGTGTTGTGTAAAATCATCTTTAAACACGCCGAGAAACTGTTAGTGGGCGATAGCGAAGTAAAAAGGAACATCCTAATTCCATGACAAAAAAAACCTTTTGCACGCTTCTAGGCGACACTGAGGGCATCAGTAACACTGGTGTAACAAAAGGTCCTACAACCCCTGCGGTGGTGGGGTGGGGGCAAGCTCCAGGGGGCCCCTTCAGCTCAGAACCCTGGCCTGAGAGCTCCTGAGTGAGCTCGGAGGTTGGCCCCTCCTTGTACCTTGCAGGGGCCCCCACTCAAGTTTCCTTACATTGCATGCATCAGACTGCCTCCCACTTTTGCAGTTTGACCTTATGCCTGACTCTGTCAAGAGCAAAAGCAATGAGATCCAGCTTGGAGTGCTGCTCCAAATTCCCACAGTGTGGTGAAGGCTCCATCCGCGATGAGTGAGTCTCAGGCCTGGGGACGCTGCACTGATGTAACATAAAAAATGTAACGACAGGCCCCTAAGTCACTCATATCTCACTGATATTCATTGACTTTGGGCTGAATGGGGCTCTGCTGAAGAGTTGGGGGCCCCCATAATGGTTGAAGCGCCGCTGTGC
This sequence comes from Pleurodeles waltl, assembly GCF_031143425.1. Classification (NCBI taxonomy): domain Eukaryota; kingdom Metazoa; phylum Chordata; class Amphibia; order Caudata; family Salamandridae; genus Pleurodeles; species Pleurodeles waltl. The sequence continues at coordinate 340,011,913 of NC_090445.1, forward strand.
AGTAGGGGCAGCAGAGGCCTGAGTCCCGCCGCTGGAACATAGCCCCCCACTACACTCTTGCAGCACTTACTACTGAATTTCTACACAAAAAAAATATTTTGGTACAAGAATATTGAGGACAAAATATTAAAGGACAAAATTCCAGAAGGTAAGTGCATATCAGGAAGTATAGATTTACTATTCCTAACGCCACATATATGCACCTTGAAAATATATGTACCACTTAGGTATATTTTTATATATATATAAAATCTAGACTGACTTACCTGTCAATATTTTCTTTTTTCAATATTTTGTCCTTGATATTCTGTCCCGCTGGTTTTTGTGGGTTTAATATGCAAGGAGCACACCTACTCACTCAGTCCATTTCACTCCAGATCACCATACCAGTTTTGTTTCAACTGCCTACAGACTTAGTAGTGACTGGTCTGAAGTCAATATTTTCTCCTTAACATTAGATTAGGAATCAGGGATGTTAGGAGCAAATGATATTACATACAATGGACAATAGAGGAGAAATGAAACAGCAACTGGTCTATATAGCAAAGTTAAAACTTGCAGTAAAGGTAGAACAAATACAAATCACTGATGTTATCTGGCATTGTTTCCAAATGTTCTGATATAGATGACAATTTTAGATAAAACTGGAAAAGTAGTTAAAAATCGATAACCTTTGAAGTGCCATCATTTGCAATCTGGTTGATATTGCTAAGGCAGGGAAACTTCTATCCTGACTGCACAGCCATGGCACTTACCCACAGGGGACTAGCACTGCTAGCAGTGAAACATGGATGGGGATCCGCCATCATGGGGGACCCACAGCTGTGAGACTGAGCCATGGGTGCCCAAAGAGCTACTGCTGAGCCATCAAGGACTTATAGATTCATTAATAAGCATGGAAGCCTACAGCTTTGCTTTTTACTGGTAATTCTCAACACAAGAGACTCAATTTTTGCTTAAAAGTCATTAAACTTGAGGTAGAGAGCGCGCGAGCACGCACACACACAGAAATAAATATATTACCTACTGACGGCCACCAGGAGGTAGTTATAGTTAGGAAGACCATGTTTCCACAGAAAAATCATTTTTTGACTTGCCTAAATCTTTGGTGCTGTTTAATTAATGTTCACAAAGTTCTTTTTTTAAAGTGTACCTATGATTCTTGTAGCACAGATTTTGACCTGCAGATTCCGCATTTTTTATTTTCTGTAAATCCATTCAGTAGTTTAGGAGAAATTAAAGGAAAAACGAAATTGTATATCTCAGCGGAGCCTAAGCACAGATCCCATGGTGAGATCTGATTGTCTGTCAGCACATTAACCAGGAAGTGCTTGCAGCCATCTTGGGACCAATATACATGATAGCACCCCAATGAAATGCATTATATTGAATGGCAGCTTTTGAGAGTCACAAAAAGGAGAATATATAAAGGGTGATAACATATTTTTGTTACAATATAAATCATTTGTTGATGGTACCATACTAATTTTAGGAATTGTGGTGTGTTCTAAGGTGATTTTACCCTGCTGGGATTTCATGAATCATGGTTGAGAGAAAACTGTTTTCTCATGATTTTCCCATAGATGTGATGGAAGGTGCTCCAGAAGCTAAAATGTGAGCATATTTTCTGTAAATTCACACTATCTTTCTTAGCCATATGAGACTGAAGTCTGACATTCTCAGTGAAGCATGTACTTTCAATAAGAGCAGGTTGTCAGTTGATTCCCTTATGTTCTAATGCAGCCTGCCAGAGTGTTCTAAAGATCAACTAGTGTGCTAACAGTCTTGCTTATGACATATGTGTGGCACACCTGAAGCCATCTTGATTGACTCAAACTGGTAAAACGTAAAACATTTAGGGGGTCATTCCAACCCTGGGGGTCGGTGTTAAAGCGGCGGCCAACCCGCAAACAGGCAGGCGGCCAAAAAAATGGAATTCCGACCCTGGCGGGAACCGCCAACACAGCCCGCCAGTTTACCACTCCGACCACCACGGCGGTACAGACAAGCAGCACGGTGGTCACCGCCAACAGACAGGCGGCAGACAATGTACCGCCCACCCTATCACAACTCACGAATCCGCCACCTTTTCCGGGGCGGGAGCCCCGCTGATAAAAACACGGCGGAAACAGACTTCGAACGGGAAAACGCTCACCTCCATACACCCCACGAGGAATCTGGACAGCATGGAACCCGAACTACACATCCTACCAGCTATTGTCTACCTGCTCCTCTACCAGGAGCACGAACGCCGGCGCAGAAGACAACGGTGAGTACTGCAGCTACGACACAGGGGAGGGGAGAGGCAAAAAATTACGGGGACACACATACGCCACACACCCACCCCCACCCTCACCCACTACAACACACACATCAATGCAGAGCAAAAAGTCAGAGTGACACCCGCCAACCCCCCCGGAAGAATGCAAAGACAAAATAAAATGATCATTAAAAATGAAGTATATTATAGCATAATTGAAGTTAAGTGAAATATGAAATATATAAATAAAATATATTACATCATGAACAATATATACATAGGTCAAAAGTCCGGCCCATATTGGCAATCATCCATTGTTCGCGGGCCAATGGGCCTAAACACATGGGCAAAGCCCACACACGAGACCCGATTCCATTGGAGAGAACACTGCAGGGGCATCAGATAGTAAAACTACAGGCACCTCAGGGGGAAGGGAAGGGGGGCACCTCAGCCAGTTCAGTCCACGACGCCAGATCCACGAGGGGCCTCCATGCCCACTGTACCATCCTGGGGAGTGCAAAGCCACAGTCTCACAAGTCTCTACAGTGGGTGGGTTGCCCACTGTACCATCCTGGGGAGTGCAAAGCCACAGTCCATCAAGTGGATTACAGACTCCACTGGTTCTGGAGGAGGCATGGTGCCCAGAGTGCTTCGTGAAGCCCTGGCCGACACAGATCCAGCCCTGCCAATGGGCCAGCGGTGCTTGAGATGAAGGGCCCAGCGGAGCGGTGCTTGACAGGAAGGGCCCAGCGGAGCGGTGCTTGACAGGAAGGGCCCAGCGGAGCGGTGCTTGAGATGAAGGGCCCAGCGGAGCGGTGCTTGAGATGAAGGGCCCAGCGGAGCGGTGCTTGAGATGAAGGGCCCAGCGGAGCGGTGCTTGACAGGAAGGGCCCAGCGGAGCGGTGCTTGAGATGAAGGGCCCAGCGGAGCGGTGCTTGACAGGAAGGGCCCAGCGGAGCGGTGCTTGAGATGAAGGGCCCAGCGGAGCGGTGCTTGACAGGAAGGGCCCAGCGGAGCGGTGCTTGACAGGAAGGGCCCAGCGGAGCGGTGCTTGAGATGAAGGACCCAGCGGAGCGGTGCTTGACAGGAAGGGCCCAGCGGAGCGGTGCTTGACAGGAAGGGCCCAGCGGAGCGGTGCTTGAGATGAAGGGCGGAGCGGTGCTTGACAGAAAGGGCCCAGCGGAGCGGTGCTTGAGATGAAGGGCCCAGCGGAGCGGTGCTTGACAGGAAGGGCCCAGCGGAGCGGTGCTTGACAGGAAGGACCCAGCGGAGCGGTGCTTGACAGGAAGGGCCCAGCGGAGCGGTGCTTGTCACGGCGGGGCCCTGTTCAGCGGTGCTTGTCACGGCGGGGCCCTGTTCAGCGGTGCTTGTCACAGCGGGGCCCTGTTCAGCGGTGCTTGTCATGGCGGGGCCCTGTTCAGCGGTGCATGTCATGTGTTCCCAGGGAACCAGATCGGGCCAATATTTTCCGCTCAGTCGCCATCCGACCTTTCGCTTGCGGGGCCCTCCTGTGCTGGAGTCCTGGGCCCGTGGGTGTCCTCCTTCACACCCGAAATGGGGCTGGTGGGGCCCTCCTTGGCAGCTCGCCTGCTGCCGGAAATGTCCGCCCTGCTGCCCTTACCCTCCTTCGCCAATTCTCTGGGGCCCTTGCCTCCCTTTGTGGATGTGCCAGGTGACGGTGCCAGGGTATTGCCTTTGGGGGCTGCCGTCTCTGTCCTCTCGCGCCGGCCCTTCCCTTTTTTAGTTTTTTTCCCAGGGGTGGGCTGGCTGTCCCCTTGCTGCTGGCCGATGTTGCTGCCCTAGAAGCTGGTGGACTCCAATAGCCCTGGACTATGGTCCTTGTAGGTGCAGGGCTTGTGGTGGCTGAGGTGCTGTTTGGACTCTTACGAGATGGAGGGGGTGGGTCAGGTGATGCAAAGAGGTTAATTTTGGAGAGAAAAAACTTTTTAGGAGCAGTGGGAAGGGTAGGTGCAGTGGGTATGGGAGTGGAGGAAGAGGATGTGGTTGTAGGAGAGCCAAGTGTGCTGTCTTTGGGTGCAGGTGCTTGTGACGGAGGCTGTCGTGAGGTGGATGGCTGTTGGGTGGGTGGCTGCCTGCGTTTGTGTGGTGTGGAAGAGGGGGTGACAGACACACTGGGAGAGGACACAGGGGACGTGTAAATGGCAGTGGGGGTGGTGACTGCACGTGTGCGGAGTGTTCTGGTGGGTGTGCTGGTGATGGACGTACTGGCTGATGGTGGTGTGCATTGAGGTGTGAGTGGAGACGTCACAGGGAGGGAGGAGGGAGACGAGGAGGAGGGGGACACAGAGGAGGCAGTGGCTGTTGGCATGTCTGCATGTGGATGTTGCATGTGTGAATGCTTGTGTGATCTGTGGTGCTTATGTCTGGATGAGCTGCCCTTGGGTGTTGATGTGTGTGCAAGCTGGTCTGTAGGTGTGGCTGGGATAGGCAGAGGAACAGGGGAGTGGGACTGGGATGAGGAAATTGGAGGTGGGAGGCAGGAGACATGGACAATGGCTGCCGTCAGTGCTGAGGCCAGAGCATTGAACGATCGCTGATGGGCAGCCTGACCCGAATGAATACCCTCCAGGTATGCATTGCTCCGGTGCACCTCCCTTTCTACACCCTGGATGGCATTCAAAAGGGTAGACTGCCCAACAATGAGCGTCTGGAGGAGGTCAATGATCTCCTCACTGAGAGCAGCAGGGGTAACTGGGGCAGGGCCTGAGGTGCCTGGGGTGAAGGAGATGCCCGCCTTCCTGGCCGAGCGGGCACGGGGCGAACGCTGAGGGGCTGCTTGGAGGGCGGAGCTGGTGCGCGGGGTGGCGGCTGTACCTGTTGTAGTGGTGGGCACGGATGTTGCCGCCACCACAAGGGAGCTCCCTTCCGAGGACGTGTCTGTGTCGCTGACGTCTCCACGGGTCCCCGTTGTGGAGCTCCCCTCGCCCTCCGTCTCACTGGTGAACTCGGAGTCGGTTGCATGGCCCTCCGGGGCCATGTGAGATGCAGCTCCCTCGTGCTCCGATGCCACTTCTCCTCCGCCTGATGATGCTAATGCACACATGAACAGGAAGACAAACAAAAAAGGGGGGGGAGAAAAAATGACATGTTCAGTACATGCATTGGCGACACCGTTGGCGGAGAGGACAGACACAGAAGCCCCCTGCACTACGCCGCACACTCAGTGTACACTACTCAATTATTGTGACTTGGCCTACAAGCCTATGGACGACAACTGCACACATAGGTGACCCAGGGCCATGGATAGCTGTACTTAGAACCCTACAGAGGTGGGGGGCGGGGGCACAGGGCCATGCCTTACGGAGGGGACCAGCCTACAGAAGTCGCCCTGGCCTAGGGATACCCACAGCCCTCCTCCCCCACCCAGACACCTCCACTGTGCGCTAACATTGCAGAATGTGCTGGTACTCACCCCCTTGTGTCTGCTGTGATGTCCTCACGCGCCCATCCAAATGGGGTAGGCCACCGCCAGGATCCGGGACATCATGGGGGTCAATTGACGGAAGCCACCCCTCCTAAGTTGGGAGGCCATCCACAGCAGAGCCTCCGCGGTCTTCCTGCTCCCGCGGTGGATGTCCTCCCACCTCTTGCGGCAGTGGGTGCCCCGTCTGTTGTGGACCCCCAGGGTCCGGACGTCCTTGGCGATGGCACGCCAAATGTCGATATTCTGATGGGCGCTGACCTATGTGACATGGACAGGGTGGGAAAAAAAATATCATAATTTTCTGCATGGTCGATGTGAGTGGCCCCCCCTCCCCAACCTTGCCATATGGCACATGCTCTCATCTGTCATGCGATGCATGCCTCATTTGCTCCCCTCCCCACCATCTTTCATCCACCCCACTCAACACAGGCATTGCCCACAAAGCATGGTCCCAGTGTACTTACCTGTTGGTCTGGAGGACCGTAGAGTAGCGCATACTGGGGGAGGACCCCATCAACAAGTTTCTCCAATTCCTCAGATGTGAAGGCAGGGGCCCTTTCCCCAGTCGCAGCAGCCATTGTATCTTCCAGACCGAGGTCACAGCAGCACTTGCAGTATAGGTCCTCTCCTGTGGATGATCATGTCTCGAGTGATTAAGCAGATAGAAGATGGCGGTCACGGCCGCGGCGGTGCGTACCGCGGCGGTGCGTACCGCGACCGCCGGCGCACATTGTCATTGGCTCCTGAGACCCATAGGGTTCAATGTTAACCAATGCTGCTTTGCGCCGCGGTCTTCGACCGCCTACCGCCACGGTGTGCCACGCCAGCACATTGACCTCACATCCCATTGTCACACTTCAGAGGTCAGGCAGCCGCCATTTCAAGGGCCCACATGGCTTAATTTCTACTGCGTCACAGGCCTAGGCCTTGCATTGCCACTCATACAAGCCATTCAATGCATCGCGAATCGTGTTCTGTGCAAGCTCTGGTTACGTACCTGTGGGTTGCTTGACTCTGTGCTCCATGTTGTCCTTCCTAGGCACCGTCCGCTGGGACTTGCGAGGAGATGGAGGAATGTTCTCGTGTACAGACCGCTGGTGGACCTGTCGACAATGGAAGAAAGACATGTCATACTGACATACAGACTTGACCGAGCCACTATAAAGGAACTGTGTGCCCAGCTGGAGCCAGACCTGATGTCCCCCATTCGCCAACCCACAGGGATTCACCCTCTGGTGCAGGTTCTGTCAGTACTCCATTTTTTAGCAAGTGGATCATTCCAAACAACAGTGGCCATATCATCAGGGATGTCTCAGCCTATGTTTTCAAAGGTTTTGTCCAGAGTGTTGTCTGCCCTGATGAAATACATGCGGAGATACATTGTTTTCCCTGAGGTGGGCGATTTGGCTACAGTGAAGGGTGATTTCTATGCCCTTGGCCATATCCCCAACATCATTGGTGACATTGATGGGACCCATGTGGCTTTGGTTCCCCCCAGTGAAAGTGAGCAGGTGTACAGGAACAGAAAAAGCTATCATTCGATGAATATCCAGGTGGTCTGTTTGGCTGACCAGTACATCTCCCATGTAAATGCAAAGTTCCCTGGGTCAGTGCATGACGCGTACATCATGCGAAATAGCAGCATCCCTTACGTGATGGAACAGCTACAGAGACACCGTGTGTGGCTAATTGGTGACTCTGGTTACCCCAACCTGTCGTGGCTACTGACCCCAGTGAGGAATCCCAGGACAAGGGCAGAGGAACGGTACAATGAGGCCCATGGGCATACTAGGAGAGTGATCGAGCGGACCTTCGGCCTCCTGAAGGCCAGGTTTAGGTGCCTGCATATGACAGGTGGATCCCTAATGTACTCACCAAAGAAGGTGTGCCATATCATCGTGGCCTGCTGTATGCTTCATAACCTGGCTTTGCGACGCCAGGTGCCTTTCCTGTAGGAGGATGGTCCAGATGGTGGTGTTGTAGCAGCTGTGGAGCCTGTGGAGAGTAAAGAGGAGGAAGACGACGGGGATGACACAGACAACAGGGACACAGTGATACAACAGTATTTTCAGTAGCACACAGGTACGAATCAACCCCGCCATTTTACATTTACTTAAAGTCACCTGCCTCTCTACTGTCTGTGTTTCCCCCCAGTTCCTGTTAACTGAGTTGTGACTTTCCCTTCTGTTTTCAGAGCTGTGGGCCCCACTGCGTGACCTCTGCTTTGTTTGCCCATGGACTACAGCTGTGTGACAGTGATATGTTGTCATCACAATGTAACTGAACATTTGGGCACCGTTATGTCTAATACATTTGTTCAAAATACAAGCAGACTCCAGATTTTTTAAGTGCAATAAGTGATTTTATTAAAGTGCTAAATTTAGGGACATGATTGTAAAACGGTGATGGGTGATGTGTGAGTAATGTCCATGGCAGAGTCCAGTTTTCAGTCTCACAGGTGCATTGTCCATATGCCTGTGGAAGGATGGAGCAGGGGCAGTTTAAGTTTGGACAGGGTGACAATGTGGGACAGTGGGATGACATCAGGGGGTATCGTTTGCTGGCGGGGGTCTTGGCATCCTACTCTGTCTTCTTGTGAGATCTCAGGTACCGCTTGCGGGGTGGTTCTTCTTCTGCAGGAGGTGGGGTTCTGGTGGCCTGTCATTGTGTGGGGGCCTCCTGTCCACTAGCGCCGCGGAGGTGGTAGGCTGTTCCTGGTACAGGCTAGTGACAGGGGCCCTTTGTGGTGCCACATGGTCCCGCAATGTGGTGACTATCTGGTTAAGGGCCACGACGATGGTCCCCATTGCGGAACTTATGTTTCTCAGTTCCTCTCTGAACCCCATGTACTGTTCCTCCTGCAGTACCTGGATCTCCTGGAACCTGGCCAGTACCGTAGCCATCGTCTCCTGGGAGAGGTGGTATGCTCCCATGATGGAGGAGAGGGCCTCTTGGAGAGTCGGTTCCCTGTCGCACAGCAGCCCTCCCAGTTCCCCTGTTTCCCTGGGCCTCTGTCCCCTGGACCGTGTGCCCACTACCACTGCCCCCAGGTCCCTGTTGTTGTTGGGGTGGTGGGTCAACCTGGGTGCCCTGTAGTGGTGGACACACAGCTGATTGACGTGTCCTGGAGACAGAGGCATGGGCCCGCTGGGTGGGAGCTGTGCTGGTGTTCCCAGAGGGGGTTAGGTCTGCTGTAGCCTGTGGCTGTCTGTGGGGAACCGACTGTCCCGAGGTCCCCGATGGGCCGGGCTGGTCATCTGGGTCCAGGGAGACAGAGCTGCTGTCATCACTGGGGGCCTCTTCTGGGGGTGGGATGGACATCTCTGGACCCTCCTGGGCAGTGTGGTGGCGTTCGGGCGTTCGGGGTATAAGAGTATGGTTATTGCTTCTGTGTGTGCCATTTCGTGTAATGGGTGGGTGGCCGTGCACCCCAGTGCTGGCATTCCCTTGTGGGGGCTTTTGTGACGGTGGCTTGTGGGGGAGATGGGTATGTGCAGTGGGCATGCTTTGGTGATGGGTGTCCATGCTTTGGGGAGGCATGCAGAGCTTGGTTTTGGGATGGGTGGGTTGTGATGGTGAGCCATTTGCAAGGAGTTGGTGTGATGGGGGTGGGGTGAGGGTGGGGGTATGATTTGGCATGCAGGTGGGGTGGGGGGAATGAAGTAGTGAAGATTTGACTTACCAGAGTCCATTCCTCCGCCTACTCCTGCGAGGCCCTCAGGATGCAGGATGTGCAAGACTTCCTCCTCCCATGCTGTGAATTCTGAGGGAGTAGGTGGGGGTCCGCCGCCAGTCCGCTGTACCGCGATGTTGTCCCTTGATACCATGGAACGCACCTTCCCCAGTAGGTCGTTCCACCGCTTCCTGATGTCGTCCCAATTTCGTGGATGCTGTCCCACAGCGTTGACCCTGTCCACTATTCTGCTCCATAGCTCCATCTTCCTGGCAATGGTGGTGTGCTGCACCTGTGCCCCGAAGAGCTGGGGCTCTACACGAACTATTTCCTCCACCATGACCCTGAGTTCGGCGTCAGAGAACCTGGGGTGTCTTTGGGGTGCCATGGGGTGGTGTGGATGAGGTGAGGGGTGGTGTATGTGTTGTAGAGTGTGGTGAGTGTGGTGGTGTATGGTGTTTTGTGCGTGGAAATTGTGTGGGTGATGTTGTGATTTGCCTCTGTGTGATGGTCTACTCTATGCTGTGCTGTCTCTCTCTGTCCTTCAGTCGCAATTGTGGTCGTAAGGGTTTGTGGGTGATGTGGGTGTGTGTTTTATATTTAATTGGGTGTGTGGGAGTGGTGTGTGTATGTGTCTCAGGTGTGTGTGTTTTGAATTGTCCAATGTGGTAGTGTTTTGTACAGGTGTGTGTATTTTGAGCGCGGCGGTGTGTACCGCCAATGGAATACCGCGGTTGAAAGACCGCTGCGGGGATTTGTGGGTCGGAATGGCATGGGCGTATTTCTGTTGGCGTGACGGTGGAGGTTTGGTCATCGCCAGTTTTTCGCTGGCCGTTGCTGTGGCGGACTTTTGTTGATGTCGGGTTTTTGGTGGTTTGCCAGTTGCGGGTCAGAATGACCGTGGTGGTTTACCGCGACCGCGGCGGTGTTATGGCGGTCTTCTGACCGGCGGTAAGTGCCTTTTACCGCCGAGGTCGGAATGACCACCTTAATTTAGAAAGGAACACAACAACGGGGTTTGTTTTGTCATAGAAATTATGGTTAGTGCTCTAGAAAGAAAAATTAGGATATGTTTTAAGTGAGTTCTCAAATATCTTTCTTTTCATTTCATTAAAACATTCTGACATTTGGACTGAATCATGCACTTTCAACACCAGCAGAAGACTGTCAGTTAACTCCCTTGTGATGAGCAGCTTAAAGTGTTCTAATGAGCAGCTAGGGTGCTAACATTCTCTCTTTATGCCAAAAATATGGCACACCTGAACGCCATCTTGATGGAATCAAACTGGAAAACTGAAAGCATTTTCTACTGAGTATGCAACAGTAAATAAGGAACTTAGGGAGCTTCAGTCCCCAAGATGGCTGCCACTGGAAAAAGAGTCCAAATGTAGCACACATATCACCCAAATGTAACCCAAGTATAGCCCAATGACAAAAGGTGTGCAAAACACGTAACTGTTAGTTTTTTTTGCAGTTTTATATAGCGCAGACTTGACCCGAAGGTATTGGAGTGCTTTACCTGAGCATCAGTTACATTACACAAGGACACATTCATGTTGGTTTTAGGCATGGGTAGATTAAGGCCCTCATTACTACCCTGGGGGATCCGAAGACCACCAGGGCTGCGGTGGTGGTCTCACCGCCGACAGGCCGGCGGTGAAGAGCACCACATTACGAGTATGACGGTTTGGCGTCTGCCAAACCTCCACTTCTCTGCTGGTACCGCCAGGGCGGTAGGACAGCCAGGCCGGAAGACAGCACCTCCGGACAGGCTGTCCACTGAAGACCGCTGGCAGTATCATGAGTTACCTTTCCACCAGCGTTTCTGTGGCCGTAGCACCTCACTGAAAACCCTGGCAGAAAGGCTGCCTGCGACAAGAAATTCCTTTCCTGTCGTCGGCAGATGACTCCTCCAATCTCCCCCCTTCAATTACTTGGCCCCCCCACCCCATTCCATTACAGCACCCCTCTTCCCTCACCCTCCCTTCCATGGGAGCACCCCCCTCCTCCTGCCTCCTTCCATGACAGCACCCCCCTCCCCCACCCCGCCATTATGTGCACACACCCAACCACACTCACCCCATACACGCATTCACCAACATGCATACATACACTCATTCACCAACATGCATACATACACTCATTCAACTGCACCAACAGACACACATTCACACAAACATACCAAAACGCACTCATTTCAACAATCACACACGCATACACACATGGATACACACTTACATTCACACACGCATACAAACTTACATTCACACACGCAGACATAAACCCACTTACACACGCACACACAACACTTCCCCACCTCCCACCACCCTCCCCTGTCAGATGATCAACTTACCTTGTCCAGCGAGAAGGTCATCCGCCAGGGAACTGAACCCGTTGCTTCCACCGCCGGCAGCTCCCCACCATCAGGACACTGCCATGCTGTATTACTGCTTGTAATATGGCGGGCAGAGTCCTATTGGTGTGGCGGCTGTAGAACCGTCTCTGCGCCTCCAAGGGCCAGCACAACTGCTAAAGGATTTCTGCCCAAATTGTGGGGGAAATCTTTCAGGACTCATAATATAGTAGTCGTAAAGGCCGCCAGCAATGGTGGTCTTCTGGAGCCCGCAGCTTCGGCGGTCTTTGTAAAAGACCGCCAACGTCGTAATGAGGGCCTATGTGATTTGCCCAGAATCACAGGATGTCGAGCTGACACCGAAACTCAAACCTGGTTCTCCAGTTGGACTGTCTGCAGCTCTGGCAATAACACCACATCCTATCTCTTAAATGTAACAAATAGTTAAGTGGTCAACAGGATTAAAAAAAATATATATAGCAAATATTTTACAAGTGTTTTGTCACTATTTGACAACTCGGAAATTATGCTCTCATTTTAGTTTTTTAGAACGTCAACCATAATTTCTATAGGAATAAAAGTGTCTAATTTGTATAATTTCTTAAGGAAATGCTTTAAGTAATACAGTTTTTATTACATCCAGATGACGTCAGGCATGCCACACTTTTGTAATAAATATAGAATGTTAACAATCTAGTTGTTCATTAGAATACTGTGGGGATGCCAGGGGACAGACTCAGATAATTGAGGGCATGGAGGAGGATGCAGAGGCAACAAGTTGACCATGTTGGGCATGTTGAAGGGGCAGTGGCAGTACAACAGACCATTGAGAGCAGGGGAAAGAAGGGCAGGCAACAAACCAACCATGCAGGACAGGCAAGATCTGCTCTGGCAGTATAACCGACCACTGAGGGCAGAAGAAAGAGGCAGTGGCAGTACAACCATATATGCCAACAGACCAGATTCAGGCAGGAGACTTCTGGTGTTTTTAAGCCCCAAAGGGCTTCCTGCATGAATCTCCTCTTTTTCAATGTACCTCAATAAAGAAAAGCAATTACCCATTTTTTTTCCAAATCTCCCTCTTACCAAGTTCAAAATGTTGGCAACTGGTCCATTGGATCACGGAGGGCAGGAGGAATGGGGTATAGACATGGACTTGGATAACAGAGGGCAGGAGGGAGATGGACCGGGGCACCAAACAGGCCTTACAGGGCAAGTGTCAGGGGTTGTAGCAGCACAATACACCACATAGGGTAAGTGGGATGACAGTGCAGCACAACAGACCATGGAAAGCAATAGGGTAGGAACACGACCATGCGTATGGACAACAGAAAGCAGAAGGGAAAGAGGCAAGAACAGCAAACTGACCATACTGGACAGACAGGAGGGACATTTGCAGCATAACAGACCATAAAGAACAGAAGGGAAGGGGCAGTGGCAGCACATCGGGCCAAGCAGGGCAAGATGTAGGGGGCTGGTGCATGGGCTCAGACAACAGAGGGTAGAGATGAGGTGGATGGGGCAGCACGTTAAGTGTTCAGGGCAGGCAGGAAGGCAATGGCAGAACTACAGCCACACAGGGCTGTAATGAGGGAGCGGCGCCATGGGCTTGGACAGTAGATGGTAAGAAGGAGCGGGGGCAGGAGCAGCAGGCTTGGGTAGGGGCAGCACAATTCCAGACCAGGCCCTGTTTCCAACACCTCCACTGTACATTGCGATGGGCATCCTATTTACTTTCTATCTCTCTTACTCTTTTTTGTTTTTCTCTCTCGCTCTTTCAATCTCTTCCTCCCACTCACACAGCCACTCAGACACGTATGCACCCACTCACAAACCTACTCACTCATGCACCCACACACAGACCCATTCAGACCCCGGAGCATCCACTCACAGCCCCAGTCAGATCCTCACATACCCACTCACAGACCCGCTCAGACAGTTACGCACCAACTCATAGACCTAATCAGACTCTCACACGCCCAGACCCAGACCCACTGACACCTTCATGCACCCACTCACAGACATGCGCACACACTTATGCACCTACTAAAACACTGATTTACGCACTCTCACACCCAGATAGACACTCTAACAGCCACTCTCATCCTCAGATACACCCTCTCACGCTTATTCTCACACCCAGCAAGGTTGTGGTCAACTCCCACCACCCACTGCCAAATGGTTGTGTGCAGCGTGGGGTTGGATAGTTAGAGGGGTTGGCCTGAGGGTCTGGCTGCAGGCCAGGTCTACCGGGCAACCTCCGCTATGCACAGGTGAAGGCCGTGCATGGTGCAAGGGTGGGTGCTTATAGGGGGTTGATCAGGGCCTGTGGCCAACCGCCGACGCACACAGTGGAAAGTGTGCCCTGTTGGATTAACGTATAGTAATGAAAATTACGGTACATTAAAAAATCCTAGAAGTTCACTGAAAAAAACAAAGGTAACAGGGATGTTATAGTTAGGTTCAGATTTTCTATGCACCAAGCTATAGAAATTCAGCTGGTATAGTTACAGTTATTTCAAGTTACTATAACTCGTGCCCTGAGGTAACTATAACTTGCGTCCTCGCAATGCACTGCTAATTACCCAAGTTATCACTTCCCTCATGACATCATTTGTGACGTGACATCATTGATAATATCATTGTATTATTTGCAGTAAAATTATTTGTGAGAACTATGCATGGTGGGGGAGCGAGTTATAGTTACCTTAGGGTACTAGTTATAGTTACTTGCAATAAATCCAACTATAACAGCTGAATTTCTATGGTTTTGTGCATATAAAATGTCAATAAAACTAAGGCAGCATTGGTATTTGGAAAGCCTGGCTTTGGACTTTTAAAAAAAAGTTTTGGGGCCTGACTTTTTTTTTATGTATTTCTTTTTTTTTTTTTTAATTAAGCTATAAGCAAGCTTTCTGAAATAAGTCCTACCCGCACACATTTCTCCTCAGCGACTACTCTACATCCTGATTCCAAAAGCTCGATGTACAACGCCTTTTTGTGGTCACAAAAGGTGAAAATCGCAGTTTTGCGACTGCAAAGAGGCCAGGTACGATATACCATCCCTATTTTGCGAGTCAGTATGCAGTTACTGAATCACAAAATAGGGATTGCAACTCGCAATTAGGAAAGGGCATCCCGAGGATGTCACTCCCTCAATTAGGAAGGGGCATCCCGAGGATGTCACTCCCTAATTGCGAGTCGCAGTGGATTGTTTGGTGTTAACCCATTCGCAAACGGGAAGGGGCTCTACAGGACCTTGCCCTTTGCCACCCCTGGCTCTCCCTTTGCGACCCCTGGCCTCAGAGTTGGCAAATTCAGTTCCAAGAACACAGTGGCAGCTCCCCTTATCACCATCAACTGGGGCTTCACTTTTTCTGTCAATTTGTATTACACTAATAGTGAATAATGTCACTTCTGCTACCCCTGGCATTTTGGTGAATTGACGTCCACGGTCTCAAGGCTAAGCTCTTTGAACCATTACACACCTTGCCTCAGTACCTTTTTTAGTATTTGCGTTCTGAGGGTATGCAAATGCTTACCACATAGTAAGGGATAGGAGAGATCTTTTAAGGGGCGACCAGTCTACAACTTTAGTGAGTTGCGTTACAAGAAATGCATACTTGAGTCAGTACAGTGAGTGTTACTAAACTATATTGATGGCTGCTCTTCTGGCACGGATCCTTTGACTCCGTTTGATCTGCCTTCCATCATTCTGTTGTTTTTGTTTGATGTATAAAATCAGCAGAAAAATTCAGAAAATTTCAAAACTTCCAATATCTGATGGGAATTGTCATCTGTGTTTTATGGATAAACATCTCTGCAGATATTATAGGCTGCACCCAGTGGTAATTCAAGTTTGAATGTAAAACCCATGTCATCTGAATTTATGCGGCAATGTAGGTTACAGTTATGTGGCAGGTTTGAAGGAAATATGTAGAAGAAAGGCAAATTATGTATCATATTTTGCAATTAAAGGCACATTGTTCAACTCATTTTATGGAATTTATATCTAAGCATTATGTTTGTTTATGTATAGCTGGTTTATAATTTACTGCCCCACCATCAACTAGGGCCTCAGGTCATGTGGATAACAATAAGGATAATGATGATAAAGGTTTGGGTGTACATATGACCCCAAAAGTAGGGCAATCAGTCTTCAGTGTCTGAGAATAGGAGTAGATTGAGGAAAATATTCCAGGTGGTAATGTTATTCGAATACCAGAGAGAAGAAGCAGGTCTTTAAGGATCTCCTGAATTTACATTGATTCTGTTTCAGTCTGAGGTTGATAGCTAGGGAATTCTCATGGCCACATGAATTATGCGCAGGAGAGGGCCAAATTATGTGGCAGAATTGAGTACATAACGAGGCAAGAAAAGCCAAATTATGCAACATAATGCAGCACATTTTCTGATATCATTGCTCCTCTATTCCATCATTTGTAAACTTGGTAACACTGTATGGGCATGGTTGCACCTCATCAGTTTCAGTCTAACACCCAAATATTGCAATAAGCAACAAAAAGGGGACCAATCCAGCTTTCCAAAGAGCCTTCCTCTGCACAGCAACACGTGTCATGGTATTTACCATTTGAGCTAGAAACAATTTTTATTTTGTTAAAGCCAGCAGATTATGCGGCAGATGATGGATTATGTGGCAAATCTATAAATAAGCAAAAATCACCATGGACGTATGTTAGAAATGGGGTTTCTGGTTGGCTAGGGTATGCACCTCAGCCAGGCAGAACCTACCCACTCTAGTCAGGGCTTGGGAGTTACACGTCCAAGATAACCCCTGCCCACCCCCTTGGTAGCTTGGCACGAGCAGTCAGGCTTAACCTTGAGGCAATGTGTAAAGCGTCTGCACAACACACAACACACGTGACGCAAAATGTACACCACAAAGTAAACGCAACACTGAGCTATGTAAAAATAATCTGTATTGCACAAAACATAATTAGACCAACATACACGTAAGTAATATCCTGCTACTTTAGCAGTTGTCAGAGGGTTATACAAGTTACTAATACTCTGCAAGAATATGCAGTTGTCACATTAGAACACGTAAATACTCAGAATTCTGCAACATAAGCAGTAGTCAGGAAGTATAGTAAATGATATATGCACTTGTCATGAACAATTCCTAAATACCCATGAAAGGAACATTAGAGAATATACCACAAGTCATATAAATACATATTAACTAGACATGCCCATAAAAGGAACATTAGTAAACATACGTATTACCAGTAAACAGGGAGGAAACCTAAAACATTATAATCTGTATTAGGCTCCTAAAGCCTGGATTTCCTACAAAGTACCTGTTTAGCTGGTGGAAAAGACACTTCCAGTGCCTAGAGACGAACACGGGGCCCCCCGGTGCTCCTGGGTGCACCACGGGGGCCACGCGGTATCTGTGGGTGAGGGGGGGCAATCAGCGCCCTCTCCCTGGCGTATAGACCAGGCCCCTCTGGGGTCCCGTGATCCTGGTGGGGCCCCCTGGGCCTCGGATGGCCCTCTACCGAGGGGCCCAAAAGCCACCAGAGTTGAGTGGTGAGGGCGATCGCGCCCCTAGCGCAGTGACCGGGGGGCAAGGGAACTCCCTTCTCTCCCCGCACCCTGCTCAGGGGGGGACAGCCGCCCTTGTCCGCGGCGCGGCTGCCAAACAGAAGAGAGAGGAGCAGGGGCCTCCGATGAGGCTTCCGTCCTGCTCCTTGATGCGGCCGCACCCGATCTGGTGCGCACGCCACAGTAAAGCCCGACCTGGGCTGTTCTGTGGGGCAGGCACCAAGGATGGTGCCTGCCTGTGCCCCGGGGGCGCGTCGAAAAGCGCGCTTTGCCTCAGGGGCACGACTGGAGCGTACTCGCTCTGCTCTTGGTCCTTGGTTTGGATTCCGGAAGTGCCCCGGGGGCACTGGAGGCAGCGCGATCCTCGCGCCTTCGTCCAAATGGGGCGCCCGGGCTGCGGCAGTGATTTTGACAGGCAGAGTGTGCCCTAATCAGCGGTGCTTGTCCTGTTCAGCGGTGCTTGCCATGGCGGTCTGTGTCTTGTTCAGCGGTGCTTGGCCTGTTCAGCGGTGCTTGGCCTGTTCAGCGGTGCTTGCCATGGCGGTCTGTGCCCTGTTCAGTGGTGCTTGGCCTGTTCAGCGGTGCTTGTCCTGTTCTTCGGTGCTTGCCATGGCGGTCTGTGCCCTGTTCACTGGTGCTTGTCCTGTTCAGCGGTGCTTGCCATGGCGGTCTGTGCCCTGTTAAGCGGTGCTTGGGCTGTTCAGCGGTGCTTGCCATGGCGGTCTGTGCCCTGTTCAGCGGTGCTTGTCCTGTTCAGCGGTGCTTGCCATGGCGGTCTGTGCCCTGTTCAGCGGTGCTTTCCCTGTTCAGCGGTGCTTGTCCTGTTCAGCGGTGCTTGCCATGGCGGTCTGTGCCCTGTTCAGCGGTGCTTGGCCTGTTCAGCGGTGCATGCCATGGCGGTCTGTGCCCTGTTAAGCGGTGCTTGCCATGGTGGTCCTTCATTGCCCAGCGGGGCTGTGGGTGCCGGGGCCCTCCTGGGCACTGACTCTGGCGGTGGCCTCCTGGCCACTGACGATCGGGCTGCCCTCCTGGGCACTGACGATGGGGCTGGCGGTGGCCTCCTGGGCAGCGGGGATGATGGCGCTCTTCTCCGCCGTGCTTCTCTTCCCAGACTTTGGTGATTTCTTCTGCCCCTTCACCACCTTGAGAGGAGTCACAGCTGAGTGGACACTCCTCCCGGGACCCTTGTGAGCAGCTTTGCCTGCTGGAGTCTTCCCCCTCTCCCGCCGGGCACTGTCCAACTTCTGGTGCTTCACAGGGGGGGGGACTGGCTGTGCTGTGGCTCTGTGTCACACTGGCTGCCCTGGTGCCCGGTGCACTCCACATACCTCTAACAGGCACCACTGGTACCGGCGATTTTTTGGCTGAGGTGCTAGTACGGGACCTATGAATTGGAGGGGGGGGCTTGGGAAAGAGGTCAAGCTTGCTCAGGAAACGTTTCTTAGGAACACTGGGACGGGTAGCTGGAGGGGGTCTGGGAGTGGAGGAAGAGGAGGTGGTTGTAGGAGGTGTAACTTTTGTGGCTTTGGGTGCAGGTGCATGCGCTGGAGGCTGTCGTGAGGTGGATGACTGTTGGGTGGGTGTGTGCCTGCGTTTGTGTACTTTGGGAGGGGGCGTCACAGACACACTGGGAGAGGACACAGGGGACGTGTAAATGGTAGTGGGGGTGGTGAGTGCAGGTGAGCGGGGTGTGGTGGTGGTTGTGCTGGTGCGGGACCTAGTGGCTGTAGTGATAGTGCATGCAGGTGAGAGTGTAGACGACACTGGGAGGGAGGAGGGAGACGACGAGGAGGGGGACACAGTGGAGGCAGTGGATGTTGCTGTGTGTATGTGTGTGATGCTTGTGTGAGTGCCTGTGGGATGTGTGGTGCTTATGTTTGCCTGAGCTTCCCTTGTGTGTTGATGTGTGTGCAGGCTGGTCTGATGGTGTGCTTGGGATAGGCTGAGGTACAGGGGATTGGGTCTGGGTGGAGGAAGTTGGAGGGGGGAGGCTAGAGACAGGGACAATGGCTGCCATCAGTGCTGAGGCCAGAGATTGCAGGGTTCGATGAAGGGCAGCCTGACCAGAATGAATGCCCTCCAGGAATGCATTTGTGTGTTGCAATTCCCTTTCTACACCCTGGATGGCATTCAAAATGGTAGACTGCCCAACAGTGAGGGACCTGAGGAGGTCAATGGCCTCCTCACTGAGGGCAGCAGAGGTGACAGGGGCTGAGGTGCCTGGGGCGAAGGTGATGCCCACCCTCCTGGGTGAGCGGGCACGGGGCGAAGGCTGCGGGGCCGCTGGGAGGGCTGTGCTGGTAGGGGGGGGGGGGGTGGCGGCTGTACCTGTAGAAGTGGGGGGCACAGATTTTGCCGCCACCACAAGGGAGCTCCCATCGGAGGACGAGTCTGTGTCGCTGGTTGCTGATCCTGTCCCCGCAGTGAAGCTCCCCTCCGTCCCACTGGTGTATTCTGAGTCCGTGGTGTGGCCCTCCATGGCCATGTGGGATGCAGCTCCCTCGTGCTCCGGTGCCACTGTACCTCCGCCTGATGATGCTGATGCACACAAGAACAGGGAGACCACAAAAAGGGGGGGGGGACGACAGAAGAAAGACATGTTGAGTGCATGGCTTACTGCTACCGTTGGCGGACAATACAGACACAGCAGCCCCCTGCACTACGCCGCGCTGTTGGGCTCTACAGATGCAGTTCCTGGGATATGGCCTACATGGCTATGGTGGACATCAGCACACATAGATGACACAGGGAAATGTATACCTGTACTTGGCACTCTACAGAGGTGGGGTGGAGTGCCACGTGGCCTGCATTACGGAGGGGCCTAGCCTACGGAACTCGCCCTGGCCTAGGGAAACCCACAGCCCTCCTCCCCCACCCAGACACCTTCACTGCGCGCAAAGTCCGCAGAATGATCTTGTACTCACCCCCTTGTGGCTGCTGTGATGCCCTCAAGCGCCCATCCAACTCCGGGTAGGCCACCGCCAGGATCTGGAACATCAGGGGGGTCATGGTTCGACGGGCACCCCTCCCACATTGGGAGGCCATCCCCAGCTGAGCCTCCGCCATCTTCTTGCTCCAGCGGCGAATGTCCTCCCATCTTTTCCGGCAGTGGGTGCTCCGTCTCTGGTGGACCCCCAGGGTCCGGACGTCCTTGGCGATGGCACGCCAAATATCCTTCTTCTGGTGGGCGCTGACCTACATGACATGTACAGGGGAAGAAGAGAAGTCATTAGCAACTGCACCGTCGAAGTGAGTGGCCCACATCCCTCGCCTTGCCATGTGGCACATGCATTCACAGTCCTTCATGCACACAGAGCTCCTCTTCCAGACCGAGGTCACAGCAGCACTTGCAGTGTAGGTCCTCTCCTGTCGAAAATCAGGTATCGAGTGATTAAACAGATAGAAAATGGCGGTCACGTCTGCGGCGGTCACGTCCGTGGCGGTGCGTATCATCACCGCTGGCACACTTCCTCATTGGCTCCTGGGACCCATAGGGTCCAATGTTAACCAATGCAGCATAGCGCCGAGGTCTTCGACCGCCTACCGCGACGGTGTACAACGCCACCGCAGTTACCTCACATCCCACTGTCCCAGTTTAGAGGTCAGGCAGCCGCCATTTCAGGGGCCCACATGGCTTCATTTTCAACTGCGTCACACATACCTAGGCCTGGACTTAACACACATACAGACAACTTTTTGGATTTTGTTTTGTGTTCTGTGTACACTGTGGGTACATACCTCTGAGTTGTTTGACTCTGTGGTCGCTGTTGTCCTTCCTAGGCACCGTCAGCTGGGACATGTGAGGAGATGGCAGAATCCTCCGGTGTACCGGCCGCTGGTGGACCTGTTGACAATGGAGGAGCGACATTTAATCATCACCTACAGGTTTGACCGTGCCACAATCCAGGAACTGTGTACCCAGTTGGAGCCTGACCTGATGTCAGCTATCCGCCATCCCACAGGGATCCCCCCTCAAGTGCAGGTGCTATCAGTGCTCCATTTCCTTGCAAGTGGGTCATTTCAAACAACAGTGGCCACGGCATCAGGGATGTCCCAGCCTATGTTTTCCAACGTGTTGTCCCAACATCATAGGTGCCATTGATGGGACCCATGTAGCTCTGGTCCCCCCCCACAGGAGTGAACAGGTGTACAGGAACCGGAAGAGTTATCATTCCATGAATGTACAGATGGTATGTTTGGCAGACCAGTACATCTCCCAGGTAAATGCTATGTTCCCTGGCTCAGTGCATGACGCCTACATCCTGTGG
Organism: Pleurodeles waltl; assembly: GCF_031143425.1. Lineage (NCBI taxonomy): Eukaryota > Metazoa > Chordata > Amphibia > Caudata > Salamandridae > Pleurodeles > Pleurodeles waltl. The sequence continues at coordinate 340,033,480 of NC_090445.1, forward strand.
AATAGCAGCATCCCTTATGTGATGGGTCAACTCCAGAGGCACCATGTATGGCTATTAGGGGACTCTGGTTACCCCAACCTGTCATGGCTACTGACCCCAGTGAGGAATCCCAGGACCAGGGCAGAGGAACGCTACAATGAGGCCCATGGGCGGACTAGGAGGGTGATCGAACGCACCTTCGGCCTCCTGAAGGCCAGGTTCAGGTGCTTCCATATGACAGGTGGTTCCCTATTCTACTCACCAAGGAAGGTGTGCCAGATCATCATCGCCTGCTGTATGCTTCACAATCTGGCTTTGCGACGCCAGGTGCCTTTTCTGCAGGAGGATGGTCCAGATGACGGGGTTGTGGCAGCTGTGGAGCCTGTGGACAGTGATGAGGAGGAAGCAGAGGAAGAAGACATTAACAACAGGGACTCAGTTATCCAGCAATATTTCCAGTGACACACAGGTGAGAATACATTCCTGCCTACTACAAGTACTTTTACACTTCTAACTCTATCCTGTCTGTCAATTTCAACCAGTATATGGTAACTGAGTTGTACATTTCCATTACGGTTTCACAGGTGTGGTTACCAACGTGTGTCATCTGCTTACATTCCTCATGGACTTGTGATGTGTGACATAGGTATGTTGACATTACATTTGAGAACAGATTTTGTCACTGTCATTGGTAATACACATTTTCAAAATCACAGACTGACTCCAGATTGTTTCGTGGTTCAAGGGTGTTTATTGAAGTGCTAAATATTGGAGGGGGGTGGTAAAATGGTGAGGGGTGATGGTGGAGGAATGTCCTTGGCAGAGTCCAGTCTATTAGTCTCACAGGTGCACTGCCCATATGGGCATAGGAAGTGGAGCTGGGGCAGTTCCAATATGGACAGGGTTACAAAGTGGGACAGTGGGATGACAATCAGGGTGGTCTCATTTCCTGGCGGGGGTCTTGCCATCATGCTCTGTCCTGTTCCTGGATCTCAGGGACCGCTTGCGGGGTGGTTCTCCGTCTGCAGGGGGTGGGGTGCTGGTGTGGTGGTCCTGTGGTGGTGCCTCCTGTCCACTAGCACCGGCGGAGGTGGTGGGCAGTTCATCATCCATGCTAGTGTCAGGGGCCCCTTGGAGTGCCACGGTGTCCCTCCTGGTGTTAAGTATCTCCTTCAGCACCCCTACGATGGTGCCCAGGGCGGAGCTGATGGTTCTGAGTTCCTCCCTGAAGCCCAAATACTGTTCCTCCTGCAGCCGCTGGGTCTCCTGAAACTTGGCCAGGACCGTAGCCATCGTCTCCTGGGAGTGGTGGTATGCTCCCATGATGGAGGAGAGGGCCTCGTGGAGAGTGGGTTCCCTTGGCCTGTCCGCCCCCTGTCGCACAGCAGCCCTCCCAGTTCCCCTGTGTTCCTGTGCCTCCGTCCCCTGGACCGTGTGCCCACTGCCACTGCCCCCAGGTCCCTGTTGTTGTTGGGGTGGTGGGTTATCCTGGGTTCCCTGTAGTGGTGGACACACAGCTGATTGACGTGTCCTGGGGATGGAGGTATGGGCCCGCTGGGTGGGTGCTGTGCTGGTGTTACCAGAGGGTGGAAGGTCTATGGTGGGCTGTGCCTGTGCGAGGGGAACCGACTGTCCCGAGGCCCACGATGGTCCGGGCTGGTCATCTGGATCCAGTTGGCCAGAGCTGCTGTCATCACTGTGGGCCTCTTCTGTGGGTGGGGTAGAGATGTCTGGACCCTCCTGTCTGGTGACGTTGGGTAGTGGTCCTGCAGGGGTGTAAAAGCATGATTATTGCATGTGTGTGTGTCATGGTTTGCAATGGGTGGATGAGCGTGTACCCCAGTGCTAGCATTCCTGTGTGGGGGCTTGTGTGATGATGGTTGGGGGGGTGTTATGGGTATGTGCAGTGGGCATGCTTTAGTGAGGGGTGTCCATGCTTTGTTGTGTCATGCAGGGCTTGGTGTTGGGATGGGTGGTTTGTGTTATTAGTACATTAGTGAGGAGTTGGAGTGATAGGGGAGGGGGTGAGGGTGATAGCATGCAGGTAGGGTGGGGGATAAGATAGTTAAGATTTGACTTACCAGAGTCCAGTCCTCCACCGACTCCTCCGAGGCCCTCAGGATGCATAATGGTCAAGATCTGCTCCTCCCATGTTGTTAGTTGTGGGGGAGAAGGTGGGGGTCCGCCGCCAGTCCGCTGTACCGCGATGTTGTGCCTGGAGACCACGACCTTCCCCCGTAGGTCGTTCCACCTCTTCCTGATGTCCTCCCGATTTCTTGGGTGTTGTCCCACTGCGTTGACCCTGTCGACTATTCTTTGCCATGGCTCCATCTTCCTAGCTATGGAGGTGTGGTGCACCTGTGATCCAAATAGCTGTGGCTCTACCCATACGATTTCTTCCACCATGACCCTGAGCTCCTCCTCCGAGAACCTGAGGTGTCTTTGCCGTGCCATGGGGTGGTGTAGGTGATGTGTGGGGTGGTGTATGTGGTGATGAGTGTGGTGATGTGTAGTGGTGTGTGGTGTTTTGTGCATGGATGTAGTGTGGGTGATGGTGTTGTGTGCCTCTGTGTGGTGGCGTTGTCTATGCTGTGCAGTCTCCCTGGCCTTCGTCAAAACTTTTGGTCGTAGGGGTTTGTGGGTGATGTGGGTTTGCGTTTTATATAGTATTGATTGTGTGGGGGTGGTGTTTGTATGTGTATCAGGTGTGTGTATTTGGAATTGTCCAATGTGGCTGTGTTTTGGAGATGTGTGTGCATTTTGAGCGCGGCGGTGTGTACCGCCAATGGAATACCGCAGTTGAAAGACCGCTGCGTGGATACGTGTGTCGTGATAGCATGGGCGTGTTTCTGTTGGCGTGAAGGTGGAGGTTTTGTTTTTGGCAGTTTATCACTGACCTTTGGTGTGGCGGACTTGTGTGGGTGTCTGAATTTTATTGGATTCCGAGAAGTGGGTCATGATAGCTGTGGTGGATTTCCGCGGCGGTGTGTTGACGGTCTTCTGCACGGCGGTAAGCGGCTTTTACTGCCAATGTTGTAATGACCCCCCCTAAGATCCAGTTGCGACTTGCGGGGCGCGGAAGGGGCGGCACGTGGAGGGGGAAATAAACATTGAATTATTTAAAATAAATAAATAAAAGCACTTACTAGAATGCCGTACGCTACTCCGCTCCTCCGTCTTCTCTGCTTCATCACTGGTGCCGCAGGCACAAGCTCCCAGCCTGCACTGTGGCCAATCCTGACACTGCTCAGAGCAGCATCAGGATTGGCTGGGAGCGCCCAGCCAGGATGCTCCAAGGCAGAGCGGGAGCCTGTGCATGCTCTCTCCAGCCCGGCAACTGTGTTGCTGGGCTGGACAGAGCCTATTGCGCATGTGTGTTTGGCCGGCCCGAGACGGCCGGTCAAACACAAATGCATTCTAGGGGGGGGGGGGGGGGGGGCTGTCAACCTTGTGGCCCCACCCTTTTACAAGAAAATGATAATAAATGCAGTTTGTTATCATTTGCTTGTAAAGGTTTTGCCGCTGCTGGCGGGGGAGACGCTCCTCTGCCCTAATGGAGGAGCCGCCCCTGCTGAGAGCTCAGGCAGATAGGAGTTCCTCTGTAACTTTTAGGGGGCTGGGTTTGGTGCTTCTTTTCGTCCTGAATCCTGATTGGAAGTCTCTGAGGTGTCCGTTAGTCTAAATGTAAGTTCATAGTTGCCAGGAGACTACTGTTGCGAGTGCTTTGACCATGCAGGGAAAGCCGGTGACAGGTCTGTTATGGTTAAAAATATTCAGATCAAATCGAGGTTGCTTTAGGATAGCGATTATGCCATTTTAATATACAGCTATATTAATAGAAAACAGATCCCAATGTTGTAGAAACACAGGTGGTTCTTGGCAAAAACCTATTCACGTTCAGATGTTACTCAAAATATTATTTAACAACAACTAATGATGTTACCTCTCATGAAAGCAAAATAACACCATTTTATTAATACTGCTGTTTCTACTTTTCAGAGTAGAATGGTTTGTGGAACTGAATGCATCATGCTGCGCTCAGCAGAACACAAACCTGCCAATGAACAGTTTCAGTGACATGCATATCTGTTGGTGGTATCTGGATAGCACAAACCTGGCCATGATGTACTGTTGTGCAATGATGGGTGAAATACAAACATACCTTCAACGAGAGACAGGAAGAGTAACTGGGTTCTGAGAGCAGAAGGGGATTTTACTGTGTCTGGAGGTGGGGGGTCTAGGACGCTTCCCAAACCAGAGGAGGTTAAATCCACAAAATCAAATATTTCTAGAAGCCCTGGCAAAGCTGCATTGTCAGGTAGATGATGAATGGAACTGCATTGCGCCCATGTCATGCCCAGGAGCACACTGTTCACCTCATAATCACCCTTGGCTGAAGTTAGATTAGGAATGTGAGGCTGTGGAAGAGGTTGAATAAGTGATGAAGTACAGTACATGCCCTGATATGTTACTGTTTATTTATTTATTCATGTATTTTATTTATTTAGAAGCTACTACATTTCCAACAGAAATGTTTCACAAAAGGACAGTATCACTGGCACATACCATCTTGGCCAGATGGGTGGTTAATGTATGTCAAACTGCAGGTTCGCGAGGAGAATCCTTGATGCTGTTTTGTGAGCAAAACAGACATAAATGTTAGGGACTGCGTGAGTTTCATATCCCCCTTTCTTGCACTTAATGTTTTTGTTTCATATTATACAATTGATGCAATGCTTCTAATCTATGTAATGCTTATGGTATAGCATATGTTGATATTTTGTAGGATTTTACAGTATTAACAACTAATAAGCCTATCAGATGTAGTGCTGGCTCACAACCCGCTTTGAGAGCTACAATGTCGGTGGAGAACATTTAATTACTGATTTTCTGACAAGTACAGCAGGAGCAGCCTTTCCACAATAAGGGCTTTGGTGTTTCACTAAGTATCTGTCTTTGTCCTGGACTTTGGCCTTTCACCAAGTGCCTGTCTCTTTGTCCTGTCTCTTGATGGAGATTGCATTTAAGCTGCATACATGTCCTGCTCTGACGAAGATCAGTGGAGCTGACAGTCCCTCTACTTGAGTTGATATCCAAGAGCCCCCTGCTGCAGAGGAGCCATCTTAGGTCACCTTTCATAGAGGAGCTGAATTTGAGAAAATGAGGATCCACAGGCGGTGAACTTCCCAGTACTTTGGGAAAAAATAGAATTCATTTTAAAACACACGGATATTGTGTACAAATATAACACTGCAGGTCAGAAATATAGGTTAGGGCACCTAAAAGGATTACAAAATGAAAGTTATGAGACGTACAGGGAAACTCTACCTATTAAGAAACAATAAAAAAGAAGACTGGAACCACAAATTTTCATTTGATAATTTAATAACGTTTTACAAAGAGAAATTGATACACAGGGTTAAGGCTAAAGGATAAAGATAAAAGGAAGAACCGGTTGTGGGAGTTTTACCACCAAAAATATGAATTTAAAAAAAACAAGAACTCCATGATTACATTTGGGATTTCTAAAAAAAACGCCAATGATTGATGGAAACCTGATAAAACTTCAGACGCTGACGGTAGGCCCTCTGAGATCAGTCCCCTGAGATTATGCTCGAAGTTATTGATGGATCCAAGAGTATTAAAAGCTGAAGATGTTGCTTCTGAGCCCTGTGAGCAGCATATGCACATGCATAGGCGTGCATCAGGAGGCCCCAGTGTCATGAACCCAGTGCTCTGCAGCACCCCAGGACCAAGGAGCACCTATAAGAAGTGGTAGAGCTCTGAGGCACCTTCCACAAGAAATGCCAGTTCTAATGTGATATTGCACATGGTCTGAAATGTTATGAGATCACAAATTCCTTACACTGAGTAGAACAATTAGGTTCTGGTGCTGGAAAGAAGCATCTTTGAGTTTACCACATGGCACTGTCCTGCTTCCATTTTATTTTTCCCCCCAGTTTACTAGATTTGGATGCAACCTATTTGGAGTCTGAGATGGTTTGTGAGACAGAAAGCACCAAGAAGCTCGTCTGCATTTTTTCAGATTTTCCAATTTTGTTTGCACCGTCTGACTTCTGTCATATAGAATTTGAACCCCCAGAGACCCAGCACAATAGCTCTTCAGAAACAAGTCCCAGCTGCCATAGGCTGCTGCTGGGAGACAGTGCCCCATGTGCACATAGCCTGCCCGGTGTCTGGCAAAGAATGAAGCAGAATGCATTTTGAGGGGAAATATTAGATACCTTGCCCAGAGGCAATGCTTACACACTCCACTTGAAAGAGGTATTTTATTTTTTAGACTTTCCACTCTCTGTCTATCCATATTTATTTTTTGCTCGTTCTATCTCTATTTATTCAAATGTATTTCGTTTTGTGAAAAAATGAAGGTGCAGCTAGTATAATTCCACCTATATTTTATTTAATAAAAGTATTCTCCCTCTCGGATGCCCGAGAGTTAAAAGTGCTACAAGAAGCCTTATGTAATACTTTGCTCATAAGCAATACTCTTGCAAAAAAACCATTGGCGTCAACATTTATTCAAGTGTATTTCGTTTTATGAAAAAATGACGGTGCAACTAGTATAGTTAAACCTATATTTTATTTAATAAAAAAGTATTCTCCCACTTGGATGGTGAGGGTTTGAAGTGCTATAAGAGGCCTTATGTAATACATTGCTCCTAAGCAATACTCTTGCAAAAAACATTCCCATGGTAGTACTAACACATGCATGTGTACAGCCGATTAATCTCTCATTAGGAAACCTCTTCCCTTGTGGTTTTTAACTCCCCTGTCTGTCTGCACAGCAAATGGCCTGTCAGTGTTCACTGAGAGCATCGAGATTAACATGCAAGGAGACATGTTTCCTGCTGCTTTCCAGATCTAAAAATGAATAAAAAGAAATAGATGGTTTTAGGTCCCTATGCATCTATAAGAATCACTAGAAATGGAAAACTGAGAGCCTTAGCTTGTTACACTTGGGACACTGCAAATTGTCATCATTCCATTCTACACGCCCTTGACAAGTGTGTAAACACACGGATTCACCATCCGCCAATAGGCCCTCCATTAGGTTGCATTAGTGCCACCCTGTGATCACAGTTGCAGCGACATTAACACTGCTGTGTGGGAGTCTAAAGATGGTGATATGCCATGAATAGAGAGAACATTATCGAAGTATGGTGGCACGGCCTAAACTCATCCTTGGACTGTGTGAGAAAGAGACTTCTAGGGGCCGAGAGAAAGCCAGTGTAAATTCATACTATGCGTTAGCAGGAGATACATTTCTCAACAACTATCTCTCCACAAGGACTGCAAACACCAATAAGGTAATCCGTGTGAGTGGGGTTGCTCTTGCACATATTTCACACACTTGCACTTAATTTACTTCCATAACAGTATTTGCATTTACCTTGATGCTGTTTTTCGGTTCTGTGAACTGGGTCATCTTTAGGTGTCTCTGCAAGCTCGGGGTGAGTGGGCCACGACTGAGTTCTCCGGAGGATAGAGGGAAAAGAGGGTGCAGAAGTGGAAATAGATGAGGTGTGAAATATGCAGATGGAGGACTTCAGAAAGATGTGGGGTTCAGTGGGTCTAAGTGTCTCAGAAGCTGCGCAAAGTGGTTTCACGGGCAGAAGACAATTGACTGTGTCATTCTGAAAACCCTCAGAACATCAGTAATGTTTAATTCACAGTCTCGTACATTCCGAACTGAACCATCTTTAATTCAAGTTTCTCACAATAGGTCTGGCTTGTTTTATGTCACATCTGTCGGGTGATGTCTGGATGCAATAACAGAGAGCTCACAGAGAGGCACTCGAATGCCTGGCAGGTGGCACAGTGTGTGTGGGAGCACAGAATTGTAGTTAGCATGTATTACGTCACACACTTAATTACATGGGCCACCTCTTGGAAAGTATTCATAGTTATGCTTCTTTGTCCATGCACCTTGTAGAGACTTCCCACCCTTTATCCCCTTAAAGACCTGCTACCAGTTTTCTGCCATTATGTGGTGCCCTGTGCGCAGAACTTTACTTTGAAATCGCGGTGGCCATCAACAGGTGGTCCTACTATTGTTGAAAAATAGGGAACATGAGAAATAGGAGTAGCTGAGACGCTGGAGAGTGGATAACACCATTTTCAGACAAGACACTCTTATTGGAGCTCAGCACAGTGAGTTAATTCAACACAAAGCTCGTGGGGCAGCTCCGCACGCACCTTAGCGCTGTCACAGCACAAGGAATCCACCCTTGATTTGCTACACTTTGCATTTCAAGTGACCCGGGTGAAAAAGCGATGTTCTTTCTCCATCACTTTATTCACAACCAAGTGTCCCAGACAGCTGCCACAGGGTTGTTGACATTGGTTGCAGCCTTCCTTTGAGCCAATGAGAGCCAGCAACTCCTCCGTCTCCCCCCTGCTCGAACAAGCGTTTGAATGTTTCCAAATATTCTGAGCTCCCTTTCCAGATTGTTTAAATCATTCAAAGTGAATCGATCCCCAGTGGTTTGGATAGGTGCAAATCAGGTTCGAGCTTGCATTATTCTTCTCTTATGAAGAAAAAGTGAATACGCGATTGTGCATTGACGCGTCTGACGTGTCTGGAGTCACACTCGACAGAAACCAGTGCAACAGGGCAAGATCTGTGCTTGGAGTAGTACTGAGACCGTACAGTCCTCCGGAGGGGGTGGCCTTGTCTGCCAGGCCCACACCTCTCCTGCCATTTGTTTTCAGTAGACTCTCCAGCTTCTAATTAGGCGAGTTTGGAGTCCAAGAAACACCTTTCAGTGAAGTGATCTTACCCACAATGCACACCTCTGTCATTGGGCAGTGACTGGAGGACAGGAAACGAAGACGCGCTAGACGAATGACTGTGATGTACGTGGAATGCAAACCGTGCTCCGGTCAACATTGCCTTGCTAAGCCTTGGACTCAGTCATGAACCAGCCGCCAAGCAGTGGCTGGGATTCAGAAGAGCCCTGTGATCGGTTCCATAATTGTTGATCTGGTCTCAGGAGAGACTAGCTGTGGATCGTGTCCTGCCCTGGAATGTGAGACATTCTCCTGCCACCTCGAGGGCACTTGTGCTCTGATTTCCCAATATTTGTGACCAGTTAAAGCTGTTAAAGCTGATTGGTAACAAGCAGGGACAACTGATGTCCCTGTGATGGACTGCAGAGTCTGCATCTTTCTGCCTGCTACGAGGAGTATTTCATATGCATGTTAGGAGAGACGAGTCTGCTGCCCGGGTTCATTCGTCACTTGCCCTCCTGTCGTTGCCTTTCCAGCTTACAGTGGTCCGTAGCCTGCCCATAAAAGAGAGCCTGGCCAGTATGATCAGTGCAGAATGAGTACAATTGCTGATTCTCCCCGACCCCTCTAACAAGGTAGAAATGTGAGTCAGTGTCAGAGATGCATCCCTGCAGGATTGCGCACCCACCTGTGATGAACAAGTGCAAATAGCTGCAAATGGCTGCCCTGTCTTGTGGTAACACCACGGATATTCCCTCTCCCTGCACGCTGTGTACCAAAACACCACAAAGTGCCCAGCTGTTGAGAGGATAGAGGCTACTCTATACCTGGATGGTGGGCATGTTGAGTTCCCCCCACACCTCTTTGGTGAGCAAACCAAAACACATGAACACCAGTGGCCTCATAGTAGATGACAAGTCCACTGGCAGAAATCATGAAAATCAGAAAGTCAAACTAAAAAGCCGAAGGAAATGGCTGTCAGAACAGTGAGGGAACTTCTGTCTCTGGAGCAGAACGCTCCAGGATTGGACAGATCAGGAGCTATGACAAAAATAGGTACAACAACAGAGATCGGATTATAAAAACCTCTTTAAAAGTTCCATGAGAACCTCATGGGGCATTACATTTGTGGAACTGGAATGTGATGGCAGTGGCTGGTGGTGTGAGCTTCTTCTGCCACAGTCTTCACCCAGGTCAATGTTCTCTTGTCCAGCGTGTCCCCTGCCTGCAATTGGTCTGCAGCATGTTCATCATGCTGGAATAGTACAAACCGAACTCGATGACAGGACCAGCAACAGAACTTGAATCCTCGCTCCAATTTCAGGAGTTTCTGGACAACCACCTCAGAGGTCTTGCCTGAGATGGGAACACAACTTCCAAGGAGGAAGGTTCCTGGCCCTCTCCTGCTAGATCAAGACCCTTCACTTTGGGATTGAATACCCCTGTGCATCTGGAGGAAACTTCCCTCTGTGTCTTGTTTGCAAACCACACAATGCTCCTTCTTCTCATAGCTTCTAGAGATTAGTCCCTCTCGCAGTTCTGTCAGGTCCTTTGGATGGACACGGATGGATCACATCCACTACAACTCACACTGTAGCCATGGTAGGCAAACCAGTAGGTTTGATGAAAACATTCACTGACAGCTCCAATTTCGCACTCTGCCTTGGTCCATCTTGCGAGCATCTGTCCTATGAGTTTCATCTATTTGATGCTGCCAACGAGATGCGTAGTACAAAGCCAGGTCAGCATCCAGGAAGCTAAACTCAGTGTGATCATTTGCTACAGTTAGTTGAAAGATCGCTGTTCACACCCACCTTCATCACAAAATCCCAAATTTGTTGATGTGCTTGGTCTAAGAGGGTCTTTGAATGCTTCTATACTACTGACTGTGCAAAGTCGATGGTCACTGGCTTGGGCAGCAGCCTTTGCCTGTCGGTGCCACAATTCCAGAGTCCAGTAAGATGTTGGCTAAACATAAAAAACAAACCCTGGTAAAATTGCATACTTTCAGGATTTTAGGATAATTCAAGGTTCTGCCTCCCATATATGAATTATCACCATCCCTCTTTCCAAGGGGGCCTTGGTAAACTTCTGTTCTCTGTGGAGTGGGATACTGGTTGTCTGGGCCACTGAGTTATGAACTAGATAGCCTCTCTTTAAATGGTTCTGCTGACCTCAGTTAAAACAACCATTCCCAGGTTTGCACTGGGCATCGTGGCCCACTTCAGATCCATGGCCATTCGAATAGTGCCCTGGCTTGTTTGCTGGGAGTGCATCTCTCTGCCTTGAGTGCGGTGCTGTTGATCCTGCCCATTCAGACCCACCCTATTTGCTGCCAAGCTGTCAACTGAAACTGCTAGTTTCTTACTATTAGCAGTTTTAAGCTCAGCCAAGGACTGCAGCAGCTCCACAGAACCAGTGTCCAAACGTTGCTCTATGAGAAAAACCTAACATATCTAGCAGTAGTTCATGAATTGTTTCCTCAACCTCCATAAGGTAACCTCTGAGCAAAGCGCATCAATGTCTTCCACAATTCACGTTGTTCGTTTTCCTGCATACTTGCTTACATGCTTAAGTGCTTTCTCTGCATACTTGCTTACAAGCTTAAGTGCTTTCTCAGCATACTTGCTTACAGGCTTAAGTGCTTTCTCTGCATACTTGCTTACAAGCATAAGTGCTTTTCCTGCATAGTTGCTTAAGTGCTTTCTCTGCATACTTGCTTACATGCTTAATTGCTTTTTGTGCATAGTTGCCTACGTGCTTAAGTGCTTTCTCTGCATACTTGCTTATATGCATAAGTGCTTTTTCTGCATAGTTGCTTACATGCTTAAGTGCTTTCTCTGCATACTTGCTTATATGCTTACATACTTACTCTGCATACTTGCTTACATGTTAACAGACTTTCTATGCATAGTTGCTGACATGCTTAGAAAATGTCTCTGCATGCTTGCTTACATGCTTATGTGCTTTCTCTGCATACTTGCTTACATGCATAAGTGCTTTTTCTGCATAGTTGCTTACATGCTTAATTGCTTTCTCTGCATACTTGCTTATATGCTTACATACTTACTCTGCATACTTGCTTACATGCTAACAGACTTTCTATGCATAGTTGCTGACATGCTTAGAAAATATCTCTGCATGCTTGCTTACATGCTTATGTGCTTTCTCTGCATACTTGCTTACATGCTTAAATTATTATTCTGCATACTTGCTTACATGCGTTCTCGGCATATTTTGGGTACTCATCATGGGTAAGTCCAAACCAATAAAGAAGCTCATCATCCAGGCTTGCATCCCTCTTTCACCATCGTTTAGCTTCCAATTGGCCTTGTTGCCACCCAGGAGCAGCCACCTTAGGTGGATTGCTGCATGCTGAAATGTAATGGCCTGAGGTTCTGGGGAAGAGTCCTTTGTTGAAGTGTCCTCATGTTTTGGGACCTGAACGTTACCTGCCCGTTTGCCGTGGCTTGTCTAACATGCCGGTCGTGCTGGAATTCTGTGGAGGATCTCATCATAGACAGCATAGTTGGTGCTTCTGGTCTTCCTTGCATTCAGTGCTCCTCCATCGCCGTGGACTTCAAGAGAGACTATTTTCTCTCATTGTCAGTGACTCTTAACTCGCCCCCTATGGTTTATGTACTGGAATTTATTAAGAGTTATCATGTGCCTCATGAATTAAGCCAGGGTTCTCCACCACTTGACAGCTCTTGTGACAAATGTTCTTCCTTGAGGCTCCCAGTGGTTATTGGGCGCTATCTCTAGGGGTTTCAGTCATTTACTATACCACTCCAACTGGAAGCCGAGCTACTGCCTCCGTGTGCTTGAGTTGTCAGTGGTAGTTAGCTGTGGTGTACTCCCAGCAGTGGGCACATGATTGGAAGTTAGCTACAGTATGACACAGTAATCACGCACAGTAAACGTAATGTTGTGTCAGAGCAACAGCCTACAAAAAAATAGCTCTATATTTGCAAATGTGGGTTATGGGGCAGTTAGAATAATGTTCAGCAAAATGAAACAGAAGGTTGTGGTACCTTTTAGAATCTTCTGGAGATGAGATGCTGCATCAAACCTATTTATAGCGCTTACAGAGTAAGACACAATACTAAAAAAACACAGGTTTATAGATAGTGTTATCTTGTAGGAGGGGACAAGCCCTGGCAGCTGTCTTGGAAACACTGTGGGTTTATGTCTCTTCTGTTGCTTTCTTTAGGTTCCTGATCGATTGAATTAAATGGGGAAGACAGAACGTAACAATTAATTTCATAGCACTGTAAGCACTAGATACGTGTCTCAGGTTATTCTTGATCTGCACGAAGTATATGCTGTTGCGGACAGCAATTCATTACTTTTATTGATTTAAGAGTAACATTCAATCTGGTAGGTCAATCTCACTTGGGGGATCACTTGAGAAGAGAGATGCAGCTGTTTTGTTTGATTACTCTCAAAGACAAAAGCATGTGTTGGCTAGTAGGGCTAGATAGAGCAAGATGGCGGAGAGGGTCGAAGTCCTTAGTGTCACATTTGGTGTCAAACATGGGAGACTATCTAACTATGTTATTGAGCATGTTTCTTCATGATATGTACTGCTATGTGCACTGCATGATTAGGATGCTTCAAGACTGAATAGAGCTCCAACACCCATTTTACTTTACCCAGTTGATGCATTCTTTGTAAACTGAACAGACTTCTATGCACCTCATGTATGAAGGTGTTTCATGTTACTGCCCAGATAAGGGATCCATCGGCAACTAAATAAAGAGGCAAAATCTATGGTTTATATAAAAAAGTGCCACCATGCAGGAGTCAATCAGTGTCAGTGGTAATTTGCTTGAACATATATGTACTTTTGATAATCTGAGGGTAAGGGCTGTCTCTACAGTGGAGCTGGAGGTACTATTACTGGTGTAATTTTCCACAGGAATGCAGCATTCAAATTGCATTAGGAGGTTCTGGTACAAACTTGGGGCCTCATTTTGAGTTTGGCAGATGGGAAAGCCCGTCCGCCAAACTCCAGCTAGGGTGACTGCTGCCGTAGTGGAGACCGCACTGCCAGACCTATTAGGTGTTTCCTGCTAGGCTGACGGGCGAAACCGAGGTTTCCGCCTATCAGCCTGGTGGGAAACAGGTGGCAGCATTGTCTCCAACTCGTAATCGAGCCAACAGTAGTGCTGTCGCCTGCAGGGTACACCAGCACCCTCCCAATGTTCACTGTGTGCACATAAAGGGTGTGCATGGGCAGTGCAGCGGCCCCCGTGGCCTCCTGCACCTTTTCTTCACCAGCCTTTTCATGGCGGTCAGAGAACGAGGTAGTAATCCGCAGGGCAGCGCTGTGTGCAGTGCTGCCCTGGCCGATTACGACCTCCAAGTGCTGTCAACCCGTCAGGATCATCGATCCCGGCGGAGACAGAGGAACGCTTGCAGTCAGACAGCCAGGGTCTTTATATGGTGGTCAGACTGCCACAGTAGCGGTGGTCCTGACTGCCACCGGGAAGCTGGTGGTCCGAACACCGCCAGCCTTGTAATGAGGGCCTTGATAAATCTCTTTCCCTGCTGCGCAAATTTATTAGGCATCAACAATGTCTGCAATTAGGTATGGTGAGGACATTCAGAGCCCATTGGGATGGAATAAGGTCCTCTGCATGGCTTTAGAAAATGTGTGCCCCTACCTGTAATTAATCATAGCAAGCTGTAGATGTCTGACCCTCGCCTCAGCACACACAATGATCATGCATATGAAATAAAAATTGCTTTTTAACATGGACTCAGACCCGGAAAATCTGTGATCTGGAGGAACTTCATGTGCACCCTCCTTAGCTAGTGTGGCTAGTGTGGCTAGTGTGGCTAGTGTGGCTAGTGTCAGCTCCCTGACTGCAGAGGATTGACAGTGGTGACAGTGATACCATTCAAAATGCAAGCCGGGTCTTTCCTACTGCCTGCTCCCACCTTTTAAAGCTGGTCTACCTGTCCCCTCCAAATGGGTCCATCCATGTGGGACATGGATTTTGCATGTACGTATCTCTTTGTATGTGTAGGGAATGGATGTATGGAGCATGTGTAGCAAAGATGGCCATAGCTCCATCAAAATACATTTTGTATTTGTACCCAAAATGGAGGGTTTGAGAGGGCCTGGAAATCAGGTGTGAATTTAAGGGTCCTCCAGGACAATACAGGGACCCTTTGTAGCAGGTCAGACATTTGGGTGTGAAGGAGAGGAGACGGAGAGTTCCTAAGCTTCCTCTGTCACAAAGGCAACAGAAGAAACTTAGCAAGTTTACCCTGCTCTTTTCTGACCATTTGGTTCACTGGAATGGCTACTCCCCATTTGAACAGGTCATTAAGTGGGACAGCCTCCCTTTCATTTTTGCCATTGTTTTGTCACCCCTTCTAAAAGGAGACAATTCCTAACTCTACCCCACATTCCTGCTTTCACCTTGTGACAGAGACTTTGTCAGGATCAGTCTGAGTGGTCCAAGCAGAAGGGGAAGAACTTCCCAGAGTTGGTATCAGAGCTGACTGTTGGAATTTACAGCTCCTGTCCGCAACTTTAGTATAAAAATGGGGTAGAAACAACTGGTGTACCAAGATTTCTCTTCCAGAGCCTGGGGTCTGACACCAGTGTTGACAAGGGAACTGTTCTATTCTCCAGGACAGGGGTATCCACAGCCAACTCCACTTGCAAGGTTCAGACTAGAATCTGGGGATGCTCTACAGCTTGCTAGGGCATGGTGCCCTGGGACCTGCCTTGAAAGAATAAATCAACCGATTGCTGGTAGGAAGTTTGGAGGAGCCCCTGCAGGAGAACAATGAGGGAACTGGAGAAGCGGTGAACTATGGTGCCCCACTGTTGACTGGGGAAGGCCTTGCAGTGCTCAAAATGACCGGTGGGGGCTGGGTGTCGACAGAGTGTGTTGTCCAATTTAAATGCCTGAGATTGAGGGGCCTTTTAAAGAACCACTCAAGTTCTTCAAGTGCTTGAAGGGTGATGCCAATACTGAAAGCTTGCGCTGAAACATGAGAGGCATTCATCAATTTATGACCACAGTTACACCAGACTGAGCGGTGCTGAGATGGCATGTGTCCCCCTGTTCACAGACAAGAACATCAGACGTTTCCAGAGTTACCTTTGCAACAAGGGTGGTCTTCTAGATCTGGGTGGGAGACTTTTGTCTAGACCCAAGGAGGAACTCAAAGAATAGGGATCATCCTGAAGGGAGCAGCACAACCACTGCAAAGCCACACTGTTGCCAGTAATTGGTCTGCTCATGCACTCCTGACCAAGCATACACCTGCCCAGATGACCGGACACCAACAAACAGTGGCTAAGCCAGGAAGAGTCCCGCTTGATGGGCTTTGACTGGGGCACACCACCATGAACAGCGAGTCTACAGACCAATGACCAACTGCAGGCTAGGCCTGCATGAATAGCACTAAGAAGGGAAAAGCACTTCTGTCACGGCAACCCCAATAGTGAGGATGAAATTATCACACTTTTGGAGACTGAAGACGTTTGGGCAGAAGGGCAAACTGAGCTGCAGGGGCACAGAAAACTCCCCTACGATTCCCCTTGGGAAACCAAGGGCCAATAAGAAGTACCACAAAGACTTGTCCGCAGTGAACACAGTTACTAAATTCCAATGGATAAATTGCTTACGATGCTTTCTGGTAATTCTGTACAGTAATTACAATGTGTGTTAATATTAATGTTCTTTCTGTTATTAATGTACTTTCTGTTACAGACTAAGGTGCTGCCTGGGGAGTGATGTATTATTTGTAAACAGATGTTTTATTGAGTGCTGGGTCTCTAACTCCACACCACCTCCCTGCTTAAATACTCACCTTCACTACACAAGTGCTAAAGGGGTGTACTCTCTACTTAGTTTTATGCTCAATAGTAAGGTTAAGTTGAGGACACCAGTGGCAAAAAGGCTCTGCCTGCACAATTTGAGCCCAGTAACCCCTGATCATACTGGCACGCCAGACAAACAGGGCTAGTCACAAAAGTGAAGCATAGAAGTGGCGGGTAATGCTCGCTTTTAGCTGACCCAATTCCATGATCTCCACTGAACATATCTGACACCCCAAAAGACTCCATTTAATTTATCTTACACACACACCCGACTGCCCTTGTTGCTGGCACACACCTGCTAACTTCCTGCACATGACCTGAGACTGTGCGAGATTGGGTGGGTTCTGGGAGGTAGTCGTTGACGCTCTAAGAGAAATCACAGCACTGCATATTCAACTGTCACCCAAACACTACCTCTTGGGCGTCCTTCCACTCCCCAAGAAAGGGAAGAAACTGCATTACTGATTTGCGTTGCTAGGACTAGTGCTAGCTAAATGCCAGATAGCAATACATTGTACCCAGACCCACCCCCGCACCACAACATTGGACGGCAGACTGTAAGGAATGGGGAATTGCTGAGGAGTGCCGGCTGAAGACGGTTCGCAGAGCCAAACACGCTAAGAGGGACTCATAACTCTGGGGTGAGATGCTGGAGGACCTCAGCAACTGAGAGTTTCCAGGGTCCGCCCAGCCTTCGCAGACTGTGGCCTTGGACCTGGAGGGGTCCCAGGACCAAAAGCTGGAACAAGCGATGAGTGGGCGATGAGCTGGAGGCTTAGGGGACAAAGGACTATACACTGAGCCTGCATCACAGTCAAGCTCCCTCTCTATAGCAGAACAAACATTGACTCAATGAGCAAACTAGCGCTTCAACAGATGAGTGAACCATTACACGTCCAGTAAACCCCCCCCCGCATCGACAAGACATGCCATGACATGAGGCTATGACACTATTTCGGCGAGGCAGGACATAAAAATCTTCAAATGTTATACATGTACATGTGGTTTGTCCTGCAATACATGGCAGTAGGGAGCACAAAGTGATTGCATATCTGTATTTGTGACTGAAGAATCTGCTTAAGGTACACTGTATTGCATTGCTACTTCTGTTGCGGAAACCATGAAACCTTTACTAAATACAATTTTTTTTAAAAGAATGCCTTAGGATTATTTTTGATCTACATTAAAAAAAAATATATATATATATATATGTGTATATATATATATATATATATATATATATATATATATATATATATATATATATAATCTACATGAATATTTAATATAAACTAATTTAATATTAAGTTTAAAAATCATTTGACATTTTCTCTATACTTGACTATAGGAGGTTCTCCACCCTGACTGTTAAGTGTTCCTCCAGTAAATTACAGGGAAAAGTAATTAGTAAAAATATTTGTATGTTAAATATTATTGTAAATCATTTTATATGTTTATTTTAAATGTAGAGAAAAATTTAAAATGTCATGGCACTATTATCATAGTTGTGAATTAAATCTTTAATTATATTAAATATTGTGAATAAAAATTATTGCCTGAAGTTTAAACTGAAAAATTAAATTCACACCTAAAGTAAACAAATGAAAAAGACTGTACATTAATGATTATTAAAAGTGAATTATACGTTATTCAAAACAATCCAGATAGATTTATTACAAATTCATGTTACATTATTTATACATTTAAAAATGTTAAAATATTGTAAAACTAAATAATATGTTGTATTTTAGATTTTTTTAATCTTAAAATATATTTGTTCACATGTTTTACTATTTTAAATTATTTAATTTAGTTTAACACTATTTCCAATGTTTTTTAAACCACTACTGCCATTATTTTCTACGGGAAGGTGCTGCAGTACCAGTGGACTCAGGGACCTATTAAAACAACATTACATGTGCGGTGCTGGACTTACTCCAGCTCAGAGCTGGCGTAATGTATTACTGTTTTGGGTTCCTTTTTGGCCATTGTAACTTTAAAAATGCAGTTTGTGAAAAGTAATGGACTTACTGTTCCGTGGGTGGGTGCAAGTTGATTCCTAAACCCTCATTAGTAGTAAGTATGCCAATGTTTCCAGCCACCCCACAGTTCCCCCATATTTATTATTAAGTAGTATACTTACATGTGTGAGGATCTCCTCATAGAAACAATAGGAAAGGTGGAGTTGGAGATTTACACATGTATATTTGTGAATATAATTTTTTTGTATGTTAGTAGTACTATTGAGGCACTACTAAATGTACTACAAAAATTAAGTTTATGAATAGGGCCAAAGGTTTCCACAGGTTCACACTAATGTTTCAGAATTCATGTTGACTAAAAACAAGTTTCTGAGAGATATACAGATGTGGGTGAAATGTTTCTTTCTGCCCGCAGAAATGGCGGAATCTGGCGACTTTTTCCAAGAGTCTCCAGAAGTGTGAGCAAGATTTGGCATCCCCTAGCACCATTTTCTAACGAGGGCGTATAGAGGACTGCTTCTCAAGTAGATGCACTGTCGGCAGCAAAATCAACTCAAATTGCTCTTGCGCACCGCATGTTGCGGTTGGCGCTGATTTTTCAGGGCTACTGTTGCTAAATTGCAGCATGAACAGCGCAATATGCTTATTTTCTACCCATTGGCAGAACTCTGCATATTCTTGCATGGCTTTTATTTAACTATGCAGAATTCCATTGAGTGAAACTCTACGAGTTCCGCCTACTCCAAGAAATACAATTTCCTTGAGCTAAAATTTAGCACTAATCCAGTACTGTTCTTGGTTAGTGTTGGGGTACTCTTTTTACTTGATTCAAGTCTGAGATAGTTTGGCAATGCGTGTGTTTTTTTGGTTGTTCTCCCTTGCCATGGCCAGGGGAGTGGGACAGATTACTGGCCTAGTGGGTCATCCAAGCTTTTTTTTTTACAACGTACGCCTTGTCTAGGGGCAAAGAAAAAGACTTGGCCTAGAGTTCAGATATAATATTATGTAGGGAAGCGGTGACCAACACAGGTCAAGGAAAGCCGGATTAATGCCACATTGTTGGGATGTCCACATAAAATGAATTTGCACGCACTGAAGCTAAATGAAAGTAAGTGACATAGAGGCTACCCCGAAATCCTGGGCATTAATTCTTACCTCTATGACCTATGCAGGACACTGGTGCTGTAGAGCTTTTGAAGCTATTGCTGTTATTGCAGAGGTGCCACATGTCGATACCCTTGTGTGCAGCTGAAACTAGTGATCCTACCTGTGCTGTACAATGATGCGCTGGGACGTCAGCTTGGAGCATGTACCAGTGATAAGCTACTCCTGAAATGATCACTCATTTCTTCTTGTTTTGTCCGCTCTTTTGTACTCTGTAGAGAAAATGGTTGGTACAATTGTTTAGGAAAATTAGCGCACAAACCTGCAGTGACGTTGTCACCTTATTTCTTCGAACAAGGCCTCTATCAGTTCAGTGCTCGGTGCCGTCCGATGTCTGGGCGCAATGGAAGCTCTGAAAATGTCTGGATCCGTAGATTTATCGACCTATTAGATCGACTTCTAGATGAATTGTCGTGTGTGTCTGAGTTTCATTTCTGCATTTGTGTACTCTATTATCATAATCAATTTGAAATTGTTTATAGTGTGCATGTTAATGTACTATGCTCTTTGTTATAACTGTTTGTGTTACTCTGGCCAGGTCGATACAATAAAAACTGAAAGTGAATGTTGAAATGAATCAGTTAGTGATGGTATGCTTACTTTTTGTCCTAGTCTCTGAAAGTGTCTGGGAGCAGTATGCATAGGGTAAATTGCAGCTCAGTGGGTTTGATCAAAGGCAGCTGAGAATCTGTCAAAACTGTCACAAAGCACAAACATTCTTCAAAAATAGCAACTCCGTAACCCCAGAAGTGGATCTGTTATTCCACCATAGTAAAAGGATGGTTTTAGGTTGTATGATACAACCACGCGTGTCTAAACCATGCATGCCCCAACAATGCGGTCTGTTCCACCACTGCGTCTTTGTCACGCATACCTTTACAACGAATTCCATTTTAAATGCATGTGTACTAATAGAATATTGTTGTACCTGGCTTTTTGACAGGGTCATCCCCAAACTTTTTGCCTCCTTCCTCCTATTTTTTCTGACCTGTTGTTGTTGGCTTTTGACCTCTGGGCACTTTACCACTGCTAACCAGTGCTAAAGTGCATATGCTCTCTGTGTAAATTGTACTATTGATTGGTTTATCCATGATTGGCTATTTAATTTACTTATAAGTCCCTAGTAGAGTGCACTATATGTGCCTAGGGCCTGTAGATTAAATGCTACTAGTGGGCCTGCAGCACTGGTTGTGCCACCCACTTCAGTAGCCCCTTAACCTTGTCTCAGGCCTGCCATTGCCAGGCCTGTGTGTGCAGTTTCACTGCCACTTCGACTTGGCATTTAAAAGTACTTGCCAAGCCTAGAACTCCCCTTTTTCTACATATAAGTCACCCCTAATGTGTGCCCTAGGTAACCCCTAGAGCAGGATGCTGTGTGGGTAAACGGCAGGACATGTACCTGTGTAGTTATATGTCCTGGTAGTGTAAAACTCCTAAATTCGTTTTTGCACTACAGTGAGGCCTGCTCCCTTCATAGGCTAACATTGGGGCTGCCCTCATACACTGTTGAAGTGGCAGCTGCTGATCTGAAAGGAGCAGGAAGGTCATATTTAGTATGGCCAGAATGGTAATATAAAATCCTGCTGACTGGTGAAGTCGGATTTAATATTACTATTCTAGAAATGCCACTTTTAGAAAGTGAGCATTTCTTTGCACTTAAATCTTTCTGTGCCCTTTAATCCACGTCTGGCTAGCTTTAGTTGACAGCTCCTTGTGCATTCACTCAGACACACCCCAAACACAGGGTACTCAGCCTCACTTGCATACATCTGCATATTGAATGGGTCTTCCTGGGCTGGGAGGGTGGAGGGCCTGCCCTCACACAAAGGACTGCCACACCCCCTACTGGGACCCTGGCAGACAGGATTGAACTGAAAGGGGGCCTGGTGCATTTCTTAGACACTCTTTGAAGTCACCCCCACTTCAAATGCACAACTTAGTATAAAACAGGGCCTCTGCCCTACCTCATCAGACACTTGCTGGAGAAAGAACCTGAACCAGAAACTACATCCTACCAAGAAGAACTGCCTGGCTGCTTAAAGGACTCACCTGTCTGCTTTTCTACAAAGGACTGCTGCCTTGCTGTTGGCCTGCTGCCTTGCTGAACTGCCTGTCTGCTTAAAGGACTCCCTTGTCTGCTTTTCTATGAAGGACTGCTGCCTTGTTGTTGGCCTGCTGCCTTGCTGAACTCTTGCCTGGCTGTAAAAGTGCTCTCCAAGGGCTTGGATAGAGCTTGCCTCCTATTCCCTGAAGTCTCAGGACCAAAAAGACTTCTCTTTTTCACTTGGACGCTTCGTGCACCAAAATTTTCGACGCACAGCTTGTTCCGCGGCGAGAAAAACGCCACACACCGATGCTGATCAATGCGACGCCTTCGGGACGACCGAAACTTTGACGCACGGCCTCGCAGGGACAACGCCGCCCGACTTCCAAGGAGAAATCGACGCGACGCCTGCCGTGAGAGCGAAATTTCGACGCACAGCCCCGCGGAACGACGCACAGCCGGAAAACAAGCAGGAGAATCCACGTACAGACCCGAGACATCTGGTAATCCCCGCGATCCACAGAAAGAGACTGTCCGCGTGCCGGAAAACGACGCCCGACTTCCCCGCGTGAAAAATAACTACGCAAGTCCGTGTGTGCTGGGGAGAAATCGACGCCCACACTATTTTTCCACGTATCTCTTCTTCTGCGGCCCTTTGCGTAGATTTTCCACCAGAAACTAGGTACTTTGTGCTTGAAAGAGACTTTGTTTGCTTTTTAAAGACTTAAGACACTTTGGGCCTGATTACAACTTTGGAGGAGGTGTTAATCCGTCCCAAAAGTGACGGTAAAGTGACGGATATACCACCAGCTGTATTACGAGTCCATTATATCCTATGGAACTCGTAATACGGCTGGTGGTATATCCGTCACATTTGGGACGGATTAACACCTCCTCCAAAGTTGTAATCAGGCCCTTTATATCACTTTTCAGTGATATCTTTACAAATTCATATTGCATCTTGGATCGTTTTGACCTGCAAATACCCAGATAAATATTATATATTTTTCTAAACACTGTGTGGTGTATTTTTGTGGTGTTATATTATGGTATTGTATGATTTATTGCACAAATGCTTTACACATTGCCTTCTAAGTTAAGCCTGACTGCTCGTGCCAAGCTACCAGAGGGTGGGCAGAGGCTGATTTTGGATTGTGTGTGACTTACCCTGACTAGAGTGAGGGTTCTTGCTTGGACAGAGGGCATCCTGACTGCCAACCAAAAACCCCATATCTAACAAATATGCTTTGCAAATTTCACACCCCAGCTTCCACGCCATAAAACAACCCTGACCACCCCCCACCCTGAGCCCCAAAACTGCTGCCCAAAATTGCACCTCCTTCTCTCCCCCCGCCCTCAGCCCTCCAACTCCACCCTGAAAACTACCCCGGACTCCCCATACCCTGAGGCCTAAAACCGACCGGTTGCAAAGAAGAAAAAAAAACAACCCCAACCAACCCCGCCCTGAGCCCTAAAACCGACCCCCAAACTGCCCCCTCCAACCCCACCCTGTCCTTAAAACTACCTCACCCTCTCCCTGCCCTGAGCCCTAAAACCGACCCCCTGTCAAAAAAACAACCCCAACCACCCCCTTGCCCTGAGGCCTAAAACCGCCCTGCAAAACTGCCCTTTTACTCCCACCCACTTACCACCCTCAGCCCTTCAACCCCACACTGCCTTAAAAACTACCCGGCCTCCCTCCCACCCTGACTCTAACAACCGCTCCCCTGCCAGAAAAACAACCCAAACCACACCCTGCCCTGAGCACTAAAATTGCACCAGATAACTGCCCCTTCACCACCTCCCACCCTTAGCCCTCCAACCCCACCCTGCCCTGAAAACTACCCCGGCCTCTTGAGCCCTAAAACCGACCCCTTCCAAAAACAAACCTACCCGACATCCCAGTCAAAATTACCCCACACCCCTGCCCTGAGCCCCTCAACCCCACCTTGTCTTTAAAAATCTTCCCCCCCCTCTAACCCAGCCTCAGCCCCACTTACCCATCCGTGTCCGGAGCTTCCTTCCTGTTCCTCTCCACGCTGTCCAAACTGCCCCTTCCCACCCCCCGCCCTGAGCCCTCTAACCCCACCCTGTCCTTAAAAATACCCTCCAGCCCCACTCACCTGGCCGCCATGTCTGGAGCTTCCTTCCTCTCACTGCAGTTCCCGCTGTATGCCTGAACCACACATATGCATGGTGCCTTAACCATGCATATACATGGTTAAGACACATGGGTGGTTCAGGCATGCGTGGTAACTCTTGGGTAGTTACGACAGGTGTGGCTCGGCCTGCATTGAAAAGGTCGTTTCCCATGGTTTTTTGGTGCCAAAGAACAGGTCCACTGTCAAAGTCCTAGTTAATATTAGGCTTGGGATGAGTTTGCGGAGTTCCTCATAGTGGAACTCTGCGAAGTGACCAAATAACTCTGCCCCGTCACACAGAGTTCCACATCCTGCATCTCACTCTACCCCAACCGCGTTTCCTAGAGTTTGGTCTTGTTGTTTGATTACTCCTTCCATAGAGGAAGGAAGAAGGGTTAGGATTCTTCTTTTACCTGGTAGTGATTAATGGCATTCAGTTTGGGTTGCACTCAATCTAACTGGTTGCATAAGTCGTAGTGTTCAATGTCTATAAATTTCTTGTTCCAAACACATACAATAATTTGTTTTTGAAAGTGCTGGTTAAATGCATGCTTCTCTATTAATAGATGTAAAATGAATACAAAACATAAACTAGCTTCAGCTAATGTGTTTTGCCCATAAGAGTTGGGACTTCTTCAGGGCAGTTTTATGCTGGTATTTCAACACGTGAATTTATATAATCTTTACAGTCAGTGTTGTGTAGAATCAGACCATGTTAATACTTAAAGGTTTCCTAGACCATGTGTTCATGGTTAGAATATAGATCACCGTGACCACACAGATTAAAACCTCACAAGTAACAACTAAGAACTACCAAGGAATTTATCATTGGATATCAAGCGCTGAGCCACGGGGCCACAGCTTTATCACTGAGTCGTGGTGGCCCTATGCCTCCAGCCCTCAATTTTAATGTTCAGTAATACCAATTACTGAACTAATAGGGGTCAGCATGCCCAGCACTGAGCTAGGGATTTCCCAGCACCCTTGCTCCGAGCCATTAGGGGGAGTCCCAAAGCTATATCACCGATTCATGTGGCTGAATAGCCCTTGCACTTAGCCATGTGGTATCTTATGCCTTGCACTGAGTTATCATGGTACCTGTAGAGTCCAGCTGGACTCATTCTAGTGTTTCTGCCAGCCACTCTGCTGAGGGCTGGTCTTACTTGTGTAACCCACACCCACCCAACACAGGTGTCACCAGTCAGGTGACCCTGCCAATAAAAGGGGCCGGGCGCACGTGCCTGCGGCCAGTTTATTACCACCCTACCACCGTGTCTGCGTCACCTTGATTTACCAGCATGAGGGCCTAGGGCCCCACATTACGGTACCAACATGATGCATTGAGCCTTGTGGACCCAAAGACCTTGCACTAAGCCATGGATACCCACAATCTTGGCATAGAACCAATATGACACACATCACTTGCACTGAGCCATGAGGCTGCACAGAAACTGAAATGAACAACACTGTCTCAATTTCCTTGCAGTACGTTGTGGGGATTCCAGAGACCTTGCATTGAGTCATGGGGGCTCACATCCCCTACAAGCCCAGGCACTGAGCCCTGGGAGCCAGCCTTTATACTGACCTTTGGGGGCTCCACACATCTTGCTTTGAGTCATAGGGAGCCCAGGTTCTAAAAGTGACTCTTGTGAACCGGCAGACCTTGCACTGAGCCTTGTGGGCCTCTCAGACCTTGCATTGACCAATGGGAGATTACAGCTTTTGGAGTAAACCATGGTCACCTAGAGTCCTGTTGCTGAATCATTGGGGCCCACAACGCTTGCACAGAGCCATGACCCCCCCCCCCGTTCTCCCAGTGATCCATGGTGAGCCATCACAACAGCACTGAGCCACTGGGGCTCACAGCACTGGGAAAGAGTCCTGCGGACCCACTGTCCTTGCACTGATCCTTGGAGATCCACTGGTCTTGCATTGAGTTATGTGGGCTCTACAGAACTTGGCTGGTTCATGGAGGTCTCCTAGCCTTGGCAATGAGCCTTTTGGTTCAGAGATCCCATGGTATGCAATGATAAAACCTGACGCAGTCGCTTAGTGCGTCGCCTGTATCTGTGTTTCGGCCACTGATGACGGAACATACAGAGGTAATCAGGAACCGGAGGTGGACAGACAACAAAGGGTGGTGCAGTAGGGGGCGAATGCTACGTGACTGAACGTATGCATGCAGCACAGCCGGGGGCAGAGGGGAACAAAGGCAGCAGCCCAAGAGACCCAGCCTGGGTGTCTGGAAAGGGGTAGGGTCGAGCTGCGTTCCCACAGAATCAGAAATAATTAGCCCGTATTGTTTCTCAGTTATCGACGAGCTGATGAGCTCCCGATAACCCGAGGCGAGGCGCGAGCACAATTAAACAAGGCTGATTTTATCGGCGGATTTATTATTGTGAGGCGGGAGCAGCAGAGTCTGAGCAGCTCCGTGCTCGGAGATGAATGCGGATCCCACAGACATTGCGGAATTACATGTAATTATTGCATTCTGTTACTTGGCAATTCTTGTTTGGCTTGTCAAGCCTACAAAGAACAACTGAAGTGAGGGGGCAGAAGCTCTCAGGGAGAGAGAAAGGGAGGGACACAGAGAAGGTGTGCATGAAGGGGGTGAGAGAAAGAGAGAGAGAACCAAACAGCAAGGTGGCGGGAGAGGGGGCTGGCGAGGAGGAAGAGAGTGTCAGAACGATGGCGAGAGGGCCACAGAAGCTGAAAGAGATGGAGGGAGTGTGAGAGGGGGCATGCAGGTGGGCAGTGGATGAGACAGAGGGAGACAGGTGAAGCTAGAGAGAGGCAGGGGAGTACAGAGATGCTGAAACAGGGGTAAGGAAAGGGGATCAGAGAAGTGCAAAGGGATTTGTTAAAAAAAGGAGCTGTGTGACTTGGTCGTCAATTCGCCAAAATGCCACACTAAGGGCCTGATTACAACTTTGGAGGAGGTGTTAATCCGTCCCAAAAGTGACGGTAAAGTGACGGATATACCACCAGCCGTATTACGAGTCCATTATATCCTATGGAACTCGTAATACGGCTGGTGGTATATCCGTCACATTTGGGACGGATTAACACCTCCTCCAAAGTTGTAATCAGGCCCTAAGTGATCGCTTAAAGACTATTAGTATCAGAGGTTTGGCTTTGACCCTTCTAAGGTCCTTTCTCACCCTGGGGGATTTTACATCTAAACCTTTCTTACTCCCATTGCAGAGTTCCCTGTGGGTCTTCATTAAACCCTACACTATTCGATGTATATGTCACACCACTATCAATTGATCCGTTCCTTTTGTTTTTCTATAGTTTCCTATTCTGATGACACGCAGATTGTAATTTCAACCTCTAGTGATATTGGTGAGGTGGCAAAACTGTTCAACAATTACATGGGTGAGGTAGTTGGCTGGATAAACAATAACTACCTCAAACTAAATTTGGATAAAACTGAGGTTGTCCTTTTCAGAAATTACACCTCCTTCTGGACCCCCATTTGGGGCCTCACGACCTCTTTCCCTTTCCTTCTCAGTCAAAAATGGCATGGACCTGGGAGTCCTCTTAGAAGGAAACATAACCTTTGCTGATCAAATTAAGCAAGACACTTCCTCTTGCTTTTTTCTCTTAAGAAGTCTGAGAAACCTTTCCCCCTTTATCCAATTGAAGCTCCAAAAAACGGTAATCACTGCACTTGTAATATCTAGGATTGATTATTGTAGCACTCGGTATGTTGGTATCCAACACCAACTGTTGAATAAACTTCAGGTCCTCTAAAATGCAATGGCACGCCTTCTCACAAGGATACCTAATGTTAAATCTGTTTCTCAAGCCATTACTAACTTACACTGGTTACCAGTCAGAAAACGAGCGGTCTTCAAAGCCCTCTGTTTAGCTCACAAAGCTCTTCATGATGATGCCATCCCAGAATATCTAAAGAGGAAAACTCCAATGGTACACTCCCAAGCAAAAGCGTTGGTCCCCTTCTGCCAAAAATGTGGTGATCCCTAAAACCAATAGGGCACTCTAGGGGGAAGAAGCTTCATTTCTTCCACCTGAAAATTGTGGAACTGTCTGCTTCTACACCTTTAAGCTCAGCCCAATTTTATGTAATTTAGAAAACTGTTTAAAGCTTGGCTGTTTTCATGTTCTCTGCCCCAGTAGGTTTCACTCTGGCACCATAACAGATGCTTGCGCCAAGACACCTCTGGGCATATGTGCGCTCTAGAAATTCTTTACATTACATCATATGCCCTTTGACCTTCATTTCCACTCACACACATGCTTACACAGACACACACATTTGCACATACATGCTCTCCCATACATAAACACACACTAGACCGCAAGCTTGCACATAATCTACATTTAAAAGCATTTTTTTACTTACCATAGCTGCCAGGGAAGTCCATATTCCAGCTAATTGTACTTCGTATTTATTACACTTAATAGTGAATAATGTAATATATGTCACTATTAGTCTAATAACAAATTGACAGGAAACAAGGAGAGTGGAGCCTTGCAAGCACTGATTCTGCCACCTGTGAGGCCAGAGGTCGCAAAGGCAGTGCCAGGGGTCACAAGAGGCAAGTCAAATGTCACAGCTATGACCCTTGGCGAACACTTAATGACTCCATGGTGTGTGTGTGTATGTCTGTTGGTGTGTTTAAGTTAAAAAAACTAAGGGACATATTTATGAAGTCACTTTTTGTGATGCAACAGCAGCGCAAACATTTATACCATATCTACGAGGCCACACAAAGCCACTTTGTATGGCTTTGAATGGTCTCATAGATATGGAGTAAGGCAAGGCAGCACAAATCGTGGTGTTGCCTTACTCTGTGCGAGGGAGGCGTTCCATGCGCATTGCAGTGGATGTTCCCAATCAACACCTATGGACTTTGAAGCATCCCCAAATTTTCAAGAACTTGTAAACCTGAGGATAAGCCAAATTCTTATCCTCCACAGGAGAGATGCAACAAGGAGAAATAACTTTAAAAAGCATCCCAGGATTATTTGTGGTCAGGATACTCCTTCCTGAACAAAAAACAATCCTGCCTACGAGACAGACACCCTTGCACCATTCTACAAGGGTGCCTGCATTGGTGCTAGGCTGTGAAAATCGTGCCAGTGCAGTGGGAAAGGACAGGAATGCAGCGTGTGTCATAGATACGGTGCATTCCTGCCCTTTCTCTTTAGTGCAGGGCAATGCAGCACAGTGAGTTTCTGCGCTGCACTGCACCAAAAGGCCATAGATTTATGCCTCGAAGCCCACATATATTTGCATATATTGGTGCTGTATAACCTACACCAGTTTCAAGACGTGCGTGGAGTTAAAAGAGCAAATACATACTCCAATACTTTCAACAGCGGTCTTCATATAGGTATACGATGTGTCCATGTGGGTCAGAGGTGAACCAAAGAAGAGACCTTTATTTTGATAATAAAGAGAAAGACCAAGGATAGAAAGAGGCTGACTATGCCGAGAGAAAAAGGGGGTACAGGAAGAGTCAGAGACCTGTATTAGAAGACAACAGTTACAAGGAGAAACAGAGGAGTGTAAAGACAGACATGGCACACAGAGAGTGATGCTTCACAACAAATCATTAGAGATGCTTTAAAATAATGTAGTGAAGTGAAGCGGGAGACAAGAAATGGAAGGAAGGCATCTATTCCTGCATTTCCATTTACTAAATACCTCATTTTCTTACCCTAACCCCTGTCTCCTAATGTGAGAGTAGGACTGAAACCAAAGGAGTAAAACTGACATTGTGTGAATGTCATGGGGCAGAGGGCAGTGCTCCCTAGTCCCACTGCCTCCTTCCCCTTGATGCCCCAGCTGGGAATCACAGAAGGGAAGCTGTCTGTCATGGACACCTTCTACTTTGAGTATCAGAACCACCTTATCTGAGAATGGTTGGCAACCGCAGCTGTGGACAGAAAACGTTGGTACCTTGCATGGCGAATTGGTAGGAGGAGGGAAAACGCACATTACTCCTGTTTAATTGCAGGATACAATCCCTTCCCAAAGTGGGAAACAGAAGAGATGGAGGTTGAAGGAAAATTGTTTGTCAACCTGGAGAAATCTTTTCTTCATGGAACAAATGTGTCATTTTTCTTACCATACAATTGAACATGTGGAAAGGCCTTTGCTGAAATGTGAATACGAAGTCAGAAATGTTTTCCAGGATTGGCTACAGGTTTTTAGTAGTACACCTGGGATCATTGATGAATTCCTAAAAAGCGGTAATTTGCATCCATAAGAGGTTGTAAATGTTTATGTGCTGGTATTCATGTTTTGTGTGAACTGGGTCCCTATTAGACTATAAATATAGATTTTATATTAATGAGCCCATAAGAGAGGGGAAGAAGGGAGGGAGTATCTAATTACCTCTGTAGTCCTAAATTAAGTTTGTGAAAACATTTTGTTTCACATTCCTTTTAATCTTATGAGCTATTGTTCCTTTTTTTAAATTACATTTTATTCTCGTTAGCAAAATAAATTATACGATATATATTTACACCTACCATAAATTTAGGCATTAAGCATCTCTATAATCTAACTTTTAATATTCCGTTTCAAAAGTGTCAATTATTATCTTATGCCCAAATATATTACATATTCGATAATGATATAAATGCATACAAGAGTATTTCCTGTCTTACAATCAGAAATACTATCCATATTCATTAACTTGTTAGGTTTCCCTTTGCCACTTACAAAAGTAGCAGCATCCAATGAGAAGAACAGACATTTAGATTTCTCGCCATGGGAACATTACACATGTAATACTTTTACCCACAGCAGGCATTATCTGTGATCCCTTGGAACACCTGTCCGGACCCTAGCTCTGTCATAGGGCCCAATTACAAATGGGTCGGATTTAGATATAGAAATTCGGTTTGGCTGGAAATAACATTCTCAGTCGGTATCCCCACACCTGACTCTGACTTATGCGGAATCCTAGGAATTGGGCAATAGTCATGCTGATCCATTTTATTCTTAGTCAAATTTCACGCTGTATGCACTATTCCCATTTACCAACTGTTCTTGGCAAGAAGCAGGGATCAGAGCAAGATGGAAGGAGGGATTTGACCTAGTGTTGCAAGAGACAGGGCAGGCTCTGGGTTGGCAACATTACCTTCTTGTCTCATACAATTAGGAGGAGGGTGGGTGGGATAAGGGCCTGGCTGCTCTTGGAGCCTGATCCTCATGTGATCCTCATGTGATTTTTCAAATTGAATTTCCATTTAGTAAAATCATGGCTGTTAATCTTGTGACAGCAGTGGTCCATCCTAAAGGCGCGTCCCCTCATCTCTTGGACATAAAGAGTGTCTGTCAGGCTGAGCAAAAAGACTGACAGACACTCTTTATTTTCAGGTTAGTCAACTAGGAGCTAGACATGCCCAGGCCCCTGGCTGCCTGAGCTGAACTTTGCCGGCTGAGAATGTCACAGGAGGTGTGACCTCCTTAGCTCAGAGTCCTCAAGGGCCTCCCCCTCATGATGAGGGGGAGCGTCAGTGATACCCTCGTACCTGGGCACTTTAGTTTCAAGCCCTAAAGTGTCCAGGGCTGGTGTCTATCACTGACACAGCGTGAGTGGGGTCAGCAGTCTCTCTGACCCCCATCCCACTCTGTGACAAGATAAGGACCTAAGTTCAGCCAGTGCGGGAGACAGTCCCAACCATCCTTACACCTCTGAGGCTTCCCACCCCAAGAGCTGCAGCAGGTAAGTGTTGTGTTTTTATTGACTGTTTAGTGCATGCATGTATGTGTAAATGTATTTGTGAGTGAGTGTTGTGAATGTGTGTGCTTTTCTGCATGTGAATGCATGGGCATAAGTGAGTGTGCATGTATGTGTGTGCTGCCCACCTCTCTCTAACTTGTACTTACCAGCCACCACTGTCATCCACTCTGGAAATCCAGGGGCCGGGACTCTGGAAAACTTGTAACCTGGTGGGGTTGTATCCCGGTCAGGGATACAGCTTTGCCTGGCTTATAATCAGGCCCAGAGAAGGGTAAATGTCCAAACCCAAGAACATCTAGTTTTGTCTTCTTTCCCTAACTGATGCAGTGGAGCTTTGCACTATGCAAATAGCTGAGCATAAAACCTGAAGCTACTCTTGTTACTAACATTTTATAAACTGCAAGACTGTGATGGCGGGTTCATGAATCTGTCTTAAGCTCCAAGCTCATATAAGCACCTCAAGATGCAACTGGAAAGCCACCTGACCCATGACTTTCGGCTTAAGTTGAAAATGCCATGCTTGGCCTAATGGAAATCAAGTTGGCCTATAATAGACAATCATTGGGTGAGGCCCCATTTGTGCTTCTATGCTAGCTCCACTCTGGCAAACTCAAATGCTTGAAACTCTTAGGCCCCAAACCATCCTCTGTAGTAGAGACTCCGTTATGTCCAACTGGGGCACATAACAGCAAAGAGCCAGACAGCAGCTCCACAGCGAAGAAGGGGACCACAATGTGCACGCCATCGTGCAATATATTACATTTACTGGTGGTGTTTGTTCTAAAATTAGCAGACATCTTCATGGCCGAAAATCATGGCTCCCATACCAGCTTCCTTTTTACGAATCCCATCTGTATTTTGCATTTATAAAATGTACTATGTGATTACTTAACCCCATTACAATAGACAAAAAAGCACAAATCCGTATAAAGCACTGAAAACGGACGTGGAACTCGATTGTTGCATGTATTAATATCCTTCTGAGCTCTGACAAGAAACAGCATAAAACTGCAACAAACTAAGGGCCAGATGTATCAAAGGGTTTTACCCATTCTGTGTCTATGGTAAAATGCTTTAGTACATATGGCCCTAAGATACAAAGTTAAGCGGCTTCTCTGTCACCATCATGCACTTGACAAACCTACAGTTCAATTGGCTGTTAGTCCGCTGAAGACATGCAGTTAAAGATTGTAGGGAGGTGCAAATAGTCAGTGCAAGAAAACATTGATTTAAAAAGAATACTTGCTCCTGGGTTGAAAATGGGCAAACAGAAATAATTTGCATAACTGATTCTTTGTGGCAAGCACACAGCCTGGAGCTTTTTGTTCTTGACTCGGGAAAACTTCGGGGAAGCGTCTCTCAGCTTTAAATTGCCCGGTCCCTCCAATTCTGAAAATGTCTCTGTCTGCCTCACAAATCATATTTTGCATTTTAGATTAATTTGCTGTTAAATTGTTCTCCATTTGTTACTGCAGACCATTCAACCCACGCTGGAAGCCTATCTTTTTGTGGCGAATGATAGCGATGCATCTAGCAAAGTATACAAAAGGTGGAAGTGGTCTCAAAGCCTCTAGTTCACATTAGAAGCCCCAAGTTTATAATAAATAAAAGGAGCCGAGAAGATGTCTTTGTCCGATTTCTTGCCCAGTCTGGTCATCCTTCTTAGATTAGAACTTGTAGCTATATTGACGCTTTTCTAGGCCCAGGTATGTTTTCAGTTATGCCAGTGTACTTTTGCGAAATTTGTGTTATACTTGTTATGCAAAATTAACAAAATGATTCAATAATTTCAGAAGGAAAACCAAACGCTGCCTCGGTTTAGGATACAGTTGAAGACCCAGCTCTAAAAGTGCATGACTCCACAATGCATTAACTATCCATAACCGACCTACACTCTTATCACTTGTTGACTTTATGCTGGTTTTTGACCCTGTACAGTACCCTGCTGCCTTTTGGCTAGGTTTGCGCTACTGAAACACCTTATACATACATACATGCTGCTATGCAATGTGACCTGATGCTTAGTTCACAAAATGTTAGCACAGGTCCACAGGAACAAGGAGAACGACCAAAACACGACCAGCTGTTGTCTGCGGCGCTTGTGTTTTTTGTGCAATTTCTTTAGCACAAAATGAGCGCTGCCTCTATCCAGCTAACAGGCATCCGTTATTAATGTATATTATATAGAAGTAGCTGTTGCAATATGTTTTAAGTATATTGCATGTCACCAAACTTTTCTGAGACTTTTAAATGGTACAATGCCGTGGTGACGTGCAATATGCTCATCCTGTACAGTACGGGCTATAACCTTCCTCAAAGCCCTTTTAAAAGTTCTTCAACACTTGCTCTGTAAATGAAAGAAATGCTATTGGTGCATATATTTAAAATAAATGTGGTAACTGCAGGGTAAAATGAACATTTTAATGTATAACTTTTAACTGTTTACATACCATAGTTTAAGAAGTTTTAATATGGCACTTCCAAAATCCGCTGTAGTGGAGAGCGTGATTTCTTATAACATGGTCCAGCAGTTCCAGTGATAAGCATACTGCTAAATATTTCCTTTTAAGTTAATAACTCTAAATGTTAGGGGGAAATTGTTAAAAATATACTTCGGAAAATAATAGCTCGAAAACTAGTCTTCCTTTTTTCCAAATAAAGAGTAGTTTGACACTTGACTTTCACACCTGTTTGTGGCTCATGCAGCAGGATCTGAGACTTCACAACTCAACTGTAATAACTTTTTACAGTAGGGCAGGTATGGCATTGTCTTATTCACCTTCCGGTGGAGATGTCACAAACAGACTGTGAAAGGAATACTGGACTCTTGTTTTTGTGCTGTTAATTCTGCCTTGGATATATTATTGAAAGGACAATGAAGCAGCCGAGAAGATCATTGCATACAGCAGGGCATTGTGTAGTGCTGGGACTATTATTAGGATAATGCAAAAATTAAGACCATATTAGCGAGACATCTTGCTAACACCCCAGACTTCAAATAAATCCACATGTTTCAACATGTATTTTTACGGTACACAGTTGAACAGTTACATCTCCAGTCTGCCAAGAGACCTCCTCCACGCATAACAGGTTCATCCAACAAGATCACCTGTGAAATCCATTAGCCTTCACTTATTGTTGTCTCTATATTGTGACCTAAAGGTCCATCACTCCCTATAGAAGCCGTTTCACTAAAAGCTCTGTTATCACAGCTTACATTTTCCTCATACATTACAATCCCGTTCCTTCCTTTCACTGATCATTTTTTTTTATCCTTTAGACATTTTTCAATGGTTGCGGGGCTTTTTTATTCCCACTTGTTTTCCCAGCAGTGTGGTAGATGCACTGAGCTCTGTGAATTAGATTATAGGGCATTTTACCTTTTTTTTTTTTTTTTTTTTACTTCCCGGTCTAATCAAGATGAGCAAATCTTCTTTTTTTTTATATATATAATTCATATACCTGGCTTCCTTTGAGCTCACCAGAGTAACCCCTATTCAATTCTTGAAGCTCTCAGATGAACACATCAACTTCCAGATCCCCTTTAACTCTCATATATCAAAGTGGCTGACACCGCTATTGTTAAATGAGGCCGCCTAGGCAGAAAACTGACTTTTATTCACAATTGATGCTTCGAGACTACCTAGAGTTAGAGTCAAAGCCCCGTGCTCATAGGAAGAACACTTTGCATACGCCCTGTCAGTGACGAAAGTTTAACCATTTGAGGTGAGTGCTACCATGGAAACTAAAGATGTGATACAAGGGATACCACCTGGAGGATTCCTATTGAACAATCTAAAGATTCTCTCAAGCACCAGACTGATAAGAGTTATCCGTTGATGGTCTGATTGCATGGTCGAATATGCTGAAACCGGGCTACTCCTCAGACCCAGAAGCTGCGTAGATATTATTGTAGGAGGGCTTTGCACATTTGCTATCAATGTCCCCACTAACGAAGCAGCAATCAGGTTTGATATTATCTGTAATAAAAGTACAAAATGTACCTAACTAATTCTTTGCTAAGCCATCAAATATGTGGTCAGGGGGGAAATAACAGTTTATAGGAGAAATGTGGGTCAAGTCTTCACCCTTACTGCTAATCAAATGCACAGCCATTAAATAGAACAGTTCCAGGCAATCTGTCCAACCATCAAGGTAGTCTCACTTGGCTGTTCAAATGCACTTTTTGAGCCAACCTGATCCTAAGGATAGACCCCGCAACCTTCAGGCCGTGATGCTCCTAGCTACTTCCTGCCACATATTATTGCTATTTGAAGCAGAAACTTAAATTTGTATGTGGGTTGTGTTTTCTGCTCAATCCCAGCCCCACCCCCCTCAACCTTAGTAAGGACCAAAACTGCAATCCTAGGAGTGTACATTGTTCTTGTTTATCGCCCCAGCTGCCCAATCCAATTTGTCCGCGTCATGGCCTTTCCCACGCTGTCCTTTTAGAAGGATAGAGATTCTGGTAATAGCATCCTCTGTTTCATCTTCTCCATCATATTCAGCTTTCCGTGCTTGCTCCTCAATTCGACCCACACGATAACAATCAAAAGTCAGTTTAGCAAGCAGCGCCGGTCAGCCGTGCAGGACTCTCTTGATGTTGCTCTTCTCATTCTTCATGGTTTGTGTTCTAACAGTAGGTTCTTTTTTAATCCTATTCATACTATGAGCGGTTATTTCTTGTTCAAATTGATGCAGGTTGTATCCCCAGCAATGGCTATTGTGGACAGAGATTTCAGCTGGGTCTATGTGGATGTGAGCCAAACGCGTTTCCTTTGGTGGTGTCTTTCTGTCTGCCTGCCTTTGCCCATCTAGTTATATCACGTGTGGGTTGTTTTTTTGGGGGAAAACAACAACATATCTGCTATTTCTTGCACCCCATGAAAAATTCATATACATTAAACCCCATTCAAGAACACAATGCATAAGGGAACTGACCAATGAAGTGATCTGTTTCAAAAAGATAAGTGTATATATAGTCACAAAAACAATTTTAAACCGGGGCTCAACTACGATGTTATAGAACTTGGAGACGCCTCGCATATGCTACCTCGGTGGCCTCATTGGATGTCAATCCCGATTGGCTGCTGCTTTTCATTATCTGCGGATCCCCTTATTGCAGGGGAAACGACCAGGAGTAAAACCCAGGAAAACATATCCCCCGGATAATACTATCGAACAAAAGGAAAGTGGGCACAAGGTATACACAACCCTTCAGTGTCACCCTGCAATCAATTGTGGTAGACCCTCAAACCAATTGAGTGATCAAATACAATCCTAACTAAAAATGTGTGCAGGGAACTGGTCAGAATAAAAAAAACAAAAATCCAGACCCAGGCACATGGTTAAAAACAAAATCATCTGGTAGGCCTTCCATGATTATTGGTCAGAACATGATTAGTCAATTGGTCAGTTCCTTATACAGAATGTTCTGGAAAGGTATATAATGTATATGAATTTTTCATGGGCTGCAGGAAAAAGAGGATTTGTTGTTGTTTTTCCATATTTGAGTGGAGGGTTCCCTATTTTTCCCTTATGTCCCTCTAAGCTCTTTTTAGTGATTATATATTGGGTGTTTTTGCACAAAATACATTGTATAAAATAAATATTTCACAGGCAAAGCATGCTGTTTCACAGACACCAGTAAACTATTTATTTTATCCAGTGGGAAACTTGATTCAGTCTAATTTCCACCTAAGTAGTAGAGAAGCATGAGATTGTATCTAGATCATGACAGCCCTAAAGCACTCCATAAAGCTTCACTATTGCCCCTCGTTAAATGTGCAACTTCTTCATGAAATCTTAGCAGAATCTGAGCATTCTAATTGCAATCAGAGTCAAGTGTTGGCTGACATTGCAGGAGCAGCTTGAAAAACCGGAACTATTGCCTTCTTTTCAATTAGTAGTCCATTCATTAAAGCTGAACATTGAAATTGCACTCAGGACTGTTTGTTGGCTCTACCTTGCCGGCCACAGTTTCTCACAGAGTTTCACTCTGCAGAATTCTGCAGAGTTTTATGAAAACTCTGCAAGATTCCAGAGAGTTCCGATAACAGGCGGAAATTGTCACATTGCGCTGCTCGTGCTGATTTTTAGCTCTGGCAGCTTTTTCTGCGCTGAAAAATCAGTGCACAACGCAGCACTAGAGGGCACTGCTGCTCAAGTTGATTTTGCTGCCGCTTGAGTAGATTTTCTACTTGAGTGGCAACTTTCTCACCGTGTGCAGTTGTGACTGGCTGCGACCATTTGCAGTGAGAAAATCTGGCCTAGTGCCCTCCTAGCACCTGAAAATCATGCTAGGGGATGACAATTCGTGCTCGAGCTTGTCAACTTAACTTAACATTGGTGATCCGTGCATGAGAAAAAACTCTGCCACACGGCTGTTGGCAGAATTCAGCCGGAATTCTGCATTACAAGCATAACATGGAGTGGCCATAATTCTGCAGAATTTATCCCCTACCCCTACTTTTTAACAAAGCAAATCATATTTCTCTAAAAGCCTGTATTCCAACTACATATAACTTCTCTTCTTTTACTACAGAAAATCAAATGGTATACTGACTGTTTCCAAATAAAATCATTTTTATGATGTTTGGACTGAAATAAATATGTACTATATAAAAAACATAACAGCCAAAATATACTGTGTTTCTATATTGACACCTCAGGACCTTAGTGACATTTACAAAGACCTTGGCCTCCTATCCTATGGGATATAATGTCACCAGACAGCTCTCAATGGCAATATTTGACCATATCATTTGGGCATGCATTCTATATGCCTACACACACGAACATGCATACACATATATGTGCATGCATAAAGGTGTGTGTGTGTGTGTATATGTATTTGACACAGTGGTAACCGAAACTCTGTAGTTGTGGTTCAGATCTGCTTTCCCATGAAAAGGCATATTTTTGATTTGCCTATAACTCTGGTCCCCAACCAACAGATCTACAACAAATTTAGCACTTGTTTAGCATAATCCGCTAAGGTCCAGCATGCTATTTTGTGCAGGAGTAAAAAAGTTAAAAGGAGGGGTTAAAAAAAGTCACGTTTTTCCATTTTAGCTCACAAAGGAACTTTTGCTTGCACCTACAGCCCAGATGGATTTACATCAAACTTGGCATCAAAATACAACTTTACTCAGGAAACATTCTTCTTTTTTTTCGGTGGTTTGGTGTAAATCCTTTCAGTGGTATAGTGTTTGACATAGTAGCATCTAAAAAAAGGTCCCATTTGAGCATGAAAGGTTAACAATTTTGTATATCTTGTGAGTTGAAAACCCATTTGTTCATTAGCTAAAAACTTTGCATTGTTTGACAAATATGCATGAAAGTTATCAGACACTCAGTTTGCCGAGTTTACTCTGTAAATTTTCAAATTCATGCAGACCCATCAAGTGAGGTAGTAAAACGAAGGGGCAAATAAGTATTAATTTGCTAATAAGGTTGCCATTGTGTAATGAAACTACAAAAAAATTGGCAGGCGCTTGAAACAATAAGTTTTCTATGGAATGCCACATTTTGTGCCAATTGATCAATGGTGGAGGGCACAGCTGCAGGGTGGTTAATAAAATATTCATTTGGTTATAGCTTAAGTGTTGTCTGACGAAACTATGTCAAATGTGGCAGGCAGTTAGCAAGTAATGCCTTGTTCAGGTATTTCAAGTTTCGTGAAGATCCAATGAGGGGGCAAAGTTAAATGTGAGGGTCCAAAAAGTTTTTTTTAATTTACTAATAACTTTGGCACTGTTCGGTGCATCCGCACAACATTCCGCAGAGACTTAAAGTATGAGTTAGGTCTTGGCTGGGGGAATCGCTCTGTCACAAATGTGACAAATATCCTGTCCGTTGTTTTACATTCCGATTATCTCCTATGGGGTTTGTAATACAGCCGACGGGATGAGGCATCATGTTTGTGACAGAGTATTCTCTCAAGTCCTAAACCAGGCCCTTATTTTGGTTAGCCTTGGTTTGGTATTTTCAGGTTTGTGCAGATCCATCAGTGGGGCACCAGGTAAAAAGGGTTGGACAAAACATGTTCTTTGTGAAACAACATTGGCACTGTGTGACGGATCTTCTTAAAAATTTGGTAAAAGCTTAGAAGGATTGGTTTTCTATTGATATGTCAGGTTTTGTGCCAGTTCACCAAGGGAGTCTTAATTATAGAGTGAGGGCTGTAAAAGTTTAAGTTGGTTATAATTTAGGAATATTCGATGAATCAGCAGCGATAGAGAAAAGGGCAACCAAAGATGTTGGTAGCAACCTGGGTAACTTTGTACATATGAAAAAGCAGTTGGCTATGGTCAATTCTTTTCCAGAAGAGATTCCTAATGCATTATGAGCACAAAAAAAATCCTGACACAAACAATGTAATTTTGCAACTACCAGAGGCCAGCTTACAGAAACTTACTGCTAATGCAACAGATGAGGAGAATTCACATCATAATCAAATATATGTGCACAGAGTTACAAGTTATCACACAGTGAAAGTGGGTAAAATTGATTATGTGTGTATAATGGTGGACGACCAAGGTCATAGGAAACAGACCGAGCATACAATTCTGTGATTACACTGCGATGTCTACAATTAATGAGTCCAGACCCAGTCTGTAAGTTATAATGTTTGCAACGTTTCCACCCCATAAATTATTTTCAAGGTCATCATCGGAACCAAGTAAAGTAATGGACCCCCAAAAATAATACATATAAGTGAATCCCAGCCAATCTAGGACCAAAATGTAGACTAGTGAAAACATTTTTTAAAGAAGTTACGGACTGACTTGAGAGCTAATAAAACTAGTGTGCCCAAGGTGAGTATTGTGGTAGAAACCTGAAACTGAGCAAAAATGGAAAGAAGTGTTCACTACTAAAATATTTGGGTCCCATAATGAAAATGGCACTATAGCACAGAAAATAGGAGACGTTCAAGCCTATAACTGGCGAATATCAGGGCCTTTTCAGTTTTTCAATTACTGAGGTATAACTGACCTTGACTGTTTTTAGTGAAAACACACACACACACAGTCACACGCACACATACACCAACACACACTTGGCTGGGTGTTCTATTCATGACTGGGCCTTGGAAACTTAGCAGTGCCAACTCTAGGAATGCCAAAGAGTGGAATCAACAGAAAATGTGTTTGTGTTTAGCTGAAGGTCTGTTTGGTGAGACTGCTCTGGTATTTTATTTGACCCGAGAACAGACAGTAGGTACTGGAATTTTCCTCCTTTCACCATTTTCACTACAGCTTTCTTCAATATGTGGGTGGAATATCAATTCTCATGTTTGTGTTTTCCTCTAGCTTCCCCTAACAGAGTACCTTTAGCTCCACCCCCTCTTCCTGCATACATCTTAGGGACAATGGATGTGGCTGCCTTGTCTGGACCCATTATACACATGTGATGGACCTGGCTTAAACCAGCCTTTACATGTGGAACAGAAGCATGACACGAGGTGATCATGAAATGTGAATGCAAACCCTGAAAGGAAGAGCCCCATGCTCCATATTTTGAACATTGTACAGAATGTGGCCAGAATGTGACTAAATACAGTGCCGGGATTTCTCATTGTCCAGAGAGAGGAATCACATACTAGTGTGACTGAGAAGACCATTAATCTCGAGGGCTAGAATATCTAATTGCTAGTGCATCCTCCAAATGAGCACTAAACTTGCGTCTGCAATCCAGCTAGGAATGCTATCCGGAAGCGACCTTGTTGTGGATGGAGGGACTGTAGCGTACCCCTGCAGAAGAAATCTGTCTAGAAAAGTAGCCCAGCAGTCCAGCTCCATGAAAGGAATTTGCTGCAATGACTGGAAATTGCACTGACTTTGGTCCAAGAGAGGGATTTTGGTAAACCCTTTTTGTACCTAACCCCACCAGTGAGCTCATATACTGGCCCCAAGCGGACATCAAGACTCCTTGATGCTCCCTTCTTGGCTGGAGGTGAATCAGTGGGCTACCATGAGAAATTAGCCTGAGCTGAACCCTGCAAACCGGATCACAGTGCAGTGTTAGCAGCCCATGAAATTCTCACGCCTGAGAGGCTTATGTTCCCCCTGTTTGAGTCTCCTAGTGCTGGCGGCACTCACTAGCATTTGAAAAAGTTGACCACAAATGGAGACTCCTCTGATAAGTGTCCTTGTCATCCCCCCATCCACCCCTCCCTAGTGCAAAAATTCGCTACAGTGATCAAACGTTTTCCTGATATACCCTATTTAAGAAACATGCACTATAATTTTTTCATGGTTGTGACCTGGGGCTACTAGGGTAGGGGCACTGGTTTACATCTCTATTCCCTTTCAAACTCTTGGGTTGTGGCCCTTTGTCATGTGCCTAAGACAATAAACATTAGGTTACCGTTTTTTGGTCCTCTCTGGGTGGGAGCTTTGGTTGGGCACGAGGAAGCTCCAGCGGCATAGGATCAATGAGTTACCCCTCAGAATAGAGCCGCGTGCTGAGGCAGCCTACCTGTGGCCGACTAACTCGTGCTTGCAGTGTCACCCTAGTTCACAGAACATTACATTGTGTAAACCATGCGATACATGCACTGAGCAGGGCAGGGCCCATTATGTACACCCTAGGACAAGCATTCCTCGTAGGTTGCAATATTTACCTTGTGTAGCCTGGTTGAAGGGCGGTGTAGAGATACACTGTGGGTATTGTTCCACAGTGCCTACTGTATTATTTAATGTGTAGTGTTTAATTGCATGTGTAGCTCAAAGGTGTACCAGCTGGACATTGATTTATTTATCGCCAATATGTTGCGTTTCTGAGTTCTGAGTTTCAAACCCCCACATCACCTTCCTGAGTAAGCCTGGGCTACTCTGCTTCACCACCTTGAGTAAACTGCTGAAAAGGTTTACACGGTGCCCAGTTGGGCTCAATAGTAAAATGTCCCTTGGACAGCACAGGTAAAATATGTTTTATGCAATGTAATAATTATCAAAGGGCCATATTTTTAATGTAATGTAAAAATTATCAAGATAGTTTGACAACTTTAGCCAAGAAAGCCATGGACCTGATTCACAAAACAATTTTTAACCATAAACCTTTCTTGACAGCAGAAAATGGCTTCATTTAGGCGTGTCACATACCCAGGAAAGGATAACAGGCAGGGGAAGATGCTCTTACTACTACGTACTT
The DNA here is from genome assembly GCF_031143425.1 of Pleurodeles waltl. Lineage (NCBI taxonomy): Eukaryota > Metazoa > Chordata > Amphibia > Caudata > Salamandridae > Pleurodeles > Pleurodeles waltl. The sequence goes on from NC_090445.1 coordinate 340,076,274, forward strand.
TTACGTCACACCGTGTAAACTTACACAGAGGTATGACCCATGCATGGGGTCGGGGTTGGCAGATCAAGGCCTGGTTTGCGTCGAGGCGCTGTGAATGCCCACAGTCTCTTGAGTTTGTGAAGATTCACAATCAAACCAGATTAAAACTGACAGAGATGTGTTTCAGCCAACGGTCAGAATAAATATAAGCATAAAACATCAAAGAAAATAGAAATCAAATAAAACACATTTGAAATATGTTTATTTTTTAAACTGATTATTAAAGCAAATGGAGAGATGCTGCAATGATTCTAGAACGACATAACGTTGACAAATGGCCAGCATTTGTTTCGGAGAAAGATGGCAACTCTAGTGTCCGCACTTATGTATTTTTAGATAGATTAAGCACTGGCTCTGAGGAAGCATGACTCCAAATGAGCTCTGGTCTGGCTGTAGCTGTAGGCTAGATTCGTAAGCTGATGATGGCTGACAGCCCCAGAAAGACGAGTGACACTTATTGTGTGTGCTGGGACAGTAGCTTACCAGTCAGTGTTTCTTCTGGATCCACTATATGTTTGTGGTGACATTAGCTCGGAGAAAGAGGTGTTTGGTGTCAGCCTCCAAAGCCTCTCAACCTTTCCCCTCCACTTCCTGCTAGCAACCAATGAAATCTGACAGTGGTATGCAGAAGGATTGAGGAAGGCCATGTTGCACACCTAAATATTATAGTAGCAGTGTTTCTTCTACAGCACTACTTTCTAGGTATTAGCTGTAAGTGATTCAGAGACAAGGTAATCTATATGTGTCTTGCGGTGCGGGCCTATTTTTTTTTTTTTTCAAAGCATTTAAAGATGAAGTCCTTGGAGGACTCGTGGCTTGTGTTGGCTTTAATTGCTTTTGCCTCAGGAGCTATACAAGCGTCTCCCAGGCTTGTTCCACACTAAGCTGGCTTTTTGTTAATGATTATTCCAAATTTCTTTCCATCCTCCCGGGCATTTTAGCCATTTTCCGGGTAAATGCCTTTTCTTATTACATGGTTTTATTTTCAGTAAAGACGTGTTAGCTATTGGACCTTGGCCGTGTTTTCTGGATTGGCACTACCATTGACGCTTGCCTCCTAGAGTAACTAGAGTAAACCTCAATGGCTCCAAACCGTTGTTATCACAGATCGCAGTAATTCAAGCCAGGAGACAATGCAAAGGTGCAGAGGTCAAAGTTCTCCTGTATGCAGCTGCACTCAGTATATCCTACAGTTTGAGCAGGGGGCTTCTCAGCAGCAGAAGCTGCAAAACCTTTAACATACCGGGGCCACGGGGGTAACGAGCAGTGAGTGTACTCCCCATCAAAGAGCATGTGTGTTTGGCCAGCCGCCTTGGGCCGGCCAAACACACATGCACAGTAGGCTCTCTCCAGCCCAGCAGCACATTTGCTGGGCTAGAGAGAGCTTGCACAGGCTCCCAGTCTGCCTGGGAGCTCCCTGGCTGGGTGCTCCCAGCCAATCCTGATGTTGCTTTAGGCAGCGTCACGATTGGCCGCAGGGCAGGCTGGGAGCCTGTGTCTGCAACCTGGAGAGATGAGGGAAAGAGGAGCGGCGGCAACGGAGGAGGTAAGTTTTTATTCATTTATTTTTACTAAATGTCCCCCCTCCGCTTGCACCCCCCGCGCCACACCCACCCCACCCCTTCAGAGGGCAGCGAGCTGCAACTGAGTTTCAGTAGCCTTCAGGATGCTAAGAAACAATATATATATACCTGTAATCACTGTTTTTTTTCAGTGAAGTATATATATATATATATATATATATATATATATATATATATTTGTTTTTGTTTTTGTTTTTGTTTTTCACTGAAAACACACACACATAAATATATATATATATAGACATACATATTTATTTTCACTGAAAAAAACAGGCTACAGGAATGTTATCATTAGGTTGACGTTTTACCTATACAAAACCATAGAAATTCAGCAATTATAGTTATTCTTATGCTAAGAAGCTATAACTCATTGCCCAAAGTTACTTTCTAGCACAAGTTATACTTTCTTCAGATAAGTATAACAAAGTCCGGTTTCTGACAGCAAGAGCTCTCAAACAGCTCCCACTGTCAGAAAGTGAAGTTTTCATCTGTCTTCCCTGCAAAGAGAGATGAAGACATTTCCCCCACAAGCAGGGGGCTGCTACCAAAAGAAGCTCCCTCCTTTTGGGAGCAATGCAGGCTCCCGTAGGACGTGGGGAGCTGGTTAGGACCGCAGGGCATTGAGGCTCCCCCCCACAGTCCTGTCACTCTCTCTCTCTCTTTTATCACATAAAGGGATGGAAGAGAGAGAGAGATTGTTATTGCGATGGGTCTCTCCATACAAATAGTTCAATGAGTCAGACTAGCAAGATCTTTGATTTGAATGTTATGGTTACGTTTTGATGCAGCCACAGACCAGAGTCACTTCTGCCCTACTTGTAAAGCTCTTGGACTGTCATTCACAAGCTGGAAGGTTTAAATCCTAGTATGCCATGGCAGTGTGGCTCTTTATTTACTAGTGTATTGACTGTTAAACCTTCCTAGTGGTGAACATGCACATTTCTTTGTTATCACGATCTGTGGGTTGCATGTCAGAGGTATGTCTTGACATAGCACAGTCAGGAGTAACATGTGACCTAGTGGTCAAAGTCACAGACCTCAACACTGAGAGTTGAGGGTTCAACTCCAGGTGTATCTGTAACTATTTCCCTCCTTTAATTATTTTTAACTGCAAATGTTTAAGGCTCATACTGAAAGCCGATCTCACTTTTTTTTGATTCACAAATACATTTTTCCAGAAATATCTCATTCTAAGTATATCATCCAGCAAAGCCTGAAAATCTCTATCTCTATCTCTCTCCCTCTTTCTTTCTCTCTTGCTTTAAATCTCTTTCTCCCACTCACACACCCACTCAGATCCTTATGCCCTCCTCATGCACCCACTCGCAGATACACTCAGACCTTCGTGCACCCACTTATAGCCCCACTCAGACCTTCACGCACCCAATCACAGACACACTCAGACACTCACACACCCACTCACAGACTCACTAACTCCCTCATGCACCCACTCACAGAACTGCGCAGAGACTGACGCACCCACTAAGTTACTGATGCATGTACTTTCACACCAAGACACTCTCACAGCCACTTTGATCCCCAGATACACCCTCTCACACCTATTCTCTCAACCAGAGAGACAGGCTGCAGCCAACTCCCACTTCACACGGCCAAAGGGCTGTGTGCAGTGTAGGGTTGGGTGGGTAGGGGGTTGGCTGCAGGGTCTGGCTGCAGGCCAGGCCTTGCGAGCAGCCCCTGCTGCACACAGGCAAAGACCATGTATGGTGCAAGGTTGGGTGCTTATAGGGGGTTGGCCTCAGGCCCTGTGGCTAACCGCTGCTGCGCACGTCCAAAGGCCATGTACGGCAGTGGTTGGATTAAAATATAGTAATAAAAATTACTATGTATTTGGAGAAACATAGAAGTTCACTGAAAAAACGAAAGGTTACAGGGACGTTATAGTTCGGCTCACATTTTAAACATACAAAGCCATAGAAATTCACCTGTTATAGTTAGTTATCTCTAGTAACTACAACTCGTGCCCTAAGGTAACTATAACTTGCACCATTTCCATGTACTGCTATTTACCCTACAAATTACAGCACTCATCATATCTTTGATAACATCACTAAAAAAATCTATTTAATATTTGTAGTAACAATTTTAACGAAAAAAACTGTGCATGGTGAGGGCACAATACTTCTAACTATAACAGATGTATTTCTATGGTTTTGTACGTTTAAAATATGTGCCTAACTATAATTTCCCTGTAACCTTTGATTTTTCCATGAATTTATATATATATATATATATATATATATATATATATATATATATATATATATATATATATATATATATATATATATATATATATATAGCATTATTTAATACTATTTGCACCTCTCCCTCCACTGCTGTCTCTATCTCCTAGACACTACGCAAGAGAGACCAGGGTAAGCTTACAGAGAGCGAACAGGAGAGATGAAGAGTGGGACGGATGGTGAGATATACATAGAGAGGAATAAATAGAGAAAAAGAGGAGGACATCGAAAGCCAGGAAAAAAACATCAATTATAAAGTGTTAGAAAGAGGCAGAGAGGTACGGAGGAAGACAGGGCTATACAGTGTTAGAGGCAAAAGGATAGCTAGAAAGACAGGGATAATGAGTTTTTGAAGCAGAGGGGTACAAAGAGAGACATAGATATAGAATGTTAGAGGCAAAAGTGTACCGAGAGACACAGTGCTATAGAGTGTTGGAGTCAGAAGGCTACGGCGAGAGACAGGGATAAAGAGTGTTAGAGGCAGAGGGGCACGGAGAGAGAAAGGGATGTGAAGTGTTAGAGTTAGGGAGTACTGACAGAGGGGTACAGAGCATTAGGAAGAGGTGCAGAGGTACAGAGAGAAAAGTATTAAGAGTGTTAGGAAGAGAAGAGAGGTACAGAGAGACATCGATATAGAGCGTTATGAAGAGACAGAGAGGTATGGAGAGAAAAGGATATAGAGTGTTAGGGGCATAGGAGCACGGAGAGAGACAGCGAACTAGAGTGTGAGAAGGAAGGGGCAAAGAGATACAGAGAGAGAGAGAGACAGGCATATAGTGTCAGGAAGAGGCAGAGAGGGAAAGGTATACAAAGGCAGAGAGGTATGGACAGAGACATTGACTTACAGTGCTAGAAGCAAAGGGGTATGGAGACAGACAGAGTGTTAGGAAGAGACAGAGAGGTACAGACAGAGAAAATGATATAAAGTGTTAGAAAGAAACAGAGAGATATAGAGGGAGCCAGAGATACAGAATGTGAGGAAAAGGCAGAGAGGTACAGAGAGAGACAAGGATGTAGAATGTTAGGTAGAGGTAGAGCAGTACCGAGAGGGAAAAGGATATAGAGTAGTAGAGGCAGAGAGAGACAGCGATGTGGTATGTTAGAGGCAGAAGGGTATGGAGAGAGGGGTATAGAGTGTCAGGAAGAGGCAGAGCGAGGGTAAAGGATATCTGGAGGCAGAGGGATACGGGAGAGACCAGGATGTGGAGTGTTAAAGGCAGAGGGTACGAGCGCGGAAAGGATACAGTCACAGAGGCAGAGGGGTCTCAGGAGAGAGACAGGTGCTGCGTTAGGAGAGGTAGAGAGAGGCCGGGGTACAGCCAGAGCCGCCGAGACAGCTGGGACACCAGAAAGATAGGCTCTAATATTAAAGATAACCTGCAGCCAGACGTGTCTAATTAATTCCGGATTTCTTTCTATCACTCCTGGAGAACGGGTGGGCAGATCAAAGGCTTTAAAGTCTTCCCAGGGAGCCGAAGTCGGAGGGGGCGGCGGGGAGGAGGGAGGCGGAATGGCAGCAAAGTGGGAAGAAGTGAGGGGAAGGATAAGGAGGGGGCGTGAGGGGAGAGAGGGAAGGAAGAAGGCGAGGCAGAGAGGAGCACGGAGGGAGGGAGATATGGGAGCTGTGAGGAGGAGAAGAGAGACGGTGAGTGCAGGGAGAGGGAAAGAAGAGACATGAAAAAGAGAAGCAGAGAGGAAGAGTGATGGATGGACAGAGACGGACTGGTGCAGAGCAAGAACTGGAGAGGGTGTGAGCAGAGTAAGAGGCCATAATGATGAAGGGAAGAGGAGAAAGGGGAGGCAGAATAGACAAATATGGAGGGGGAGGAAGATCAGGAGAGAAGGGTTGTCAGGTTTTCACCACCAGGGTGTAAAGACTGCCTACAAGTGTCAGTGGTGAGGCTGCCTGTCCTCTACTGAGCAGAGTGATGGACCTCCCAAGTCTCCTTGGATCTCCTTGCTAGCTTGTGCAAGCAGTCAAGGCCTGACCCTGGGGTGTGGGTGTAAAGGCTCAGCCATGAAAAAACAAAAGAACATCCCACACGAAGAAGTATGAATAATTGTAAATCACTTGCACTAACCACTGAAGAAATATTCAAGCAAATACTTTCAGGGATGGGGTCCTGGTTTGTGGGACGCATAATCTTCCCCTTTTCTTTTCTGGTAATGGGCCAGTGCTTTCTTGCGGAGTTGGAGCACTGGGGGGCCTATTCTCAAACTGCATTGCGTAGTACATTAGCAGTGCTATTATACTTGTGCTAACGTACTACAAAGTGCTATTTGTAAACCTACGTGCGGATGTCTATGCCTCCGACTCTGCTGTTTTCTGAACAGACATCCTCCCCCGTCTGTGGAAATGTCCACACACACAGGTGTATGTTTTAGTAGTAAATGTGGGAGTGGCTGGAAAATTGGAAATACTTACTACACAAAGGGAGGGGTTAGGGCAAACCTAAAAGTGCCCAAAAAGTTGTAAATGTGCTCCAGCTCGGAGCTGTAGTATGTCCAGCACCACACATGGCCAACCACCTGCACTGTAACAACTTCCATTAGAAAATAATGAAGGTGTGGCTTTAATATAAAACCCATAGGAACTAATGGCCTGATTGAGAGTTGGCAGGTGCAGTTACTCCATCACAAACTCCACAGATATGCCGTCCGCTGTATCATGAGTCCATTATATCCTATGAACATTGTAATCTGGGGATGGGATATCCATCATGTTTGTGACAGAGTAACCCAACCACCAAACTCTAAATCAGGCCCTAATTGTGATATAAATCACATTGTTTAAGCTATATAAAAGTATAAATAATTGTTTTATTGTTAAATATTGTCTATAACTCTACCATAATTTTTATTTTATTTTTAAGTATATTATTATCCCTTTTTACAATTAAAAATGAATGTAGCATCAACATTAGTAAACTAATTATATTACTCTTAAATTGGTTTATACATTCATTTTATTCATTTCAATACATGGAAAATATATTAATTTACTCTAGGTGCATTTTTTTTCAATTTAAACCTCAGAAAAATTAATTGTATTTTATTTGACTATTTAAAAAATATTTGTATTAAAAGCAAGTTACTAATGCTGTAATCTTTTTTTTTAATTGTTCTGCATTCAAATTCTATAAATACAATTAACATTAATATTTAACATAAAATATGTTTCTATTTTTTTTTTTTAAATGTAGGAAACTTTTAAACTTTTCCATGTACTTTACCATAGGGAGATCTCTGCCCTGGTTGTGTGGTTGTCAACCAAGTATGCAGAAGGTCAAATATGGCCATAAAGTCACTACTAGTAGTAACTTTACAGTCATATTTGATGTTTTGACGGCCTCCACCTCTAATTCAAGGGATGGGGGCATGTAAGTTTACACTTTTGAGTAAATTTACAGTCGTAAAAGATGAATAGCCAAAATTAGCAAGCTTATTCAAAAGTGTAAGGTGCCTATTTACACGTTTAAATTTACGTGTTAGTAAATCTACATGGGGGAGGGATTTAGAATAGAACTCCACAGGAAATAATGTTAACTTAAAATCATTTATTTAACATTTTCAAATATATGTGCATAAATTAAATTGAAGGTACTATTCGTAACTTTTTCACATGTAGGCGGAGGTCTCCAACACTGCAACCGAAATCGCTGTATGGTAAAATATAGGGAAAAGTGTAAAGGTTTATTCAACTTTTAAAACAAAATAGAAAGCACATTTTAATGTTAAATAATTTTAGATCTGTATTTTAACTGTGAGAAATTATATACAAATGATACATTATACATTTTTTAAAGTTTGATGATTTGGAATATATTAAATTAAAATTATTTTTCTAAAGTTTAGATTTTGAAAAATCTTAGTTGAAGGGCAACAAAATATGGGGCGTGTGGCCAAGATGGTGGCTGCATCAGATGCACTGTAGCAAACTCAGACCTGGCCACATGCACAGCCTGAATTCTCCTGGGCCATCCGGCTTGCAGACACCAGGGTTTGCTTGGATCAACCTTCTCTGAAGAGAGCACGGACCATTGGCTCCTCATACTTTGGAGGGTCCGGTGAGTGACCGGAGTAGCAGGCTTGAGGAGGGGCCTTCAACAGCACTGACCCGCTGTAATCCAGCCTGTGCAGGGCAGTGGAGGAGCCTGGTAGGCAGGCGTGTGCTGCCTGATGTGCCCAGCTTGCCATCAGCTCCCTCCATGCTTCTTGGGGCACCCTTCTGAAATGAGAGCCTAGACCTGTCATGCCTGTGGCGGGCAGATGCCCAAACGCCCCCAGATTACAACTCGGCCTAGAGCATCAGCCAAGATCACCTGCATAGCCTGGGGCAGTTGTACTGTTGCTGCCTTACGGCTCTGTGAGTTGAACCAGGAGCCATTATTCTCTCCCCATGAAATCTTCCTGTGCTTGTTGGGCGCTGGAGAAGTTGGGGGACCGGAGAAGCTTGCACAACCTTTGCAAGGAAGCTGGCATTGCCACATCTGATTGTACCATGATGGTGAAAACCAGGGCTGTCAAGAACCTAACTCTGGGCCCCAACTGTACCTATGCCTTGAGCCACCTAGAAGCAACACTCAACAGCCAATCTGCCAAGTTTGAAAAAGTACAACAGGAGATTCTGGACACTAAGCATATGCTGGAGGCCAAAATTGATGCTCCCTTTGGATGTGAACTTCCTGAGGGCAGACTACCGAAAGCAAGCTGAACATGTGGATGACGCAGAGTCAGCCCTAACCTCGATGATACCTACTGTACATGATCTTCAAACGCAACTGATGACCAGGAGATAGGAGGTGGTCTCACTTCCCCACAGGGCAGAGGATGCTGAAAGGCGCTCGAGGTGCAAAAGCATCCATCTTCTGGGCTTCCCTGAATTCTCACAGGACCCCAGCATGGAGCTCTTCCTCGAAGACTGGCTAATGAGCGTGTACAGAGTACCCAAATTCTTCTTAGTCGAACAAGCACACCGCATACCTGCCAGACCAGCTCCTCTGGCATCTCCACCATGCCCAGTCATTGCCTGTCTCCTTAATTACCGCAATTGAGACCTGGTGCTGCAACTGTTCTGAACCAAGGGCCCCTGATGCTATGAGAATACTGTGACCACAACCTACCTCAATTTCACAGCGAACGTACAGAATCTCCGTAACACCTATGCAAGAGTCAAACAATGACTTCAGGAGCTGCAATACAAGTATCCCTTCTTAAACACCGCTAAGCTTAAAGTGATTGATGACAAGACTTCACACATCTTCTCACCTCCTGAGAATGTGTAGACCTCATTGTATGCTGACGGGATGTCACAAAGTCCTACAGATGACCAGGGGTCTGGTGACTGACTGATACCGCGATCTAGGACACAGAAGGAATGTCAGAAACTGCCCTACTCAGGACCAGGCTGCAGTTGGGGCATGTGGGTGCTCCTTGGTGCAACACTCAGGGGGTACTGGTACACTGGGCTAACATGTCAGACCTACCATACCACACCAACATATTCAATGGGTATACCTGCATGTAGCCTCTCCCCGTGATATGGCCACCTCTGCAAAATGTCACTGCATCCAAGCCTATCTCATGCACCGCCACACACACATTTCACTGCTACAAGAGACACACCAAACATTGACAGAGCTACACAAGGTCCAGGCAAAGTGGAGGGGACAGTTATATGGTGCCTCCTTGTTGGCCTATGACCAGGATGTTTTGATTTGGATTGCCCCCAGAGTACCTTATGTGGTGGACGTTCACAGCTTTGATGTGGAGGGACGATGTGTTAAAACAGAGGGGCACTTTGATGGAGCCCCACTCAACAAGTGGGAGTCTACGCACCCAACATTAACCAATCAGTCTTCCTGGACACTCTTACAACTGCGCTCTTCTGAGACCTGCATTCCCCTGGCCTATGGAGCAGAGATTTTAATGTAATTCCAGATGTGAACCGCAATGGCTCCATTCCATCCCTGAATAACACCACATGTATTCAGACACAAAACTTCCATGACTGGATGAGTCATAGACAACTGCATGATGCATGGTGATTAGGTCACCTGAATGACTGTCAATTCTCATTCTATTCTCCTGTCAAGGACATACTCATCAGACTGGACCTCTTCTTGTGCACTGATCAATTGGGCGCACAGATTGTCCAAATGAACTATCTCGGACCACTGTTCTTTACAACTAATCCTGCAGTGGGGCAGGCCATGCCCCAGAATGCCAACCTGGAGACTGGAGACTGGAGACTGAGGCGCTCTTAAATCCCCATTCAGGGACGACCTGTCGACACATATCACCCAATACTTTGATCTCAATAGGGTACCAGCCTGACAAGGGCACTGGAATGGGATGCACCCAAGTTGGAGATGCACGGTCATTCAATGGGCGCCTCATGGGGGGGTCCACCAAGTCCTGCAGGGGAAGCTGCTGGCTCTCTAACCGGAAATGCACCTCCTTGAGGCAGAAGTAGCTATTCAAACCAGTTGAGCGGCTCAAAGTATTGGAAATGCGTTTTGGGGAGACAGGACTACAAGCGACACGTGGCCCTGCTGCACACCAAGAGGGATCACTTGGGTGGTCTACTAGCATGGCTGGTCAAAGAGGACCAACAGCACTTACTGATAGGGGCCATTAGACTGAAGGATGGCACAATGGTGCCCACACTGGCCACCATTAATGCTGCATTCTGGGACTACTACCGGACTCTATACAGGGTTGAGGGCATGCCGACAGCAGATAAGATCCACGATTTCCTGAGGGACTCCTGCTAACCAAATTGCCCTTTCTTCAACTGGCCAAATTAGACAAACCTCTCCAACTGAAGACATTACAGACAGCCATTGCTCAAATTGCCTGGAACAAGACACTAGGGACGAGCGGGCTGCTGATTGACTACTATGCCTCATTTTCTGTACAGGTCACTTAACACCTACTGGAGGTTTTTAAGGAGGCCAAGATGACAGGCCAGCTCCTCGATTCGCTCTGCGAGGCACTGATTGTTGTCCTCCCCAAAACGGGTTGGGACCCTATACATGCCCATTCCTATCGCCTGCTATCCCTCCTGAACCTAGATTATAAAATAATGGGAAGGCTGCTACTGAACTGTCTGCTCCCTGTAGTCAGTACTTTGGTACATGATGATCAATCAGGGTTCATACCCAGGCGCAGTGGCTTCCTCAATATTCGCTGGCTGTTGCATCTTATTCTTGCCACCCTTGCCGAGGCCCACGGACAGGGAGTGGTGTCCCTAGACATAGAAAAGGTGTTTGCCACCCTTGGGTGGGACTTCTTGCTGTCTTGCTGTTGACTCTTGAGAGCAGAAGTTTTTGAACCAGGATTCCTCAGTTGGATTGGCACATTGTATAGAAGCCCGAATGCATGAGTCTGAAGAGGCCAGCTGATTTCGGACAGTTTCACAATAAAGAGGGGCACCAGGCAGGGCTGCTGCCTATCCCCATTGACTTTCGCTCGGGCAATGGAGCTGCTGGCGTGCCACTTACACCTACAAGTGCAACAATGAGCTATTCAGGAGCAGGATACACCATATTGTCTCGCTCTATGCAGATGACGCCCTTGTTTTCTTATGAGATGCAAGTGCCTCCCTCCCATGTTTCATGCCCTTGCTAGAGGAATTTGGAGCTGTGTTGGAACTCAGAGTCAATTGGCCCAAATTGTGCCTGTTTTCTTTGGCCCCATAATTTTGCCTGCCAGGGATACTATGCCAGGGTACCACCTTCAATGGTGCTACAATAAGTTTAGGTACCTGGGCATCCAGACATACCACGCAGGCAAGGCCGTCAAAGAGGGAAATGCGATCCGGAAATCTCTCCCCTACTAGCTATTGCTGCCTCTTTCCCCACTATGCCGAGTGGCAATCTTCAAAATGCTCGTACTACCCTGCTCTATACTTTTTTGCTGCACTTCTGCTTACGCGCCCTAGGCACTTCTTCTGAGAGATGCATGGCCTCCTTTTGGAATCAATATGGGGTGTGGGCAGTAGGTGATTGGCACGTGCCATTCTCCAGTGACCCCAGCTCGAGGTGGGGCTCGGAGCACCTAATTACAAATTGAAATATGCAGAGGTGCAACTTCAATTGCCATTACAATGGATGGGTATGGCTACTTGCCCCAAGAAGGTGACCATCTGTGTGATCCTTGTGGGGACTAGTATTTGCACATAGCTGACTGACCAGGGAATTTGACTACAATAAGAAATAGGGCAGAGGATGGCGGTTTGGCAGTGTTGGCAGAGATACGTACATGATAGGGGTCCCCACATTCTGTATTCCCCACTAATAGTGGCAAGGCACTTGCCTGGTCTCTGGGGGATGGCAGAGAGATTTAATGTGGAACCATAGAGGGAGGCGGGACCAAACACCTGGGACACCTTTTTTACAACAGTGCCCTCATGCTCTTCCAAGACATCATGGACAGTTATGGCATAAGTTCAGGCCACTTCCTGACATACCATGCCATACAACACATGAGCCACACCACCTGGGGTTCTGGTGAAGGAGAACCAACTCCATCACCAATGCTACATACCCTTCTGGTAGGGTGTGACATATGCTGTGCCATTTCCACACTGTACACTGCACTGAACTCCAACCTAGAGGTGGTCACTGAGGGAGCATGGACCAGATGGAACAATGTCCTTCCACAACCACTAAAGTACAAATCATGGTCCTGAGCATCCCAGCATGTGAAGGAGGTGTCCTGTAACCCACAATTCCATTTTACACAGTTCAATTACTTACATCAGGCCTGTCAGTCCCCCAACATATTAAACGCATGTTCCCTGCATTGACCCTTGAATCCCCCAGGTGGAAGCCCCTGGAGCTGGATTTGATTGTATAGTGTGGGACTGCCCAGTGTTACTGATATCCTGGAGCAAGGTCACAGATATTACCACTGAACCCGCAGAACACACACTCACCCCTTGCCTGAATCCTGTCTACTAGGTCTCCACCCTACGGCCAAAGGGGACAAACACCTATAAAGATTCATACATTTTGCTTTTGCCCTCTTCAAGTGACAAATTGCAATCGAAATGTGTATGTGCAGAGACAGATGCTCTCATGCTGTTGCACACGGGGAGGTGATAGGACAGGAGAAGGGCGAAAAATGACACCAGCCCACTCTGAATCTCACTGGTTTCCCACTGCTGAGGTACATCTCCCCTTAGATCGGCGAGCAGGATATGTGGGGCAGGATCAGGATGCCCCCTGGGACACATGGAATGGCTAACACACTGGACGCCCCTGGACTCGGGGTTGATGGTGCCTTGGGTGTGCCTATGGGGAGTCCTCTAGAGGGCGGTTCAATCTCAGGATGTCTGCCCTTGCCCTACCATTGGCCCTCTCTGCACTTCCCTGCAATAAACAGCCAGACCTGTCAGATGGATACCCGTGCTCAACATACACAGCCAAACCTTGATATCCTCAACATTTTCAGCACAGCTGAGAACCCCAAGAGCCTAACATACTTCTGCAACCTCATGAAGGTTGTGACATTTAAAAACTTGGCATACTCCACTGTTCATGTTGTTATTCCTTTGTCCAGAGATTTTCTGATGCCTCTTGTCTACCACTGCTACTATCTCTCAACAATGTCATGCGTTATGTAAAAATCAATAAAACACATATGCAAAAAACTACAACAAAATGTTTTATTATGTGTTGAAAATTCTTAAGTGATGTTTAAAATTAATTTAAAATGACTTTACATTTAAAAAGTTACAATTTGAAAAAAGGATATCAAAATTGATCTATTAAAATATAAATGAATTTCATTTTAGATATTTTTTAACATTAAGTTACATAGGTTTATATTTTTAACTAGTTTAAATATTGTAATTTAATTTAACATTATTTCCCAATGGGTGTTCTTTTAAACCCACATCTCCATCATTTCCAATGGCAGGGTGTTGCAGTACCAGTGGATGGCCATGGGTGGGGTTCGACTTACTCCAACTCTTAGCTGGAGTACATTTACAAATGATTTGGTATTTTTGGCTGCAGTAACTTTAGAAGTGCAGTTTGTTATTAGTAAGAGGCTTACTAGGTGAACATCCCTCCTTAAGGCCCTAATTACTCCCTCCTTTTTCCACCTTTAACCCTTCACTTTTTGTAGGAAGTATTCTCCATTTTCCAGCCACTCCCTTTTGTCCCTCCCAAATTTAAAATTCATGCACATACCTACTGTGAGAAAGTAGCCTCTTTCTAGCCTTGTTACCCCCACTTTTGGCCTGTTTGTGAGTATATGTCAGGGTGTTTTCACTGTCTCACTGGGATCCTGCTAGCCAGGGCCCAGTGCTCATAGTGAAAACCCTATGTTTTCAGTATGTTTGTTATGTGTCACTGGGACCCTGCTAGCCAGGACCCCAGTGCTCATAAGTTGTGACCTATATGTATGTGTTCCCTGTGTGATGCCTAACTGTCTCACTGAGGCTCTGCTAACCAGAACCTCAGTGGTTATGCTATCTTTTTACAAATTGTCACTAACAGGCTAGTGACCAATTTCACCAATTCACATTGGCATACTGGAACACCCTTATAATTCCCTAGTATATGGTACTGAGGTACCCAGGGTATTGGGGTTCCAGGAGATCCCTATGGGCTGCAGCATTTCTTTTGCCACCCATAGGGAGCTCTGACAATTCTTACACAGGCCTGCCACTGCAGCCTGAGTGAAATAACGTCCACGTTATTTCACAGCCATTTACCACTGCACTTAAGTAACTTATAAGTCACCTATATGTCTAACCTTTACCTGGTAAAGGTTGGGTGCTAAGTTACTTAGTGTGTGGGCACCCTGGCACTATCCAAGGTGCCCCCACATTGTTCAGGGCAAATTCCCCGGACTTTGTGAGTGCGGGGACACCATTACACGCGTGCACTATACATATGTCACGACATATGTATAGCGTCACAATGGTAACCCCGAACATGGCCATGTAACATGTCTAAGATCATGGAATTGTCACCCCAATGCCATCCTGGCATTGGGGAGACAATTCCATGATCCCCCGAGTCTCTAGCACACACCCGGGTACTGCCAAACTACCTTTCCCGGGGTTTCACTGCAACTGTTGCTGCTGCCAACCCCTCAGACAGGTTTCTGCCCTCCTGGGGTCCAGCCAGGCTTGGCCCAGGAAGGCAGAACAAAGGACTTCCTCAGAGAGAGGGTGGTACACCCTCTCCCTTTCGAAAAAGGTGTCAGGGCTGGGGAGGAGTAGCCTCCCCCAGCCTCTGGAAATGCTTTGATGGGCACAGATGGTGCCCATGTCTGCATAAGCCAGTCTACACCGGTTCAGGGATCCCCCAGCCCTGCTCTGGCACGAAACTGGACAAAGGAAAGGGGAGTGACCACTCCCCTGACCTGCACCTCCCCTGGGAGGTGCCCAGAGCTCCTCCAGTGTGCTCCAGACCTCTGCCATCTTGGAAACAGAGGTGCTGCTGGCACACTGGACTGCTCTGAGTGGCCAGGGCCAGCAGGTGATGTCAGAGACTCCTTCTGATAGGCTCTTACCTGTGTTGCTAGCCTATCCTCCTTCCTAAGTAGCCAAACCTCCTTTTCTGGCTATTTAGGGTCTCTGCTTTGGGGAATTCTTTAGATAACGAATGCAAGAGCTCATCAGAGTTCCTCTGCATCTCTCTCTTCACCTTCTGCCAAGGAATCGACCGCTGACTGCTCTGGACGCCTGCTAAACCGCAACAAAGTAGCAAAGACGACTACTGCAACCTTGTATCGCTGATCCTGCGGCCTTCTCGACTGTTTTCCTGGTGGTGCATGCTGTGGGGTTAGTCTGCCTCCTCTCTGAACTAGAAGCTCCGAAGAAATCTCCCGTGGGTCGACGGAATCTTCCCCCTGCAACCGCAGGCACCAAAAGACTGCATCACCGGTCCTCTGGGTCCCCCTCTCAGCACGACGAGCGTGATCCCTGGAACTCAGCAACTCTGTCTAAGTGACTCACACAGTCCAGTGACTCTTCAGTCCAAGTTTGGTGGAGGTAAGTCCTTGCCTCCCCACGCTAGACTGCATTGCTGGGTACCGCGTGATTTGCAGCTGCTCCGGCTCCTGTGCACTCTTCCAGGATTTCCTTTGTGCACAGCCAAGCCTGGGTCCCGACACTCTAACCTGCAGTGCACGACCTCCTGAGTTGTCCTCTGGCGTCGTGGGACCTTCCTTAGTGACTTTGGGTGAGCTCTGATTCACTCTTCTTTGTAGTGCCTGTTCCGGTACTTCTGCGGGTGCTGCTTGCTTCTGAGTGGGCTCCTTGTCTTGCTGGGCGCCCACTCTGTCTCCTCACGCAATTAGTGACATCCTGGTCCCTCCTGGGCCACAGCAGCATCTAAAAACCCTAACGCGACCCTTGCAGCTAGCAAGGCTTGTTTGCGGTCTTTCTGCACAGAAACACCTCTGCAAGCTTTTTCACAATGTGGGACATCTACCCTCCAAAGAGGAAGTTCCTAGTCCTCTTCGTTCTTGCAGAATCCACAGCTTCTACCATCCGGTAGCAGCTTCTTTGCACCCTCAGCTGGCATTTCTTGGGCATCTGCCCACTCACGACTTGAGTGTGACTCTTGGACTTGGTCCCCTTGTTCCACAGGTTCTATCGTCTGGAAATCCATCGTTGATGCATTGCTGGTGTTGGTCTTCCTTGCAGAATTCCCCTATCACGACTTCTGTGCTCTCTGGGGAACTTAGGTGCACTTTACACCTACTTTTCAGGGTCTTGGGGTGAGCTATTTTTTTAACCCTCACTGTTTTCTTACAGTCCCAGCGACCCTCTACAAGGTCACATAGGTTTGGGGTCCATTCGTGATTCGCATTCCACTTTTGGAGTATATGGTTTGTGTTGCCCCTAGACCTATGTGCTCTCATTGCAATCTATTGTGACTGTACATTGCTTGCATTGCTTTCTATTGCTATTACTGCATATTTTTGGTATTGTGTACATATCTCTTGTGTATATTTGCTATCATCATACTGAGGGTACTCACTGAGATACTTTTGGCATATTGTCATAAAAATAAAGTACCTTTATTTTTAGTATATCTGTTTATTGTGTTTTCTTATGATATTGTGCATATGACACCAGTGGTATAGTAGGAGCTTCACACGTCTCCTAGTTCAGCCTAAGCTGCTCTGCTAAGCTACCTTTTCTATCAGCCTAAGCTGCTAGACACCTCTTCTACACTAATAAGGGATAACTGGACCTGGTGCAGAGTGTAAGTACCCCTTGGTACCACTACAAACCAGGCCAGCCTCCTACATTGGTTGTGCAGTGGTGGGATAAGTACTTGCAACTACTTACCACTTTGTCATTTTGTACTTTTCATAAGAGAAAAATATACAAAACAAGTTCAGTGTATGTACACCTAACCAAAAAGTTTTGCTTTTCTCCTCTTACTCTATTGCTAAGTGCTGAAAAGTACCTCTAAAAACTTTCAAAAAGTTCTTAAAAGTTGAAAAAGTTATTTTTTTTCTGTTTCCTTAAAAAGTTCTGAAACTTTTTCTTTCTTTTTCTGTCCCTTAAACATTTTTCTATCATGTCTGGTACTGGTCAAACTCTGGATCTGACCAGCACTGCTTATGACCACCTTAGCTGGAAAGGTGAAAGGACTCTCTGCATTGATAGAGGTTTAGGGGTGGGGAAGAATCCCTCTAGAGAATTGTTGGTTAATATGCTCATTGAAAATGATAAGGCCATAGCTGGCACATCAGGTGACAGATTAGCTGATGGTTCACACTCTGACTCTAGGGTAGGCCCAGTAAAAGTGTTAGATGGGAACCTTCCCAACCTGCCCCTTAGCAGGCCACCTAGCAGGGCTGGTACTTATGTGAGTTCTCATCACAGTAGGGAGATTACTCCTTTAGGCCAGGTTGTTAGAGTGCCATCTGTTAGGGACAGGTCTCCCACTGTCCATTCACACCATTCTTCTGTGTCTAGGCATGCCCAACCCACCAACCCTTATGACAGAGTGTTAGAAAGGGAACTCAATAGATTGAGAGTGGAAGAGTCCAGGCTGAAGCTGAAAAAGCAGCAGCTGGATCTAGACAAGGAAGCATTTGACTTAGAAAAAGAAAGGCAGAGGTTGGGGTTAGGACCCCATGGTGGGGTAGCAGCAGTATTACAGATAGTAATCCTGTAAAAGAGCATGATTCTAGGAATCTGCACAAGATAGTTCCCCCTTATAAGGAGGGGGATGACATTAACAAGTGGTTTGCTGCACTTGAGAGGGCCTGTGTTGTACAGGGGGTCCCTCAAAGGCAGTGGGCTGCTATCCTATGGCTACCTTTCAGTGGAAAGGGTAGGGATAGGCTCCTTACTGTGAAGGAAAGTGATGCCAATAATTTTACAGTTTTAAAGAATGCACTCCTGGATGGTTATGGCTTAACCACTGAACAATACAGGATTAAGTTCAGAGAAACCAAAAAGGAGTCTTCACAAGACTGGGTAGACTTTGTTGACCATTCAATGAAGGCCTTGGAGGGGTGGTTACATGGCAGTAAAGTTTCTGACTATGAAAGCCTGTATAACTTAATCCTGAGAGAGCATATTCTTAATAATTGTGTGTCTGATTTGTTGCACCAGTATCTAGTGGACTCAGATCTGACCTCTCCCCAAGAATTGGGAAAGAAGGCAGACAAATGGGTCAGAACAAGAGTGAACAGAAAAGTTCATGCAGGTGGTGACAAGGATGGCAAGAAGAAAGATGGTGAGAAATCTCAGGATAAGCATGGGGATAAGGGTAAAACCAAAGATCCTTCTTCAAATCCTAAACACTCTTCAGGGGGTGGGGATAAAACACATTCGTCCTCTTCTTCACAACCTGCACACATTAAAAAGCCTTGGTGCTTTGTGTGTAAAAACAGAGGCCATAGGCCAGGGGATAAGTCCTGTCCAGGTAACCCCCCTGAGCCTACCACCACTAATACATCAAGCTCTAGTGCCCCTAGCAGTAGTGGTACTAGTGGTGGGACTGCTGGCAACAGTCAAGTTAAGGGTGTAGTTGGGTTCACTTATGGGTCCATCATAGAAACTGGGGTAGTCAGCCCCAAGACAGTTTCTGTCACACCTAGTGGCATTGGCCTTGCCACACTGGCTACTTGTCCCCTTACAATGGATACGTACAGGCAGACAGTTTCAATAAATGGTGTTGAGGCCCAGGCCTACAGGGACACAGGTGCCAGTATCACTTTGGTGACTGAAAACCTAGTGGCTCCTGAACAACACATCATTGGACAACAGTATAAGATTATTGATGTCCATAACTCCACTAAGTTTCTTCCCTTAGCTATAGTTCAGCTTAGTTGGGGTGGAGTTACTGGCCCTAAGCAGGTGGTAGTATCACCTAGTTTACCTGTAGATTGTCTCTTAGGTAATGACCTAGAGGCCTCAGGTTGGGCTGATGTAGAGTTTTATACCCATGCAGCCATGCTGGGTATCCCTGAGGAATTGTTCCCTCTCATTTCTACTGAAATGAAAAAGCAAAGGAGAGAAGGCCTGAAAACTCAGGAACCCTCTCCAACAACAGGTAAAAAGGGTATCACAGAATCCCCTAACCACCCTGCCATTCAGGATACCATTCCTGTGGTGGGAGAAACCGCTCCTGGGGTGGCACCTGTTCCAAGGGAATCATCAGCTGGCATAGCTGTACTCCCTGAGGTGGAAGTACCTCTCTGTGGGATAACTAACATTGGTGAGAAAAAGAGCACCATTTTAGTTAACATGGAGCATCCCTTCGACCCTCCCAGAGAAACTTTAGTGCAGAAACCCTGCACTGCCTCACAACACTTAGGACAGCATCCCTGCCCTAGTGTGGAGCTCATAGGACAGCATCCCTGCCCTGCTCCAACTAAAGAGAAACAGCATCCCTGTTCTCTCTTCCAGCCATATGGACAAAGGTTTTGCCCAGCTATGGCTTTACTGAGACAGTATCCCTGTCTGGCATTTTCATCACTACAAATAGGTTCAGTGGACAAATCCCACTGCTCTAAACTAAAACTTACTGATAGAAACTCTGAAAATATATCTTCACATTGTTGCTTAGCTAAAGTACTTCAAACAGGGTGGTTTACATCCCCACAGGGAAGTAACCATATAGTGGATGATAAAGGGAGTAACCAGTCTATTGCAGAGCTACTCTCTACTTATCACCACTTAGACAATAAAGTCTCAACTGGCCAAGGTTAGCCTTGTTGTCCTTCGTTTGAGGGGGGGGGGGGTTTGTGTAAGAAAGTAGCCTCTTTCTAGCCTTGTTACCCCCACTTTTGGCCTGTTTGTGAGTGTATGTCAGGGTGTTTTCACTGTCTCACTGGGATCCTGCTAGCCAGGACCCAGTGCTCATAGTGAAAACCCTATGTTTTCAGTATGTTTGTTATGTGTCACTGGGACCCTGCTAGCCAGGACCCCAGTGCTCATAAGTTGTGACCTATATGTATGTGTTCCCTGTGTGATGCCTAACTGTCTCACTGAGGCTCTGCTAACCAGAACCTCAGTGGTTATGCTATCTCTTTACAAATTGTCACTAACAGGCTAGTGACCAATTTCACCAATTCACATTGGCATACTGGAACACCCTTATAATTCCCTAGTATATGGTACTGAGGTACCCAGGGTATTGGGGTTCCAGGAGATCCCTATGAGCTGCAGCATTTCTTTTGCCACCCATAGGGAGCTCTGACAATTCTTACACAGGCCTGCCACTGCAGCCTGAGTGAAATAACGTCCACGTTATTTCACAGCCATTTACCACTGCACTTAAGTAACTTATAAGTCACCTATATGTCTAACCTTTACCTGGTAAAGGTTGGGTGCTGAGTTAGTTAGTGTGTGGGCACCCTGGCTCTAGCCAAGGTGCCCCCACATTGTTCAGGGCAAATTCCCCAGACTTTGGGAGTGCGGGGACACCATTACACGCGTGCACTATACATATGTCACGACATATGTATAGCGTCACAATGGTAACTCCGAACATGGCCATGTAACATGTCTAAGATCATGGAATTGTCACCCCAATACCATTCTGGCATTGGGGAGACAATTCCATGATCCCCCGAGTCTCTAGCACAGACCCGGGTACTGCCAAACTACCTTTCCTGGGGTTTCATTGCAGCTGCTGCTGCTGCCAACCCCTCAGACAGGTTTCTGCCCTCCTGGGGTCCAGCCAGGCTTGGCCCAGGAAGGCAGAACAAAGGACTTCCTCAGAGAGAGGGTGTTACACCCTCTCCGTTTGGAAAAAGGTGTCAGGGCTTGGGAGGAGTAGCTTCCCCCAGCCTCTGGAAATGCTTTGATGGGCACAGATGGTGCCCATCTCTGCATAAGCCAGTGTACACCGGTTCAGGGATCCCCCAGCCCTGCTCTGGCGCGAAAATGGACAAAGGAAAGGGGAGTGACCACTCCCCTGACCTGCACCTCCCCTGGGAGGTGCCCAGAGCTCCTCCAGTGTGCTCCAGACCTCTGCCATCTTGGAAACAGAGGTGCTGCTGGCACACTGGACTGCTCTGAGTGGCCAGGGCCAGCAGGTGACGTCAGAGACTCCTTCTGAAAGGCTCTTACCTGTGTTGCTAGCCTATCCTCCTTCCTAAGTAGCCAAACCTCCTTTTCTGGCTATTTAGGGCCTCTGCTTTGGGGAATTCTTTAGATAACGAATGCAAGAGCTCATCAGAGTTCCTCTGCATCTCTCTCTTCACCTTCTGCCAAGGAATCGACCGCTGACTGCTCTGGACACCTGCAAAACTGCAACAAAGTAGCAAAGATGACTACTGCAACCTTGTATCGCTGATCCTGCGGCCTTCTCGACTGTTTTCCTGGTGGTGCATGCTGTGAGGGTAGTCTGCCTCCTCTCTGCACTAGAAGCTCCGAAGAAATCTCCCGTGGGTCGACAGAATCTTCCCCCTGCAACCGCAGGCACCAAAAGACTGCCTCACCGGTCCTCTGGGTCCCCTCTCAGCACAATGAGCGTGGTCCCTGGAACTCAGCAACTCTGTCCAAGTGACTCCCACAGTCCAGTGACTATTCAGTCCAAGTTTGGTGGAGGTAAGTCCTTGCCTCCCCACGCTAGACTGCATTGCTGGGTACCGCGTGATTTGCAGCTGCTCCGGCTCCTGTGCACTCTTCCAGGATTTCCTTTGTGCACAGCCAAGCCTGGGTCCCCGACACTCTAACCTGCAGTGCACGTCCTCCGGCGTCGTGGGACCTTCCTTTGTGACTTCGGGTGAGCTCCGGTTCACTCTTCTTCGTAGTGCCTGTTCCAGCACTTCTGCGGGTGCTGCTTGCTTCTGAGTGGGCTCCTGGTCTTGCTGGGCGCCCCCTCTGTCTCCTCACGCAATTGGTGACATCCTGGTCCCTCCTTGGCCACAGCAGCATCCAAAAATCCTAACCGCAACCCTTGCAGCTAGCAAGGCTTGTTTGCGGTCTTTCTGCACGGAAACACCTCTGCAAGCTTCTTCACAACGTGGGACATCTATCCTTCAAAGGGGAAGTTCCTAGTCCTCTTCGTTCTTGCAGAATCTGCAGCTTCTACCATCCGGTGGCAGCTTCTTTGCACCCTCAGCTGGCATTTCTTGGGCATCTGCCCACTCACGACTTGAGTGTGACTCTTGGGACTTGGTCCCCATGTTCCACAGGTTCTCTCGTCTGGAAATCCATTGTTGTTTCATTGCTGGTGTTGGTCTTCCTTGCAGAATTCCCCTATCACAACTTCTGTGCTCTCTGGGGAACTTAGGTGCACTTTACACCTACATTTCAGGGTCTTGGGGTGGGCTATTTTTCTAACCCTCACTGTTTTCTTACAGTCCCAGCGACCCTCTACAAGGTCACATAGGTTTGGGGTCCATTCGTGATTCGCAATCCACTTTTGGAGTATATGGTTTGTGTTGCCCCAAGACCTATGTGCTCTCATTGCAATCTATTGTGACTGTACATTGCTTGCATTGCTTTCTATTGCTATTACTGCATATTTTTGGTATTGTGTACATATATCTTGTGTATATTTGCTATCATCATACTGAGGGTACTCACTGAGATACTTTTGGCATATTGTCATAAAAATAAAGTACCTTTATTTTTAGTATATCTGTGTATTGTGTTTTCTTATGATATTGTGCATATGACACCAGTGGTATAGTAGGAGCTTCACACGTCTCCTAGTTCAGCCTAAGCTGCTCTGCTAAGCTACCTTTTCTATCAGCCTAAGCTGCTAGACACCTCTTCTACACTAATAAGGGATAACTGGACCTGGTGCAGAGTGTAAGTACCCCTTGGTACCACTACAAACCAGGCCAGCATCCTACACTTACATGCAGGATACCCTGCAGTCGAAGTGCAGAACTTCACGCAGAAAAAGATAGGAGAGGTAGGGGTGGGATCTCTGCATGTGGGTTTGTGGATAACATTTTAAAGTCTTTAGTAGTACTTTTGTAATACTACTAAGAGTACTACAAAATGCAGTTTGTGAACAGACCCATAGAAGTAAGGGATCTATTTCCTAGCCCCTAGCGGTGACTTAGCGTAATTTTTTTCACACTAAGGCTGCGCTAACCAGCCCCCACCCTGTGCCATATTTATCAAGTGGCGCAATGCAAGCATTGAGCCACTTTGTAACCCTTTGCACCACATCATACCTGTGCCAGGTGAAATGTATGCAAGGGAGAATTCCCCCACAGGGAGGCCAAAAAAATTGGCACAAGATTTCACTGCGCCATTCTAATGTCGTTTTTAATGCCTACCCAGGGCAGGCGATACAATGACTGTAGGGCATTAGCCTCTGAGCCTCCCTGTGCTTTGCTGGACTAACGCCAACATTTTGGGCACTAGTTCACCAAAATGCCACAATAGCATTAAAAATGTTGATGTTATTGCCCTAACAAGCACCATGGTGGACTGTATTGTAAATACATCGCTACCATGATGGCGTTAGAGGGGGTGCAGGGTGACGCAATTAAACTGGGGCATTGGAGCTGATGCGCCAGTTCCTTGTAAATATACCCCTAAATGTATGTGTTTTAAATAGACGTGTAGATGTACCGTTGCGAACAGGTTCCACTGAATATCTGTAGAGCTTTCCAAGTGCTGAAAGTTGTTTATGTGGAAGTGCACAGTCAGCAACGGGGGACTGGGAAGTAGATTTGAAGGGGTAAGATGGCATTGATGATCCAGTTTGGGACATTTACTCACCTCGCGTCATAGTTTTGAGCTGCTTCTTTTTAAAGTAATGTTTGTTTGGGCTGGTCTTTTGTGCATTCCCCAATCCAAGACATCTCAAAAGGAGGTCTATCGAGATGATCCCTAGAGACCAGGGATCACCAGATGCAACCAAAACAGGGGAACCCACAGGTGGAAACGGAGGGTGGGAGAGCAGCTCTGGGTAGCTGCAGACATTCCTCCCTCTTCCCTACTGACGCTGAATAAAATGTGTGACAGGGAAAGGCGGAGGCGAATATTTAGAAAAAATAGGGATGGGAAGAAGAAAAAGAGTGATGGGTGAAGGGGGCGGAGATATGTGCAAGGAGGAAGGGAAAGCAATCTGCAGTGCTATGGCAGAAAGATGGACCCAGAAAGGGTAGCGAGGGCGACTATGATAGAAAAAAAGAATACAGGCAAAATAAGGAAATTTATCAAATAGTGGCTGCCAAAATGAAGTATGGGAATGTCACTGCCTGCCATGAGGTAGGACTACTGTTAGGGAATAGACAAAGGGCTTCACCAGGCTTAATTCCCTGTCCGATGCCCCCACCCACTCAAGCACCCACCCACCCATGCTGGCAGTAGATAGACTCAGTGTCATCTTAAGAATTTGGTGGGTCTTGGCAAGGCATACTTAGGGGGCCTCTGTCTGGAACAGCTTTGTACTTTATTACACATTTCTTCTAAATCAAGCCCAATGATGTCAAACAAAATAAAATAATAGATTAAAGGTAAATAGATGTGGGGTGGAAAGGAGTTTTAGTTCCTCAGGGGCCCCCATGGAAGGTGGGGGGACCAGGAAATTGCCCACCTTTTACATGCCCTAAAACATCTCTGAGTAGACTGGCGGCTGCTGAAAGTGGGGTGCTGAAAAGACTTTCTGATAAGTCGGCTTTGGGTGGGGCGCTGAGAGCACCTTGAGAGGAGCTCTGAGGAATCTGTTAGGAGAGTCTGCTGAGAGGTCCATGCTGAAGGGCCTGCTGAGGATGGGGTGTTGAAAAGACATGCTGAAGGTCTGCCGAGAGTGCTGTACTGAGAGGAGTTTTGCTGAAGGTGAGACTGCTGAGAGAAGGAGGTTTAGAGGAGCTTCTGAGGTTACTGTGCTGACAGCACAAGCTGAGAGAGGAATGCTGACTGAGGTCAGGCCTAAAGAGTCTACTGAGGGTGGCCCTGAGAGCAGCGTGCTGAGGGGACTCACGAGGGTTCTGTTGGAAGCATCTGATGAGAGGTCCATGCTGATCATGGGATGCTGAGAGGACATGCTGAGGGGTCTGCTGAAAGGGCTTACTGAGAGGAGGTTTTCTGAAGGTGGGTTGCTGAAATCAGCGGGTTGAGGGTGGCTTCTGAGAGTGGGGTGCTAAAAGGAGCTTTGGGGGTCTGCTGTTGGTGGGGTTCTGAGAGGAACTTGCTGAGAAGTCTGCTGTTCCTGGGGTGCTGAGAGGGGCACGCTAATAGTCTGCTCACAGCAGGGTCCCTCTGAAGACTGGGCGTCCCGAGGTCCATCGTCACAAGGGTCACTGTGGGGCATTTACTTAGCCTTCAAATTTCTCATTCTACCCTCTGAGCTCATCGGCTTTGCTGAAGTGGTGCTCTGGCCGCCATGATTAATGAGCCTCCTTCCTCCGCACCCAACGCAGACCCTTCTCGTGACCACGTCCGTGGCAGTAGTGGAGGCAGCCAGTGCTCTGATCCACTTTCAGAATAGTCCTGCGCGCGCCCAGGGCAAGGGATCGAATCCCAGCGTTCGACAGTCTCAGTCTTTCATCCACCTCAGGCGAATGTAATGATTTTTGCGACTGGCTGTCAAACTGCAGAGAGCTGAAACGCCTCGGATGGGAGTATTGTGCGCCTTGTACTACAGAGCGTAGATTGGCTACTGGGACAATCAATGACTGGAGAAAACCACGGGCTCCCTTCACTGTACTGACCCTGCATTCATCTGTTTTTTTTCAGTCATTCCTGTCTCTATCTGTTGTTTTTCTTCTTCCAGTTGTTTCCGTCTTGCAAACAACCATCTGCTCTTCCCTCTCTTATTTCATTCATTCCCTCCTCCTGAAACCTCTTGTTGCCCCCTCTTTTCATGACCCTCATGTACCCCTTACCTCGAATCTCCATCTATTGCTTCAGTTCTACCTTTCTCTCTGTCTCCTACTTTCTCTTATTGTTGCCCCTTTCCACCTGCCTTCCCCCCTTGCCTTCATCTGTCTTTATTCCCTAACCTTCCTCTTTCCTATAAAGTTGTTTCTGGACTTTCTCTGTCCTTTCCCTCCCTTTTCAATATCCGTCACATCTTTGCCTTCTTTCTTTTTCTCTTTCACAAACCCCTCCCCTTCTCTTTTGTGTCCCCCAGCCTTCTCTCCCTCAGATCCAGGGTCCCTCTTGTCTCACTATATATCCTGTAGAAAATACACAAGCCAGAAAAGGCACCAAAATATTGGAACTTCGGAAAGCTCTGAGGGCCTGGGTGAAAGCTCACCAGTTGCTCACAGCAACAGAGGATGAAGATGAGGAGGATGATTTGGAGGGGTGGGAGCAGGGCCTGGATGTAAGCCCTGGTTTTCAGCAGTCAATGGAGGGCGATGACATGTCTCCTGAGTTGGAACTCCCTCCCAGAGCAGAGTGCCTTCGCAAGGTCTGACCCCAGAGGAACTGGCAGACAGAAGACAGAGGGAGAGTTCAGGCTACAGATGGCCAAATTCAAGGTGGAGGAGGCAGCAACCTAGAGCGCTATGAGGGTAAAGAAACTAGCTATAAAAGTAAGGAGAATGACACATGAGATAAGTCTCAAAGAGCTGGACGTCACAGCTAAGCAAGTGGAGTCCATCAGTAATGGTGGCAGCATACCCACAGTGTCCTGGGGGTCAATAAAGTTCACTTAACTAAAGAGATGGTGCCCATCTGTGTGGTAGGGGATGACATAGACAAGTAGTTTTCGGCTTATGAAATGGCATGTAAGATGCACAGGGTCCCAAGAGAGTTTTGGGGGGCATCACTTTGGAAGCTCGCATACAGTGAGGAGGGATAACTTGCTTACACTGGAGGTGGGGGACCAGATGGCATAGATCCCAATGAAAACCATTCTTGTCACCAAGTTTGGACTCACTCCAGAGAAGTATGACATTAGGTTCTGGGATAGCCAAAAGATGCAGATGAAGTCTGTGGATTTTCTTGATTATGTCAGCAAGGCACTGAATGACTGAGTGGGGTGGCAGCAAAGTGGATGATTTTACTGGGTTGTTTAATCTGATACTAAGAGAGCAACTGCTTAGTACATGTTATGTGGAGCTGCACCAGCACCTAGTTGACAGCAAGCTCACTGACTCTAAAGAGCTTACAAAGGAGGCAGATCTCTGGATCAGTACCAGAGTGTCCAAGAAGGCACCTGGGAGTGACCCTAAGAGTGACAAGGAGTGGACCTTAATATTTAATCCAGAACCACCAGTGTGACTCCAAGGGCTACCTGGTTGGCCTTCTGTTCAGAGTCTCAGGGACAGAAAAGGCTCCAGCCATCCTGAGCCAAGCACCTGAACTCTGCTGTGATTCCTACCCCACAAGTGTTGCCACCCAGTCCTACGCCTTTGGAAGTGGGCGTGAAGGTGCTCTGCCAGCCCAGCTGTGATCCCGTGGGCGGAACCAATGTAGCACAATATATCTCCTCGTAGCTCAGCTTCCGAACCACTGTAGCCAGACACATCCCCAATTCCTGACCTCGTCTCGCATTATGCAGTCATCTCAGAACAGCTGCTGTGTGACTCATCCTGATGCAGACCTTCAAATTGCAAGCCCCTCATGGACGGCATCCTCTATGACAACGCAGGACTATGCTTTGCAGCCCTGCAGCTTCGTTGAAACCGCTTTTGGGCAACACATCTTTGATGCAGAACTTTGCATTGCAAGCCCCTCCTCAACGGCCTCCTAGACGACAATGCAGAACTCCACATCGCAGCCCCACAACTTTCTCGGAATCACTGCTGTGCGACACAGCCCCAACACAAGATCTCGCAATGCTCGGCAAAGGTCTAACACAGGAAGTTTTTTTTGTCCCAGTTACATTTTGTTTCATTTTTTTGATGTCGAATTCCCTCTCTGGGTTCAAGTGCTTAGACTTTTCTGCTTCTTTACTCTCCTATAAGTGACATATTTGTGACATTTGTTGGCTAGCCCGGCATCTTCAGGAACACCAGTCTGATAAGACTACCTCAAAGGTTATGGCGTGTCTTCTGGGCCCTACCTGCACAATGCAAAGTACATAACCTAGACTGACCCTCTCTGGGGACAAACATAGGGAAATTTGAAAGGCTAAATTAGTGCAGAAAAACTCACCAAATCACCTATCCAGGAAGTAACTATTGCAGGAACCACCAGAAACCCCAGGAGCAATGGAAAGCTCAGGCTACTGGTACCCTGTTTCAAAAAAATCACTTATGTCAGAGGCTTCTGAGGAAGCCCCCCGCCCCCACACACACAATTTGGAAGGAATCACCAGTATAAATAACACAAGCCCTATCTCTGGCAGCATTAAAGCACTTAAAAGAACACCTCACGAAACTCCTGTGGGAAAGCACACCATAGGATGGCCCAAACAACCTACCTCCCACGTTCTAGCTTCTCTGATGCCCCAGTACTATAGTGTACCAGCTGTAGACGCCCCTCTATTTCTCGACCAGCTAATATCATTTATGGCACACAAGGTACTGACTCACTGCTCCCTCGGGAACTACTTTCACCTATAGTTTTGTGACTGCCTACATTCAGAACTGTTATATTATTTGTACTCTTATTCAGACATTTCAAAGTGATATGGTCCTCGCATCACACTCTATGCATGTTATTTCTCCGTGCATGTTACTTCCAAATGACCACTTGATCCTTATTTTTCCTTGCGGGTGGTTAAGAGGTTTTCTTGGTGAGGCAGCCAGTCCACGCCATCCCTCGCTGGGGCGTTATATTCCCTAGTGAAAACGCCAACACAAATAAATGAAAACAAACGGATCACTGAAGGGTTCCACACATTGGGCCTTAAAGAAGAGATACAATATATTTAGGATGCTTCTAAAATCTGAGTGCCCTTATGAAATTATTGCTGGTTTGAGTACTGCGCCTGAAATCCCCGCTGATTTGAGAAGAGTCGGTGCTGTAAACACGAACAAACGTTTTCTTAATAAACACGGGCGTTACACTCTGTGTGCAGCCATCCCGATAGCGTTTGGATTATCCGAGCTAGAAATAAATGGTTAAAAACTGCAAATTATGCAAAGGATCTTGCAGAACATGGCAAGAGCAGCAAAGATGCGGCCACGGAATCGTGTTTTCCTCTGGCTCAGCTTATAGGAGACGTTATTCGTTTGTTGCTCTGGACTCGTGCCATTGGGAGGGACACTTGTCCATGAGATTTCCTGAGTCTAGAATTCTTTCTTTATTGAAGAACCTCGCTCACTCGCTCTCTTTGTATATCCCTCCTTTTTCCACCTCTCGCTCAATCTTTCCTCTCTCCCTCTGGCAGTCATACATTAATGTACTCCTTCACACTCTTCCTTCTTTGTCTTTCTTTTTCATTCCTATTCTTCAACCCATCTGTTTTTCGTGTCTCCTATTTACCCTTTTCTTTCTTTCTCTCACATCTCCCATACTCTCTTCCCCTTTCATTCTCCCCGCCTGCTCTTGCCATCTCTTTTGTCTGTCTCTATCCTCCACCTGTTTATCTCCTTTCTGTTTTTCCTTTCTCCACTCTTGCTACGTTTCCTCTTCCCTTTTCCTCCCTTCTCCCTCTGAATACCTCGCACCTTTCTCTTTCCTCCAATGAGTTCTCGGTTTCTCTTATCTCCCCCCTTTCTTCTCTTCTCCCTCCTTATGTCTCGGCTCTCTCATTATTTTCTATATAATCCCAACTCCTGTTCCCCTTTTCATATTTTCTATACTTTGTGTTTGCCTGTTTCCTCTCTGCTCTCTAGATCATATACCTTCCTCTTTCATCTCACCTGTCGCTTTCACATCTTCCTTCCACTCTCTATCACTCTCATGCGCTATTAACTCACATTCACACCAGCCAATCAAAAATGTTATAACAACATATAAATATTTAAAGAATTTAAACTGCGGGCCACAGTTTGGGGTCCTGAAGTAGATGGAGTTAATCAGAGCCACCAAAATACTGCATTGACTTGTATAGATCCACCACTAACCTGCCTTACAGTACACTGGTGAAGAACAACTCACATCATGTGCATTGATAAATAAAATCACGGTAATATTTGAAGTGTCATTGGCTGGTATGAGTGTGACATTTAAAAAAACATGTTTTTGTTGTAATGCTTTGTAAATCTGTTTTGTTTATATATAGATGTTGGATTTTTAGCTATACATTATTGTATTATATCAATGGAGTATGGTTATGCCAAACAATAGCGTGTTTCTTAACTGCAATACGCAGCTTCTTTTATTGCTGTTAGCTGTGCTTTCTGCTCCTAAGATTATTTATCCCCGAATAATAGTTATGGAAAGGCGTTTAGTCCTCCGCGGAACCGCTTCTTCTTATTAATAAAAACGAAGGAGTTTGTGATCTGGTCGTTCTACCTGGGAAACACCACCACCTGCCACACATCTTTTGTTTGCCTTTTTCTTTTGTCCTCCATATCTTGATAGACTCTCTGACCCTGTCCCCGGCTCTGTCCCCTCTCTCTGTCTCCAAAAGGCCTCTTAAGAAATGGACGAAGTGGGCATTCGCCCAGGGCCCCCTCTTGTCGGTGGTGCCCTGGTACAATGATCCCTCTGTCTCTTTCTAACCTTTGCCTCCATCGCTGTCTTACTCACTGTCACTCCCTGCACACCCCTGCCTCCATCTATCTCTGCACCGGTCCCTCGCACCACTCTTTACATTTCTACCTCTCCTACTTAATCTCACCCTCCACTTACCCTTTCATAGTTTTATTACCTGACCTCACCCGTCCTTACTTTTCTCTGTTTCACTACTCCCTCCAACTCACCTGCCTTTCTTTCTAATCCCTTCTACTACCCTTACCAAACCCCCACCCCAATCTCTACCTCAGTTCTCTCTCTCTCACCCTGGCTACCACTCTCTGCTGTCCTATATTTGGTTCACTGTCTCACCTTCCCTTTTCCCGTCCAGTTCTGCCTCGCCCTCTATTGGCACCTCACTCTTCTGTTTCCATCCCACATCCCTTTTTTTTCTCCTCTCCTACAACCTCAATTCTCTTCATCTTCCAACAACACATGTTCTCTACTTTGCTCTCACTCCTTTACCTCATCCCTCTCTTCCTTATAGTTATCGCTACCTCATTTCTCTTTTGACTGCACATCTCTCACTACCGCATTTCGGGAAAGATCCGGAACAACGTGTCCACAACCACGCCTGCGTTGCTCACGCAAGCGGAACGATGCTTGCCTGAACAACGCAGGCCGTTTTTCTCTGCCTTAACCACGCATGTGCTGAACAACGCACATGCGTGTCTAAGGCAGAGGAAAAGGAAGATCTATCGGGAGAGGACGCGGTCAGGTAAGTGGGGCAGGGTTGGGGGAAGTTTTTAGGGGCGGGGAGATGAAGTGGTTGAGGTGGTTAGGTTTTTTTTTTGTTTTTTTTTAAGGGGCAGGATTGAGGGGGTTGGTACTATGGTTTTTAGGGCCGGGATGGGGCTCGGGATTATTTTCTTTTTATGGGTGGAGTGGGGGTATCTTTGTATTTAGAGGTGGGGGTTGGGATTTTATGGGTGGGTAGGGGGTAAGGGGAATTCTGTATTTGGGGGTTGGGGTAATTATGTTTTTGGGGGGTGGGGGTGCAGATTTTTAGGGGTGGGGTCGGGGTAATTTTGTATTTAGGGTTAGTGGGGAGTTGGGTTTTTAGGGGCGGTGTTGGGGTAATTTTGTATTTAGGACGGGTGGGGCGGGTTATTAGCTGTGGGGGTGGGAGATTCGGGTAATTTTGTATTGGGGACAGGTTTTTAGGGGTGGGGTTTGGGGTAATTTTGTATTTAGGGCGGGTGGGGAGTTGGGTTTTTATGGGGGGGATGGGGGTTGGGGTAATTCTGTATTCAGGGCAGGTCGGGGGTCGGGTTTTTAGGGGCAAGTGTGGGGGGCTGGGGTAATTTTGATTTCAGGGCAGGTGGGGAGGTCGGGTTTTTAGAGGTGGGGTGGGGTGGATGGGGTAATTTTGTATTTATGGAGGGTGGGTTCTGGGGGTGGGAGGCCAGGTTAATTTTGTATTTAGGGTGGGAGCGGGTTTTCAGGGGTGGGGGTCGGGGTCATTTTGTATTTAGGGCGGGTGGGGGCCAGGTTTTTTGGGGCGTGGAGGCGTTTGGGGTAATTTTGTATTCAGCGCAGGTGGGGGGTCGGGTTTTAGGGGCTGGGTATGTGGGTCGGGGTAATTTTGTTTTAAGGGGCTGGGTAGTTTTATTTTTGGGGAGTGAGGGTCGGTTTTAGGGTTGAGGGTGGGTGGGAGGTTTTGGGGTAGTTTTTAAAGGTGGTGGGGTCGGGGTACTTCTGTTTTTAGGAGCAGGGTGGGTCTTGGGGTAATTTTGTTTTTAGGGGTTGGGCTGTTTTATTTTTGGGGGTGTGGGGGGTTGGTTTTAGGGCTCAGGGTGGGTGTGGGTATCGGGGTAGTTCTTAAGGGTGGGGGGTCGGGGTACTTCTGTTTTTAGGGTGGGGGTGGCATGCGACAACCATTCATGCCGTTTCCACACATGCCTTTACTAGAAAAATCATTGTAAAGGCTTGTGTGGTAAAGGCGTGTGTGGAAACAACGTGGTTGTTGTTCCGACTGCGTTGTTCAGGCATGAATGGTTGCTGCTTGCGTGGTTCCATCATACAACCCCTCATTACTATCTGACCCACATAGCCTTCACTAACTAACCTCTCAATATACCTCACCATTCTTCGGTTACCTCACCTCTCCATATCACCTCTCATCTAACTTGGTATCCTCTATATCAAGTCTCTCACTACCTTACTCTTTTCTCATTAGCTCTCTTTCTCTACCTTTGTTTTTACTCTATCATTACCCCTGTCTCTTTCTTGCACATCACTCTCTATACCTCCTTCTGTGTTTCAGCTCATACGCTTTACCCCTTTCCTCATACATCTCTCCTCATCACCTCTAAATCTACCTTTCTCTACCATGCCTATCTCTCCTTACATAAACTCTTTTCTTTCTGTACCTCACTTGTCTTTCTACCGTTTATCCCTTCTTGCTCTACTTTTCTTTCTGTTCTACAGCTCTCTTAAGCTCATCTTTATTTCTATACCTCACTTCTCATTTTGACCGTCTCTTGACCTCACCACCTCTCTTCCTCCTTTGCATCTCTATATAGATCTCTTTCTACCTTACCTCTCTAACTAACATTATAACAATATTCCTATCTTACCTCTTTCTCTATCGTATTGCTTTGTATCAAGGCCGGCTTTAGTGCTAGTGGCGCCCTGTGCAACAGATTTTTTGGCACTCCCCCTCCCCCATGACCACTTCATCGGATTCACTCACTGCCACCTGACAAATGTGCCCTTTATCTCTCGATAGCCCCTCTCTCACATCCATCCATTTGTTTTAAAGGGCTGGTAAAGGCTGGCTTTACTAATCCACTGGGCTGCCCACATAAAATATAGTTATTTTCTTTGCAGCAGGCATATTAACCATCTGAGCTACTTTATGGCGAGTCAAAGCTGCTGCTAGACAAAACTCCCATCTCTCGCTCTAGCAGGAACATTAATCAAAAGAGGTATCTTGATATTTTAATTATTTCTTGAAGGCTGGACCCACAAGGAACTTTTCAGCAGGTGCTTTTAAATCGCATGTTTCGTAAGTTATTTTTAAACACAGAGCCCCCCTGAGGTCAGCACCCCCCAATCCAGGTCAGGACCCAGTGCGGCTGCACCGCTCGCACCGCCCTAAAGCCGGCCCTGCTTTGTATACTCAACCCTCTCCTCTTCCTATATCCTGTTCCTTAACATGCCTTTTCCCTGTTTCTATCTCTCTACCAACCATACAACCTTCTCGCTCTCTCTCTACTTTCTTTTCTCCATCTCTTCCTCTTTCTACCTCTCTGCATTTTCCGTTCTGCATCCCTCACCTTTCACTCTTTAACTTACGTCCCTCCTTACCTCACATTTCTCGCCACCTTCTCCTTCTGCTGCACTTGTTTTACTATGCTGTTCTTTTTAGCTCTCAGCCCTTCTCCTGTCTTCATCCCTGTCTCATTTCTCTTGCTCAGCAAAGCTGGCGGTCACTGTCTAGCTAGAACATTATACACAGACAGAAGAGGGAAGGCACAGAGCTGAAACAAGGCTGGGCAAGGAATTCAGGGAAACATTTTCCCAGTCACTGGTAAAAATCCTAGGAGCAGAGCTTTGCTTTTTACTTTTGCAGTTCGATGATACTTGTAATGGAAATGTGTTTGTAATTGCACACATTTAGGAATCTAATATGTGTTTTCAATTGCTATATATTTTCTATAATGTTATTCACTTCTTCACTAAACACGCACCAAGTCATGCACCCCATATCATTCTTATAATGGGAGGAGCGTGCTGGCTAGAGACTGAATTTCGTGTACAATATGTGGTGATATAAAAGAAAATGTAGATCCAAGCACACAAAGAGAGGGCTTTAACAATGCTTGTTTAATCTTCCCTCTCTACTTTTTAGCGGACAGGGGCAAGCAGCTTCCCGCTTGCGAAAGATTTTCATATAATTCAAGTTTGTTTGGCATCCTGAAGGCTTGGGCAGCTAAAATGGGTAATACATATAAGTTGTTGAATCAGGGTGTCCCCCAAAATATGTCTTGACCAGGCAGAGCCCCACAAAATCTTCAAGATGACACTAACTTTGTGTGTCTCCCTCTTCCGTGTGTTCGCCTCCTCCCTCTCTTTTTGTCTGCTTCTCATCTCTTTTCTCACTCTGTTTCTATTCCCTCTCCATTCTCTGTGTTTCTCTTCTTTCTCTGTCACTGTGCTCAACACCCCCGATCTGCTCTCTCTCCTTTGCTGCTCCCTCCCCTACCACTTTATCTCTAGCCCTTCCTCTGTCCTCTCCCCCGCCCTCTAGACACCCTCTTAGTGCTCACTTCTCTCGCCACCATTGTCCTCTTTTCCTTTCGCTATCTCTATAGTCTACCTGGCCTCTCCCCTTCCATCTTCGGTCTCCTGTCTGTTCTCTCTCCTCCATCGTTCGCCGTCCTCCCCTACCCTCGTGTTTCCTTTCCCTCCATGTCTATCACCCTTTCCTCCCCGGTTCACTCTCCCACCTCCCTCAGTTGTCTATCTCTGCCTCCCCTTCCTCTTCACTCTTGTCTTGCTGTCAACATCTCCTCCCTCTCTCTTACACTTGTCTCCCTCAATTCTATTCCCCCCACCCCATGTCTCCTCTCTATCTGTCTCTGTCCTGTGTCTAGCCGGTACTCACTCGTGTTCCTGTCTCCAGTCCCTCTTCTCACCCTTGCCTCTCTCCATTCTTCTCAGTTCTCTCTCTCATCCGTCTTCCTCTACCCTCTCCTCCCCATTCCTCGTCTCTATGCCCTGTCTTCTTCCCACCCTTGCCTCCGCTGTTCTTTTTCTCTGTTCTCTCTCTCCTTTCTGTCTTTCTCCGCCCTCACCTCCTCCCTACCGCTCTTGTCTTCCATCCTCTCTCCCTTGTCTCCTCTCTTCTTCTCTGTTCTCTCTCTTCCTCTGGGCTCTTCCTCCTTCCCTTCGCCTTCGTCTTCCTGTCCTCTGTCCTTCTCACACCTGTCTCCCCCTGTTCTTTTTCTCTGTTCTTCTCTCTCCTCCCTGTCTTCCTCTATCCTCTTTCCCTCCCCATTGTTCTTGTCTTCCTCTCTCCTTTCCCTCCTCTCACCCTTGTCTCCCTCTGTTCTCTCTTGTCCTCTGCCCTCTCCCCTCCCTCCTCATCGCTCTTGTTATCCGTCCCCTGTCCCTCTCTCTCACCCGTCCCCCTCTGTTCTTCTCTATTCTCTCTCTTCCTCTGCCCTCCCTCCTCCCTCCTCCCCATCGCTCTTGTCTTCCGCCCTCTCCCCCTCTCTCACCCCGTCTCTCTCGCCCTCCCTCCTCTCGTCACTGCTTGTGATTTATAAATGGATGTCTTTGCAGTCAGGGGTAGGCCTGCCTGACCCGCATACCAATGGATGTGAGGAGCCGCGCCGCGGAGGCCGCTCGCTCACAGCCGAGGCAAGGGGGGCAAATGGGGAGACACAGCTCGGGGAACGGAGGGGGACCGGGAGAAGCGCCGCCAGGGACAGGGACGAGCCGCCGAGGCAGGTGAGAGACGCTGGCGCGGGAGACAGATGGAAGCCCTGACTCAAGGGACAGGTGAAAGACACGGGGCGGGCGGGGGCGTGCGGGCGACAGGCCCAGCTCGAGACACTGCAGCAGGTGGAGGAGGGACGGAGACAAGTGAAAGGAGGTGGGGGGAGATTGAGGGGAACAGAGGTGGGCGAGCCCACAAATTACCAGGGAGAGCCCTGCTAGAGCCGAGCCAAGGACCTGCCTTGGCTCTATGAGCTCGTGCACGAGCTTAGCCAAGAAAGTAGTTGGAATGTAAGGTATGCAACACATCTGATGTAAAAAATGATTAAGTATCTTATAAAATGTAAAGAAGTGTATTCCATCCGAAGCATTTCATTATAGTTCATCTGCGTACACCTCTGCATTGAGAAGTCATTATTAAAAGCCATAGTTTATAAACCTGGGCTTGGAAAGATTCCTGCCCCTCCTCTGACAATGCCATTAGTGAACTAAAAGGCAAGTCAGTTGTCATTTCTAACGTATGGCCTAGACTCATATTATACACAGCGAAACATTCTAATTTTAAATTCATCACGAGACTTTTTGTACAGGGCACAAGCTGAACTCACACACTTTGAAGGTGCTTCCATATGTGGTACCCCCCAAAAAAGGAGACTCAGTTAAATAAAATATTTGCCTTAAAATGTTTTCCCTTGTTCTTTGTGTTGAATATGTCCTTGGACATTATGCTATATGTTTCTAATGGTCCATTTGCCCTTTCTCCTGCACATCTCTAATGTGCCTGTAAGGCTTTCCTCTTTATCTCTGTTATCTGCCTTTAGGCTTTTATAGTGCACATCCCAATATTTTCTCCTGTATAACTCCCAGTTTCCATGGGCTTTGTCTTGTATTTTTAAGTTTGTGTCTGAGAAGAAAAACGGGGTGTTTGCCAGTCCAGTAAGGAATTCTGTATGGTGCAGTTAGTTCTCTATGGTGCAGTTGAGACCTCATGCCTGCCCTCAAAATATATAGAAAAATAGCTTTCAGTACTACACGTCACTCTTTATGTTTTTTTTTAATGTTGTGGTGCATGTTCCATGGTTAATTGGCCTCTTAGTGCTTTCTGTTGTAGAGTATGCGGCTTGCACAGATGGTCATCAATGGGAGCGTCAGTGGTGTTGTTCTTCTAGCCATTGGGTTCCTCTGCAGTTGCCTACTATAGGGAGTGAGCTTGTGACCTGCCAGCTAAACCAGTGTAGGGATGAAGCGTCTTAGAGTTGTCTCCATGGGGGCATCACAGTGGAGCTTGTGGTCCTCTGACCCTTTGCCAAACACATTTCAGCTATGCAGTGTAACCATTATTTGGATGTTGTGGACCTCGTGCTGCAGAGAGGTAACTTCGGTTTCCTTGGTGTTTGCCGTGCACTTGTCTGAATGGTTGGATTGGAGTAGTCAATTTATTTGATATGTGCTTAGCTCTTCTGTCTTGCTCAATACAATCTTTTATTTTCCACAATGTCTTAGTCTGACAGAAGAGGATGTGTGGTAGATGAATGATATCTCTGTTAGTCTCAGCAGGTTTGGTACAGCTTTGGGTTTGTGATGGTCAGGATTGGAGATGGTGATGGTGTTATGTATTTCTGTTGTGTTTGTGGTAACACTTGGAGATTGTTATGAGTGATGGAGTGCATACTAAATAACGTGTCAGGTTGTGCTGTAGTTGGTGAGATGTGTCATGTGGTTTGTTGTTCTTCAGTGTCATGGGTTTGGTGACTTTGGTGTTGTGTTATTGGATGTGATGAGTCTTACTAACTATTTGACATTAGGCCTGGAATTAATTTTAATTATGCTGGAGAAATAAGAGTAATTTTGGTAATTCCAGTTGTTCTTTGATGCGGAATCACTGCTAATAATGCAATTATGCCCACTCTGGTAATTAAGAGTAATGTTGGTGGAACAATCCTACAATGAGAGCACATTTAGTGGGCGAAAGTGGCTGCTCGCGCAGCTGTTTATGCTCCCTTGCAAAGAGTGCTATTTCTTAGAGCAAAATGCATCCTTGTGTGGACCCTTTTTACACTAAGAAAATAGAGCTAAATGCAGAATTCTCTCTCCTTACATACTTCTGCATAATCTTGCAGAATCTTTAGATAATTCTGTGTGATTATGTTTCATGGAATTACGCGAACTATGCCCACCCCTAGCTGACATCTAGTGTGATGTTTGTATAGTGCTGTGCTGTGCAGCGGCTGCTGTTCTGTAATGTTTTGGTTCTTGTACAGTGGGGTGGTGGAGTAATGGTGAGCATGTTGTGGTTGAGAAATTGAGATGAATTATTGTGTGTGGTACGACGTGATGTGTGAAGAGAGAAGTTATGAGTGTGGTGAAGTGTGGGGAGATGTACAACAGTGTGTTTGTGGCTGTTGGTTTGGTAAAGTGAAAGTGGTATTTGAAGTGGGGAAAGGTTGATTGAGAGTCTAAGTGTGGCATCTGCATTCAGTGTGAATTGTGGATGGGAATCATGGAATGTTGGGTAGGTTGGGCAAGGGCTAGAGTGAAGTGGTGAGGATAGGACAATGGTGGTCGGGGTAATGTCAGGAGAGAAAAACAAGGTTGTGAGTGGAGGTGATGGAAGCAGGCCAGAAAAATCAGGGAAGGCTGAGGAAACAAGGAAGGTGGCGAAGAGGATCAGGAGGAGTGGATAGTACAGAGAGACTGAGGAAGGGAAAACGTGGGTGTAGGAATTTGGGAGAAGGCAAATCGGGTGGTTTGAAAGGAACTAATAATGGGAAGAAAAGCACTAAGGGAGATGCAAGAGGGGAGGGGTTGCGTGTGGTAAAACTGGACTGATTGCAGAAGCCCCCTAACTTTTTGCGCCATTTTTCGCTTATGCTGGTGTTTTTCTTATTCCGATGGTGCTCTGGGCACTGCTAAACAGTCCCACGGCCTTTTCACTGATTAAAATGATTATGCAAATTAGGCTAATTATAATTGGCTGTGTCAACCTGCTTTTAAGTTAAAGTTAACACCAAATGCGACTTTGGAATTAAAAGTACTCCCAAAGTCCAAGGCTACCTTATTTCTACATATGAGGCACCCTTAAGGTGTGCTTTAGGTGCCCACAGGGTTGGGTGCAGTGTAACTATAAGCAGGGACCTTATAGAATGTGTTTTATATGCCCTGGTGAGGGAAAACTATCCAAATTCGTTTCCCCCCATTATAGTGAATGGGCTCCATAGGCTAACATGGGGAGACTTTATTTTTAATTAGTATAGTCTCAAAAGGAGCTAGATATTTTAAGGTTGGTATCAAACTTATTGTTATAATAAATCCAACAACTTTTTATTTTTGAATTTAATGTAACTTGCACCTAGAAAGAGTTTTAGAACTCTTCCTAAAAGTAACCAGTTTCAGATCTGTAGTGCCCTTCTCAGATTGGCCAGCCGTGGGTAGCCTAGCCAGGCTGCCTTGATGAGGTATGAAGTGGCCTGGGCTGAACACAAGGCAGGAAGTGACTGGGGGAGGAGAACTGCCTCAACAGATTGTGAAACAGGATGGGGTGACATTTGGTCCTGCAAGTGGACCTCCCCCATTTCCTGCAAAATCAGACAGCCAGGTTCCCCCCTAACTAGATTAGGAGAGGGCTGGAAAGGGGTGTGTTAAGGAAACTTAGCCACCCTAGTGGGTGGGCTCAGCCAGACCTAACCTCTTAGATTGAATTTCTGCCATTTTGGATTTTTGAGGAATCTTGCTTCCTGGGATTGATTTTTGCCACACTTCCCAGGAAGTGGTCATCCAAGAGGGTGGTGGCCTGCCTCCGCTTCCCACAACAGGAGCAAGGATAAATATGACAGAGCTGCTCCCACCTCAGATCCCTACCAGGAACACAACGAGAAGAAGAAGAAGGACAGCACTGCTGGACCCCTGACCTGCACCTGGACACTGCACTCTGAAGGACTGGGCACTTGGGCTTCACCACAAAAAGGACTTTGCCTGTCTGCAACTGGTTCAAGAAGGGACTCCCTGTTTACTACAGGTAGAAAATAGCTAACAAGAATCCCGTGCATCAAAACCTGAAAACTTTGACCAGCTGACCACTGTCCAGTGGTCATTTTTGGATCTGAAACAGGTGCATTCTGGGAGTTGGAGTCCTAACCTCAAGGAGCCACACAGAGCTTCTGGAACCTTGGGGTGAGTTGTGGACTCCTACAGGACCTTCAAAGACGTTCTGGAAGAAGATCCAGAAGTTTGGAGAACATTGGAGAACTTTTGGAAAAAAGCTCCATAAAGGGACCGAACTGACGTTGTGAGTCAAGCCGGCTTACATCGACCACGACCCGGCCTGACTTGCAGGTTCATCCCGCTGAAAAGCTCCGGAGCCCCAGACCTCCAGGATTTCACTGGGGGCTCTTGAAAAGGTAATCTGACGACATCAACTCAAAATCGGCTTGCTGTGAAGGGTCGTCCAACGTCGGAAAGAAAAAGCTCCAAAAAAGTTTCAAAGTCCGAACGTAAAAAGTTGACCAAGGCTTCCTGCACAGCGCCCTAGAGGGCTCCAGGGAGGCCGGAATCTAATTTCAAGTTCAGCCCAGATGAAGATTTCCATCATGAAAAATCATCATTGTCCAAGGGCACAATTCTTCACTAAGGTGTTCTGCAAAGTGTATCCGAAGAGGGCTCCAGTCAGGGCGGATCCGACTTGTGCATTCGTCCTCGTGAAAAAAATCTTCAAGAAAAAGACTAAGTCAGAAGGTAAAACTTTGACCAAGGCCTCCCGTTCACTGTAGCCGAGCAGGACTCCATCACGGTCAGGCTCAAATTTTGACTTGCCCCAGTCGAGTGCGACCAGATGTCCAGATTGGCGCTTTTAGTTTCTATCTACTAAAAACATGTAATCTTTAAAAGTTCATATCTACAGTTCCCTTTATTGGATTTTTGTCAGTTTAGTGCCATTTTAAAGATAAACATATAATCTATTGTTATAAACTGGAGTTGGATTTTTCTGTATTTCATGTTTTACTTATTTACTGTTATTGCTAAGTGTAGGTACTTACCTGCCCTTACCAATAATCCACTTTCCAACATTGGGCATGAGACTGGATGGGGCATTAGGTTTGGGTGAGAAGCATGAAGGTATTGGGTGACTCGATAGCGGGGTGTGTAGTATGAGATGGTGAGGTGCAATGAGTCATGCGATAGGGAGGATGGGGAGAGGAGTGTGAATGGCAGAGTAGAGGGAGCGAAGAGGTAGCGGTGAATGTGAATTCAACAAAGGCATTAGAGGTCAAGGGGTGAGGGTAGGGTGGGTGTGATATAAACATGGTGGAATGGAGAAAGGTCACAGAGAGGAGGGGGAGGTGATGAGGAGATGGATCAGCAGGAAGTGAGAAGGCAAATAGAGATGCAGAGAGTACATAGGAGGAGAGGACAGGGTGGGGTGATGGGAGAAGGTCTGTGAAATGTAGTAGAAAGTGGAGGGGCATGGGGAAAAGTGAGTGGGGGTATAGAGATATAAACAGAGGAAGAAAGGGCATATAGGAAGGGGATGTGGGGATTAGGAAGGTTAGGGGAATTTGTAAGGAAAGTGTGAGAGAGAAAAGTAGAGGAAGCAGTCAGTGTTTTGACAGTGTAGGGAGAGAGAATGTGCATAAAACTGTGGAGGGTAATTGGGATTTGGAAGGTGCTTGGGGCTGGGGCTGAGCTTAGTGAAGAGCAGCAGTAGAGCC
Organism: Pleurodeles waltl; assembly: GCF_031143425.1. Lineage (NCBI taxonomy): Eukaryota > Metazoa > Chordata > Amphibia > Caudata > Salamandridae > Pleurodeles > Pleurodeles waltl. Next base: position 340,118,308 of record NC_090445.1, read on the forward strand.
GGAAGAACACTGGGTGAGTGAAGGATCATTTTGAGGAAAGTGGGTTAGGAAAGTGATTCATATATAAACAGCAGTGGATGTTACATCTGTGCTGAGAATGGAGTTTAGAAGTTACAGAGGCAGGGCACGGGCCAAAGAGAAAGAGGCATTGTTTGCACTGTAATAGCACACACTCTGAGATGCCCACCTAGTGCATGGATGAGCACCCATGCTACTAGGACTTTCCTAATTTATCCATGCTCACGGTCGTCTAGTGGGCTGTTCGATTAACTGCATGGTGTATAGGGCAAGAAAGGCTTCTGTGAGACTACAGACGTCCATCTCTTCTTCTTCATCCTCCTCTAACTTTAAAGGTGGCAAATGTTTTAATACCCTTCATCCTTCTGCTCCTAAACAGTGCTTTAATTACGCTAATGTTCATTTATCTGTGTAAATATCTACTCTTGTAGCTTCCAAATAAGCTTCAAAGTTTTCTTTCCACTGCACCCATTCAAGTGTTGATTTTCATTGGACCATAGAAATGGTATTAGTGCAGTAATGCCTTCCAGTATTGTTTGTCTTTGTTTATATATGGTTTATACTTTCAAGACAACATTTCAGAATTTGGCAGTACAAAAATAGATCATGTTAAACCTCTAATTTCGCTGAATAATATAAAAGGTAACTATACTCCTTTATTTTCAGATAGAACAAATCATATCAGATAACTGTTGAAAGAAATAATAAAAATTGTGAGAGGTGAATATGTAAATGTAGGTCTGAAGATAACAAGGTAAAGAAAAAGAGAAGGGAAGCACCAGCTTTCAGCCCCTTTGACACCAGTTGTAGCTCGATAGAAATGACCAATGTGGGCATTGGTGCAGTATAAAAAAGGAAAAGTGGAAACAATTGTGTTCACATCCAGATCTTTAAGAGGTGCCGAAAACATATTCTACACCAGAAAAGGAAACATTAGCTTGTTGGTGGGGCATTGAATATTTCAGAAAATAGGTATATAGATCCAGATTCATGGTAGGGACTGATCCTTATTGCTGGGACGGGAAGTCTTCTGCATGTCTCTGGAGAGCGTGCTTCCCCTGCCTTATGTTGATCTCCAGGCAAGTCACTTAAAAGTTACAATCATGCATGTCCACTGAGGATCTCACTGTTTACATGGACTGAGACCCTAGAGATTAGCTCTAAGGTTGAGGGGTCATGCATAGTGCACCCCTATTTCACAGAGAGTAGCTACTGCCCTTTCTACCCAGGCTGTGGTAGACTGAAAGTGGTGGCAGAAATAAATCTATAGTCATAGGTACCTGTAACCCTGTACCCTTGGTTGGGCACTAAAAGCCACCCTCCTGATCATGTTTGTGCAGTCTCCCTTGTCTGTGGTCCTGTTGCCTTTCCCTACCTGTGATGTGTGTTTGAGAAACACTAGGTTCCCTAGGGGAAAACAGTGAGATGAGCCATTGTGTTTACCATGAACTGATCTGTTCTGCTGGACATTCTAGCCCCGTGCCCCTCACTATTCCTTGGAGAAGCCTGGTAGGATGGGGGTAGACACTTGCTCTTATTTGTGTTTAGCTGCACTAACTCTGCAAGAAGGGACCCTCCGCTCTTTCTGTGATGGTCAAGGCCTCCTGGTCTGGAGTTAATGAAAAAAATTGTCTCTGGGGAATAGCCAAGGCTGATATCAAGAGCCTGTCCTGAAAGACAGTAACTCATACTTTGCATGCCTTGGACACACAGTGAGCATGACGCACATGTGCCTCATGATAGGAAAGGTACCCAGAATTCAAAAGCAGCAGACTCTCTCATTGAGTCAGCCTATCGATCAGCAGTGATAAAAGTCTGGCCTGAGTGGTCAGTTGTTGTTCAAGACTGGCCTTTTGTTCTAAAAAGCATCTACTGAAGTCAGCTGGGGCCCGTGGTGTAAAGGCAAGGGAAGCTTTATCACCATGTCTGAACTTGAGAGCATTTTCTCTATAATGGGTAAATTCTGCTGTGAAGGAATTTGCTTGATCATTTGCGAGGGCATCCGTTAGCAACCTGAATGCAGAGAACAAGCTGTGGTGTGAGGCTTGTGGAGACTCTGCTTGGAACACAAGGAGATTGCAGACAGCTGCTCAAGATAAGGAAGCTTGCACCACATCAACAGAGACAGAGGGAGATGGTGGAAGCTTGATCCCCGCCCTTGAAGGTGAGATCACCGTGCCCAGACCCCTCCCCTATGTTGTGGGAGCCTGTGTGATACTTACAGTTACAATCTGTAGCTGGCGAAGAGTTTTCTGTGGTACAGCCCCCCACCTTTCTTTTTGTGACATCTGGGAGTACCAAGGTGTACTGGCACTCTGGCCAGCCATTACCTTCCTACAGCTAGCCAGTGGCTACTGGACTAGTGGAACTCCAGTAAACTGTGCCAAGACAGCAGGCACTTGTGATCAGATCCCTATTGCCACTAGAGTGGGGTCCACGCTAAGGACAGGGGGGCACTTCTGTTTTTTGGGCGGTGGGTTGTGGGAGCTCATCTGGAACATTTTTCACATCATGTGCTAAAATTACATCATTGCAATAGAATGATTGGCATCATGGCTCTAGCAAATGAGAGCAGCCCTGTGCAACATGTTCTGTAACAGTCAATGCTAATTGTGTGTCTACATGTTAACTGTGTTTTTATAGTGCTTAGCATCTAGGCACTGTAATGCTGTTTCGGGTCAGAACTCTGGCCCAGAAGGTTGTAGAGTTGTCTGGTTTTCACTGTTTATCCTAGTTGTATGTGTAGTATATTTCTGTCATGTGTATTAACTTACTTTTCTTTTTAAAAAGTGAAGCACTGACTGGACATTGATCTTATTAGTTGATAATATGGTGTGCACTGTACTCTGAGTGTCTAAACCCACTTCACCTCCTTGAGTAAGCATAGGACTGCTCTGTCACGCTACCCGAAATGAGTCAAGTGCTGGAGAAGAGTACTTGGCTATCCAGTTTTATAATGCACAGGTAATGAGACCCCAGGACACCAGCGGGGAACACTCCGGTTGATGCGATTGGAGCGTAGTAACCCCTGAGTGCCCTGGTGTCCAGAAACCGGGTCTAACAATCACCCTTTAGTTGAACTGTTCACAGCAGAGGATTACAGAACAGCAACACATAGTCACAAGATGGCAGTGCAAATTGCAGTTTCACCGTCATGTAGAATATATCCCTGGGGCCAGAAATGTTCTGGCAGACTGTTTATCGCATTTCTCTGTTAATGATGTGGATGATGTATGCACTGATGAAACAGAGTTAGAGTAGTATCAATTTATGAAGTATCTAGTAAATGCATTTCTAAAGGGGAATGGAAGGCGGCAAATGTTGGGAGAGTAGTGATTCAGAAGGTTTTGGAATACACCAGGATATGGTAGCCTAATAAAAAAACATTAGAGAAAGAATTCCAACTGTATTTCAATGTGATGGAGGAATTATCCGAGCAAGATGTGGTGTTGCTGTGGGGTGAACGGTGAGTAATTCCTGAAGGTCCTAGACAAACTATATTAGAGAAGGACACCTGGAAATGGATATTAAGAAAAAGAAAATGAGAAGTGACTTATGGTGGCCCCGTGCGGACAGATACCTAGAGGTTAAAGAGAAGTCATACATTGATTGTGCTATGAGCGATAAATCACCTAATTCTTTCATATTCTAAAATGCTGCTAGCCAGACCAAGACTGGTTTGGTAAAGAGTTCTTTTTAGACATCAAAGAGTCAGAAAATATCTTTAGTATTGATAGTTCAAATGTTGCAGTGGCTACAATCAAAAATTGTAAAATCAGGTGACGTCTAGAATTACATAATTGAAAGACGTTTTTGAAAGAAAGGGTATGCCAAAACCCATTGTGGCCGACATTTAAATACAACTGACATTAGTAGAAATGAGAACATTTTTGTCAGGCTATGGTATTGAACATACACCCATGTCAGTATATTAATAGCAGAGCAATGGAATTGTGGAAAAGTAGATAAGAGTGGTGAAGGAAGGGATCCAACTAGTGATCCAACTACTGTTGGCCAATGTGAAGGATTGTCATGAGACAATGAAAGAATTAATATAGGGCTATCGCACAACTCCCAAAGTGGCTGGTGAAAAATCTCCATTTGAGAAAATGAGGGGTAGAGTCGCTATATAACCTGTAGGTTCTGCAAGATATGTCTTTCTCCACTATGGTGCAAATAGTATCAAATGTATTAGATCCACTGAAAAGTTCTCTTTAAGCTCATGTGAGAGTATAAATTGTTTATGCTTGTAGGGTCACCATCAAATGATGGTTAGAAGTTATGTTTACATTAGGTAATGTTGATTTTTCAACCATTCTTTAACTAAAGGGAATGTGTGGCATTGCTTCTGGAATCTTAGAAAAGAATGTAGATTATTAGAGGAGGAAAGTGAGATTCCAAAAGGAGTCAGTTGTCCTGGCTTATCCCTCCTAAGGTGACGCTTTACTTTACTGAAAATAAATAGCTACTTACATATACCCACAGTGTTTCTGTCTCTGATTGACAAGTGTTAACACAGCACTAGTAGAAAGATGTCAAACTTAGACTTCTCCTTCATTTCAAGAGAATGAACATTTTCTAGAATAAGGGCTTGGTTAAGTCTTATATCCTTTTCAAGATGGTGATTTTGTCCACAGGGTGCCATTTAAGGATGTCAGTCCAAGATGATGTGATGTCAGTTCCTACTAAAACCATTAATAAGGAAGCATTTCCAAGTAAAGAATGTGTTCCCTTACTTTCTGTTAGGTTCTTGTCCCTTTGCTTCTATTTCTGTCTCTGATTTGTTAACTCCTTACAGCTAGACTTGTCTCTTTCCTTTTTCTTGTTCCACAGGAAAAGTTTAATGTTTTGTTGTTCTCTTCTATTTTTATATTTGCCTTCAGTCTAGATTCATAAGATTGCCAAGGAGGTCTTTTCCACTTTGAGAGGTTTTCCTTTTTTTGGGAGCATCTTAAGGGCACCATTCATGTATAGTCTAAAGTGCAAGCTGGTACCATGGCTATTTAAATGAGTCACCCTTTCTTTGGGAAGTCTAGAAAGGGACTCAACAGACCTTCTAAGCATCCAGTCTTTGGCAGGGGAAAGACCTGTTGTTGAAAAGAACGGCAGAGCAATGGAAAGATGGGTATCATGGGAGAGATGTTTATGGAGGTGGGTGTGAAAAGGTGGCATTGAAAGGATGGGGGCTAAGCAGGAGAAGGGAGGAAGTAGGTGAGTGAAACAAAGAGTGAGGTGAAGGTGTGGAAAGGAATGTTGATGGGTAAAGTCCAGAGTAAGGGATTGGGGAGAAATGGAAGTGAGCAGGTAGAAGGTAGAGAAAGGAGGGCGAGGAGATGATAATGTTGCAAGGGTGTAGTCATGTTGTGCAGGTGTGCTTATATGTGTCATCTTTATGATGTATAGTATTGATGGAAATAGTTGTTAGGTCTCTGGCTTAGTTGGTGAGATGGCCTAGGTTCATCTTGTACTTGCATATTTGCAGATACATTTATTTAGAACGAGAGGCAGTGTGAGTTGAAGGATCTGGGTCTTGGGTTTGATGTTATGTTAATTGAACTTATAAAGCGCCTGTCTACCCGAAGGCCTCGCAGCGCTAAAGGACAACAAGAAGAGCTGTAAGGGGGGGATGGCTAGATCTAAAAACAGCCAGGTTTTGAGTGCCTTTCGGAAATTACGTTTGTGGCTAGTTAGACGGATACTGAGGGGAAGGCAATTACACAGTTTAGCCCCCAGGTATGCCATTGTAGCACCGCCCCATCTGGCTTTTTTGATTTTGGGTAGTATAGCCAACACTGATGATGCAGACCTAAGGTCTCAGGCGGGCTTATAAAAGGTAGCCAAGGTCTTTAACACAGGAGGTCCTCTATTATATAATGATCTGTGGATGACGCATAGGGTTTTGAATTTTATACACTGTTCCACTGGGAGCCAGTGAAGAGAGGCAAGGGCCGGATTTGCCGAGGTATGCCTTGGGATGTCTAGTAGGAGGCGTGCTGCAGCATTCTGAACCACCTGTAATTTCCTAGTCACATATTTGGGAGAGCCAAGAAACAGACTATTGCCATAGTGGAGTCATGACATGATAATTACCTGAACAATGAGCCTTTTTGCAAGGGGTGGAAGTATTACAAACACCTTCCTTAAAAGTCTTAATGATCTAAAGCACGCGGCAGAGATTTTCTTGGCATGATGTTCCAATGTACGATGGGGATCTAACCAGATTCCTAAACTTTTAATGTACTTCTTGGGGGGAGGCAAATCCCACAGAGGGCTAAGAAGCAGGGGATTATTACCCGGATCCGGGTGATGGCCTAAAACCATTATTTCTGTTTTGTCCCCATTTAGTTGGAGCATACTATTTGTCATCCATCCTGATATTGCCTGTAGGCATGAGGACAGTGAATATCCCTCTGACCCTCCATTTGTGGAGAATGAGACCACTAACTGGGTATCTTCTGCATAGGAGACAAGTGAAAGTCTAAAGGCTCCACCAGCTCCGCCAGGGGGGCCATATATATATTAAATAGTGTAGGGCTAAGCGAAGAGCCCTGTGGTACCCCACAGCTCCAGTTGAACCTGTCCTCAAGAAACGAGGTAAGCTAACTGGGCCCTGATCCTTCAATTCCAATCTCCTTCATCCTTTGGGCAAGCAAATGATGATCTACTGTATCAAAAGCAGCACTCATGTCGAGAAGTATAGCAGCCGTCATGTGGCCCTGATCCACCCGCTTTCTCGCCTTTTCCATTATGGCTATTAGTGCTGATTTGGTGCTGTGGAGGGGCCTAAACCCCATCTGAGTGGGATGGAGGATATTATTATCTTCCAAAAACATGGATAATTGGGAGTTGATATATTTATCCAGTATTTTAGACATGGCAGGAAGTAATGATATGGGCCTATAGTTTTTGTGCTCCGTGGCATCCAGGTTAGATTTCTTCAGCTATGGCATGTTTCCACTGTCCAGGGACAGTGCCTCTGGACTGTGAGGAGTTCAACAGCTCAGTCAGACAGGAACGATAACAGGAGATGTATGATCAAAAAGTATAAAGCCATGTGTAGCAATGAGGATGTCTCATCTTCTTGACGGTCAGTGTTGATATATGTTATGTATGGGATGTTGACATAAGGCATATGCTCTGAGAATGGGCTGAGGTGGTTTTATTATAGAGATGTTAATATGGTGGATTAAATGGCATGCTATTCTAACCCTTTACAGATGGCATGTGGTACTGTGTTGTGTGTCGACTGGTTTGAAGGAGCTCAATAGGTCTGCTACCAGCTAGGAGAAATATATGCCTCCTAGACATTTCAGCTTGAAGTGTATTTTTATGACTAGGATGTCATGGTTAGATGTGCAGACTGGTTAGTTGAAAAGTGTCTCTAGGGTGAACTCTGGGCCTTTTTGTGATGCAAAGTGCATTGATACTTTATTTCAATGGTAACCAGGGTAGAGTATGCAGAGTCTAGGACTGCTATGTAGTAGGACCTTAGCAACTGCATTAGTAGAAGCTTAGCAGCTTCATTTTGGGCCTTTGCAGTCTTCTTTCGAGAAAGGCAGGGATGCAAAGAAAAAGGAGATTTGTGTGTCCAAAGCTTGAGCGGACTAACACAATCATGGCCTGTAACTTCAAAAGGTAAGCTAGAAATGGGAGTAAATGCCACTGTGCAAGAGGTGGGAGAAACTAATGTGGACTACTTTGTTGATGATGTACCTGAGTAAAATCCGTGGTTACCCATACACAAGTGCTTAATTTGTGATGACGGTTTCCGGTGTGGGGCACCGGCACTTATTTTTGAGGGCCGGCACTTATTCTTCTACCTCAAGCATTTCCTGCAAGCAAAAGACACATTGGGAAAGACGGAGGAAGAGAAAAACGAAAAAGCGTCATAAAATAGAAAGCTGCAAGAGTGAGCTGAAGGGGCAGGGAGTGTCAGTAAATGAATTAAAGAGGCCCGAGATGGCTTCAGGATTACGCTGCCTCAGTATTCCGTGCTTGCACATTTAATTGCAGCAGCTGTTAGGTTCAGAGAAGGGCTTTGGGCACCGGCACATTTTATTTACAAATTAAGCACTGCCATATACTGAAAACTCACCGGGATGGTGGTGGTCAAGAGCCCATGCTTTTTGGAGCTCTGGTTATGTCTCCATTCTTGAGAATGTCCTTTTGTCTGGGTTCAGGTTAATGAGGTTTCTAATCATCCAGAGGTTAATCTCTCGGGGGCTGTAGGTTGAGTTTTGCTCTGAAGATGATTCCTCTGTCATATGTAACACTGCAGCAACATATGCCGAAGGAGCGGATAAGAGATTGGTTGTGTGTTGTAAGCAAGGGATAACAGGGGGGAGTGTGGTGCCTCTGCGATTCAGCTTGAAAATAGACTCCTTTTCAAGCACTTGGGTGGCATATCTGCGATGTCAATGCTTGTCGTAAGATATCTTGAGACATACAAGTTAGTCCTGATGGGATGCTTCCTGCTGTTACAATATTTAATTTTATACGTTTCTCACAACCTTGCAGATGTGTTGCTGTGAGCTTTGGTCCCAAAGTACAAAACGCCTTGGGGAACATACCTAAAACATCCTCAAAGTGATCAGCAGCCTCTACACCCCCAATCTCTTGGACTCCAGTGAATCTCCATTTTGGTGTGTAAGACCAACCCATGCAAGTGCTGAAAACACTCCTGCGCTGTTGGGGACCCACTACTGACGGTCTCCTCCTTGTGTAGACACCACCAACTCATCCGAGCCACCAAGAGAACTGCCTTCAAAGACCGAATCAACAACGAAGCACACAGCCACAAGGGGCTCTTCAACATCGTGAAGGAACTCTCCAACCCCAGCTCCAACGCCAACAACATCCCGCCATCTCAAGCCCTCTGTGACTCCCTAGCCTCCTACTTCCACCGCAAGATTGTAGACATCCACGACAGCTTCAGCACTCACACCCCCACCCTGGCAACCACCAACACCACAGACTCACCTACGACCAACCTCCTGCTGTCCTGGACCCCAGCCAACGACAACGACACCATTGAAATCATGAACACCATCCACTCTGGCTTTCCATCTGACCCCTGCCCTCACAACATCCTCAACAAAGCAAGCTCCGTCATCGCACCCCAACTATGAAAGATATTCAACAGCTCCTTCGAGTCCACCACCTTCCCAGAAAGCTGGAAACACGCCGAGATCAACGCCCTCCTCAAAAAACCCAGGGCGGACCCAAAGGACCTCAAGAACTTCCAGCCTATCTCCCTGCTCCCCTTCCCAGCAAAAGTCATCGAGAAGGCTGTCAACAGACAACTAACCTGCTTCCTCGAGGAGAACAGCACCCTGGACTCTTCCCAATCCGGATTCCGCAGCAACCACAGTACCGAAACTGCCCTCATCGCCACCACCGACGGCATCAGAACCATACTGGCCAACGGCGAAACCGCTGCCCTCGTCCTCCTGGACCTCTCGGCCGCGTTCACCACCGTCTGCCACCACACCCAACGCACACACCTCAGCAATGCAGGAATCCACGACAGAGCCCTGGACTGGGTCACCTCCTTTCTCACCGGCAGAACCCAGAGAGTCCGCCTCCCCCCATTCAGCTCTGAAGCCACCAAAATCATCTGCGATGTACCCCAGGGTTCATCCCTCAGCCCGACCCTCTTCAACGTCTACATGGCCCCGCTCGCTAACATCGCCTGATCCCACAACCTCAACATCATGTCATAATCCGAAAACACCCAGCTGATCCTCTCCCTCACCAAGGACCCTGCCAAGACCAACCTCCACGAAGGAATGAAGGCCATCGCCGAATGGATGAAGAACAGCTGCCTCAAACCCAATTCTGACAAGACGGAAGTCCTCATCTTCGACTTCACCCCCTCCGCATGGAATGACTCATGATGGCCTGCTACTCCGACTCCCACCGACCACGCATGCAGCCTAGGATTCATCTTGGACTCCTCATTATCCATGACCCAGCAAGTCAACACCATCTCCTCCTCCTGCTTCAACACCCTCTGCATGCTCCGAAAGATCTACAAATGGATCCCCACCAAAACCAGAAGAACAGTCACCCAAGCCCTTGTAAGCAGCACACTGGACTATGGCAATGCCCTCTACACAGGAACCACGGGCAAACTCCAGAAGAGGCTGCAACACATCCAGAACGCCTCCGCACACCTCATCCTGGACATCCCCCGCCACTGCCACATCACAGGCCATCTGAGAGACTTGCACTGGCTCCCAGTCAATAAGAGAATCACCCTCAAAATCCTCACCCACGCTCAGAAATCACTGCATAACACCGGACCAGAATACCTCAACAGACGGCTCTCCTTCTGCACCCTGACCCGGCAACTCCGCTCCGCTCCGCCGACCTCGCCCTCACAACCGTCCCACACATTCGCAGAACTACCACCAGCTGCAGATCATTCTCGCCACCAAGACATGGAATGCTCTTCCACCCACCTGTGTCAGACCAAAGACCTCCTTACCTTCAGGAGACTTCTCAAGACCTGGGAGTTCGAGCATTAGCAGCACTTCCCCTCCCCTCGCCTTCCCCCTGCCTTGAGACCCTCACGAGTAAGTAGTGCACTTTTCAAATTCCTGATTGATTGATTGATTGTAGATACCTGTCTCACTGGAGGGGATGTCTGAGGGCCCAAAGTTAAGTCCCACTCTCGATTCATACTCGTATCTGATAGATGCTGAGGGGCTCATTCTACCCTCTCAGTGGCAACTGTGCATCTGGTAACTACTGCTTGTGTTTATGATTTGACTGTCTAAAATACATACATTGAAGTGGGAATTTCTTCGAGTTAGTGCGTGAGCTGCAGACAACACCGCTTTGAGGCAGGGAGAGGCAATCACTGTTCACTGTTTACGAGCTGTAGCTTATGCACTAACTCAGAAGAATTGGGTGTGCTCTAGACTGCGCAGACACATGGAATCTGGCTTTTAGCTCTGTGCTGAGTGACCGCACCAGTTAATGAACTGGTGGACTCTGAATATTTTTAATGCGCCTGCACCGTTTGACCTCTAGGCCGTTTAGTGATACGGCCTAGAGGTCAAACGGTGCAGGCGCATTAAAAATATTCAGAGTCCGGCATACTCAGATGATAACCCCTAGGTGGACCTGGTAAAAACCATAGGGGTAAAAAAAAACACCAGTACCACTACTTCTGCCCCAGGACTTCGGGAGCAGATAGAGAGAGGCCCCACCCCTATCACGCACCTTTTTCTTGGCCCTCTCAAGCTTAGTATGATTTGCATTCTGTGATCTGGACCTAAGGGGTTTGATTTATAGTTCTTCTCAGAGTTCCAAGGTGCCGGCCTGCTCCTCGCTCAGGGGCACCCAGCCATGTGGACAGGGGACTCTGTCTCTCATTTGCACCTGTCAGGTTTGTTGGCTGTTAGTAGGCAGCGGAAGGAGATTGGGTGAACACGTCCTTTAGTCTCTCGTCTCCGACGAGCACTGGTTGCAGTTCTTTCATGGTGCTCCTGATGGGTGCCGGTGGTGGCTGCTTTCAGATTAACAGGAGTGGTTCTGATGTTTTGTTTAGATTGCATTTTAAAATCTTCTCGCTTGGGATTCACGGCGCACTTGCAGATCCTCTGTCAATTAGCCTGGCAGTGTGCTTGTTTCAGAGCCGCATTAGCGAGGGAGCGGGTGTTGCTGTCTTACTCTCTTCCGGGGTGGGTCCGGATGGCTTGGCTGTCTATCACGGGTTTCTGTGGCTTGTCTGTAACGCATCCTGGGGGCTCTTCTGCTGTGTATCTAAAATACACCCCTCCCTCGGCTCTACCTCTGTGCGTGTCCTTCGGCCTTTCTTTATCATGCCTGTCATGTTTCTTCTCAGACCGCCTCCAAAGGCTTTTCTTCTGTGTGTTTGTAATGCCTCCTTAGGGCTTTCTGTAATATGCCTGTAATGCCTCCTTGGGGCTTTCTGTAATATGCCTGTAATTCCTCCGTAGGGCTTTCTTCTTAGTTCTTGTAATGCTTCCGCGGGACTTCCTGTTATGCCTGTAATGTTTCCGCAGGGCGTATTCTCACGTCTCTGTAATGGTTGCTGAGGGCTTTCTCCTGCGAGTCTGTAATGGTTTCTTCTTTTGTCCTTGCAGGTAGACGTTACTCTCCGAGCACTGCTGAACGCCAATGGGATAAAGTCTGCAGCCAGTTCTAGGCACACCATAACCTTCAATCGTCTTTGGCCTTTTCCTCCTTCCCAGAAGGCCCATGGAAAGCAAGGAGGACCCGCACGAACCAATCGCTTCCAATGAAGGGGTGCACCACACCTCACAAAACTAAGCAGAGCCCGCATCCCTTCTCAGCAGCAAAGCATCAACCCTACTCCAGGACTGGGGAGACTTGAGGCCACCACATGCCGCAGCCTTTCCTCCACCTCCTGCTCGTCTGGCTCAGTGGGTGTGGCTGTCTCAGCGACCCTCACTCCCCTCCACCACCCATGGCAGAGAAGTCGCCAGGGACCGTGGCCCCGCCATCCCTGGAGCCGCTGCCGAGGTCTAAGAGGAGCTGGGTTTGGAACCAGTTCTTTGTGATTGAGGAGTATGCTGGCCCAGAACCCGTCCTCATTGGCAAGGTAATCTCACATAAGGTGTCCTGCGGTTTATTCACATTAACTTAAAGCCGCGTGGACCTTTAAGGATAGACAGATGTAGCCATATCAGTGCTGGCCAAGTTAGCCACACACCCACAAGGTTCATCAGACTCATAACTAAATCAAGGCCTTACTTTTATGTCTATTTTGGATCATGGCATACATGATGTGCATGTTATGAAGTGAATCGCCTCAGGGCTCGTCTTTGCTGTCAGAGGGCTCGCTATTCATTTCATCTTCATCTGAAGCTCTGGGGGTTTGTGCTTCTCCTGAAGGAAAGGCGGATCTGGAGGAATCTTAGATTTGTGAGCAGTGATTCTGCAGAGCATGTGGGCTTATGTAGAGAAGCGTTTCCGGCCCCTGCCTACGTGCCTTGAAGAAGGTGTAGATTTATTTTGGTGGAGCAATAGTTGAAATAGTGAGAGATGCTGCCACGAGGATAAGAAGGGCTGCACCTGTGAGGTTGAGGTGTTTGGGATTCAATGTGATTCTCACTGGGAGTGAGGTTATTTTAACACTGGACTTAACTGGTTTGCTTTTTGTCCAAGGTGGTTATGTACCTGGCAGCCATGTTTTGGATTACCTGAACTCTTTAGAGTTGTAATTTTTGGAGGCCAGTCTAGAGCATTGTGGTGTAGTGAGTCTTAGCATTGACTATGATAAAGTCATGTATTCGTGTATTCATGTATTCTGGTGTTGGTTTGGGGACGACCGTAGTCCACAATACGTGTATGCTCACAGGTTTTCACTGAGGACTATGTGCTTGAAGAAAGTGAAGGGTTGAAACTGGCAGAGGGTGTTTGAGAGGATCATATGTCAGCTAGAGAAAGGAAACCAAGAGGAACGTCAACAAATATACATTAAAAGCATGCTCCACCTCTAGATTAATTTAAGATTGCATTTCCCAAAAAGCATTCTTGTAAGCTGTCCAGGTCTTCAGTGATACAGTAAATAGCCTTCAGAGCCACAGGCAGGTATGTCTGGATGTCATCATCTAACGTGTCTGGATGTCTGAGGTGCATTGGCAGAGGAAGGTCACGGGTTGCATGGACGTGAAGTCTTCACCATTAGATGGTATTCTTCTGATAAGAGAACAGGGACTGAATAGTATGACATAAGAGATCTCCTTCAGCCTTTAAATTCAGGACTTGAGGGTCTCCTCCTTGCCAACCAGCAACAGTCTCTCATGAGCATGGCTGCTAAACAATGAGACTGACAGTTCATTAATTTTTTTTTTTTTTTTTTTTTTTGGGAAGTGCTGTATATCACATGCCTGACATGGCTTAGCGCTAGGGAGAAGGGTCCATGGAGTTTGGCTCAGGCCCATGATGAAGTACAAGCTTCGAGTTGGTGGTAAGGTTTGAGATGTAACAGTTTGCATAAATAAAGCCTTGAAAATGCATTAATACATGAAAAGTATTAGTTAATGGGGTCCAAGATATTGTGGCCCACTTTATGCTTTGGACAACCGTTTGAACAGGAGTTGAATATATCTGATAACATTGCCTCCAATGACTGAATAATGATGGTGCTTGACACACTTAGGCCCATATTTATGCAGAGTTAGCGTTGTCTTAGCTTCATTTATTTTGACTGTAAAGTGGCGCTAACTTAACGCCATATTTATATTTTGACACTAGACCAGTCTAGCGTCAAAATATTGGAGTTGGTGCCATTTCTAGGAAGCGCAAACCCACCTTGCATCAATGTGATGCAAGGTAGGCATTCTCTTCCTAAAAATGTCGCTAGCCCTCCAGTGCCATAATTAACAGCTGGCGCAGAAATGACACACAACTAGGATGCAGGCCTAAATAATGGCACTAAGCTTGATTAGCATCATTATTTAACGCCTGGTCAGACCAGGCGTTAATGTGCTGTTAGGCCCATTTCCATAGGGAAACACCATGGAATGGGCACAAATATGCCCACCCCAACCCCCAGCATCACCACCACCCATACCACAGTGACACTACAGGAGGAGGGAGCCCATCCCAGGTAAGTTGCAGGTAAGTGCATGTGTATGTGTGTGGTGTGCCACTGGGGGCCCCTTACATGGGACCCCCTGGCTGGCACTGGGTATGTTTAGCTTTCCCTGGGGACAATGGTCCCCTGGGGTGGGCACTGGGGTGATGGAAATGACTCCTGTCTTTACTTAGACAGGAGTAATTTTTTGGCTGCTTGCGAGTCAAAAAATTAAGCTAGGCAGACTAGCAGCAGATTTTTTGCCACTAATCAGCCTACCGTCATTTTGACTCACTAGCGCCATTTCCACTAATGCCATCCCGCACCGGCTAATGTCTTTTTTTTGAGACGCTAGCCATTTCTTAGCGCCATCGTGCATCATATCAAAAATATTGTGCATGAATGGCATTAGGGAATGGCGATAGCTCACGTTAAAAAAAATGACGCACAACGGTGCTGGAGCAGTTGTGTGGCATTTTTTTTAAATATGGGCCTTAGTGCTAGCACACCAGGGACCCCAAATGAAGCACACTAAAGGGTTGGCTGTCAGGAGAAGCTCCAGTCAGGCCTCAATGTTAGGGATAGAGCTGCTGTGTCCTATTTCTGTCGGACTTAAGTCCAGTGCAATGATAATAATCGGTGATGAGGAGCTTCAGGAGAGAGTTCATGAATTAATTTTTGTGGCTCTTCATTGTGCACTTTTGAACTATTGTGGTGGAGTAGATGATAGCATGACATGTTATGCTGGAAATCAACCAATTGCTGCTTAAGGACATGAGGTATAAGAATATGCTAGAAGGGTGGTGAGAGGGCATATCAGTGGGTAGAGCATAAGAGCTTAGGGCATGAGATTGGGGCAGGAACGTGGTCTTTAACTAGTGAAAAAAAGGAGGATCAAATATTGGTCCTTATGTTCCAAAGGTACTTTAGTGGGCACAAGGTGGCTTCACGTCATGTGGTGTATAGAAGAGTTCTACTATCATAGCCACTCACCTAGCATTTCAGTCTATATAAAACTTAATTATGGCCTAGCGGCCTTGGGTTCTTGAATAGTGCCTGTCAGTGGTATTGATGTCTTCAATGGTCAGTAGGCTTCAATATCAGTGGTATCAATGCCTATTTGAGCTCACTGTATTGTCCTGGTGATTGGTGGGCTCAATGACCAATGGTTTTATTATTTGTGTCTTAATGACCAGTTGACCTCATTGGTGACGGTTTTTGTGCACTGATAGGCAGACTACAGTAGTGCCCAGTATCCACGGTAACCGTTTTCTTGATAGGCAGTTAACCTTGGTGGTAAGAGTCATGGCACTCTTTTTGATCTTTGGACCTCAGTACTTGTCTCAGTAACCAGTAAAACCTAGTTTGTATCGCAGGCGCTTGTCTAGATAGCCAATGGACATTAGTGTTGATGATGGGCTTGATGACCAATGAACCACTTTTCTCTAGTGATCATTAGACAAAATGTGTGGTCTCAAGGACCAATGACTCTAGGTGGTGTTTAAAAATAGCCTTAGTTGCTACAGTAACAGTCATTAACACAACATCTCAGCAGTGATGGTGTCAATGGACCTCAAAGGTACATGCTGTCTTCATGCTCAATCAATCTCAGTTGTGGTGGCGTTCCTAATCACAGCAAATGTCAGGAGGATTGCAGTGGGCTCACTGACCCATGGACCCTACAGGTGTTCTGAAAGCTTTATCTATGTATCCCATTGGTTGGGATGGTGGCCTCAAAGGCCTCATCGATGGTCGGATCAGTTTCAAGGAACATCACTGGTGATGGTGGGCTTATGGATGAATTAATTTGGTGGTGAGCCAATGGGGATCAGAGCTGATGACCAGAATGACGAATGACAAATGTCTGTCATTGACAGTGGTCTGCATGACAAATAATCTCAATAATGGTGATGCAATGGTCTCAGTGACTTACGGGCTCATGGCCAATGAATGTGAGCTGGGTTGAACTGAGACAAAAATAGGACCAGACACCAACATGAAAATTGACCCACATTCAAAAATTGTGATTCAGGATTCCTGCACATTTGGGAACATTTACTGCAGGTAGAGCAGTTAAAAGCAAATATTTAAAAAAAAACTGAATAGGATTTTGGGATATTTTTACAGGGGTTAACTAGTAAATAAAATTTGGGGTATAATTAGTGCCAAATGTTGCAGTGCAATATACATCAAGGGCTTGTTCCACCTGGAGGAGTTTGTTGGTAGACATACTTTAACAATTAAGGATCACACACAACGTGGCCAAAAATCAGTACACTCTGGCCTTTCACATCAGTTCTTCAGTTACACACTATTGACAGATATGCAAGCCCAAACCCAGGAGAGCAGTAATTCTATATGATGTGCTTTTAGTTAAGTGCCAAAGTATTCGAGTTTGCTTCTTCAGAGTATATGCCCATCGATATCCTCAGGCAAACCCCTTCCATAGACTTCTGCTTTTGGAGAAAATGTTATATTATTATATGATTCCTACTACAATAAAAGAACTGCATATTAGGACAACAGAAATTCCATCATCAGAAACTGTTGGTCCAACTCCTGGCTAGCTCACAGTGTCTCATCTGAACCCACAAACCAACAGGGCTGAAAGGTGATTCTGGCAACTTGAACATTAAACTCTGACTCCCCAGGAAAGTCATTGGAACAGATCTTGTCCTTTTGTTACATTTCTCATACATGCCCAGGCGAGATACAGAGAGATGCGAGATAGGTTTTTAATGCATTTATTGAAACAATCACAATCTAGCATAGAGAGAATGAGCTGCGATAATTAGGCAGATGAAACAAAGCAAAGAAATTGTCATTATGAACATGGTAAAGAAGATAAACAATCCAACCATGGTGAATGTGAATATAGATGTTCTAGAAGTTCCTATCTAACCCTAAAACTGTACTTGAGAGCATGTACCCTTCAACCTGGCGTGATCTAAGGGATCAGTCCCATCCCCAAACCTGAGGATAGTGTCAGTAGTCGGCCTGTAGTAGAGATTGCAAACCCTTCCGGGCTGGTAGATTAGCGCCAGCTGAACAGCATGTCAAACAGAATTCGTCTCAGTACGGTTGTGGCTGTAATGCTCTATGTTCCACCTGGGTCATTACATCACATATAATAAAATCAACCTTTCTTGGAAGCACAGTCCTGATGTAATGCTGGGTTTAGATGTTTGAAGGTGTCACATGAATGGGCAACACAAACTAGCATATTGTGTACCGTGTTCATAGCCTTGGACAGAAAGTATTCATTACATGTTGTGCAAAGGCTAACTAAACAAGCAGTGTGTTCTCTATATTTCCTAGAATAAAACTTAGCTGATAAAATGTGTAAAAAGTAATTGCTAAATGCAGCCTTACTAAAACTAATAAAATATGGAATGTACAATTAAGTTAATGAAACTAAAACCGGGGAACCAACATGGGTCCAAGAGGTCCTCACAACAATATACCTCTGTAATTCAGCTATCTAGCTCCCTTACAGAACTGATACAGCTTGCATACGCTTTTTAAAATTCAGAATCTCTCTTTGTATCCTTACATTGGGATACCAGCGTCTGGAGACACCTTGCATACGAGTATGATAGATTACTGTTGTCATGCTCAGGGTGGGTTGAATTAGCAATAGACCTCACAGCAAATGGTTTATCATAAATGGGCATCTATCCAAGTTATTTTGGGGAAAAAACTGTACCTCTATCAAACAAGGTACAGTTGGGAGAAAGGACAATAAGCTTTCAGTGACTGAGGGGAGTTTTTCAAGGTTGAGATGAGGAGGAAGCAGGATTCAGCATCACAATCTGGCACTACCTGCCAACATTTAGGCACCTGTAAATAATACTCTGTATTATTACTGTTTCCTCATCAAAAAGTGTCTGTACAGCATTTGGCTAGGACATGAGGGAGTCAGGAGTGAAAGTTTCCAATATAAGGTTGAAATCGGGATAGATTCATGAGAAACATTAGAACGTATTTGCATGCGAGAAGGGAGTGGAGGTATGGAACACGATCCCAGCAGAGCAAACATAATGAGAGAAGTAAAAGCAGGCATGGGACGACTGACACAGCAGAAAAGATTTACTGGAAAACAAAGATTAGGGCCTGATTACAACTTTGGAGGAGGTGTTAATCCGTCCCAAAAGTGACGGTAAAGTGACGGATATACCACCAGCCGTATTACGAGTCCATTATATCCTATGGAACTCGTAATACTGCTGGTGGTATATCCAACACATTTGGGACGGATTAACACCTCCTCCAAAGTTGTAATCAGGCCCTAGATCCGGAATCCATGAAGGATATCTGTTCTAAAAATAGAAAGGGAATTGGACAAATGGGGTACTGCTGTCAAATTCTCTACCTCCATGGTATCCAAAGCCAAATTCCATTCATTAGTCCATTGCATGATCTGAGTCTAATCAAAACATTTACAGCATATTTTGCAGGCATCCACCAAACTAACTATTACCTTCTTTCCCCCAGCTCCATTCTGATGCTGACCGTGGGGAAGGCCGAGCCAAGTATGTCCTTACTGGCGAAGGTGCTGGTACCGTCTTTGTCATTGATGAGAAGACAGGCAACATCCATGTTACCAAGACGCTGGACCGGGAGGAAAAAGGGCAATATACCTTGCTGGCGCAGGCAGTGGACCGCCAGTCCAACCGACCTCTGGAGCCTCCCTCTGAGTTTATCATCAAGGTGCAGGACATCAATGACAACCCGCCCACATTCCTGCAGGGTCCCTACCACGCCTCAGTGCCAGAGATGTCTAACGTGGGTGAGGAGTTATCTTTACTATTGTCTTAAGGGAGTGAGCAATACTCTAGTCCATTGTAATGATTATGACTTAGCAATACTTCACTACAAGTTTCTCCACTGCCGTCACAGTAGATTCAAGACTCTTTAAATCCTGACCTCCCTGTATGAGATCCTCCTAAACTTCATGGGATTAGAATGGCTAAAACATTTCTATCCACCCAAAGGGGTGAGATATGATTTTGCACATTGTCCTGGGCCTCTTTCCTGACTCATTTTTCTCAGAAAACTGACACGTTGTTTTGTGTCCAGGATTTTTTTCCTGTTCTGTATTTCTCTTGATTGGTTCCCAGTTCTGGCATTTGTTTTAGGTGACAAGCTATGAGCGATGTGAGTGCTATTGATAAAAAGTTTTTAAAGCTGACCTGACAGCCTCATATCATTGTTCTTCATGTTTAAGTGATTCTTTGTGATTTATTATTCCAGTGGCTTAAATCATATATCAGAACCAGAAGGTGAATGGACCTCCTTTCACATTTACCACAAGTTCAAAACACTTGCCACATTCTTGAAAAACCTTTCTTGCTGGAGATAGACTCTAGCAACAGCAGCTTGCTTGGGCTCCTTTTACCTTGAGCTGAATTCCAGGCATTAAACTTGGGATTTGCCTGCGACTCAATACATTGAGGCTCATCCAGAGGAGTTCACATAACCTAACACCAGGATTTGCCCAAGGCGATGACAAACCCTAACACTGGGTCATGGCAAAGGGTATCCTAGTGCCTTATCTCTGGTCACAGGCTTGTGCAAGGTATTTTGATGGTCTAAGACTGCCCATCACATCATACTGACACCCTGACATCCAGATGTGCTCAGGATCCTCAAGAAGCCCATATTCTCAGCTAGTATCATTAACCAACTGCACAGCATTGACACAAAATTGTCTTGGCAGTCAGAAGAAAGTTCCTTTTCAGTCTTCCTACCAGTACTGAATGGTACCAGGAGTCCCTAGCAACACGAATACACACAGACTCCACTGCGGACTGAGTTCCATGACAAGCAGGGAACCAGAGGTTTCTTAAAAAAAAGCCCCAATCATAAAAAAATTAAATCAAGTCCAGGTATTCTTGTTATGATAATGATGGCAGTTACAAGATGCACTACACAAATTGCCATCTTCTTGCACCATGAAGCCTGTTGCACAGGCCCACCAAGAGAAAACAATAATAATTCACAAAAAGCATGCATCGAATTATATATCATTTTGATGACTGATGCTCCTATTCCCAAAGTCTCACAATGTATCTGTTTTAGCAAGAGGTATTTTACTACCCTGAAATGATCGATCAATAAGGTTGTAGATGAAGATATTCTTGATTGTGGGATCCAAAAATACATTCTTGTCATGTAGACCTTTATCTTGTAACTACAGGCATGTAAATTCAATGTAGTAAACTGCAGATAGCCAATGAATACATTGTGGCTTCTGAAACATGGTTCTACTTTGATGGCCCAGCAGTAGGTCTGACCCCAGCATTCTAGGTTGCCAGAAGCTTGTGAATGTGTTTCTTAGAAGAGCCTCATTATAGTGCAAACTTCAGTGTATAACCAAGAGCCAATCCAAAGGCCGTTGATATCACATCTTAAGCAAAGCGATGGATGACTTGTATCAAAAGAGAAAGACGGAAAAATCAGTTCTAGAGATCTCAGCCATTTGGGCTGACATATCTAACAACAAGCTTACATTTACCACTCTAGGCACTTGGTTAATCATCTGGTAGAAAAGGTTAGATAACCAAGAACCAACCCAAAGACTGCTGAGATCACATCTTAAGCAAAGAGATGGATTAGTTATATATATTGATATGGATGGAATAATCAGTTCTAGAGATTTGGGCCCCCTGGGTGGACATATCGAGCAAAACGCCTAGATTTTTCACTCTAGGCACTCTGTTATTCATCTGCTAGAAATGTTTAGGTCGAAGGTTGATGCTGGTATTCTCCACTGAATTCTTGTCCCCAACAACTTACCCTTCATGTCACATACATCCACTTGAAGCCAGCTGTTCCGCATTTAGTGAAACATGATGACAAAATGTCAAACTGGTAAGAATCATCATCAGTGATTGAATTACAAGAGAATCATCATCAGTGATCGAATTACAAGAGAATCATCATCGGTGATCGAATTACAAGAGAATCATCATCAGTGATCGAATTACAAGTCAGGTGACGTGATTTGTCCGACAGAGGTACCATGCCACCTCATTAGGAGTTTTACCTGTTTACCTGTTCCCAATACACTCGCAATGTCTCTCACGATGTTTCCGTCTTCCCCGCTGCCACAGCGATACTTGTAAACGTACCTAAGTGTTAAAGCAGAATGAGCACTATCCACATAAGAGTGGTGTCGTCAGACTTAATAGAAACTCTGAGACGTGGTGATCCCAGAAGAACGCCACAAGCCAAGTGAGCTCAAGGGGCCTGGAAGGTTCCTAACTGATTTGATAGCGAAGACATTATTTGAACCTGTTCATGGAAATACCAGCTTCTCCATCCAGTCTGTGGAGGAGGCCGGAGCGTCCCACGATATCAAACACTGCTGGCAAATCCCGTCAAATCACCAGTTTTTGGTGTCACAGCCAATGGTAGAAGTGAATATTCTCCACTCCTCCCAAGAGGGCATTAAAGCCGTGGTACTGGGAGAACCCATTCTGATTTGAGTCGAGATGTACTTGGATTTCAAAAGCAGTGATATTTTCTGCCACTTAATTTAGGACTATTAATCAGATGACTGGCCTGTAACTGCTGGGTCACTGGCCTCCATGATGCAGCATTATTTAATGATCTTGGAGACAGTATTTCTAGGAATCAGAAGTTGATAATGTTCTGTATTGCAGTCGAAAATAAATGTGGTCTAACAGCCGCTGTGAAGTTGGATCTGTCTTAACATTCTGGCTATGTTATCTTAGAAAGGACCTGTTAGTTATTATTAACAGGTAAAAATTGTCTCATATTTACGACAAAGATTAAAAAACAGTTCTTTAAAATTAGTTGTGAGCAGCAGCAGATGCCCCATAACTGAAAGGGAGGGGTGGAGGAGGGGTAGTTTTATAGCCCTTTTTGCATTATAGCCCATATTCCTTCTACTATCTGGCCACAAGTCTTAAGGGCCATGTTTGGCTTAAGCATCTTTAAAAAGAATAACTTCCTACAGGGGTCCTTTCAGGGGGGTACGTTCCCACCAACTCATCCAGTCTCTTGTCGGCAGAGGAGATGGGCAGCATTCCAATTAATCCCCCGCCACTGCTGTACATTACAGCAGGCGAAATAGTCAAATGTTTATGTTCTTGCACAACCTTGTGTCCAAATGTATTAACAGAGAGCAGGGGAGAAGAAGAGACATTCAGTGAAACAATAAACATATTGCAAAAGATGCATAAATAAGCAATACATTAACAACCTCTTCGGATGACATAAAACAAACCAAAGCATCCCTTCGGTATCACTTACATGGCTTGATGCAGTGTAGTAACGGTTAGTTATTGTCTGAAAATGCTGTGCATTCTGGTTCACCTATTTAAAATCCGCATTCCCCATAGTCAAGTATTTGACGAGGGCTTTGACTTCAAGGACTTTCCATAATCTACCGAGCAGTGAGTTCCTAAGGTACTTAAGTTTTCTGCAACATTTACTTAAGAAAAATAATACTAAATGGCTTCAGCTACAATGAGAATATCATTTAGGCCACCCCAGTGCAAAGTCACATCCAGCAACAAGTGAAAGGTGAGGCACAAATATTGTTTCATTGCTTTTGATGAATAACATAAAAGTTATCAAAATAGATACCATGATCAGACTCCAGGGTCCGGGAGATGGTTTTACTTGAACCAGTTTCCCTCTCATGCCAGGACTTAAAAATACAATCAGCCACAGTTGTAAAATGTGGTAATTGTCCCAGAGTGGGGCCTATGTGTTGAAATTAGGGAGTAAACATTTCCACTCCATATCAAACCAGATGTTAAATAGCATTTGGTCGTTCTTTAATTAATACGTTGATTATACTTTCTTTTGGTAATTTCATTTGGTGAAATGTAAAGGCTGTTTTTCCTACACAGGGCCCTATTACAGACCTACCGCTGGGGCTTAACAGGGGTTTGCTTGTATGCTTCGTGTCCCATCTGTATTACCAAAGGTGCCACAGACTTTGGGTGGGCTTTTCTGCAATAGCAGTGGTACACAGTGACACCCCCCTCCTCCCCCACACACAGTCTCAAGCAGGCATCCCCTCATTTGCAGGAGGTCACGGCCCCTTGCAAATGAGGGAACGCTTTGCTGTATTACTGACAAGGGTGTCGGGCAAACAAGCTTTTGGATGCACATTAACTGTGAACCCTATAGGAAGCACATATATACCCTCCTACCAATCTACATATCGTCCATCGCGACACCGCATGCACATAGGATGGCATGTAATGGGCAAAGGTGCGTCAGAACACAGTAGCACCCTGAAACCGGCCAAGGGATAATGTGCTCCCCATCACATCCGAACAAGCAGGATATACTGAGCACACGCATCACGCACATGATGCTCCAGGGATCCATGAGGGTATCAAGCCGGCCACTGTCCTGTTTAATCTATCAATACACAGTGCTCTAGACTGTTCAAACCTCCTCTGCCACTATTCAAAACGACTTGCATATAAACCATACAAGCACAAGCAAATGCAACATCAGTGGATAACGCTGAGTCGAGAAGTACCCCGGAATCTCAAAGTGCCACAAGACCGTACAAAAGGTTTTAATCGCTGTGGATATGATAAAGGTATTAGTGATTTAAACATCGTATAACGGAATGTAAGTGGCTCAGTGAATAGCGAAAAGTGATCAGATGTGTTAATGGATCTACAAATAAGGAAAATGCCTCTTCGTTTGCTAAAAATAAGAAATACGTGTGTAGAAAGAAGCAGCAATTTTTTCTGCCACAGGATCGATTTAAGATCCCATTTGTTGCACTTCAACACAAGAAAAAGAGAAATTATTTCTTATAAAAAATGTAATATTATGAGGAGTTAAGGTGTGGTGACCATGTTGGGAAGACCTGAACAAGGGCATGAGTAGAGGTGGATTTCTACGGTGGACTACTATGCTACAGATCTGAAACTGACAAATCAGGAAATGCCACTTTTACTGAATTCTTCCCGCTCCCAGAACCTAACACTCTGTGAGATGGGCACGCCTGAGATTGCCGTAGGCAGAGTGGTGTAAGCTATGAAACAAATGGGGGAACCTTGGTAATATGGTTAAGATTGATGCTATCAAAGAGAAATGCTTTCATTTTTGGACGAAAGGACCATAGTCGATCAAACACACGCGTATATGAAGGTTCACATCTAAATAAGTAGTTTATGATTTACATATGGAGAATGAAAAGCTGACGCATAACAATCAAAATTTGAGTCCTTTTAATAAATGGGTAATCAGAATGCTCTCCAACTTCATTGTTCATAGATCTACTAACTTCGTCCTGTGTATTTTGTAGGCAGCCGGCTGCTACGTTGTTACCCAGAGAGATTTCGTGCACTTTGCCTGTAGAGGAAAATTGACTGAGTATGGTTTCTTTTTAATTGAAAATAAAGCTCAAAAGAGCAAACCGAGAAGTAGAGAGAGGATCCCCGGTGTGTATCTTCCATGGTGTGTTAAGTTGTGCCATATGTTATTTTATGTTTCGTTACCTTATTTTGTGTTATGTTACACACAGTTGTAACATGCATTCCCTAACTAGTCACACTGTGATGCTGACCAGGAAAGACCACTCGTCGATTGTGTCTGGTACCTCTTTATGACCGATTGACAGAGATTCGAGGGTATTGGTTTATATTTTGTTGTGTGAGATTAGTAGAGAGTATGTGTAGTGTTTAATTTAGAACTGTGTTTTTTTTAGCGTGAAGGTAAATTATGTTCAGTGAGGTGTGATCATTCTATGTGTATGGGTATATGTGCCAAAGATTTCTTGTTTTTTCTGCATTAGGTCAGTTTCCATTTTTTCAGGATGATGGAAAGACTCTGACAGGGCCCAGTTTCTGTTCAAATGTTGTAATGACCCTGCAGATAAAATGTAATAGTGACAGTGAATTCAGGTGGACATTTGCAAGATCTGTTGACCATAAAAGGGCCCAACACAACCAGAAAAGATCTCCCCTGTGTTAGAGAAAGTGAAAAACTGAACGATTTGGAACATGTGATATCTAAAGTATTATGGTCTAGATTACTATGATCAGCAGTGTTACAACCTAGATACTTGTTATTCTCCAAAAACTAAAGATCTAGTCATGGTGTACATCTATTGGATGAGAGTTCAAAATGTAGAGTCCTGTCTAGTATAGGTTACCCAGGCCCAGCTCTCCCTGGGTTCCTGAATTTCTGTTGCTCCTGTCTTCTCTTTGCTTCTTTTTCTGTTTTTGAGTGTCTTCTCCTTGTTCTTCTCTAGTTCTCAGTGCTTTTCCCTCATTTTCACTACTTTTGACTGGCCTTTTTCCCCCCACTTTGTGTGCTTTTTCCTTGCTTTTTCCTCATTTTTCCTCGCTTTTCCCCCCGTTTTTTGTGTGCCTTCTCCTTGCTTTTCCCTTGTTCTCACTGCTTCCTCCTTGCATTATCTCCCATTTTTAGTGTGCCTTCTCCTTGCTTTTCCCTCACTTTCACTGCTTTCTCCTTGCTTTTCCCCATTTTTGTGTACATTCTCTTTGCTTTTTCCTTCTTTTAGCTATTTTGTCCTTGCTTTTTCCCCTGTTTTTTGTGAGTGCTTTCTCCTTGCTTTTTCCTAGTTTCACAGCTTTCTCCCTCGTTTTCTTGTGTGTCCTCTCCTTGCTTTTCCCTCGGTCTCACTACTTTCTCCAGGGCCTGGATACACTATAGGGTGATTAGCCACAATTTACAAATCCTGATTAATTGACCCATCTATGCTTTGCAGTACTTTGTTAGTAAGTGAAGATACAACACTCTCAGATCTCGCTATTCATGGAATAGGTTTGAATATTAATAATCACAGAAAACGGGGGATTTCTTCTTACCTTGTTTTGGCTCCCTTGTTTATCTGGGGGTCACGTCTCCGTCTAGCTTCCCATGTCACTGTAGTCATTGGACACCGGTCTTCTAATGGTGTTTATATATGATCTCCCCTCTAGTGTTGCATGGGTCTTCATTGCAATGTCTATACTCCTCAACGGTTCTTTAAAAACATATCTTCATTTTAAGTCAAAGGCAGTAGTATGACAGAGGAGTAAATTGGAATGACAAGGGAGGAAGGGGAGTGCTTTAGAACAAAAAAGAAGAAAAGGGAAGAGATCTGGAATGACATGAAGAAATCAACGCAGGAGAGGAGAGAGAGGTGGCTATACTCCGAACAGCTCAAACCCACAGGCGCCTTCCCAACCCTGCTGCTACCACGGTTGTCTGCACTTTCACACATGCTCTTCACACTTTCACACACGCTCTCATCATGGCATAATGCCTAGACAGCCTGTTGAACACAAGTCCCAGTAGGCTTAGGCAATCCAGCAATTAGAAGAAGACCTACCATGTGGGCTGATTCTGTACTTCGATAAAGGGTGGCTAAAACTGGAGCGGCAGAGGTGTCCTCAGCCATCCTACAGTTTCAAGTACCTTTCTGTCTCCAGAACCTAGACTGGGCTTATCATCAGACTTTAATGAATACCCGTGGACAGCTGCCCTGGTACCAGTGCAGATCCCTTCACAACAAACATTGTACAGTGAATTCCTATTTTTCTGGAGCTTCTTTTATTGGTGTAGGGGAAGCAACATTAGTCTGCACTGGCTGTAACCATTCTATATGCAGGTGGGCACAAGTTCTCCTCATTATACACATTGGCAGGGGAAGTGAGGATTTGGGATTTTGCCAGTGGCCTTTGGCTGTGTGCCACCAATCTAGCTAGCATCCATATGCCCAAGCAGACAATCTCAGCTGGCTGACCACTGTTTCCCATAAACAGGAGATACAGGATCGAACAGTGACTCTTAATGTCCAAATGTGGGGGAAGCAGGGAGTGTGCTTTTTTTCTAACTTCATAATGCAATTTGTATGCGCTGTGAATGGGCAAGGAGTCAGCTCCCTACTGCGATGTGTTTCTGATCTACTTGAAAGCGGCAATTTGTTACACCTTTCATCGCGGAGACCTCACCGCCAAGACTCTTCAGAGATTGTAAAGGAACAGGGAGTGCCAGATAGCGATAACTCCTCGGTGGCACAGCAGTTTCTTCTACTCTCCCTCCGAGGAGGAATCCGTCTTCCAGTAAACGGGCCAAGACGTGACATTCGCTTTTAATTGCTGATCTTGGGCACTTGGTTTCTGAGGAACCGGCCTCTTGATATTTAGATCCCTAGCAGGATGTCAATGAGCCTTTCCCAGCAGCCAGACAAAAACCCTTCTGACACCATTATAGAAGGTAAGGGCTTACTTTTTGACGGTAATACTGGGATTTTCAGCAGGATGCCAGGGGCGGTTCATCCATTAGAGTGGAGGAACCTTGCTGCTAAAATGCTCCAGAAATGCCGAGACACGAAAAATAAAATGGTAATAAAGTTAATTCATTGCATTTTATTTTTTGTCAACCCATCCTGAACCAGGTGCCAGGATGGGGCGGGGCCTGCTGAGTGGCAGCAGCGGAAGGGCTGCCTGTGCATTAATTAAAAAGTGCCCTTGTCACTATGGTCGGCCGTCTTGTGATGGCCTGCCTGACATGCACACTTTTAACCTCTCAGCCTAGCTGTCTAAGGATGCCCGGAATGGGAGAAAGCATAGGGCTCCAGTGTCCTCAGGAGAACCGAGAGAGGCTGCTCCCTCCAATCCTGGCACTTCTCACATTTTGGTTGACACATGAGTGTAGCACCAGCTTTGGTTAAGTGAGTTATCTGGGACCCTTGACATGACATGAGGTGGAGAAGAGGACCAGAGTGAGGAGGACGTATCTGCGGAACACAGTAAGTAACTTTTCTTTTATTGTACTTTTTGTAAGGACTTTCTTACTGCACCCACCCACCACCCATTTGGCCGCCCCTCCACTCACTAAGGTTGCCAGCTGCCACTGCAGAATGCATCCATGTTTATGTAAACTGGATCTTGTGCTGTTCTATGTCTCCTCTCTGTCCAAATCCAGCATTCGTTGGAAGTTCTGCAGACACTGCTTTGCAATAGTTCATGCTGACTGGACCTTAGAAATTGACTTTCTCTTTTCAGACATATGGGACAAGCAGCTCTGTGCTACATGGTCTCTTGTGTCATTGAGTGTTCTCACTGTGCTTCTGTTGGACACCAGGATTAGTACTCGTCTTTACCGTTGTCCCACTGGCCTTCGGTCCCTCGCCTTCTGTATTTCTCACCTCTGTTCTCTGTTTCTCTTTGTGTCTGTGAACAACTGCTTGCCTGCCCTACTCCTTCCTTTCCCTATCCCATTCTTTCACTATTCATGTCCCCCACTCTAGCTCTCTCTCTCTCTCTCCTCTGCATTTCTGTTTTTCCTCTGTGAGCTGCATTCTCTAACACTTTCTCTCTACCACTGGCTGTATTTCCTTCCCTATAAATATATTTTCTTTATGCTCGCCTCTCGCTCTCTCTCTCACCCTGTCTCCCTCTGTCTCTTAGTTCCATTCCTTCCATTTCTCTTTGCCTCTCCCTCTCTTCCCTTACCTCTCTTTCTCTCTCTCACTCACTCTCTCTTTGTGAGCTATATTGGGTAGTTGCTTGGTTTTCTAGCCATGATACATAAAAAGAAACTTGCCTTTCTTCAGACCGATTGCCACTCTTGAATTTCTCTAATTCTAAATGACAGACCATGCGCATTCTTGGAGTGAGTCAGTGAAAGGTGACAAACCACGGGGATTCTGGAAAGAGAATTAGTTAAATGTGGCAGGCCGAAGCCTTTCTTAAAAACCAGGACGACAGCAGTGATTAGCACGGAGTCACTTGTCTGTACACTGAGTTCTGTCTGGTAAAACTGTGCCCCTTGGGAATGTCATAGCTGTGCTCTTTTTATGCACAGGCATTATACACAGTCCTTTGACCTCCAACTAGATGGAAGCTATGAGTGACATGGGTCCATTTCTTCCTCTTCTACTGAATCGGCTGTTGTGCTCTGTCTGCAGTCCAACTGCTTCTAGACCAGTGGTCTTCAAACTTTTTAATGCAGCGCCCCCCAGTTGAAAAATAAAAATCATTGCCCCCCCCCCTCAGAATTTCTCACAATTATTTTAGAAAGATGGCAATGTTTAAATAGGTCTAAACCTATTTAAACATTGCAGTTAAGTGCTGTTACCTTTTTAAAACTTCAATAACATGCTTCTGCTTGAAACAAAGGCATGTTATCTGTGTAATATTTCTTTTGGCCAAAGTTTGGCGCCCCCCCTGGGATCACTTGAGGCCCCCCAGTTTGAAGACCTCTGTTCTAGAATGATGTAATCCAGAGGTACTCAGTAAATGAGTATGCCCATCTAACCCCACTGCACCTGGGCCATAAACACTATATATATATATATATATATATATATATATATATATATATATATATATAAAAAGTGGTACACATTAGGAAAAAATATGTCAAAGATTATAGCAGGAGATAGCTTATTATTTGCCCCGTGCCTCCAACCAGGAGCCTTGTCCAGCAATTACTTTTACTTGCTTAAGAGAGGAATATAGTCCACATTTCTCGGTTAATTTATTGTATAAACGTGTAAAAACCATAAAGGTGTAGAAACATAACACATCATTACACATACCAAAAATTAGACATATCAAAAATTACAAAAAAAAGTTTTGTCAAGTCTTCCAAATAAATTAAGGAAGGCTGATATATCATGTACTTGCAGTCCTTGTTTGAGGCAGCACCTGGAGACAGAAACACAGTAAAGGGATTAAATGTCCCATTGGCATTCATGCAGTGTGTCCCATTTTCTTGATTCCATCTCTTTATTTCAACTTATTAACGGGCTCCTCCAGGATGTTATGTCGATGCGTTTCGGTTAAAAAAAAACCTATGGTGTACATTCAAATTCTGTAAACGTGAAACATATCAACCATTAATAACAAGGTGTATTGTATGTACACTGCACCAAAACTGCATGTGGATACCACAAATTAAATTTGCAAATATCCTTCACTTTGCTGACAGAAAGGTTCAAAAAGCGTATGTGAAAGAATAAAAAGCCATTACTGCCATCGCACGAGTGAACTATGAATAAAGACAATATATAATTGTGCCGCCATAACTTCAGATCATTGTGCTCGCAAAGAAGGCCACAAGCGAAGCGTATTCATAGACCATTCCTCATTGTGCACTCCCAAGTGAAAGAAAGTGCCTATGATATATCGCCGTCGAACATTGACGGTGTGGCCGTGTGATTATGAAGCGCATGTAAACCAACCATTACCTGTTAAAACTCCCGGAAATATATTCTCAAGGAATAAACCACTCGGTCTGCACTATCAGATGTAGGCCCATCTGTAAATAACATAAGAAAATGGTTCAGATACACAGACGATAACTTGATGATATGAAAAGGTGATACACACACATTGACATTATTTGTAGAATGGCTAAACCACAGGACAGCAGACCTTAAATTTACAATGCTTTACAGTAAAATGAAGCTTAATTATGGATTATAGCAACAGATGGCAGGTTAATGGTGAGTCTATATGCTAAACCAACAGATAGGAATGCATGACTTCATTTTTCCAGTGGAAATCCCCGGAGCCTTAGAGAAAATCTTCCATATCGGTAATTTCTCTGCAAAATAGAACTGCCCTAAGGGGCAGGCGTGACAGACAAGCGGACTTCAGTGTCTGCAATTGGAAATTACAGGCGACCATGACTTTATCTCATCCCAGAGCATGAATGTGTGTTTGTTGAGTATTCACTAATGATATCAGTAACACTACGAGTGCTTGATGGTTGATATCATTTGCTTGATAGGAGCCAGGTTCATGGAAGACGGACAAGATGTCTAGGTAGTCTCCCTTGATAATGTAGAATGAGATGCTAAATGCTCGGATACAGGGAGGTGATCCAACACGCAGTGACAATTGGTTTGACCTACGTCTGATAGTTCAGACCAAGGCCCTCATTCTGACCCTGGCGGTCGGCGGAGAGACGGCGGTCGGACCGCGAACAGACCGGCGGTATTAAAAATGGCATTCTGACCGCGGCGGTCCCCGCCGCGACCGACCGCCACTTCTCCACTCCGACCGCCACGGCGGTCATGACCGCGGGGCTGGAGTTTGCGCACTCCGGCCCGGCGGTCGTCCCAAGACCGCCAAGGGTATTATGACCCTGCCTACCGCCGCGGTTTCTTGCGGGCGGGAACCGCCGTGCGAACCATGGCGGTAAGCACTATCGGGGCCAGGGAATTCCTTCCCTGGCACTGATAGGGGTCTCCCCCACCCCCCACTACCCACCCGAGTCCTCCCCCCACACCCTCCACCCCCCTGCCACCCCCCAGAGGTGGTACGAACCCCCTCCCCACCCCCACCCCGACATGCACATACATGCACCCCGACATGCACACACCCCCAACATGCACATATACACACCCCCTACACACACATACACAACGGGGACACATACCCGCACACATACATGCAGACATGCGCACCTGCCGAACAGCACACATTACCCATAGACACAGCAGCACCCCCCGCCCGCATACACGCACTCACACACCCCCTCTACACACTCACACGTACACCCCCATGCACGCCCACATCACACAACACCCCCCCCACCCCCTCCCCTCACGGACGGTCAACTTACCTTGTGCGTTGGTCCTCCGGGAGGCGACGGGAGCCATGGGGAGGTGACCGCCAACAGAAGACCGCCAACAGAAGACCGCCACACAGAAATGTGGGTCGTAATTCTGTGGGCGGTGTTCTGCTGGCGTGGCGGTGGAGGTTGACCAGTCTCCACTTTCCCGCCGACCGCCAGTGTGGCTGCTGGCGGTTTTCCGGCGGAACGCTCCCAGCGGTCAGAATGCGCACAGCGGCATACCGCCGCGGTCGGCGGTCTTCACCGCGGCGGTAACTCGGCGGTCTTGCGAAAAGACCGCCAAGGTCAGAATGAGGGCCCAAGTGGTTTATTCCTTGAGAACATATTTCTGGGAGTTTTAACAGGTAATGGTTTGTATGCAGTTAACTTGCGTGTTTATGCACCAGGGGAAGGTTTTATATGTGCGTGATAATCACACGGCCACACCGTGAATGTTCAACGGCAGTATATCATAAGCACTTTCTTTCACTTGGGAGTGCACAATGAGGAATGGTCTATGAATATGCTTCGCTCGTGGCAGGCCTTTGTGAGCACAATGATCTGAAGTTATGGTGGCGCAATTAAATATCCTCTTTATTCATGGTTCACTTGTGCAGTGGTAGTAATGGCTTTTCATTCTTCCGCATACGTTTTTTTAATCTTTCTGTCGGCAGAGTGAACGATATTTGCAGATATAGGGCCTGATTCTAACTTTGGAGGACGGTGTTAAACCGTCCCAAAAGTGGCGGATATACCACCTACCGTATTACGAGTCCATTATATCCTATGGAACTCGTAATACGGTAGGTGGTATATCCGCCACTTTTGGGACGGTTTAACACCGTCCTCCAAAGTTAGAATCAGGCCCATAATTTGTTGTATCCACATGCAGTTTTGGTGCGGTGTGCATACAATGCACCTTGATTTTAATGTTCGATATGTTTCTTGTTTACAGAATTTGAATGTACACCATATGATCATTTTTATAGTGCAAATTGTCTTCCTGTTCATCCTGAGGAGGCCTGAAGTCAACAGCCTGGAGGAGTTCGTTAATAAGTTGAAATAAAAAGATGTAATGAAGCATATGGGACACACTGCATAAATGCCAATGGGACATGTAATCCCTTTATTGTGTTTCTGTCCCTAGTGGCTACCTCTACCAGGGACTGCGAGTATATGATATATCAGCCTTCCTTAATTTATTCAGAAGAGTATATGATATATCAGCCTTCCTTAATTTATTCAGAAGAGTATATGATATATCAGCCTTCCTTAATTTATTCAGAAGACTTGACAAAAAATTGTTTTTGTAATTTTTGGATGTGTCTAATTTTTGGTATGTGCAATGATGTATTATTTTTCTACACCCTCATGGTTTTTACACGTTTATACAATAAATTAACTGAGAAATGGGAGTTTATTCCTCTTTTCTAAGCAATTACAAGTAATTGCTGGACAGAGCTCTTCAGAGGAGGCAGGAAGCAAATAATTGGCTCTTTCTGCTATAATCTTTGACATATGTTTTCCTACTGTGTACCACTTTTATATATATAGTAATCCAGAGGTACAGCAATATCTGCACCAACTTTGGTGAAAACTTACAGGTAATATTCAAGTAAGCATAAACTTTGTACTGCATTTTCACTATGCAAAGGGACAAAGGCCCTCATTCTGACCTTGGCGGTCGGCGGAGAGACGGCGGTCGGACCGCGAACAGACCGGCGGTATTAAAAATGGCATTCTGACCGCGGCGGTCCCCGCCGCGACCGACCGCCACTTCCCCACTCCGACAGCCACGGCGGTCATGACCGACGGGCTGGAGTCTGCGCACTCCGGTCCGGCGGTCGACCCAAGACCGCCAACGGTATCATGACCCTGCTTACCGCCGCGGTTTCTGGCAGTCGGGAACCGCCATGCGAACCATGGCGGTAGGCACTATCGGGGCCAGGGAATTCCTTCCCTGGCACTGATAGGGGTCTCCCCCACCCCCCACTGCCCCCCCGAGTCCTCCCCCCACACCCTCCACCCCCCTGCCCCCCCCCCAGAGGTGGTACGAACCCCCTCCCCACCCCCACCCCGACATGCACATACACGCACCCCGACATGCACACACCCCCTACATGCACATATACACACCCCCTACACACACACATACACAACGGGGACACATACCCGCACACATACATGCCGACATGCGCACCCGCCGAACTACACACATTGCCCATAGGCACAGCAGCACTCCCCGCCCGCATGCACGCACTCACACACCCCCTCTACACACTCCCACGCACACCCCCATGCACGCACACATCACACAACACCCCCCCACCCCCTCCCCTCACGGACGATCAACTTACCTTGTGCGTTGGTCCTCCGGGAGGTGACAGGAGCCATGGGGAGGTGACCGCCAACAGAAGACCGCCAACAGAAGACCGCCACACAGAAATGTGGGTCGTAATTCTGTGGGCGGTGTTCTGCTGGCGTGGCGGTGGAGGTTGACCAGTCTCCACTTTCCCGCCGACCGCCAGTGTGGCTGCTGGCGGTTTTCCGGCGGTACGCTCCCAGCGGTCAGAATGCGCACAGCGGCATACCGCCGCGGTCGGCGGGCTTCACCGCGGCGGTAACTCGGCGGTCTTGCGAAAAGACCGCCAAGGTCAGAATGAGGGCCAAAGTGTGCTGTGATGTGAAGCAATGTGTTACCATCCCCCTTCTGTTTTAAAAGGCTCCCTTGAGCCAGCAAGCTGACAAGTTTTTGGGGATGCACCTGTGCGTCAGTGAGAGTTACAGAGACCCGAGGGGGCTGTGGCAGCATTCTCAGCAACCCCTGATGAAATTTGTTTTCTGATCTCTACTGACCAAGGATACAATCCAGAAACACGTGTCTAGAGATGTACAGCACTATCTACATCAACTATGGTGAAAAACTACAGATAATATTTAAGTAAGCGCAAGCTTTGTACTGCATTTTCCTCAATGCAAAGGGGCGAGCTATGCTGTGATGTGAAGCAGTGTGCTCCCCTACCCCTTCTGTAAGCCAGAGGTGATACAACAAGATCTTGTACGACTGCAAGTTCCCCAGAGAGATAAACGTTTTAATTCATTTATTTATTCATTAATCAGTGTCCCCTCTTTGTAGGTGACCACTGGGTTTGGTTGTATGTTTTGTCTTCAGTGAGGATGCCACTGTAGGTAAATATTTAAACTTGTTACTATGGGTTTTGGTGTCAATGATTGGCTGTGCATACTTCACCGAGGCATGTCCCCGCAAGGATGGAAGTATGAACAGGACTTCTGTTTCCTGAGGGTTGGCTTGAAATGACCTTGCATTGAGTATGTATACAACTACAGTGCCAGGGTGAAACCCTGCCCATCATCTATGTATTGCTGGATGTCATTTGTGTCTTGTTGATAGAGACACCCAACTCTTCCCACCGATTCCCCGCGAGGACTCAAGAGCCTGGTGATCCCCACAGGCGGGAGCGCAGACCTTCCCACTCGCCACACAACACTGACTCCCGCCAGCTTCTGCTGTAATCTTTTTTTTACCTTTTTCTCCCGCCCTTGTAAGATTGATTAGGTCCGCTGGCATGCTTGGCTCTGGGCGACGGCCACGTTTTCTATTTTTCTGTAAGGAGGACGCGGTCCATCAGGCTGAAAGCTACCAATATAGCTCAGAGCGCTGAAACGGCTGCATTTCCTTTGTCCACCATAACAATAAAGCCGGGTTACTGCTTTGCCAGAGCCATCATGGTGCCGTCAGAAGACTGAAAACTACTGCTGTCTGTTTCAGAATAATGGCACGGCTTTTAAAATCTAGTTGTCTAGCCTTTTTAGCTGAGATGCGACCAGCGCTTCATTTCTTCTGCGTCTACAGCACATAATAACACTTGCCTCTAAAATAGCTTTTTTTTGCAAGTTAATTTTAAGCGTTTTGAACCGTATACTATGCATACATTTATGCACATATCACAGATGTGCAAGTGCCAAGAATAATATTCCATGTATTATCATGAATGAGTGCGGTAAGATATTGAGGCCCCTCTCCAGTCAACAATAGTAATAAATAGAATAATGCTTGTGCCGGGTCTGCATGCATGTTTGCAAACAGTGGAAGCCCCTTAAAAAACGGTTGCATTGTTCTGTAGGCACCGAACCACGCCCCTTTCTTAAAAGTGACCTAATTCGGCATTATTTTTCAAACTCTCTTGGTGTTCACAAATATAAGGAGACTTTAAAAGTAGAGGGCAGTGCTTTTTAACAAAAAAACAGTTTGAAGCTTTTCCTGCTTTGCTGCCAGGAGAAGTCCTGTAGAGCATGTCAATTAGTAATATTCCATCAACTTTTTGTCTGCAGGGACTATCACCCTCCAGACCAAGAGGCAGTACCCACTTTCTAGCCTGGTTCAAGTACAGGGATGGTTATCGATTACCCTCTTTGACGCACTTACGGCCCTGCCTTGAATAAGAAGGGAACATCGGGATAAGTCCACTAAAACAAATTATAACCGGGACAGGGATAGGTGCCCAGGCTTCCCATGGCTGCAGGAGGATGCTAACACAAATGTGACAACAAGGCCCTTGGTTGATGGCAGCTGTCCTGAACCTCCCTCACCCTAAAATATTTAGGATGAAGGCACCCGCGACAGCTGCCCCTGTGCCGCCATGTTCACAATTACAGACATGACAATGGAACAGCTGGGAGTTACCTCAGTGCTTCATTTTTTTAAAATCCATAAATCCGGTCCACCTTGACGCAAGTTCGGAGGGAAGGGGTCACTGAGATTCCCCCACCCCCGTTCAACGTGGTGGTGAGGCCACTGACCCCCAAATACCGACACAACGTAGCTCAAGACAGGGAGGGCAGCTACATCCCTCTCATCCAAGTTGTCTGTTAGAATATCATATACAGAAATATCATCTGACATAAAGACCATGTCCTATCGTCCTTATATATTCTAACAACAATATTATGGTGTCACTTCCTCAGCACTTGGTAAATACTGCGAGTGGCTAAAAAGTAAACATGCTGCCTTTGGACAAAGCTGGCGAGGCAGGATTACAAATACTTCTCCACCCTTGGGCAAGTTGGAAGGTCAGCCCTCTCCTGCTGCAGCGAAGCATAACATCTATACATGTTCCCTGCAGCCTACCAGCAGATCTTTTCCCTGGTTGTGTCTCTCATATTAATCAATCACATGTATTCATGTTCTGATTGATTAGTTTGTCCCTCAGTTCACAGTCATTATGGTAACCACTCTGGATTGACACTTTCACATTTTGAATTTTCATACACTTCGTGAACATCTAATGGAAATATGCATAATGAGTGCCTGTGCACTGGACAGTGACATTTTCTCTTATAGCTGAAAAACAGCGGGATGAAAATGCATTAAACCATTAGAAGGCAAGTAATGAAGCCAAGAGCTGTGTGAAGACGCAAGGAAGGAATGGCGAAGAGGGTAGAAAGAGGACAGTCAACAACAAAAACTTATTTAACTGTGGAGGAGTGAGGTATCCCAGGAAGAGGGAGCTGACCCCAAAATCTATACATCGCAAAAATATTTCTAATGACAATAAACAAAGGCGGCGAAGAAAACATGAAACCTATAAAGTATTTATGAGTAGGCTAAAGAGAAGGAGAGAAGGCCGCCTCAACACGCTACACACACATTTTACAGTTAAGAATTGAGTATTTGGGGACTTAGTAAGACACAGAACTTGCATGAAGAAAACAACTTTGACTGAACACAAAATGGAGGCATAATCTGGTCCCAAGTATTAACTGAACACATTTACATATTACCCAATACCCAGATTCTTTAGTCTTGCCTTCACTTACATTTTTGTTACATTGCATATAATTAGTTATTTCTGTATTACATGCTGTTAGACCTGGCAGCTCTTGGCGTGGCTTCCCTGTACTTTTTGCTTCTGACCTCCTATTTTTGGACCCTGTGCTATAAATCGTTTTGGCTGGTTTTGATACTCTAGGCACTTTATCACTGCTAACCAGTGCTAAAGTGCAAGTGCTAAATTGTATTGGTAATTGGTAATCCCTGATTAGCATATTTGATTTACTAGTACCTCCCTAGTGAAGTACACTAGGTGCCCATGACCTGTAAATCAGTGCTACTAGTGGGCCTTCAGCACTGATTGTGCCACCCACATGTGTAGCCCTGTAACCATGGCCCAGATCTGCCACTGCAATGTCTGTGTGTGCAGTCTTGCACTGCCAATTCGACCTGGCAAATGTATCCACTTGCAGGTCTAAGCCTTCCCTTTTACTACATGTACGTGATCCCTAAGGTAGGCCCTAGGTAGCCCCATGGGCTGGGTAGGACAGGTACTGGTGTATTTTACATGTCCTGATAGTGAAATACTGCCAGATTCGTTTTTCACTACTGTAAGGCCTATCTCCCCCGTAGGTAAACATTGCAACTGCCTTTAAATATCTTTTATGTGCAGTTTCCCATTGGGAGCAGAAAGAGCTCTGTAGTTTGGGGTCTTCGAGCTTACAATTTAAACATACATCTTTTGGTAAAGTTGGTTTTCGGATTGTAAGTTTGAAAATGCCACTTTTAGAAAGTGGGCATTTTCTTGCTTAACCATTCTGTGCCTCTGCCTGCTTGTGGAATCCATTTCTGGGTCAGACTGACATTTGAGCTGTTTGTGAATTCCCACTAGACAGTGACCACAAAGGGAGCTGGGGAAAGTCCCGCATATCCTAATGAGCCTCCTGGGCTAGAGTGGGAAGGGAGGAGCTGACAACTGCACCTGAAAGGGCTCTACCTTTCCTCACACAATGTAGTCTCCTACGTCCTGGTGTGTGCCTGGGGCCAGGCATGGGCAAGGCAGGATCTTGTCAACAACAGAGACTTTCCTTTGAAGTTTGCCTACTTCAAAGGCAGAAATGTGTATAAGTAGTGGACCCATAACCCCAGACTTTTACATTACGTCTAGATCAAGAGTAACCTCTGCCAAGGAGAAGAGCTTGATGCTTGAGGAGGACCTGCCACTCTGCCTGTTGCTTTGCTGTGCTGGTCTGCTGCTGCTGATTCTAGCTAAGAGGGAAAGGACTGGAATCTGCTTTCTGCAATCCTGCTTGTGAAGTGTTTCCAAGGGCTTGGACTGAGCTTGGATACTGTTAAGAAGTCTCAGAGACAGCAAAGACTTCACCTACCAGTCTCTGGGTCTGCTTACTGTTGCAACCCCCCTGATATCCCATGACTTTGTCAGTCCTGGTGCCTTGTCACCGATGTCTGTGATAACCAACTCTGCTGCAGCACCCGCAGCCTCGTGGCATGACAACGACCCCGTGAGGTCGCCCCACTGCGTCTTGTACATCAACCCTGCTGGAGCATAAGGAACCGACTCTTCGCACCAATGCCACATCACCTCCCCTGCTCCTCAGTAAGGAACCGACACCGCACCGAATCCAGCGATGCCTCACCTCCCCGACTCTGAGCACCGGCTTGTTTCCTCGTTATCAAAGGTAATGTACCTGGGGGTCAATGTGAATACGTAATAGGCGCCATTGGCGGCAGATTGCTGGGAACGACTTTGTCACAATACCGTGATAACACCAACTTGAAACTTTTGTGTTTCTAAGCACTATATTCAAGTTTAATCTTTGAAAATTCCTAACTTTGCTAGTGTATGTTGGATTTTTGTCATTTTGGTCTTTTTCTATTTAGATAAATATTGGCTATTTGTATGGAGTCCTTTTGTAGTGTTTTCACTGTGTTATTGTGTGTGCACAAATACCTCACACATTGCTTCTGAGATAAGCCTGACTGCTTGTACCAAGCTAACAAGGGGGTGAGCAGGGATTATCTGAGCTGTGTAGCTCCCTTACCCTGACTAGAGAGAGGGTCCCTGCTTGGCTTGGAGAGAGTGCAAACTGACTGCCAGCCAGAGACCCCATTTCTAAAACATGTTCAAACAACTCATGAGCTGCTTCAGAGCACCCGGGTTAAATGACTAGATTGCCTGCCCAACAACAAAACTTGGATGTATCATTAATGTTGATCCTTTCTAATAGGCACAGTAAAATAAGGTCTTCAGAAGATTCCAAAATGTTGGCATTTTTTGCTCCTCAGATGTCTACTTTGCACCCCCACCATCTGTCCCCCAGATATGATCTTTTTAAATTAGGTGTCCTCATCTTGGAAGATGAGCATCTGAGTTGTGAGTGGCCTGATATTTTGGGAATCTTCTCTGGATATGTAGAAGTCCTATTCCAAAAGCTGCTTTGGATGTCAGTGTGAGTTCCATGAAATGGATATGTCTAACTAGGGGTGGGAGGCACTCACAGGGATTTACTCTGTGAAATTCTGAGGAGCTACAGAAAAACTTTGGAAGATTCCATGGAATTTCACCAGCGGACAGAAAATATGCAGCACATGCTGCAATTTAGAACTGGTAGAGTAAGAAACGCTGAATAATAGCTTGAATGGCACCATGCACTGTGCAAGTGCACGCAGCCATTTGAGTTGATTTTTCTGCTGCTTGACTAGAAAATATACTTGAGCATCAGCAAATCTATTCGAATGGCAGACCCCTGACCGTGACTGCTCGTGAACACGAGTGACCACCCGCATTAGAAAATTGCATGAGGGGACATGATTGTTAGCTGCTTTAATTTCATAGATATTTGGAATAAATATATTCTACTATACTATGTCGAACAATTTGATATGATGGAATTATTTTCTTATATTCTGGGGGATTGTATCTACTTCTTATTGCTATATCTACAATGTCCTCATTTATAAGTTATATTTGGCAATTGAATTAATAGCCTTTGGATTTCCCATAATCACAAACGTTTCTGAAGGATTTGCACTTGTAGCCAATTCTAAAATATTTGAAGTATTTGTATCCATTTTAATTTAGATTTCATTTATTTTTGCATGACGTGGGTTAATTTATCATTATTTTATAAATGTCTGGTAATGTTATAGATTTCAGAGAACTGGGGATGCTTTACCTCTTGTAATAGTTTCCATTTTTGAAAATCTCAGGCAATTTTTTCCATGTTGGGCATTTCTGATCTTTTTTTTAGGCACCATTTTCCTCCTTATATCCATTTCTAACACATTTAGCTGAATTATATCCATATCACATGGATGTGGGCTACTTGTGTCTATTTCTAAGCCGTTTTGTGTACTTGTATCATATTTATAGATTTGGGATGAATATGTGCAGAAGTTATTCCCATTTCTGTTTCATTTGCCTCCTCTTGTTTAATCTTTACACCACTGATGTGCATCATTATATATGGGCACGCAAACAAAATAACACCATTGGAGTGCCAGTTCTTTTAATATTCACCACTCAATCCTGTACGCAAAAACACAAATTCCCTTCAAGCCCACTCAAATGTGGTTAATACGTACTGTTTGACTAACTTGCTAAAAATCCATTAAAGCAACTCAAAAGGTTTGATTTGTGGTTTTCAAGAAACAGCCACAAAGCAAAAAATCCTTTTTCGAAGCACAAATAGGAAAATATCAGGAATTCCAAATTCCTTGGTGCAGATATCTCTAAACAATCTGTATCAACCCCACAAGGAGCAACACACTGCATGCTGAAATATCGAGAGAAGGAAATATGGAGGACAATCTTGACTGCATAGTCAATCCCATGATCTGTTTAAAGTCTGGGAACAAATATTGAGGTATTATGGCAATTAGACAAGAAGATCTTGAGAAAAGAATGCAAAAAAACAAGCTTAATGGCCCTGCATCGCTCACCCCCAAAAAACTCAGAAGATTCCACTGGCAACCCATTTTTTTATGGACAAATCAATTGTGTTCAGGGAGAATTGAGAAAAAAACGCACACCAAATTTCATTTACTAATCTCTCATACAAAAGCATTATTCTTGCAATCATAATGCCTCGTTATGGAGTTAGAAATATGCTTCATTGGTACAACTCCCCAGTGCGTATTTTCAGTGCTCAAAAGCTTACATTATGAGCCAATTGAGTTTTTAAAGATCTTGTTGCTCCAATGTATGTGCTGAGGTGTGAAGTTAGACATAAGAGACTGCAGCCAGCCGGCACGTTTCAAGACCGAAATGTAATCAGTGATAACTGTTAAATACATGAAGCAGCAACATCTTTATTTAAACCATAGTTTAAGCAACCTTACAGCACAAAAATGCACCAAGTCATGCAACTAATCTCCCCTGGGTGGAACACAGCATTTGCATATTTCTTTAACATTTCATTTTCTAAATCTCCAAACATGTATACCTAATGGCACACAGGCAATCATTTGATAGCAAATACCATGTCTCCTGGTTTTTATAATAAAATGGGTTTGTGCCATTATGTCTCATTCAGTGTTGAATTTTCAATACTTAAATAAACAAATCCAAACTCTGCTTTTTATTCCCTCTTTACTTATTGTTATTTGTTATATACCTCAATTTATTAGAATCGTATAACTGGTATCATTGTTTTCTAGCCTCTACTGTTATCTAGACTTTGGTCATACTAACCATACTAACCATAGTCACCTGAAGTAAATAGTCGATCTGTATTCCAAAGAACAGTGAGCCAGATGTATCAAAGGGTTTTACCCATTCTGTGTCTATGGGAAAATGCGTTGGTACATATGGCTCGGTGTTCGGTGTTCTTTATTAACAGTATGAATGGGTCACTTTTTTTCTCCAAACATTCATCATCATTTAATCTGTAAGAATAGAATAAGGGTATGATTAGAGTGACTGAAAATGGAGGATTTGAAATCTGGCCATAATAAAGACGATCTAATCAATAATTGGAAAGTGATATTATATCAGAGTTACCTTGAACCATGCTTCAGGCAGTTTGACATCTCCCTATGTGTCGTCCGGAGTTCATATATGTGGTCACAATACAAACAAACAGCCCTTGTAATGCAATCTTAAAAATGAAATATAATTACATTTTGATTCAAGTTCAAGAGCAAGTCTTTTGATATCAGGCTAAGAAGATAATATAACAATAATAGTCTTATTATATTGATTTTCATGAGCACACCTATAGTAGTTTCGTAAAACAATTGCCAAATAGTAATTTGACCGTGGTGACACGGGCTCTAAATACCTGCCATCAGTTTTTGTCCTTCTGTTATAGATTTAGGGGTTCACAGTTTGTTAGTCATTCAATCTCCTTACTTCAAACACCAAGTGTATTGCTTCTTCAAGTCTATTTACGCTTCAAAAGCAGTAGCATACCCAATATTTACCGAATATTCTTCTTGAAAACACACAAAAAGTTAACCAAACACTTTTTCAATCACACCGTCATTAACAATATTATGATACTTTTGCTTTTTAAATCTTATGTTCATTCGAATTATTTGAATTGTTTACTTCATCCTCTCTCAAAGACATTCCAGCATGTACTGTGCCAATGATCTCTTATCATAAGATCTTGGATTATTGGTTCTGAGAGATAGTGAATTTCCCCCTACATTTTCCTGAAATGCACCCCTATCCATCACTGACACATTGGGTGCATGTATCCCTACTATGTGATCCAGAAACTCTCTTCATACAAAAATGGCATTAGGAAGCTGTAAATATTCCTACTAAAGTTACATTGGGCTAGGATAATTGTTTGTGGGATGGCTATTGTTGCCTGACACGTTGTACTGGAAAGCATATGCTGCTCATTTTTATATGGATCGGGGTATTGCATTCAGATATTATGGTAGGAGAGCATTGGCAAACTGGGTGGCCTGTGTAGGAGAATGAGGTGGGTGATTTGAAAGGAGATACGATTTAACAATAACGAGAATCATAATAATGATAATGACGATGTGAGTGAAAACACTTTTAGTTGACTGTGCGTTTTCAAGAAAATGTATATACTGAGTCTGCTACTGCATTTGAAGAGGCAATGGATCTGCGTACTGGGTTGAGGAGATGGGCTGGTTTATGAGCTCTGAGCCCCTTTATCCATAAAGAAAGGAATGATTGAAAAAAACAGATGCCAGCTACCATCACACTAAATGATTATCTGGCATCTGTTTTAATAAGAAATGTTCAGGTGTGATCCTGAAAATCTATAAAATGAGAATACTACTGTTATACTATCTTTTTAACCTGATATCAAATAACATCTAAACGTAATTACGTTTCAATTTTTAGATCGTATTATAAGAACTTTTTGTTTAGATTATGACCATAAATGGGAACTCTGAACAACACAATGGGGTGTCAAAACAACTGGAAGAATGGTTCCAGGTAACTCTATCATATCTTTTTGTAAAATTATTGATGACGGAGATTTGAAATCCCCCTTTCTCAGTAACTCTAATCTTAGCCTTCTTTTATTCTTACAGAATGCTTGATGACAAATAAGTTTGAACAAAAAACATAACAAGAAGTGACATTTTCACACTGTTTATAAAGAACACTATTGTTTGGAATACAGATAGATGTTACTTGCATGTCTTGGTTCCTTTTTCTACTGCCAGGGTGCGTGG
The DNA here is from genome assembly GCF_031143425.1 of Pleurodeles waltl. NCBI lineage: Eukaryota > Metazoa > Chordata > Amphibia > Caudata > Salamandridae > Pleurodeles > Pleurodeles waltl. The sequence continues at coordinate 340,162,965 of NC_090445.1, forward strand.
ATTGTATAAATCCTTAGAAGGGCACCTAGTAAAGCTTAGAAATGAATGAGGCCTAGATTTGAATTCCTAAAGAGCAATTAAAAGGTTTTAGCTGTATAGCAACAAAAGGCACAACTGCACAATAGTGTTGGAAGGTGATCATTGTGCCTCCACACATAAATCACTTTGCAATTATTCTGGCATTTGAAATATCCAAATTGGGAATGGAATAAATTCAACTTTTGAATTGGCCAATCATACTGTATAATACCTGTTGAGGCAACCATAGGAACACTAAAGATATATCAGTACCATAAATATTTGATACTGTTAAAAATCAAATGCTTGGCAGCAATACATTCTTATTTTAACTCTTCACAAGTATTAGATCATGTAAGAATATTCTCCATGACAAGGAATAGCTCGAGCTTCATAAACAAAATATGAAAGTACCGGGCGCAAGACAATGCCTGCAGTGCTCTTGGAAAGCCAGAGAGACAGCAGTACATTTTATCCCCAGCTACAAAAACACAGAGAGACAATAGTACATTTTATCCCCTGAAAAAATAAGGGAAAGGAAATTCTTTGAACCACGGGGATAAGAACCATGAGAAGCATACCTTGCCAAATTGCTTCAGTGTGGCTGACACTCCCTGTAAAACCACAGCATAGATACATTCCCATTACTCACTTGATCGACATTGTCAGTCGCAACATCACTTACTGCCACGCAACATTAACTATGAAAAACTAGAAACATGGTGTAGGAAGTTGGCTCTGTATATACTATTTCAATTAAGAAATAGTGTGCACAGAGTCTAAGGGTTCCCCTTAGAGGTAAGATAGTGGCAAAAGTAGATCATTCTAATGCTCTATTTTGTGGTAGTGTGGTCGAGCGGTAGGCTTATCAGAGGGTAGTGTTAAGCATTTGTTTTACACACACAGGCAATAAATGAGGAACACACACTCAAAGACTTACTCCAGGCCAATAGCTTTTTATATTGAAAAATATATTTTCTTAGTTTGTTTTAAGAACCACAGGTTCAAAATTTACAATAAACACTTTAAATGTAAGGTACTTCACTTAGCTACTTTAGGAACTTTGAATGGAAACATTATCATGTACAGTCTTTGTAAAAATGGCAATAAGCTATTTTCAAAGTGGACACAGTGCAAAAATCAACAGTTCCTGGGGGAGGTAAGTAAAGGTTAGATTAGGAGGTAAGTAAAACACTTACAAGTCTCAGTCCTGGGGCACAGGCAGCCCACCGTTGGGGGTTCAAGGCCACCCCAAAGTTACCACACCAGCAGCTCAGGGCCGGTCAGGTGCAGAGGTCAAAGAGGTGCTCAAAACACCTATGTGCCTATGGAGAACAGGGGTGCTCCGGTTCCAGTCTGTCAGCAGGTAAGTACCTGCGTCCTCGGGGGGCAGACCAGGGGTTTTTGTAGAGCACTGGAGGGGTCACAAGTAGGCACACAAAACACACCCTCAGCGGCTCAGGGTCGGCCGGGTGCAAAGCAGGTGTCCGGCTTCAGGTAGGAAACAATGGAGGGACCCGGGGGTCACTCTAGCGGTGCAGGCAGGCACAGGGGGGGTTTCTCGGGACAGCCACCACCTGGGCTAGGCAGAGGGTCGCCTGGGGGTCAACTCCTGCATTGAGGTTTGGTTCCTTCAGGTCCTGGAGGCTGCGGGTGCAGTGTAGGTTCCAGGCGTCGGGTCCCTTGTTACAGGCAGTCACGGTCAGGGGGAGCCTCTGGATTCTTTCTGTGGGGGCTCAGGGGGGTCGTCTCTGGTTACTCACGGGCTTGCAGTCGCCAGGGAGTCCTCCCTGAGGTGTTGGATTTCTGCAGGTCGAGCCGGGGGCGTCGGGTGCAGAGTGTAGAGTCTCACGCTTCTGGCGGGAAACGTGAAGTCTTTAGAAGTTGCTTCTTTGTTGCAAAGAAGTAGCTGGTTTTGAACAGGGCCGCTGTTCACAGGAGTTTCTTGTTCCTGTAGTCCAGGGCAGTCCTCTGAGGCTTCAGAGGTCGCTGGTCCCTGTCGGATGCGTTGCTGGAGCAGGTTTTCGAAGTTGGAGACAGGCCGGTAGGGCTGGGGCCAAAGCAGTTGTCGTCTTCCTCCTTCTCTGCAGGCTTGTAGGTCGGCAGTCCTTCTTGTTTCTTCAGGTTGCAGGAATCTGGTTTCCTAGGTTCTGGGGTGCCCCTAAATACTAAATTTAGGGGGTGTTTAGGTCTGGGAGGGCAGTAGCCAATGGCTACTGTCCTTGAGGGTGGCTACACCCTCTTTGTGCGTCCTCCCTGAGATTTTGGGGGAATCCTCCAAAATCAAGATGTAGGATTTCTAAAGGCAGGGGTCCTCCAGCTCAGGACACCTTAGGGGCTGTTCTGACTGGTGGGTGACTCCTCCTTGTTCTTCTCATTATCTCCCCTGGACTTGCCGCCAAAAGTGGGGGCTGTGTCCAGGGGGCGGGCATCTCCACTAGCTGGAGTGCCCTGGGGCATTGTAACACGAAGCCTGAGCCTTTGAGGCTCACTGCTAAGGTATACAGTTCCTGCAGGGGGAAGGTGTGAAGCACCTCCACCCAGAGCATGCTTTGTTTATGGCCTCAGAGAGCACAAATGCTCTCACCCCAGGGGGTCAGAAACTCGTCTCTCAGCAGCAGGCTGGCACAGACCAGTCAGTCCTGCACTGAAGGATTGGGTAAAATACAGGGGGCATCTCTAAGATGCCCTCTGTGTGCATTTTTTAATAAATCCAACACTGGCATCAGTGTAGGTTAATTATTCTGAGACGTTTGATACCAAACTTCCCAGTATTCAGTGTAGCCATTATGGAGCTGTGGAGTTCGTTGTTGACAAACTCCCAGATCATATACTTAATATGGCCACACTGTACTAACAACGTCTAAGAATAGACTTAGACACTGTAGGGGCATATAGCTCATGCAGCTATGCCCTCACCTGTGGTATAGTGCACCCTGCCTTAGGGCTGTAAGACCTGCTAGAGGGGTGACTTATCTATGCCACAGGCAGTCTTTTGTGTGCATGGCATCCTGAGGGGGATGCCATGTCAACGTTGCCTTTTTCTCCCCACCAACACACACAATCTGCAGTGGCAGTGTGCATGTGTTAGGTGAGGGGTCCCTGAGGGTGGCACAACACATGCTGCAGCCTTTAGAGACCTTCCCTGGTCACAGGGCCCTTGGTACCACTGGTACCTTTTACAAGGGACTTATCTGGGCGCCAGGGGTGCGCCAATTGTGGAAACAATGGCACATTTTAGGTGAAAGAACACTGGTGCTGGGGCCTGGTTAGCAGGGTCCCAGCACAATTCTCTGTCAAGTCAGCATCAGTATCAGGCAAAAAGTGGGGGGTAACTGCAACAGGGAGCCATTTTCCTACACATGGAGTGGGAGATTTCCACACCAAATGCCTGGTGACTGGTTCAATAGCTCAGGTCACAGGATGTGAGACACCCAACATATGTAGAAGTCCCACTTAACTTGACGGGTACAGGAAAGAAGAACAATACAAAAAAGGTACAGGGGAACCCATGCAGAGGATCAATGACATGGAAACGAAAGCTAAACTCTGCTTGCCTAATCAAGGCCAGAGCGCTGCATGCAAGCTGGGTGGTGGCACAGGTGCCAGGCAGCTACTGCAGGACTATAGTGTCTCAGTAGTACTGCAAGGCTAGGGTCGGCAGGGGTGTTCTCCATTGCCTCCCAGCATTAGCGCAGTTCAGAGAAATTAGGTGTCTGGCTTTGATTAATTCCTCATGTCTAATTCCTCATGTCTAGTTCATGTAAAACTAACGTTTTTAACCTGCGTAGTGACCTATTTGTAGATATCATTAAGCGGTTGCCTGATATCTACTGTATGTAAAGTCTATCAGGCAAGAGTGAGAGAAAGAATGGAACCCAACAGGTTGGTGTAGCTCCATGATCAATGAGTTTGGGGGAATCATTATTTGGCAACTAGGAGATATCGGCTGATGAGTGACCCACAAGAATGATAGAGCTTCGTCCCTGTGATTAGATAGACAACTAAATGTGGCAAGAGGAAGACAGTATAACATTTTGCCCATATGCATCATTTGAGTTGGGGCACAAGAAACTGTGTAATGAATGATGTCTTTGCTAGCAAAGTTGTATAAAGTACATTGGAATGTGGGCGTACTTCTGACATCACGGGAGAACAGGGAGAAGGTTAAGTTTTCCCATGAAAAAAAACTCTGCAGGATTTTCTTTAAAAAATGTTCGCCCGTTTAAAAATGTACTACAAAACTGTTTTGCAAGCGATTTATTTCACTCAAATTAGGTTTGACTGTTTTTTTTATCCATTAGCGCAGACTTTTATTGGAGGTTTCTCCTGCTTTTCTTTTGCCAACTTTGTGAAGTTGACTACCCCTAGTCCCATAAGGCTCACTGTCCTGTGTTAAATGTTTATATTGATAATACACCTCACATTCAGAGTCAGATTCATGAAAATCGGGCCAAAGGAGACCAAAGGACGGATTTAGAGTTCGAAGGGTGGGTTCATCCATCACAAACGTGACAAATCTCCTGTCTGTCTATTACAAGAGCCATAGGATATAAAAATGTAAATTAGCATTTGTATAGCGCACTACTCACCCGTTAGGGTCTCAAGGCGCTGTACTCATACCGCTATGGAACCCCTCCTGGCTTTTCCCTGTGAGGCGCCCACTCCTGAGCACCCCCAGGGTGAAGCCAGGCATCCAAGCGCTGTTGGGGCCGTTGTGGAGATTAAGCAAGCTATTGCCCAGAGTTGCAGAGTGGGACCCATGAATTAGATTAGGCACCGAGGCGAGAATTATCTGGTCAAGGGGAATTGAGCCCAAGACCTGCCGAAGCGGGACTTGAACCCTGGTCTTGAGCCAGATCTCTGCTTCAGGGTCTGCCGCTCTAACCATTGAGCCACACTTCTCCACTAATGCACTTGTAATATGGTGGAAGGATTATCTGTCACATCTGTGAAAGAGCAACCTGTCCACCGAACCCTAAATCAGGCCCCGAATGACCTCAGTTTCACAGATCGCCATTTTTGAATAACACTGGGGACCTTTGGGACATGTCATAAGCTCAGGCTCTGTGCTGACATTAACATTCCTGCCCTCCATGCAAATCAGTGCAGTGCGGGCAGCCTTCTGCTGTAACATCCATTAGCTGCCATGATCGCAGTGGGTGAAGGGGCTGAGGTCTGATGATACGCGGCCTAAACAAACCTTTGTGTTTCCTGTCAGCTTTCCATATTTCCTTACAATAGCCATTTACCTGGACTGAAATGGAATTTACACCAGACACCGAATTTGCACCAGATACTGAAGCACAGAAGGTGCCCTGGGGTGCGGCAGGTGTGTGTCAGTTGTTTGTGTCCCTGGCACTTTGGTATTACAGAAAGGACCACGGAGGCTTGTGTATACCTTTGTGTAATATGGATAGTGCTGGTGCAAAATATGTGACAGCACGACTATGGGGCTTGATCCTTCATTTGCAGGGAACATGTCCACGTGCAAATGAGGGAACCCTTTGTCGCTGCACCTGTGCTGTATTGGAGATGATGCAAAATGGCAGGAGGTGCCCTAACTGTGTGCCGCATAGAGGCGGTGCGCCGTCATTGCATCCCGAGGGCATTCAATGCATGAAGTGCCGTGACTGACTACAGCTGCGGAGGAGGGTCCCCGTCCCTTTTCAAAGTGAGGCCAAATCTCTACCTGCCTGAGGTTCAAAGAACTTGCCTGCCTTTCACCAGTTGCCTGCACATTTGAGGAGGAGCTATGCTGCAACATCTGCATCTCAGAGACTCCCTGGATAACCTTCAATGGCGCATTTCCACTTTGGGGTAAATGCATGTGCATCAAGCAATTCGGGGGTGAGTAAACAAATGATCGGATATGGGAAAACGTTCCGTGAAACTCCTTTTAATATCTAGGTTTGCTAAACCCGCAGCGTATATACCTTTTGTGTGCTAACCCCACTATCATGTACAAGTCCATCCTTTGGCAAAAGTGCCTCAAGTACAATCATCATTAGCATGAGAGCCAGCACTTTGCTACTAGTTTTATTTCTCTTGAAAGTGTTCTTTTAATAAATCAGAGTGTGTTACACTGTAATGCAGATCACATAAATAAATGGAAAGCCTATCTGTTCCACAAAAAGTAGAATATTTTTCTTACTTTCAGAGACTTTGTAGTAATTTTAATAATGTCTTGGGAATTTGGGGTAATTGCATACCTTTCAAAGATAATTGTAGGAGTTAACATCCTTGTAAGATCTGGGGTTATTTATATAAAACCCTGCAAGTTATGGGTGACAATCATTTGAGCTTATTAAATGCATTTTATTGGTTTTGGGTAGGCCGTCATTTTTGGAGACAACTGAGATATTTGTTTCCGTTTGACCTGGAGTCAGTAAGATCATTGATCAATAGACTTTGCATTAATGTATAAATGTCTTACAAATTAGGAATATGTTTCTCATGTGAGGAACTTGGGATATATGCATCCATTTCCATTTGGCCTTAAGTGTACTTATGTTGGAGCAGTTTCGAATACTTTTATTAATTTATTTTTAAATTGTGGGTTATGTGCCTGGGAGATTTGAATATACTACACTTTTTAATAGTGTTTTTAATATGTTATGCTATGTTAGCCTGTTTCGATAGGTTGTTTATTTGCATACTTTATGTCATGGTAAGGTCATCTGAATCCAAACACGATAAACAGAATATGCTGACCAGTATGTCCGTATCCATTTATAATGGATAAAAAGTAATTCTGAGAGTAGTATGGCAATTGCATCAATTTCTATTAAACTTGGATTAAGTATATCAATAGATTTAGAGTGACTGCATGAATTTATATGTGACGTGGAGTAAAGCTATCAATAGATTTGGGATAATTGTATTCATATTGAAGAGGAATGGGATACACTTGCCAATTTCTGAAACATATAAACGTAATGTATCCATATATTATACAACTTTGGAAATTGTGTATATTTTTGTATAGATTTGGGGTCATTTTAGGCGTAGCTCCATCGTTGCAGGGATATCTGGGATAAATGTCCCTATTTTTTTAATTGCTTGAGGGTATTGTATCGATTTCTATAATTTAACTGTAATCAGAACTGTTTAAATATCTCTCAGTGCAGAAAACTAGCGTTTGTTTGACATTAGATTTTATGAATACATACTCCTATGTGCACCCTTGCAGACATAATGTTGTTGATTAGAACTCTACAGTTCTCCCATCTGTTTCAGCAACGAGAAAACTCAAAACATCCTCATTCACGCTACTGACATAAAGCTCTCACACATGAATCTTCAACATTTGCATTGGTCAGTTGTGCACTCATGCATGACCCAGTCACTGGTAGAAAGTGTACCTCTACTATGCGAAAAGAGAGAGTGAATATTCAGCACATTATTGGCTGCAAACATTCTCCCAAAGCGGCTGCATTTCCCCAAAGCATAAAGGGACCGACGCATTGTTAGGTATTGTGTTGGCTGGATCTCCAGCATACAGTTCCTCATTACTTGGGGTCATCAGTTTACAGCTACCTTTCTTTATGGCACCGCTGGGTTAGGTTTTCCTACAACCTTGTACATATAGTCCATTTTAATATATGGCTCTAACATGCCGGTTTTATCAAGTGAGAGCCAGAGAGAATCTCCTTACTTAACAGTTCCAAGAGAGAGAGACCCTTTGGGCATCAATAAATGCCTTGAACCATGCATAGGCTGCACAACTTACTATTTCACCAGAACGAATATTCTCTTCTGATTTCCTCAACTGGAGTACGTCTTTTAGCCCAGAGGGTTGTTTCCAAAGGGCCAACTTATCTAAACATTAATCAGCCTGTGAATTCACATGAACATTGGCAAAATATGCCTTAATCATTAAGACCAAGGCCAGACAACCATATATTATGCAATATCCATTAAGACCATTCATCACTGAGATGGTTGAAGTGTATTTACCCTGCAATTAAAAACACTACATCAGTTTTTTTATCCTAATTTCTTATCAGTCTGAGATAACCATTGATTTTGACAAAATTGTCATAAACACATTCTTTTTATAGATTTGGGGAATAACAATAGTCATTTGTGAAAACATATGTGACAATTCTGTCAGTTTCTGAAGGATTAGGAATGCTTGTGTTTTTTGTTTTTTATATATTCTACACACTTTTCTCCACGTCTTTTTAAATCTGGCTAATCATATGCATTTCCTATAGATGTAATGTGCTTACTCACATTTATTTTAGATGTGCATTAATTTATCAATTTCAGACATTTTGGGCAATTACATTTACTTTGTTTATTTGAAGGGTCCCTTTATCACTTTCTTATAGTTAATTGAGTTAGTGCTACACGATTTTCGAGTTATTAATCACTCCCTGAAGGGCAGAACTACTTACAGTTATTCCAGAGAAATGTAGGTTAATTGCATTGATTTACCATGTTGGGGTCATCGTGTCCTTTTGTGAAAGATTTTGTGTATCTGTATCCATTTACTTTAGATTTGACACACCTGTGTCTAATTTGGGGTAACTGTGCCCTTTTTATTGATTTAGAGTCACTTTACCAATGCATTAATGCTTGGGAGACTAACTGCCTCTATTTGCTATTATAATTTACAAAATTCTATAATATTCTATAATATACGTAGGCTAATTGGTTCCATTTGATTTTCAATTGGGGTAACATATACAGTATCTGTCCTGAAGATTAAATGGCAGTAGTGTCTTGCCTCGACCTTACTGTAAAACTTCTCCACTGAGGGGTCATGCACAATGTTGGAAGGAAGGTGGTGTAGAATGTTGAAAGGAGGGTATGAATGGGCCTTTGCTAAAATAAAAAAAACACCTTGTGTTCGAGGTTTAATTGAACTTCTGACTTCTTTTTTTCTGTTACCTATTGCAAATATGGTGGAAAACGATCTGGCTGTATGGCTCTTGAATCATCTAGAAACCATGCAAATCTTGGATCCATTGAAAAACTGGTTCTCTCCAGGGACTTGATTTGAAAGTGCATTGGTGTCTCTTTCAAGTGAAAATTACTTAAGATGGATTCTGATCCACCAACAAGACTTATTGTGTGAGATCCCCCAGCTATTTCCAATATGGTAGGAAATTGCTTCTGACAGAGATTGGAATTCAGGGGTAGACATACCTTGGTTTTCCTTCTTTTTGTCTTATTTCTTGTCTTTTCCACATTTCCGTTCTAGTCAAAAGCCAAAATCCCTCTGGGTATGCCTCAGTGGTAGCTCCTTTCATGCATCCTAATTGACATTTATATGCTCTCGCAGGATGCCAGCATAAGGTCTTGTGGTGAGGACTTCATTAAGACTAGGTTTCTTATCTTTGGCTAAGACACTTTGCGAAGCCCACGTCCTATGGCCCAGTGAGATGGGCCCCCACCTTCTCTGGATGCCAAGGTAAACATCTTGACTTCCATTTTGCAAAGGGTCTAACAATGGGAAATGAGGTTAATACAGCGGTGTTGTCATCTTTCCACCTTATCAGGCTTCCAAAAGAGATCCTCACATTTCTCCTCCAGCTCTTGTGAGCCTTGGAGGTTGGCACTGGGATCCTGTCCTGACAAGTTTGATTACATGTCCGAAGGCTATCGTTCACGTGGTTGGCTCCCAGTTTCACAGCAAATTAATTTCAAACTTGTATTTCTGGCACTCAGCCTTTCACAAATCCAGCCGTACGATATTCTCCTGAAACTTCCAGGCATGTACCACTTTGCATCGTTCACGGCATTTCTCTCTTATTGGTCTCTGTTTTGTGTTTCAATGCGCTCTGGCCTTGAGAGCAGGCCCACTCTGTCCATGGCCACAGATCAGGAATGGGTTTCCCCAGTTCCTTTGGCAGCTGCCTAGTCATGGATACTTATGTATGGCTTTGAAGCCACTTTCATTTTGTTAATCGTTCTTTCCTTTTGCTGCCTGTTAGTTTCTTTGTTAAGACTGCTGCCTGAGCGTTAAGATGCCTTTAAGAGTATGTAGCACTTAGACATACCCTCACTCACTTCCTCAGTCATTGTTTATAGATTAGGGACGTGCTCATTCATTTCAGATGGACTGTTTAAAAAAGCCTTTTTTTGAGCGAGTTTGCAAATTGGGTCCATTTCCGAGTGTTTTCCGTTTATAACATCGGCTTTAGATAATTTTTAGTTTAATTGTAGAACCAATGGTGTTCAGTTCTCAATTTTGCGATAATTAAGCCTATTTCATGCATATGTAGAGCTCCTGCATTCATTTCAATTTGGGGTCACTGGATTCATGGATTCAATGATCTGGTGTACTTGAATCTATATATATTATTTAAAGAGATGTAAGTATCTATGACTTAGGAATTATTTTCAGTATCTCAGGCTCGGCCCAGGGCCGGCCTTTAGCGTGGGCGAGCTGGGCCCCAGTATTTTGAGGGGCGCATGTAGCGGTGTGCATGAAGGTTAGGCCAACAGCAGTGTCTTTCTCATCTTGCTCTAGCCTTGTCCTTGTCCCAGCCTGTTCACTTCTGTCTTATTTTCAGTTTAAAGTGGTTTTAGTTCCCCATTATCATACTGTGGGTGATGTTTTTAACGCCCCTTTATCCCCCTTCCTTGCGCCCCTTCACCTTCTGACCGCTGCCGACACACATCAACAAAACCATCCTGTGCCTGAGGCAGCTAAGCTATTGGTGCTTTAGGTGAGCTGGGGAGGTCCGGGGATGTTTGCGTTCAGGTGGCCAGTCGCTGCTCATCCAGGTACCGACCAGTGAACACAAAAGGGACCCCGTGCTGCCTTATTTAATTCACTACCATCAGCAAGGGCGCCAAATTTCTCTCCGCCCTCGCCCAGTGTGCTACTTTAGCAAAGGCGGGTTCTGCCTATTTATTTCAAGATGACTTAAGATAGTTTGCAATACTTGTTTTAAAAAAAAACATGTTATTGGGTTTAAATACAAAAACAAGTAATGTAGCATCCACTTATCCACAAACAAGTTTGGGAGGCATACCGTTCTAGCTCTTGATACTGGGTAAATTCTGTCAGAGAGACCCTTTCGTGCTCAAAGGGAATTACATTTTCTGAATAAAATTAGAAAGGGTCCTCAAGACAAGAAAAGATGAGAGGCTGTAGATGTGTTTGTGCTTCCAAACTAACGCCTTTTTTAGAGTTTGGCGGATGCTACTCTATCATAAATGTGACAGATATCCTGTCTATCGTAGTACATGTGCATTATATCCCATGGTACTGGTAATAAGGGGGACGGGAAATCTGTCATATTTATGACAAAGTGACCCGTCTGCCAAACCCTCAATCATGCCCTAATTAGAGCTGTCAGCCCATCGGATTTAGACCTGTACAACGTACAGTGCTGACTCAGTGCCTTGGATTCGAGCTCTTTTGTCCGGCTTTGAGGCTGTCCTTGGGGACTTCAAACAAGCTTTTTGCTGTAAAACGAAGCAGTGATTAGCGGAAGAAACAAAGGGGAAACGCAGCATACTCTGTAATTGCATCACTTGACGGGTAATTAGTAATTACTTCTGACACACATTAATTAGTAGCCAACCCATTTGTATTTATTTTACAAACCACAGAAGAATTAACTTTGAGCCAGCCTGCAAGAAATCAATGTTTGCAGCAGTCGCATTACCCACTGAACTATGCACCAGGATGGGAACTTGTGTCCTTCAGAGTGCACAAGGAACTCTGCAAAAAACAAGTGACACTAACTTAGGGTGACCAGGCGTCCAGATTTACTGGACATGGGCGTTTACTTTAAATGGGCATGGGGCTACGCCTCGCTCATGTTTTCTGTTTTTCGTTTTGTTTCATCTAGAAATGATCTCACTCTGACCCTCGCTTTGCGCGAGGGTCAGGAAACGGAGAACTGTTTGACAGGCACATGCAGTACAGCGCATGTGCTATGTTGCATAATATTCAGGGCTTGACTTCTTCTAGCCCTGCCCTACGTCATCTTTTAGAACGTTAGGGCCGCTCCCTCGGTGACGCGGGGCACCCTCGCTGACTGAATGCACCGGGGCGCTTTAGGTCCAAGCCCGTGCTGCGCGAGGCTGCATGTCACTCAGCGAGGGTGCACGCTCCAAGTTCTCACAGGCTGGGGTGGGATCTGAGATCTGTGATGAGTTGGGAGCCAGGGAAGGAAAGAAGGCAGGAGGGTAAGCCACAGTGCATGTAACAAGCATCATTAGTGACGCTTAGTCGCACGTTTAAAACAGATTAGTATGCTGGTGTTTCTGGCCTGGATTTACAGGTGAAGACTTCCTAAACCATTCCTGGGGTGAGTAATGCAGCTGGTTCTGATGTAAAGCACCCCAATGTCTTCAGTTCGTTTTACGCTATATGAAACTTTAAAACAAAAAAAATGAAAAATAGAGTTCTTCTAGGAAATGTCCTGATAACTTTAACTATTCTGAGTGGCTGGGGGCTGGTGGATTCTTGGAACAAGGCCTCAGGTCAGTGAATGGTGTTCTGAAAGAGCTGTTTTGGATATCAGCCTTTAACTTCACAAAGCACAGTGTTTGCTGTTCATAACCTGCCGCCTGACACAGAAAGTGCTCATTTGTTACGCTAAATTAAATTATTCAGGAAATCAAGGTCAGAATGAAACGCATGAGACTTTTTAAATGAAGGTGATTTACAGAAGGAAGACAAGATATTTCCATATTGTCATGCAGTTTATTCTTTGCATTATAAAACAGCAGCAAAATCATTATTTCTGCTGCAATTATTCTCTGCAGCCTGGCAGCTGGATCACCTGTGAGGGAAGAGGAGAAGGACAGTGAGAGAGACAAAGGGATAGAAGTAGGTAGGAAGTGGGAGAAATAGACCGAGGGAGTGATAGAAGCATTAAGTAGTTGCCCTGAGAATGAAATTCACAAATAGAAAAAGGGAAAGGTGTGAAAGAAGTTAGGGTAAGGTGTAAAGAGATCCGAAGAAAGAGCCAGAAGGAAAACATTTTAGACACCTGAGGGGTCTAGAGATGAAGTTGTACTTAGTAAAAAGTGCAAGTAGTTCACCTTGTTTTCCTTTGCATTCTGGCATTTGTAGTATTCATTTTTCATTTGTTAACAGAAAACCACAAGTATCGGATGTAGAGGCAGCAGAAAGAGATGAACTGCTCACACCTCACATTAGCCATTTGAGAGATCCAATGGAAAAGTGGCAGAAAGTTAGAGACAAGGCGAATTAATTGAGTGGAAGAGGCAGTGAGAAGGGAGAGGATGGCAATGAAGTGGAACAAGGAGGATAAATGAACACAGAGGATACACTGAAGGACAGAAGGAAAGGGGCAGAGTCAGGGATCTGAAGTTTTGTCAAATCGGGTGCGAGGAGTTTAAATGCTACAGTGTTTGTCTTTGTATTTTGGTGTTTGTAGTTTTGCTTTATAAACTTCAACTCACTGTTGACATGGGATAACTTTTTGAGGAATGAGGATTGAAAAAATGGTAAAGGCAAGACACATGGACTGGGGATGAGAAGGAACATATTCGTCAAGAAACATGGAGGGAAGGGGGAGGCATGTGGAGGGAGAGGAAAATGAATGGAATTAACTAGTAGGGAGATGTTGGCATATACAGGAAGAGAGGTTTGGAGGAAGGGAAAGGAAGGTGGTCCTATCTCCTAACCCCTTTTCAATCACACCATTATGAATCCATAACTCTTTTCAGCTTATATATCCCTTTCCATTTGTAGTAATCTGCTAAAGCTAGCTAACAAGTTGCATGGCAGAAAGAGGGTCACTGCACTACACAAGGGCAACAATTTGGGCACTGCAGTCATGACCCATGCATGACCCCTCACAAAGGAAGGACATTGTGGGGATTTATGATCAATTTATTTTAGACATTGTGCTAAAATATGGACTACTTTACTCCATTTGTTAAAAATCTATTGCAGGAAGTTGGCTCTGTATATACTATCTCAAAGTAAGAGATAGTGTGCACAGAGTCCAAGGGTTCTTCTTAGAGGTAAGATAGTGGCAAAATTAGATAATTCAAATGCTCTATTTTGTGGTAGTATGGTCGAGCAGTAGGCTTATCAGAGGGTAGCGTTAAGCATTTGTTGTACACACACAGGCAATAAATGAGGAACACACGCTCAAAGACTTAACTCCAGGCATATCGTTTTTTTATAGAAAAATATATTTTCTTAATTTATTTTAAAACCACAAGATTCAAGATTTGAAGTAAATACATACAATGAAAGGTACTCCACATAGGTAAGTTAGGAACTTTGAATTAGAGCAGTAACATACACAGTTTTAGTTAAAATGGCAATAAGCTATTTTAAAAGTGGACACACCTCAAAAATCAACAGTTCCTGGGGGAGGTAAGTATTGGTTAGTTTTTCAAGTAACTAAGGCACTTACAAGTTCAAGTTCCTGGGCATAGGCAGCCCAAGGCAACCCCAAAGTCACCGCACCAGCAACACAGAGCCGGTCAGGTGCAGAGGTCAAAGGAGGGCCCAAAACACACATGCCCCTATGAAGAACAGTAGTGCTCCGGTTCCAGTCTGCCAGCAGGTAAGCACCTGCGTCTTCGGAGGGCAGACCAGAGGGGTTATGTAGAGCACTAGGGGTGACACAAGCAGGTACACAAAACACACCCTCAGCGGCACAGGGGTGGCCGGGTGCAGTGTGCAAAGCAGGCGTTGGGTTGGTAATAGAAATCAATGGAGGGACCCGGGGGTCCCTCTAGCGGTGCAGGCAGGGCACAGGGGGGCTTCTCGGGCCAGCCACCAACTGGGCTAGCCAGAGGGTCGCCTGATGGTCACTCCTGCACTGGAGTTCGGTTCCTTCTGGTCCTGGGGGCTGCGGGTGCAGTGCTTGGTCCAGGCATCGGGTTCCTTGTTTCAGGCAGTCGCGGTCATGGGGAGCCTCTGGATTCTCTCTGCATGTGTCACTGTGGCGGTCCAGGGGGGGTCGTCTCGGGTTACTCACGAGGTCGCAGTCACCTGGGAGACTTCCCTGTAATATTGGTTCTCTGGAGATCGAGATGGGTGCGTCGGGTAGAGAGGGTGAAGTCTCATGCTTCCGGCGGGAAGGGTGAAGTCTTTAAAAGTTGCAAGAAAGTTGCAAAGTTGTTTCTGTTTTTGAACAGTGCCGCTGTTCAATGGAGTTTCTAGGTCCTTCATGTTCAGGGCAGTCCTCTGAGGCTTCAGAGGTCGCTGGTCCCTGTCAGATGCGACCACTGGCACCTTTTACAAGGGACTTATCTGTGTGCCAGGGATGTGCCAATTGTGGAACAATGGTAAATTTTTTGTGAAAGAACACTGGTGCTGGGGCCTGGTTAGCAGGGTCCCAGCACACTTCTCAGTCAAGTCAGCATCAATATCAGGCAACAAGTGGGGGGTAACTGCAACAGGGAGAAATTTTCCTACATCTATTCTCTGCAAGACATTTCCCATGAACCTTCCTTGTGGTAGTCATGCTCACTTGCTGCGCTTCCTCGCACAGTACAAGTCAGGACTAGATCTTACGTGCCACGAATTTCAAAGTTCACCAGCCGTCACTGTTACTGGTACTGTCCCAGTTTTATACCAGCTGTCCCAGCAGATTTTGACATTGTTAGCTTAGGTCCATTTTTTTAGTGAGGGTTGACTGAAAACAGTGTGATGTGTTACAAAGGAGTATTAGTTTGAGGCTTTTATTGAAAGAGATTAAATAACATGTATGACAATGGGTTTAAAAACTGACTTTTTAAGTATTTTCTTGGTACCTCATCTGTGTTTCTACATTGATGAGCGCTGTCATTCTGTGCCTCTCCGATAACACTGAATTGAGTCCTTCTATTTTTCGATTTCAAAATATGGTCCCCCTAAACTAACTGTTGAATCTTATTAACGTTCAGACATGTGATCTGCAAGTTCAAGTAATATATTGCCGCAGGCACTTTTAACCTTCTAAGATATTCAATAATAAATCAAACCTGCCACTGTCAGATTACACACAGATTGTTAAAGCAAGTGCATTAACAGCATGAGCTGCCTTGTCAGTATAATAGTGAGGTCCTCATTTTGACTCTGCCGCCTGTGGAACTCTTTAGGATGGAAAACCGCCACTCCAGTTTTCCACCCACTGGCCCTATCATGAGTGTTCCACTGGGCCAGCGGGCGGAAACAGCATTTCCGCCCTCTGGCCCAGTGGAAAACTCATCATAACATTGATGCAGGCTCATAATTGTGCCAGCGGCAACGTTGCGGTGCGTCGGGTGCAACAGCACCCCTCGCACTTCTCACTGCCAGTAATTCGGGCAGTGAAAAGCACGACGGGGCCCCCAGGGGGCTCCCGGCACCCTGTCTCCAGCAGCCTTTGCATGGCGGTGGGACTGCTGTGCAATAGCCGGCGGGGAGGGGCCATGTAATCCTCAGGGCAGCGCTGCTCTGGTGGATTACAACCACCGGCACCACCGGGCTGTCGACTGGCGGTGCAGGCGGTCGGAGCATGGCGGCTCTGCCAGGGTCAAAATGTGGAGGCCGGACCACTGCTTTGGGGACAGTCCGACCTCCACCGCGAGTCTGGCGGTCCCAGGACCGCCAGACTCGTAATGAGTCCCTGAGTGTTGCTGAATACACGCAGACCTCTGAAGCAGGTGCCTTTAGGCTCTATACCATCATACCAGTAGACACTCTTGGTCAGAAGATATAGCGGGTAATATACCTCAGCGGTCAATGTTCCTACCAAGGTAAACTAAGGACAACCTGAAGGTCACAAGTTTGAATCTTGATGCTGCCACCGCAACCTTCCATTCCTCTGATGTGAAGGAAATAAGTGCTAGTGAGTTTGGTGATAATAATTGCTACAAACATTGCTACCAAACTGCAAGACTGTGGTAACTAAAAAAGAAAAAGAGTGGTGGAGAGACAATTGCTCTGGTAAAAACAAAAAGACACAAAAAACTGAAGCGCTGCAAAGGGGCGTGTCACTTTCATGTAGGTGGAGCTTAAAATTGGACCGACGGTGGCATGACCATTATTAACTGGCTACAGCTGGGCCACAATCCTGCAGTGGACCCAAGAGCTGCCAGGCAGCTGGCTACACCCAGGCAGTGTGGGGAGCATCCATTCTGTGAGACGACAGCGCTGCCAATAAACAAGGCCCCGATGTACCCACCTGCTGGAGAAAACGTATGGTATAAACATGGCGCCGCTCGCCGTCCATTACCAGGACATAAAGAGTAGACATTACCAGTGCCTCCTATCTATCCCTCTTCCCCCGACAGCAGACAGCTGCAGCTACATGGATTCATTACCGAGCCCGAGCCTTCTCCGACACAGACAAGCTCCCGCCGGACCTGCCTATGTGCCCCGGCGCGGCTGACGCACTGCGTTTTCAAGAAACTGCCGGGAGTCACTTGTTTCCGAGATGACATTTGTATGTTTTGGGGTCGTTTGGCAGAGAAGATGCAAACTGCAGAAAAGAAAAACAGAAAATTGCTTATTGCCTTGATACCCACAGGCAGTTAACACTGCGCGCCCGGCTCGCTAGTTTGCTACATCGTTTTTCTCAACCGAAGCTAGGATTGTGCACCAGTCTGCCATGTTTCACAGTCTGCCTTTCGTCAGGGCGGAGAGATTCGGGAATAAGGAAGATGCACGTTGAGAAAGGTAATGGCCTAAAAAAAAGAAACAAAGGCCTGACAAACATGGCGGCCCTCCACATATGCCACTGACAGGGTTCAGTGTGTTAAAGCTACCTGCCCTTCAGCGCTGTGCCGCATGCACGGCAGTGCGTTTCCTGCAGGCTTGTGCGCTGACATGTCTGACTCTTAAGTATCCCTGTTTCTGGTACGACCCCAAGTACACGCGAACACGTACTCCCCGCAAATATTCAAACTGTGGAGTCAGAAAAGGAAATGATCCCTCCCCTACATGTATAAGGCCTGTTCCGAGAGGCGCTGAAATAGGGGGAGGCTAAACTAGCTCGACTTTTTGATGCCAGTCGCCTTCGAAGAAAGAGGAAGGCCGCGGTACCTGGGTCTGTCTCGCAGGTCCATTCGCGTAGGCCTGGCCTGCTCGCGGAACGCAGGCGCAGCCGGAGAGGGCCATGAATGTTAGCCGCGTGCGTAAAGTGCCGGCGAGCGGTGAGGTACTAACGCGTTCCGGCCCCGGCGGGACTTATGAAGCAGCTCGAGTGGATGACATCGATGGGCGTTAAGAAGAAGAATTGCTTGGCGCTCGCGCAGCCGGCCTGGCAGCGGCACAGAGGCGGCAAGGGTGCCAGGTGGCATTACGACAACCAGGGGGAAAGGTTACAGATTGTGGAAGAGGAGTCAGCAGAGGGGAAAGCGCTGTTTACCCAGAGGAGCTACATGAAGGAACACGAGCCCACCGACAGGAAAGGGGTCTGCACACAGCTTAATTTGAGGTAGTGGTTGCAGGTGAGACCCTTCAGCAGTTTTTTTGGGCACCGGGACTTCTTGTTAATCAGCAGACTTTGACCCAGAACAAGATAAAGTCAGCAAAAGGGGAAAGAAGCTATAAGAGAATGAAAAACACCGCAACTAAGGGTAAAAACAGATGGAAAAGCGCCAGTAACAGTGTTGTGTAGGCGCAGGGAGTGTATATCGGTGGATGAAGGAGACATGAGGAGAAATAAAGACTAGACCGCCTTGGTGTTCATCAATCCTGACATTCAACAGCAGCGCTGCCAGCCTTCTGAGAAACATCTGGGCCTTGGCATCAATTCTTTTACAAACTATGCACTGGTAATATATATGTATAGGGTTACAGATATGGCAGTGTTTATTACACCGTGGGGTTATACATAGTTTATCAAACAAGCCCACTGACAGGTGTGGGTTTCAACAGCAGGGTCTTATTCTGAGTTTGTCGGTGTTTTCCGACCCGTGTGTAAACCCATGTTTACGCACAGGTCAGAATTACGACTTGTTCGGTATTTAACACACTTGATAATTATCGGATGCATTGAGTACCCCATCCTTCCCTACACTTCGGCAGGCTAAAACTGCCGAAATGTAACTGGAGGAAAGCATATGGTATTTACAGGATCATGAGGACAATGGTGTGCGTTAAACACCAAAATCCACATATTATTCCCCACAGACTTGTAATGGGTGGTATTTATCGCACCCGATAAATAACGTACCAGTATCGTGTGATGAATAGCACCTATAATCGTAATCAAGGCCTTAGATGGTTGCAGACAGGGAAGTGTTTATTATATAAGTGGGCCATAGGAAAAGTGTGTGGACGAATAGAGGATACATACTAAGAAATGTGAATTCATGGGTAGTGAATAGCTTTGTGCAGAAGAATTACCATTGAGTTACGAGCCATTCACCAGGGAAGCACTCTTTGTACAAAGAATGTATAGGATGGGCCATAGGCCTACAGGCAGAAGAGAGGTCTGTACACGTGCAAAGTTTTATATTTAGCAAAACTCTTACTAAACATATGGGTTACAAGCAGGGCCACTGGAATTATGCGATTGTGTGGTTGTGGCGTTTTTTGCATAATTGTAGATTTGCCGCATTTGCCACCTAATTCATTGTCTGCTGCATCATCTGTAGATTTTAACAAAAAAATAGTTTATATCTCAAACGGTTCAAAAGTTACTGAAAACTCACTGACACGTGTTGTTGCGCAGTGGATGGCCCTTTGCAAAGGTTGACTGGTCAACGTTCTGTAGCTTATTGCTATATCTATGTGTTAAACTGGTACTAATGAGGTGCAACTAATGCCCAGTGTTAAGTTTTAAAATGCCAAAATTATGTAATACTATCACAGAATGTGCTGCATACTGCCATATAATTTACCCTTTTTGCCGCATAATTTACTTAACACTGTCGCATAATTTGACCCGCCCCCACCACATAATTCCAATGGTCCTGGTTACAAGCTAGGCAGGAAAGTGCACTTTATGTGAATGTGCTGTAGCCTGCATGGGCGTAGGAAGTGTGGGGGACGCGGGGGATGTATCCCCCCCCCCAGATTTTGGTGGGTGGGGGACACGGGGGACGAAGGTGGGGGGACAAGGGTACAAAATAATTTGCCCTCTCACATCCTATTATTCAGAGGGCCATTAGCGCACAAAAGCGCTACTTATAATAGCCCTGTACCGACCATCCTCCAATCTGATGGTAACAGAATGAAGGTGAGTCAGGAGGCCCCCCGCGCCCTCTGCCCTTTTGTTTGTCCTGTTCACAGCTGTGGGCATTAAGGGTGCTCATAAGAACAAAGGGCACGAGGAGGAGAAAAGAGTTTTGGATGATTACTGTCTGCATCACCTGTCGCCTTGAAGAGGAGCACTGCAGGACGCATTCAAAAGGCACTGCAAGACAATGAGGAAGATCTAAAGAGGAAACAGAGACCCACTCACCCTGACGCCTGCAGGCTAGAAAGGAGACTCTGTGAAACACAATATTTGTATTTGCCTAAGATCACACCAGTTGGTGAAACAGTGACGTCGAGATTGAGCCCAGATTTTACCTTTTCACACAACAATTTAGCTATTAGAAGGGTATATTTTTCTAACATTTATGTTTAATGTTTTGTTATCTAGGTAATGAGGGGCTTGATTACAGCGTGGGTAACAGGGAGAAGCCATATTTCATTTTGGGCCATTATGCCTAGCGTTATTATTTATGTTGTTGTTATCATTACATACTTCAGCATATTGAAGTATATTATCTTTTCTCTATCTTTTCTTCACTCTACTCTGAAACAATCTACCCTATGCCACTGCACCCTTCACCACTTTTCTCCACTCTGTGCTACTCTACGCCACTGCAATCTATGCTATTCCACTCTAACCACTGTACACTACACCCCAGCACTCTGCTGCCAGTGCACTCTTCACCACTTTACTCAAAATCAATGCACTCTATGCCACTGCACTCTGTGCCAATCTACTCTGCACAACAGCACTCTATTCCACTGCTTTCAATGCCACTGTACTCTGCGCCACAGCACTCTATGCCACTGCACTCTATGCCACTCTACAATACACCACTGTACTCTGTGACCCTCTAATCTGCAACATTGCACTCTCTGCCACTGAACTCCATGCCACTCTACTCTGCACCACTGCACTCAATGCCACTGCACTCTGTCCCACTGCACTCTTTTCTAAACCACTGCACTCTAATCTACTCTACACCACTCCACTGTAGGGCACTTCACTCTACTTTGAAATCATCTCCTCTATGCCACTGCAATCTACGCAACTCCACTCTATGCTATGCCAGTCTAATCTACCCTGCACCACTCAAATGTACCCCGTGCCACTCCAATCTGCTCTGCACCGCTCTATGGTACTGCACTCTACATCACTATGCTGCACTCTGCAACAATCTTTTCTTCACCACTATACTCTACTCTGCAGCAATCTACTCTATGCCCTTGCACTCTATGCAACTCGATTCTACTTTGCACCACTGTACTCTAAGCCACTCTTCTCTACTCTGCATCACTCTACGTCACTGCACTCTACACCAATGCATTCTATGCCACTCTACACCACTGCCCTTTATGACACTCTACTCTGCAACACTGCACTCTGCCACTGGACTATACTCCTCTCTACTCTGTACCACAGCACTCTACTCTGCACCGCTCAACTGCACTCTACACCAATGTACTATATGCCACTATACCCCATGCCACTCTACTCTGCCTCACTGCACTCCACCACTGCACTCTACACCAGTCTACTCTACCTTACACTACTACACTCTACCATGAACTGCATCACTCTATGACATAGCACTCTGCACCACAGCAATCTATGCAGTGCCACTCCACTCTGCTCCCCTCTACTCTACGCTAGTGCACTGTACGCTAAACCAGTGCAGTCTTCGCCAATGCACTCTACACCACTTTACTCAAAACCAATGCACTCTATACCACTCCACTCCACTCCACACCAATCTACTTTTCACCACTGTACTCCGTGCCACTTCACTCTAGACCACCCAACTCCACTCTGACACTTCACTCTGACATTACACTCCATGATACTAGACTCTGACACTCTATTCCATTAAACTCTAACACTTTCTCCACTTTGTAACTCCCTACACAACTCCCTATGCGCCACTCCATTCCACTTTACTCCACTCTATGCCACTCCACACCACTCTATGCCACTTCAATCTACGATACTCTACTCAACGCCACTGCACAACCCTCTATGCCATTCCACTATACAACAATGTATTATGCTCAACAACACTCTACCCAACTTTATGACAGTTCACGTTACTTTACTTCACTCTACTCCAGTTCACTCTTCTTTATGCCTTGACACTCTGCCACTCCACTCTACGACACTCTATTACACTGTGACACTACTCCACTCTACTACTACTTCATGGCATTGGCGCTTGATTAGAGATTCAGATCTCCATTGATTGCCTTCTCACTCATATGAGACGTGAGTCAGATTTATCTTCGCCGTTTTGGTTACAAGCACTCTGTAACCCTTTTAACTCAAGCTTAACGAAGCTTAGGATGATCCTGATGCTTGTCTAGGGGATCTAAATATCGTCGGCCAAAGTACCTTGACTTGAATTTGTGATATTGTACATGAGTTGGCATAAACATAGGTACTATGAGGTAATGACCTCTTGATTCACTATTTGAGTCATTCATGTAAAAGTCGGTGTATAAAAGCTTGTAAATCATTATTGCGGATGCTAACCTTGTAGGAAAGTAGCCTCTTTCTAGTTTGGTTAACCCCACATTTGGCCTGTTTGCCAGTGTGTTTGAGTGTGTCTACTAGGATCCTGCTAATCAGGACCCCAGTAGTTATGCTCTCTCTCTTAAATTATGGTTGTTGCATACTGGTAACCCAGTATTTCACCCACAATTGGCACACTGGTGCCCCTTATAAGTCCCTAGTATATGGTACTAAGGTAGCCAAGGCATTGGGGTTCCAGGAGATCCCTATGGGCTGCAGCATTTCTTTTGCCACCCATAGGGAGCCCATGCAAAAGCTTCTGCAGGACTGCCATTGCAGCCTGCGTGAAAAGGTGCATGCACCCTTTCACTGACAGTTACACTGCACCAGGTCACTTATAAGTCACCCCTATAGCAGGCCCTCCAGCCCTGAGGGCAGGGTGCAGAGTACCTGTGTGTGAGGGCACCCCTGCACTAGCAGAGGTGCCCCCACGACCTCCAGGACCATTTTCCCAGACTTCATGAGTGCGGGGATGCCATTTTACACGTGAACTGGAAATAGGTCACTACCTATTCCCAGCTACATAATGGTAACTCCGAACATAGGTATGTTTGGTATCAAACATGTTGTAATCATACCCCATGGAAATAGGTGTTAAAGGCTTGGGAGGGGTAGCTTCCTTCCCCAGGCCACTGGAAATGCTTTGAAGGGCACATTTGGTGCCCTCCTTGCATAATTGTCTACACCGGTTCAGGTACATCCAGTCCCTGCTCTGGCACGAAACTGGACAAAGGAAAGGGGAGTGACCACTCCACTGTCCATCACCACCCCAGGTGTGGTGCTCAGAGCTCCTCCAGAGGGTCCCTGGGTTTTGCCACCTTGGATTCCAAGTTGGCAGCGAACTCGGGGAGCATCTGAGTGGCCAGTGCCAGCAGGTGGTGTCAGAGCCGTTCCATGATAGGTGCTTACCTGTTTAGCTGACCAATCCCCCTTTCAGGGCTATTTAGGGTCTCTCCTTTGGGAGGTTCTTCAGATTCAAATTGCAAGACTCCAGCAGGAATCCTGTGCATCCTTTACTTCACCTTCTTACCGAAGAAACTGCATCTGCACCCTCCAGGAACTCCACAAACTGCAACAACGAAGCAAAGACGACCTGTGCAACATTGTATCTTCAGCTCTTGCCAGCAAATGCAACTGTTTCCCGGTCGTGCATCCTCAGAGGACAGCCTGTCTTCAGCCTGCACCAGAAGAATGAACGAATCTCCCTTGGAGTGAAGGAGTCACTCCCCTGCTTCAGCAGGCACCTCTCTGCATTGACGACCATCTGCGTGGGTCCCCTCTCCTGATGAGTTGCATGGATCCTGCATCATGGTGGTGGACTGAAGTGGTCCGATGGTCCTGACGTCCTACTGTCCAACTTTGGTGGAGGTAAGAGCTTGCCTACCCACGCAAGACAGTACCCCTGTGCACCATGTGTTTTTCAGTTGCCAATGCTTGTTGGCATCCTTCTATGAAATTCTCTGTGCACAATGTAGCTCCAGCCCCCAGCACTCCTTCCTGCATTGCACAGCTTCCTGAGTGGTTCTCTGGCGGCGTGGGATCCTTTGCTTTTGTGCTGCGTGGGCCTCCTTTTTCAACTCCTTTGTCCCTGTGCTGGGGGACTCCTGTGTGTGCTGGCTGGTCTTCTGTGGGCTCTCTGAGTTGCTGAGAGCCCCCTCTGACTCCTCCTCCTGGGTAGAGTCCCCCAGGTCCCTCCTGGTCCTGGGCAGTGCCATTTTCCGCTAACCATGAGCTTTGCGTGTGCGAAGGCTTGTTGGCGGAATCCAGCGACGCAAACCAGACTTTAATCATCCATCTGGTGTGGGATATCATCTGCACCAACCAGGAACCCGCATCCATCTTCTTGGGTGCAGTACTGACTGTTGTTCTTCACCAGTGGGTCTTCTTTTGCACCTTGATTCAGGTTAGCAGGGGCTTCTGTCCTCCCTGAACTCTTCTGTGCTTCTTGGACTTAGTCCCATTCTTTCACAGGTTTTTAGGTCCAGGAATCCACCCTTTGTGTTTTGAAGTATCTTCTGGTTCTTGCATTATTTTCTTTCTCGTGTTCTTGTGTGTTCTAGGAAAGTTACTGTGATTTACTTCTGCTTTCCTGGGCCCTGAGGTGGGTTCTATTACTTACCTTTGGTGTGTTCTAATACACCCAGCGCCCCTCTACACACCGCACTTGCCTAGGTGGGAAACCGACAT
Source organism: Pleurodeles waltl (assembly GCF_031143425.1). Classification (NCBI taxonomy): domain Eukaryota; kingdom Metazoa; phylum Chordata; class Amphibia; order Caudata; family Salamandridae; genus Pleurodeles; species Pleurodeles waltl. The sequence goes on from NC_090445.1 coordinate 340,187,870, forward strand.
TCGCATTCCACTTTCTTAGTACATGGTTTGTGTTTCCCCTAGGCCCATTTCTAACCATTGTGATTTTCACTAATTGCACTGTTTTCTTACTGTTTTTATTGATATTGCTGCATACTAGTGTATATAATTGTCTCTATGGTATTTTTGGCATTTGTGTCACTAAAATAAAGTACCTTTTACTTTTGTAACACTGAGTATTTTCTTTCATGTATGTGAGTACTGTGTGACTACAGTGGTATTGCATGAGCTTTGCATGTCTCATAGATAAGCCTTGGCTACAACTACCCCTAGAGAGCCTGGCCTCTAGACACTGCCTACATTTCACTGATAAGGAATAACTGACCCTCTTATAAGGTGTAAGTACCATAGGTACCCACTACAAAGCAGGCCAGCCTCCTCCAGACCACTGTACTATATAGGTTACTTTTTACATTTTTCTTGTAATTGGTGACATTGGGTCATCCAGATAACTTGTGTAGTGCCCGAATACCAGTCTTTCTCGATTTCCCCTGTTGATGTTTTCCCACTACAGTTGGCCTTTTATATTTTGATTGAATAAATGCATGAAACATTTCATTTGCATACTACTTTAATATCACTGTTTATGGGAGTGGTGTTGCATTTTATTCAAGGGACCCCTGTTCCTTTAAAGTTAGTTTACTATTCCATTCCAGGACACTCTACTTACTCCATGACACTACGCCACACCAGTCGATGACACATCATTCTCCTTTATGCCATTAACTTTGAGCCATGCTGAATAGTAGCCTCATTAGTGTACAGCATGGCTAAAACACATTGGCAGAGGCAATAGAACTTGCATAGGCGAGACCTATTGGCTTTTCCAATGCTTGTTTATAAGGTATGAACTTCAAGATGACTTGCAATATCCTTATGTATGCAGGGGGTATTTTACCCCATATAATACATGGTCACACCACCAACTTTCCCACAAACCACTTAAATCCTTAGTGCATAGCTTCTGTCATTCCAAGCTATTAAAGTAGAGCAGAAGAAAGAAAAGCAACATTCTATTTGTTGCTTTAAACAACTGCATTAATTATGCTCTGTGACCTGATCTGCCTTTTATCTTGGCTGCTAGCTCTGGCAGAAGGCATTGTAATGTCAGAACTCGGCTGTAATAACCCTATCATAGTCATTTTCTGATGTCTTTTCTTTATAATCAGTGAATGTCTTTTCTTTATACGCAGTGACTTGGTGCATCACAAACAGCCGTTTCTAAAGAAATGAGTGACTGCAGTTTATACAGAGATTAGAGAATCCATGTTCATATAGTCTGTAACTCCAAGAGCTTCTTCAGTTGAAATGCTTCTAGTTATGACTGATGTGGAGCTGAGCTTCCCAAGATCACACACAGAAGTAGAAGTGTTATTAGAACTATGGTTTCCGAGCACAGTTTACAACTGTTGTACCTAATCACTTTTGATATCTCCAGTGCGGTTCCAATTGGCATGAGGCGAAGGGCATGATGGGTGTGAGGTGCAAAGGGTATGTTCTTCCTTTTTACCCTCCTACCTTTATTTGCTTGGTGCATGAAGTTGCAAGGATAATCAACATGTTATTTTCACATTTGAGCTAATTACTTTGTGAATGTAAATAACAATAAAAGATACTTTCAGACTGTGAAAACATGCCTTCCTTTCTCCCTATTTCACTTCCAATATATATGATTGTGTATACTTATCGGAACCTGAAGTTCGTAAACAACGAGCGATTTGTATAGGGTCGATTGAAAGTCCCCAAGGCTGTCTCTGTCCCCCCCAGAAATGTACTGTCTCCTACGCCCCTGGCTGTAGGTTATAAAATATACACCCACGGCAGGAAACACACTGCAAAGAAGACAATAGACAGGGATTCACTCTTTCTACTGAGGGGTGACGGGGCTGAATATCAGCCCAGAGACACGACCTGTGTAAATAGGGGTTACCAACAGGGACGTAATTGTCACACGGATGGGCTTCATCCTAGAATGGAAAGGGCTCTTTACTTGGAGATATAAACTGCGAAGTGTGAACCTACAGGGAGGGTGTCGTTTTCTGCAGAAGGGTTTCCGGCTGTTGTGTGAGACAACAGGAATGCACTCTATATTAAGGGAACACAGAGTGGAATATATCAGTCCACTGACAGCAAAAGGTATGTACACATAAGGATTACCGACAGTGAGCTCTGTTTGGTGCACGTACTAACCAGGGAACTGGTCTGCAGGCCTACAGGCACAGAATGGCTCTGGGCAGAAGAGATACAGGCTGTGATGGGAACGGGGCTGCAGAGTGGCGAGAGACAGTGGACGCCTTTGCAGCTCACACAATCTCACCAGCCCCGGAGGTTGTTTTGATGACGTAGAAAGCAACTCCGGTGATACTGGATAGCAAGAAAACACGCGGTACGCCCTTCGATTTTCCCAACGGTGGATTTTTGTCTCTGGGAGAGGTGGTTTTCTGAAGGCCTACGCATTACCCTTACTCACTGTGGCCAATTTTCCTATTTTTCTTCCAGATATTAAAGCTTGCTGCTTGGACGGCAAGGGTGCAGATAGCATTCAGCCGCTCTCCATCTCAATGAAATGCAAAGTTTGGATTTCCAGTGTCTGAGGCGCTGGAATTAATCCCCGTGAAATATCCGCGTTTCATGGCGTCGGCTTTTGTATCGCTCTGCTCTCGGAGTGGGAATTAAAGCGGATAATACTGCAAAAAACACATTAAAGTTTCAATCACGAGGATTTCACCGAGAAAGGACTGGTGGGGGCGGGGAGAGCCCTCAGTTACAGAAGGCGTCTTTGGGATACAAAGACCAGCCCTCAGTCACAGCCAGACAGATCAAGCCTCAACCACTGAGGAAATATCTGTCAGTCACACTGATGGAGGTCATCGATCAGTCACACAGGAGGAAGATCAGTCCGCAGTCATCATGCGTGTCAGACCTCAGTCTCAAACTCTAAGATCAGACAGACTGAAATCTCAGACAGTACAGTCAGCTCTTTGTCACAAACACTGAGATCAGACAGACTGAGGTCAGCCCCTCAGTCTCAAACAGTGAGTTCTGTCCTCAGTCTCTGACAACGCGTTCAGCCGTCATTCACAGAGTGGCTTTCATCCACAACCAGGGATACATAGATGAACCATCAGTCACAGTCAGACAAATCAAGCCTCAACCACTGAGAGATCATCCCTCATTTACATTGTGGGAGGTCATCAATCCGTCAGACAGGGAAGGTCAGTCCTCAGACAATTTCCTTATCAGACCTCAGTCACAGACAGTGGGATCAGACAATCTGAGGTCAGCCCCTCAGTCTCAAACAGTGAGTTCTGCCCTCAGTCTCTAACAACACGTTCAGTCCTCTGTCACAGACAGAGTGGCTTTCAGTCACAACCAGGAATACATAGATGAACCATCAGTCACAGCCAGACAAATCTAGCCTCAACCACCGAGAGATTATCCCTCAGTTACATTGAGGGAGTTCATCAATCTGTCAGAGTGGGAAAGTCAGTCCTCAGAAAATATCCTTATCAGACCTCAATCACAGACACTGAGATCAGAAATTAAGCTGAGATCAGGCATCATTCTCAGACAGTATGTTCAGCCCTTCGTTATAAACACTGAGATCAAATATAAGTCACATATGCTGAGCTCAGCTCTCCATCTCAAAGTGCATTCAGCCCTCAGTTACAGACAGTGAGATCAGCTCTTAGTTACAAACATTATATTCAGCCCTCAGTCAGAGATTGTGCCTTCACCCTCACTCATAGACAGTGAGCTCATCCCTTAGTCGAAGACAGTTCACTGGGTCCGCAGTCATATATGGTGGAATAAGTGAAGACATTAGCTAGATACAGGGAGATCAGCCATCAGTCACCAAGAGTGGATTCAGCCTTTAGTCACAGACGGCGCCTTCAACTCTAATCCTAAGTGTGTTCTGGAATCATTCTAAGACACTGATGCCAGACTTCAGTCAAAGGTGGTGGTGGGTTCAGTCAGTAGGTCAGGTACACTGCGATCACCCTCGGCCACTGATAGGGCACTCAGAGCTCCACCATGGACACTGAGATCAGCCCTTAAACACAGACAGTGAGATGAGCCCTCAGTCACCTTGAGTGAGACCTGGATGTCACTGAGAGGTCTCCAGAGGTAGCAGCTGCTTGTGACACCTGGCATAGCCCTTGTGACCCCTGACCTCAGGCCTCACAAAAGCAGTGCCAAGGACAGAAATGAAACACGGTCCTCACAAGCAATGTTTATTTCCTACAGCTCTCTCCCGCAAATAGGACTATTGGCTTTTTGCTTTGTGAAATAAATACATTCAGTTGTGTCCAACCCACTCAAGTGCTATTGTGCAACCTGAAGCAAAATATACAGATCCCCCTGCTAGTTGTCAATAAAAGGTTCCACTTTTTCTAAAAATCTCAAGCCACAAGCCCACCATTTTCTATAGTTAATAGAAAGACAATCATTTCTGTAGAATTACACACAGACGTTTATCATATATATTTAAGCAACTGTATTGTATGCCTTTGTCTAATATTATTTTTTTATGTGTAAAGAGCATACACATTTGTAAACAACTGCTAAATTGTTTCGTTATTGTAAGTAGGTGAAAAATATTTTGGTTGAACAAAATCTTCTCTTGTGTGCCTCACATCAGTGATAGGATCGTGCAAGTAATAGCAATAAAACATATTAACAATAGTTTCCAATATTGTAAGACAGTAACATAGTTTAGTTTCAAGTCAATAGTGATCTATATGATTTAATACAGTGAAGAATAGCTATTATTTTGTTTTAGGTTGTCCGTCTTTCGAAGAGATTTGGAAACCAACTTGAGTACATGGGAGGAAGATCACCAAGGGCAGATCTCTTCAGGGAAAACAGAGGGAACAGAAGCAGAACAGGCTACATCTGAAGGAGAACAAGAGACAGGACCCATAGTCCTGCCAAGGAGGGTGTGGCATCCTCACCGGAATCTCACCTTGTGAACAGAACATTCACAAGTGAGATTCCAGAGATTGTCAGCTGGCGGGGGCATCTTCCCCTGATCGGATCTCGCTGTTTAACTTGCAATAAACTTACCTTTAAGGATACTCCTGGCTCTGACAGCATCGTGTGCACCTCAGCATCATCGCCCCATGTGGGAAGTAGTGCGTGTGCTCTTGATGTGACTCCTGCAGAGCTAGAATACAGCTTGGATCCTGGAGAGTGTTGGAGCTGGAGGAGGAGCGACTAAATGCAGAACTCAAGAGGGCCAAAGCCACTCATCAGCTGGAAGTTCGGAGGGCACTCTTGGTGCATGAGGCTCAGCTTAGACGTATGGACTTGGAAGCTCAGTGAGTTTCTGTGACCAGTTGTGGTGGCAGCAATAAAGTGTTAGCAAAGTACCAAATCTAGGAACATCTCAACCCCAGTAACATAGAGATTTAGGGGGTTATTTCGAATTAGGTGGACAGGGTACTCTAGCACATCAGCAACGGAGTACGATCTCTGCAAAACTAAAGGTCCACCTGCCTCATTTAGAAACGGACAGAGCTTCATTATGTCATACTCCATCTTCCTGATGGAGTTCTTCACTCCATCACCCTGACAGACTAAACATTTGTCTGCCACCATATAAAACAGGCTCTTAGTACTCAAGTATGAACTTGGGCGAGGACTTTCAAAAACAGTTCACTTCCCTAGAGATTACACTTCAGGTGGCTGAGGTAGAGGAGAAACATTGGGCTGTGGTGCCTATGGGAAGATTGCCTTTTATAGGTAGAGATGTAGTCCTTAGCTTGGAGGAGACAGATTGCACTAGCCTGAATCTTGCCTTAATCACAACCTCACCTCACAAAAATATTGCAAGCCTCTTCCCATTCTGAATCTTCAAAGCCCTTCTTTCACCGAGCCACCTAGAGTTTCCGGGACATTATATAATATATCAGCGTTGCATTTTCCTGGGAAATTGCCTTTCTAGGCAATTCGTCGGACATTAATTTATTTTCATCAATGGAACTGTCATGCAGCTGCATCTGCTCAGATGTTTAGTGCCAGTTTGTGCTGTAAAATGCAAGAATCAGACTATCTCAGTTTCTGCTAAGTCATATTTAGGGCCCTTGTTCTAAACTCTTGAGACCAGTCTGGCCCCATTCATCACCCGTTCTGTTAACTATAATGGTCACACACAACCTCCGCAGTCGTGGCAGAATCTCCGCAATGAGAACTGTAGTGAAGCGATTCCTCCACCACGGCGGAGGCTCTTTGTGAATCGGGCTCTAGGTTTCCCAGTATCTTTGATTCTGAAATGATCAGTTCTGCAGACTCCGGACCCAATAATTCGGTTCCTAGAGACTCTAGACCTGGACCTACTAGCAGACCTGCAGGGAATGTGGACAGCAGTCGTGGCTGGAATTCACCCACTGTGACATGGAGGGAGCAGTAAATGCTCTACCTGGCCACCCCTGTCCCTACCCCCTTCACCACAACTGAAAGAAAGGGCTCTCCTCTCATTAACCACCTGGCACAAACAGTAAGTAAATGCACGCAGGTTTTGGCCCATTATGTACCCCAGACAGGATGAAAAGCACATGGAATTGGACCAGGCATTTCCTGGTGCACGGGTTATTCCCCATTCTGAAGCAAATCTGGGTGAATCTCTAGATGTAAATGGATGCAGGATACAGGCTGAAATCGAAGTTTCCTGCGCTCCTATATCACCCCACCTATAAACTGGAAGCTGGTAATGAGGCCTCTGTAATCTTCAAGTAATCTGGCCCCTGTCACTGATCATAGATTTTCCACAAAATGGGCTTCGTTGCAGAAGAACTGTCTCACACCCATAACTTGTCCTTCTGGTGACCTTTCCCTTGAGCAGTCCCATTACAGCTCCTGGCAGCTGGTACACTAACTGGTTCACACTGAAGACCACCCGGCTCTTTCAAGGGGCTGTGTCACATCGATGAGTTGAGTCATCTATTATAATAGTGGCCTCTGGATTAATCTTACTTGAGCAGCTTAGGAAGGCAGCCTCCATTTACAACCTTGATAGATTCAGGAGTTAGCAGCTAGTGTTCTGTCATTGTTCAGTTCCTTCACTCCGGCTGGCTGGAGACCTTTCTGTGGCTAAAGATTGCATAAACAACCTCAACAGGACAGAGCCAAAAGAAAAAAAATAGCTGCTCCAGGTAAATGGGGGGAAATGCCAATGTTATAGATCTATTCAGAAGGAGAAGATTCATCTCGCCCTCAGCTGCCACAATATAGACATTGTCAAGAGAGGAACTGCATCCGGTGTGCGTTCATCAGCGAGAATTTCCCTATATTGCTGTGGAAGATGCTACCCCCGGGCTGAGTATGGAACCGGAATATACAGTTCTAAAATATTATGCTACAAGAATATGTAGCAAAAATGTTGACGACTCAAACAAGGTAAGTATTTCAATGTAAGCGTGGGTTTTTAATACTTAACTACACATGCGGTGTGACAATATATGTATCATCAGGATAAGCAGATGTGGTGTTAAAATAGTAAATCTCTACTTACCAATATATACTTACCTCCACGATATTTTAGTTGCCATTTTTGCTACCATTCTGCTATCAACATAGACACACAGCGCCATCATGTGGTGGCTAAATACTTGCTGGTGTTTAGAAATAAGTGCTGGTGCTGAACACCACAAACACCAGCACAAATTAAGCACGGCACCGGCCTCGAGTTCGGCTTCTTCACATTGAGAGTTCTATTCCTAAAACTTGGTTACCACCAAATCAAAGGGACACATCATAATTTCCAAATGTTTGTGCCAGCAAAATCCGTAGGGCAGTTGCATGGGCTACTCGTCGCTTTTTCTACATTCTCATTGGAATGATGCTTCTTTGGGCCAAATGATTCTGAAGAATATTTACGTGTGCATCCTAGTACATATTCGTATTCCTTCTGCCCGTGCTCTGCATGAACAATCTGCCCCAACTGACTGTGTGAGAAACTACAGAGGGCCGACTTCCTGACGAGGGAGAAGGCTCCTTGCCTTCCTGCACTTCTCCCCTCAGGGTAGTTCTCTGACAGTACAAGGCTTGCCTGTGGGTCTTTTACTCTCTGAAAGGTCACAGGGGCTGTGGACCCAGATGCCTGCCAAGGTCTGCTCTCGTCTGATGAGAAACAGCCACAGATAGCATCTGTCTTAGATGGCCAAATCCCACCTTTCTTAACCTGGTGAAGGGCGTCATGAGGATGGAGGTGTTGGAACTGAGCAGGAGATGGTCCCTAACTAGTGACACCCACCTTTCGATGATGGGGTTTGAGGGTGAGCCCACACACAAGTGAAGGTGCTACGTTATTCTCCTAGACACCTGTCAGGTCGGAAATGACCCGGTCACCAATTGCTATTGTATTTTGAACAGGTTGGATAGCTACTCGTGGCTCTGGTCTGTATACGTTCTGAGAAAAGCCCTTCTCCAGGTTAGGCTTTACTTCAAAGACATGGGCATGGAAATCGGAGACAGCTCTTGGTCCTTGCTGGCTCCTGATGTCATGTGGCTCTGCTCAATCGTCAGAAGATTCCATAACAATTTATGCAGGGTGGTGAGTGCTTTCTAAATTGAGCTCTGTGAACTTCTCTTCGGGGAACTCTTCAGTCCTGGAGGTTGCTTCCATGGGCCAGTCTTTCCTGGGATTGGAGTGGGGGATGTCCAACACTACATCCCCTTCAGCTGGGAAGCCCTGTGCCTATCCACTTTCTGGAACAGCATGTGCTCCTGTTGATGGTGCCTTCAAGCTTATCTGCACCCAGCTGTAGATCTTACGAAGATTTAAAAACCGTCCATTTTTTTCTTTTGCTGCAGGTGTGGCCCTAGATGGAAACCCACCGCCATTGTTTCTCTCTGCGGATGGGGCATCTGCCTAGGATGGATGTCCGATACATACAGACTTACGTTTGAGGCTAGGCATGGTTTGGAGGGTCATTGCACTTTGCACTGCACCAGCCTGCCACAGAGACATGGTTGCCAGCATCCCCATTCCTCCATCTCTTACCCCTAACCCTCCCTCCTACTGCGTCTCTCTGGCTTGAAGTCCAGATCATGAATCATTGTGGAACTGTTCCCCTACCTCATCTGCTGAGCCTTTCACCTTCACACACGCCAACCTGACCTACCCCATTCACCCAGGAGTGGGACAATGTCTTCAAGGGCCGAATCTCGTCTGTCAAGAGGCCTAGGCATTTCAGCTGGAGTTCACTCCCGGGTAGGACCGTGATAAATGGGACTGGCAGTGACACTGTAATTACTTGCTGCTCGTTTTTTGCCATCCTTTTTCTCCTGAGGTCAGTGAAGGAGACGTTTTCGATTATAGCTTATTGCTTCCTGTGTTTATCTACTGCCACGGTACTCTGTACAGCCAGGACTGTGTTAGTGGGCCTATTCAGAACACCACGGAAGATTCATACGCCATCATCTTGGCTCACACAGGCTCTTAGTCTCACGTTAAGGCACACTTACATGCTCAGAGGTCCCTTGAAGGCGCTTGTCGTCACCGCCATTCTTACCCAGTCTCAGATCAATGGTCCCTCCCTGAGCCCTTCAGCCCTGGGAGGTCCACGTGCATGGAGCCTCTTGTTGCCAAGATGGCTTGCCCACCAAACTCCATTCCGAGCCACAGGGCTCATTGCGATAATCACCTGTACAGCCGCCATGCAGACATATTCTACAACCTAATGACCTGGGCAAGAAAGAAGAAACAAACACCGGCAAAGCAAATTTATCTGAGTTTAATGTGCTAATGTACGCGGTGCTAGTAAATTATAGCGACACAGATGGGAGGGAGCCAGCAGGAGTGAACAGAGCGAGCTATTGTTGTAAAGTAATCCTTCATGTAGCTCAAGTGAAGGCAAAATGATACATCCAAAAAGCCAAAAGCATTAGGTGAGAGAGCTGGGCTGAGCCAAGACATGATTCACATACTCTCAAGCCAGTGGCTGAAAGAGCCTGTTTGAAGAAAGCCAATAGATCAAAGGGGTGGACCCAAAGCTCACTCTGTGTACATTGTTAGTAATAGGTCTGTTTGACAGCAGTAGGGTCAATCCAGATCTAACTATAATAGCTGGAAAGTGGATGTTGGTGATATATTAGATGAGAGGGAAGGGCTTGAAACACAGACAAATATGTGTGGAATCGGAGGACTTTATAAAGTACTGCAGATTCTGAAAAGAACAGTTTTCATGGTTGCCTGCTTCTGGAGCAGCATTGCCAACTAGTTGCGAAGGAAGGAAAAGGGACTCGGAATACCTGAATATTATTTTTTCTTTCTCTCACCCTCTCTCTCCTTTGCTCTCCTCCTCTCTTCATCATTAAGATTACCTAAGTCAGGAGCTTCCAACTGAGGTCCAGCGGGCCTGATCCAGTCCACATACGACAGTTATTCGTTGACTATGTCAATGCTGTATTTACTGTATTTATTTGTATCTAAAGGAAACCTAAGCAGTTATCCTGAAAATACGCCCAAGATGTGCTCTTTGTGGACCAGTGTTGAATATGCTGGCTAGCTGAGAAAGCATTTTCTGGAACACTTGGTATATAAGAGTCTCAAGGAGTCACATGCGGTACTCTGCCTCCAAGTGTTCCTGTTATGTGTTGCTTGAGAGAGAAATTCAAGAAGTTTTAGAACTATGCGATTGTATTGCATATGTATCTGGACTAGAATATTTTTACATGGATTACATGAAATGTTCCTTTTGGGGGAGAGAGGTACTACTTGAGAGAGGTATAGCTGCATAGACATTAAGGTACCAGTGACGAGGAGTAGAAGTGACCAGGATTTTTCAAGGTGTAGAGCGCCATTGTGGGACAATTACTTAATGAGAAGTACAGAGGAGATACCCCACATATGTAGTGGAAGTTATTTCAATTACAGAGAGTCAGTTCGAAAAAATTATCTGAACCTCAATTTGGGGGCAGGAGAGGCGTTTTAGGCTAGGATCTGAAAGAGATGGCTGTGACTTTATTGGGGATAGCGACCATAAGATCGTCGAGGGGTGGCAAATAGAAGCACTCTCAAAGGTGGTCTATCTACACCTCCTGATAATGCATAGCTTAGAGCCATAGAGTGCAAAGCTGCAACCAACAGTGTGGTTGAAAAACACAAGAAGGCTCCACCATTCATAACCGCATGTAGCGGATCCCAGAGTATTGCAATACTAGGAAGCCACCAATAGGAAGAACCATCCCGTGGAAGATATGAAGGCTTCAGAAGTTGCTCAATGAGAAATCAGGCATGATGATCAATCCAGAAGACCCTGAACTTTGGAGCAAGAGCAATGGAGTCTCAGATCCAGGAATCAGGCAGTTCAGCTCGCAGATTTTATATCTGTGAACAACAATTGGGAAGATGGCGTACCAGGGGCATGTAATGTCAGACGCCCCTTATTGTGCCCCATGTTCACCACATTCTGGCTTAGCTAGAGGTTCCTTGTGTATGAAGATGAAACGTTCTATCCCTGGCCTGGTGTTCCTGAAGAGATGTTGGGGGTGGGTGGGAGGGTGTGTGTGTATGTGTGTGTGGCGCCAGTCTTCTTCATCAGTTCACAATGTAGTGACCTCTAGGAGGCCATCACACAGAAGCAGCTCTCCGCTGTGGACCCTGGTGTTGTGGCTGCTCTCAGGGTCACCATACTCCATGTCACCATAGACTGGTCAGTTGCCTCGAAGGAGTAAGGTGAAGTGAGGGGAGCCATAAGTAATGCATCAACCGGGAGAGCAGAGTCCCAGGTCTAGTGGTGGTGACTCTGGAGGCTAGGCATGGAGGGGAACAACTCTAATGGAGTTGAATGTCAGCTTGGCTTGAGGGGTAGAACTGGGTACACTGAGCTAGAACATGAGTACTTTTGAAAGGTGCTGCTAGGGAGAGCATTCTGTGGACTAAAAATCGATGACACAAAAACTGTGTGGCTTTTTTTGGTGCATTCCCCGAGTCAGATTCTGGAATTAAGAAAGCCCTGTGTATCAGTTCCAAAGGCGAGGCTGCGTATGTTCACTGGAGAACGGGTTAGTGAATGCTTAGGAGCCAGGGGCCGGGCAAGGGCCTCGCTGGATCACCCGTGGCAGCAGTGGTCGATCAAGCACAGGCTGGGCTCCAGAGGACGTGTTGGTACCAGCCGGAGTACTCCACAAATCTTTCCAGTGGTAAAAATTGGATTTTTAAGTGAAATTACTTTATTTCCGAAGGGTTCTAAACGTAACACGTCCAAAATTATGGCCGTCAAACAGTTCCAAGAATGAGCCGATTATTATTATGTAACTTACAAAATCGCTTGAAAACGCACAAAGCTAGCGTATGATGTTTCAGCACCATGGACAGTGACTTTTACTGTCCGTGGTGCTGAAACTACGCTGTGCACAATAAAAGTCTCTGTCCATGGTGCTGAACCGCCTCGCTCATGTAATCCTAGGGAGAGATTTCAAATCGGGGAGAATGACTGGTGGTGGGTTTGTTTGGGTTAGCGACCCCTGGGCTTGAGCACCCAAACCTTTAACAGCTGGAAATGGTCGCACTTCACACAATAAGGCGGCAAGGGTTGCTGCACAGTGAGTTCTCACTTTCTACCACAAAGGGGGGCAATGTGTTAGATGGGCAGCAGCAGTGGCAGTCAGGACCCTGATAGTGCTTGTGGCTGCAGGGGTGTGAGCAGCGTGGCATCTCAGGCGCATCGACCCTGTCCCTGGCTGAGCTGACCTCGTGATGCACCGGTGCTGTCGAGCCACAGCCCTGTTTAATAAAGAGGGACCGTTCACCCACTGGGGTACCTGGGCTGGATCGTATAGTGGCTGTGGTCAGTTATTGAGGCTCCAGCACATCGGAAGCGCAGAAGCATGGTCGTAGAGTCATGACCTCACACTCAGACATCTTAAGCTGGGCACTGGGGAACGGTTGCCACGGGAACCTGGGAATCCTCTTAGGTAGCTCTCATGGACCACTAAGGAGTGAATTTGAAAGCCAGCATCTCCACCATTGCGAAAAGTGCTTCCCACACTACAGGTAAGGGTGGGCTTTCACACCTGGGATGGAGCACACACTCACCTGTGACTTCTGGATCCTTACACAGTTGGAGCCCAGGAACCCCCAATTGTCCCCATACCCCACGAATATGTTAGAGATTCGGGCGCTGGGGTCCAGAAGCAAAGTATGCCCCGCTTTCTGGAAAGGAGTTAAACACCACTCCGTGCCTGAAGCACATGACCAGAATACTCACAGGAAGTGATGAGAGGCCCAGTGAATGCAGGCCGATTGGGAGCTGTAAAATCGTGACAGCGCCAATCGCAGATGATCATCTATTAAGTGAAAAATACCTCCCCAATGCTCACATTACCTTTAAACAAACAGTCAAGGTCGAACTGACATGAAAGATAGTATACTCGGCCAAACAGTTTCTCCTGAGAAAAGCAATTCCACACAAAGGCAGGCCTTGCTTGGCACTGGGAAATTTGGGGTTTTATACGAAGGTAGGACATGCCCAGCTCTCTCTCTCACATACATACACCCCCACATGTATGCAGGCATGAACATCCAGTTAAAGGCATTCGGTCAGATTTAACTTCGCCTGGTATTCTGTGTGGATAAGACTGTTGGGCTAGAGGGTCCCTGGCTTTTAGAGGGGTGTCCAAATGAAATCAACTCTGGGTACACCACAGAATACTTCGGCACTGAGAAATATAGACTTCTAGGGCGCATCATAAGTGCCACCCTATTTGGTCTTGGGGTTTAGAGGTCACATTGTGAAAACCGGGTACCCCACCAAGGAAAAAGAAGAAAATGGCATGGGTGTAGTGAGATGCCCACATCTAGGACTTTTGTTCTCAAAGCCATCCACACAACTCCCCCATCCACCTGCCTCCTTCTTGTCTTTCTCATGCCCTTTGTGCTGGTCTCACAGTGTGACCACAGTCTCCCATGGTTTCTATTAGAACCTATTAAAACTAGATTTTTCTCCCACTCACTTCTAGGGTTGAGATGGGACAGAATCGCCTTTAACCCTGCTTTATGGGTATCCCAGAGATGTGTCTGATGAATGTATGAATGAATGAGACAGTGATGAATTACAATGTGATATCACTGTCCGCAAGGTCATGTCTTTGTGCAAATCTGAAATATTTTGTGTGTAGTCAAAAGGAAAGTTTAGAGAAGAGAGAGTGCAACGTCCATGGCCACAGAGCCAGGAAATTCTTTTCATTCAAATTGATATCAATCACACTCAATGGCAGTAATGCCAGTACATATCAAGGCCCACCCACTTCCCTCCAGCTAAGTCTGTTGTCATGTGAGTGGGAAGAATCTGTTTTAACTGTAATCAGTGCCCTCTTCTTGTTTCTTAAGCCACCTCTACCTGCACCAAGAACATGTTTTCAGACCTCTGGTATTCCGTTTGTATAGTTTGTGGGTTGTCTTGCAAACATGCATAGCTAGGGCCAGGGTGCAGGTCTTAGAAGATGGCCGCTCATCTCGTCATTCCTCCTGACAGCAATCACCTGTGGGGTGCCATTACGTCTGTCATCACAGCCTCCCTCTATGATCCCGGGTGTTGCACCCCTGAGATACACGGCAATGTCCACATGCCATATTTCCCAAGGTACTCCCTGGTCATCTTTGAGTTGTCCACAGCATAAACAACAGACCAGGCTCAAAGAGCCACAGCTGTCCTCACAGCCTCGCAGGTTACCACATACATAAGGGCACCCCTCTCCAGCATGAGAGTACAAAGCAATAGTGGTGCTATAGGTTTGAGAAAAAACACAGTAACAAGGGATAAAGATCTTAAAACAATACACACAGCTGGTAACATGTTGCCACTCCCTCTCTTAATTCACCTCCGAAGGTCAACCTCTTTTGTTGATGTTGTGGTGCGAGGTTTTTAGTCGGTTGGACCAAGGTAAGTCCTGTAGAATCCAGCAAGAAACAGAATCCAGGATAACAATATCAAAAATCCAAGCTGGAAGCAAATAAACCCCTTCTAATACAGCAGTCTGCCTGAGACTAAAGAGTCAAGCCAGTTACAAAGGAATCACTCCCTTTTAATTCGTTGGCAGTCAGATGGGAGTGAGTTCACCAGTATTCTGAAGGTTGGCTTTCTACTGTTGCATTACCTGTACTCTTGCTTCTTTGGAGTGGAGACATTTGAGTAAGGCAGGCCCAAACATCCCTTTAGGCCTCTTTGTAGGTCCTCCTCTTGTTTGTCTTCCTTGCATCATGGTACAAAGAGGAGTATCTGCTGTGCAGCTCCACAGGTAAGTGGTGCTCAGAAGCCAACGAGACCTGGCCATCTAGGATTGTCTCAAGGGACTCGGGCTAGGCTGGCAAATGTTCTGCAGTAGTGTGGGACAGGGATGCGCAAATGTCTTGTGGAGCAGGGGGTGCACACAGGTCTTGTGGGGCAGGGGTGCACAAAGGTATTGTGGGTGGATCAGGGGTGCACGGTTTTCTTAAGTTCTTGGTTGTCCCACTTTGCAAAGCATGCTAACTTTCCCAGTTTACCTTCACACATGTTAACTTTTTCTGCACATAGCGAGGTCATTTTCACGCTGATTTAACCGAGGTTAAGCTGTAAAAATGCAGTTTTTCTCTCTGCAAGTTTATTCTTTATTGTCCTTTCCTATGCACAATGGCACATATTTGGATATTTTTTCTTTGTAAGTTTAATTTTGCTGACCTTTACTATGTACAGAGCAGATGCGCAGTAGCATAACACTGCTATATAATGAAGTATATCTTATAATAAGGGCCACTGGAATTATGCAGCAGGAGAGGGGCAAATTATGCAGCATGGTTGAGATAACTATGTGGCAAGAAAAGACAAATTGTGCGGCATAATGCAGCACATTTTGGAAAAGCATTATTTCAGAATTTTTAAACTTGGTAACACTCTCTGTGCATCCGTTGCACCTCCTTATTATGAGTTTAACTCCTAAATATAGCAATGCGCAACAGAAAGTGACCAATTCAGCTTTGGAGAGGGCCTTCCACTGCAGACCAACATGTGTTGTCACATTTTTAGTAACGTTTGAACGACTGAGCTAGAAACAATTTTTTTGTTAAAATCTGCAGATTATGTGGCAGAGGATAGAGCGTGTGGATTATGCGGCAAATCTATATTCATGCAGAACTATAATACCATTTTGTTAGTGTAAAACAGCAAAGCGAAAAACCAATCAACCTTTTCCAAAGAGTTACATTGAGGATTAAAAGAAGCCTTTAAAACTTTGCAGGCTTATGGTGCAGAGCCCGGGAGTGGGCCTCCACAACCGGGTTCTGATGCAGTCTGTGGTTCAGAGGAAGCTGGTTCAGGGTCAGAACTGGCTGCTGAGTTCCTTCTGTTCCTGGATCACATAGGGTTTGAAGCAGGTGCACAGGTGATCAGCTGGAAGGGGTACATGCACAGTGAGAGCAGGTGTGACAGATTCCTGGTCTGGTATGGGAGGGTGACTGCACTTGGACTGCATCAGCAAGACGCAGTGTTTTAATAGTTTTAGTATTTCAGGTTCTATATAGGATTCCTAACAGCAGTGCCCCTCCACGTAGATCATCCACCTCAATGTGCACTTAAGCCCCCAAGCCGTGTTCTGAAACTACCACTTCCAGTGGCCACTAACCTGTGCAAAGAGCATGCAACCACTTTGCTTCTGGGCCTTACTCTCCATTGGCTCTTGGTCATTCTCATAGACTCTCAACGTGAAGGGATCACTGCTGTGTTCAAAGCCCGTAACCGATTGAGCTACTGACCATGTTCATATACTGTCCCCATCCTATGGATCCCTTGCCACTTCCATAACCTGTCCACATCTTGGACCCCATTCTTGTTCATTGATTGTCCATATGTCATTGGCCTCCAGCCAAAGGGTCAGATGAACATTTTCTGAGGCTGAAAACTTCTTGTGTCCCAGGCTTTAGTCATAGGGCTTTTGTAAAGATGCACCTGGGGGCAGATATCCACGGTTGCGTTACAATGATACAGTAGTAAATAACACTTCACTGTCACATGCCCTGCAGTTCAGTCTCTAGAACATACACTTTGGTCCCACTGCATCCACAGCCTACTTACAAAAATTCAGATGCTGCATCAAAACAGTTCCTGAATTTTGTAGCAGGACACCAGAATCTCCAGAACGCTCTTCCTGGATTGTTTGTTCTTGGTAGTTTGTTTCCATGGACGTACTTCTTCCCAACAACATGCCACTGCGCAAGATAGCTTTGAGGTCCACCTCCTCATTCTTGCATTCTGTCACTTACTGCCATGTAACAATGCACAATGAGCAAATAGGTTCAAATTAGATACTTATTTGCCCTTAGCCGCCGCCACCAGTACAGAAGCAAGTGACACCTGAGGAATCTTACAAGATCAACCTCTGCTTCACATTCTAAATTACCTGGGCCCCACATGTACCAAGCTGAGGTTAAGAGCCCAGTATGACGCCTCACCATCCACCAAGTGGCCCCAGAATCTTGTTATTAACCATTCACCCAATTGGTAGGTGTCCGGAATAAGCCATGCATTTTCTCCCTAGCAGCAGCATGCTGGGAACCACCAGCGATAGTGAGAGACAAGGGATTCCGCTGGAACCAAGGGTGTTGCGATACCTGGGAGTTAAGATATATCATGCAGCTGCTGACCTCAGGGAAAGCAACCTGGGGATGGCTTTAATGGTCCTGAAGGGAAGCACGGTGTTCTGGCACACACTGAGGCTCACAATCATGGACAGAACAGTGCTGACAAAAATGATAGTCCTGACTAGGTTGCCTTCAAAGCGATGCTAATGTGATCAGGGGTCTGCCCTAAGAGGAAACCATGTTTATTAATGGTGGCTTTCTGCTGTTGGATGAAAGTGCTTAAGCAGCTGTGGCCTTGGCCTTTCTATGCCCCAGTATTGCCTCTGGTGGGACTGTTTGCACCCAGAAGTGGCTTTCTTACGGCACGCCGAATGGTGGAGTGGACAGAAGCTGACTTGCTGACGCTGGGTCGCTATTATGAAGAGGGCTATAGTAGCTGTAAGCACTGGCAGAGGACTCCCAGGAATTCAGTTCCTGCTGTATGGGGTGCTCATCCAAGCACTGTGCAGGCTGTAGGATAACCAGGAATCACCCACACATGGCAGAGGTGCTAATGTGGGCGAGGGTGGAGGAAGAGGCATTGTCCCGGAGGACTACAGAGATCCTCACAGGACACTAAAACAGACCTGTTGCAGGAGGTGGTGGATAGCTTTGAAAGTCCTGAAGCAGAGACAACTTGAATGAGAGGGACACTGAAAGGCGGGGGTGAGCTGGACAGGAAAGAGGGAGATGAGAGAGCAGGAAATGACCCAGGGCAGTAGTGCAATGACCTAACTGGGGAAGGCCCTTCTCCATTAAGCATAGGCACTGATCTAGAACCTCCTGCCGCCTCACAGGCACCACGTTCACAAAAATAAGCAATAAGAGCATGAACACAAATTTGAAGAAGTTAATAGTTATGTTAAATCTGTTTATTAATTACGGAGGCGGGTTGTGGCTAATGTTTGATGGAATTCATGTACTACTAAACAGGGGTGGGCGACAACTAACCGAATTGCTGTACAGGTTGTATACTGTTAAGCAAAAACTCAATAAAAAAAAAAAAATTTAACTCACCCAATTGGCTTTTAGCCATTTCACTAAGTGTTTACCTAATGGGCCCGAAGCCATGGTCCATGCTGTCCCACCATGATAGGCCTTCACGTTTTCACTCTAAAGCATTCTAATCTTTGGTAGCTCGATGGGCATTATACGTAGCCATTGACTATTAAGAGACCCTTCTGGTTCCATTCTCTTGCCTTGAACTCTTGCAGCATTCTATGATGTTTCTTTTTCGTTCACTTATTGTTGCAGTTGCCTTCAGCAGTCGTACTCCTTCTGACTCATGTTCTTTTGTTCTCACCCTGCCAGGAACATCAGTGATTCAGGTGACTGCCAGTGATGCTGATGACCCCACATATGGCAACAGTGCACGGCTTGTCTACACTGTCCTCGAAGGGCAGCCCTTCTTCTCGGTGGATCCGCAGACAGGTATGGAGGCTTGGCCTACAGAAGAGACTGAGTGTGACACGCAGGTGTGTAGTTCATAAGACATCTTACGGAGAAGGAATGGAACCAAAGATTTGTTCGCTGCTGGTGATGCACTGAACTATGTTGTGCACACTAGAAAGAGGGAGCAATAGAAAGAGTTGCATCCCCTGGATCCATTCAACAGAGGTGAGGCAACAGTTGATTATTCAGCCATTCACACTAACACAAGCTCACCCGAGAGGTGGAGGGGAAGACATGTATGAGACTCATGAGTTTACACAAGAGCTTGAGAGTGGTGTGCGGCAATGGGACTACCCTGAGCCCACCAGAGAAGGAGAGTGGCTAACAGGAACTGAACTGGGACTCAGTGGGCCCACTAGAAACGTGGAGGAAGAGCCAGCTCTGAGATCCATGGGACCACCCTGAGAGTATCAGGGAGGAGAAGTGACAGGCATGTAGGGGGCCCTAAGAACCTTACAGTGTCTACTAGAAGGAGGAGGAGGATAACATAAAGGTATTGGGTGTTTGGACTACCTGAAAGATAGGCAATGAAAGGCTTCGTATGGAGCTCCAGACTGCTCTTAGCCAAACACAGAGAAATGCAACAGTCAGGCATGGTGCCAGATAATCACCCAATAGATGGTGCCAATAGGCAGGTATTCAGCAGTTATTCCACCGGCATAACAATAGACCCTGCAGCCCCTGAGGTTCAGAGTGGGGCGAGCTCCAGGGGCCCCTTCAGCACAGTACACTATGGACGGGTTGCAGGCTCCTAGCCCGAGAGCTCCTGTGTGGGTGGGGGGGCAGAGCCATTCATCTACTTTGCAGGGGGGCCTCCTCAAGTTTAGTTACGCCACTGAGTAGGTCCACCTTAGAGGAGGTGTGAAAGGCACAGATGGAGCTGACAGATGACCCAGAGCTCACCAGACAACCACAGTGACAAAAAGGTAAAAAAAACAATCGGAACATCTGAAACTCAGGTGATGGGGACGTGACTGGAGATTGTGAGACACACAGGGGCCACTATAAGGTCACCTGAGGATAGGGAAATATAGGTGAGGGGACCTGGGCGAGCTCGCAAAAAAGGGAAGGACTATGTACTAGGCTATATGACGAGCTTTTAGATGAGGAGCCAGGACCAATACAGGTTACATGTCAAGCAGATAGTTGGGGGGCACAGGTCCACCCTCCCCGAAAGACAGCAGAAAGCCTGTTGGGTGTGGTGCCACCGGGATAACCTGGTCACAGCATTACGGAGGAATCGCAGACAGTATTCATCCACGGAGCCGCCCAAGATACAAGAAACAATAGAAATGTATGGGGCCTAGGGAATCATCTGGAGAAGGGTGATCAATTGACAATTTTCAACAGGGGAACAAGTTAATATTCTTAAGAATTTTCTCCTTGGTCAAAATGACCTCGGAAACTATTTCTCCGTGTTTTAATGATTGTAACATTGCCATCCTTTTGCTTTTTAATACAACTTTAATGACCTTAGCGTCCAATAGGGCTCAGCCCTTTCGGGAATAAAACAACAGGGAATCCCCTGAAGGCATTGATGCCAGAATGCCACCCTCGGCTTCTGTTTTTTCTGCATTCATGTGGAGGTTCTGTCAACACTGGCATAGTTCGTTGTGGCTTTTAGAGAAAGGTTTTAGACTATTGTTACCTTTAAAATATTGATTCCGTGTTAGTGGTTGGTTTCCTGATGATCTGTTTCTCGCCACAGATGCCACTCCTATCAGTTATTTTAGGATAGGAAAGATTTGTTTTTCTAGAAACCTTTTAATTCATTCCTTCCTTTTTATAGGGCAAGCAGGAACATATTTTTCACTTGGAAGCATGCAGTGCTTTCAGGGACATCATGCCAACATTATATAGTGTGGAACCAGATTATTGTTGTTAGAATATCATCTGACATATATGCTGTCGCCTAAATATCATTTACAAAATTTTTCTCCCATTGAAATTATTAGTATAAAATATACACCCGAGGGATGATATTTTTTAAATTATATGTAGGACACAACATTTATGTTAGACAATATTTCCCTATACAATATGCTGACATAGAACCAATTATAGACAATTATGTACTGGTTAACGGCATATTGTCCCATTGATAATTGCCAGTTTTGTCAGATAATAACCCACGAATTGTAAGGAAAAGGTCATTTATGCCCCTTGCAATGTTTCAGAGGTGGTTTCACCATTGCCATTGGTGAGTTCATATCATACCACAATAGCCATCATAGACCATTGTGGGCAGTTTAGCTTTCTGATCTAAAAGGGCTTAAGGTCTGCCTTGCAGGCCACACCTGAACCACCCAGAAAAATAAAATGTGCAAAATTACTGAGTAATTTTCCATGCCAGTTGCTTCTCTTCTCATCAGTACTATCTTTCTCCCTCAGTGTCGAGCAAGAGCTTGTCAGGTGCACTTATTTTTTTGAGGTACAGATTGACATCATTGTTAACTGCCTCAACATCGCTCACCACAACATAGCCTCTTGGTGTAACATTGTTGTACAGTGTCAAGGGTCATTTGTATTCATGGTGCTATTTCACTTTAAGGCACTGCTGACAGTCACCATGATCATCGATATAGTACAGTACAATGCATTGCTCACTGTGTCACTAGAAAACACCTTCACCCAACTGAAGAGGCCCTACAAGGTCAAAACTGGTCTCAGGTTGCAAGTGTTCTAGTTCAGAGAGGAACTGGTCTGGCAGTTCAGGATGAACTGTTGATACTGGAGCAGGGCCAAGGTTGATTTGCATATGGCTGAATCTAATCTGAGGTGTCATGGTGGACATAAAAACAATGGACTTGGAAATAGCGCAGAGTAATTGCCACTGACTTAGGTTAATCCAAGTATTTAATTCATAACTTTTTTGTATTCTTCATTGTAATGTAGGTTGCCCCCCTCATGAAAATACTTATACAGAACAGCTTTAAGTAGAAATTTTCCAGGTGCTGGGGTGCTTATTGCCAGCATTCTACCCGCAAAGAGTCTTCCTGCCTAGGTAGCACCACAAACTCCTTACAAACTCCTTACACCACAAACTCCACTACCCTCCATCCCCTTGCTTCGTCTATGTTGGATGGTAATCCCAGTGGGCCAGTGGGCTGGCTGAGAATGCCCTTCCTCCAACTCTTCCTGTCTCATGGTGCCGGAGCCTCCAACATGAGGCTGAAGCCAAAGTTCAACCAAGGTCCACCATGTTGATTACCTCACCAACTAACTTCACCTCCAATATCTATATCCTTTGGCCTCGAGTTCTGCTGGGCAGGTCCATTCTTCAGCATACTCATGAGGGCAGTGGTGACCTCATCCAGAGTCAAGAGTTTGTATTTTACTCTTCCTGGAATATTCATTGTGTCTTGAACTGGGAGACAATTGTGATCCTCACAGCTTCCCTTGCTTTTTCCTGTTCAATCAGAGGGCACAACTGGAGTGGTGCCTCACATTGGAGCCTCACCAAGAAGTGCCAACCACTAAGAATGGCATAGTTCCTTATCATGTATTTATTGAGGATTTATTGAGACTTTTCTATTATTTATTTATTTTTCATTTATAACATGCACAACCACTTTAGAGTGCATTAAGAAGTGAGGCTGTGATGAAAAGTTAGATACATACAGGGTTAGCAGACTCACAGAAATGATCAAGTAATTAAACAGATGGAATTAGTTTTTTCCTTGAAATGAACACTTTATGTTCCTCTCTTTAAGAAGGGGTAGGGTGCTTCACAGTGTTGAAGCCGGAAACATGCAGCTGCAAGCACCCTGTCTTTGTTGGTGGAATCTTTGAACTTTGAGGATGGTGATGTTTGATCTTTCTAGTGGCCTAGGTGGTCTGTGTTTGATTATCCAGGATTTGATCCTGGATTTGAGATATGAAAGGCCTTTGCGTGGAACAGCTCTATGGGCCATAAAGGAGATGAATTTCATTTGTGCATCCATGGGCAACCAGTGCTGCTCTTTCAGCACTCCGTAAGTTCAAGCTGAATTAACTCCTTGATGGTTTATACTTCACATTCACACCTTCACTGTTGCTCCTCAGGCTTGATTTTTACGCTGCCACAAACTGCATAGAGAATGCATGGGGACATGCTTCTTTTGTGGTGATCAGCGATTTTTGGGATGGGCTCAAAAGAAAGTTGCTGTCAAAATATGAGCTTGTCTCTTTTTTGGAATGTTACATCAGCATTACAATATTAAGGGAAGCAGTAAGAGAGTCATTACTTCACACTCACGAGTGAGTGATGCATGCTTTGTCAGAAGATTAACCTTTTACTATTATGTAGATAAGTGGTTCTTACCTACTATCCTGGGGTTCTATTCAATTTTGTTTTTAGATCACCACGTACACCACTGGATTACCCTACTAATCTTCCTTTATAAGCTGATATTGCAGTGCAAATAGAATAGTGGTGGGCGATATATTCCACTATCTGGCGGAGTTTCTTCCACTCCGCATTACGCTTGCAATGTGAAGTTCCGGCCAAATTCTGCCAACCGCCACGTGGCAGAGGTTTGTCTTACACGCAGCTCACTAACAGTAAGTTGGCGAGCCCGAGCAATATTTGCATCCCCTAGTACAGTTTTTGGTTGCTAAGAGGACACTTGGCAAGATTTCTCCAATGTGGGAACTACAGGTGGTTGCGACCGTTCATGCTCAGAAAGCTGCCGCTAGAGCAGAAAATCGACTTGAGCAGCAGCAAAATCAACATGAGAAACTGCACACTCTGGTGCTCCACTTGGTGCCATTCATGCTGATTTTGCAGTGTGGAACGAGCTCCTGGTGCTAAATCACAGCAAAAGTAGCACGACGTGCCTATTCCCGCCCATTTGCGTAATTCCGCAGATTTTCACAAAGTTTTTTTGAAACTCCACAAGTTTTGTCCAGGCCTAACAGGGAGCCTACACACTGTTGATGTCCACTATACTTCGTGCTACTCTTTGGACAGGACTCAACATACAAGGTTCTCATAATAGCCTCAGATGGCTTATGCAGACGGTATGGGGTGCAAAGATATGATCTGCACATGGTACCAGAAACCAAGCCATTCCTTGCCAGAGTCATCAGTACTAGAAGTGAAGCAGCTACTCACACATTGCTGGAAATATTCTGTGGTGGAGATGGGATGGGATCTCATGCAGAGTCCAGGCACACACTGACCAGGCACTACTGCATTTTTAAATGGGTGAGCGATAGCTTAAAAGTGTGTTTAAATAGGGACAGGGTTCTTGGAGCCCCTCCTTGCAGTCGTTGTTCGTGAAATTTCATTCTCAAACATGTCACTGGGAGTTCCTGTGCTAAAGAAGGAAAGGTTATTCACATGTTACAATAGTTCTCTAGAGGGCCTGGACGTCACAGAGGGGCGAGGGACGTGAATGCTGCAAAATCTAAACTGAAGGGCTGCGGATGGGAGGCATCCTAGGGGGCCTCTTTCCTGGTCTACCGGGCTCTGCTTCTCCCTAGAAGGAAGCGAGACCTGGTAAAGTTTAAGATCTCTCAATGTGACTCTTTTGTAACAAAAAGCGATAATAATACATATATTTTTCTAGCCCTGAAAGGAGTGCTTTAGAGTTGTTTTTTAACTCTGGGGAAGTACTTAAACCCTGACATCTGCATAACCATGCTGAGAATCTTTGTTACAAGCAAGCATCTTTTCCCTCTGCGCACATTCTCAGGTTGTGATCTCTCTTCTGTATTTTCCCCTCCACAGGAGTTATCCGAACTGCGATCCCCAACATGGACCGAGAGACGCAAGACGAGTTTCTCGTGGTGATTCAGGCCAAGGACATGGGGGGCCATATGGGAGGCCTCTCTGGGACCACCACGGTGACAGTCACCCTCACCGATGTCAATGACAACCCTCCGAAGTTCCCCCAGAGTAAGCACTACACTTCAACCAGTCTCTTTCTCCATCTGTCTCTGGCACTCCTTTTGGGTCTCAATTTCACCACCTGTCTCCTCCATGATTCTCGTTCCTTCTCTGATCATGTGTCTGCTAAATGTCTGACCTAGCCCCACCGACCTTCCTATCTCTTTGTGCCTGCCAAATGTCTGATCTATCAGCACCCCCACCTCCCTACCTCCTTTTTGGCTTTTCTATCAGTCTCTCCCTGTCAATTTCATTCTCTGCCCATTACCGTTCTTTTCCTTTTGAGTATTAACTATAAATCATGGGTAAGAGGAAATATATGACCAAAATTGAAATAAGCTAGGAATGTACATGCACCTATAAAGGAGCTAAAAATCGACAAGAGGAAATGCAATCATTTAACACTTGGAAAAACAATTTGCTATTTGTTTGTCATTGCGTTCAATGCAGGTGTGGAATGCAAACTTAGGTTCAGATTTTATTTTTAGGCAACTAAAGACATCATGCAACATACATTCAGCCACAGGAAAGAGGGAATTTAAATTAAGGGAATAGAAAGAGGAATTGTTAGGGAGAGAGAAACATCACTACTTAAGCAAACATGATGAGGTGTGTCCAGATAGATGACAACCCTCAGACAATCCTCACTACAAAATGACTCATTGAAGTCACATAACATCTGTGTTTAGCTTTGATACAACAAGTTTTCTTTCCAAGGTAGCCTAACGACATCAGTCTTGAATCCAGCTTCCCGCACTAGCCTTCTCTGCGGCTTTATGCAGTGGCAGGATAATCCTTTGGTAGGCCAATAATACTCGTGTTAACAGCTTCTTATAGCAGACTCAGTATAGAATTATCAACAAGCAATGAGACAAGAATACAAGTATTTTATACAAAGGTTTCCACCATCAGACTCATTATTTGAGATACTTTTCACCAAAACACTCAAACTCTCACAAGACCAGAACACTGCAGATAAGTGCCTGTGTCCTTTCACAGACCTAGGTGATCATTCACCAAAAGACAAAATTGATGCATCAGTGTTGAAGTTCAGTGCTTGCAGCACAAGATGTGTTGTTGCGAGCATTCCTGGTGCAGGTTCAGGCAACACATTTGTCAGTTTCTTGACCCATATTATTATTATTATATATATAAACAAATTTGAGAAAAGCACCGCAAAAGTATCTGATTCATTAAAATTTTTAGATTTGAATCCATTTTATAGAATCTCGAGTCAGAACATGGATGGACGATCTAGTTGGCTGGCAACCTCATGCACTAGTGCTCCAGTTGAAAACACATCTCGCAAAAACAAATCTTACAAAACCATCAATTTCAATGCAGAAACTGGTAAAATCTTAACCTATGCAAGTATCAAGTCTAGCAACTTTCATGGCTACCAAGGGATGAGAGAAGACTTCGTCTTGACGTAAGCTGTGGTGGTGGCTCACAAACTTAAACAATCTGGAGCCTATAAAATGAAAGGAAGAACATTCCATGAGAAATTGTGGGCTTACCATCAGTTATTTAGCTCAAGTGACAGGCTGTCTGCCCTCACAGAAAAGAAGCACAAAAACATGATATATAAGTCAAGAACTAAACCAGATAAACTCTCCATTTATTAATAGTAAAATCATCTAATGATTAAAAACATTAATTAGACTTTTTATATTTTTAAAGAGAAAGTATGTGTCCATAGAAAACATGGTGGAAGTGAAAAGTAAATGTCCTAGATGCCTTTTTTTCAGCCAATAGTGAACCCGGTGGACTGGCAGGCCCCCAGCTACACTATAAACTGGACCAATCGCCTGTTTTTCGGAAGTCAAAAACCTGGACAAGGTAAGACATTATGGCCAAGACAGGCTCCAAGAGACCAAGTATGGAATACTCCTGGTCCTGATGAATTATTATTTTTTATGTCAAAAGCCATGAGTGGGACGAACGTGAAAATTGTAGCCCAAAGGCCTTTGCTGCTGGGTAACTTTACCACTTTTTTAGACTTATGCCTTTCACTTTGGAACTCAGTCACTTTCTCAAAACCTGACATTCTTCAGTAGGGCAAGGTTGGGAGACATTTCCAGGCATAGCTACATGAGACTGGCTACCTGGTGTCTTTGCCAGCAGGCATGTGCAAAGAGGGCAATTGCTGTTTGCCCCTTCCTTCCAGTTCCACCCCTGGAAAAGGGAACTTTGTCTCAACTTTGTCTACTTCTTTAGCTCAACCTCTTTCCTCCTCTCTGCCTCTAACTCTGTCTCTGTTTGTATTTTTGGGATCCAGTGAAAGGCATATATATATTATTGATTTTAACTTTTTGATAATACAATAAAATGTTTTACCTGTTTTTGATTGACCCCATTTCAGAAACTTTGGCATCAAGCAGACATTGATTAGTAGAAACCGCTTATGGAAATGCACATCTGTTCCGAACAAAGATCCCCTAAATATGTCTTTCCCAGGGCCCCAAAAATCCTTAAGAAGACACTGTGTCTGCAGTCCCACAAGTCCCATGAACGTCAATGCAAAAGGTCAGAGGCAGATAAAACAGGAAAATCCTGTCAAGAGTATCTGCAGGTTGCCTCTGCATCTTGTTTTAATCCTACTAAAGCCAAAAAAAAGTCCAAGTTCCAACTTCACATGAGGCTAAAAGGCTTACGCCTTATCCTGCAGTTCCTAAATGTTCAGGCGCACGTCCTGGAGAACCAGGCCACATATTGCAGTGGGAGACAGGCTTCTCAAACATTGCTCTCAGCTTAGGCTTCGGACAAGGCCCAGCCGCACCTGTCTGCTGGTTCCTCTTTCAACATGAGTTTTACCTTTTATCCTCACATTGACTTTCATGAAGCCAGCTTCTATGAACCCTTGGAAATGGCTGCGAGTCCTGTGGACTCAAGAAGAATCAGGATTTCCTAAGTTCCCTCACAGGTGGCAGGAGTATTCCTTCCACAGTCTCTTCCTCCCTCCAGGATCAAGCAGCATTTTCCTTTTCAGCTAGTAGGAGCGTCACAGTGGGGAACACAGTGCAGGTTTGATAAAAATCTTTGAATCTCTACTTGTAAGTTTCCCATGCTGATCCCTCTCAAACGTTCATATTTTTCTGCCCAAACCTATCGCAGAAAGCACTTTGTAACAATGATGGGCGAGAGCCTCAGGCCTGTATCTCTTGCTGAGCTCCAAACCCTGCCCTCGACTTGCCCATTCTAATCTGGTGCCTCCCTCTCCACTTCACAGAAAAACCCTCCAGCTGGATGCCTCATGTTTGGTACTCTCTGGGTTCAAGGAGCCAGTGTGGCCTGAGGAAATGGCTTAATTAAAGTATTTTTCCACTGGGCCTAGTCTTTGAAATGTGAGGGGGAATTCAAGGTCGGCCTGTCTGGCTTTGGTTGAGGAATGCCCACTTTGCCCTGTTGCTTTTCTCTCCCACAGGATCATTATCTTGCCAGCAGTCCATTTCAGCCTAAACTCTGAGATCAGCAGGAGACAAACGCTGCCTCAGCTAGCCTGGTGATTCCCAGGGAAGCAGAAATGAGCTACCTCTGTGATTGTGACATTTGTACTACCAATATAAGTTAAGCAATGCATTAGTCTTCCGATATATAGTAAAACTTTGCAAGAACAAAATGTGTCCCTAGTCTGAGCTACATAAATATGCTGTCTAAACATATAGTAGGCCTTGTCAGATGGAAAGCTGTCACCATTGTTCGCAGTAGAAGACTCTGGGTATCAGAACTACTGAATAATGAAAGTTTAGAACAGCTTGTGTGTTTCACTGCTGGAGATTGCGCTCCTGGGATCTGTCAGCTGCACAGCAGATTTTACAAGGTAAAAAGCACATGGTAAGAGATGTTCAGCAGGCTCTCACTGCATAAAGGTGCACAAATTCTAGCAGCGGAGGTCCAAAAAAGTACATTAAAAAAAGGAAACCATGCAAAAAGGCAAATTTTTACATCCACAAAGAAAACATCATGTATATACTTCCTAAATCCAGCCACACTAACTTCCCTCATATATTAGGGCTGAGTAAGTGTGGTAATCCAACAATGAACAGATTGGACTAAGAGTTGCAGGTAAGATTTATTGTAAGACAAGAAGCAGCTTCACACCCATCCGTGTCCACCCCCAACATTCCAACCTTCCAGCCCCTAACATTCTATCATATTAACAATAGTGGCTATAGGAGCCTATTACAAGCTTACCACACATCCCCCTCCCTTTTAAAAAAAAAAATATATATCCATTACCCAACTATACACATTATTATACTAATAATAAGCAGAAGGATAACACTATTAACCCGAAATAAATTAGATACAAACACAATATAGATTCAAAAATAACATACACTAATATATAAATATATATACTTTGTACAAAATATGGTTTTACAAAAATCATAAAGAAATAATGATTCAAACTGGAAAATGGATAACATTACGCTACTAAATAACATCTTAATTCATTGCAATATCCTTGCATTTCTCAGGAAGCTTTATATTACGGTGGCTTCTGCTATAAATTTGTTGAGATTCTTTTTGCAAATTTTTGGAACAATATGGTATATGTTCCTCCTCCACGACATTGCTCAAACCGGAATCAATGACCACATTGGGAAGTCTATTTAGAACATTCTCCCCCATATTGAAATGAACTTTTGCCTTACAGTCATTATACGAATTTTCTCTAACCTTATTCAGGTTCCATTTATACATCGATGTTCTTCTCAAATTCCAAATTTTCCCATCTTCCACACGGAAAGCTTTGCTGAAAACTTCGACCACTTTCTTAGGTTCATACCATTTGGGAATACCTTTCCCAACTAAATTCGGAAGCTTCATTCTTACATAGTTCCCACACTCAACTTAGAGTTTGAAATGTCTTTCCTCACTCCTTTCACCTTCCTTTGGTGTTCCATCACTTTCCTTCTAACAGCAGAAAAATCCACTAGAACATTGTTTTGGCTCTTCTCTCTCAACCACCAAGGAATAGGTTTACATCCTACAATTCAAAAGGTGAAACCCCAGTGGCCGAATTGGGAGATGTCCTATATATTAACAAGGTTGGTTGTAATGCTTTTTTTCCATGACATACCACTCTTGACAGCAAATTTGATAGATTCCTTCACTACTCTATTGAACCTTTCTACCTGACCATTTACCTGGGGATGATAATTAGAGATTCTTTGTGGATAATACAACATATGGCAAGAAACAACTCAAATTCACTACTAATGAATTGGGGCCATTGTCCAACACAATCTCCTCAAGTAAACCTTCTCTATAAAACAAATTGTCCAAGAATTCAATCACCACATTAGAATCCACTCTCTCAACCATTTGTACTTCTGGCCATTTTGAGAAATAATCAATCAAAACAAGAGCAAAGGATGATTTCTTTGATACCGCTGCAAATGGACCCATTATAGTGATGCCTAGCCTTCTCCAGGGACATGCAGGCACTTTAATACAATCATTTTCCACAACATATGCTTTAGCAGTTTTATCACTGCCCGCGCAAGGAATACATTCTCTCACCCAATTGTCTACCATGTCATCCATTTTTGGTCTCCAGTAGAAATCTCTAATTCTCCTTTTAGTAGATGACATCCCCGGATGACCCACATGAGCTAGATTAACATTTTTCTCCACAAACTGTGTGGAGGCACAACTTTAGCACCTCTCAAAATAATGCCCTTATTGAACATTAATTCATCATTGACCTTGTAGAAAGAAGTTAATTCCCCTCTCAATCTCCTTTCTTCTGCATAACCTTTGACTAAATATTCACTCACCAATTTCAACACCACTTCTTTTAGTAAAGATTCTTTCCACGTATCTTCAGAAATTGCACACGAAGATTCACCAGCCATACACTCATCCTTCAAATCCTCAATAGTATATGCCACATCATATTCATTTACATCCTCCATTTCCTTAGCATCAGTTAACGGAAAGCGTGAGATGCATGAATGTTTTCTTTACCAGGAACATATTGTACAATGCATTGATATTCTTGCAATTTTGCAGCTAGGTGACCAAGACGCGCTGTCAATGTCCTTCCACCACCCGCTGATAACATATTAATTAGAGGTTTGTTGTCAGTTTTGATTGTAAATTTTGTTCCCCACAAAAATTGTCTAAAATGTTGAACAGCCCACGTACATGCTAATAACTCCTTTTCGATGACAGCATAGTTTCTTTCAGAGAGATTAAGAGTGCGTGAAGCATATGTTCCAGTCCACTCCTTTCTTTTATCCTTTTGCATAAGAACTGCACCCAAACCCACATCTGCTTGCATCTACAGCCACTATGCACATTTTACCAACAATGTAAGGTTTTAAACAAGGAGCATGAACAATTTCCTTCTCTAAAAGATCAAATGATCATTGCTGTAACTCACCCCACTCAAATTTCACATTTTTCGTGAGCAAAGCTCTGAGAGGATCACTTTCGCAGCGTAACCTTGCACAAATTTTGCATTAAATTCTGTCAAGCCAAGGAAGGACAACAATTGTTCCTTAGAAGTAGGAGTGGCAACATTAACTATTGCACCTACATGATTTGTTTTGTGTTTGATTCCCTCCTTTGAAATTTCATGGCCTAAATATATAACAACAACTTTTCTTTGGAAACAACATTTATCCATTCTTAAAATCAAACCCTTCTCCTGTAGTCTATTTAATACTACATGTACATTTTTATTGTGTTCGTCATACGTTTTCCCAAACAATAGAATATCATCCTGAAAAGCCACCACACCTGTGACCCCCTCTAAAATAACCTTCATCAAACGTTGGAACACCAAAGCTGCACTCGCTAAACTTAAAGGCGTCCTCAGAACCTGATACATTCCCTCCGGTGTTTCAAAAGCAGTAAGATACTAGGATTCCATTTCCAGTTCCATCTAGTGGTACGCACTTGCTACATCAATAGTTGAAAACACTGCTGCACCTGCAAGAGTAGAAACCATCTCATGCAAATTAGGTAAAGTATGCCTATCAATCCAGAACTCTTTATTTAGACTGCGCAAATTCACACATAAGCGTAACTCGCCTAAGCTTTTAACCGAAATCACAACAGGTGATACCCAAGGAGAGGATTCAATTGGTTCAATCACTTTTTTGAAGCATAAGTCATTTAACATGTCCTTTAGTTTGTCCCTAAACACCAAAGGCACCTTCCTGACTTTATGTCTAACTGAAACAGACCCTTCTTTCAAAATATTCTTATGTTGGAATCCTTGAAATTTCCTTAACTCATCTTTAAACAAATTTGGAAACGAGCATTTTAAGCCATTCACAAAACCAATGTTGTCTACCTCTGATGTGATAACCAACACAGCTGGGAAAGCATTTGAATCTAACTTCATCCCCAACTCTTGCTGATGTGGGCATCCCAAAATGGAATTTCCCTTCTTCCCTTCTTGGCCACATAGACCTTTCCTTTAGTTCTCCTACCATTAAATTCAGTGTCAGACCAAAAGTATCCTTCCGAATCAATTTTGTGCCCAGAATAACCACCAGGTTGTACATCTGGAGGATATAACTCCCGACCATTCCATAAGTCATCGAATTTTAATTTTCCAACTATACTCTACCATGCGCAAGAATCTACCAACAAAGAAATGCTTTTCCCGTCCATTTTCAAACTACATTTAGAAAACCCTTTGGTTTGTTTAGCAGAAACACAAAGTACAGAACCACCTCTTAATGTTTCCGAATCAAATTCATCACATATAACACAGTTAATTTTGTTGGACATAATAGCTCTGCACACCCTTCCAAAATGTCCTTTTTTTTTAATTGTAAACAGAATTTGTCTAAAGCTGGACACTCTTTTTTATTGCCTACATGGTACTGACTACCATATCTTTCACATAACATGCCATTTGTCTTCCTATATGTACTTCTAAAGTCTAAGGGCCTGATTACAACTTTGGAGGAAGGTGTTAATCCGTCCCAAAAGTGACAGATATACCACCAGCCGTATTACGAGTCCATTATATCCTATGGAACTCGTAATACGGCTGGTGGTATATCCGTCACTTTTGGGACAGATTAACACCTCCTCCAAAGTTGTAATCAGGCCCAAAGTCTTTTTTCTGTTTACCATTGACTTTGTTTTTTATTACATTAACTTCTGAATTGACATCAATAGTCTTTTGATGCTGGCCTCTAATCTGACTCATTAACTTTTCCGATTGTTCAATACCTTTAACAATATTTATTATAGCGCTCAATGAAGTCTCTCTGCCAGACCATAACCTTCCCTGGATTTTTTTACTTTTCATCTTCATCATTATTTGATCCCGAAGCACCTGATCATATGTGATCGACTCGAATTCACAAAAACCAGCCAGCGCTCCTAATACTGAAACATAGTCTTCAATAGATTAATCTTCTTTTTGAGAACGAGAATAAAATTTGAATCTTTCTATGACTGTATTTATTTTTTTCCAAATCTTTTTTTTTTATTTCTACACTGCTTGCTCGAATCCATCCATTTCACCAATGTGTTCTAAAGGAGGAAGGTTATTAAATTCTTTCAACACCATTCCCCCTAAACAATGTTTGAGTAAAGCGAGTTTTCTTTGAGGAGAGCAATCTTTATCCTCTAAAACATTCACATATGCTTGAAAAACTGAAAACCATAATTCCCACTCAATAGGAGGTTCACCTGCAACTTGCAAAAATGGATTAGGAGCCACAATATTTGACATATTGGCTTGTCAATAGGTAAGTGAATAAATAGTTTCCAAAATAAGAAACTCAAATCCAAACTGTGGAAAATCAGAGAACTACACAGAAGTCTGCTATATTTTCCACACTTCAAATTGACTGCTGTAGATACATCCTGTGCACAATGAATTGCAGGAAATAAAAATATGGATTTTCAAAATAGTGCCCAATCCAAGATGATTGCCAAATGTAATGTCAAATTTCTCTAAGATGGCCGCCACGGATCTACTAATCAACAACGGGGCTTGTTTCCATAGGCGATTAGCTTATTTTTCTTAAATTTTAAAATGGCCGCGATGAAGAAACGCTCAGTGCATTTTCTAAACTAAGGAGAGTTTGTTTAGCAACATACTCCTTTGTTTCTGAAGGAGAGGAACCTTGTTAGTTCCCAACTGTCACAGTGACAGAGAAACGCTCCTCAGCCCACAAATGAAGAATGAAGGATTGTTCCTCACCCAGAAGATTGTTTTTGTCAAAGTCCCACTCCAACTCCACTGTAGTGCAATTCAAAGTGGTCTCCGTTTTCACACTTTACCGGTCCCGCAACGAGACAACATGCGGTGCGATGATAATTGGACGAACGCTGCCTCCAGTCTCCCGCCCGTCGACAAATTAAGTGTGTAATCCAACAATGAAGAGATTGGACCAAGCGTTGCAGGTAAGATTTATTGTAAGACAAGAGGCAGCTTCTCAGCCATCGGTGTCCACCACTCATCCATCCACCTTAGCCAACTGTCACCCCAACATTACAACCTTCCATCCCCTAACATTCTGTCATATTTACAATAGTGGCTATAGGAGCCTATTACAAGCTTACCACAGTTACCTTACTATTTTAACTCCAGTCCTGGCATATTTGAGGGTACATGTTTGATCAGTGGATTAGGTGTAACACGAAATGTCTGTAGAGAAATACTTATGTAAGGTAAAGATTTTCATAGTCTATATTTTGGAGTCTATTTTTTCGCAAAATGTGTTTTGCAGTGTGTTTTGACATGCCATCATTCTATAGGTCTCCCGGGAAATTCTCTTGAATTAAGAATCTTTGCTTCTACTGTTCAGTAATGAACAAAGATATCCTCCAAGCAGAGGGTCTCTTAACTCAGAGAGAGGAAGTTCAAGCTGAACATGTAAAGGGATAATTGTGATTCAAGGGCAGCTTTGTAGGTGTGTAGAGAACTAAATCTGATACCCAAAATAGAAACAGTTAGGACATCACATCTTTTCCCAGATAGCCTTCTGACTTCTAAATCTGACTGTCCTTGGGATGTTCCTAGCAAAGGGCTGCCATCTGGTAAGAACAGGTGAGAAGATGAAGGAAGTCCCTGGGGCTGGGAGCAGCGCTAAATAACGTTCGCTGCTTCGATATAGCTAAAGTAGATCAACAAAATGGCTACTTTTGGATAACTGACCCAGGCAGGATGAAGAACCAACTGTGACGTACATTTGTGTAAATATTTCACCCCCTACTGCGTTGTGGCCATCACAAAACCCACATTTACAGTCCTACATGTACAAATTACCACCTGTGCCTTCCTGTTCTATGTCTTGAGATGGCAGGAGCTCCTCTGAGTCTTCAACTCTTCCTAGGCTGATTTGTGAAAGAGGTTGGGATGCATTCACTTACTAACCTGTGAGTTTGAATCCTGGGTCCATTCTCTCTGAGCAGGACTGATTCAAATCCTGGCATCTCAGATCCAGATCTTGGACCCTCTACGGGTTTATAGCTTGGGGTGTGGCCAGGTTTACAACCTCCCAAGGGCAGGCGGCAAAAATAGAAACGTTTTGCAGTTCAGGAATTGTGTGATGAGAACACTTATATCTGGGTCAAACTATGAGAAGATTGACTCCTCCTTGCTGGACACAAGGCTCCTGACACTGATGAAGGATGGTCGCTCTGCTGAGCTCTGATTGGCTACTGGTCATGGAGAACCCTGTTTTGGGAAGAGCAAGGATCCAGTCAGACCACAATTCCCATTTTGTATGTAATTTCCTTCTAGTCAGCCCATAAGCTTCCTGTCATGCTCCCCTACCCACACACCTTCTGCCTGTATACATCCTCTCTGTACAAGGTTAAACCCACTAATTTCTCCATGACCTACACCGGCACACTCACTCCTAAGCAGTGCTTTAAGTGGTGAGAGTCCTGTCGGGTCTCAGACACGGCAGTAAATAAAAACTGATTTTGAAACTAGTGCTCTATTTTTCTATATGAAAACCACTGTTCAATGACCATAAAAAACACAAAGTTAATCGATTTATTGAGTGCAGTATATGTTTATATTTTATGCTATATATGTGTCTTCGTGCATTCCCTAAGAGTGTTTGCTTTTTCCAGATGTGTTTCTGTAGTTTTTTTTCATGCAGCATTTGACTTCTGCATGGTGCTTACTGTGAAGTGAGCCACCTCTAGCTGTCTGAGTGAGTTCAAGGCACGACTGAGAGCTCTGCAGTTCAGGATGAAGGCAATGTGTGTTTCTCATGGTGTTTGTCAGTGTGTCATAAAGTTATTATAATACATGCTCATTCAATTCTTGGTCTCTCTAGAGAGCACAGCCAGTGCTTGTGTGTTATAGTGATTCTATGGGAAAGTGCGTGAAGGAGGTAAGCAGTTGTGGAAATATTGAAAGCTCATGTGGTCTCACTCCCAATTGCTTTCCTTGTCTCTCTACCTCTATGTGCATTTTACTCTCTTTTCTCTGTCTCTTTGTCACTGTTGTGGCTCTCTCCTTGCCTCTTACGACTCGGTCTTCTCTGTTGCTGTGCGTGCCCAGTGTCGTAACGAAACTGGAGGGGGCTCCCCTGCAAAGAACATGGAGGGGGGCCCTCCAGACTCACTCAGGTCAGGTGCTGTGCTGAGGGGGGCCAACTTCTGGCGGGGCTGCAGGGGGCTTTGTTACGCCACTGTGTGTGCCTCTGTCACTCACGGCATCTCTCTCTGGTTCTACCCATCCAGCCCTCACGGATCCCTCTCAGCCTATGCGCTGCTTGTCTGCCCCTCTCGCCTTTTTTCTCTCCCTTCCAGTCTGTCTTTAGCTCTGTCTGTCCCCTCCGTGTCTCACTAGGACTCTGTCTTCAAAAGGCGCCGCTCTCTCCATGTCCCTCTCTTATTGCCTCTCAGTCACCCCCCTTTCTGCCTCTTCCCGTCCTCCAGCCTCTTATCTCTCCTCTGATGCACAGATCACACACTGACGGCGCTTCCTACACACGCACTTGTGGTGAAATGGCTCTTGAAGCGCTCGGGGCTAGGGGCGGAGGGCGGCCAGCCGGAGCCGGATTTAATTTTTAATATCCAGCTCAGTTTAATTGGCCTCTTTCAAGCGCATAAAACCACAACTGCCTCGGATGAGCTGTGCCAGGGCTTGCACTTCCGAGGAGAGGTTGGGGATTGAGGGATTGGGGGGCGGGGGTGTCTTTGTAGGAGGGACACCTGCAGGAGGGGGACACTGGAGGTTTCATAAACCATTGGGCAAGAGGTGGGGGCCTGTGAGGGAGCTGAAGTATGTCCCTGCTAGAGGTGACCTGAATGGGAGCTGTGAGGGGCCAGCGGTATGTCCCTGCTGCTAGAGGTGACCTACAGGGGAGCTGTGAGGGGCCCTCAGTATATTCCTGTTAGAGGGGAGCTGTGAGGGGCCCGCGGTATGACTTTGCTACTAGAGGGGACCTGCAGGGGAGCTGTGAGGGGCCCACGGTATGTCCTTGCTAGATGGCAGCTACTAGGGGCCTGCTGTATGGCCCTGCTAGAGGTGACCTGCAGGGGAGCTGTGAGAGGCCCACGGTATGTCCCAGCTAGAGGGGAGATATGAGGGGCCCGCTGAGAGAGGCCCAGGTATGTCCCTGGTTGAGGCGCTCTGCAGGGGAGCTGTGAGAGGCCTGCGGCATGTGCCTGCTAGAGGGCAGTTATGAAGGCCTGCGGTATGACCCTGGTAGAGGGCAGCTATGAGGGGCCTGTGGTATGTCCCTGGTAGAGGTGATCTGTAGGGGAGTTGTGAGGGGCCTGTGGTATGTCCCTGCTAGAGGGCAGCTATGAGGGGCCTGTGGTATGTCCCTGGTAGAGGTGCATTGAGGTTCAGGGGTAGCGTCTGCTGAAAGCAGGAGTGCAGTTTCTGTTGTAGGTGTTTGCAAGTCCACTGTATGCCCCTGCTGGAGCCTGGGCGAAAAACTAAAGTTCTCTCACCCCCTAAATGGAGGGGTGGTCAGGGGCTCCTCAAGTGTTGTGCGTTTTACCTGAAAGTGTCCGGGGAGGATAGTTCAGGGACATGGGCTCTCTTCACAAGACCGTCTAGACATCGGGTGACCAGATTTTCAGAATCGAAAACTGGGACAGCCACAGACATAGAAAAAGGAGTAAATGTTATGTTAGCCCTCAATGACGTTTGCTGAAGGACTACATTGCTTACATTTAGGGCCTCTTATCTATCTATCTATCTATCTATCTATCACCACTCACTTCCTCCCCTTGCTGTGGGGTACCGGGGGCAGGCTGCTGGTGAATCCGCCCTTAGGGGATGGGATTCCCAGCCGCAGATTCACTCCTCATCAAATCCTGTTGTGCTGTATAAGCGATTCAAGCCGGCACAGCAGTCGACTCTAATAAACAAGTGAATTTGTATCCCGGGTTTGATGAGAGGGCCGATGTGAACATGAGACTGCACATCATTGTGATTAATGTACTCACTTACCCGACCTCTCAAAAACCGGGACATGCATTTATTTTAATAAAATATTTTGGGACGCGGAACCGTCCTTCAAAAACCAGGACCGTCCAGGCAAATCTGGGGCGTTTGCTCACCATCTAGACACTCTTGTGTACTGTGCTGGTTGTGTCTTGTGCCAACTTTCTCTTTTGTTCTCTCTCTGATCACACCCCTTAGAGTGGCAAAAGCATGCTGTCTAGTTTCCACAACTGCCCTGACATCATATGTCAGTTCCATGAGGTATAGCTCATGCATCCCAAAACTGGAATATAGGAACCTCTATAACAACTCAACAAACTCTCAGTCCTCCTTGAAACCTGCTGGAATTAAAAAAATGGAAAAGCATACAGTATTTCTCATAGACTGCAGATTTTGGTGCCTTATCAGCAGACCTGCATGCTATTCCCCTAAAACCCAGAGTAGGTTCTATTTAGCACACCGAATAAATATTGTACCCGGTGTTTTCTTATTTATTTAGTGCGATAAGTAGCACCTGTTCCTCCAACCAACTCAGAATCAGGGCCAAAGAATCCTGTCCAAGAGGCCTGGACTTTGTAATTAAGGGTGTGACCTACAACATGTGAACTAAAATCCTGCCCCTGACCAGTACTCGACTCTCTGTGAGTTTTCTATTAGTGAATCCAGACATATCACAACACATAACATATATCTATAATAACCCAGGCCTTTTGGATTTGCCAGTGCTTGTTAGCTGCATCAGATAAACGAGTAACAATGATGTGAATAATTAGAACTGAAAATGCTTCAATTCTAAGATACCAGACTGTAATAAAGTATTACGAGGACTGTGGAAGGGGTAGTGGCTGTCGGAGTGTATCAGGCACTTTCATTCTCCCCTTCACACCACTCCATTAGACACTTACACCCTTTTTCTCCTGGCAGCTTTCTGAAATCCTTCAGCTGGATATCTCATCTTCATTACTGCCTTTTCAGTTTGCCCTTCTGTATGTACTTCCTAGCCTCACCTCCTGTTCATCATTCTTTCAATCTCTGACTCAGTAGTTTCTTTTTCTTTTGGCCCTGGTAATACCTTAACAGCTGTGTCTACCTCCTTTATATACTGTCACATAAAATTGTAATTACAATTGGCACACATGTGACCGTCGACCAGGGTGCTCTGCAGAGAGGCCAAGTTTTGGATGAGCATGTAGTTTGCACATGTTTATGACTCACTAATAGAGGTGGGCGAGGCAATAAATTAACAAGGAGAGTTGGGCCAAGAGTCGGCTTTGGCTGTAAGCGCCCTGCATGAGTTAGCCCTGAAAATATTTGGCATGTAAAATAGGCAATAAACATCATGTTAGAGTGTGATAAGGTGTCTTCAAAAATGAAAAACAAATACTTCTGTAACATGCAGACGCGTTTCACCCTACTACTTCAGATTGTAAGCCTTCATTGAGGCCTATTTTTTAAAAGTGATAGTTTTAAACAGAAACTGAGAACCATTCTGGCACCCACCATGATGACAATGCTGTTAGTGAACTGAGGGTCAAGTCAGTTGTCATATATGTCATTTATGTGGCCTAGACTCTTATTATGCACATATCAACAGTATAGCTTATTAAATCAAACAGAAGAGATTTTGTACAGCGCACAGCCTCAACGCGTGTTAGTAGGCACTCGGATATGTTATAATGAACTAAAGGAGGCCTGGTGAAATTTTTTTTTGCCTAGGATAACACAATCGCATAATTCTTTCATGCCGGGAAGGCGGGATTGATCCACGATTTTCCAGTTTCATGCTGCTCAGTTCTGCCATTAGCCAGGCATCTCTTTTCTGTAGTCGGTGCTGTGACTGTGTCTTTAATTCTTGGAAAATAAGATAACAATGTTACACTTTTCTATGGGACAGGAATACTTGCCAGGATTCCTGGGTTGTGGAGCCAAGCCAGCATTTGAACCAGGTTCCCAATATTACATGGTCAACATGTTTATCCACTAGGCCACGTGACAGTTCATGAAGGCTTGGCTTGCT
This sequence comes from Pleurodeles waltl, assembly GCF_031143425.1. Classification (NCBI taxonomy): domain Eukaryota; kingdom Metazoa; phylum Chordata; class Amphibia; order Caudata; family Salamandridae; genus Pleurodeles; species Pleurodeles waltl. Next base: position 340,228,236 of record NC_090445.1, read on the forward strand.
TTGGGCTCAAAGTTCCAAGAGCTTCTCGAGCTGAGCCAGGCATCTGGATCAACTCTAGCTTGAGCTTTCGGTAGCTCGTCCAGCGCTACTCACTAAAGGCGCTATAGGTAGTTCGAACCGCCTTCAGGCTCAACTCCGGAGGAGTCAATCTATGTCCGTCAAGAACACCCACCACAACCTGAACTCAAACAGACGTCTAAAAGCCACTCCGGTCACAGAATGCTCTATAAATGAGTCATGTACAGAAACACACCATCTGGAAATAGCAAACACACATAGAAAAAACAAGATGATGTAAAACGTGAAATGTAAGGATGCGTGCATCGCTGGCATAGAATAATTAAAGGATTTTACAGTCATTGTTGGGAAAGTGATGTTTGTTTTTGCCTATAAAGTTAACAAACATAAATAGAGGAGCCAATGGGAACTTGTTTCAAATTTAGTTTCTAATTACTCCGGGGTCTGAGACCTAGCAGGACCTGCCCCATTTAAAGCCACAGTGGCCTTGGAAAAACAAATGTTCTTCCACAGAGGGAGGAAGCTAGTACTAGTTAAACTCTCTTAAGCTTTTATGACAGTGGGGGCTGAGGCTGGCGACCCTGAGGGCCACCGTCACATCGATGTTGAGGGTTTGTCGACTGCCCAGTTCGGCTGGTGTCTTATTGAAGGGTGTCAATCGCTGGCGCTGGCAGCCCTTCCTGTTCAAGGGCTGTGCTCTCACCTGAGTGAAGGTCAGGTTGCGTTATGTCTTTTATCTCCCATATAGACATTTAAACATGGTAAACCTTCAGGCCCCTTTGAGGTCGCCGAGAGTGGAGGGAAACTGGGGATCTTTGCTCCGGCGCTACACGTTTTGAGGCCCCGTGCTAATATACCAAAATGTGTATAAAATGAAACAGACCATACATGTTAGTTTGCAACGCAGCTTATTCTACCACACCAGTAGGTGGCGCCAAATGTTGTTTTCTCTTTCCCCAGCGAGCATTTTTATGTTATTTCACGCAGAGCAGGTTTTCTCTCGGTGCACTTCCTTGTCTTCCATTGAGGGAACAGCAGATTCCTTGATCTATTCTAATCCTAGGCTTAGGCCCATCCTTGAGGAAAACAGTAAAAAAAGGTCGGTTTATGCCACGATAGCTTCAGTTAAAGAGACCAAGTAGGCAGTTCTCTCTGATCCCCAAGCACAGGAATATCCACTGATTTATTCATTTCAGCAGGGGTAAACCTGACTCAATTCCACCGTCTGTGCTTCATTCATAGGAGGAATCCCCTAAGAAAAGAGATTATGGGGCATATTTATGAAAAGTGGTGCTGCACACAGTGCAGCGACAATTTTCTTGTGCCCTTTAGCGCCCCCTACCACCACCATTTGTGTGCTGTATGTAAAATATGGCGCAGGGAAGGGGGAAATAGAGTATTTTTTTTATTTTTTATTCTATTGATGTACTCTGCAGGAGTAGCACCAAATGTTTGGTGCTACTCCTGCAGAGTACATAGGGGCCCATTGTATTCAATGGCATGCCCCGTTTTAACGCCTGCTCTTAACAGGCATTAAAAGTGCTGAAAAAAATGACGCAGGGAAATCTGTTAGATTTCCTTACGCCATTTTTTGGGCCCCTTTGCATACATTATGCCTGGAGGAGGCATAATGTAGCACAAAGGGTTACAAAGTGGCGCAATGCATGTATTGCACCACTTTGTAAATATGGCATAAAAAAGTGGCACTATTGCGGCCCTGGAATGGCGCTAGGGGCTCTTAAATATGCCCCTTTGAAACTACACAGTCTACAGAACTCAACCTGAAGAAACAGGCTATCATCACCATGGCGCTGAAAGATCTTAATGGCTCATAGTGGTGCAGAGAACAAAATTGAAACTGCTCTCTGCCACATTCAGGGACAGATTTAAGGGAAAATTACAGTGTGCGTCGCTGTGCCAAATTAGGCAGCGTCGCACACCCTCATTTTCACAGTGCAGGGATGCACCGTAGTTAATAGAATACGGGGCACCCCTGTTTCCCCCTGCGCCTTCGCTGAATTTGCTGCTGTGCGTCAACACAGCAACCCTTACACCATTGTGCAAGGATGGCTACGTGGAGGGCGAGATGGTTTTTGTGCAGGAAGGAACACATTCCTGCACAAAAACAATCTTAATTGGCAAATTGTTCATTTTATTTGTGCTGCAGAATACAGCACACATAGAAAGAGCAAAATATGAGGAGAAATTAAAGCATTTCTACTCCCTGCACCCTGCTAACACCACCCCAGGGGTGACGTTAGATTTTGGCGCTGCCCCAGGTTTACAAAAACTCGTAAATCTGGGGCAGCTTCAAAATGCAATGGATGTTGCTGTGGCATGCCCAAAACAACACGCCTTGCACGTCCCTTCCACACAAAGTGCTGCGTGTGAAGGGGCCGTATTTACGAGGTGGCGTTAAGCCACAAAAAGTGGCTTAACACCATCTTGTAATTACGGTGCAGTGCACAGCACTAAAAGTGATGCTCTGGTGGCGCTAGGAGCTCTTAAATATGCCACTCAGAGCGCATTTCATGTAAATATGCCCAGGCTTTGTTTCCAAGCTACATACTCATTCACAGGGCAGCCTGGGCAGACAGACCGGGTTTATGCCATTACTGCCATGTGTTAAGAGCATGTTCAGCTGAGCTGCAGAGCACTGAAAAGTAAACCTAGCCACCCGCTGACTGATGAAGATGCTACTCTGCGCACAGCCAGGCCTATCGACGTTTCTAAAGGCAGTAAGAGACAGTTGAGGATATATATGGGCTGGCTGTGGGTTCATTGTCTGGTAGTTATAGCTTTAAAAGCTCTGTCTCATGGACGCACCCAAAAGGTGCTGAGAGTAAAGAAACAGAAAGATGCGGCAAATAGTTTTACATAATAAAGGCACACAAGCAACTGGTGGTTTAAGAGTCTCTTCGTCATCCAGGTGGAAACCGGGGCCTTGGACTGCTGTAAGTGACGTAGGGTGTGGCCCATGGACATGACTGGTTGACAGTGACCCAGAGCGGCCAATACCCTTCGGCAGTAGCACCTGTGTTGTAACTGGGTTCAACTGTTCAGGCTGTCAGCATCAGCAGTGTTCTTCCAAGAGGCAGACAGCCACACGGATTACCTGGGTGTTGCTCTGTGTGGAAGTGTTTCCGTTCGACCAGCATACACATGAGGTGTAATTTAAGAGTCATTTGTGGAGCCCATGTGTACGCGGAAGATTCACCGGCGTTAAAGAGCACGAGGGAAATTACTGGTCCTTGCGGGCCTCCTCATTTCAGTCCTGTCCTGTCACCTTTGTACGAAGGACTCAGGAGGTGGTGGCCAACGGCGTCGAGGCGCGCGGAAAGATCCAGCAAAATGAATGCTTCAACCCCACCTGCCTCTTGTCTGAGGCCACCAAGGCCAAACGCACTCATATGTGGTCCTTCCGTCACAGTGAACTCTTGCCTCGCCTCGTGGAGACAAGTCACGCTGTCTACGTAACTCAAAAGTGGAAGCTTTTAACTGCACAAGGTCAGACAGGTGGTCACTCCAATGCAGGGCACCCACGCCTGAAACCTGTCGCACAGGAATAACGGAAATATCCCGAGTCTGGCCAATTTCAAGAAAAAAAAATACGAAGATTATCTTCTTCATTGGGGCTTTCCTCTCAGATGGGGAAAAGTGCCCCCACAGGTGCGGGTTGACCTTCGCAAAAGTCAGGAGCTGAGTAAACGTCATGGGATCTCCCACCACCTCATAAAACGGATCATCTGTGGCCCAAGAGGAGGTTGGCTAGCACAAGACGAGCTACGTCAATCAGTCAAAACATTGAAATAAATACAATTAAAAGAATGGCGGGACGTTGTTTAAAACGCATTAGTCCGAGATTAATTTGCAAAGGTACTAGAGTGTAAAGCATACAAAGAAAAGCCCGCGCAGTGCAATCGTGTCATCCAGTCCCAGACACGTGGCTTTAAAGAAGGGCAGACGCAACTCTAAGGCCAGACGGGGAGGAGGTCAAGGGTGTTGAAATTATCTATCTGGCCGGCTAAATAAAAGTCATTTTGCGCTTTTCGAGGCGGCGCGGCCCACCAGAGACCTGCCCTCTCTGCTCCCTTCTTCAGGAGACAGATGGAAGGGGTCTCCTCCAATTGTCCCTCGCCCTCTGTCTTTCACGTAACGTCTCCCGCCAATTTCCTGGCTTCGCCCTCTTGCCACTCTCAGAATAGGATAGGTTTCGGGGTTTGGAGAGAGGGGGAGTTGTCTCGGAGGAGGAGGAGGGTCCGCACCGCTGCTTCCTGAGAATAATGGTGTCTGACAACATCAAAGGAGAGGGGGGAGGGTGCGTTAAAAAGGCCACAAGGGGGCAGTGCGGTAGAGGAGCGATTGAGTAAAGACTGCGTGCTACTACAAGGGGCAATGTTTTTTTTTTTTCTGTGTGTGAGGGCGGGGGTGATAGAGCTAGCGTGGCGGAAGAAGGGAGAGGCAGTGCGAACAAGGGGTGAGAGAGGCAATGACAGTTTGCTAGTAGTGGGCGGGGGAGGCAGTGTTGTAGAGAGAGAGAGGGCACTCCGGAGACAGAGGGGCAGGAGATAAAGAGACTGTGGTAGAGGGCTGGAAGGGGGGGGAGGGGGGGTTCGGGGGGGTCGTGTTCCAGACGTGGGGAGCAACGAAAGAGAAGAAGCGTGATGGGTAGGAGGGCGGGGAGAGACAGTGTCCAAGAAGGAGAGAGACAGTGGAGAGAGACTGTGGGCTAGAAGGAGAGAGGCAGTGTGAAGAAGGAGAGAGGCAGTGTGAAGGAGAGAGGCAGTGTGCGTGCTAGAAGGAGAGAGGCAGTGTGAAGAAGGAGAGAGGCAGTGTGCTAGAAGGAGAGAGGCAGTGTGAAGAAGGAGAGAGGCAGTGTGCTAGGAGAGAGGCAGTGTGCTAGAAGGAGAGAGGCAGTGTGAAGAAGGAGAGAGGCAGTGTGCAAGATGGAGAGAGGCAGTGTTCTAGAAGGAGAGAGGCAGTGTGAAGAAGGAGAGAGGCAGTGTGCAAGAAGGAGAGAGGTAGTGTGCTAGAAGAAGAGAGGAAGTGTGAAGGAGAGAGGCAGTGTGCGTGCTAGAAGGAGAGAGGCAGTGTGAAGAAGGAGAGAGGCAGTGTGCTAGAAGGAGAGAGGCAGTGTGCTAGAAGGAGAGAGGCAGTGTGAAGAAGGAGAGAGGCATTGTGCTAGGAAAGAGGCAGTGTGCTAGAAGGAGAGAGGCAGTGTGCAAGAAGAAGAGAGGCAGTGTGCTAGAAGGAGAGAGGCAGTGTGAAGAAGGAGAGAGGCAGTGTGCTAGAAGGAGAGAGGCAATGTGAAGGAGAGAGGCAGTGTGCTAGAAGGCGAGAGGCAGTGACCTAGAAGGAGAGAGGCAGTGTGAAGAAGGAGAGAGGCAGTGTGCTAGAAGGAGAGAGGCAGTGTGAAGAAGGAGAGAGGCAGTGTGCTAGAAGGAGAGAGGCAGTGTGCTAGAAGGAGAGAGGCAGTGTGAAGGGGAGAGGCAGTGACCTAGAAGGAGAGAGGCAGTGTGCTAGAAGGACAGAGGCAGTGTGAAGGAGAGAGGCAGTGTGCTAGAAGGCGAGAGGCAGTGTGAAGGAGAGAGGCAGTGCGAAGGAGAGAGGCAGTGACCTAGAAGGAGAGAGGCAGTGTGGAGAAGGAGAGAGGCAGTGTGAAGAAGGAGAGAGGCAGTGTGCTCGAAGGAGAGAGGCAATGTGAAGAAGGAGAGGGGCGATGTTCTAGGAGATAGGCAGTGCTAGGAGAGATGCAGTGTGAAGAAGGAGAGATGCAGTGTGAAGGAGAGAGGCAGTGACCTAGAAGGAGAAAGGCAGTGTGCTAGAAGGAGAGAGGCAGTCTGAAGAAGGAGAGAGGCAGTGTTCTAGAAGGAAAGAGGCAGTGTGAAGGAGAGAGGCACTGACCTAGAAGGAGAAAGGCAGTGTGCTAGAAGGAGAGAGGCAGTGTAAAGAAGGAGAAAGGCAGTGTGCTGGAAGGAGAGAGGCAGTGTGAAGAAGAGAGAGGAGGTGTGCTAGAAGGAGAGAGGCAGTGACCTAGAAGGAGAGAGGCAGTGTGCTAGAAGGAGAGAGGCAGTGTGTAGGAGAGAGGCAGTGTGAAGGAGAGAGGTGGTGACCTAGAAGGAGAGAGGCAGTGTGCTAGAAGGAGAGAGGCAGTGTGAAGAAGGGGAGAGGCAGTGTGAAGAAGGAGAGAGGCAGTGTGAAGGGGAGAGGCAGTGTGCTAGGAGAGAGGCAGTGTGCTAGAAGGAGAGAGGCAGTGTGAAGAAGGAGAGAGCAGTGACCTAGAAGGAGAGAGGCAGTGTGCTAGAAGGAGAGGGGCAGTGTGAAGAAGGAGAGAGGCAGTGTGCTAGGAGAGAGGCAGTGTGAAGAAGGAGAGAGACAGTGTGCTAGAAGGAGAGAGGCAGTGTGAAGGAGAGAGGCTGCAACCTAGAAGGAGAGAGGCAGTGTGCTAGAAGGAGAGAGGCAGTGTGAAGGAGAGAGGGAGTGTGCTAGAAGGAGAGAGGCAGTGTGCTAGAAGGAGAGAGGCAGCGTGAAGGAGACAGGCAGTGTGCTAGAAGGAGAGAGGCAGTGTGAAGGAGAGAGGCAGTGTGCTAGAAGGAGAGAGGCAGTGTGAAGTAGAGAGGCAGTGTGAAGGAGAGGCAGTGTGAAGGAGGCAGTGTGAAGAAGGAGATAGGCAGTGTGAAGAAGGAGATAGCCAGTGTGTAAGAAGGAGAGAGGCAGTGTGAAGAAGGAGAGAGGTAGTGTGCTAGAAGGAGAGAGGTAGTGTGCTAGAAGGAGAGAGGCAGTGTGAAGGAGGAGATAGGCAGTGTGCTAGGAGAGAGGCAGTGTGAAGGAGAGAGGGAGTGTGCTAGAAGGAGAGAGGCAGTGTGCTAGAACGAGAGAAGCAGCGTGAAGGAGAGAGACAGTGTGCTAGAAGGAGAGAGGCAGTGTGAAGTAGAGATGCAGTGTGCTAGGAGAGAGGCAGTGTGAAGGAGAGGCAGTGTGAAGAAGGAGATAGCCAGTGTGTAAGAAGGAGAGAGGCAGTGTGAAGAAGTAGAGAGGTAGTGTGCTAGAAGGAGAGAGGTAGTGTGCTAGAAGGAGAGAGGCAGTTTGCTAAAAGGAAAGAGGCAGTGTGCTAGAAGGAGAGAAGCAGTGTGAAGGTGATGGGCAGTGTGCTAGGAGAGAGGCAGTGTGCTAGAAGGAAAGAGGCAGTGTGCTAGAAGGAGAGAGGTAGTGTGCTAGAAGGAGAGAGGTAGTGTGCTAGAAGGAGAGAGGCAGTGTCAAGAAGGAGAAAGGCAGTGTGCTAGGAGAGAGGCAGTGTGCTACAAGGAGAGAGGCAGTGTGCTAGAAGGAGAGAGGCAGTGTGCAAGAAAGAGAAAGGCAGTGTGCTAGAAGGAGAGAGGTAGTGTGGTCGAAGGAGAGAGGCAGTGTGAAGGAGAGAGGCAGTGTGCTAGAGGGAGAGAGGCAGTGTGAAGAATGATAGAGGCCGTGTGCAAGAAGGAGAGAGGCAGTGTGCTAGAAGGAGAGAGGCATTGTACTAGAAGGAGAGAGGCAGTGTGAAGAAGGAGAGAGGCAGTGTGCTGGAAGGAGAGAGGCAGTATGAAGGAGAGAGGCAGTGTGCTAGAAGGCGGGAGGCAGTGTGCTAGAAGGAGAGAGGCAGTGGGAAGGAGAGAGCAAGTGTGAAGGCGAGAGGCAGTGACCTAGAAGGAGAGGGCAGTGTGAAGGAGAGAGGTAGTGTGCTAGAAGGAGAGAGGCAGTGTGAAGGAGAGAGGCAGCGACCCAGAAGGAGAAAGGCTGTGTGCTAGAAGGAGAGAGGCAGTGTGAAGAAAGAGATAGGCATTGTGAAGAAGGAGAGAGACAGTGTGCTATAAGGAGAGAGGCAGTGTGAAGGAGAGAGGCAGTGATCTAGAAGGAGAGAGGCAGCGACCTAGAAGGAGAGAGGCAGTGTGAAGGAGAGAGGCAGTGTGAAGAAGGAGAGAGGCAGTGTGCTAGAAGTAGAGAGGCAGTGTGCTAGAAGGAGAGAGGCAGTGTGAAGGAGAGAGGCAGTGTGCTAGAAGGCGAGAGGCAGTGTGCTAGAAGGAGAGAGGTGGTGGGAAGAAGGAGAGAGGCGGTGGGAAGGAGGAGAGAGGCGGTGTGAAGGAGACAGGCAGTGACCTAGAAGGAGAGGGGCAGTGTGAAGGAGAGAGGTAGTGTGCTAGAAGGAGAGAGGCAGTGTGAAGGAGAGAGGCAGCGACCTAGAAGGAGAGAGGCAATGTGCTAGAAGGAGAGAGGCGGTGTGAAGAAGGAGAAAGGCAGTGTGCTAGGAGAGAGGCAGTGTGCTAGAAGGAGAGAGGCAGTGTGCTCGAAGGAGAGAGGCTGTGTGCTCGAAGGAGAGAGGCTGTGTGCAAGAAGGAGAGAGGCATTGTGAAGAAGGAGAGAGGCAGTGTGCGAGGAGAGAGGCAGTGTGAAGAAGGAGAGAGGCAGGGTGCTAGAAGGAGAGAGGCAGTGTGAAGAAGGAGAGAGCCAGTGTGCTAGAAGGAAAGAGGCAGAGTGAAGAAGGAGAGAAGCAGTGTGCTAGAAGGAGAGAGGCAGTGTGCTAGAAGGAGAGAGGCAGTGTGAAGGAGAGAGGCAGTGACCTAGGAGGAGAAAGGCTGTGTGCTAGAAGGAGAGAGGCAGTGTGAAGAAAGAGAGAGGCATTGTGAAGAAGGAGAGAGACAGTGTGCTATAAGGAGAGAGACAGTGACCTAGAAGGAGAGAGGCAGTGTGCTAGAAGGACAGAGGCAGTGTGAAGGAGAGAGGCAGTGTGCGAGGAGAGAGGCAGTGTGAAGAAGGAGAGAGGCAGTGTGCTAGAAGGAGAGAGGCAGTGTGAAGAAGGAGAGAGCCAGTGTGCTAGAAGGAGAGAGGCAGAGTGAAGAAGGAGAGAAGCAGTGTGCTAGAAGGAAAGAGGCAGTGTGCTAGAAGGAGAGAGGTAGTGTGCTAGAAGGAGAGAGGCAGTGTCAAGAAGGAGAAAGACAGTGTGCTAGGAGAGAGGCAGTGTGCTACAAGGAGAGAGGCAGTGTGCTAGAAGGAGAAAGGCAGTGTGCAAGAAGGAGAGAGGCAGTGTGCAAGAAAGCGAAAGGCAGTGTGCTAGAAGGAGAGAGGTCGTGTGGTCGAAGGAGAGAGGCAGTGTGAAGGAGAGAGGCAGTGTGCTAGAGGGAGAGAGGCAGTGTATAGAATGATAGAGGCCGTGTGCAAGAAGGAGAGAGGCAGTGTGCTAGAAGGAGAGAGGCATTGTACTAGAAGGAGAGAGGAAGTGTGAAGAAGGAGAGAGGCAGTGTGCTGGAAGGAGAGAGGCAGTGTGAAGGAGAGAGGCAGTGTGCTAGAAGGCGGGAGGCAGTGTGCTAGAAGGAGAGAGGCGGTGGGAAGGAGAGAGCAAGTGTGAAGGCGAGAGGCAGTGACCTAGAAGGAGAGGGCAGTGTGAAGGAGAGAGGTAGTGTGCTAGAAGGAGAGAGGCAGTGTGAAGGAGAGAGGCAGCGACCCAGAAGGAGAAAGGCTGTGTGCTAGAAGGAGAGAGGCAGTGTGAAGAAAGAGATAGGCATTGTGAAGAAGGAGAGAGACAGTGTGCTATAAGGAGAGAGGCAGTGTGAAGGAGAGAGGCAGTGACCTAGAAGGAGAGAGGCAGCGACCTAGAAGGAGAGAGGCAGTGTGAAGGAGAGAGGCAGTGTGAAGAAGGAGAGAGGCAGTGTGCTAGAAGGAGAGAGGCAGTGTGAAGGAGAGAGGCAGTGTGCTAGAAGGAGAGAGGCAGTGTGCGAGAAGGAGAGAGGCGGTGGGAAGAAGGAGAGAGGCGGTGGGAAGGAGGAGAGAGTCGGTGTGAAGGAGAGAGGCAGTGACCTAGAAGGAGAGGGGCAGTGTGAAGGAGAGAGGTAGTGTGCTAGAAGGAGAGAGGCAGTGTGAAAGAGAGAGGCAGCGACCTAGAAGGAGAGAGGCGGTGTGCTAGAAGGAGAGAGGCGGTGTGAAGAAGGAGAGAGGCAGTGTGCGAGGAGAGAGGCAGTGTGAAGAAGGAGAGAGGCAGTGTGCTAGAAGGAGAGAGGCAGTGTGAAGAAGGAGAGAGCCAGTGTGCTAGAAGGAGAGAGGCAGAGTGAAGAAGGAGAGAAGCAGTGTGCTAGAAGGAGAGAGGCAGTGTGCTAGAAGGAGAGAGGCAGTGTGAAGGAGAGAGGCAGTGACCTAGGAGGAGAAAGGCTGTGTGCTAGAAGGAGAGAGGCAGTGTGAAGAAAGAGAGAGGCATTGTGAAGAAGGAGAGAGACAGTGTGCTATAAGGAGAGAGACAGTGTGAAGGAGAGAGGCAGTGACCTAGAAGAAGAGAGGCAGTGTGCTTGAAGGACAGAGGCAGTGTGAAGGAGAGAGGCAGTGTGCTAGAAGGAGAGAGGCAGTGTGAAGGAGAGAGGCAGTGGGAAGGAGAGATGCAGTGACCTAGAAGGAGAAAGGCAGTGTGCTGGAAGGAGCGAGGCAGTGTGAAGAAGGAGAGAGGCAGAGTGCTAGAAGGAGAGAGGTAGTGTGCTCGAAGAAGAGAGGCAGTGTGAAGAAGGAGAGAGGCGATGTTCTAGGAGATAGGCAGTGCTAGGAGAGATGCAGTGTGAAGAAGGAGAGATGCAGTGTGAAGGAGAGAGGCAGTGACCTAGAAGGAGAAAGGCAGTGTGCTAGAAGGAGAGAGGCAGTGTGAAGGAGGAGAGAGGCAGTGTGAAGGATAGAGGCAGTGTGAAGGAGAGGCAGTGACCTAGAAGGAGAAAGGCAGAGTGCTAGAAGGAGAGACGCAATGTGAAGAAAGAGAGAGGCAGTGTGAAGAAGGAGAGAGGCAGTGTGCTAGAAGGAGAGAGGCAGTGTGCTTGAAGGAGAGAGGCAGTGTGAAGGAGAGAGCAGTGTGCTGGAAGGAGAGAGGCAGTGTGAAGGAGAGAGGCAGTGACCTAGAAGGAGAAAGGCAGTGTGCTAGAAGGAGAGAGGCAGTGTGAAGAAGGATAAAGGGAGTGTGCTTAGAAGGAGAGAGGCAGTGTGAAGGAGGAGAGAGGCAGTGTGCTAGAAGAAGAGAGGCAGTGTGAACGATAGAGGCAGTGACTTAGAAGTAGAGAGGCAGTGTGCTAGAAGGAGAGGGGCAGTGTGAAGGAGAGAGGCAGTGTGCTAGGAAAGAGGCAGTGTGAAGAAGAGAGGCAGTGACCTAGAAGGAGAGAGGCAGTGTTCTAGAAGGAGAAAGGCAGTGTGGTGAAGGAGAGAGGCAGTGTGAAGAAGGAGAGAGGCAGTGTGAAGGAGAGGGCAGTGACCTAGAAGGAGAGAGGCAGTGTGCTAGGAGAGAGGCAGTGTGAAGGAGAAAGGCAGTGTGAGAAAGGAGAGAGGCAGTGTGCTAGAAGGAGAGAGGCAGTGTGAAGAAGGAGAGAGGCAGTGTGCTAGAAGGAGAGAGGCAGCGACCTAGAAGGAGAGAGGCAGTGTGCTAGAAGGAGAGAGGCAGTGTGAAGGAGAGAGGGAGTGTGCTAGAAGGAGAGAGGTAGTGTGCTAGAAGGAGAGAGGCAGTGTGAAGGAGAAAGGCAGTGTGCTAGAAGGAGAGAGGCAGTGTGAAGGAGAGAGGCAGTGTGCTAGGAGAGAGGCAGTGTGAAGGGGAGGCAGTGTGAAGGAGAGAGACTCTGGGAAGAAGGAGATAGGCAGTGTGAAGAAGGAGGTAGGCAGTGTGTAAGAAGGAGAGAGGCAGTGTGAAGGAGAGGGGCAGTGTGAAGAAGAGAGGCAGTGTGAAGAAGAAAGGCAGTGTGCTAGAAGAAGAGAGACAGTTTGCTAGAAGGAGAGAGGCAGTGTGAAGAAGGAGAGAGGCGGTGTGCTAGAAGGAGAGAGGCAGTGTGAAGAAGGGGAGAGGCAGTTTGAAGAAGGAGAGAGGCAGTGTGAAGAAGGAGAGAGGCAGTGTGAGGAAAGAGAGAGGCAGTGTGAAGGAGAGAGGCAGTGACCTAGAAGGAGAGAGAGGCAGTGTGCTGGAAGGAGAGAGGCAGTGTGCTAGAATGAGAGAGGCAGTGTGCTAGGAGAGAGGCAGTGTGAAGAAGAGAGGCAGTGTGAAGGAGAGAAGCAGTGTGCTAGAAGGAGAGAGGCAGTGTGTTAGAAGGAGAGAGGCAGTGTGAAGAAGGAGAGAGGAGGTGTGCTAGGAGAGAGGCAGTATGAAGATGGAGAGAGGCAGTGTGCTAGAAGGAGAGAGGCAGTGTGAAGGAGAGAGGCAGTGTGCTAGAAGGTGAGAGGCAGTGTGAAGAAGGAGAGAGGCAGTGTGCTAGATGGAGAGAGGCAGTGTGAAGGAGAGAGGCAGTGTGCTAGAAGGAGAGAGGCAGTGTGGAGAAGGAGAGAGGCAGTGTGAAGAAGGAGAGATGCAGTGTGCTAGGATAGAGGCAGTGTGCTAGAAGGAGAGAGGCAGTGTGCTAAGAGAGGCAGTGTGCTAGAAGGAGAGAGGCAGTGTTCTAGAAGGAGAGAGGCAGTGTTCTAGAATGAGAGAGGCAGTGTGTTAGGAGAGAGGCAGTATGAAGATGGAGAGAGGCAGTGTGCTAGAAGGTGAGAGGCAGTGTGAAGGAGAGAGGCAGTGTCCTAGAAGGAGAGAGGCAGTGTGCTAGAAAGAGAGAGGCAGTGTGAAGAAGGAGAGAGGCAGTGTGCTAGAAGGAGAGAGGCAGTGTAAAGGAGAGAGGCAGTGTGAAGAAGGAGAGAGGCAGTGTGAAGAAGGAGAGATGCAGTGTGCTAGGAAAGAGGCAGTGTGCTAGAAGGAGAGAGGCAGTGTGCTAGGAGAGGCAGTGTTCTAGAAGGAGAGAGGCAGTGTGCTAGAAGGAGAGAGGCAGTGTTCTAGCAGGAGAGAGGCAGTGTGCAAGATGGAGAGAGGCAGTGTGAAGGAGAGAGGCAGTGTGCTAGAAGGTGAGAGGCAGTGTGCTGGAAGGAGAGAGGCAGTGTGCTAGAAGGAGAGAGGCAGTGTGAAGGGGAGAGGCAGTGACCTAGAAGGAGAGAGGCAGTGTGCTAGAAGGACAGAGGCAGTGTGAAGGAGAGAGGCAGTGTGCTAGAAGGAGAGAGGCAGTGTGCTATGTGCTAGAAGGAGAGAGGCAGTGTGAAGAAGGAGAGAGGCAGTGTGAAGAAGGAGAGATGCAGTGTGCTAGGAAAGAGGCAGTGTGCTAGAAGGAGAGAGGCAGTGTGCTAGGAGAGGCAGTGTGCTAGAAGGAGAGAGGCAGTGTTCTAGAAGGAGAGAGGCAGTGTGCAAGAAGGAGAGAGGCAGTGTGAAGGAGAGAGGCAGTGTGCTAGAAGGAGAGAGGCAGTGTGCTGGAAGGAGAGAGGCAGTGTGCTAGAAGGAGAGAGGCAGTGTCACAGTGACAGGTGAATTTCTATCAAGAGCTTGAGGGTGAGATTGCTGGAGGCAGAGGAGAGCGGTAGTGCGGTTAGGTGTGGGGAGTCAAACCAGGCAATGTGCCAGAAGGAGACGAGAGGCAGCCTGCTAGAGGAAGGCGGGGCAGAACGATTTAGAGGAGTAGAAGGGCAGTATCACAAGAGTAGATGAGAGAGACTCTGTGATGGAGGCCCAAGAAGAGATGTGTGCAGGAGGGAAAAGAGGTGCACGGTGCTATGGGCAGACAGGTAGAAGCATAGGTAGAGGGGCGAAGCAGGATAGAGTGAGGGGCAGTGGGACTGAGGTAGAGGGGGAAAGGGTGGACATTACTATAGGTAGAGGAGATGGGCAGTTGTTAGGGACAGAGCAGGGTACACCAGGGATAGTCAGTGTGCTAGGAAGATGAGGATACAAGGAAGAAGCACAGAGCTGGATAGAGATGGAAAGAAATAGAGACAGAGAAGGCGAGCTGTTCCCTAGAGGTAGAACAGGAAATGTGCGAGAGGGGTAGAGTGCCAAGAGAAGTCAGTGCGCCCGGATGAGTAAAGAGGCGGAGTGGTCCAGGGAGAGGAGACTGTCGGTAAAAGAGGAGTAGGAGACGGAACATAAAAGAGGTTTGAGAGATGGGTAGTAAAAGAATAGGAGAAAGGCAGTAAGAGGTATTGGCGATGGGTAGTACAAGAGGTATAGGTGACTGACAGTAAAAGGTTTGAGAGATGGGTAGTAAAAGAGGAATAAAAGAAAGGCAGCAAAAGAGGTACAGGCGATGGTTAGTTAATGAGGTATTGGAGAAGGAAAGGAAGACTGGAATAGGAGATGGGCAGTTGCCTAGAGGTAGAAGAGGATATATGAGTGAGGGGTAGTATGGTAGGAGGCGAGAGTCGCTGTGCCTGGATGAGGAAAGAAGTGGAGTGATCGAGCGGAAGAGGAGGCGGGCAGTAAAAGAGGCAGAGTTGGGCATTAAAAGAGGTAGAGGAGACGGGGAGTTTTTAGCGGCAGAGCAGGAGAGTGAAGAGGAGGGACGATGTTCCTCGTGAGGAGAGAGGGGAGCAGACAGCGCGACAAAGGGTGATGGGGAGGGAGGCGGAGAGTGATAGACGCAGAGGGCACGGGCAGTAGCCTAGAGGTGCAGCCGAAGACGGAAGAGAGGGGTAGTGTGCTAGAAGGGATGGGAGGGGAGGGCTAGCGCGCACGGAGGAGGAGCCGAGCCAGGCATCTGGCTTGAGCGTCACTCGAGCAGCCATGGAGGGGGAGCGGAGATGTGATTACAATTTATAGCACAGATTGGGCTCGGCGCTCCTCGGGCTCGGATTGGTGCAGTGGGGCTCGAGACGGAAGATCTGCTTCCTGAGGGGTTTTTTCCTTCATCGGTTAATCTCTCTCCCTTCCCCGGCGCCGGGTAGGAACGCTGCACTGTAATTCTCCACGAGATGCCAGCTGTGCCAGGCAGCTGTTAGAGACAGAGCCTGATCCATCACCTGCCTCAGCCAACAGCGGGCACAGAGAGCAGGCTGTGGGCATCACAACCCCCCCCCCTCTCCGAGGCCAGACTGTGGGCATCTCAGGGTCCCTCTCAGAGAGGACTGTGGGCATCACAGTCCCCCTCTCCGAGACTGGACTGTGGGCATCACAGCCCCCTCTCCGATACCAGACTGTGGGCATCTCTGGGTCCCTCTCAGAGAGGACGTTGTGGGCATCTCAGGGGCCCTCTCAGAGGGAAGGCTGTGGGCATCTCAGGGCTCCTCTCAGAGAGGAGGCTGTGGCCAACTCAGGGTCCCTCTCAGAGAGGACTGTAGGCATCAATGCCCCCTCCCCGAGACTCGACTGTGGACATCTCGGCGCCCCTCATATAGTTGAGACTATGGTATCTGAAGGACACTCGCATAGAGAGAGGCCAGGCTGTGGCAGCTCAGGGCCCCTCTCAGGAGGCTGTGGGCATCTCAGGGCCCTCTGTCAGAGAGGAGACTGTGGGCATCCCAGGGCTCCTCCCAGAGAGGAGGTTGTGGAAGTCTCAGACCCCCCCCCCCACCCCCTTCCGTCCTCGGACCTCAGGCTGTGGAAATCTAAGGGGTCGTCCTGGAAAGCAGATTGTGGGCATCTCAGGGTTTCTCTTCCCGAACCCTGGCAAAGAGAGTAGCCTTTGGGTTCAGAGAAGAATTTATGGCCATCTAAGGGCCTCTTTTAGAGAGTGGGTTGTGGGCATCTCAGGGTCCCTCTCAAAGAGCAGGCTGTGGACATCTCAGGGCACCTCAAGGCGTTGAGAATCAGGGCATATAAGGGCCCCTCTCAGAGACGAAACTGTGGGCATCTCACCTCCTGCCTTCGGAGGCCAGGCTGTGTGCATCCCAGGGCCCCTCAAAGAGAGGAGACTGTGAGAAGCTCAACCCCCCCCCCCAAAGAGCAGACTGTGGGCATCTCGTGGCTCCTATCAGCGAGGATACCGTGGGTATCTCAGCCAGGGGCATAGCTGCTGATTTTACTGAGAGGTTTTAACTTGATCAATTTTTGGATCAATAATATATATATATATATACAGTGACTCGTTTACCAAAAAAGTTTCAGATTTGTACCAATCGAAGTACTACGTGACAGATGTAAAATTATAACTTTTTAGAGTTCACAAACATTGATAGTAGTAGGCTTGGAAAGCTGCACCAGTCCCAGGTGTTTATAGGCATACTACTGGCACTCAAATACCCAAAAGGTGATGGGATGAATGCTTGCAAATAGTCTAACCACTGGCAATTGCTTT
Source organism: Pleurodeles waltl (assembly GCF_031143425.1). Classification (NCBI taxonomy): domain Eukaryota; kingdom Metazoa; phylum Chordata; class Amphibia; order Caudata; family Salamandridae; genus Pleurodeles; species Pleurodeles waltl. The sequence goes on from NC_090445.1 coordinate 340,244,318, forward strand.
GGGGTACCATTCGACACTATCGTTTTTCATTCACTGTGCCACTCAAGACAGAGGTCCTGAGTTAGGGTTTGGCAGACGGACTAAAAGCAGAGATGGTGGCAGAGGATTTTACTTCTGCCACCCTGCTTTCACACCTCTTGTCATATTTTGAAGTGTCTGCTGGCCTTGCTCACATCTCAATATATTGGCACAAACTGCTATCATTGCTTTTTGTGTCAATGTACGAAATGTTTGATGAATGGCTCAGTCAAACGTGGCTACTGGCCATCAAACTTTTCAGGGTTATTTTACATTTTCAAAGCACAAACTCACAAAGTGGGAATTTGTTTTTGAAAAACAACAAAAATAATTATCCACACACCATGAGAGTTTTCTCCCATGATGTGGGGACATTTTTCATTTTTTTTTTTTACTATCCCTCACCGTCATGATATACCTGGTGGTGACAGACAGCAAAATAGTCATCCAACTTCCACTCTAAATAAGGTGAATGATCAGATGATTTACCTCCAAAGGTGCCTAATCCATCGGGCCATCAGAGGAAGTTTTACACCGGCACAGTAAATTTTATTCCATCAGCATAAAAGTTGCAGTCCACTCGACTAAAAATCAGGTGGGTGGACCTTCAGTTTGGCAGACATGGTACTTCATTTCCGTTGCAGTGACGTACCTTTCCTTCAAACTCTACATGAGCCACAGAGGACCACCTAATGCAAATCAGTACTGATCCTACTGCTCATGGAAATAGACCATCCCCAACCTTGGCCATCACATCGACTCACTCTGTGACCCACAGGTTTTTTTTTGTTGGAAAATTTGAGATTTACACCCTGGCCCAAATCTCACTGACTAAATTACAACACTGATTCGGATCTCAGCTACTCCCCCACTGATCCACCCCCCCTTTCCCAGTGAGCAGATGGAGGACATCCCAGGGCCCCTCTCTGAGTGGAGACTGGGTATCTATGGGCCTCTTTCCCTTATCTTTAGAAACACCAGGTGCAACAAATATGTAAAAATATGATAACAACTGTTCAAAATTCCCAAAAAATGTATTTCATTAACATACGGAAGCATTTATGGTAGTGAATCAGATTAAATCACTGCATTGAAAACATTCATTAAAAGTTATAGCTCTCAGATATGATCTTGACAACATTATTGCCTTGCACACCCTGACTACAATGCCATTAGTGAAACAAGAGGCTGGTCAGTTGTCATGTGCACTCTCTAAGTGGCCTGGCTTACTAATATACATAGAATATTATAGTTTTAATATGTTAAGCACAAGAGGTTTTGTTCAGTGCACATCCTGATCTTATGCATATCTGAGCGCTCTCATATGTAAAAACAAAGAAAAGGAGGCAAAGTGAAAGAAAAATATTGCCTCAGATCACACAATTTGGTCAAGTGGGTAAGCCAGGAATGAGCTGAGTTTTTCTGGTTTCATGTTGTGTAATTCCGCTACTATTTGGGTTTCTCATTTCTCTCTCTTGTTTTGCAACAAAAGTTAATATTTGTCTTTAGTTCTTGGCATATAAGGTTGGAGCCTGGGTGGTAGACATGAGACTTAGCTAATTTTGGGCCTGATAATACACAAGTGTTGAAGCCGAGCCAGGCATCTGGCTTGAGCGTCACTCGAGCATTCAGTGGTTTTACACACCTCTATCACATAATGGCAATTAAGGTAACAAAGGCAGAGGGAGGCTATACTCTGACTATGATCAAACAATTGGGTAAAGCAGGAGTGCCTTCACCACAGAGCAAGACTCATAGTTTCAAGAGTCATAACTTTCTCACTGCACCATATTTTAGTGAGTGGACTCTGAGACCTAGTGTTCTCTCCCCCTTGGGAAAAATAAAATGAATTTTCAGTTACAGCCCTGTTTTCCTATCACATTCTAGCAGCCGCCCTTAGATTGACTTACGTTTTTTCTACCTCTGTTTAAAAAGGAGCAGAGAAATATCTACAGAAATTGATTACTCAAGAATGCATAATTTCTTACAAGGGGAGGTCAAGATTAATTAAAGAAAACAAGTATGCCTTTGGTTCAGTAGTTTCCATCGTGCTCATTACACAACGACTGCAGAGTCTCAGGGACTACTCTCACCAAAGATATGCCACCTTGATTCGGAACTGCCCAGACCATAAATACACATTTCACAACAAGATAATTTTAAAAAGTGGCAATGCCAGGCTTAAGTGTCAAGTTTCATACATGGCTAAATCTTTCCAACTCCCCCATATCTAGAGCTGGAGGTTGGGTATTTGTGTCTGACCACGTGAGTTAATTGCACATCTTACTGTAGGGCCTTTGTCATGATTTGTATAGCACTTGCTACCTTATCAGAGACCATTTCTAAGCACTTCTAATGTTTACAGATACAAGGCTAGAGGCATAAGGAGACTGTGAGGCCTGAGATTCTGTCTTTCCAATTTAATAATCAAGTTACTTCCTTTGAGAATTTGACTTGCCAAAGCTAGAGATAAGAAGCAGAGAAGGCTTACCCCAGGGTGTACAAGAGTGATAGCAGCAAAGATACAGCATAACACAGTATTGTCAAATCTGTGATCCTTCCAGTGGCGGGAGCATCGCCCCTCCGCCAGAAGTAGCAGTTGCAAACCTTTAACAATAAAACAATAATAAACTATGTTCGGGCCATGTGGCGTGACAGGGGCAGAGGGAGAGTACACAGCACTCCCCTCAGTGCGCATGTGTGTTTGGCCAGCCATCTCTGGCCGGCCAAAACACACATGCTCACTGTGCTCCCTCCAACCCGGCACTGTGTTGCCAGGTTGGAGATAGTAGGTAGAGGCTCTCAGCCTGCTTCAGAGTGCCAAGCCAGGGCATGAAAGCAGCACTAGGATTGGCCACAGGCTGGGCTTGGAGCCTCTGCCTGCTGAGACGAGGAGCGGCGAGGCGGAGGCGAGTCAGGTACGTTGTTTTTTTTAATGTATTTATTGTGTTTGTCGCTTCCCCCTCCCCTGCCATGCAGTGAGCCGCCCCGCCCCTTTTGAGTGCCGCTACCGCAACTGGATCCTTCTAGAGTAAGGGGGCTTAATTTAGAAGGCAGTATAGAATGAAACCCTCAAAATAACTCCATGGCTCACTGTGCACATGTACTTTCTTTGCTTCCCACACTCCCACTTTGTACTACCCCTTATCCCTCACCCCTCACCCTGTAGCCATCATTGGTGCCCTGAGTCACATCACAGACCATACGTTTGGTGCCTTCTAAATTGTTTGAGATTACCCATGATTTAGAGGATCCTAGGACAGGGCTGTAGCTCTCTTCGGTTCAGCAGGTGCAGTGGCATGGTATTGAGGTCCAAATTTGTGAGGGCCCGACTGCACCCGAATTCTAACAATCTTGTAGTACCCAGGCAGAGGTCAAAGAACACATTTTCCATTGCATTCTTGATAAGGTGCTGTCTTAAGACTTAAATGTGCACTCTACACACCTTGATGCTATCCAAAATAGGCTACAAAAGGCAGGACTGGGCTGGAAGATTTTCTGTGGACACAGAAGAAGTGCCTTGAGGCTCCACTCCTTTAGTAGGATCTGTACAACCCAGAGAGCTTGGGGTAGTAGAGTTTATACAGGTGATAGGTCCATGTTTTAAGTGCCGCCTTCGTTCTGCAGCATTCCTTGGTGTTCTCTGTTAAGGACATTGACAGACCTCATGGCAGGCCAGTTCCAGCAGCACTGGTGTCCTCAGTTTGTCGAGGACAGGTTTGTGGTTGCTTCCCCTAGTGACTGAACTTTCAAAAAGGTCTGTTGCCATTCAAGAGAACTCACAGAAACGAGCAGGTTCACACCGGTGCCACAGACACCCCGAAACACGGTGTTTCCATGAAGGCTGCACATTTCAATGACAGCCTCGTACTGGTCAGCAGATGGGCACTGGTGGCTGAAAACGCCACACTGGACTAACAGGGTGGAAGACAGGTGGAACTATGGTTTTGTTCAGTTAGGTCAAGAGGACTGACTCCAAGGAACCTGAAACACTTCCCATTAAACACAACTAAGAAATACAGTGAACTACCTACAGGATCAGAAACAGTTACCTCCTGGTATTAGACAAAGGAGTGCCACCGTAAAGCAAACTCATTTTGTTGTATTTTCCTGTCTTTGCCAGCTAGAGGACATGCTATTGAAATAATTATGACAGGGTCATTTCCTATATATGTAACCATCCATACACTCTCTTTCCTTATCCTACGCATGTCTAGTAGACTAAAAAGGGTTTAGTGTTTTTACCCCCGTAGACCAATGTTTGCCGAGAGAGACTCACATTACCCAGGCCTTCTAAACCTCTAAACCATGAGCAAGAGGTTAGCTTTTGCCAGTTAAATTCGCATTTGCAAAGGAGCACCTTACTTAAGTAAATGTAGCCTGCTCTGGATGTTGAAATAAAACCACAGGAACACCCATCCCAACGCACCTCATAGTGTAGTAGAGCTAGGCTGTGGGGACAACGAAGGGGTTTGGTGTGGTTATTGGAGATGATGTTAACATTCCTACTTTGGGTGGTTAGTGGTGCATCGTTTGCTCCCACAGCTGCCAAGAAACTAAGGGTGGATATGGTCAGAATTCTGAACTTTTGCTAGCCAAGTAAGTGCTCTAGCATTTGACTGGTATAGGAGCTTTGACTGTGGGTGATCGATGGAGCAGATATTAGTAAAGAGCTAGTGTAGTGGCTTCGACTGTGAGTTATTGTGGTAGCAGATGTTGGTAATGGGCTATTGTAGGAGCTCGGGCTGAGAGTGGTTGGGAAGGAGAGCTGGCAGTGGGGCTAATGTAGAAAGCCTTGCTGTAGGCAATCTTCCTGTGGGTACCATTGCCTCCAGGTGATATGGTAAGCGCACTGTGTGTTGAATGGATGGTAAGACATCGCCCACTGACGTTATATTATTTTCTTTCTTGCAAGATTTGTACCAGTTCTCAGTGATAGAAACAGCTGCCACAGGCTCCCTGATTGGCCGCCTGCGGGCCCATGACCCCGACATAGGGGAGAACGCTATGATGGCCTACACAATATTGGACGAGGAGGGGGCTGAAGCCTTTGCAATAAACACCGACTCTCAAGGACAGGACGGCATACTCACAGTGCGAAAGGTGAGACAACATTTACTGGAGTTGGGGAGGGGAGTTTTGATTAGCATGGGATGGTGTAGGACTGATCATTGTGGGGAAGCTTGAGGTATTAGTGAAGAAGAGATGGATGTAGAGCAACTGCAGGGTATGGTGTGGGAGTTTTTGCTCTGGGGAAGCCAGTGGGGATAGGATGTGGCATAATGGCCAAAGCTGCCGACTTTGGAACTGGGAAGCCAGGTTTTAGGCCGGCGACAGCTCAACATCCTGTGATTCCGGGCAAATCACTTAATCTGTGTCTAAAAAAATTAATGTGCCATTGTGTAATGAAACTGGTGCTCATGTAAACCACTCCAATACCTTTGGGACGAGTTTGCACGCTATAAAACCCGCAAAAAAAATGCAGAAGGTGGCCTGGCTCTGGCTGTCAGGAAGCTGAAGGGAATGCATCAGGGTCGCTGCCTGTGAAGGCGCTGTAGAGAATAATACCTGAGCTCTCTCTGGAAGGGAACTGTATAGAACTGTGTAGACAAGGTAGATGTCACAGAACTGCAAGGGACGATGAAGGATTGTTTTTATGTGAACTGCACAAAATGGTGTAAGAGTGGTGTCAGTAGAGGAGTCATAGGAAACGTTGGAAAGACCCTCAGGCCAGCCTTCGTATGTCCAGACTGAATCAACTATGCTTCCTAGCTATGTTTGTTCTCTACATATACCCCTACGTACATCCATAAAAGTGGAATTTCATCGGAGTGGAGCCTGAGGCTCCCATCTTCACCCAAAGAGTGGGCGAGCATTGAAGGGTAGCCCATGGCACACACTAGTGCCTTTCTAATTGTTCACCCGGAGCATTGTTGTGCTCGTCTCCTTCACCTGAAGTGTTTGCCTTCTTCTCCTTCACATGGTGTTTGCTTCCTTCACCAGAAGTGTTTGTCTCCTTCTCCTTCACCGTAAGTGTTTGCCTCCTTCTCCTTCACATGAAGTGTTTGCCTCCTTTTCCTTCAGGTGAAGTGTTTCCCTTCTTCTCCTTCACATGGTGTTTGCCTCCCTCACATGAAGTGTTTGCCTCCTTCTCCTTCATGAGAAGCGTTTGCTTCCTCCTTCTTCTTCACATGAAGTGTTTGCCTCATTCTCCTTCAGGTGACGTGTTTGCCTCATCCTCCTTCACATGGTGTTTGCCTCCTTCTCCTTCACCTGAAGTGTTTGCCTCCTTCACGTGAAGTGTTTGCCTCCTTCACGTGAAGCATTGGCCGCCTTCTCCTTCACATATGAAGTGTTTGCCTCATTCTCCTTCACATATGAAGTGTTTGCCTCACTCTCCTTCACATGGTGTTTGCCTCCTTCTCCTTCACATTAGATGTTTGCCTCCTTCTCCTTCAGGTGAAGTATTTGCCTCCTCCTCATTCACATGAAGTGTTTGCCTCCTTCTCCTTCACGTAAAGTGTTTGCCTCCTTCTCTTTCACATGAAGTGTTTGCCTCCTTCTCCTTCACGTGAAGTGTTTGCCTCCTTCTCTTTCAAGTGAAGTGTTTGCCTCCTTCTCTTTCACGTGAGATGTTTACCTCCTTCTCTTTCACGTGAGGTGTTTGCCTCCTTCTCCTTCACATAAGGTGTTTGCCTCCTTCTCTTTCACGTAAAGTGTTTGCCTCCTTCTCCTTCACATAAAGTGTTTGCCTCCTCCTCCTTCACATAAAGTGTTTGCCTCCTTCTCCTTCACCTGAAGTGTTTGCCTCCTTCTCCTTCAGGTGAAGCGTTTGCCTCCCTAAAGTTCCGTTTTAGCCCTGGTCTCTCATCTGCGTGGGCTTTCCCTGGACATTTCTTCTTCTCCTTCTTTGAAGTCCGGTGCTGGGTCAGGCCTTTTATCTCATTGTTTGGCTCCCCTGTGTCTGCTCCCGTGGGGGCATTTTTGGGAAGACTCTGGGGTGGTTTCCGGCTTGGAGGGTCGGGCAGCAGGCATCCGATTTTTCTCCCTCCCACGCCGTGTTCCTGTCTAAGGAATCGTGGTGCAGGTCCGGTGGTGGGCAGCCGTTTTATGCTGTTTCTTCAGTGTCTCTGTCAGATGTTGGTTGGGCGTTATTCAGGCCAGCTATCGGTTGCCCTTGGGGTATTTTTCTGTCTTCTGTGAGAATTGGACTCCATGGCCTCCTTTCCGGCCAGTCCGTAGGCCTTTCATTCGAGCTGTCTTTCTCTTTTTTGGCTGTGAGTGTAAGGGATCATGCCCCCTCTGGCGTTGGGACAGGGGTTACATTTGCTTGCTTTTTGGGGTGGACTTGGTGCTGGGGGTCTTCTGCCTGGTTTGGATTTGATTATTGGATTGGATGTTTTTCCGCCATGTGTCTTTCGGGATTGGTCCATTGTGGTGGTTCATGGGGGTGCACGGCTGTTCCTCTGGATTTCTAGGCGGCCTGCTTTCCTGTGCCTGTCCTTCCATCGTCACTTCTGTCTCTGACACACCCATTTTTGCTTGTAGTGTTGCCTTTGGGTTATGCACTGCTCTGCGGGTGTTCACCGTTCTGGAGACACTGCTGGTGACGCCTCTCCTTCTCCGAGGTTGTCACCGGGTTCCTGAATTTCCCCTCGGTGATGGTACTTTTCCTGGGCCTGCCGACGGATGTGTGCTGCTCTTCCTTCCCATTGGTTTTTACTCTGCTGGGCCCAGTGTCCGTGGGTTCCTTCTCATGCTTTGCCTTCCTTGGGGTCTGTTTCTGTAGGGAGTTTGTGTGGGTGTTCTTGTACCCTCTCAGGGCAGTCCCTTGGTGTCCCTGGCTGGTACTTTCTGGGCTGCTGTGCTATCCCGGTCCACCTATGGCCTCATCCTTTGGGCTTCCTGGTGGGTGCTGTCTTCCCAGTACCCTCGGTTTCGGTCCCTCTCAGGCTGTTGTGGACCCATCTCTTGGCCTTCTGGGGTCCTTGTTCTGAGGGATTTCTTCTACATTTGCCGGTGTCCCCGCGGTGTTGGGGTGGGGGTACCCTGGCTGGTGGCATATGTGGGCCTTTCTCCTGCAAGGGCTTCTTGTTGCATGCCTCTCCCTGGCATTTGGCCTTGGGTGCCTGTTCCCTGGGGTTGGGGGCTATTTTTGTGGCCTTTTCACTCTTGGCCTGCTGATCTTTTCAAGAGACTCATGGTTTCTCCATTGGTATGGGGTTGTTGGTTTTCTGTCCTGAGATTTCATCCTCTTCTGATGGGTCATCCTCTGGTGGTATATTCGGGCTGGTGGTGGTTTCTGTCACCAACCTGGCGGGAGATTTTCCTTCCCATTCCCTGTTTGTTTTTTTCCCTCCCTTTCAGGAGCTGTTTATCACTCTGGATATATTTTTGGGCAGGGAGCAGGGGGTTTTGTATTCCCTCCTGTATCTCTTTGCTCCCTGCATCAATGCTGCAGTTCCTAGGTTTGGGGCCGCTTCCTACGGTGGGGGCTTGAAGGGGGGATGCGTTGGTGCTTCCTCGTTCGTTCATCTGTTGTTTGCTTTTTCTTTCCCTAGCCTTTCACTGGTCTATGGGAGTACGCCCTATTGGTGGTTCCTTTTTGGCCTTGGAGGTCGTGCTTTCCCACTCTCCTAGAGAGGGCTGTCACTGCTCCTTGGTTGCTTCCCTCTTCTCCGATTCCTCTCCTGTGCTTCTTCTCTCTGGCTGCCACATCCATCTCTACACTGCTGTTTTGTGGTGCGGTGCAGAGTTTTCAGTAGCCTGCTCTGCTTCTGTCTTCTGTGGGGGTGCTTTCCAAGTCTGGTTTGTGCCAGTTTCCCCTGGAATGCTCTCTTCCCTAAGTTTTTCGGGTTGCTGGGAAGCAGTTGAGGTGAGCTGTGTCTACTTTACACGCTCTGTGGGCTGTGACTAAGGCCTTCTCTTCTTCTTGGGGGACTCTGCGGGGGTGGTTCAATGGTATTGTGGTATTGTGGTTGCTGCGATGTCTCCTCGCAGCGTCCTTTATGGCAGCCTTGTTTTCTTTCTGGGTCTTGCCCTTGGTGCTGCAGCCCTTGGTCTTGGCTCCTTTTGGACAGTTGTGTGCTGTTGTGGTTGCCTTTTCAACTTCCACATGGTATTTCTGGTGAGGGTGTTGTGTGTCCTCCTGGCCTGTGTACCCTTTCTGTCTTCCTGGGGTGTGGGGTTGTGTGGCGTTTGGGCTTTTCCTTATCTTTGCGGTTCCTTCCCGGTTCCATTCCTCTCATGATGTGATTTGCCCACTTTGGTGGCGGATGCGGAGACTGCATCGGAGATCTATAGGTCTATGTTGGGTGGTGCTATGGGCCATGCGGTTGTCTTTGGTCCCTTCAGCGTCTTTTCGGACTTCGTGTCTCTCTTTGTATCCGTTTGGGGCTGCCTCTGCAGGGACAGGTCTTTGGGGTTTCTCTCAGCGGTTTGCTTCCGGCACCCTGTTCCGCTTGCTTCTGTGGTGTCTGGGGTACCTCCTCCAGGGAGTTCTGGGCAGATCTCCTTGGGGTGCGTGTGTCTCCTGGGCTGCACTTCAGGCGGTGTCCATTCTGGTCCTTTGCTGGGTGATTTCCTGGGCTTCTGTTCGTTTTTTTTGTCCGGATTGTTTGTTTACAGCATGTTTTGCGTGCTGTGTCTGGTTTTGGCCAAAGGCTTCTGGGGACGTTCTGTTCTTGCCCTGTTGTATGTTTTTTGTTTTTTTTGTTTCCTTTGTTCCATGTATCACTTTTGGGTTGCGGCTTGGTTGGTGTGCACCCCCTTTTTGTGGTTTGGTTCATGTCTTGGCTTCGTTTTTCAGAAGGTTGGTTCGGCTGGCGTGGGTATGCTCCACTTGTGATGAATGGGACGAGGACTAGAGGGACCTGGGGGTAATGTCCTATTACTTACCAGTAATCTTCATTACTCCTGGTCCTGTTGTCCTCGTTCCATTCATCACCCCCGCATTCCCTCCCGGACTGCCGGCCTTTTGTGGTGGCTTGGTAGTTTAGTAGGAATGCTGGGTAAGTACGCTTAAGTACTACCTGGGTGGGGGTGGGGACAGGGGATCCACCATTCCTGTTGTTCTTTTTTTCTGTCGTGGAGATAAATAATCTCCACTTGTGATGAATGGGACGAGGACAACAGGACCTTGAGTAATGAAGATTACCGGTAAGTAATAGGACATTACATCAACTAAATCTCGCAAAATTTTGCGTTTCCCTTGTTATGCAGATTTTTTTTTAATTATGCTGTGACGCCACGTTGCATAATTATGCTGTGCTTGTGGCAAAACTTTAGTGCGGCAGCACAGGAATATAACGAATTATCCGAACGTGAAGGGCTGTTCATGGCACTTACGTTTTTGTCTAATTTTCTAGAGCAGAGGACAAAATATAATGCTAAATGTAATTTTTGCATTTTATGTAATTTCACACAATTTTGCGGTCTTCTGGGTAGAAAGCAAATCATGAGAATTCAGTACACCCCAGCACCCTCTAAACCAGAGTCCATTCTGAGATGCAGGAAAGCACAGATACTCAAGTTTTGCCAATAACTTATCCATTTCTTTCCTGCTCAAGTAACAAGGGTTAAAAAAAGGGGTTTGGGCCTGAAGGTTACTTAGTGGAAAATGTGAACTGCGTGTATTTACATTTGTTAATTGTATGTATATTTACAAGTTTCCTAATGTGAATCAGCTAACCAAATGCACAGGTAGGCCACACAATTACCGACACTCGCAAGTAAACGGTTCATTACTTGCAGAGATTGTTGAGGGATGAATCATTAGAGCCTATTTTAGAACTGCTGATTAAACACCAGGAAAATACCATCAAACCTTTCTGCCCCTGGGAGCTGAAGAGAGTGTGTTGCAGACCTAGTTGGCAGTTTCACCATGCACCTGAAAGTGAGCTTCCTCAGTGAATTGTCAAATGCACTCTATTGTGAAGGTCTTGTTGCCTACGATCAAAGCCTTCTCCAGATGGCAGAGAGGCACACCTCACTGGGCTTCACTCTGATCAGTGCGGTAAGCATTTTCCTCAAATGATTACCATCACTTCTTTGTCATTTTGAAATGCTGTGAGGTTGTCTCCAGAAATTAGTAGGCAACATTCCTCGTTGTGCCACTCACTAAAAGTAGCCTTTTAAACTACATGTCATGCTTCCAATTGCACCCTGTAGTGCAGTCCTGAACGGCCTATTGAACCTGGCAAAATAAACATTTTGCCAGACCTAAACTTTCTTTTTAATACATGTGAGCCAACCATAAAGTAGGCTTGAAAAAGTCCATATGGCAGGGTGCATTAAATTTAAAGCATAGGACGTGTGTTTTAAGTTGTGCATGTCCTGGTAGTGAAAAACTCCTGAATTCATTTTTCACTACTGTGAGGCCTACCTCTCCCATAACGTAACCTTGAGTTATCTTATTACATTTAATAAGAACTAACTTTTGATTGAGAACAGGTAGAAATATCGTGTTTGGACTCAGGTGAATTGTAATTTAAAATCATCCTTAATGGTAACACCAGATTTTTTATTACAATTTTGAAAATGCCACTTCTAAAAAGTTTGCATTTTCCTGTCCTAACCTTTCTGAGACTCTCTAGGAATTTCCGATGTCTGGCCCTGTTAATTGGTCCCCTATCTGGACTGAATATTGGGCTCACAGAGTGAACAATAGGGCCTCAGTATAACTGGGAGAGGGCCTTCTTGCTAGGATGGGTGAATCTGAGCTCTAGAGACTATTCTAGAATGGGCAGAGTTATCCACCAAAGCCTGGTTTATTTCTGTCTTAGATCATTTTGTTCTCACTAAGTTTGGTAGTATTAGAAAGCAACCCCCAACTGCTTAGTTTAACAATACACTGCTCACGGGAGAACTCTTGGTGAAAATCCAACGATGCTATAACAAAAGCACATTACATGAAGGCGATCAAATGCTACCAAAAATTGATCAAAAGAGCTCGAGCCGACATTTTTGCAGAGAAAATTAAGATTAACAGTAATCCCTCTAAGGAAATCTTTTCCATTGTGACCAGTCTGTCAAAACCTACATCCACTGCCGGATTAGCGGAGGTTTCTAATAGCAACTCCAATAAACTCACTGATCATTTCATTAATAAAGTCAACAACATCTATCGTCACTTCAATAAGGGAGAGGAAGAAGTCAAGCCTTCCTCTCCTGACACAGGGGTTAACCTTAAGCCTCACTCTCTTCATATAGGGACTAGCCTTACGCAGAAAGCACCCTTGAACCAGTTGGCCCTCCTTGACGTAAATACTATCTCCACCTTAATGCGTCAGGTAAAATCGGGATCTCTGGGCGCTCGATTAAAACCTGACTACATACTAAAATTCCAGGAGTGCATTATGCATATTTTTCCAGAATTAGACAACCTCTCACTGAGCACTGCTGAAGAAATAATATCATGGACACAGACCAAGGTTATCTCTCTTCTAAACATGCACTCACAGGATGCCACTCAGCCTGAAAACTATCATCCCAGCTCCCTGTTGCCATTTATATCCCGGGTTGTGGAGAAACATGTTAACAATCTCCCAGCCACATGTTTAGAACGGACCAAATTTTTGCTGATTCTCAAAATGGTTATAGACTAACCCAGAGCACTGAAGCTGCTCTTTTAACCGTTACTGAAGCCCTTAACAGAACTTCAGATGCTGGCAAATCCGAGGCCCTGATTATTCCAGGCTTAAGTTCGGCCTTCAACACTGTGTTTCATACAATTCTACTAGTGCGCTGGGAGTACAAGTCAAAGCCCTGACCTGTTTTGCCTCCTTTTTAAAAGAGTGTTCTTTCTAAGCTATATCTCCCCTTTTTGCCTCATCCCGTAGAGCACTACTACATGGTATCCCAAAGGGTTCGGCGTTCAGCTCCACCCTTTTTGATATTTACGTTAGACCCCTAGCTGAGGTTGTAAAATCTTTCGGAATCACAGTATTGTCATATGCTGTCAATAAATAGCTGATTTTCTCTCTGTCAACGGAGTCAACCAGTGGCTGTATTAACTTCAAGAAATGTTTAACAGCAGTTGCCGGTTGGATGCATGACAGCTGTTAAAATTCAATGCCAATAAAACGGAGAGTCTCTTGCTGGGCAGACACACTCATCTTTGGAGTGATCAATAGTGGCCACAAATAATAGGGCTCCCACCCCCAACCCAAAGCAGTGGTGAAAAACCTTGGGGTGTGGATGGATAAATCTTTCTCCTTTGAAACCCAAGTCCAGACACTGTTTTGGCATCCTAAGGAGCCTCAAGCCCATTCTGGCAATTTACCCTCTCAACTATGCCAACCGATTGTACAATCTCTGGTCATTTCACATCTTGACTATTGCAACATTCTATATCTGGGTGCAAACAAATTTTACTTGAACTGACTGCAGGTTGTTCAAAATGCTGCCGCCAAATTTCTGTTTTTCTCTCTCTAAAGTCAGCTCTGCTTCCCAACTCTTGGATAAGCTCCACTGGTTATCTATAGGAAAACATACAGGGGGTCATTCCGACCCTGGCGGTAAAACCCGCCAGGGCTGTGAACGACAGAAAGCACCGCCAACAGGCTGCCGGTGCTTTCCAGCCCATTCTGACCGCGGCGGTAAAGCCACGGTCAGAAAAGGGGATCCGGCGGTTTCCCGCCAGATTTCCCCTGGCTGGGCTGAACCTCCATGGCGGCGCTGCAAGCAGTGCCGCCATGGGGATTCCGACCCCCTTCCCGCCAGCCTGTTTCTGGCGGTTTTTACCGCCAGGAAAAGGATGGCGGGAACGGGTGTCGTGGGGCCCCTGGGGGCCCCTGCACTGCCCAAGCCACTGGCATGGGCAGTGCAGGGGCCCCCTAACAGGGCCCCAGCATGATTTTCACTGTCTGCATAGCAGACAGTAAAAATCGCGACGGGTGCAACTGCACCCGTCGCACCCCTGCAACACCGCCGGCTCCATTCGGAGCCGGCTTCTGTGTTGCAGGGCCTTTCCCGCTGGGCCGGTGGGCGCTCCCTTGGCGGGCGCCCGCCGGCCCAGCGGGAAAGTCTGAATGGCCCCCAACCGCGGAGCGGCCAATTCGCGGCGTAAGTTTGGCGGGCGGCGACCGCCGCCCGCCAAACTTAGAATGACCACCACAATGTTTATGCCCTATGTATCTCCCACAAATTCCTATACAAGCAAGGAGCAACCAGTCTAAATAGCTTGATGCAATTTTACAGGGCTTCCAGATCACTACGATTCACTGATCTGAACCTGGCTCATATTCCCCCATCATGCCAGAGCCAGATTGGGAGACCACTCTTTTCGTGTCTTAGCCCCGACCTTATGGAACTCTATGCCACTCTGCCTCAGAAAGACTTAAAATCACTTACATTTCTGGAAACAGTTAAAGACCTGGCTGTTCTCTAGCTAGAATGTAGATCTATGTTTCTCGCCGTTGCTTGTCTCTCCTGTGAGCAGCACCGGAGGTCCCTTCTTTGGTAGCCACGTGCTTCAGAAATCTTCTTAACTAACTTAATTCTTCCCTACCCAACTTACATTTTAAAGGGCTGCCTCCAGCCTACTCACAAAGGAACTTGACACCAGCCTATTGTCACCCTAGACCACTTGAAGCCTAGCCAAGGTAAGAAAGGGGAAGGAGGGAACTTTCCACAACCAGATGTGGGGTGGACTAGAAGTTTCCCCCTTCCCACTTCAAAAGGTGGCACCAGGTGTAAATAATCGACCTCTGGAGTCACTCATCGGTTCACCCCTCGACCTGCGGAGGACGCCCAGAGTGACTGCCTTGTACTTGAGGCCTGTTTTGTACTTCAGAGGACTGTCCTGTTGCTACCAGAGGACTGTCCTGCAGCTTGAAGTCTGCTGTGTACCCTCAGAAGCCTGTCCTGATGTTTGAGGCCTGCCCTGCTTTTTCCCAGGACTACCAGAGTGACAGTAGGCTGACCAGCTGTTCTGAACTACAGGCACACAACGAGCTCCAGAGCCCCCCTCCAACTGCCCAGCTGCTACTGGCCCTACCTACACCGGCAAATGGACCTGCCTGAACCTGCAACTGAAGTTGCCTGAGCCTCACTGGCACCTGCTGGAGTATGTTCCTGATCCAAAAGAAGTCCTGGACCTTTGGCTGGCATCAGTTGATCAAAATCACAGGAAAGGGCTCCCTAGTTCATAGAATATTGGAGTGAGACAGGAAAAAAAATCAAAACATAAATTAACAAAGACCCCCACCTCCAAATATTGATTCCACATAAAGAATCCTAAAAAACACTAAAAACTTAGATGATAGAAAAACTATATAAATTTGATTGGAACAAAATATTTGATATTGCAACTGATCTATAAATATACACAGAATTGTCTTTTACATAGCTAACATAAGTATCAGCCCCCCTGCATTAAAAAGACACATCATTCAAGCAATTCATTCACACACCATACCACCCATCATATATCAAACCATTTTTTACCACATATCAAAAACCATACGCTCCCAAATAAACTATATATACAACTGGAATTCCCCAGATCAGGATTGACTTCAATTATAGAACATCAAAAATACCCTCCAAACATAGAATAGATATCAAAATTGCATTACATATTATTATCTTTCATGAACAAATACATAACCTGATCATCAAAATCTAATAAATCAAACAAGTTCACAATGTAATTGATAAGAATACAATAAAATATATCAAAACAATCAAAGGCAACCAGGGATCTTCCTTTAAATTAGGAAACAGTAATAATTATGCGAGGATCTCTGCTAACAACTGTTGTTAGTGTCTAAAATCTGTTGTTGCAGTATCAGCATGCGTTTTGGTGCTAAGTGGCTCCCTGGCCACGCACCTTTTTCAGGACACAATCCTATAATATGAAAAACAAATAAATATAAGGGCTAATTACCAGTGGTGGTACCTCATGCTCCCTTTGAAACACAAATAGACCAAAACAGTGCATGAAAAACACATAAGACAAAGTGCTCCCCATAAAATGTATTGCTGCATAGAATAAGTAACCAGTGCAACAGTGCACTGAAGAAAAAAGGAAAGAAGAAAAAAATAAATAGATAGATCCTGATGTGAACATGCATAATAATGTATGTTAGCTACACCCTGTTACCCAGAAGGCCAAAGGAAAGATGCCAAACACTCAATGCCCAAATTACAAAGAATCTTCATATTCCTATCGGTGCTACATCAAGATGTCTCGAACCCAAATCTAATAGAACTCAAGGACCAATAGAATGGGTATAATTCCTGCATCGAAAAGAGTAGAACAAACCAATTACTACATCTAAATAACGTA
This sequence comes from Pleurodeles waltl, assembly GCF_031143425.1. Taxonomy (NCBI): domain Eukaryota; kingdom Metazoa; phylum Chordata; class Amphibia; order Caudata; family Salamandridae; genus Pleurodeles; species Pleurodeles waltl. The sequence goes on from NC_090445.1 coordinate 340,260,627, forward strand.
GATGTCTAGCAATCTCACTAAAAGTGCTAAGTGGAGAATCATACCTATTGACTCAACGTTGGTGCCTTTCAAGACAACAATGGTATGCTAGCATTTCACACAACTGAAGTGGGTAATAAAAATTACCTCCAAGCGAAATGGATGTTTCCTGCTACTAAACAAGGACACCAAAAGTAAAGAAACAAAAAAAGTTAACTGTTAACTGCTATGCGGAAGGATAACATCCTACCTTACGCCTAACCTAACAATAAATTGACCACAGTAATAATATCTATTAAATATCTATCAGAACCCAACACAGCTTACAAAGAAATGGGCAAGCACCGAAATTTGGTTGAATAAACAAACCAGCCTGCGGCCAGAAGCAGATTGAAAATCCCACAAGGACACACAATCTAGCAATTGTATGCCGCGCACCTCACCCAAACAAAAAATATACACAAAACTAATTCCTAAAAAGTATCAATCAGAACCAGCCACTGCTCCCACGGCGATGGAAATACACCGATACCAGGTCAGAGAGAGAAACCCTCCTGGGACCGCGGATAGGATATAAATCTCACGGGGAACATTGGCACACCCATCATAGACGTGATTGTACGTGATGACGACATCATCTAAAAACAAAAATAGAACCACCCGGCCATACTGAAAAAGTAAACATGCAAATAAACAATAATAACATGTATATCTGGATCATCCGGACTGAAAAAACGGGGGGCTATATCTGGGAACTTGAAACAAATAAAAAACCTGAAAATAATAATGCAAATTAAACTCATCTAGGAAAAAAGTTTGCAGGGTTGCAAGCGATAAGCAACGGCATCAGTTGAGGTCCTCCTGTGAAATCCTGAAGTTTTGAGCTTTGCGCGCTAAACTTTGAGAAGGTAACTTTTTCAGCGGGGCTAAAATGATCCATCCACCTGGCCTGTACTCCATCGCAGTCAGCCTGAAGTTGTGACTGCGTCACAGTCTTTTGTAACCAGATACTACCTACTTTCTGATGCTAATTTTACTTAAACCTTTAAATTTGCAAATCTACAGCTCTACTGATTGAATTTTTGTCATTTTGGTCTCATTGTATTGATTAAATTTTATTCCATTTTTCTAAATTGGTGTAGGATATCTCTTGTGTTGTGTTTTCATTTTATAACTGTATGTGGGCTGCATAGATAGTTAGCACAGTGCCTCTAAGTTAAACGTGGCTGTTTTTGTGCCCAGCTTCCAGAGGGTTAGGCGCAGGTTAATTCAGTGACTTTTTGTTGTTCAGCCTGACACAGACTGTGGTTGTTGCTTGAGAAGGGTGCCTTCTCAATCAAAAATGCAACTTATTATATTCTTGTGGCAATAGCTGAAAATCACAAAACAATGATTTTAGGAGGCTGACCCAAGGCCCTAGGTTTATGTTTTTGGTGAGGATGACACCTGCCAAGGAAGTTGCCAGCCAGGTCTTAAAATCACACTGTTCAAATGAGTAATAGAAGTACAAATCTGAAATAAAAGGTTAAAAGGACATTGTCTGCCTAGGATGCAACACTGCTATATTAGGCTCACTAAGAGATGCCTAATGTCCCTGGCTGCAGTCCTTGGGACAGGAGAATATTAAAAAATACTGCAGATTCATTCCGGGAACGTGGAAGAGGGGGATGGGGGGGGTAAATGCTTGGCACAAGAGGGAAAATAAACGAAAGAGGGAAAATAAATGAAAGTGTACAATAATAACCCATTACCAAACCATTACCCTTAATAACCCATTAAAACAGTGGCAGATGGATGTGTTCCCGGGGCTGGGTGGGGGGTTGGTTGTCTGGTCTAGTAACCCTCTGAGTGCCGCCCCGCCACCCCACTCTCCCGCTTCCTCGTGCGGCGGAGTGGACCCCTCGCAGCAGCGGCTGCCCCGGGTGAGCGCTCTCGGTACTCTGGGGTGGTGAGTAGCCACCTCCTCCGGGCCTGTCACAGTGATTGAGGAGCGGCCTCTAATTGTGCCGCTTGTCCCTTGTTATTTCCACTCACAGGCCTCATCCATCAACGCCCCACGGGAGGCGGGCGCGAGGCGGTGCTGCTGGGCCACCGCGCATCCATCAGGCTGCAGCCACGCCGCGCCAGCGGAGGGCAACTGGGGGGACCGCTGCACGCGAGGGCACTGGCAGGGCACCAGGGACAGCAGCCGCCCGCCAGGGAACGGTCAACAGAGACTCGAGCCCGCCCCAGGAGCAGGCACAGGCCCTTGTTACCAGAATAGGGCTTAGGAACTGTGTGACGCTGGTGAGGGACATAGCAACCACTCACAAGAGCAGGGCCCGGGAAATAGCTAACATTCACCGAGGCAGAAAAATGTCACCTTGTATATCGACCACATATCAGGGAAGGAGTATCGTGGGCGCAACAACCACTTCCCAGAGAAGCGCATGGAATATAGCAGCTGGTTACCAGGGCCTACATGTGCCACTGGGCACACAAGGCAGAACGTCAGAGACAGCAGACTCTGCCAGGGCAGGCCATGGCAGCTGGGACAGCCACCTCCTTGTAGTTCAGGAGACGGGCACTGTGCACTTGTGAACACTCCAATGGACCTGTTACATTTTGTTTTTGTTGGAAGCCGTTGCTGGCATGTACTTTTTAAATCATTTACGCTGAACTCCTGTAGAGAAAACTCACAACACTCGCATCTTGGAGTTGGCTTTTGGTATTTACTGGTATCCCTTAGCTTAACTTAGCTTTTTTTTTAAAGAAATATAATTTCCCTTATCTTTTTTATTGCATGGGATAGAAACTCCGGTGTCCCTAAACAGGTATGCCACAACTGACTGCAATAGATACAATTTGTAACAGGCCAAGTAGACTTTCCTCAGAGACAGCGAGCTCCGTGCAGAGCCAACGTGCCGGAAATGCCAATCTCCATTTTGTCCATTCAGAGCAGGGTAAGGGCAATAGGGATAACAGCTTTCACCTTGGACTGTTCTCCTACCAGGCCAGGCACCAGAACAGCCACCACTTGCCAGGCAGAGAGCGAGAGCTGTGCATCAGGGATCTGCAATGCCTGCCAAGGCAGGACACAGAACCCAAGGGGCAGCGAAAGCATACCAAGGCAGCGGAAGGGCACAATGTAGCAAAACCAGCATATGACACACTGCGGCAAAAGCTTATAGCAGGGCGTATGCCAGGGCATGGATCTCCTGCCAGTGAACCTAGGACACAAACCTCTCACCAGGACAGGGCACTTGGGGCAGAACCCCCTTTCATGGCATAAGGTATCAATGCCATGAAGTACAGATGGAGAGCACTGGAGAGATAATTATCCTACCCTGGCAGGGCATCAGGGTCACCAATCTCATGTGAGGGCACTATACCAGGCACACAAGCCTCATTACAGAGCAGGAGCCCTACATTTGGATTGCCACCACCTACTGGGGCCAAGAACAGACGTTACCATCCTCCTTTCGGGACGTGGCAGAACACCAGGGAGGACAACCTCCACCAGGACAAGACACACAGATATCAGCCTCCTGTTGGGGCAGATGCAGGGCACTGGGGACATCCACCTCCTTGTTTGGCATAGAGTCTTATTCATACGACTCTCCTCCCCCCGGGCAGGACACCAGAGAGCAACATCCTACCAGAGCAGGGCACTGATGACACCCATTGATTGAAGTTGGCAGTTATGAAAGGAACTGAGTTCCTGCACTTCTTTAATCACTGAGGGGATTACATGCACTTCTCCGCAGAGGCGCACTGCTTATAGTGATAGAGTGCCAGCACTTCTCAGTAGCAAGCTGGCCCTACTCTGGGACTGTGAGTATCCACACTTCCCTATTCCTATTCAGAGCTCTGGAGACACCAATATCCTATCAAAGCGGCTTCCTGCCAGGGGTACGTCAAACTTCTAAAAGAGGATGGTACATGGGCCACAAAACATCTACCAAGGCAAAGCAGGGTAAGGTACTGTGGATGCCACCACATGCTAAAGCAAATTATCATAAATACAGACTGTATCAGCGTGCTACATGGTAACGACACCAGCCTTTTTCCGGACAGTGGCAAAGTTCTAGGCCTGGGAGTAATTTTAATTATGCCGGGGTAGTTGGAGTAATTTCCATTATTCCAGATTGCTTTTTGATGGGGAATTACCAATAATTCAACAATTACTCCTGCTTGCACAATTGATAGTAATTTGGAATGAGTGCCCGAATTAGCACAGAAACAACACATTTTCTGAGAACGAGTGGCTGCTCACACTGCTGTTCATGGTGTTTTGTATATAGTACTATTTTCTTAGTGCATAATGCACCCTCGTGTCCATTTTGGGCACATGGATGCATTTGGACCAAGAAACAGGTGGAACACCAACCTTCTATCAGGGTAGTGGTAAAGCACCAGGGAAGTGAACTTTCCACCTGGACAGGGACAGAGTACCAGGGACACCAGCCTTCTGCCAGGGAAGAGCACCAGGGACTGCAGCCTTCTGACAGGATAGTGGTGGCGTACTAGGTAAACGAGCTTTCTACAAGGGCTGGGGCAGAGAACCAGGGATGCAAGCCTTCTCCCCAGACTAGGGCATAGCAACATGGACGCAGGCCTTCGACCACAGGCTGCGCCAGAGCACAAGAGACACAAGTCCAGAGAACCAGGGACACAAGTCTTCGACCCTGGGTTGTGGCACACCACCAGGGACACAATCCTTCTTTCTGGGTTGGGTGCAGAGTACTGGGCACACAAGCCTTCTCCCTGGACTGGGTAGGCAATCATCTAATACCAGGGCAGTGGCACAGCACTAGGCATATCATCGTGCTACCAGTGCAGGGACAGATCACAGGTACACCAACCTTCTACTGGCACAGGGGCTGAGAACCAAGGGACCTACTAGCAGGGAAGGGGCACAAAAACAAGGGACACTAGCCTGATACACAGTGTCAGCAAATGAAACCTGAAGTATGCGACATCCGTAGGAACTTGTGCATTCTATATCCTTTCTCTAGCCCCCGAAGAGAGTACCATCATCATTTTTGCAAAGTTTATCAACTTCCTTTTGAATGTTTGAGACCTCTCACAGTCCTCACACAAAAGAAGACCTTTGCACTTTGTTGAGGAATTAACAGGGGCAAGATTCACAAGAAACAAGTAGGACGCATTTAGAACATGACTATAAACAAGTGCTTAATCTGTGCCAGTGGTTGCAGGCGGTGGGCGCTGGCTCTCATTTTTGGGACCAGAGCTTATTCTTCATCATCAGACTCTGAACCAGGGCATGAGAGGGGGAGGCAGATAAGAAGGAAAGAGAGATAGGGAAAATAGGAAGAAAGTACAAAAGGAAAAGGCAAGGCTGAAAAAGAATCAGCAAGATTGACTGAAAAGTCTGGAAGGAAGTGTGTGGGGGAAAAAAGAGAAATGAAATGGAATCTTGACTAGACAGCCATGAAATTCAGTAGCCACATCATTAGACAGTCCTGGCTTTCAGCAACGCCGGCCCTAGACACCATGGGGCATATTTAAGAGCCCCTAGCGCCACCTCAGCTCTGCCATAGCGTCATTTTTTTAATGCCAAGGCGCCGCTAAAGCAGCTTTTTCCCCACACCATACTAACAATGTGGCACAATATATGCATTGTGACACTTTCTAAACTCTTGTGCCACGTTATGCCTGTGCCAGGCATAATGTATGCAAGGGGGGCGTTCTGGCACTAGGAGGCCCACAAAAATGGTGCAGTGAAATTTAACAGATTTCACTGCACCATTTTTGGCTTAATCTTAGTGCCTGTTCAGAGCAGCCTTTAAAATGGTGCTCCCATGGAAACCTATGGGCTCCTTGCACTTTCTTTTACTAGCGTCCACATTTTTGACCCTAGTGTAGCAAAGCGCCACAACAGCGTTAAATTATTTGATGCTACTGTGCCAACGACCACCATGGTGCGCCATAGTATAAATATGACGCAATCATGTTGTTGTTATGTGCCGGTAGGGGGTGGCGCAGAAAAAGCGGCGCATCATCTCTGCTGCGTCACTTTTTCTTAACTATGGGTCCATGTTCTCATAAGAAAAACTTTGGGCTTGGGCACTTTTGTTTTTTTCATAAATTAATTTCTGCATAAAGTCCTCTAAAGCTCAGCTACACACGCCAATGCAGTCTGAACGCCTGGTCTAGCAAATAGTTAAAAAAAAAAATGAAATCCAACGCATTTCAATTCACATGCCACAGAGCCCCTCTGTGTTTGACATGATTTGCTACCGTAAAGGTTGTAAAAATTCTTCAAACTAACGAGTTTGACAATAGGGGTGCGAGGAATGAAAATGCTGTTTACCATCTCGCTCATATCTGCATGCAGATTGCAGCGCTGATATCTGCCTCTTGTGCTTAATGGCGGAACCACAGGGGTCTCAGCAGTAGTCACTTTACAGATACACACAAAGAGAAAAGGATCTAAAGGCAAGTCCTGGGAAGATTCACTGGAGATTTGCAGAGTGCGGCTGGTTCCCTGGCAGCAGCGGCGTTGTTCGAGAATGAGAGGTTCTTGGCGCTTGGCAACACAGGAAGTTGCATTACAACCCATGACCAAACACAGGGACATCAGATCTTAAGACCTCACACATATGTTTAGCAGTTCTGTCATGAGTACATTTAAGAACATTACCATCAACATTACTTAGGGGTCGCTGCGGCTGCTACCCCTGGCTTGCCCTGGTATCAGAAGTGGCAAATTCAGTGCCAGGAACACAGTAGCAGCTCGTCCTCATGGACAGTCAGTTGGGGCTGCACTCTGTCATTTTATTATCACACTAATAGTAAACAATATTATAGTATTCACTATCTGATAGAGACTTCTAGCTGCAGATTCCTTACCATAGAATTTCCAGGTGTCAGCTTGGAATCCGGATCTTTTGCTGAGTAATACCCCAGTGCGCCATCAGGTGGCTCCAGTTGGCTCCACATGGTGTTGTCGTTGGAGCCACCTATGATGTCAGGGTCACCTATACCGGAGCCAACCCAGGCACGCATGCATCCGTCAGTTCTTTTCCTTCTGTGCCGGTTAGCACAGATCCAGAATAGAGCAACCCCTATATCTTTTTTGCCAGTTTTTTTAAAAAACCTTTTCTCGAAGATTTTTTAATCTGTACCGAGGATGTCATCTAGGAAGACGGGATTCAAGCTGTGTGGTGCCTGCCATCGTGCCATGTGATGATGGATCCTTATCTGCTATGCCTTTGGTGTCTGGAGCACATCCACTACTCAAAGTTGTGCTCAGACTGCCGGGCTATGGTTCCAAAAGCTTTGAGGGAGCAGTCCCTGAGGCTCCTTGTGGCCCAGCAGTCAACATCCGCAGGCGCAACTCCTCGCAGGTCATGTCCCGGTCAAGGAGAAGGTCGCAGGACTGCTCCAGGAGCCTTAAGTCCTCTTTGTCCCACCCGAGATCCTCCAGGCACTCGGGAAGAGGCACAAGAAGAAGAAGTCCAAATGGACTTCGACTTCACCTCTCCTGTCGGCCAACGAGGCAAGTCAGGAACGTTCCGGAGAATCATTGCCAAGGCCGACTCAGAACCCCCCTCCCTTTACAGCTGCCGGAGTGACCCCCGCTCAATTGAAAGAATTTCGTCCTGTGCAATGGTGGTGCGTAGGGCAGCGGAGGTCCTGGACCTTGAACTGCCCTCAGTGCAAGTCAGGACTAACTTCCTGACAGAGGTGCTTCAGCCAGGGACTTCCTCTTCTGAACCAATGTTGCCCTTTAACAAAGCCCTTACTGATGTCCTGCTGGGGACCTGGTCCAAACCCAGCACAGGGGCTTCAATAAACAAAACAATCAGTCGCCGCCATCGCCCTGCTCCGGGCGACGCTAGTTTCCTCTCTCAACATCCTACTCTCAATTTGAGCTGTGACTGTTTGTGCCTTTCTTGAGTTCATCTCAGGCTTATCATGGCCCTGCTCCCTATGTTCGGAATCCAATTGCCACGACTACCTTCAGTTCATGGTACATATTTTCCCAGATTGACCACATAAACTAATTTGGCTTCTCAGAAACATTCCAGATCTCTTCGTAAGAACTACCCGCATTAAAAATTCTGCCTTGAAAAAGTCCATGTGATTAAAACACATGTCGGCTGTTTGCAGACTATACTTTATCTACAAGGAATAAAATCCTCATCAACCTCTACACACTGTTTGGACTTTGGACTCTTCTTTCCACTTTGGAGCTAATTCTCGCACTGCTTATGGTGTGCCCTGGTATTCTTTGATAAAGCCCTTACTGATGTCCTGCTGGGGACCTGGTCCAAACCCAGCACAGGGGCTTCAATTAACAAAACAATCAATCGCCGCCATCCCCCTGCTACGGGCGACGCTAGTTTCCTCTTTCAACATCCTACTTCCAAGAGCTTGGTAGGCCAAGCCTCCACTTCCCAGGGCTCCTTCCCTTCCACACCCCTGGATAGGGAATCCAAGAGGCTAGACCAGCTTGGGAAGGCAATGTTTTCTTTCAACAGCCTGGCACTGAGGTTGGTGAACACCTCATCCTTATTGGGCCGTTATTCCCACACTTTGTGGGATACAGTGGTGCAATTGCTGCCCTAGGTTCCGGAGGATACACAGGCCATTCTCTTCCAGGAGGTAAAGGATGGGAGAGATTTGGCAAAGTTCACCATAGGGTGTGGCTCAGAGACTACTGATTTGCTGGGCTAAGCAATTTTGTCAATGGTGGCCCTTCAGTGCCATGACTGGCTATAAACATCTGGCTTTTCGGGGGATGTCCAGACAAATCTTATGGACATGCCTTTCGATGGGTCTCGCCTATTTGGAGAGAAGGCAGACTAGACGCTGGAGCACTTGAAGGACTCCCGGACTACGGACAAGTCCTTGGGCCTCTCGTCAAACCCTCACCGACCGTCTTCCTTTTGTCCCTTTCATGGCTGTGGAAGGGGTGTGGCACCATGCCACCCACATGCCAGCCACCATCCTGCCCAGGCCCACAGCTTGTGTGAGGATGCGGTTGTGGTGCTTTCAGACCTAGAGGGTCTGGCCAGAAGTTGTCCGCTACCCAGCCCCCTCGCTCTACAGCATCCATGACCTCTTAGTGTGATTTTGCAACACAATACTTGTCCAGTTGGAGGGAGGATATGTCATCATCTTCCTCACTAGCAATCCATGACATCGGACAAATACGTCTTGCAGATCATACAGAAGGGCTACTCCCTCCACTTCCAGTCTTTTCCTCCTCCAATGCCTCCACAAAAGAACAGCTGATGGAGGATCATTTGGTTTTGCTCCGCAAGAAGTTACAGCTTTCATGGCCAAAGGAGCCATAGAAAGGGTCCCAGTTTCAGAAGTGGGCAGTGGTTCCTATGCCAAGTACTTTCTGATACCCAAAAAGAACAAGGGTCTTTGACCTATTCTGGATTTGGGGAACGTCAATCTCTTCCTCAAAGAGGAGAAATTCAAAATGCTTAGTCTAGCTCAAGTCTGGTCTGCCCTAGACCAAGGAGACTGGATAGTAGTGTTGGACTTGCAGGATGCGTATTTCCACATCCCCATCCTGGCTGCCCTCAGGTGTTTCTTGCGGTTCAATGTAGGCCACGAGCACATTCAGTTTACTGTGCTCCCCTTCTGCCTTACCAGTGCCTCTCAGGTGTCCACCAAGGTTATGGCAGTGGTTGCAGCTCATCTGTGCAGGGTAGGGATTTCAGTCTTTCCCTACCTCAATGACTGGCTGTTAAAGGCTCCTTCGTCTCAGGCTGTAGTCTCCCACCGCCAGACTATGGCAAACCTTCTGCATTTGCTGGGGCTCACTATAAACATGCTGAAGTTACACCTGACTCCCTCTCAGATGCTTCCTTTCTTTGGAACTGTTCTAGACACAGTGCCTTTTCAGGCTTATCCTCTGGAGCAGCGAGTCCAGGATATACAGGCTATGATTCTGATGTTTTGGCCTCTATCCTGGATTTCGGTGAGACAGACTCTGAGGCTGCTGAGTCTCATGGCCTCCTGCATCTTGTTAGTAAATCATGCCAGATGGCATATGCGGGCTCTGCAGTGGGACCTGAAGTTCCAGTGGATGTAGCATCAGGGGGATCTCTCCAACAAGGTCCAGATTTCAGAGGGAACTGCAAAAGACCTGCAGTGGTGGTTAACAAACCAGGATTGGTTCAGAGACAGTCTACTCTTCCTTCCCCATCCAGATCTCACTGTAATGACATAGGTGTCACTTCTGGGATGGGGCAGCCATCTGGGAGAGGTGGGGATCAGGGGATTCTGGTCTCCGGCAGAATCCAGACTCCATATCAACCTACTAAAGCTCCAGCTAGCATTTAAGGCATTTCTTCCCTCTGTCAAGGGAAGATAGTGCAGGTGTTCACAGACAACACCATCGCAATATCATATTGCAATAAGCGGAACAGTTTGGGGTTGTGGACCCTTTTTCAAGATGTCTTGCGCCTCATGGCTGGAACAGTATGGTATAACCCTGGGAGTTCAACACCTGGCAGGTTCCCTGAATGCAAGGGTAGACAAACTCGATTGTCGATGCCTAGCGGATCACAAGTGGCATCTCCATCTGGTGGTGGCACAAGGACTCTTTCAGCAGTGGGTAGAGCGTTGGTTATATCTGTTCACCTCCAGAGAGAACGGCCAATGTCAGCAGTATTGCGGGTTGGAGCTTCCCAGGCTGCACTTGTTCAGCGACGCTTTTCATCGCGAGTGGAGCTCAGGCCTCCTATATGCCTTTTCGCCCATACCACTTCTGCCCAGAGTTCTCAAGAAGATCAAGAACGCCCGAGCCCTAGTGATCTTTATGGCTCCGGACTCGACATGGAGAGCTTCTGAAAATGAGCATCGATCCTCTGATCAGGCTGCCCCTTCGGGAGGATCTTCTGCTGCAGCAGCAGGGGAGGGTTCTCCACCCAAACCTGTCAACTCTGCCCCTTCATGCATGGAGATTGAGCAGCAGCAGTTGACAGCCTTTGACTTTCTTCCCGAAGTCTGTAAAGTTATTCTGGCAGACAGGCTTCCTTCAACCAAGATGGCATATGCCTGCCTATGGAAATGATTTGAAGATTATTGTACAGAAAGATCTATTGATCCTTTTTCTGTCATTCTATCTGATATTCTTCTCTTTATTTTATCCCTTTATCTGCAGGGATCTGCATTAGTTACACTCATCTGCTTTGTCTGCTCTTCTATGGCTGCCTGATCAGCCTCCCTTGTTCCAGTCACCTATTGTACGTAGATTTCTCTAAAGGCTTGTACATATGCTTCCTCCTTCGCCCTTTGCCATCCCTCAGTGGGTCTTAAATCTAGTTCTCACCTATCTTATGTGAACTCCCTTCGAGTCACTGCACAACTGTCATCTCCGGCTGCTCACCATCAAGACAGCCTTCTTAGTGGCAATAACATATGCCCAGAGAGTGAGTGAGATGCAGGCGTTATCATCCAAGCCTCCATATCTCACAATTGTTCCAGACAAGGGAGTGCTTCACACTCATGCGTCCTTCCTCCCTAAGGTGGTGACCCCATTTCGCCTGTGTCAGATTATCACCCTGCCCAGCTTCTTAGCTCCCCCGCATCCCTCTAAAGAAGAGGAGCGACTCCACTGACTGGACCTTCTTCCTCGGCTGCACAAAAGAGTTCTGGGTGGACAACCAACTCTTTGTGGGGTACATGGGAGCAAAGAAAGGTCTGGCAGTATAGAAACAAATCATTTCTCACTGGGCTGTTCTCTGCATAAACATCGGCTGCACTCTGGCCAAAAAGCAGCCTCCTGAGGGCTTGAGGGCCTATTCCACCAGGGACAAATCTGCTACTACTGCATTAGCACAAGGTGTACCAGTCCTGGATATCTACCAGGCAGCAACGTGGGAGTCTCTGCACATGCTTGCCAAACACTACTGCCTAGACAATCAGGTCCGCATAAACAGGCATTTTGCCCGTTCGGTCCTGCAGGACTTTTTAGTCTGAAATCAAGCCCACAGCCAGGAGGTTATGACTTCGGTATCTATTCTAAGGTAAGGAATCTGCAGCTAGAAGTCTCTTTCAGATGAGCAAGCTACTTACCTTTGGTAACGCATTATCTGTTAGAGACTCTAGCTAGCTGCAGATTTCTTACAACCACCCATGCCTTCCCACTCTGCGGACTCATTTAATACGGTTGAGGGTTGCCCTTTCAAGGTCCTAGTTTTGGCACTGACAAAACTTGTTAGTTTCTTACATGTCTCTGCACTTCTGGCATGGAAGTTTGTGGAAAAGTAACTGAAATACACACACCTGGATGGTGCCTTTATAGGTGACCGTGACGTCATAGACATCTCCAACGACACTGACGATGGCACGCAGAGCTGAACACAGCCACCCAACGCCGTGCAGGGGTATTGCTCAGCTAAAGTTCCGGATTCCAAATGACACCTGGAAATTCTATGGCAAGGAATCTGCAGCTGATAGAGTCTCTACCAGATAATGCACTACTGAACGGTAAGGAACTTGTTCATTAGTGTAATAACAATGTAGCACAATTAGCTGGAATATGCCCTTCCATGGAGGCTGAAGTAAGTAAAAATAATTTTAAAATGTATTTTGTGTGCGTGCTTACGGATGAGAGTGTGTTTATGTGAGAGGCAGTGTATGAAAGTGTGAATTTGTGTGTATGTGTGAGTGAAAGTTGAGGTCGAAGGGCATATGATGTCAATTCCGCTACCTCTCGCATTTCAGTGAATTGACATCCATGCACAATACAATATTAAATAAATTACATTTTGCATCTGGGTTGTGCCAAAAAGTGACATAACTGCAACACAAAATCGGGGCCTCAACTTATACATTTAAGAGCATATTTATGAGCCCTGTGCACTGCTGAAGCATCATTTTTTTTTACACTCCGGTGGCGCAGAATGCAGAACCATATCTATGAGGCCACGCAAAGTCTCTTTGCATGGCTTTGCATGGAGTTATAGATATGGAGTAAGGCAAGGCAGTGCAAGTCGCTGTGTTGCCTTACTCTGCATCTGGGAGTTATTCCATAGGCTTTGCAGTGGGTTTTTCCATGCAACACCTATGTTTTTGATGCTGTCCCAGATTTACAAAATCATGCAAACCTAGGGAAGCACCAAAAGCTTATGCTTCCAGAGGTGAGATGTAACAAGGAAAAATATTGTTATTTTTCCTAATTTCTAACTCTTTCCATAAATGCCTCTCAGGATAGATTTTGTGCAGGAAGGTGCCCTTTCTACACAGAAACAATCCTGCATGCAACAGAGGCATCCTTGTACCATGGTACAAGTGTGCCAGCATTGGCACTAGGCTGCCAAAATGTCCCCAGCGCAGGGGATAAGGATATGAATGCACCATATTGCATAAAGGAGGTGCATTCCTGCCCTTCACTTTGACATAGGGCAGCAGAGCAATATGACTTGTCGCACTGCCCTACTCCAACAGATCTGCTGCAGAGATATCTGTGTGCCTTCTAAATCTCAGGGAATGATGATAATGGTAAGATAATTCTGGAGGTTAGCTCCTTTGTTGGAGAGATCTAAGTGTTGTCTAGTCCCAGTTGCAAATCAAAGTAGCATAGAGGGTTAATGTGCCTTCTGCAAAGCACATCATGTATAATGCAGATGACAGATTTTTATTTTATGTAGCTGGGTAAATAGGTTGCTGCTTTTAACACAAAGATCATTTTGTTACTTGCATTTTGTAAACTGTAATCCTTCCAATATAGCTATGAAGGACATAACTGCTACACTGTGTAAGCTTCACTGACTTATGTAACAAATCCTGTGCATTGATTTATACACTTACTTGATTTATTGTCAATGTGTAATGTTTATGCATGATGTAAATCACTCTGACACCTGCATTGGGGTATGTACTGCTATAAAAGAAATAAAATAGTGGTATTTGGATTGTTATTTGTGTAAATACTGGGAAAGACCAACACATCCAACATCCTTTATTACAGGGACTGAACAAAGTCAAAAGCATTCCTATGTTAAGTATTTGTGAAGTGATAACAAGCTGTATGCCTTTGTTTCCTCTCCATTGACTTTGCATCTACGTGTGAGGCTTCAGATAACTCCCACTCCGGATACTAGAACAAAAATGGCTCCTCAAAATCCACCTTTATTTTGAGCTCAGTTGGAACTGAAAATAGCAAAGCCCCGCACCACCTGCTTGAAAGTAAAGCACGCAACATACAGATGCTGCTGAATGTGTCCCGCTGTTGGAAAATTACAGTAGGATGAGTTCGGAATATTTCTGTGGGGTCCAATTTCTTGGCAGGGTGGACAGCGTCCACCCTGTAAAGAGTGGGTAGATGCTGTCTACCCACCTGCGCTCCTGACTTGTGCCCTGGGGTTTTGGGCCTGTACTGCACTTTCAGCAATAGTAGGGGTTCATGAGTCTGCATTGCAGCTTAGCACTGTTTGAGAAACCTGGTAGGGGCCTTGGCTATGTGCTGCACTTTGGGCACTGTTTCAGAAACCTGGTGGAGGTTTATGCACCTCCGTTGCACCTTGGGTACTATTGAGAAGAATAGTAGGAGTTCTTAGGCCTGTGCTGCACCTTCAGCGCTGTTTGAGAAGCCTGTTAACTATTCATGGGCCTATGCGCCACCTTCAGTGCTGTTTGAGTAGCCTGGTAGGGGTTCATGGGCCTGTACTGAACCTCAGTGCTTTTAGAGAAACCTGTTAGCGGTTCATGGGCTTCTGCTGCACCTTAGGCGTTGTTTAGAGAAGGCTGGCTGGGATTATTGAGCCTTTGCTTTACACTTCTTAGTGTGTAAGGCTTCAAAAAAGCAGAGACCTGTCCAACCCTGGTGCTGGCTAGACCTTGCTGTGATCAGCTCCTCGCCTCTTCTGAAGCACCTGTATAAAAAGACTAGAAAGGATGACTATATAGCACTATATTTGCATGCATGAGGTTTCGGTGGACACAGAAAATAGCGAGACATGATCCTGCCCTCACAAGTTAGCTGTCAGGGTGGCACCATGGTAAAAGGTTGGTATGGTCTTTAAATTATGATGCCATTCTTGCCAAATAAGTAAAGTTCTGCCTAAAATAGAAACTACTCATTCTATAGAATATGTTAGCTTTACTGCTGAGAATTCAATGCTACAGCAATTCATAAAAAAACTTAAAAATTGTAACTGAATTCAAAGGATTCCGTTTCAAATGAAATTCTGAACTAGACACCAGTTCTCTGACTCCCGTCTCACCCTCTTTCTCTCTCTGTACCCCCACAGGCTCTGGACTTCGAGTCCCGCCGCTCCTACAGTTTCAGAGTGGAGGTGACTAACACATTCATTGATCCACAATATATCCGCCGTGGTCCCTTCAAGGATGTGGCCACCGTGCGTGTCAACGTAGAGGATGCAGATGAGCCCCCTCTCTTCTCCCAGCCTAGTTACCTGCTTTCAGTGCATGAGAATGGCGAGGCGGGTGCCTTGGTTGGTCGAGTTAGTGCCACTGACCTGGATGCCAAAGGCAGCATTATCAGGTATGTTCTACCCCAACAACATCTGTTCCCAAGGATGAACTGGACCATCCCTCGTGCCCAGAATTGTAAACGTTCTGAATGTGATGATATATCCACAATCTAGGCTACTTTCATAGTACTGTGCTGCCCTGAGACCAGGGCACCTCCAAGGGACATGTTTCTCCATCATACAGTGTTGCTCATATCCATCACTTTTAGAATACTGTCTAGCAGTCACCAAGAAAATATTCTGAAGGTTCTGAATCTGAGGGATATTGCCATAATTGTGAACATTGTTACAAGTAAGTGAACCTTTGACTCTTGGGGTATTGCTTAGACAGTAGCTTCTCCGCTCTGAAACCTTCTGCAGGTTCACTACTTTTGGAAGCAAAATGCTCCAATACGTTTTGAATCTAGATCAGTGGTTCCCAACCTGTGGTCCAGGGACCCCTGGGGGTCCGTGCAGCCTCCTCAGGGGGTTCTGGACTCCTTAGAAAATTAACTAATATAAACAGATTAATATAGTGTATATAAATAAAGTAGCTAAATGTACCATTGAACATTTTAAAACATACTGTAAATGTAAAGAAATGTGAAACTGGAGGATAAAAATTAGCAGTGCAGGTGCATCAAACAGAATATAGTATGGACAAAATGTGGCTTCAATTGAATTTAGAAAAACTCCAGCCTTCCTACTAAAAGAAAATAAACATTTTATTTTATTTGATTGCAAATTAAATAAAATGTGATACATGTGCATGTCTTTCATGGAATGCTTGTTTCTGTATTTTTTGTGTATTTTTTTGCTGTTCAAATCATCGACAATGTTTAGGTGTGGGTCCCTGGCTTCCAGTAATGAGACAGTGGCAGGTCCCCGGATTCCAATAATGATTCAGTGGGGGTTCCCCGGTTCAAGTAATGATAAAGTGGGTGTTCACAGAAGTCAAAAGGTTGGGAACCACTGATCTAGAGAATAAATTCATGATACAGAGCTATTGCTATAGGTACCTTCTTCTTATATCTGTGGCATCCTGAAACCTAGCAAGCAAAACATTCACCACCAAACGACATTTTTCACATTCAGAACCTTTACACTTTTTATTCCAAGTTATTTTGAAGAGTTCCGAACCCTTAACAATACTTTGGATTCATACTGGATTCATGCAGTCCATGTTACTTTCTTTGTTAAACTGACGTCTTGCTTGCATTCATTTCACTCGCTATAGTAGAATCCTGTTTGATATGAATAATGATCTAGTACCAATGTCCAATCACAAATTCATTGTGAATCTTCTCAGTATTACACCTAAAACCTCAGCTATTTCCAACTTACTTAAGCCTTATTTTATAGACATTCATATTTTCAAACATGATTTGGAAACGTTTATAGCTCATTCCCCATTTTGCCAATACCATGTCAAGCCACGTTTTATGGATATTTCCAAGGAACAGCCCTCTGAGGGACATGTTTAAGCAGTGAGTTCTTCACACATCCGATAATTAGCGTAGAATAGAAAATATTTTTCAGAAGTGATGTAACGGTTGTAGTGAAGTGAAGAAAAGAAGGTTGGGAGGGTGATGGATTGCACAACATGAAAAGCAGCGATGACTTTTGGTGAAAAAAAAAGCTGCTCTATCCGCTGCACCACTTTATCCCGGGAAAAAGGCGGTGTAAGAAGCTGCACCAAGAGAGCTTGGAGTTCACTCACACAGCAAGCTGAAGTCCCTGCATCCAGAAACATGGTCCTTATGGTCAGGAAACATCGTGGACAACTGTGCATTGGTTCGAATGGCATGCACATGAGGAAAGTGAGGACCAAATTAAGATCCCACTCTGCCATCACAAAGGGTGTTGGAGGAAACAAATTAGTCCAACCTTCCAGAAATCTCTTAACAAAGGTTGATTTCAACAAGGACAGCTGGTTTGGTAAACGTAAGAAGGTCATAGATAAAACGAACAGAAGAAAATTTTGGGCATTTTGGCCAGCAATGAATCAGTACAGCGGGTGCCTCACGAGGCTACAAACTTATTCCAGTGCCCAGCATAGACAGACTTCGTTGAAGGGTGCATGGCAGCCAGGGTGACATCCACAATTTTGCAAGGAAGATAAGATGTAGTTAACTGCATGGTGATGCAGACAATGCAGGTTCAGGGTCAGGAACCTGACCTGCTGCTGCAATAAGAGGGCCTCCCAAAGAAGTAGCCTGATTGGGGGGCAGATACTCATGCTCCAAAGTTCCGTTGCCACACCCTCCTTGCCCAAACTAGAGCCACTATGATGACTTAGGCCCATTAGCTCCTGATCTTTTTCAGAACTCAGGCCAGAAGCAGCAGAATCAGAAATCTGTACAGGAGGCCTACGCCCCAGTCTATCTGAAATACATCTCAGAGAGAGAAAGAGACTCCTAGGGAACTCCAGCACACAAACTTCGTGATGTGGCACATTCGCAAAAGTGGTGAAAATATCTAACCAGGGTTCGCCCTATTTATGGAAGATGACCTGTGCTACCTTGGGGTGTAACCGCAGTTCGTGATACACCAAGTACTGCCAGCTGACTGTGTCTGTTTTAACATTCAAAGATCCCACCAGGTGGCTCTGAACCAAGGAGATGCTGTGGGGTTCCTCCCAACTCTAGAGACAAAGTGCCTCCTGTCATAACATCCAGCACTGCTCTCTGCCTCGCTTGTTGTAGTACCACATGGAGATGGTGGTGTCTGTGAGAACCTGAACCAGCCTCCCTTTGATTGATAGTAGAAGAGTAATCAGTGCCAGAAGGGAAGGCCTGCAACTCACACAGATTGATATAGAGATGCCTCTCTGCCAGAGTCCTCTACACTCCATCTCTCCCAGGTGACCTCCACATCCCGGCAGTGATGCATCTGTAACTACAGTCAGCTCTGAGTGGGTCTGCTGTCAGTCCAAATGCGTTTGACGCACCACTGAATATTTCTTGCAGTCATATCTGAGCCTGGATGGAATCTGATAGGTTTCTCTGGTGCTGGGCTCTTTGAGTATTTAGGTTTCACTGCAAAGCCTATATACACAACTGCTGTATAAACTACAACACTGAAGTAGCTCTACAAGTTTTGCTTTCCCACCCAGGGGTAAAATGAGTGAACTGGGTTCAATACACCACTGCTGAATGTGAAATATAGATTATTATAGCCCCACAGAACCCCACCCAATAAATTGTTGAAGTGGAATCACCGCTTGTGGGTTACAAAAAATCCCTAAAATAGGATCTGGGGCACTGTGGTACCTGAAACAAACCTATTTCATTCTTCACAATATCAACCAGTCCTGGTACTAAGAAAAATAGGTACTTTTAACTAAAAGTATTTATTGCAGCAGGGTGAGCCTATTTCTCAGTACATCTAAAACAACCACACAGAACTTCATAAGAACAACAAAAATGCACATTGCAAACAACAAGTATACAATGAACATTTCTAACATAGTTAAATGTCTTCCTAAACCTAACACCCTAAAACCTACTTCTATGCACTGCACTAGGAGAGGAGGGAAAATAAAACTTCCAATCTAGACTTTCCAAGGTAGATGCAGCGAACGGTATACCTTGTTGTAGTGGTAAGGTGTAGTAATGAAGACCAGTAAAGCGGAGATTGTTTCAAGAGCAAAGATTTATTCCCGATTGTTTCAAGAGCAAAGATTTTTTCCCGACAAGAGACCCACGACCGGCACACAGCACAGGCAGCAACCGCTCTCCAGCCGCGTTCCGTTCCCGAATTTCTGATCCCAATAACAACACCAACATTCTGATCCCCATAACAACACACAATATTCTAAGAATACAACACTTGTTGACAGCAAAAGCTGTGGTTATTAGAGGTGTGAAGGAAGTGTTCCCTGCGAAAGGAAAACACGCGCCGCAGCATCGTCCTTTCTCCTGGACTCAGCTTGTTATCTGTATCAAGTTCGATGTAGCAACTTCTTGATGTGCTGGCAGCAGTCAGGACCATCTCCTGCAGTATCTTGTGTAATTATCTGGGTGAAGGACCTCTCCTGACTAGTCAAGTGTCTGCCCTTTTATACTATCTCTTATGAAGGACTGGAATTTCTGACATAAGTTCAGGAATTTCTGACATGGATTTGCATCAAGGTGTATGTCGCAGACATATCCTGATGATCATTTAAGGTAAATGGACGTCAATTCAGTCTACATTGTTTTTACTTTATGTCCTTGTTTTCTTTTATTTGATCTTGACATTGTGATAACTAGACACTTGTCCCATGCTGATATTGCATCAGTTGTTATATCTATGTAATTGTCTGAATGACTTGACACTTTCACGGTCCTTGGAACAATAAGGTCAGATGACACCTGCATCAATGGCAGACATGACAATGATTCTGCATTAATTGGAAAAAATGTTGACTCCCATTACCCAAGATGGAGTCAGGGCCTACTCAAAATGGAGTCTGACCTGACCTTACGGGCTGTATGTCCCCACTTGGCATAGTTGACAATCAGGATGCCAGGAGGCCTAGAAGGTACAGAGCCACTCTCAAAGAGACCCAGGACCGAGTCTGAAATGTCAGGCTCATAGCTTGAATGGCCTGGACTCTTTGTGGTGGAGGGAAGATCTAAAAAAGTACCGTATCCTGGATGGCAACAATGAAAGAGAGCTTCTGTGAAGGAGTCCGGGTGTGACTTTGGCATGTTAATAGTGAAGCCCAGCAATATCAGTAGCTTTGCTTTCATCTGGAGGTGACCTGTGACAGGTTGTGAGGAGCCCACCTTAAAAAGCCAGTCATCAATGTAGGGGAAAACTGGATTCTACAGTCTCCGAGACCACCAACATCACTTTTGTGAACACCGTAGTGGCACTGGTGAGGCTGAAGATGGTCCTGGCATATTGAAAATACTCCTGGTCCAATTTGAACTGCATCTGCGGGACTGCAGATGGGTGCATGGAAGTAGGCATTGTGCAGAACCAATGCCACTATCAAGTAACCTAGATCCAGGACAGACAGAACCTGGGTCAGTGTGAGCATCTTGAATATGTCCTTCTATAAGAGGGAGAATAGTGGGTGGAATTTTAAAACAGGACACATGTCTTTGTCCTCCTTTGGCATGAGAAAATAACAGGGGTACCTCTCAGTCCCTAGTTTTTGGGACTGAGACCCACTCCATGGTTCTTTTGGCCAAAAGAGCTTGCACTTCTTGGAGCAAGATGGATAGGTGCTCCTCTGAGAGATGCTCTGATATAGAGGGGAGGTCTGACAGATATAAAAATAAGGGCAGGGCCTAGCCTCGTGCAATGGTCTGCTGGACTCACCTGTCAGATGATATCCTTTGCCACCCATGGCAGACATGTTTGATATTACTTCCAAACAAGGTGGTCATGTGCCACAAAGGTAAAACTAAAGCAGTTTGGCAGCTGTTCTAACAGTATGGGGGACTGGGAAGTGTGTTCCCCCTGATGGCCTAGGCATTGTCTGCTTGATCCTCACCCAGAACCCAAAAGGATTGGGGTGCCTGTTGTGGAGGCTGTGGCCATTGGCACTGCTGATACACCAGTCCTCTGGAAAAGCCATGAAAGGGGCAAACTATTGAGCGTACTGTTGCGCAGGAGTGGAAAAACCCAAGGAACATGCCATGGCTCAACTTTCTTTATAGTGTTTCAATGCTGAAATGGCCTTCTTGCCGAGCACGAAGATCCAGCAAAAGGCACGTCCATTGAAGTGGCTTGCATGTCCCCTGAGAAACTCGTATAGTGCATCCAAGCATAGCACAAAGCTTCACGCTCAGTTCAGGTCTGTAGCATCCAGCCCAAACCGCATGATGTATTGTGTAACACCATGACCATCTAGGGTAGGTGGAGCCAGGGTGGCTCAAAATTCCTCATGGACTGTCATCACCAATCTCAGGGACCATGGCATCCACTGACAGGAGGGCTAGACTGGCAGACAAAAACATCTGCTTCCCGAATGCCTCAATTCATTTTGACTCTCTGTCAGGAGGAGTCATGGGCAAAACATTGGGGTTCACCCTCCAGGTGCGAGCCTGAACCACCAAACATTCCAGAATAGCTAGACCAGGTGCCGTCATGGGTGTTAGTGAGGGCTTCATTAAATGGGAGCAAGGGTTCTGATGAAGTTTGTCCTGGTTGTAAAACGTCTGTTAACATGTTAGTTTTGACTTCCATTGTTGGCAATTGTAAATCCAATACCTCCACTGCACACCTCATTATCATAGCAAAGCGGGCTCTCGCTTCCGTTGGTAGTGGTCAGTGCTAGTGTCGAAGGGTCCAGTGTGGATTTTGGTGCTGCACTGGGAGTCTGCTTCAGCATTGGATCGGACCCTGAGGTGAGAGTTCGTAGACAGTGTCAAGGGCAGGCTCACCGGCTGTAACCCGACTGCATGCCTCTGCAGAACCCAGCCAGAAGGAGCCAGAAGAGTGCCAAACATTTGCAAGATGGCATGACAAAAGACCTCTATCTTTGCAATGTTGCAGATTGATCTGGAAACTTAGGGTGCATTGGGATCCACTGCATGATCGACTCCTCGTCTGGGGAGCAACGTCACAAGGCACCATGATGTCCTCTGAATTCTCAGGTTGAGAGTTGCAGGACTAACATAAATCCTGCTAGCCCTTTTTGTGTTTCAGCTTTGAATTCGACTTACCGGAATCCTTGGACCGTGTCAAGGGTCTGTTGTAGGAACGATCTCAAGAGCAGAAATGGATTTGGTTCTTTGACTTCAAACGAGAGCAAGACTCCCAAGACTTCTTGCAGTGTTCGGTGATGAACAGCATCGCTTTGCATTCCTGGATTGCCTGCAAGTTCATATGAGAACACTTCTTGCAGAAGTTGGAGTTGTGCACCAAACAATAGAAGCCAAAATTTAATTATTTTCATGCTGCAGATACCTTGGTACTCTCGCAGGGCC
This sequence comes from Pleurodeles waltl, assembly GCF_031143425.1. Classification (NCBI taxonomy): domain Eukaryota; kingdom Metazoa; phylum Chordata; class Amphibia; order Caudata; family Salamandridae; genus Pleurodeles; species Pleurodeles waltl. The sequence goes on from NC_090445.1 coordinate 340,282,981, forward strand.
CAGCTCTGCACTTGCTTGAGACGCCTGAGCCACTGTTCAAGCTTCACACTCATGGCACAACAGTACCCTGCAAGCTTCCTCAGGGGAAGCTTTCATTGTACCCCAGTGCCATGAGTGTGAAGCTTGAGTGGCAGGTACCACTGTACCTGAAAGACAAAATGTGTGTTGGGTTTCTTTGGAGGCATGGGTGTTTCAGGGGTTGGGTGAAGGGGCATGCCTGCAGCCCCGTTCTCCACTACACATGGCCATAAGCTGTGCACAGTGGGGGGATGGCCGCCCACTGGGGGTTGGTTGCAGGGCTTGGTTGGGGCCTTGCTGCCCAAAGGCCATACACTGCAGGAGGTGGTAACCCATGGCAGGGATTTGGCTGTGATAGGGTGCAGGGCTTGGCTTCTGGCCACACCCTGCAACCAACTCCCAGCTGCTCACAGTTGAAGGCCATGTGCTGCAGGGGAGTTGGTTGAATATGAGCAAAAATCTTAAAATTCACTGAAACTAAACAAAAGGTTAAAGTGACATTTACAAACACTGCTGTTGACCTCACATATTACATTACTTATTACATGTTAAGTAACATAACTGATGAGATTATGCATATATATATATGTATATATACATATATATATATATATATACACTCCTTCATACACACATGCATTTACGGCTAGATTCACACAAGTAGTCTTTCCTTACAATCAGAGATGCCCATGAAGGTGATAGAAAGACACCAATTTGATTGTATTTAGATTTTTTGTCAAAGCAAATACTATCAGATTTGTCATTAATCAGTGACCTGCTCTGCCACCGCGTAGCTCCACCGGCAAGGGAAGCCCTTCTGTCACTGAACTGTGACCTCTGTCAGTACCTCCACCCAAAGGTTTCTGCCTGCACCTCATCCCCGGTGTCTAGTGGGAGAGCTCTGCTCTTCTGCTGGGCTGCCCTCTTCCTCTTTTCTCTTTTCTCCTTGTTTTTTGTTTTCTTTTCTGTGCTGTTTTTTTGTGCCTTTCACTTTCTGCGATTTCATCTATCTTTTCCTTGTTTTCTCCTCCCTCCTCTCTTTCTCGCATCTCTCTCTCTCTCTCTCCCCTCTCACTCTCCCCGCCACTGCGGCCCCTGTAGCTCCACCCCCCTACTCTCTCTCATTCTCTCTCCCCGCTGCTACTGCCCCTGCGGCCCTGCCCCCCTTTTTTGCTCCGTTTCCCACTCCCAGCTGTCCTCTCCTCCCCCCTCCACTTAATGGCACCCGCTGCGTGGTAGGAAGAGCAACCTCACTGGCCTGATCAGTGAACTGCTCTGCCACTGTGTAGCTCCACCGGCAAGTGAAGCCCTTCTGTCCCTGAACTCTAACCTCTGTCAGTAGTTCGAGGCCCTCCTCCACCCACAACTTCTGCCTGCGCCACATCCTTGGTGTCTAGTGGGAGAGCTCTGCTGTTCTGCTGGGCTGTCCTCTGCCTCTTTTCTCTTTCCTCCTCTTTTCTTTTTCTTTTCCTTTGTGTGCTGTTTTTTGTGCCTTTTGCTTTCTGAACTTTCCTCTATCTTTTCCTCGTTTTCTCCTTACTCCTCTCTTTCTTGCATCTCTCTCTCTCCCCCTCTCACTCCCCCTGCCGCTGCTGCCCCTGTGGCCCGCCCCCTTTCCTCTTTCTCATTCTCTCTTCCCGCCGTTGCTGCCCCCGCAGCCCTGCCCCGCTTTTTTGCGTTGTTTCTCGCTCCCGCCTCCCAGCAGTCCTCTCCTCCCCCCTCCCTACTTAATGGTGCCCGCTGCACAGCTGTGCAGCAGGTACGCCACTGCTGCGCCAAAGGCGCATCTAAGGCAAGCCTGTCTGCGCCCATCCGCAACCCAACTGCAACCAGCGTCAGGACCCCTGGTCCTGCCACCCGCCGCCTCTACACATCAGCAGCACTCATCGCACTCAACCCAGGACGCAACAACAACTGCAAGCAAGCATCACCACCTAACACCCAGGGTCCCTTCAGCTGCCTCTGCTGCCGCCAAACTTACACCACCACCAAGCACAGCCCATCCGTGACAACCCTCTGACCCCAAAAACTCTGAAATGCATTCTCCTCAACATCCGCTCCCTCCATAAATATGCTACCGAAATCTGGGACCTCCTTGACAGCACCACCCCGGATGTCGCATTCCTCACCGAGACCTGGACCAACACCACCTCAGGCCCAGACATTGCCATGGCCATCCCCAAGGGATACAAGATCACCTGGAAAGACCACCCCAGCTGCCCTGGGGGGGGAATCCCCATCATCCACAGGTACAACCTCCACCTGAACACACACACCCAAGACTCTGAAGAATCCACAAGCCTGATGGAACACCTCCACTTCAAGCTACATACCAGCCCGACATCCACCTTCAGGGGAACTGTCATCTACTGCTCTCCAAGACCACGTACTCCCTTCGCCGAATCCATCACAGACTGCAACTCCGCACAAGCCATGGCAGCCACCAACTACACCCTGCTGGGAGACCTCAACTTCCACCTAGAAAACCTACAATACCTTAACACCGCATTCCTCCTAGACAACCTCCACAACATAGGACTCCGACAGGTCATGATGGAGCCAGCACACTCAGTAGGACACACCCTCAATCCCAACTTCACAACAGGAACCTCCACCACCTTCAGTCACACCACAGAACTCCCATGGACAGACCACCGATGCATCTATTTTACCTTTAACACACCTATCGTCATCAGACCCCAACACCAACCATCACATAGAAACTGGACAAGAATAACTGATGATCAGCTCACTGCCACCCTCGCTATCACCGCCCACACCATCGGACACAACGACGACCCAAACACCGCAGCACACACCTTCCACAAATGGATCGACAACTGCGCCAACACCATAGTCCCCCCTCAAAAAGATCATCATCAAGGAGTTTGCCTCACCAAACACTGAAACAACGGACATCCCACCCTCACAGGACCTCTGTGACAGACTCATCACCTACTTCTACCACAAAATCAAGACCATCTACGACAGTTTCAGCAAGGACAACCTACGCACAGAACCCCCTCTACCAAAACACGACACTGACAAACCAACAATCACCACCTGGTCCCCCTCACCACCGAAGATACGCTGAGAACAATGAGGTCCATACACTCCGGGCCCCCATGGACCCATGCCCCCACTACATTTTCAACAGAGCCGCAGGCACCATCCCCCCCAAGCTCTGCCTCACCATCAACCGCTCACTAGCTGCCGCCACCTTCCCCGACGACTGGAAACACGCCGAGATGAACCCCTCCTCAAGAAACCCTTGGCAGACCCCACTGACTTCAAAAACTTCAGGCCCATCTCCCTATTCCCATTTCCTGTGACAGTCATCAATAAAACAATCAACAGCCAACTCGTCACATTTATAGAAGACCACAACATCCTCGACATCTCCCAATCCGGATTCAGGAAAAGCCTTAGCACCAACACAGCCCTCCTGGCCGCAACAGATGACATCCGCTCCCTGCTGGACAAGGGAGAGACGACGGCACTCATCCTACTAAACCTCTCGGCGGCTTTCGACACAGTCTCCCATCACACCCTGATAAGAAGGCTCCACAAAGCTGGCAGCAGAGACAAGGCCCTCAACTGGATCCATTCCTTTCTCTCCAGCAGAACTTAACGAGTGAGACTTGCCCCCTTCCTCGCAGACCCCACACCCACCACCTGCGGAGTGACCCGGGATCCTCCCTCAGCCCCACATTGTTTAACGTCTACATGGCCCCGCTAGCCACCCTCGTCAGAAGCTACAGAATCGACATTATCTCCTACGCCAACGACACCCAACTCATTCTCTCCCACTCCAACGAACCCAACAAAGCCAGACACAACTTCCACGAAGGCATGGAAGCAGTCGCCAACTGGATGAGAAACATCTGCCTTCAGCTTAACGCAAGCAAGACAGAAGTACTCATCATGGGCCCTCAACCCAACGTGTGGAATGAATCCCGTTGGCCACCCACCCTCGGACACTCACCCGCCACCACCAGCCAAGCCTGCAACCTCGGAATCATTCTGGACTCCAACCTCAGCATGAACCATCAAATCAACTCAAGACACCTCCACCTGCTTCTGCACCCTCCGCAAGTCCTTCAAGTGGATCCCCCCTCGAACATAGAAAGATCGTGACACATGCCCTCATCACCAGCAGACTGGACTATGGCAATGCACTCTACGCCGGAATCAACAAGAAACTCACCAGCAAACTACAAAACATCCAGAACGCCACTGCCAGACTGGTCCTCGCCTACCTCGAAATTGCCACATCTCAGAACACCTGTGTACACTTCACTGGCTTCCCATAGAGAAAAGAATCACCTTCAAGATCCTCACCCACGCACACTAAGCCCTCCACAACCCCAGACCAGCCTACCTGAACCAGCGACTCAACCTCCACGTACCCCACAGGGCCCAGCTCTCTCTCGCAAAAGTACCCTGCATCAGGAAAACCAGAACAGGAGGACGCTCCTTTTCCTACCTCACAGCCACCGCCTGGAATGCCCTCCCTCTCCACATCAGACAAACCACCTCCCTCCTCAGCTTCACGAATGAACTGATGACATGGCTTTTTTAAGAACCACCTCACCGGTACACGCTACACTCCACCCCCCACCCTCCAGCGCCTTGAAACCCTAATGGGTGAGTAGTTGCGCTATACAAGCAGTGATTGATTGATTGATTGATTGATAAGGTTGTTGATTAACTTCTGCATCCGGAAGAGTCCTTACTACAATGCAATATTGTTTTGTGTCCAGTGAAGTCACTAGATAATTTCTCGAATATCTGAAAAATTAATTGGGCAGCAGAGTGTTTGGACATTTTGAAATGTAGACCCACCCATCATATAGGATTCACATTTCTTATTTTTCACGTATGCTTATTCAGTCTTAGTTTGCTTTTGCTATCGGTTTCTTATTTGTAGCATTCGCATGAATATTTCAAACCATAAATGGAATTGTCTGTATCACAAGTAGCTTGGCCTCTAATTATGAACTCCTTTGCCACTGCATTATTATGACATTCTTAGTGCCAGCACCAATTCAAGGTTGGGGAAATGGGTGAGCGTAATATTACAATTATTTTAATTTCTCCCTGAAGATATTGCTCTGTGCGAATGATATTTTGCGTTACGTCTCCCATCGGCCACTTTGCTATCTTCATTACTGAGGTATTGTCTTGAATGAATAAACGCACCCAGGTAAACCCGCTGGCAACGGACTGAAATGAAAGCATCATCAGTACACATGAACGAGGAGCATTCAATGGACTGAGTTATAAGTGGGCAGCAATTAGCTCATTGTGGCCTTCCTGTGCATATCAGAGACGAATACATGTAAATTGAGTGCTACAGAAACGCATCCTTGCTTCAGTCCATTTCCTGTTTTATTGCTCGTCGTCAAGAGGCCAATAAGCCCTGGTTTGATCCTCATTTACATATTTGTATAGAAGGTTGTTGTTAGATTTCGTAGGCCTTTATTTCAGCTCTTGAGACTAAATGAAATGCAGTTTAAAATTCAATATAAACAGCTTAGAGCCTTTTTCCGATTTCCACCTGAATTATTTTCAAGCTAACAGCTAAGGATATTTATAGTGTCCTCTGTTGAGGAATTCCAATAGGCCTTGCACAGTCTCCACCTTGTATCACCTCTACACCTTCACAGTCTTCAAATCAATCCACTTTTTCAAAACATCTTTTGCAACTTGCGGGTAACACACCTCTCATAATGCCATCTTACCAAAGGAGCAAGGAAATTTCAGGACTTTTGTCTCAAGGTTTTGTTTATGGGGTGAGCTGGGCTTATTTAACAAGCACTGGCAAATTGACATATTGGCTTTGCCAATGCTTTTTGCTGATGTGGAGAATCGGCAAAAAAGAAAGGCTTTTTGCTGATGCGATGCAGCATCACGTAAAAATGAAAAGAAAAAGGTGCGATGATGATGCTGGTGGCCACATCATTCTTTATGTGCATGTGCGCATGATAACTTATGAGCACACACATCATCACGTTCACATTTTCTTTATTTTCTATTCAAATGTGGCCAATGCCACTTGGAGACGTAAGTAATGAAAATGAATTTTGCTAGTGCAAAAGTGCTTGTAGGAAGCTGGCTCTTTATACGGTGTGTGAATATCATGTAACGAGTAAAGGGGTTCCCCAGTGAGTGGAGAGGGCTTGCTATGCAACCCCATAGTGCTCCATTTAAGGGTAGTGTGATCAAGCAGCTGTTAGAAATGGAGTTCCTGGTTGGCTAGGGTAGGCACCTCCGCTCTACTCAGGGCAAGAGAGCTACACACCCAAGATAACCCTTGCTTACCCCCTTGGTAGCTTGGCATGAGCAGTCAGGCTTATCTCAGAGGTCATGTGTAAAGCGTTTGCACAACACACACAAGACACATGACACAATAAATACACAACAAAGGAAGTACTACAACAATTTATGTAAAAATAAACTGTATTGCAACTAAATCATTAGACCAAACACAACATGTATCAGTGATACCCTGCTACGCAAGCAGTTATCAGAACATCACACAGGTTACTAGTACTCCGTGAAAACAAGCGGTAGTCATATGAACACATAGGTTACTACTACTCTGCAACACAAGCAGTAGTCAGGTTGTTATTATCACCAAGAATGCACATGTCGGAATGAACATATTAACAGGAAGGCCAAGACATCATCATGAATGTACATACAATGAAACATTCCCATCAGACACATGTCATAATAACAGTACCCTCCCCCAATAGCCCAGAAAAATTTGGGAACTGCAAGGCGGCTACTAAAAGGAAGTACATAACAAAACATACGTTTTATCCTTTTCTGGGGCTCAGATACAGCCCAAAAACGTTTATAGTGCTTATATCTAATGGCCTTATAATTAGGCCTCCCGGTTTCATGGTGTTGCTCTTTTTAACATTCCCATTTGTATTTATCCATATTTATTTTTTCACCATCTTACTGGTATTTAACCATATGTATTTTGTGAACAGGAGAGGTAATAACTCAAATGTCCGCGTTTATTTATCAGCTAAACGTGCACTCATACTTTGATGCCTGTCAGGTTGTAACACATTACAGTACACAGCCAAAAACAATAAAATAATAAATCCACATGAAAAAGTTAGCATAATAGCACAAATACATGTTGAGATACGCATTATTTAAGCAAATGAAGTTCAGCGTTGTAACTTACCCATGCTGCTAATACGTCCAGCTATTGGTCTGGAATTTGTGAATCTCAGCATGGAGAGGCATTTAAAAGAAGCCAAACTATCTGCATTTTTCTACTTTTAAAAATAAATACTGACCGGAAATGCAATGCTTTCCGTCTGTACTTATCTGTAAAAAATCTATAAAAACGGAAAAAGGGGATACCTACTTATAATACCGGTCACATGGTCTTCTGTGATGATATGATGCTATGGAGAAAGGCTGAGAGTTCACAGCCTTTGGGTCTCAGCTCATTCCAGCTCATTCCTCATATTTCACCCCTAATTACGAGTGGTGATATCCTACCCATAGTGTAATCTTTGGGAAAATGGGGGGAGTTTACCGACTTGGGCCATTGCAAGTAACCAGTGTCTCCAGACCTGATCAGAGTCAGGACACACCGGGTCGGTTTCACTGGGTGTGGATGCCCACCTAGTGAAACCACTGCACGGGTGGGGGGGGGGGCTGACGGAAATGCCCAGACAACAGCCAACCCCGCCAGCAACACAAGAGGAACATACAATGGTCTCCCCGACCTAACCTAACCCTTACCTGCTCAGACACCACGACTGACCGTATACCACCCCTGCCCATTATCGGCTTTCCCACTGACATCTTCCGCCTGCTCTGAGCAGGCAGAAGATGTCCACTGATTAGTGCCTGGAATCAGGAAAAACAGAGAGGACGGGAACTGGTATTCCCAGACGCGTGTGGTTATTCTCCATACTGGAAACAAAACTTGTAATTGGTGGAATTTGGTGCTGAGCTACCAGCCAGATTCCGAGATTCCGGCCCCTTCAGTATCCCTCCACCAAAATCTGTCAAACCAATGTCAGACAGAATGCCATGATGCATCCAGCATGATATAATACTATACCCCTGAATGCAGCTGAGAATCTACCAACAACGCCAGAAAGCACAAACATGTGTTAAATATTCAAAGCCCCTCCAACCTATAGTAAACTTTGATTCTCATTTACAGAAAAAATATAGAGTGAGGGTGCCCACAGAAAGAGGTTCAGAGACAAACTTACTAGGGAACAGGACAAATGTGGCACCAGCAATATGTGACAGAGACGCGGGCCAAGGTCAACTGGAGACCAATTGCTGCTCCAAACAGCCTCAAAGGTGACTGTTCAAAATGCCATTTCTGGACCCGAAAATGGATGGCACCTGTAGTAGGTTTCCCGGGTACCAAACAATCAGGCCTGTGTCTGTTTGTTGAGTGGATAGTTGCGACCAAAGATGTCTTCAGGCGGGGGCACCTAAGGGAACCAGTGCAATGTAGTAACACGGGAACTGGGGCTTAGGGCCATGGCCTGTGCATAGTTAAACTCCAGTATGTCCGGAGCGATGGGGATTTAGAGATGGTGAATATGATTGCAGGAGCAGGAAGATCATCCTCAGCATGTGAGAACATTACAGTACAATTTACATTTAAACGTAAATGAATTGCAGCTACACCAAAATATTTAGCTGCTGTGTGTGTTGATTGTCACGTGAAAAGGATATTGGGCTTTCTCCTGAGCTTGTAGCTCAAACTCTAGATTGTTTCTCTTGGCAGGTGTTGGTAGCAAAAGTCTGGAATTCAAATTATCTATACCATTGTAGTTTGAGGGAATCCCCTCTCACAGGATTAACCACTGACACAAATGGGGTTACAGATGTGTGGTCAAGTTGTGAGCACCCTGATCAATGCTTGCATTATTTAAAATAATATATGGTTTTAATAGCTTGTGATTTCCCAAATCATCAGTCGATAGTACAGAGGGAAGTGAATTTAGGAATACCTTGATGGACTGATGTCGAGGGTAAGCAGACATGAAAACTCCCATACCTGCCTCGGCTTTCTCTAGGGCAAATACGGGGTACAGTGGAGTCTCAATATTTTGGGAACCAGCGGGAGAGAAGGGGGCACTAGAGCCTTCGAACACTGTGAACAGACCTGTGAAGAACCAGTTCGAGCAACAAAACATGAAGAAAACATGAAGAAACTGAGCATCATACCAGAAACAAAGCATGTCAGATGATAAAGTGGGATGGACGTTCTCTCACCACACCCCTAAGAAGACTTTCATGCCGAGGCTTCTGAAAAATCAGGACCCAAATGTCCCAGTAAGATATCTCAAAGAACTGAAATACCCCAATGAGGACACTAAAGGAGAAAAAGACAGAGGTACAAGGAAAAGAAGGCTGATGTAAACTTGAAACAGGAGCAATTAAATGCACACAGATGCAGGGCATATGGTTTCTAGATCTCGTGTAGCGTCTTGTTCTTTTGTACAATTTCATTTTCTCGGACGAGGCATTAATGAAACATCTTTAGTGAAACAACATCCACCTTGGTGTGGGTTGAACACAATGTTCCATTCTTTCACTCTTGTACCTGGAACCTATCTGCCGCGGCACCTCCAGCCTCCAAGCTCATGCCATTTCACACCTCTGTAGCCAAAGACCCCTGTGGGGTCGACATCTCCAGGAAGAAGGAGCCGGCGAGGTGGACAGAAACTGACAGGACCTCACAGAAGGCAGCGCTTCCACTAGTATGTTGGTACCAGGCTTTTTGCCATCACCAAGGGTACTGGACTTGGGCCCGGGTTGAACCTGGATTTTAATTAGTCTGGTTCAAGCAGGTAGGTAGCCCCTTGAAATCACCTAAAGCCCTATCCATCATAGTGAAGGACCAAGTCTTAGGCTTCTTTATAGAAAAAGGAGAGTAAAAATATTAGGTTAATACTATTCAAAAATATCTAAAATCATAGATGCAATTGACAAACCATTACAGAAAAAAAAAAAAAAAATTAAAATGAAAGATGTACCAAGAATAGGAGAAAAACATGAACGTGCTCCGGCTAACTTACAAAAAAGGGGATCATGACAACCTAGAAAATGCTAAACATTTAAAAATAAAGGTTCATAAAAGGCTTAAAACATGTTTATCTCAATGCTTGACTCTAGGGGAATGTTGAGGCTCAACATTAGATCGCTTATGTTCCTGAGCCCATTAACTGGCTGACCGTGGCTCAATATAAATAAGTGGGTGTGAAAGGGACAATTGTTACAGTTTGAACCAAGGGAGAAAGGGAGTAGTGAGGTATGAGAGAGAAAAATAGACAACATCATTTGCAGCACACATTCCAGCGGTATTGAATTTGGTGGACCTAGGCCTCTGAGAGAAGGACTGCAAGTGGCCAAGAAGAGTATATAGTAAAATATGCATGGACAGAGCAAGTATAAAAAAGCAAAAAGATAAGAGGTAGAAGCACTTCAAACTCTATGCTCTAAGGACAGCTCTCCCTTTGGGTAGTGCAAGGAAGGAAAGCGACCATAGGGACTATAAACACACACAGAGAGCTGCAAGGTCACTGGGGGGGTGGACCAGGTGTGTCTCCTTCTGTTGGCTCCTAGTACTGCCTGACTCTGGCGGTGCTCATTCTCTCAGATCTTGCTGACATATTGTCCACGGGTCCTGTTGGAGACAGAGGTATGAGCTATGAGGAGGAAATTGTCTACTCTTTGGAAACCTCTTTAGTACTAAGACACTCTGCAAACAGAAAAGAAAATATTGCATAGACGCAAAATGGGTTGCTTGGGTGCAATCAGAGGGTCTGCAATGGGATTGGTGGTGAAAGAACAAGGAATAGTATAGGAAGGAATTAACAATGCATTCAACCAAAGCTACAGATAGGGCTATGATCGTGAGAAAAGTGGGAGATGGTGCACGATGGCCAGTCCGTGGCATAACAGTGAATAGCGGGGGCAGTGATTTCTCATGGAATGAGATACTCAAATGGTGAAAAACGCTTGGTAGCTTGCAAAGATGACTGACGCTCTTCTTCAACTGGAATCTCATCTGTGCAAATGTAAGAAGAAACTTTTGAGCACTTGTTCATTGTGTTCTCTGAGCCAATCGGGCTCCCTTTAGTTTAACTGTGGGTGTTAGGGTAGGGGGCAGGCACTGGGCAACTGTGAGCTCCACTTGGTTTGACTGTGGTTGGTAGGGGAGGGTGAGGCCATGGGCCACTGTGTGATCTCAAACGTTACTTCTCAATAGTCTTGCAGGCCTTGTGCTGGCCCTTATAGCCGCATGCTCCCCCATCATCCTTTCCTCGCTGGTGCATATGTGCTCACATGAGCTGTGACCCTCTGACTGGAACAGTACTAAATCCAAGGCTGCACAGTCTTTCCTGGGGATCGGGGTGAGGGAATCAAGGGGCATTAAAGCCCAACAATACTCCTCCAGATGCTGCGTAGCTCAGAAAGAGTCAGCTTCCTCTCCCGGCAAGGTAGCCCCCCATAAAAATTGCCAGAACACTGAAGGTCCTTTGGCCTCCCACAGAGAAATTGAACGCAAGAAGAACAGATGATGGATAGAATACTGACCAATGCAAACATTCACCCTCCGTCACAAAGGGCTGGACTGTTCTCATGGGCAACAGGGTCAAGGCTGATTTACAAATGGCTGGGTCCAAACTGGGGTGGCATGGTGGGCAAAAAAATTATGGATTAAACCAGATCTTTGTGACTGACGGTGAATGTTTGCATTGTTCAGCATTCCGTCCATCATCTGTTTTTTTGCTTTTGTCAGAGTAACTGAAGTCACTTCAGGGACTGGAACATCAGAAATATAAAATCTATGCCCGAAAGACTTTGCATAAATAAAAATTAGTAGTCATGGGACAGATTCTGGTTTCTGACTTCTTAAATGATAGACAAACGTGTTGGGATTGGCCTAGAGTAAGACAGCCTCTTAGAATCTCCCAGTGACCACAAAGTGGCATTTGACTGGTAGCGGGCCAGGCGACTGTGTTCCTGCATGGCTCATCTTCTGTATCTGAACCAGTGCCAGGACATCACCTACCTGCTTGGAGAACATTGTGGGCTAGTGCTAAAGTAAAAACCTGGTCGGGATGTAGTCTACAGTGGCTGATCTCCAGACCAGCTATACACCATCTGAACCAGAGCCAACACTTGTGGTCTAACCAGGTACCTGTGGAAGGGCACAGCAAGCTCCACTCCCTCCATTCAGACACCCCCTCCCCGTGACTTTCCTCAAATGTTGGACCCACATCGGCACATCTGTTCTGCAGCACACATTCATCGCCAAGCACAGGCATGGAATCAATCATTGAAGCTGAATGTAAATGCCTTGTAGATTTTGACACCACGATCCAACGTTACCATACTTTAAAAAAACAGCTATAAGGATATTAGGTTCTCCATAAATACTGGGAATCACAGGCCTGCAAAAAATCAAATAAAAGCAAAGATGTCGCTAAGCTGCAGTAGGTTTATCTGGAGAGTTCTTAAATTGTCCATTAGCCATGGCTAGATGCCAAGCAGATGGAACTGCTGCCAGTTCTGGTTTAAACAATCCCGGCTGAGATCCACACGCAGTCTACATTCTGTAGGAAGCCAAAATCAACTTCTCTCCTCTCACAGGATTTATCTCAGTATTGAAGTTGCCAGAGAGGAGCAATACATCTTCGTGGACATTCTCAGCAGTTTCTCTGTTCACAGCCTTTCTCAAATGAGCATTGCTACCGGGTCTTGCTAGGACTCAATTGGCTTTAAATGTACACTTGAGAGAATTATTGAACGATTCATCCCATCCATCATAAGTAATTCCCTCAAACCAGATGCTGAATGTGCCAGCCTCTCCATCCTGTCATTTAAATCTGCTTTTAAAAAACAGGAAGATTGCCAACTAGCATTAGATGAACCGAAAACAGAAATATCACATCAGTTTATCATTCACAACAACACAGGCTAAACCGTTTTTTACATACTCTTGGTTTTTGTACCAAAACTGTCTTTAAAAAAAGAAGCCACGCAGGAGAACTGCTCACTTAGCACATCAGAACCTCCTTCTCACTTTGCAGGAAGCTAAAGATGTGGATCTTTGTATAAGTACCTTGGGGACCACACGCCTACATCTTCCCAAGTACCTGGATACCCTCTCAACTGATTTGTGCGCTATACACATTAGCATAACATAACAGCTCATTTCCATCACCTATCTACACAGGAGCTGTCACTATTGGATTTCCCTTTATCCACCTGATTTGAAGAGACATCATTCCTCTCCCCCCAGGACCTATTATCAGCAGCTGCAGAGCATACATACAGCGGACGTGTGCATTGGGCGCCCCACTGGCACACTGACAGCGCACCAAAGGCAAACTCGTCTCGAACTGTCCACACTTGGACTGCGCCCAGGGCCACGTACCCTGGTCTTCCTCCCCACATGCCACTACCCTGCTGTGACCGTCTGTTCCATCAACCCTGGCCTCCGCTCCACACACTGCTGCCTTAAAGCACTAAACACCACTAAGAGAGCATTCTCCTGCTCTTCCTGCACGTTTTCATGCAGTTTTGCACACCCAACACTCAGTGCATCTGCACCGACAGCACCTAACACACTCTCAAACTCACACTGGCCCTCAGCCACTGACACAACACTCAGGACTAACATGCATGCTCCTCAACACTCACCAGACACACCTTTGAGATCTGGGAGCTACTGCACAACAACACCCCAGACTTACTTTTCCTCATTGAAACCTGGCTGAACCCTGCATCAGAACCTGACAACGCCAAAGCCATCCCGCTACAAGATCACTAGGTAAGACAGATTTCACAGGCTCAGAGGAGGAATTGCCATCATCCACTAGAACACCATGAGCTGCACCACCTCCACGGACATGTCATCCTCCATCGTGGGACACCTGTCGTTCATGTCCCACATCAAAGCAGACTTCACCCTTCACCGCATTCTTATCTACAGACCACCGGGCCACAAATCAACTTCACCAACTCCATTACAGACTTCATTGCACCATTTGCCCTGGACACTAGCAAGTATATCCTATGCAGAGACCTGAAATTCCATCTGGAAGAACACGCTGACCCCAACTCAAAAGCACTCATCAAAGACTTTGGAAGCCTGGGTTACACCCAATGAGTTAAGGGACTCACCCAAGTCACCAGACACATTCTGGACCCTATTTTCACCAACTTCAACAGAGTCAATGAGCCCACACAACTCTCATGGCCAGACCACACCCTCATTATGTTCAGCATCCCCGTCCCAGTCCAGTAAACATACATCGCTGCCAGACCAGCTTGCAGAAACTGGAAAAGCATTACTCACAAGGACGGAAGCAATGCCCTTTACACCCACCGACCTGAATACAGCAAAGTCTCCCCAAAGCCATCACGCATTTCAACAATTGGATCACCTTCTACACTGACTCTCAGATGCCCCCCCCCTCAAATACAGCAATAAAGCAAGATCTAGAACCCAAGCCACTTGGCACATGGAGGAACTCAAACTGATGAAATACCACTGCAAACAACTGGAGCAATCATTGGAGAATGAGCTAGGGCAATACAGACAGGAGCACATTCAAATCCGCCCTGAGATGCTACTTCCAAATGATGTAACCCACCAAACATGCTGCCCTGGCAGACCACATCAATGCCAGCAGAAGCAAAGAAATATTCACCATTGTGAAAGATTTCACTTCACCAGCAGCTACCTCCAACTCGATCACCCCAGCAGGACCTCTGCAACAATATTGATCAACTATTCAGCATCAAAATAATCACTGTCAATTACAGCAACTTCAAACCACAATCAGAGCAGACAGACCTGACCAAATGCCTCCCAATCTTATGCAAAGAACTAATGCTAACTACATAACCTGTCATTACCCCAGAAGAAAAACCGTTACAATAAAGTCTATTCACTCACGGGCCCCACGGGTGCCTACTCCAGAGGATTGTGACCCATCAGCACCATGCTTTCACCCACTTTGAATGGCTCCACCTCTTCTGCGACCTTCCCAAATGCTTGGAAATGCACAATTGTCCTCCCATTCCAGAAGAAACCCTCTGCGGACCCTTCAATGCTCGCCACTACATGATGATCTCTCTGCAACCTTTCACATCCAAGGTCTTAGACAAAATCATCAACAGATGCCTCACCAACTACCTCAACGACCATAAACTCCTCAACACCATCCAGTCTGTTTTCAGACCCAACCACAGCACAGAAACTGTCCTCATCACTGCCACGGATGACTTATGCATGACTGTACAGAGGGGTCCAGGCTACCCTCATCCTCCTGGCCCTCTCTGCAGCATTTGATATGGTCTCCCACTCCATCCTTATCCGGCGCCTACACAACAATGGAAACCAAGGACATGCTCTCCAATGGAGCTGTTCCTTCATGACTGGAAGGACCAGTAAGTGAGCCTGGCACCATACACCTCAGTTGCCTGAGACTTCATCTGCGGAATTCTGCAAGGATGCTCCCAGAGCCCAGCCTTCTTCAATGCATACATGATCCCTTTAGCCAGCATCCTCAGCTCGCATGACATCAGTATCCTCTCCTACTTGTGTGTGAAGACACACAAGTCATTCTCTCCCTCACAGACAAGACCACGATCAAGTCAAATGACTGCATGACTGAAATTACCCAAAGGATGAAGACCAATTGTCTAAAGCTGAACACTAACAAGACCAAAATCATGATCTTTGGGAAGATTGGACTCCACCATGTGTCTTACAGAAATATGACCAACACCCACCTTCATCATCCACGCCAAAAACCTTGGGATCTACAGCGAACTCGGCATGACTGCCCAAGTCAATGCAGTCACCACTTCATGCTTCCATACTCGGAAGATGCTGAGGAACATCTTTAAATTGTCTCCCAATAAACACCCGGAAAAACATTATGTACACCCTGCTCACAAATAAGGTGGACTACGGGAACACGCTCTACGCCAGAATCCACAAAAACTCATCAGAAGACTGCACCCCATTCCGAACTTGGCAGCCAGAATCACTCTCAACCTCCCATGTCGCACTCACATCACGCCTGATGGAGCTCCACTGGCTCCCCATGCACAAAGGATCACAGTTCAAACTTATCTCCCACACTTTCAAGGCACTACATAACATTGACCCAGCATACCTCAGCAATTGCATCTGCTTTCACAAACCTCCCAGACACCTCCGCTCATCTGGACTCCTACTTGCACACATCCCATGCATATAGAAAACCAGATCTGATAGTTGACCCTTCTCCTACATAGGTCCTAAAGCATGAAACCACCTGCCACTACACATAAGAGCTTCCTCCTCACTTCTCGAATTACGCAAGAAGCTGAAGACCTGGCTTTTCGAGTAGTCTCACCAGGCACCTAGGTTTGGCTAGGCTCACACCTGCTCAGTGCCAGGATACCCACCTGGGTGATAGAGTGCTCCTCAAATCTGCATATCATAACATGTAATATAACATAACAACATAACTAGCTCTCATCTGACATACTTCCAATGACTCTCTGCGAGGCAGGTATGTGTTCATTGACAGGAGCTTGTAGGAGAATATATAGGCAATTCAGATTTTTCCAGAATCCAGGTGTATTCCACTAGATTGATTTTGGAGACACTGTGAAGCTTTACATACCTTCCACTAAGGGCGACCTTGTGTGTGCAGTAACAGGTGAGGAATAGAGCTAGAAAGTTAACCTTTGTGGCTAGGCTCTGTTTCCATTTGGACTTTGTTTATAAATCCCAACGTAATGTTAATCTTCCGAACAAATTAGTGAATGCTCACTTTCTGAGCTACACTGCTAAACTCATCATTTCCCTCTAATCAGCCTGATTTCACAGTTTTGATATATTCTAGAGTAACCTCCATACTCATTACTTGGAATGACTCCTGGTCTGAGACATCCAGACCTTCATGCCACCAACAAATAAACTCCACTCATTTCATAAATATGACAAATAAGCAGCTTCATAACCGATGACCCAATACTCTATAGACCGTATCCCGGGCACCTACAAACGGGAAGGATCCTTGCGAAGATTTGAATCCGAGCTCAAGTTGGATGGATTGAAAATGTTTACTGTTTCTCTTTTTTTTGCATCCCGAAGATACTATTGATACCCTTGCATAACAGGCCTGTTGTGAACCATCTCTTTAGCCTTCTAAGGTTTTCTTTACCCACTGATTTGTGCCTGTGTGGTTGACCTTAGTCAATCCTAAATTGTTTTTCCTAAAGCCTTGCAGCTTCAAATCTACCTTTACGGCCAAACTCCAACATTTTAAGGATAGACATTTATAGACCTGGATTTGGATTTATAGTTTGTTTTTCAACTTCGTACCTTAAGGAACCTTCTTAGATGTAAATCTTTTACTTGTAGTAATTAGACTGATGGTACGATTTGTTTTGTTCTTATGTTTTCTTAATAAACAATCTCATTGTAAGTAAGTAATTTAGGTTTCATTTACAAAAGGTTTAAACTGTTGCATTGTTAACTATTTAACTTTAAACCAACTACTTTCTAATCATTTAACCACTGACAAACTCACAGAATGTATAACCCCATGCATACCTTTACCTTGCTGTGTGCCTTGGCGGATTTATCATGGAATGGTTTAAAAGGGCATTAATGTTATATTGAGCTGTGAGTGCAGATGCACTCAAGATTGCAATGTAACAAGCATTCAGCTGACATTTTCTAGATTGAACTTCAATTGTGGTTTACTGATACATTGTTCATTTCTGGCTTTAACGCAATAAGTGTATGAGCGGTGCCTGCACAAGTAAGAGGGATAAACATACAAAGGCCCATTCGAGCAATGATATTACTTTTTTGTTTCTTAAGTTTGAAACTTAAGTTCCGAGCATTTAGCACTAGCTGAATAGTAGATTGAATATTAGACCAGCGACTTGATTTTTGAGAGAGTACTAACATTGCAGTGCAGTATGCCCCTGACCAAAATATATTTCCGGTCATATTAGCCGTGATCACAACTAAATTTGTCCAAACATGTCTTTGTGTTCCCTTTAAAATTGCAGTCCCTTACCTGGCCAGGGACTTCCTAGCAGCTTCTGGTAATTCATCATCTAAGATATCATTGGCTGACCCTCTGCCCCAAAAGGCACCAGGTGCTTCATTTGAGGGGAAGCTGCCGCTTCAAAGACCCCAGTGGGGGTTTTCAGCGCTACTACCAATACCTGACTTGTCTCACAACCCGTTACTATCCGCCATTTTCTAATGGAGGCAACGGCCCATTTCATCAGTGTTCATCAGAGATGCACTGGAGCGTGATTCCTGGTATATTAACTCATTCTTCCGCTTCCTCGCCCCGGAACACGTCTCCAGTGTCTGATGAGATTTCTTTCACGTGTAAACTTCCCTTCTCAGTTATTAGACCTCAGCCTGGTTGCTTGGCCGAAGTGATTATTTCATCTCTTTACGCACTACTGGAAACCTTCAGCTTTAGGTAGGGTTTCCAGCTCCGGTCATCAAGGTCTACATCCCACCGGGAGGACTACTTACATGACCACCAGGAGGACTATGTACATGATTCCTACCTCAGTTACCTGTATGTAAATGTAGCTTGTATGGGTATTCTAAATGCTTCACTGTGATGATGGAGAAAAACATACTTCAGGGGACATAATCGCCAATAGCCTGTTAGCTTGAATTTTTCTACATGAATAGCTTTCCCGGAACTTTTGATCCATCCTACAGAATGTCCTTCATGTCGACCAGCATTCCTGCAGTCTTTTGTTTCCAGCATTGTAGAGAACCCTAGCTTTCCTTTTAGTGTTGGGAACCCCAGTACCTACCTTCCCGCGGCTCTCGCCCCGTTCATCCTCTCGCTGCCTTCTTTGTAAGGAGTGAAATCTCCTCACAGCTTTCCCTGTTTTCTCTCTTCCTGTACTGTGACCACTTACTCCCCCCTTCTCAGTGAACTATGTGCTGTTTTCTGTATGCCCCCCCCCAATGGTCCTTACCCTGCAGAACCTTACCGCACAGGTAAGTACCACGTAGATCCCTTTTTGCTACTTTACCTCGCAGTGCTTTACTACGCAGGAAGGTAATTTTTAAATGGCGTATTATTACATCATTAAAAATAATAAAGGTTAAGGGATAGATAAGGGTAATGAAGGGTAGAAGTAAAGAAAGGTAAGACTTAGGGGTTGTAGGTGGGTAGAGATTTTTAGGGAACATGGAAGGATAGAGGTAAAAGGAGGTATATATTTTAGAGTTCAGGGGTGGGTGGAGATAAAGTACGTTTTTTTTAGAGTTCAGCGTAGAGGAGGTAAGCATTTTTTAGGGTTCAGGGGCAGGTAGAAATAAATGGAGGTAAGGGTATTTTAGGGGTCAGAGGAGGGTAGAGGTAAAGGGCAGTAACGGGCTCCGAGGTTTCAGGTGAGGGTAAAGGTAAAGGGAGGTTAGTGGATTAAAAACATGATTTTTGAGGGGTTACACTAAATAAAGATAAAGAAAAACAGGAGGGGTTTTCCTTTAATGAAATTCTCTACTATAGTAAGTCACACCGTAGTACCCTTACTCCTACCTATATCTAGTCTGTTATGTTTCTTTAATGTAATTGTATACTCTCTTACAGCAAACTATACCCTTGTACCCCTACCTTTCCTAGTATATTCATCCCTTACTATATTGTATTATCTCTGGCTCTGCTTATACCATTGTACCTTTATCCCTACCTATATTATAGTACCTCTGATTATATTCTTGGACCATTACCACTGCATCTATCCTTATTTCTAGTCTAGTATCCCTATCCTGGACTGTACCCTAGCACCTGTACCCCTACCATGGTGTGCCTACCCTTATCAATAAACCGGGACCTCTACAGATGTGTACAGTCTAGTAACTCAACCCCTACACACACCCTACTATAGTTACCCTAGCACTTCTCTCCCTATATATGCCCTGGAACCAATACAAATAATATATAATAATATAAAGGAGTACTGCTATGCACTTCTGGACCTTAAATCCTCAGCTCCTATCTTCACTCCACTAGCTTTATCCTTCTTATTCCTGAGAATTCTACCTATACCTTAGAACCGCTTCCGCTGCCCAATCTGTTACTCCTGCCTCTTTTCTCCACACCTGTTTTCCTGTGCCTTTTCTTATACCAATGTCCCCTTTTACGTCTAGCTTTTGAGACACCTTGGGCTATTTTGCTAACCTATTGTTTTAGAAAATAAATCATAATGAATATACATATCTGGAGGGGCTACTGGTCAGGGGGCTTCATCCATTGGTCTGTTAAATAGTCATTCACCCTTTTGCTTCCATCCACTACAGCATACAGCACAGGGCAGTGCATCAGCTCACTTCACTTCAAACGGCTGCAAAAAAACACTGCACGGTGACATCCAGCTAAAAATAGCTCCTTCCTCTTCATTGACAAAGCTGATTTAAAGTGCAGTTTTTATTTTATGTATTGCATTAACTTTAAATGTCAGCTGTATATTACCCTTGCACTTTGGGTGCCCAGTTAGCTGGTGATTTATTTCCCCACTTCTTTTTAAGGTATAAACTGTTTAAGTAACTTTGTAGCAGCCTGTGATTTGAGTGCTTCTTTATATGTTGATCGATTTATGTCTCCTTCACAAATAATAATAATAAAACCCGTGGCACAGCTGAAAGGATTGTTCTTTCAAAAATAATTAATAATTAATAAATTAATTAACTATTAAAACGGCAGTGAATGGGGGTTTTTATTCAATATCTTTAGTACAAGCATGTGGCAGCCACGTTCTTGCTTCATTTCTTTTTCATTTGGTGGTATATGCTTGCAAAAAATATAACCATCACACAGCTTGCACCGGTTTGAAATATTGGTTTTACCAATGCTTAATCTCTTGTATTTTCAGTGTTTCTCCCTCAACATTTTTGGTGGAGCTTTCTCCTTGAAAATTCACCAAAATAAAGTTTCAACAGCCTGTGAACGCCGGTCCAGTGGTCTCCATTTTTTTTGTCCTAGAATGTTAGCGCCATCTTGATTCCCTGGCATGGCACTGACCTTACAGTGCCAGAGGTGGACACGAATGGGAGGGCCGGTACCTTTCAGAGCAGCAAGAGGCTTCATTGTGTGTCATGGTACACGCCAACGCCCCAAATTGAATGCAAAACATCAATTAGCTTGAAAGGGTTTGTGCCCCTCTGCTCCAGGGGTGAGTATGAAAAAAGATATTGGGCCTGATTACGACCTTGGCGGAGGGGATTACTCTGTCACAAATGTGGTGGTGGTGGATATCTCGTCCACCGTATTACTAGTTTCGTAGGATATAATGGAACGTGTACTAAGGCGGGCAGGATATCCGTCAGGTTTGTGACGGAGTAATCCCCTCTGCCACGGTTGTTATCTGGCCCATAGGCTCACCGCCACAGTCTACGTAAACAGACACCTATCACTCTGCCTTTCATCTCAGATTCGGAGAATTATGAAAACAAACAGGAATGAGTCATAATGCTGCCTCGTAGATCGTCTGTCTCCTTGTGAAACAGATGGGGTGATGTATGGTCCAGCTGACAGCGCCCGCCACAAATCCGCATCAAGGCCTGTCACAGACAGTCTGCTCCGAACCCGAGCTGACCAGCTCAACAGCCCAGGAGTGCCGGGAGCCCGTTTGCAGATACGTACACTGTGCCAACCAGCCACTCCGGGATGAGTCTGTTAGAGGAGCCTGTGTGTGCCTGAGTAAAATGATGCGCTAAGAAGCGCAGACATCACCACAGCCACTCACAGGACACTGCACTAATTCCAAAGACTACTTATTATGAAGAACATCCATATGCAGGATGAGTGTGGGGCCCAGATCACTTCCGTGGTGCAATAGCGCCTAGTCTGAAGCTCTGTTTACTGTTATGGTTCTCCATGGTGCAAGGGCACGCCTAGTCCGAGGCCTTGGTTACTGCTGTGGCTCAGTGCAATGGCACGCCTAGTCCGAGGCCCTGCTTACTGCTGTGGTTCGGTGCAATTGCACACCTAGTCCGAGGCCCTGCTTACTGCTGTGGCTCTCTGTGGTGCAATGGCATGCCACGTCTGAGGCCCTGGGTACTGCTATGGCTCTCCGTGGTGCAATGGCACGCCTAGTCTGAGGCCCTCCTTACTGCTGTGGGTCTCGTCTCCATGGTGCAATGGCACGCCTAGTCTGAGGCCCTCCTTACTGCTGTGGGTCTCCATGGTGCAATGGCACGCCTAGTCTGAGGCCCTGCTTTCTGCTATGGCCCTCTGTGGTGCAATAGCATTCCTAGTCTGAAGCTCTGTTTAGTGTTATAGCTCTCTGTGGTGCAATGGCACACCTAGTGTGAGGCCCTGGTTACTGCTGTGGTTCGGTGCAATGGCACGTCTAGTCTGAGGCCCTGGTTACTACTGTGGTTTGGTGCAATGGCACGCCTAGTCTGAGGCCCTGTTTACTGCTATGGCTGTCCATGGTGCAATAGCACACCTAGTCTGAAGCCTTATTTACTGCTGAGGCCCGGGTTACTGCTGTGGTTCGGTGCAATGCACGCCTAGTCTGAGACCATGCTTACTGCTGTGGTTCTCCGTGGAGCAATGCATGCCTAGTCTGAGGCCCTGGTTTCTGCTGTGGTTCGGTGCAATGCACGCCTAGTCTGAGACCCTGCTTACTGCTGTTCCTCTCTTTGGTGCAATGGCACACCTAGTTCGAGGCCCTGGTTACTGCTGTGGCTCTCCATGGTGCAATGGCATGCCTAGTCCGAGGCCCTTGCTACTGCTCTGGTTCGGTGCAATGGTATGCCTAGTCTGAGGCCCTTGTTACTGCTGTGGTACGGTACAATGGCATGCCCAGTCTGAGGCCCTGTTACTGCTGTGGTTCGGTGCAGTGGCACGCCTGGTCCAAGGCCCTGCTTACTGCTGTGGTTTGGTGCAATGGCATGCCTAGTCCGAGGCCCTGATTACTTCTTGGTGAGAGTGCACTCTCTTCTAAGACCCTCTTTAGTTCTAGACCTCTCCTTAGTGCGAGGCCCTACGCACTGCCATGGCGCTCTCTGGTGATAAAGTGTTTTGTCTCAATCCCTCCGTAGTTCTACAGTACATGATGTGGCAGGACGCCGAGGCTCTGCTCACTACTACGGCTCTCCCTGGTGATCAGGGATCGCTTATAGATTGATGTGGACTATTTCAAAAAGATAAAAGAGGACCGTCCACTAGGGTGAGGCCTTACCCACTTCCACTAATATTAAACTGTAGTCCTGTTCTTCAGGTTCAAAGTAAATTAATCTTTTCCAGTATCTGGAAGCCGGAGGGGGAACTTTGCAGATGGTTATCAAGCTCCCTGTCCCGCCTCTTCCGCAGTTAGGAGGAAGTTCTGAGTCACCCAGTACGAGTGTCTACACTGCTACCTCCCGCTGTAGCAGAGGGTCTGATGTAGGTCCACATGTATGTGAAATTATCAGGATAACCATTGCGCATTCAAAGGAGTAAATGTAGCTAATGTGAACACCACGAAAATCTGTAGCCCTCCTGGACATGCCCATGCTATAGGCACCCCTATCCACACATACTGCGTTAATACTAAAGACAGACTCCCAGACCAGTCTAAATATTGGCTCCTTCTCACTGCCGTAGCCCTGTGACATCAACTACCCGTCACATACAGTTCTATATAAGGGGCGACCAATATATGACAGGATGGCCACATTCATGCTAGAGGTATAGGATAACCACATGAGATAAAAGTACTATTAATCTAAATGGAGCTCAATTATATAGTCATATTTGTCCTGAAAACCTGGCAGGTATGTGGTCCTCCTGGACCATGTTGGACATCCCTATTCTAAAAGCACTTCCCTGTAGCATCCTCTACTTTCTGATGTAGTGAAAAGAGGCGACACATTGCTCGTTAGATAGAGACATCCACACTGTCTGCCATGCTGTATGCCAGTGGTGGGGATAAGGGATGTAAAAAGTTGCTGCCATAGAGGGACGTCAGTCGACGTTGGCAGGCTGGGGTCAGATTTTGATGGCAAGCTTGCACACGCATTAACAATGCATTTTCTTTTTTGTGCTTGTACTTAAATATTTAAACAGTGACAGTGATTTAGTGGATGTTTAGTGCAATAGTGCATTGTTTTAAATGCATGTGCACATAACGCTTAATTGTCAAATATTCCCAATGGCAAATACATTCCTGTTCACAACTAACTTTCTTGATATAACAATGAAAATCAAAGCACAGCTGAGAGAATGTTCCCCATTTGATCGCTGAAATGTAATGTTTTTTTCCTTATTCCTGTTCCCCTGCCTTGTTCCTCCTCCCCTTCTGGCCAGGCAATGACCCCCGAGTCTACTGAGGAAGAGAAATGGTGAAAGGCACGAGACAGGAGAAGAACAAAGGTGTAAAGAGAACGGTATAACAAGAGAGATGAAGTAGAGAGACAGTGGAGTTAGGGGTGCGGTAAAGATAGGTGAGAGTGATAGAGACATAAGGTAAAAAAGAAAGGTGCAGTGGCAAGGAAGAACGGCACAGACTGGTGGAAAGAGGAAGGGATAGATAGAAAAAGGCAGAGAGTTCAGGCCACTTTTCAGAGAGAGGTGGACAGTTCTCAAGATAGAAGGAAAGGAGTGAGAGGGAGAAAAGTGGGATACACCGAGGAGGGAGGTAGACAGACGGGGATACAGGGTAGAGAGGTGAAAGAGGCAGAGAGACACAGAGGTAGGAGGGTAGAGAGGTGAGGTAGTCAGAGACTTGTAGAGGGAGAGCAGTGCGGTAGAGATAGAGGAAAACAGCATGAAAGAGGTATAGAAAGGCAGATCATGCTGAGAGAGTGGTAAGGCAGAGAAGAAGGTAAAGAGGGGGAGGGGTGAAGAGCTGAAAGACAGGTAACCTGTTGAGAGAAAAGATGAAAAGTTGAGAGAGAGATGATGTCGAGAATGACAGGTGAGTTTGATGCAGAGGTAGAAGGAGGGCGAGTGAGGTAGAGGGAGAACGGTGTTGGCATATGCAAGTTATAAATAAACCTTTGTTTTACCTTTTCATAATCAATATGTGAGACCTATGGCAACTGACAAAACCATTCTCAGATGCATAAGTTTGATCAGTACCTTGTCACCCTAACAATCTCGGACCTACTGTATTGAGCATAAGCTTTCCAGCAAGGCCACAAGCACTGTTTCTAGTAGATGCAGACAAATTCTGCCCAGTCAAAAGCTCTTGTAGAAGATCAGCATGTGAGCAGAGTCCAAGCAACTCTTTCAAACCTCTTTTTCTTGTCATCGCATGAGGTCTGACAGTAGAAGTACTGTCAAGCCAGACCTAAAGAGGTGGGGCAAGAAAGAGAAGTAGTGAGAAAGGAGTCAGGCAGGTGAGGTAGGGGGAACAGAGTTCAAAAGCAGGCGGGGAGCTGGGGTGGTGAGGTAAGCTGGTGAGTGAATGGATGAATGATGGGGTAAATCGAGAGAGCGGTTAGAGGGCAAGAGAGAGAGAGGTGGGATATGGAGAGATGGGGTAATGAAAGGTGTTAGGTAGGGAAGGGTGAGGCAGCAAAGGTTCAGAAACCGGTAGCGAAAGATGAGATATAAAGAGGTTGTTTTGAGGTAAAAAGGTGAGGCAGAGAGTGAGGTGAGGCTGGAGGAGAGATGCAAACAGCGCAATAAGAAGCAAGGAAAGGTTGAGAGTGACTAGAAAGGTGTCAATATGAAGAGAAAAGAGAGGGTGATAGAGAGAATAGGATGGTTGTGAAAGAGAGGTAGAGAGAACAGAGAAAGAGACGTGTTGTAAGAAGTGTCTCCTCAAAAGTACTTTCCCAGCATCATTTAATGGATGCAAAACAATCATATTAAGTGCAATTCAGAGACGAACGGAAATTCTTGTCATTGGAAAATCCAGTCTTTTTTCTCCCACACGTTGGTGGCCAAACTCAGTCCTCTCTCCGCCAGACACGGGTAAAGTACAAAGAATTTGGGGGTCAAATTTGATACCGAACTATCTTTTCAACCTCAAGCAGCAGTGGTGCCAGGATGTGTTTTTAATCAACCCCCTCAACGAATTATTTGATTTCCTTTACTCTAGTGCCAGGGCAACCGTAGCATTTGCCCTCATTATGTCAAGGCTCGACTATGACAACAGCTTGCATGCGGGCTGCTCAAACCAGCTAATTCGTGAACTCCAGATGGTTCAAGGCGCAGCAGCCAGAGTGGCGCTACAGCTGCCTGAACGGAGCTCTGCCTCAGCCACAGTAAGATGACCCCATTGGCTACCTAACCATGGAAGAATCTTGTCAAGACCCTGCTGCCAGTCTTTGGAGCTTTCAAGGCTACGGGCCCAGACACCTGATGGCCCGGTTCAGTCATCACAAGACCTGAGAACACTTGGAGCCAGATGTATCAAAGGGTTTTACCCATTCTGTGTCTATGGGAAAGTGTTCATACACATGGCCCTTAGATCCTTGAGCGTAAATCTGATGAAGCCCCCGTCCTTCAGATTAAAATCTAGAGGTGGAGAATCCTGTATGGTGAAAGGCACCAAAGCTTGGGACGGCCAGTGTACCTCCGCTTGATAGGCGAGGAAGACGTTTTTAAAAAGACCTTGGAGACCTGGCTTTTCCAAGCCCCCACCGCACTCTGTCACGCCCTCATTTAAATGGATCCATTCAGGCCTGTGACAAGGTACACAGTGCTGCTTAGTATAGTGCCAGGATGCTCATCTACGAGTGATAGTGTGCTTTAGAAATACTGCCATTCATTCATTCGTTCATTCATGTGAGATAGAGAGGTGAGGGAGAGAGTTGAGAAGGAGGGATACACAGAGATGTAGAGGAAGGTAGAGAGGTAAAGAAAAAGGGTTCAAGTAGAAGAGGAGAGGTACAGTAAAGAGGTGAGATACATTTCAGAAGGGTTTTTTAATAAAATGCTTCCAACTATCTGACAGTGCAAGGGTTAAGGTTGGCAGGCTGTTGCGTGTCAGGATGCATGTCCAGCAGTCAAAATAAACAAGCATTTGTAATTTAATAGGTCTAGCGTTTGCTCGAATTAGAGCTATTATTTTTGTAAATTTCTAACTGGAATTTTCTTGCCACATAAATTGAAAATGAAAAGTAAAACAGTTGACATAAGCAAGCCGATTCAACGCGACACAGCTGGCACGAGTGTGAGCGCAAAGGAGAGACACAAAAGGAAAAAGAAGTTCGCTCGCAGTCCAACATATCAGCATTCGTGCAAATATCCATGTAAAGGGGCGATGGCCAAAGCGGTATCAAAACTGCCCCAAAGAGGGACAAACGTAAAGCATCTACAAATGATAAAGGATTTTTGAAAGGCACACCCACAAATGAGTGATACTAAGGGTCGTGCAATGGGCGTGGTTAAAAGCTCACAGAGAGATTACAACACCTCAGAGCGCTTGTGCGCTCGACCTAAAAAGAATGTTTGTTTTTTCCCCACTAGTACAATCACAGCAATCCAATCACTTTACTTAGGGATCCCTTAAACGGTGGGCTCCCTAGGCAATAGCCTGCTTTGCATGCCTTAAAACTCCTCTGGCTAGCAAACAGAAATAATATACAAAACCAAAAACCAAACTACCCCGACCACTAACCCCCAAATACCAAACTATCCCGATCCCCCACCCCCAAAAACCAAACTACCCATATCTCCCAACCCCACCCCAGCCCCAAGAACACAACTACTCCACCCCACCCCCAAAAACAAAACTACCCTGACCCCCCATCCCGCCCCAAAAACAAAACTACCCGACCCCCACCCTCAAAAACAAAAGTACCCTGATCCCTCATCCTTAAAAACCAAACTACCCCTGTACCCCACCCCCAAAAACCCAACTACCCTGACTCCCTCGACCCCCACAAACCCAACTACCCCGATCCCCAAAAACCAAACTACCCTGATCACCCACCTCCAAAAAACGTAACTGCCCTGATCCCCCGCCCCTAAAAAACCAGAACTACCCTGATCCCTCACCCCACCCCTAACAAAACAAACTACCCAACCTCCCCCTTCCCTGTTCCAAGCCCTTAATCTACTCCCACCCCTAAAAACTACCCCACAACGCTTCCCCAGCCCCACTTACCAGACCACGTGCTCTCCCGATGCACTCTTCCTTCTTCTCTGCCTTAACCATGCATATGCCTTGTTCAGCACATGCGTGGTTATGGCAAAGAAAAGGAGAGTCGTTGTTAACACAAGCGTGGTTCTGCTTGCATTAACAACGTAATAGTTGCTCCGGAGTCGTTGTTCCAGACGTTTCCCAGTGATAAACCATATCAGCAGCTACTGTGGTACCTGGTACAAGAGAAACCATCTCTGATAACTCACATACTCATGGCGGCAAAATTGGATGCCCCTTTTTTTCCTCAAAGTGGAGGGACCCACCATTGACATGGAGGTGCACTCAACTAATGTGGCATATACTAGAGTTGGAATTACTGGAATTATTGATTAATAATTGCCTCAATAAAGTGATCATATTTGGCAACGTTTTATTTACCATTTTAAGCAAGATGGTTAGGCGATGAGAAGCCAAGATGCTCTGGAGAGCTAGGGCTGTACTAGAATATGTAATTCATATACAACCTCACCAGTGACAGGAGGGGTCCAGACAACTGAAGGTCGTTCTCAGATCCTGTAGTGATGGTATTCTACTGTGATTAACATTTTGGGGGCAAATGTTGGTTGACTGCGCACTGCATCATGTACATGACCAGGTCTGTTTTGTATATGCAGAAATGCAATCTCTGGGAGGGGGCGGAGGGTGGCTCTTTTCATCTGCATTGATGTTTCACTTTAAAAAACTGATGAGGCCATACGTAGTACAATAGCCGTCGTCGGTTCACTTGCACAAATAATTCACAATGTTATGGCACTTGTTGTTGAAGGGGCAAATACAGTCCTAGGCCGCAATATAATGATGGCAGTACAAAGAGCGCATGTACACCTAGTCCTATTCCCTTTTCTACTCTCACGACATTCAATATTGTGCAGGTACGCCTAGCCTAAATCTTGACCTTATTATCCTGACATATCTTGATGTGAGGGTACACCTAGCCCTGGACCCACCTGGTTCTGCCTTTCCATGTATCGAAGGCACACTTAGGGCCTGATTTAGATCTCGGCGGAGGGATTACCCCGTCACAACGATGACAGATATCCTGTCCGCTGAAATCTAGATACCAATGAAAACAGTGGTATTTGAATTTCCGTCACTGTTGCGATGGAGTAGCCCCTCCGCTGAGATCTCAATAAGGCCCTTAGTCCTAGGCCCTTCTTGTTGTCATTGTACTACATGTTGCAAGGCACCCCTAGTCCTATTATTTCCTGGTATTGTGATAGTGTAAAGACACGCCTGGTCCTGGTCTCTCGCTGTTATGACGTTTCATGGTGTTAGTACATATCTACTCCTGGATCAGTCTTGCAGTCATGACTTTTAATGTTCTGAAGGCGCATCTAATCCTAGACCATTTTTTTTTATCATGGGTGTACACTGAGTAATGGGAAAGATAGTCCACAGCCCTCCTTTGGGAGGGAAGCACTCAGAATATTATGATTCTAGGGAACAGTTTTATAACAGAACTAGTGTTATAGGTTGGTCACACAGTTCTCCTTTAGGGGCACTTAATTTTATTTTACATCATGGGTGTCTTCCTCTGTTAGAGTGTAATAGTCAGAAGGTACTAAGGAGGGAATTCTGCTGAAAGAGCCTTTCGCAATCTGACCCTTTGCCTGGGACAGGCCTTGAGTGGCAGATTCACCCGTGTCTGTGAGGGAAATGTCATTGCTGAACCTAGGTTAGAATAGCTTAGTCTGAAGCGTCATAACTTTTCCCTCATTACATGGTTCCACCAGTGCTGTCTAACGGCGTTTACCCATCCCATGTCCTTTCTTCTGTCTCGTTATTCTGAGGCAGAATTTTGCTGACTTGTCGTCGAGTTCCTGCTTCACCTTCCTTTGTTTGCTGCTCTCCTAGTCAGGCTCCATGAACCCTTGGTTGATGTCAAAGTTCTATTTCTTTAAATTGAGTCCCAGCGTAAACTCTTGTTCCATTTCTGTAATCTGCTGGACTGAGGACCCGTCTCCTTAGTTCCTCAAAGCCCTGCAGTCTCAGCGGCTTCTGTTTTTCCATCAGCTTCACTCCCCTGGGAACACATAATCCTATTCCCTGATTCCTCACTGATGTTTATGCTATGGATCCTGCCCTGATGTGTTAACACCACTGCACTCATTAAATCCAGCAGCTAATGGCTACTAGTCCTCACTGCCTAAGGTCTTTCTCTGCTGACTTTTACTTTGTTGCACTCTTTACTGCAGGGTACAGGTTACCACTGCTTAATCTGCAAAATAATACGTGTCGGTGCCCAAACATTTTGCTCAGAAGCTGCCGTCGGTGCTGCAGAAGGTGGTGGGGCCGAATGCCAAGGTTGCGTAGTATTGATTCCACCCTCATGCATCTAAATCCTTTAATTAACGCTCCTTGTGCCTCAAACTCATCCCTACAAGTTCATTTTCATCCCTGCTTCCTCCCTTTGTCATTCTTTATCTGTATTTCTCTTCCTTCTTCTTTCCCTCTTTTGTGTTTTTCTCTCTTCTGTGTCAAATTCTGATGAGATAAAAGAAGTGCTGGTCCCCAATATCAAGTGTGGGTGGGCCACCACCATCTCCAGTTAAGCACTGCAGGTTACCGCAGACTGCCTTGATTAACAGTAGACTGCTGACCATGGCGCTGGGAGGTAAGACCTCATTTTGATCACTTGCGTCTAATCTCTCCACATTGGGGGTTACAATAATCTTACCTGAATTCTGAGGGCTCTATAGTAGTGGCAAGGCTCCATTCCTAAAAAATTTTTTATTTTTTTACGAGCCTGGCGCTAGCCCTGCCAGATACAAGGGTTACAGAATACCAATGCTTCTTATTCTTGATTCCGCCTCATGCTTCTTTCTCCCACCATCTTAGACTTCCTGTCACTTTATATCTCTCTTGTATGTACCTTTTAATCTCTGTTTATTTTCCCTTTGTCTTTGTTTTCATATATTTCTTGTCCTCGGTCTTTGCCCTTTTTCCGCCTTACTATTTCTTGCTCTGGGTCAAAGTGTGATGATCAAAGCATGTTCCTGTCTCCAAAAATGAGTGACGGTGCTCACCTGAAACAATTAAGCACTGCCTTCCAACTGACCCTACTGCCGCAGGCCAATGTTTGCTACAAATTGTGGCAATCTTGCAGTGTCATAGGCATCTTGCATAGATGCAACAGTGTTGAGAGCATGAGACTCAGAGCTGCATCACCCTGTGCAGAGAGAAATACTAGCCCAGTACTTATTTAACTACCTAATTGTATCATTTTTGTTTTTGTGTTTTGTTAATGGACTAGTTACCACCTGTGCTTCAAAAATGAATATTTATTAAAAACGTTATTCAAAAGTGTACTGTGCACTTCAAAACTACTTCTTTTGGTTTTGCACCAGCCGCCTAAGCAGAGGACACAAATTGTGGTGGCTATCTCAAATGATACCAAAAAAGCTGCATATAACTTTAAGCGCTGTGTGTTAGCAATCGAACTTTGGATGAACAATAATAGCCTGCTGCTCAATTCAGCTAAAACTGAAGTTCTCTTTTTTAGAACAAATCCGGTATTCTGAGGTCATTCCTTGTGGCCTTAGACGCCCGGTTCCCCTCCCACTCCGGCACCTTCAGTCAATAACCTGGGTGAAATTTTTGACTCCAACCTATTTTTTGGGGGGCACAGATAAACAAACTAACTCCTTCCTGCTTTTTTGTTCTGTGTTAAATTAGAAAGATTCTTCCTTTCATCCCTCTTGAATCTCAAAAATGAGTGGTCACGCCTGCTCCCTAATTCTTTTGGGAGGGAAAAGTCCTACTGCGAGAGCACATTTAGTGAGTGCAAGCAGCAGATTGGGCTGCTGCTTATGTGCTGATGCATTTAGTGCTATTTTCTTAGAGCAAAAAGCATCCTCGTACCATTTTGGATGCAAGGGTGCACTTGCTGTTCATGTTCTGTTGCATTGAGCTCTACTTCATAGGGCAAAATGCATTCGCGCTTTTATTTTGGATGCGAGGGAGCATTTTTCTGCTAAGAAAATAGCACTAAATGCAGAATTGCTCTTCTCGCGTAATCTTGGTAAATTGTGGGATAATTCACTTTGGGTGATTACATTACACAGAATTACGCAATATACTCCCATCTCTACTATATAAACACCTATTAATTTCTGATTAAAGACTAAATACACAGGCCTCAATGTTGTTGACGCCAGCACATATAGTATGACTAACTTTACGAACTCAGAGTTGGTCTCTGAGTGAACTGTTACCTATTGTATTGCCTCTAAATTGAAACAATTTGCAGATCCTGGGTCACAGGCACACATCTCCAGAAGACATGACGTCCATGCAATGAACGGAGGGAAACGGCAATGCAAGGCCTTCCTCTGTGTCAGTTTAGGATCCAATGCCTTCCTCTGTTTCCGTTTAGCATCCTCTATGACACGCTGTATGCATTTGACATCACGTTCGAACGTAGACCAACTTTGTGGAGGAATAACGATGGCGGATATTTGTATATGTGAGCAAACGTTCTATTTATATACAATCCTTTCTTTGAGCTAGCTGAACAGACAGCAGTACTTCGTCTTCGTCGCACACCAGTAGCTCTACTACACTCACTGCTATGCTGTTGTTTTCCTATAATTTAGCAAATGAAGTTTCAAGTGCAAGGTTTAGTTGAGGTAACCGTATATGCAGGTCTACCGGAATTATGTGGCAGTGGAGCACCAATTTATGCAGCTGCGTTGACTTAATTATGCACCAAGAAAAGGAAAAGTGTGCGGCGTAATGTGGCACATTTTGTGATAGTATTACTTCTTGAATTTTTACACAAGATAACACTGTTTGAGCACAGGTTACACCCCATTAGTATCAGTTTAACACTTAAATACAGCAACAAGCAAGAGGAAGAGGAGCAGACAACTCTTTGCAAATAGCCTTCCACTGTACTGCAACACGTGTTTACCGTTTTTATAGTACGTCCCTCTGAGATCCAAAAGATTTTTCTTTTACATCTGCAGATTATGTAGCAGATGACAGATTATTTGGCAAATGCGGAAACTCATAATTATGCGGAAAACAGTTTTGCTGCAAAATCGCATGGTCTCAGTGGCTCTGTCTTCAAGCTGCCAGCCCATTGAGTTTGCACTGGTTGTAGAAACGTTACCTGACCCAGCTTACGCCAATAACGTGCAGTCTGCTCTGCAAGCGTCTGCAAAAATCCCTATTTATGCACTCAGCTCTGTAAATTAGAATAAAAAATGAGGTCCCCAAATGTAACTCAAAACTAAACTAATTTTCTTCACATTTTATGACGTGATTTTGTAAGGGGAAATCAGTGGGGAGACAAAACAGAAGAATGTTGCTTCTCGGAGGGGGGCGGCAGCTGTTCTGCTGGAGTCCTCGAGGCCTGCCGGCTGATGGAAAAGGCGGGCAGGTGACAAGCTGCAGATGGAAAGATAGAGAAACGAAATGTTCGCCAGCACCTGACGGGCCTATGTGCCCAGCGGAGCATCCCGCGAGGCTTCTGAGCTTCCTCGGTATGTCATGCTGGTGCAAGTGATTTCTGGTGGCTTAGTGGGGATTTGCAGCTGAATCTCTGAATAATGCTTTACTGAGGAGCCCCAGCTAGCCACTGCTTGCCCGTTGGCACAGCTGCCGCACACCATAGAAGGATGAGAACTGCTCCAGCGCTGATGGTACATCTGGAATTACGATTCATGGGTCACGCGCATTCGTCTAACAGTGCAAATTAGGCGCAAGGTGGCGTATGGACGTGCCCTGGTGGATACGATGTATATTTTGGAACCTGTAGACATAAATTCTGACCCGACTGATGCACTTGACTGAAATCTCCAAGGGCTTAAATGATGCATGAGTGTGCAATACAATCTGATTGTAAATATGTGAGATGTAATGTGACTGTGAAATTCAGATATGTGAATGGCTGAGGTGCATTATCATGTATCTTCTCTGTACCCCCCTTTCCACTGGCACCACTTAAATACTGTACATTACGTGTAGGTACGCCAGAAAATTGTATACACCTGCACTGCCTCCAAAACACAACATAGCATATCAGTCAGCAGAACACATTAACGAGAACTTTGACAGTAGACCAGATACACAGTTAAAGGACTACGACTTGTCCTGTCATCACTTCTCCACCAGCCATATACCAC
This sequence comes from Pleurodeles waltl, assembly GCF_031143425.1. Taxonomy (NCBI): domain Eukaryota; kingdom Metazoa; phylum Chordata; class Amphibia; order Caudata; family Salamandridae; genus Pleurodeles; species Pleurodeles waltl. The sequence goes on from NC_090445.1 coordinate 340,317,291, forward strand.
ACATCTCCACCAGCCACCTACTACACATCTTCCACATCAGCCATCTACCACACATCTTTTCTGCAAGCCACCTACCACACATTTTCCCTGACAGCTACCTACCACACATCTTCTCTGCTAGCCACCAACTCCATATCTTCCCTACCAGCTATCCACCACACATTTTCTCTGACAGCTACCTACCACACATCTTCACAAGCAGCCACCAACTACACATCTTCCCAACCAGCCATCTATCACACATCTTCCACACCACACATCTACCACACATCTTCTCTGACAGCCGTATTCCACACATCTTCTCCACCAGCCACCCAATAGACATCTTTCTCACCAGCCGTCTACCACATGTCTTCTCTGACCGCCACCTATCACATATCTTCCCCACCAGCCATCTACCACACGGCTTCTATGACAGCCACCTACCACACATATTCCCCACCAGCCATCTACCACACATTTTCTCCAGCAGCAACCTACCTCACATCTTCTCCACCAGCTGGCAACTACACATCTTCCCCACCAGCCATCTATCTTGCTTCTTCCCCACCACCCATCTACCACACATCTTCTATGCCACCCACTTAGCACACATCTTCCCCACCAGCCATCTTCTCTAACAAACATACTCCACACATCTTCTCCACCAGCCACCTACCATCCATCTTCCCCACCAGCTATCCACCACATGTCTTCTCTGACAGCTACCTACCATACACCTTCCCCACTAGCCATCTACCACACATCTTCTCCAACAGCCGTCTACCACACATTTACGTCTGCTGGGTAATGGGTACATATACTGACCAAGCAGTGTACTAAGGATATTAGGTGCACACTAGCTCACCCATCAAACTCTCAATTGTTTGATACTGATCATTCACATGAGTGAGATACATCACCATTCACTCCCTGGACCTCAGACCTCCACAAATTAAACCACAGTGCAATCTGTCTTGGCAATCTCAGAACTTCAGTTAGTCACACTACTACTAGTAGGCTCTGTAATGCCATGCCAATGACAGACTGAGCTGTACAAATGTCAGATAGCAACAACAATAGCAAGTCTTGGGTTATTCAGGGCACAGGTGGGAGGGCTATAGCATCAAAGGAACGCTGCCTCAGAGAGGCACAGTGAGGGCTGACTTGTCATGATTGCAAACCTCACCCCTCTCTCGCTCCTCCTCTCGGCAGGTACTCCATCGACCGGCACTCCGACCCTGAGAGGTTCTTCTCCATCGACCCGCAGGATGGCACTATCTCAACAGCAATGAGCTTGGACCGCGAGACGCTGCCCTGGCACAACATCACCGTAGTGGCCACTGAGCTAGGTAAGGGCACCAGTGGTCAAGTGCGTACAAAAGGAGGGCTGGAATTGGAAACATTGACGGCAGGGGACGTTGTCACCATTGGCAGGGAGAAACCCCATTATCAGCACGGTGGGCATTGAGAGCATAGCTGACCTCATAACAAGGGACACTGCCCTTTTGCCTAGGGGGCTTTGACGGTAGGGGGTGCCCGGACCAGGGTGATGAGCATTGAAAGCAGAGGCACTTTAACTAATGTGGAAGGCACAGAAAGCAGGTGTTCTTACCAATGGGGTGCACCAGCAGATGGGGCACTTTTGCCAAGATGAGGTATGCTGACAATGTGCCCTCTCCAGGTGTAGGTTCCACGTTCAGGGGGAACTGAAGGCAGCCATCAACTCACCAGTATGAAGGCACAGGTATTAGGGTGGCCCACACCAGGATGGTGTACAGTGTAAGGGGGGTTCTTATCAGGGTCGGACTGGCCTATAGGGCAATCAAGCAGTGCTCTACAGGCTGGTCTGGCAGGTCAGTGTGTGGGCCCTTATTTGGCTGTTTGTGTGTCTGGTTTATGGTGTGGTGAGCCAGTTTTTACTGTTGATTTCCTTGATGTTAAAAACATTGCCTGCAGCAAGCTCAAATCCATGCAGTCATCCCTTATCTGGCAAAACATTTATACAGCGTGTCTTTACAAATTCAAAACTGCGCCAACTTCAAACATGGGCCACGTTTTTAGCTCTCTAATTCCATAATGGGGAGTCACTTTTTTTTGGTGCTCTGTGCTTTGGTGCTGCTGAAAGCAGGTGAAAGGGGAGGTCCACCCATTAGGTTTGGGCAATGATGTCTGGGAAGATGTCTTTGGGTGGGCACAGTAGAGGTGTGCATGTCAAGCAAAACGTAGGGTCGGCTTATGCCAAACGTCTGGCTTTGACTCGGCCACTGTTTCATGGAGACTGGTGAGCTCAAATAAAGCCGAGCCAAGCATCCCAGACACTGCCCCTTTTGTGCCGTACTTCAGGTGTAAGACAAAAACTGCTAAAAAAGGTGGACGGACGGACGGATGAACAGACAGGCTGGCGGAGATATAGATAGATAGATAGATAGATAGATAGATAGATAGATAGATAGATAGATAGATAGATAGATTTACAGCTGGCTCACCCGAGAGATAGATAGATTTACTGCTGGCTCACACGACTCCCCTGGGACCCCCTACAGTCTTTGCTCCCAAACCCTAGATCTCCAAGAAGACATATGGAATGTGCTGCATACAACAGACATGTTCTGCTCCTGTGTTCGATGTCCAGTTACTACGGAAACATTCAGTACAGAAATGTATACTTTGGCCAAATTGTATGACACAAAGTAAATTGTATTCCTTCACTATAAATCATTTACCACAATTTGAAAGGCCGCTGAAGTAATTCAGTTTAAAAAAAACTCACTTGTTTATGGTTATTATAAAATAATATTGCTTCACGTATAATAACAATATTAGGCCCGGGTGAAATACATCCTGTATTGGTGTAGTTCACATAAATTTGGGAATTTAACGTTACACATGTTTCCGGAAATTACGGAATTACACTGCATCGTATAGTTTGTGCTGTTTGCAGCACATTTTATAGCGAGCACACAGAAATAACGCGAACGGCCAATTGCATGTGCCACTTGTAGTTTCTTGCGATATAGTTTTACAGTGAAATGCGTCATGTTAAAAAGTGCCACAAGGGTGCATGTCAAACTGAGATATAGAGCTAAGTGACAGATTTGCATTTTGCATAATTTCACTTAATTTTTTCTAAGTTGCACAGATTTATGCAAAAACAAGCTGCGTATATTTCGCACACCTCTAAACAGTATTGACCATCTGTACAGAGAACATGACTTACTGAAATATCTTGGGTAACTTATGGCAGTCTCTTCAGGGCATGCATGCGGTATTCTCGAGTATTTCATGTTTGAAAAAAAATTGCTTTCAATAAACGCCACTCAATGTGGTAATGTAATCGTATGTACTTAACTGAGACACTTAAAAATGTAGAAAAATCCATTTGGGTTTTGAAGGATGGTATTTTTCATGACATTTTTTGCATGGTTTACATGCTGACTCTTTTGATGGACTCTTATGTTTTGGAGCTTAGAGACACGTGAGACCCCCGGCTCGCCTCTTCATGCTTTCGTTGAATTTGCTTGCTCGCCCCCCGTAGGACACAGGTACCAGGATAGGGTGCACGGACACTGCAAGACTTGCTCACCCTAACCTTGCTGTCAGTAGCGGGGTGGGACGTGACGGTTCAGAAGTTTCCGTCAGGCCAGGGGTGCACTCACAGAGGTAAGGACAGTGCACATGGAATACAGTGTCACTCCCTTACTTAGGATGCGGTGTACGTGGTGCGTCTCTACGTGGGGCTATTCCTGTGGGAAGTCAGAGGCCGATGTAAACTCTCTCACCATATGCCCAGTTTTGCTGTTGTTGCTTAAGGCCCCGCCGGGACCCCATGCGGGTGGTGCAGCAGACATTACCGAGCCCTCAGCTATCTGCTAAAGTGTTCTTGATTATTCTCAGCTCCATTAACTGAGCTGTAAATCTGCAGGAAAGCACGAATCCGGCACCTGTACAGCACCCTGGGGTGCCCTCACCCCGCCTTGTTGAGTGTCAGCAGCACAAAACCACAAATGCAGCAACTGCACGGCTCCCCGGTGTGTCTGCGCCTTCCTGGCCGCGCATCAGCGTGACTCCGGCATCTGTGCATCACCCAGGGGTGCCCTGCTGCCCCACTACCGCCCCTGCTGCGCGTCGGCGAGACTGGAGTGCAGCACTCGGGCGGGGCCTCAGGGAGGAAGGCTCACTCTTCTGCGCGACTGAAGACGGAGAGGCGTAGAGAAAGGACGCGCGCGCAGTGTACTGGAGCAGATGACGTCGAGAACAGCAGGGCCGTAAGGCAAGCCTTTTACTTTCAGGTGCCCCCAGTCCTTCAGGCGGCCCAATCGGCTCAATGCCAATCAATATCTGTGAGGTTTGGAAGACTCAGGGGCCCCTCACCACATTCTGTGGGATATTTAGCATTGCGTCACTGGTTTGGAGGAGACCACAAGGAGAAGAGGGGTTGCCGGGTGAAGCACACGCCCGTGAAGACGGCCTTAGGGACAGTGGTTTGAGTCCTGGGCTCTTGGAGCTTCCAGGTGGCACTGGCACTGCCGGTAAACTGAAACACAATTTCACGAAGGGGCACACACACATACACATTGTCGGACTCTGGCAGGAAATAGGCCTGGTTACCAGCTTAAAAGTGGTCCTCGATAGGAAATCAGAGAACTTAAAAGGGGGCCCACATTTTCAAGCTGGGGACTTTTTGAGCTTGTAAAGACATGAAAGGTTAGGAGGGCTGCGTGCCTTTGCTTGCTGCAGGCAAATATTGTGGTAATATTAGTTAAACCAACAGTAAAAAAAAAACGACACCAGATTATAAAACATGCCCATGGGCAGCCTAAAAACAGGCCCACACTGACCTTTCAGACTATCCCTTCGTGCACTAACATATTGCCCTCTCTGCCAGTCTGGCCCTGCATATATAAACACCGAAATATTATTGGAGGGAAACAGACATAAATGCAGAGGGAATTTGAGAGAGATTGTTGGGACAGTATTGTGTGCCCTGTAGACGTGCATATTTTCCTGTCCTGCGTGCCCAACAGTGTGTATATCTTGTATCCTTTTTATTTTGGGGCCCAATCAGTGCTTAATTTGTGCTTGTTGTTTCCGGTGCTGAGCACCGGCACTTATTTGAGAGGGCCGGGGCTTATTCTTATGCCTCAGGCATTTGCTGCGAGCAAAAGGCACATATGGGAAAGACAAAGGAAGGGAAAAACGAAAAAGCGTCATAAAGGGAGAAAGTAGAAAGTTGCAGGATGAGCTTGAGGGGCAGGGGTGGCCGTAAATGGATTGAAGAGGCCCGAGATGGCTTCAGGATTACGCTGCCTCAGTATTCAGTGCTGGCAGATTTAATTACAGCAGTATCGTGTTTAAGAGAAGGGCTTTGAGCACCGGCACCTCTTTATTTACAAATTAAGCACTGGGCCCAATGTTGTGCTAATATAAGCATGTACTCAGAGGCTTAGGTCCATTGCTTAATTTGTAAAAGTATAAGTCCTGGGGCCCAAAGTTTTGCACAATGGCCCACAGCCGTTGCCATCAAATTTCAGGGGTACCGAATACCAAGGCTATGTAGTCTTGATTCCATCTCATGCCCTTTTAACCACAACTAGAAATTCCCTCTTCCTTTATCTCATTCTTTCAGGTTCTTTTCCATCCCAGATTTCTTTCTCACTGTTTTTCTGCCTTTCACTTCCTCCTTTTTCCCCATTTTGTGCTTTTCTTTCTCTCGCTGTGGTTCAAAGTGAGAAAAAATGGTGTTGGTACCCCCCATATGAGTGCCAGTGGGCCACACATGCAGCCTGTCCTCCAACCTCCATTGCAGCTAAAGATCAGAGATTATCAAGCCAGTTTTGGTGAGATCTGCCTTTGCAGTCAATCCAAGAGGGGTGGGTTGATTTCACTTATATTAAAACAAACATTGCCTGCGGCAAGCTCTAATCCATGCAGTCTATCATTCCCTGAAAAATACTTATACATCCTTTCTTTACAAGTTGAAAAATGCCTCAGTTTGCAAACATGGACAACCAGTTTAGCTTTCTAATTCATTCATGGGGCCACTTTTATTTTGACTTTCTGTCCCACTTGACCCTGGTGCTAAGCCTTCCATCCTTTGGCGGTCAATAAACATTGACGTGATAGTCTTATGATAGTTATTAGTACCGAGAGAGTATCATATTTTCAGTAAGCCTTGTAAAATGCACAAGTTGTTTGACATTAACTGCACCATAACCTGCTTAAGCGTACCTTGCTAATCAACAGTATCGAGCAGATGTTCTGAGCAGAGTGCTTGTACACAAATTTAACATTTCCATGGTTAATAGAGCCTGGATGACAGCCGAGGTGCCAGGTTGAGAGGAGAAGAGCCAGCTCTGGGTGCTGCCTGGCACCTACTCTCATGCAGAGAAGCGTATGGTTAGGGCGGGCGGCTGACTCCCGTCCAGAAGGCTTGGGGGGATCAGTTTTCTGGCATGCGGTGCCTAACAGAAGCGGTGTGAGAGAAAGTAGAGGCGAGCGCCAGATTCAAAGCTGCGCACAGCGCGCCTCTCTGCATCCGTGACGACTGCTGTCACAGGAAGGGGCGGGCCCAAGGCACCGTGATGCTGGGCATGCGACAGTGTCAATACGAGCGGATTCCCTTGTGTGTTACCCCGGATGAGCTTAAAGCTGGGTCAGTGTTTATAGTATGGACGTTTCAAGTAAGTAGTCTTCAAGCAAGAATTGCTTAGTGCAACTAAAAATTCATTAAACATGACTCCGAACACAGTTTTGTGATCTTGTTGTATTTTTCGGATTTACTCGGCGGACCAGTGCCAAGGGCTGATGTAGTGCCTCTACGGCTTGTCCTGTGGGCTAATTAAGAGCAGTGATATCGTGAGCTGTCACATTTGGCAGTCGAGTCAGTTGGACAAACTAACCCTTGTCAAAATGATCTGTGTGAGGGAAGCCCAGCGCTGGTTACCTGCCGTGCACTGCACGTGAAGCACCTGGCATGCAGCAGTGCCACTCTCAGCAGGCGGTGCGCGTGGAGGCAGGAGCACGAGGGGAGGCCCCCCTGTCTTCAGGCAGACCAGCCGGGGTGCTACAGAGCACACTCTCAGGTACTGGCCTCCAGGCACGCCTCCCGCTTCCGAGAACTGTTAATCCAGAGAAAAAGGCCACAGACTGGGGTCCAGGACCCTTCCTTTCAGGAGAGCAGCATTCCCGGAGGTGCGGCTGCCTATCACAAGAGGATGTACCGTGAAGCCCTTGGCAGACATGGAGGAAGCAGTGTGAGGCACAGGCAGGGAAGGAGGCACTGTAAGGTTATCACTGAAAATATGTCGCTTTTATTTTCATAAATCAATGTAATTATCAATAGCTTCAACTGAACCAAACCAAGGCTACAGTACTCAGGATGCTTTGATGCGGTAAATGAAAAGTAGGTTAGGTGTCATCGTGCCAGGGAGTCGTGTGGTAACCACAAGGTAGTGTGACGTGCTCGGGGGTTACTGGGGAGGTATTCTGAGGGAGTAGGCGAGGATGGACAGTTCTGAGGCACTAGGCAAGGCTGAGGGATGCAGTGGTGAACACTAGGCAAAGATGAAGTGGTGCACCAAGTGAGGGTGGAGGAGCTAGAATGGGGCACTGAGCAAGGATAGAGGAAGCAGGAGAAAGCACTAGACCAGGTTGGAATAAAAAGTGTGAGACAGTATGTGGGATAAAGGCGACAATCTGAATCACTTTGTGGTGATGGAGGTGTTATGAGGCACTATGCTGGGGTCGAGGCGATAGTCTGAGGCTCAACATGGGGATGGAGGAGGCAATGTGAGGCCCTAGATAGGGATGTAGATGATAGTACAAGGCCCTAGGCAGAGAGGGAGCAAGTAGTGTGAGTTGCTAGGCGGGGAATGTAGGAGGTAGCCTGAGGCACTAGGCAGGTGAGGCACTGGGCGGGAATGAGAGGGAAGTGCATTGGATGGATGAGAATGTGAGGCACTAGACAAGATTGATGGAGGTAGAGAGAGGAACTAGGCACAGATTAAGGGGGTAATGTGCAGCACTAGCCAGGCATGGAGGAACCAGTGCGTGACAGTAGGTAAGCATGGATAAAAGGTAGCGTGAAGTCGTGGCAGGAACGAAGGATGTAACTTGAGGCAGGTGCGCGGCCTAACTTGTGTGGTTAAAATTACCTTCAGTTTGTTTGCATTTGATGTGACTCAGACTTACTAAAGTACAGCTCTGTGTGTCTCTCTGTTCTCCGCCTGTGTCAATGTTTCTGTCTTTGTGCGTCTCTTTTTGTGTATCCCAATGATCACTCATTGTTTCTTTGTGGTCGTCTCCATGGTTCCTTTTCTGTCACTGTCCGTCTTTCCGTTCGGTGTCCGATATGTGCATGTCTGTCCTCTCCATGTGTGTCTGGTCTCTACGACATGACTCTGGTGCCCTGTATGTACCTCTCAATCTCTGGGTCCCCCCTCGCTGCCTGCCCTGCTTCTGTGTTCCTCTCTATCGGCTCTGTCTGGTATCCCTGTGCCCTCTTTATGGGGTCTGTCATTTTGTGCCCCTCTGATATTATCTGGCTTCTTTGTGCCCATCTTGTTTGATTCTGGGTTTATGGCTTGTGTGCCCCTTTCATTCTGTATGGTACTGTGCCCATCCCTCTTGGGGCCTGTCTACATGCCTTCTGTGCCCCTCTCTCTGGGGTCTGTCTGTGTACCATCTGCGTGACACCTTTTCCGGGTTCTCCCTCTGTGCCCTTCATACCCGCTCTCTGTGGTCTGTCTGCGTGTCCCCTGTGTCCCGGTTCTCTCTGGGGCACTCTTTCTCTGGGCCTTGTCCTTGTGCCCCGTGTGTCCCTCTCTCTTGGGCCTGACTGTGTGCCACCTGTGCCCTCTCACTGGGTCGTACCTGCATACTCTCTCTGCGCCTCTCTCTGAGGATTTGTGCCCTGTGTACCCTCTCTATCCGGTCTTCGTTCGTGCCATGTGTACTCATTTCTCCCCCCTCACTCTCTCTCCACATACGCTTCCTTTCTCTCTCTGGTCTGTACATGTTGCATCCGTGCCCCTGTATCTGTGATCTTTCCGTGACTTGTCTATCCCCCTCACTGCGCTGTTCCTCTCTCTGTGTGCCATCCTTACTGTGCCATGTCTGCCCCGCCCCTGTGTCCCGCGTGCACCTCTGCCTCGTGCCCCCTGTGTTCTTTTTTCAGACAGCCCATCGCAGACCTCGCGGGTGCAGGTCTCGATCCAGACCCTGGACATGAATGACAACGCACCCCAGTTCCAGGAAGTCTACGACGCCTTCGTATGCGACAATGCGCAGGCCGGACAGGTGGGTGCCCACTGAGGGTCTGCGGGGCACAGTGGGTGGAGGGAAGTGAAGATATGAAACGCTCATCTCTCATATCCAGGCATTAACCCCTCAAGTTCTCTGTTCCCCGCACCCCGGCCAACGAACACCTACCACGGGCCCTCCACTTAAAAGATAAAAGATTGGAGGAGCACACCAGAATTTATGTTCAAGAACTAGCAATGAAGCGCCTCCATTCCTACACGGGACATTGCTTTGCTTCTATGTGTCTGAGGCATTTGTGGCTAACGTCTGCTGGCTCTTGTACATGGGTATAGCCGCGATTGCTTCCTCCAGGTACGTGCCTGCTGCAGCCACCCGGATAGTGTACAATGTTCAACAGCTTGCTGCTGATAGTAGACGCGATCAACAAAGCTTTTCTGGCATAGAGTGGACGGAGTCCTGGTTCGGCATACTTATATATTTATAAGACATTTACGTCACGTTTGCATTCTGCAGCAAACATAGAAAGAGGAATATGCCTCCCGGGATTTGCAGGAAGGTGCCCTTTCCTGCACAAAAAGAATCCTGCGTGCAACACAGGCACCCGTGCACCACGGTGCAAGGATGCCTGCATTGGCACTAGGCTGCCTAAAGTGCACCAGTGCAGAGGTAAAGGCAAGAATGTACTGTATTGCCTTAAATACAGCGCATTCCTGTCCTTTCCCTGTGGCATAGGGCAGCAATATGGCTTCCTGCTCTACACCACAGATTCATAAATATGCCCCCAGTCTCTGTAGATGAAGATGGAAAGTTGTGGAACTTTACAGCCACAGAATTAAAGAAATCTCTTCCCTTTAACACCCAGTCTTTCCAGAGGAAGATGGGAAGGTGTGAACTTTACAGCCTCAGATTTAAATAAATCCCTTTCCTTTAACACTCAGGGCCTGATCACAAATTTGGAGGAGGTGTTAATCCGTCCCAAAAGTGACGGTAAAGTGACGGATATACCACCGGCCGTATTACGAGTCCATTATATCCTATGGAACTCGTAATATGCCTGGTGGTATATCCGTCACATTTGGGACGGATTAACACCTCCTCCAAAATTGTAATCAGGCCCTCAGTCTCTTCAAAGGAATAAAATGAGAAACTTTGTAGCCACAGAGTTAAATAAAATCCCTTCCCTTTAACACTCAGTCTCTTCAGAGGAAGATAAAAGGTTGTGAAACTTTAAAGCCACAAAGTTAAAGAAGCCCCTTCACTTTTACACCCAGTTTCTGCAGGGAATGATGGAAAGATGTAAAACTTTACAGTCACAGAGTTAAATGAATCCCTTCTCTGTAACCTCCAGAGGCTTATTTACAAGCCCCTCTGCGCCACCTGAACATCACTTTTATGACAGTCCAGCAGTGCACACCGCAGATCCTCATCTACAAGGTCACCTGAAGCCACCTTGTTTGGCTTTTCATGTGCTTGTGGATATGGAGTAAGACAACCCAGTGCAAGTTGCTGCATTGCCTCACACTGCGATGGGGAGGTGTGCCATGGGCATTACAGTGGGTGTTGCCACCTAACACCCATGACATTTGACACATTCCCAGATTTATGAGATATGTAAACCTGAGAATGTGTCAAAAGCCTCCACCTCCCACGGCAGGCGTTACGTGGAGAAATATCTTTATTTCTCCTATATTTAACTCTTTCTATGTGTGCTTCAATCTGCAACACACATAGAAATAGGAAAAAATCTCCCTTGATTGTTTTTGTGCAGGAACGTGTTCCTTCCTGCACAAAACCAATCATCCCTACAATGCACACACTCTTGCACCATGGTGCAAGAGTGCCTGCGTTGGCGCATGGCAGCCCATTGTGGGCCAGCGTAGGGGAAAGGACAGAAATATCTCATAGATATGGCACATTCTTGCTGTTTCCTTTTGACACAGGGCACCGCGCAAGATTCCTTCACCTATGCAGACCCCTTCACTTCTACAGCACAGAAAAGAACATTTGGAAACCTTAAACCCAAGGAATCAAATAAGCTCTGGTGCCCCCTGACAAGCGCAAGGAGAAGAAGATAGCCAAGTGTGAATCCCTACAGGGAGCTAGAACTCCTTGCCTTTCACAGCCCAGAAACAAGCATACGGCAAGGAGTGAAACATGACAACCAAAGGGTTAAAGGAGCCTTTCATCCCTCTCATAGCATCATTCCAAGACATAAGTCAAGTTGTGAAAGCTCACAATCAGAAACAATTTCCTTCTCTTGTCCCAGCTCGAGGTGAAGTAGTCAGGCAAGAGCCTCATCCAAAGCATTCGAACTCTCCCTTCCACTCAGACTCCAGCCCCGGAATGGATATGTGGCAAAGGTGGCATTATCCGAGATGAGCAACCAAGGGAGTTTTCTCCTCTCTCACACCTCGAATAAGCAACGTGTGAAGAAAGGAGAGGTGGCAAGATGTGAAACCTCACAGACAGTGACTAAGAGGACCTCTTTCATCCTCCATCCAACTACAACCCAGGAAAGGAGAGATGACAAGGCATGAAGGGCCAAATGTATTCTTTTTTGCAATAGCGATTACCTAATTGTGATTTTTAGCGAATCGCAATTAAGTAATTGCTATTGGAATGTATGAAACTCCAGGAGTTTCATACTGCGATTCGCAAGGGCTCGCAAATCGACCTACCTCATTAATATTCATGAGATAGGTCGCAATTTGCGAGTCGTTGCGAATGGCTACAATCAAAGGAAAACGTGATGCGTTTAAAAATGAAAAGTGTTTTTTTCATTTTTAAAGAGTAGTCAGTGGTCCGTGTGACCACTGCCTGCTCTTAATTTTTTTTTCCGCATGCATTCCCAAAGGCAGCCGAGGACCCGAGGGATTGAACCCGTTATACCTATTTTTGACTGCTTTCTCCTTTTCAATTGGACTGTCTAATATTGGATTTTGTATTTTATATCCATGATGTTTCTACAATTTTGAATGCCTTGAGAAAGCCCTAGTGGATACACTTATGAGGGCGAAACACGTGTTGGCTGTTCACTGTGCTTCTTCAACGTGCTATGTTGATTTCGGACATATATGGTGAATTAAACACTTACCAACCAGAACATAACGCCTCCATGTGTACTGGATTAAATCTATGGGTCATTTATGCCCTAATCAAGAGTATGAATTTATGGGAACTCACCTTTGTTATTTGATTTCCATATATACAGGGGACTAAGGTCCAATCCCCTTGGTTTTTGAGCTCCCACTCTCACTTAACCACTTTGATAACGTGGCATTTTACACAGGAAGTAAAATCTGGACCTTGACTTTCCTTATTTCATCACTCCTCATCAGTGTTTATCCTCCTCAGTCACTATGCAGCCTTTGGCCTGCTTGACCACCCCAATGTGCTTGCATCCTTTCCTTCCTGACAGAGGAGTGACAGGATCTACAATCTTCCTCTCTCCCAGTGTGTTCATCCGTCTTCAACTGATGGTGCACCAGTCAGTTCCCACCTGGTAATGCCTTCCAGAATCAATCTTGGGCCCCCTGTTATTCTCACTCCACTCTATCCCATGGTGGGATCGTTTCCTCCTGTGGCATCTCATATCACCTTTACGTTGATGACAAGCACACATTTCCATCTTTCCTTCCTTCACACCCACCCTTCAGGACAAAATCTCAGGCTGCCCTATTGGTAACAGACACTGGCCAGGCATTTGTTCCTTGATGCTCAACTCTCCCAAAACAGGGAAATTACAGCCCAGTCTGCTCTAACATTGGACAGCATTGCCCTCACCTAGCATCTCTAAACTCCTGCCCCCCAACTCAATCACTCTTCTCCACTCAACCAGGAATCTCTTCCATCAGATGTTTGTCCTTCAGCTCTTAAACTGCTGCCTGTGCAGGATTGCAGCTCATTGACATTACAGGAAGAACACCATATCCCTTTCGAGGCAGCTAAATCACCAATCAGTTCTCCTGCATTCCAATTCATGGCATGCACTCACCTCCAAATCTGAGGATCCTGACAGTGCAAAAGTCTTCCTGTGCATCTTTAGGTTTTCCGAGACCCCTGCTGTGGAAGGCTCTTCCTCACCGTCTAAGATCCATCCCTTCCTCCTAGAGTTCAAACAATTCTTTGAATTGCACTTCTGACACTTGGAGATCATGACTCGCTGAACACTGTTGGTCACCCCCTTCCTCCGTAGTGAGTGATATATGAATTAAGACAGTCACTCAGTTAATTAATAAATCAAGATACTACTTCAGCTTTGAACTGTACCTTTTAACTGTTTATTAATACACATATGCTGTAAGTAGAATGTAACATTTCCAGCTCAAAGACACATACTACTCCTATACCTCCTGTGCCTCTGTCCACAGATCGTGGCCAGAAGTGAGTGCAAGTGCGTTTAGTACAAGTGAAAATATCATTTTTCTGTTCTATGTAATTATTTTCCGTTACCTCCTCCTTGGTGTTAGTGCTTCACCGGACCCATTCTCTGGTCATTAACTATTCTTTCTGCAGCCTATTCCATTTGTGACTTTGATTTTACGTACCATAAGAAGACCATGTCCAGCTCTTCATGCAAGACCCACCACAAATCAACTGCATCCCTTCCACATCCCGTTGCAACAGCTGTTTTATCTTCGGAATCCAATCTTGCAGCCACAAATGCTGCAGCACTTTAGAAAGTAAATTTGTACACTTCTAGGTGATTAGGGTTTACATTTCCACCTTGACAAGGAAGGGGAGGCCCAGCACGGAGTGGTAACAAGAGCGCTTCAGAAAAACGAGCAGCTGCTGTCCCCAAGACGAGCCGAATTCAGTCCATGGAGGGTTGGGGATTATTAGTCTTATGGCCCTTACCTGCGGGCAATAATGACTGTTAATTACCCCCTCAGTATGCCCTCTCCTCTGCCAATGGGACCTATAACCATGAGAGGGTAATTGACAGTCGCTACTGCCCCCAACAGAGGAGCTAGAGCATCTGAAAGGGATATATTACAATCAAGTCACTACTCCCTACTCTCCTTCCTTCCACCCCACAGTTCCTCTATTAGGCCACCCCTCCTCTGTTCCTCCATCTGTGTATGTGTATTGGGATGTTAATAGCACAAACCCAGCCTTGAGCAAAGCAGCGCTGCACACTGTAAAGGAGTGGGGGGTCGAGGTGCAGGTTTTCTTCTTCGCCCAGCCCACATGGCAGGTGGAACAGAGAGGTGGTTTGTTGATGGCAGGTGAGATGTTCCTTGAGGAAACACATTTTCAGCTCTTTTGTGAAGTGGAGACTAGAGGGAAAGAGTAGGGGTGTTAGGGCAGGCCATAGGTGTGTACCTTAAGAACGTTTGCCCCGGTTTTTCTTGTCCTTTTGTTCCTCTTGGTTTCCAATCTGACTGTGTTGTGGCTTCATGCATTCCATACACTATCTGAGATGGGACTTCTTCAGACAGTAGGTTTACTTCCTTGTAGATGGCACAGTTTGCCTTGAAAAGTTCTGTAGAGGACTGGTCTGGTTGTGTCATTTTGGGTGAATTTTCTTGTCAAAATAATTTCTGATGAAGTTTGCTATCAATAATGAAGCCACATACCTTTGTGTTTATAACAATTTCTGTTATAAATCTGAAATCTGAGATACGTTCTTGGACCTGGGGTTCTATGGAGATGTTACTATGAGGGTGAACTAAGTTTGATTAAGTTTCATGTATTTTTATACTACTGGCAAAGTGGTATATTTAATGTTGATGCCCTGGTGGTGGCTAGTGTTATAAAAGGTTCCATGCATTAGTCGAAGACCTTGGGATCGAGATCATGAGAGGTGGGTTGGTTTCATGGGATAGACTGCAAGGCACAAGAATCTGCCTGGACTGTAGGTGTTAGTCTGCATGAGAGCACGCTGGTTGGAAAAATAAAAAGAGAACCAGTGTAATAGAATATTTTCAACTCCCATGAAAACTATCAGGACCTTTAGGAGCATTTATTAGTCAGTGGTGCCAAAGGTTGTTAAAAGATTGAGGTGCTCCAGGAGGGAGATGTCGCCATTGTCTGTGATGAGCAGCAGGGATGACTGTTGACGCTGCCATGTCAGTGATCTGACATAGTTACCTAGAAGGGAGCTGGTGTGAAATGGAAATTGCAGTTGGATTCAACTGCTTTCCTGTTGACTGTCATGGGAAAATTGACATGTAGCGGCGGTGCTTGATGCGGTTGTCATTGTCAAGGTTTTCTTTACAGTAAAATAATTTTCCATTGAGATTTGAGTGAGTCTGGAAAGTTGATTTGTCTAAATGCCTTTACCCCCATCAGATTTTAAAGGAACCTCGCAATGAGGCCCTTAGTGTTGTTGACGTAACGTTTGGGCTCTGTGTTATCCGTGAGGCAGTGGTATATGGTGTTGCATTTGTTGGCTAAATTAGGTGTTGGGGGCTCGGAGGCTGGACTGATGCAGTGTGTGAGCTACTTCAGAGGCCTCTGTTTTCGTTCAAGAATTCTCTGCTAAGATTTGTATATGTAGTCTATTTAATGTTATGAGCTCTCCTTTCAACTGTTTTCTTTTCGGGGGTGGAGATGGTTTGCTGGCTGTTGTTGGTTTCTTGGGTTTGCCATGTGTAATAGCTTCGGTTTTATGGTGCACACCGTCAGGGCAGCATCCACTATACCGTACCTTACACCTGCATCGTGGCATTCCTGACTCCCACCCCTTCATCCTACCATTCGACTATCCTGCTCATCCTCCATTCCATTTCCCTTCTCAACAAAAACCGTTTCCCCTCATATTTCTTCATTCACTGTTGCCCCAGCACCTCTTTCGTAACATGCCTAGTTCCAGTCCTGGGCAAATGTCTTAATCTCCCTTTCTCGCCGTTTGAAATTTGGAGTTCTGAGAAAAAGCAAAATGTATTGAATATGTACTGTATTTAAAAACTGCACATTTATCACAGCAGCTCGCTCCCCATCCCTCTGTTCTCAGCTCTCCATTATATACTTCTCCCATCCTAGCAATTTGTCTTCTATCGAAGCCCTCCATTTACCATCCTCCTCTCATCCCACTCTTGTACCACTGCCCTCCATGGAACCATCCCACCTCCCAGGCCTCCCTCTACCTCCAGACCCTAGTCCGATGCGTTGTTCCCGCTTTATATGCCAGCGACAGACGGGCTTGTGATTGAATTAGGAAGATTTAGCGGCGCCAACAAATAAAAATATATGGAAATCATCGGGAGCGCCAGCCCTTGTGTGTGAGTGGAAGGTCTTTTCCTAAAATCCTCTTTTGCTGCAGTATGTGCACATTTTGCCCTCTTACAGCGCTGCATCACCACGCACCTGGCAATATGTGCTGTCCACTGGGGGCAGAGATGGTGGTGCACTCACACCACCAGCCGCAGCGGAGTGTAGCCAGGGTTCCCTGGGATACATATCTGCACCTTCTGAACCTGCCCCCGTTTGTCCCTCGGAACCAGCAGGGTGCAAAGACAATTTATGTCAAGAGGACAGATGGAAGGAAAGAGTGGTTGGGCAGATGGCGAGTTTGAACCAAATTCACATTCCACATTTTTTTTTTTTAAAGACAGAATAATTTCACTATCATCTGCCTTCCCCGGTGTGCCTGTTCGGCTGTTTTCCCATGTCCTATTACTATCTTACCGTATGAAGTGGTCTGACCTAGATAGGTGTGCATAACATCCCACCAGTGACCTCTGACCGTTCCTCCATTGGTCACTTCACAGTAATATTTGTCAAGAAGTAAAAACAATCTTTGCTAAGGCCAGGTTTAAGTGAGACGGGACTCAGCCCGGGTAGTCATTTATAACTAACTATGGCCTACATCGTGTCCTTTTAAAAGGAAAAAGACTGATTACTTTTACAACAATGATATATCACGAATGATTGTAAAAAAGAACATTATGGTAGTCCGTATCACTGATGTTGCTTCGGTTTACATTTCACATTGTACTCAGTTTAGTGCTCTAAGGGTGGTTGATTTTTCCAGGAAGCATATTAAAATTGTATTTGTTTTACTGTGAACTTGTTCACCCGTAGGTGTCTTTGTAGGTTCAAAGTGTCGGTTGGTGTTTGATACAAGCCACGACTGAGACCTCTGGAGTGAGTGAAGGCAGCTCAAGATTCTCACAGTGCCTGTCAGAGGAACTTCAAGGTGTTGAGAATGTATGATCATCCAGTCCTTGGCCCCTCTGCAGAGCCACACAGCAGTGGTGCCACGTGCAATTGTGATTGTATGCAGAAGTGTGTGCTGGAGATACAAATGTACTGAAATACTGGCAGGACGAACGTAAAAGGAAATGCAGTGCTTACAGCTGAATGGGTGTGTTCAGTGTGTATGAGGGGCGGTGACGTGAATGAATTGCAAGAAGCATGTACAGAGGAGTACAATACAGGAAGAGATGAGGTAAGAAATGTGCAGAGGAGGAATTTCAGAAAGATGGAGAGGGAGAAAGGGGAGCAAGTGTCTCACAGAAAGGCTACAGGGCACAATGGTATGAACGGGAGAACAGAAGAAACTGTGTGATGTGCTTGGATGCAACAACAAAAAGCTGGTTAAGACATACTCAAACACTGGTCTCCGATTGTTCCCGTCCAAATTGAAGGTTCTTAGACTCGGCGTCTCTGTTCCAGAGGACACTCTGCCCAGCAGTAGATTGCTCCTCGTGCACTAAAACCCCCTCCACCCACCAGGTCTGGCACCAGGAGGCTTGGCCTGGCCGGTACCCCCGCCTCTCTGCACTGGTGCCAGCGCGGTTCACCCGGTCCAGTCCTGTGGCGTGTTAGCACTGGGAGCCTAGCACCTCCGAGGCCCACTGCACCCTTTTTGCTGCGCTCCAGCCCTTCCTCGCTACTCTGCGTCTGGACCGGTAATGTAATTAAAAAAAAAGCCACATCTTGTGAATTCCACGGTCGCAGACCATGGCAGCCTCGTGGTGTACGTGCACTGTTTGGTGCTGCGCTTGGATAGGCCAGGATTAGGCCGGACAGGCTGAGAACAATAGTTTCACATTCGATTTAACGTCGGGCACGTGAGGTAGGTGCTCAAGTACCCTTCTCCTCCTCCTCTTCCTCCCACTCCCCACCGAGGGCCGGTGAGATATGTCAGGTCTGCGTAGAGAGGTGTTTCGCTCTGACCTTTATGGAGTGTTGGAAAGGTCACCCATCGCACAGAAAGGTCAGCCCAGGGAGGGCCTTTCCACTCAAGGCACGAGCCCGAGACAGGACTGTCGTTGTAGTGCAGCGCACGTGTGTACTGAAGGGCCTCTAGGTGCTTGTCTGAATGTAATGCTGCTGGGAGGGGCTGCTGGACGGCACCAGAGCGCTGTGCACCACGCCGGCAGGGTGAGGGTCTGTGGCTGCTTTTCCTGATGAGACTTCAGTGGTGACAGGAGGGAAGGTGGCTTCTATGGGGGTTCTGGTGACGCAGTGATTTTTAACACGGGCATTTGAAGAGGGCCTTATTTTAGCCTGTTTGGGACTCGGAAGTGACTTCAACATGGTATCCAATTGTGCACACAGGTTGCATATCATTGTGGCCAATGATAAGCAGGCACCAGTCTTTGCGTTTCTTTCCCCTTTCTCGCTCCTGAACCTGTACCCCCACTCTCGCCCTCTTCCTTATTTCCTTTCTGCAACTGACCATTTCCAATCTTTTCCTGATCACCCCTGCTCCCTTACACTCTCTCTTCACTCACCAAGCATCTGCTTCCTATCCTGCGCTTCTTTCCCCTAAACCCCCCAGACTGACCCCCACCCCCCATCCAAACCCATTCCTCTCTCTACACATTTTTTTCCTTAACTCTCTCCCCGAATTATCAAGTCACTTTTTCTCCTCAGCTGGTCCAGGTGGTGCGGGCCGTGGACCCGGATGACCACAGTAACGACAGACCCTTCTTCTTTCGTGGCCTACCCGGACTCGCCAATGACCGCAACTTCACCGTCCGTGACAACAAAGGTAGGATCGAGTACCTTCAGTGGCCACAAGAAGTGAGAGCATCAACTGGGTGGCATCCCATGGCGCGCGGCACAGGGAGTGAGGATCCACAAATGCCATTAGCATTAGAGGCTGGGCCACGCTTGTGACAGCTGCATGCAGAGCAGGTGGAGGCAAGCTGGGGGAAACCAACTTAGAGTGGTGGAAGCGAGCTGAGGTAAACCAACTGAGAGCAGATGGGGGAAAGCTGGAATAAACCAACTTAGAGTGGTGGAAGCAAGCTGAGGTAAACCAACTCAGGGTGGTGGAAGCAAGTAGAGGTAAACCAACTTAGAGTGGTGGATCAAGCTGAGGTAAACCAACTCAGGGTGGTGGAGGCAAGCTGACGTAAACCAACTGAGAGCAGGTGGAGGCAATCTGGGGGAAACCAACTTAGAGTGGTGGAAGCGAGCTGAGATAAACCAACTGAGAGCAGGTGGGGGAAAGCTGGAATAAACCTACTTGGAGCAGGTGGAGGCAAACAAAGTTAAATCAACTTAGAGCAGGTGGAGGCAAGCTGGGGTAAACCAACTTAGAGCAGGTGGAGGCAAGCAGAGGTAAGTCATCTTAGAACAGGTGGAGACACACAGAGGTAAATCAACTTAGAGCAGGTGGAGGCAAGCAGATGTAAATCAAGTAGGAGTATGTTGAGGCGAAGGACATGAGCCGGAGTTTTCTTATTTGACCTTTCCTTTGCTTCAGAGAGCAGGTCTCTCACGGGTGAGTAGCGCGCTCTACAAATCTCTTTGATTGATTGATTGATTGATTGAGGTCAGAAGGCGCAGAACCCGGCCAGTCGAATAAAAGTGGTGTGCGATATGAAGGGAAGGAGGGAGTGCATATATCGGATCAGGTGTGATAGCAGACCCTACCTGATAGTTTGCAGTTGTGGCCGCAGAGAGCCTGAGGTCCCACGAGACCCGTGTCTAAGTAGTTCCATTTACAGGAGTTTCCTGAAATTCACGAGCTTGGATGTGGCCTACTCAGTGGCCCCGCCCCTTCAGCAGCACTCTCGTGGCTAGAGAGGTAATGTGCTCAAGGCACCGCACCCTCACCGGACCCCGTCCGCCTTGACAAACAGTGCCCTCTCCCCCAGAAACACACGTAATTAAACTTTTATGCAAAATTGTGTTGGGGTTTTGTTTTAGCTCGCTATTTTGCTGCTATTCCTCGTTCTGGCCTATATTCAATGAAAGCAGATTCCATCCATCCTTATGTAATAGGGGACAGAGTCTATTTTGTTCCACCAGGAAGTTGGCAAATAGAACCCAGGGAATGCTTCTGAAAGGAATCGAGTGTTCTTAAGTGCAAGGACCGCTAGAATTACATCACATTGTTCTTGACCAGTTGTTGCTTCAAGACAGCACTTTAAGTCTATAGAATATCTCAGATATTTTCATCGCTTTCCCCTGCTATTTTGAGTTTCAAAGAGCCTTCCAAAGAAATACTTTCTTGACAAGTAGCCAACAAAACAGTATAGTCCTGAATTCCACTTACTATTTTCAATACATATTTGAATAAATATATTTTTCTAGCTATGCGCCCTAAAACAAACATGTAACAGAAAAAATACACAAGGGGCAACATGTGTACTGTAGTCCTATATTGGTCTGGCATTTGCTAACTACTCATCCTTCAGTCTCGTGATTTATGATGTCACCAGAACCCCTAAATGCCAATATTGTACCATATTGCTTGGCTATCCATTATTTATCCTTACTCCATATCTTTCTGTGTGTTTGTGTGAATTAATTAATGTTATTTCTTGATTAATTCAAATTGTTGCAAAAATGAAGCAATAAAATAGGACAGGAGATGTTGCCGTGCCACCCAATGATTCAATGAAAGATCTGTTGCACAGCGCCTTGGGTCTCTGGGTCGAGAAACTACAGATGATGGCTGGAACCAGGGAGACACACAGGTTGACACCAACTGTTGCTGTCTTTAGTGAATTCAGAATCTGGGGTGCATCATCTGGAGCCAAATCCTTCACTTCAGGTGGCCAGGTGAGCCCTGATGATGAACCTAAGCATCATATAACCTCAGACACGCACTCCAGGTGCCAGGTGAGGGTGAGCCATGATGGTCAACCAGAACATTGCATAACCTCAGACGTTTACCAAATCCTTCACCTCAGATGGCCAGGCGAGTCCTTATAGTGCACCAGAGCATCACGTAACATCAGATGGGTGCCATATCCTTCTCTTAAGATGGCCAGTTGAGCTCTTATGGTGAACGTGATCATCATGTAACCTCTGACGTGTACAAACAGTAATTATGCCAAGAAGCTGTGAATACAAACAGGTGAAAATCTTAGAAAGGTTCATGAAAGAATAGCTAATTCCTTTCAGAATGCCCTGATGATGTAATCAGAGGAAACCAGGATATAATTCAGTCTTTGAGATACACTATTTACCATTATACAAAGCAACGATAAAGGCTAGTAAAGCAAACATGGCGAGGGTATGTTTTGTATAGTTCATGCTGTGAACCGAATTACTTGCAGGTGCTTTCAAATTTGCTGTCAAGGAAAATTGAGCACAATGAAGCAAACGGGATTGCCAAGAACCACACGTTTTGAGCCACGGTTTCTATTTAAAGAGGCATTCAATTTAGCATCCAGCCTATACATCGTCCTCCTCCGGGTTCACACAAATGAACAATCCTTTGTGATGAGTTTTCTTTCATGAGAAAAATTAGAGCTCTGGAGCGGACCTGCAAAACACACAAAATTCTGCTACATACAAATTCGGCCACCTGTTTATGATTCAGTTTCAAAGGGGGGCAACTGCAAGAGAACGAGTGTTTGAACATATAGAACAACCCTCAAGCTGTACGTAATTAAAATGCTGCTGTTTAATACCCATAACACAAAGATAATAAAAATGAGTGAGGCAGCCCCCAAGCAGCAAGCACACCTTTTCTAGGAAAAGCAAAACCTAGATGGAAGCAATTATGCAAATGAGTAAATCACCGGAAGTCACTAGGTGTTTGCTCGCAAATTGCATTCTTTCAATTGGTCAGAGCTGTGAAATGCAGCCTTGGTTTATAAGTATAACTCTACTTTCTTTGATTCCTTTTGAACTACAATTTCAGTAACAGTAATCAATCAAAAACACATTTTCAGTCTTTACTTGTGCCCCTATACAATGTACTTGCTAGCTGTCCTTCCTGAAGGAGGATGCTGCATGCAAACCTTCATGAGGAAGGGGAAAGAGCGGGCAGGGTCCAGGATCCTGAGTTCAGCTTTGAGATGGCTCAGCAGTCCCATTAGGCACTGGTGAGCTAGAGCAGGGCTTTGGACTTTACTGCCTCACCCCCTTACATTTCTGCTCTTTTACCCACACTCTAGACTTCTTTCTCTCCTTCCCACCGTGGCCCTTTACCTACATACAGCGCCTCGTTCTTTTGTCTGTCCCTCCTTGTGCTTGTCTTCCTGCTCACACTCTTGCTTTCTCCTATCCTTAGATAATAGTGCCAGCGTTCTCCTACAGCACGGCCGCCTCTCCCAGCACAGGAGGGATGTGTACCTGGTTCCTATCGAGATGACGGACAGTGGCCGGCCGCCACTCAGCAGCACGGGCACTCTGACCGTGAGCGTGTGCCAGTGCGGGCATGATGGTGCAGTGCTCTCTTGCAGCACAGAGCCCTACATGTCCCCCGCTGGCTTGAGCACTGGAGCGCTGGTGGCCATCTTAGCCTGCATCATCACTCTGCTGGGTGAGTGTGCTAGTGTTACATCAGCAATTGCCATTCAACCATCAATCCTCAAGCCTGACCTTTGAGTACCAAAAGAGAAAAACACAATCGCTAGTCCTCCCCTTCCAAACTCCAAACTCCCATCAACCACCAACTATTGTCTGCCATGCCATCTCACATCAGTCCTCAACCACCAGATATCACCCACCATCTGTCATCCACTAATCAACAACTGACCCTCAACTGACAATACTCATGCAACAACACTTACTCGGCAATCCTCAAAAACGAACCCTCAGCAGTCAACGATCATCTGACAATTCTCAATCATCAGCTTCTTAGTGATCAGTCATCAAATCGCAGTCATTATCTATCATCCCTCTGTACACCCAAATGCCATCTCTCAACTCCCATTACTCAACCCCTTGCAACCATTCAACCAGCTGCAATAATGTCATCACCATCTGTCATCCTCCACCTATGTATATTATCTGCAGCCGGCTTCTATAAATGATATCAGAGACTTCTACTGGCTTCTTGGCACTGGGAGGCCTTAAGCTATCATTGCCAACACAAGACTATACTATGCATGTTTTCACTGGGCCTAAAGATAGATGTTTAAGTGAGTGGGACTCGGATAGGGGGATTTTTATTAGCACTAGAGATTGAGCAAGGAATGGTCCCTGGTAGAGACATTGGAGCTTTTAAAATAATTTGATTAATCCATCCAAATCTGTCTTGTTTGGAATTTACTTTTGTAGAGATTATGCTAGCATGGTGCCTGCTAGTACTCTTCAAGGTAGCCAATCACAGCAGTGCTGGTCAGCCATCATTTCATTACTCAAGTGATAAGAGGAGGCTGGCATGAAGTTGTGTGAGCTATCTTTGATACCCACAACAAGCAAAATGATACCATGGCAGCCACATGTCG
This sequence comes from Pleurodeles waltl, assembly GCF_031143425.1. Taxonomy (NCBI): domain Eukaryota; kingdom Metazoa; phylum Chordata; class Amphibia; order Caudata; family Salamandridae; genus Pleurodeles; species Pleurodeles waltl. Next base: position 340,341,128 of record NC_090445.1, read on the forward strand.
AAGAAGAATGCAGTGACTCCTGACCACGGGTTGGCAAAGTCTCCATCAAGCCCCAAAGTGTAATATCACATAGTAAGGATAGTTATAGGACAACGAAAGACCTGTAACATGGCAGCCACAGCAGCTGTGAACTCGGTGTGAGTATTGCTAGCTCTCAGACTGCCTCCTGATGCGAACAGCAGATTTCATAGCTTCTGCACTGTGGCCGACCACTAGGTGTCACTGTTTGTTACCTGCAAGCCATCTCCTATTATCATTCTATAAATGGACAATCGGTGGCTGTATTGCACCGGTGCCTACTCTTCCAAGACTTCCATCGGTGTCATGCTTTCTTCGACCTCTAGGTGTCAGTGCATATCCTATGTGTCTGCAGTACAGCTGGCCCTCTCCTGGCACATACTGGCAGGCAAGAGAGGCAGACTGCAGCCGCACTACCCACCTTCAGCAATGCAGTGGGCGGGGCTCCTAACATTCAAAATGCAGCTTCACGAAAAATTGAAATATTTCCCCTTAGGCCTAACATTTGCTTTCTAACGGCAAAACAGTGCTTTTGAAGTTCTCTGGAAATGCATCACTTTATAAATTGGCCTTACAGAAAGAAATGCGGAGTGGCAATTTTTAATAAAAACAGAAGAAAACGTAAGTGTCAGTTGGTTAAGGTGGTTGACATCTTGACTCAGCAAAGGTCGTCTTTGACTAGAACCTGGGTCCTTCTGAGATTATCAGCATCATCATAAACAGACAAGGAGGTGGTGAGAGAGGAGAAATGAGTAGTAACAAGCGAGGTGGGGGCAAGTAGTGGCAGGAGACTGAGCCAGAGTGGAAGGGGAGAGAGGTTATATATCAGGCGAGTGAAAGGAAGATGTAGGCCAAGAAAGATGTCAAGGCTGAGAGACAACTGACTTTTAAGGCATTTAGTGTAAATAATAATTGAATGCTAAAGCATGAATCAGAGAACTATTTTGAGGTAATGAGACAGTTTATTAGGGGGTATGAGTGACCGGTGTCTTTTGCCTCTTCTCTCGCCAGCCATTGTCGTGCTCTTTGTTGCCCTGAGGAAGCAGAAGAAGGAATCTCTCGTGGTCTACGAGGAGGAGGACGTGCGCGAGAACATCATCACCTACGATGACGAGGGTGGTGGCGAGGAGGACACCGAGGCCTTCGACATGGCTGCCCTGCAGAACCCCAACGCCGCCGCGCCAGGCGCCCCGGGCATGAGTGGTGGCTTCTTCGCCGCCTCCCGGCGAGACGTCCTGCCCAAGCAGAAGCCCTCGGTCAGGCATGGCCAGCCAGCCCGCCCCGCCGGCGCCCCTGACATGGAGCAGTTCCTGGGCAGCCGGCTCAGGGAGGTGGACGAGGACCCGAGTGTGCCCCCCTATGACTCCATCCAGATCTATGGCTACGAGGGCCAGGGCTCCTCCGTGGGCACCCTCAGCGCCTTGGAATCCAGCGCCGGGGACTCCGACATCGGCTACGAGTACCTGGAAGAGTGGGGGCCACAATTTCAGACCCTGGCGGACCTGTATGGGGCCACGGGGCCCCCACTATAAGATGGCCACCCTGGAGCCACCCTGGCGAAGGAGGGAGAGGCGAAGGCAGGGTTGGGCCAGATTCAACAATAACTTCATGCACAATCAGACCAACGAACCATTGGCGCGAGAGACATTGGGAGGGAGTCCACCAAGGCCGACCCGGCTTCCGGATTATTCTTTGCTGTTTCCATCTCCGCTGTCCGGCACAATGCACCTTCATTTCAGAAAGGACAGTCATTAAAGGTAGGTGCTTTGTTATTGTAGCTGGGTTGAGTTGAAAAGGGGGGTCTTCTCACAGATAGCACAGGTCTGGTACTCTGGTGTAACGTTTAGTCGGAAAGACAGCAAGACCGGCTGAGCTCTAGTCAGGACTCTATTCTCAGTCTGAGTGTAACCAAATGCCAGGCTTCCCCCACCAAACACACCCGCGCACACACACGCACCCTCACACACACTCCCTCTATACCTCTCACCCCCACTCACTGCAACACCCCCTGCATCATCACATTCTCTCCTCCATACTCACCATTCCAGAGAATCTCAGACACCGCACACACTAGGACTCTGTCCTCAAGGCACTACATGTATTTATTAGGCGCATTTATATAGCGTCAATCAACATTTCCACAAAGTCAGAGGAGAGCTTCACTGGTCTGAGAAGGGTAAGAGATGACACCAGTGGGCTAGAAGTGAATTCAGATTAAAGAAGCACAAGGGAGAAAGGCGAGTTTTCGGGAGAACAAACAACGAGGAAAGGAGAGATCCAGTCTGAGTTAAAGCCTCGATTTCAAATCGTAGATTTTTTGCAGACGAAGGCGAGCTTTGTTCACGGCACCCCAGGTCCTACAGCAGGTCTCACTTTATGTGGGTCGTGAGTGAGGAGGGAGCCGCCCGTGTGACGGCCGCAGCGCCCCCATCAGTGCACTGCAGATGTCCCACACCTTCCACGCTCTAAATGACCCAATCCGTATCTTTGCAGCGTCCATTGGCTTGTGCCGTCACTTGACTTTTATCATACGAAAGATGGCTCCGTGAGTTCAGTTCTCGCCGTTGACATCTGTGTGACCTAAATATGACAAATGTGAAATCTGAAAGGATCAATTCTACCTTTCATCCTTGAAAGGCCAGTAACATGAGCATCATTACATTGGGTAATACCGAACACTCGTTATTTACAGCACTGTGAAATGAAAAGTACTGTAGACGGAACTATATAAAATAGATTATTAGTATATATTTCTTTCTCCTCTGAGGATGCGTATGAATGAGTGGGGGCCGGAGAAGGGGGTGTAAGTTCGGCGTCAGCGAGGTTCCAAACCACCCCCAGGTTCAGACTCATCTCAGCCTAGTAAAGCAGGGACTTCTTAAAGTCACCGCGCGGCTCACTTCTGGTAGCCCGGCTAATTAAAAGGCTTAGAAAGAGTGGAAAGATCCGGGACGAATGTAATAAAATTCAGCAACGCTGGAAATACAATAAGAGACAGCCCGAAGTGCATTTAATAAGACGCAGGTAACTGTGAAATAGGATAAAGGATACCTGGCGTGATGGGCTCAGGCAGCAGTGACAGGGATATGAATAATAACACAGATGCCGCACAGGCGCAGAAGTGGGTTTTAACTGGTGGGGGAGGCGATATCCTTGAAATAAAGAGACCCCCAGAAACTGCTGGGGCAGCACGTGCGGCGAGAGTCTGTGGAATCCCCGTATGATCTAACAGAGTGCTGGTGCCCGGGGTGGGGGACTCAAGATCTAGGGCCCATAGTTATACTTTTTTCGCGCCGCGATTGCGTCATTTTTGTGACGCACAAGCGGCCCAAACAAAATATAATTGTATTTTGTAAGTTTGCGCTGCTTTTGCGTAAAAAGAAAATGACGCAAATGCGGCGCTAAAATAGTATAAAAATGGGCCTAGCTGTCTACATTGAGTAGGACCCGGGAGGCCTTCCTTGCAATTCGGTTGTTGTAGACGGTAGTATCTCAAGGAGGCTTTCTTCTCAAGCTCCAAAATATCTTCTTTGCCAAAACTGTAATTTGTGATGGTTTTCTGTCGCAAGCTTTTGCTGGTTATTTTACGTGCTCGCCTTCTCAGTATTCGCTTCCATCACGGATTGTGTGACATTCGAGTAATTTGCTTTTGCATAATTATGTAACATTTCTGCAAATTTGTGCATATTTCCATGTAATTACGTGAAATGCGAATCCATCATTTTGCCCTATATTTAAGCGCAAATGAGTCCTCGCCTCAATTTTTGGCGTGAGGATGCATTTATAAAATAACCGTGAAGAACAGCCGCGCGTGTTCTGTTGTTCGTGTGCGTTTGCAGTGAATTGTTTACAGCAAGGGGGACATTTTGCAGTACAGTTTTACTACAAATTTTGCTTAGTTATGAAAAGTGGCGTTATGCACCACCAGTAAATACAAAACTCCCCAAATTACGCAAATTATGGCAGCATCATTGAAATGTTGCCAAATCATAATCTGGACTACGGAAACAAGACAGAGACATTTTAATGCATGGGCAAAGGTGCGCTGGCCCAGACCCCAGCCTTTTAGGGGCCCCATAATAGAGCTAACTCTGTTCAGCAGAATCTTGCTCTGATGACCTTGAATACACATTCAACAAATTGTTTTTTTCCTTTAATTTATTCTCAAATTACGATATTTTGCAGAGAAATGTTGTGTTGACGTTTCATGCAATATCTATAAAAATTCCTTTAGAGCAAAACAGGAACTCACATAGGGGAAATAGGAGGGGGTTACATATTATTTTCAATAATATTTCCCAGCTGCTGCTGTTTTACAATATTGAAAACACACGTCACTATCTCTCATTATTAGATGCAAACACAATTAGAATTTGGACCAATGTGCCTCTGAACTGTCAGCGACTTGGACAAAAGGGGCGAGAAAGAGGTGACATTGAATCCTAAATTCAAAGCTGTTCCGAACAGCCCCCCCAAAAATGTGTTTGGCCCAGGGCCCCCAAAATCCTTAAGATGTTCCCGAAACAAGGGCTAGTCATGTCCTTGGATCAGTGGTCCATACGTATGTACAATTTAATATGAACAAATACAGGACACAGTGATTTTACCATGAACATTGGAAATGGATAAACAACATGTAATAACACAAGTAATAACAAGCAAATTACAGTATATAATATCTTTGAAATCAAGAAACGTTGTGCAGTGCTCCTTCTCCATTATATCAAAACAGTACACAGAAGTGGGAGAAAATTTAATCCACTGGAATTAATTGGAAACTTTTTTGACCCATCTAGGAAAGCAGACGATTCTTAAATAATTTGGTGGGATGTAGGTGTCTATGGGGGATGGACCAGGTGGATATGGAATATTCCAATCAAGGTTTCTTTCTGGAATAGGCAGAGGCCTATGTGTGGACAAATACTTATCCGTTTTTTAGGTCTTGGGTAGACAGCCTATATGCTGTATTGTAAGCTTATAGTGGGCATAGCACCCACCCATTACTTACCAATGGTTGGTGCCTTTCTCACTTTCATTTCTTTACTTAGTAGTGGTTCGCTGGTGTATGTGTCCCTCCTGTTTCTGTGTTCATCCCTGCCCCTGGAACATGGATGCATTACTTATATTCCTCCACTACTAATTTGTTTAGGCACTATTTTCTCTTTGCGTGGAGGCACTCCACCAGAGTGCATCTTATTCAACAGGCTCTCTTGTGTAGCCACCCACCTTTTCTTGTCTGTGGTGTTGCCATCTCCCACTTCACTGCTCTTCTTCCCTTCCATTGTGGTGATACCCCCTTCTACGTATACACCCTCCTTCCCTTCGGGGCCGATCATGCTATTTTGGCCTGCCCTCCCCACGCCATCACATGGTGAACTTTATTTTCTTTTTTATGTTTTCCAAATTTTTATAGCTCGAACTGGACCAAAGGTATTGGAGCGCTTAACATGAGCACCAGTTGTAGCAATATCCAAGGAAATATTCCTTTTGTGGGCACGTAGAGATTCATTCATTTGCTCCGAATCACGGGATGTTGAGCAAACACCAAGATTTGAACCTGGTTCCCCAGCTCCAAAGTCAGCAGCTCTGGCAGTTGTGCCACATCGTCCTACCCCTAGTGTTACTGGCATGTCCCAGGGACTTCTAGAAGCTTGTCATGCTACAGCGCTTTACATCTTGTGGAGACAGGTTTAGTGCAGTGCTAGGAGACTGGCAGACAACTGTGTGTTACACGGAGAGCTGGATTCTTGCTCTACAGGGACCTCTAGTAGAAGCCTGTGGTACTTCACCCTTGAACACCCAGGACTGCTGCCAAACCTCATGGGTCTCTTTACGCCCTTTATTTTTGTGTGGATACGAGTGTCACTAGTAGCATGCTGCAAGTTAACACTGAAGCAGTTTAACGACAAGCACCGGTGTCACACTTCGATATCCACCATCGCAGTACTCCATCCTTTCAAACCCAGTTAATTGTCATGCGACCAGGACCTCTAGGAGCGGCGTGTTGTGCAGCAGTCTTTTACACAGCACTGAAGTCGGCGACAGGGACCTCTAGGAGTAGTGTGTGGTGCTGTAGTCTTTTACACGGCACTGCAGGACTGAAGCTGGTGACGGGAACCTGTAGGAGCAAGGTGTGGTGACCGGGGCCTCTAGAAGCTGCTTCAGCTCAACATCCTGTGATTCTGAGCAAATCACTCAATCTACTGCGCCTACCAAAACTGAACGTATCCTTGTGTAATGTAACTGTTGCTCATGTAAAGCACTTAAATACCGTCCGGCCGAGTTCGCGCTAAACAAAAGTGCAAAAAAAAAAAAAAACTGCTGCAGCAGTAACGACCACTAGAAGTTCCCAAAGCCTGACGCCGGTGCTGAGGGTAAAAGGCTGTATGTAGTGTTAAAGCTTGTTCCTGGTGGACGCTGGACCCACACTCCTGTGCTGGGTTTCAAGGGCCCTGGAGTCTGGCACCAGCACTGACTGTACAAGACTGTCGTATTGCAGGCTTTTACTAGAGGTTGGTAGAGCCAGGTTCTGCTCCTAGAGTTTGAATGTGCAGTCCCACAGGCTGTCACCCCCGAAGGCATTTCTGAAGTAGCCTAGCAAATACACGGCAGCGTTTTGTCTACCTAGCGCCAGCAATGACTTTTCTTGTTAAAGAGTTTTAGTTCTAGTTTTCCAGTTCCTAGTGCGCCGAACAGCAGGTCACCCAGTCTAGGGCACTTCACTATTAGTTATTTGGCTCTGCAAACTGCAACCTAATTCTGTGTGACTCGAGTTCTCTTTCTTTGCTGTCTTTCACCAAGTTGAATCCGATATAGTTGGAGGAGACAATGAAAATCATGATACTATTAAGTTTAGTTCTCTCAATGATCTATGTCCGAACAATATTTTCGACCTAGGTAAAAGAATCATTGTTCCTTGACCCTGCAGATTAGTAAGTCTCTTCCTTTTCATCTAGATCTTTCCCAGCAGACTTTAAACTAGCATTGGCAAAGTCAATAGACTGAGAGCTATAGGCATTGGCAATGGTAATGCATTTGTGTATTTCAATAGCCCCAGAGCTAGACACAAATGCATTTACATAGCCAACTCCTATAGCTTTCGGACTGCGAAGACCTATTGCCAATGCTTGTTTCAGACTGCATTGGACTTGCCAACTTTCCTTTGATTAAGTAGATCAAACTAGGTACTGAAGTTAACACATTGGCCCATATCTCAGAAAAAGTGGCGCATCAGAGTTGATGCGCCACTTTTTCAGCACCCCCCCCCCCCCACGGCACCTAACGACACCATGGTTGTACCTTATTTATAATATGGCACACCATAGCGGTCGTTAGCACAATAGTGTCAAAATTTTTTACTTTGTTGAGGCGCTTTGCTACACTAGCGTCAGAAATCACTAGTGTCAGAAATTGTGACGCTAGTGTAGCAAAGTGCAAGGAGGCCTATGGGTTTCTATGGGAGTGTCATTTTAACGCCTGCTCTGTGCAGGCATAAAAAATGACACCAAAAATGGCGCAGGGACATCTATTAAATTTCACTGTGCCATTTTTGCGTGCCTCCTAGCGCCGTAACGCCCCCCTTGCATACATGGCGCAGGCGTAATGTGGCATAAGAGTTTACAAAGTGGTGCTAATGCATGGATTGCGCCACTTTGTAAATATGGTGCAGGGAAAAAGCGACTTTAGCGCCACCTTATTATAAAAAAAATGATGCTGTGGCGGCGCTAGGGGCTCTTATTTATGCCCCATTGTGTTTTGATTCTGTGGGACATATTCAATGAGTCTTCATAAGACGGGGGATCCTAGGTGCCGAGAGCCTCACTCAGCCTGGCTGGAGGCATAGAGCAACTTGCAATCCTAAAGGCTTCCTATGCATTGTTCAAAGAAGCGTTTGTTGGGGAGGATTACGGTCATCCCAGACGGACCTCATAAAGACAACTTTCAGCAATGATAAGTGTAATTCGCAGTTCCCAGGCGCTCACGCCTGCGGTGAACTATCTTCACTGACTCAGAGCTCTGCCGGGACACAAGGCCGGTGGCGCACACCAGCAGATTCACTCTGCAGGCGCAAGGCGAAGAAGGTTAGCGCAGCATCACAGGAATTGCTTTGAGTTGGGAGAAGCAGCTGCCAACCAAAGTCCCAACCTGAGTATTTACAGAGAGGTCTGGCTCAAAATAAAAACACACCTTTTTTGTTTACCTTTGTTAAGCCGGGGAGCTGATGATCAGGGTCACAACAGGACGTAAATATAAATATTTCTGCAGTGTTTGATCCAAAGGATGATAAGTGCATTTCTGACAAGAGCATTTCTTGCGAAAGTGTGCATTGCCAGTCCCTGACATACTGTGAGTTTTCTGCCAGCATGTCTAGAACAACGTTGCTTTTATCCTCTAAATAGAGTGACTTTCCAACACCTTGAAGCAGAGAATTCTCTAGCAGCTGGCCCACTGACATAGTGTTTCTGAAGAGAGAGCCTTTGGAAATTAAAAGGTTTTCCCACCTGCGAATGAGAGAGGGACACCGAGAAGTGGGTGGTCACGTGTCACAACCCAAACCCCAACATACATTTTGTTCTTGCACACTGGCATAATGACACAACCACGCATTCCGTAACAACCTATGCCTTAGCAACGTGGTCAGAACCACAATCGTGTCATTTCCACGCATGCCTTTTCCACGCAAGCCTTTACAACAAATTTTGTTGTAAAAGCATGCTTAGTAAAGGCATATGTGGAAATGGCATGCATGGTTGTGCCATACAACCCCCCCTTAACCTAAAAACTACCCCACTCACACGCCCTGAGGCCCAATACTATCCCCACTTCTATACCCCCCCAAAAACCCTGGCCCTTCTTTACATAAAAAACTACCCAGCAGGCCCCCCTGCACGCCCTGAGCCCTAAAACCTCCCCCACCCCTAAAAACGAAACTACTCCAACACCCCCCACCTGCCCTGAGCTCTAAAACCTTCCCCCACCCCTAATAACTAAACGATCCTGACCCTAAAAAATAAACTACCCTGACCTCCCCACCCACCCTAAGCCCTAAAAAAAATTAACCGACCCCCCACCCTGCCCTTAAAAAATAAACTACCCGACACACACCACCCGCCCTGAACCCTAAAACCTTCCCCCACCACTAATAAGTAAACTACCCGACGCCCCACCCAACCTAAGCCCTAAATAATAAACTACCTGCCCCTAACAAATAAACTACCGCAACGACCCACCCAACCTAAGCTCTAAATCCACCCCACTGCTAAAAACTACTCCCCAAACCATGCCCCAGACTTTCTTACCTCACCGCGTCCTCTCCTGATCCTCCCCTCCTCTCTGCCTTTCTCCCGCCTTTCCTTAACCCTACCCCCACGCCTAAAAATTAAACTACACCACCCCTAAAAAATAAACTATCCCGACCCCCACCCACCCTAAAAAATAAACATACCCAACCCCCCACCCGCCTCTAAAAAATAAACTACCCTGATATTTCCCAACCACCCTAAGCCCTAAATTCACCCCACCAATAAAAACTACCCCCCAAACCGTGCTCCAGCCTCACTTACCTCACCGTGCCCTCTCCCGAGCCACTAGACCGTTTTGTGTGTTTTCTCTGCCTTAACCACGCATTTGTGGTTAAGGCAGAGAAAAAGGTAGTTGTTGTTTAGGCAAGCTGTTCCACTTGTGTGGGAAACGTCCACGTTGTTTAGGACGTTTCCCGGACTGGAGTGGTGCAGTCCCTACCGGACTTTGGTGCTCTCCCTTAGACCCACCTCTCTCCTAGTAAGTGAAGTGGCAAAAGTACAGAATGCAAGAACGAAGCATTTCTGGTAAAGGATGACAGACAGGGAACTTCATTTTGCAGTTTACTTACAGAAATAGAATACAAAAATGTGAAAGCCGGGCCATCAGGTTAAATTAATAAACATTTCAGTCAATAACAAACTTGGTAGACTTCCTAGATTTAGTAGCATAGATTAATCCTCAGTTAGTGGGAAGGGGCCTTCCCCCAACATAGAGAAATCTCTCCCTTTTATAGTGCTTTACACAAAAGCTCCATACATTTACTCCATCAGGACATGGTTCCTATGCGTAGAACCAGTAGGAATAAAGCAATAGCAACAGCCAACAAGGACATCCATTTGAGGATTCTCTCACCATCTAATGCATGGAGTTCTGGTGTTCAAAGCTTTTTCTCTCTGTACATGAAATGTTACCTACAGTTGCTTCATCTTTGGAGAGGTACACTCTGCTCAGGTCAACACAGGAAATAATTTCTTAGCTAGTAAAAGTCTACAAGGGTTTATTATGACAGAATAAACAGGAGTTTAGATCACATGTTAAACAGTCGTATCACAAAAAGATGGACGATGAGTCTTAACTTGTCATAAGTTGGAGAAACATGAATTCTTACATGCTAAACATTCACATTTTTGAATTTTAATCAATCTGTGTTCTCACAGGGAACCTGCTGATTTTCAACAGGTTTCAGTTACCACCGACATCTAAGTGAGGCCCAAAGCCTTGGATAGCATGGAAGCTAGCAGTGACAGCAGATACCCTGGCATAACACCAAAAGACTTATAACAATATGATGTAACTGCACAATGAGAGGGCAGCAGTAATCTAAACAGAGGGTTAGGACGTTTACTCAACAAAGCACAGGGTAATCTGAAGAACTGGCTAGGGGTGCACAGGCCTGGCCAGAATTGCAAAGGAACACTTAAGTGGGATACAGAAGCAGCTAAACGTAAGTTACAAGGTGATGGAGAAAGACCATGCTGACTAGGTGCTCTGTTTATCTATTGCCACGATAACCTCCACATTTGCAGGGATTCCATCTGGTCCAAGTTGAAGACCCACTTAGTGACTAGAGCATGCGGATGGATTCCTGTTAATCATCATCCAAGATGGCATCTGTACAGTGCATGCGCCTGGGGTGCTGTAAGCTCCAATACAAAATTTTCTGTGTCCATGATGGGCTGGAGGCCGGAAGCCGGAAGCCACGAAAATATAGACTCGAGCCTACCTCACTGTGTAGCGGGCACAGCATGACACCAGTCATGGCTTGCTCCTATTTAAAAGGGCGGAGCAGGTGTGCGCGCGGGGAAGGGAAAGGAAGGGGGGAGCGGCACATTTAATAATAAAAAAAATAATAATAAAGGAAAAAACTTACCTCATCCGTTGCCGCTGCGACGTGCTGCTCATCATTCCCACATCGTCACTGCACAAACAGGCTCCCAGCCCGGCCCTGTGCCAATCCTGACGCTGCTCAGAGCAGCTTCAGGATTGGCTGGGAGCGCCCAGCCGGGACGATCCCAGGCAGACTGGGAGCCTGTGTAGGCCCTCTCCAGCCCAATAGAGCCTACAACGCATGTGTGTTTGGCCAGCCTGAGACGGCCAGACAAAAACACATGCGCTCTGAGGGGAGTGCTCTGTGCACTCCCCTCTGAGGCTGTCATCCCCTAAGCCCCACCTCTTTCACCATGAAGGTATATAAACCTAGTTTATTATTCCTTCGTGGTGAAAGTGTTGCAGCTTCTGCTGCTGGCAGGGGAGTGACGCTCCTCCGGACTTATGGAGGAACCGCCCCTGCATGACACACTGAACCCAGCCACAGGAGTTGTCCGGTGAGAATCGCAGGGTGTGCTGTCCTTCCCTGGGGCTTTCGTTCGCACCCTTCCCAGGATAGTTGTATTTGGTGTGCATAGCTTTACAGAAGGCCTGAAAAGCAGGGACTCACCTGCCCTGGGGGCAGCCTTGCAGTCTCCTTCGCTGGTGTGGGACCTACTACGGTAAAGTATTGTAATGTATTGTAATTGTACTTACATAGTGCTTACTACCTGTGACGAGGCGTTGAAGCACTTCATAGCAGGTAGCGAGCTGCATTTATAGTCTATTTTTGTTGTCTGGTGCATAGTCACCAGCGGCACTCCATGGCACCAGCAGTGCCCCCTGGCACCCAGTAGGTTGGGGAACAATTTCTCAGATACCTCTTGTGAAAGGCCTGGGAGAAATGGGTTGGAGGTGTGTTTGAAAACGTTCTATCTGGAAAAATACAAATATTGACCACTTTTGTTGCCAGTATTTGTGTTTCATGTAATCCGCCCCTGGAGCTTGTGCACAGGTTGAGAGAGTTGACATTGTCAACAGAGTCAAACCAAAGTCCTGTATCTGTGTCATATGATAATCCATCATCCTGCCTAGATCATTCATCTTTTGCTCCTCAGAGTACCAGAGATCACGCAGAGTCCTGGACCTCGGGAAATGTTGCAAGCAGTGACCTGTCTCTCAGTAACTGTGAACCCTCAGTGTGATATTCAGACAGAGCCGTAGCTCGTTCTTGGATTTAAATTGATGCAGTAAAGATCTGTGTCCTGTAGAGACTGTTCCACAGGGAGCTTCCACCTTAACTGGTGGAGCTCTGCTGGTCTTCCAGAATCCTCCAATATTTCAATGCATCAGCTCTTGTTGTTCTTGTTAATTAGCATTTGCACTGATCTTCCTTTCACCAGGGAGGGTGAAGCGTTAGCCTACCAACCCATGCCAGAGGAGCACAATTTACCAGGCGTTATGGAAATGAGTATGGTGGCCCAAGTAGGACATTAAAGCTCTGATTCTCAGTAGCTTGTAATTTGTTTCATCCAATAATGGGAGGCACCAGCCAAACTGGGTTTACATGTAATCCCACCAAACTGTGACCCTTGACTCACAATGTTTTCTCTCTGGTTAACTCCTGGATAAACGTATAGGGTAAATTAATGGGTAGGAGTCAGCCTGTCAAGGAAAAATTATCATATTACAGCGCAAACAGCAACTACTACGGTTGTTCTCCATTTCCCAGGGAAAATCTTGGAATGGGATGGAATTCCTGCACCCATTCCGTGTTACCTTTAATAATTGGTGAAGGAATTTCGATGTAGTTTCCATGGTCAACTCTGAGGGTCTAACGCTTCTCACCCCTACAGTTTATGCAGCTCCCATCCTTAATAAACAACAGACAGGGGCAAACTCAGAACCAGTCACACCCTGTAATATCAGTGGCAGGCTTTATAGTGACAGGAGATATGTTCCTCCTACAAGCTGCTGGCCTCACAGATCCTCAGATACATTAATCATCTGAGACTAAGACGCACCTGTTGAACGGGTATGTTCAATAATTAATGTTCAGCAGCATTAGAGGTGTATGTACTTCAATCCATACAAGATTTGATAATAAGGCCAGCCCTGCTGTGAAGGCCATAGGCGGTAATTACCGACAGAGGTAGGAAGCCAGCAGAGAGCGCAATTAAAGTCAAGGTGTCATTAGCAGCCAGAGTTTGCAGCGGCCTGTGCGTGTTCGGAGGAACCAAATGTTTCCGCTGATCATACATACATTCAAAGCATTCCAGGTTTCAGCCTGGGCCCTGTGTCATACAAACACGTATCTACCACTTAGTCGTAATTATTGCCACGTTTTATAAAGCTTTAACATTGCGATGCATTTTATAAATACATTCACAGTTCTGATTAAATAGTTCTGTAATATGTGGGTTTCTCTTAAATCATGCAAAATGATACCCGCGTCTGCCGTCGTAAATGTAGGTTGTTTTATTTTAATATGCCGGTCTTCATTGGTGGAGAGCTTTCCTGAAGAGGAAAGTTGATGAAACTGTTGAGTTTTCAGCAGTTCCCGGAAGTGCAGGGAGCCATTGCAGAAACTGATCTGTGACATCGCAGTATTCCAGATGGTCGGACCAGCAATACAAAAGCAAACCTCCTTTGGTGGTATCCTTGGTTCCTAGCGCAGCTGAGCCACATGATACAGATTTAGAGATTGAAATCTTGTTTTTAAAAGATTGGGCTGGCGCACATGTGCACAAGGTCAGATACTTTGCACTGAAAGAGCTTTCACTGGGGGTGAGGGAATCACTTAGCAGTTGTCTGGCCTATTCGCTGGGCTCTGTGGCAGGTTAGAAGTACTTGTATGTATCCTATGGAGTCGCTGGTTGTCATTACGGAGTCCTGGTTGTCCTTCACCGGACAGGTCGATGTTCAGGTTTTGAGTCGTATGACGAGTACTTTGTGGTCTAGTTGCATGTGTTTTTCCCTAACTGTCCGACGTCACTGAATAGTGTTGCTTGCTCAGCTTAGCTATATCTCCTTTAGTTGTCTTGACTCTCAGTGGTAGCTCGGGTCAAGCAGCCAAGGTTTATTCTATGAGGTAGTTTATAGTTTGGGCTGTTATACATTATGTAACAAAATAGGTATCACCTATAACAAATATGAATGACCAGTTAAGTTATACTTTTGTAAAATACAGTATTCAAACTAACAGTAGAAGAATAGAGCGGGTAAAACAGAACTCTGCGGTTAACCCCTTCGCTGCCAGGCCTTTTCCCCCACCTGTGCCGAGCCTTTTTTTGGCTATTTGGGGCAGTTCGCGCTTAGGCCCTCATAACTTTTTGTTCACATAAGCTACCGACGCCAAATTTGCGTCCTTTTTTTCCAACATCCTAGGGATTCTAGAGGTACCCAGACTTTGTGGGTTCCCCAGAAGGAGGCCAAGAAATTAGTCAAAATACAGTGAAAATCTCGTTTTTAAAAAAAAAATGGGAAAAAGGGGCTGCAGAAGAAGGCTTGTGTTTTTTCCCTGAAAATGGCATCAACAAAGGGTTTGCAGTGCTAAAATCACCAGCTTCCCAGCTTTCAGGAACAGGCAGACTTGAATCAGAAAACCCAATTTTTCAACTCAATTTTGGCATTTTACCGGGACATACCCCATTTTTACGATTTTTTGTGCTTTCTGCCTCCTTCCAGTCAGTGACAGAAATGGGCATGAAACCAATGCTGGATCCCAGAAACCGCAACATTTCTGAAAAGTAGACAAAATTCTGAATTCAGCAAGGGGTAATTTGTGTAGATCCTATAAGGGTTTCCTACAAAAAATAACAACTGAAAAAAGAATATTGAAATTGAGGTGAACAAATCTGCAATTTTTCTCTACGTTTTACTCTGTAACTTTTTCCTGCAATGTCAGATTTTTTAAAGCAATATACCGTTACGTCTGCTGGACTCTTCTGGTTGCGGGGGTATATAGGGCTTGTAGGTTTATCAAGAGCTCTAGGTACCCAAAGCCAATAAATGACCTGCACCCTGCAGTGGGTTTTCATTTTATACCGGGTATACAGCAATTCATTTGCTGAAATATAAAGAGTAAGAAATAAAAATCAAGAAAACCTTTGTATTTCCAAAATGGGCACAAGATAAGGTGTTGAGGAGCAGTGGTTATTTGCACATCTCTGAATTCCGGGGTGCCCATACTAGCATGTGAATTACAGGGCATTTCTCAAATAGACGTCTTTTTTACACACTCTCTTATATTTGGAAGGACAAAATGTAGAGAAAGACAAGGGGCATTAACACTTGTTTTGCTATTCTATGTTGTCCCAAGTCTCCCAATAAAAATGATACCTCACTTGTGTGGGTAGGCCTAGCGCCCGCGACAGGAAATTCCCCAAAACGCAACATGGACACATCACATTTTTTGAAAGAAAACAGAGGTGTTTTTTGCAAAGTGCCTTCCTGTAGCTTTTGGCCTCTAGCTCAGCCGGCACCTAGGGAAACCTACCAAACCTGTGCATTGTTGAAAACTAGAGACCTAGGGGAATCCAAGATGGGGTGACTTGTGGGGCTCTGACCAGGTTCTGTTACCCAGAATCCTTTGCAAACCTCAAAATTTGGCTAAAAAACAAATTTTCCTCACATTTCGGTGACAGAAAATTCTGGAATCTGAGAGGAGCCACAAATTTCCTTCCACCCAGCGTTCCCCCAAGTCTCCTGATAAAAATGATACCTCACTTGTGTGGGTGGGCCTAGCGCCCGCGACAGAAATGCCCCAAAACGCAACGTGGACACATCACATTTTTTGAAAGAAAACAGAGGTGTTTTTTGCAAAGTGCCTACCTGTAGATTTTGGCCTCTAGCTCAGCCGGCACCTAGGGAAACCTACCAAACCTGTGCATTTTTGAAAACTAGAGACCTAGGGAAATCCAAGATGGGGTGACTTGTGGGGCTCCGACCAGGTTCTGTTACCCAGAATCCTTTGCAAACCTCAAAATTTGGCTAAAAAAACACATTTTCCTCACATTTCGGTGACAGAAAGTTCTGGAATCTGAGAGGAGCCACAAATGTCCTTCCACCCAGCGTTCCCCCAAGTCTCCCGATAAAAATGGTACCTCACTTGTGTGGGTGGGCCTAGCGCCCACGAAAGGAAAGGGCCCGAAACACAATGTGGACACATCACATTTTTTCACAGAAAACAGAGGTGTTTTTTGGAAAGTGCCTACCTGTGGATTTTGGCCTCTAGCTCAGCCGGCCCCGGGGGGGCAGAAACGGCTTAAAATAAATGTGCCCCCCCCCACCCCCCGGGGAACGACCATTTCCTACGCGGTCACTCCCCTTGCGTAACGGCGCAAAAAAAAAAGATCCCCAGTGCCTAGTGGTTTCTGCCCCCCATGGTGCAGATTTACCTAAAATCGGCCGATTTGCCCCCAAGGGGGACAGAAATGGTCTAAATACAATTTGCCCCTCCAGGGGAGCGACCCCTGCCTAAGAAATGGCCTAAAAATAAATTTGCCCCCCTCATCCCCCCCGGGGAGCGACCCTTGTCTACAAGGTCGCTCCCCTTGCGTGACAACACAAAAAAAAAGATCCCTGGTGCCTAGTGGATTGACCTAAAATCTGCCCCCAAAGCAGGCAGAAATGGGCTAAATACAATTTGCCACTCCAGGGGAGCGACCCTTGCCTAAGGGGTCGCTCCCCATCTCTAAAAAAACAAAAAAACAAAAAAAAAAAATTTGCCCTAGCGCCTAGAGGTTTCTGCCCTCCTGGGGGCAGAAATGGCCTAAAATAAATTTGCCCCCCAACTCCCCCCGGGGAGCGACCCTTGCCTACAAGGTCGCTGCCCTTGCGTGACGGCGCGAAAAAAAAGATCCCTGGTGCCTAGTATTGACCTAAAATCGGCCGATATGCCCCCAAAGTGGGCAGAAATGGCCTAAATACAATTTTACCCTCCAGGGGAGCGACCCTTTGCCTAAGGGGTCGCTCCCCATCTCTAAAAAAACAAACAAACAAAAAAGAAAAACAAAAAAAAAATTGCCCTGGCGCCTAGAGGTTTCTGCCCCCCCGGGGGCAGATCGGCCTAATAACAATAGGCCGATCTGCCCCTGGGGGGCAGAAATGGCCTAAAATAAATTTGCCCCCCCCCACACCCCGGGGAGCGACCCTTGCCTACAAGGTAGCTCCCCTTGCGTGACAGCGCAAAAAAAAGATCCCTGGTGCCTAGTGGTTTCTGCCCCCCTTGGGGGCAGATTGGCCTAAAATCGGCTGATCTGCCCCCAAAGCAAGCAGAAATGACCTAAATACAATTTGGCCCTCCAGGGGAGCGACCCTTGCCTAAGGGGACGCTCCCCATCTGTAAAACAACAACAACAACAAAAAATACCCGGTGCCTAGTAGTTTCTGCTCCCCTTGGGGGCAGATCAGCCTAATTAAAATAGGCTGATCTGCCCCATGGAGGGCAGAAATGGCCTAAAATAAATTTTCCCCCTATGGGAGCGACCCTTGCCTAAGGGGTCGCTCCCCACACCTAAAACAAAAAACAAAACAAAAAACCAAAATTATCCCTGGTGCCTAGAGGTTTCTGCCCCCGGGGGGGCAGAAAAGGCCTTAAACAAAATGCCTCCCCCCCCCCCCCCCGGGAGCGACCCTTGCCCAAGGGGTCACTCCCTTATTACAATCTCATTTTGTAAAAGACATCCCTGGTGTCTAGTGGGCGTTTTGACAGCCGGATTGCTTTCAATCCGGCTGCCAAAACCCAGAGAGAGACTTCAAAGGGAAGGAAATACATTTCCTTCCCTTTGAAGCCCCTCTCGGCCTCCCCCACGTGATCGGAAGAAGCATTTCTCTTCCGATCGCGCTGGAAACTGAGCTTCCAGCGCAATGGGGGAGGCTCTGTGACAAACAGCACACGCTGATGTTACAGGGTGAGTGGGGGGGTCGTGGTGGAAGGGGAATGGCTTCCCCTTCCATCCCTGTCTTGGCGGGGTTGGGGGGAAGCACACAGAGGGAGCGAGAGCGCTCCATCTGAGCTGTGTGCCGAGGACGTAATGGTTACGTCCTCGGCACAGCAGCACTGTGCCGCAGGACGTAAACACTACGTCCTCAGCACAGAACCGGTTAAAAAACCTAAGTGCCTATCATGTGCATATGTTAAGATACACACAACCCCAGCTGAATCTCATCGTTAGGCCAAGGTACAGTTCAGGGTGCATTTATAGCTCCAGGCTCAGTCTTGGTATTACTGAAGGGTTTATGTTTTCAGGCCTCATTCAATGGATGATATTCAGTAACAAGAAGTTCTAGCCCACTCTAGCACAGATGCCTTTCTTTGTTTATTTTAAAGTTCAGAGTAGTCTGTGGGTCTGGTGGCAAGACCCAACTGGGGCAATGGGTCGAGTCATATCCCATTAATGGCAAAGAAAAACTTGCATGGAGACTGGTTTTTTTTTCAGAGTACTTAGAGCTGACTTGTTTAAATTGTCAATGGATTCCTGGGAACCTCCCTAGGAACTTGGAATCAGCTGAGGTCACTGTGTGGACATCAGGGACCACTATTGTGAAACTTGCCAGTGGTGGTTAGTGTTTTCTGTCGTGTGAGGGATACTGGCCTTTTGTGGACATCTATCTTGTAATGGTCTGAGCTGATGCAGTCAAAATATTTCTCTACACTGAGTATCCCAGTATGTCCATTTTAGAGGATACAATCTATGAGCAAAACATCAGGTCTAATATCGCGGGATTCAAATATCAGAATCAAAACATTATTTCTCTACTCTGTTCTAATGAGAATGGGAGTGGGACCTCCTAATGCTCAAAGGGCAAGTGATCTTAGTTCTACCAAAAGAGAGATTTAGGGGGTCATTTTGACCTCGGCGGTCTTTTTCCAAGACCGCCGAGGGACCGCCGTGCAGAAGACCGCCAGTGGTGGCGGTTTGCCGCTCGGCCTATTATGACCGTTGGCAGCTCTCCGTCCTTTTAGGGACGGAGAGCCGCCAACAGCCATACTGGCGGGCGGCGGGGAAGTGGAGGTTGCTCCACCTCCACCGCCACGCCAACAGAACACCGCCCAGTGAATCACGTCCTGTGATTCGGTGTGGCGATGTTCTGTTGGCAGTGTGGTGTCGGCGGAGCAGCCCCCATGGCTCCCGTCCCCTCCCGGAGGATCGTCGGTCCTGGTAAGTCGATCGTCCGCGAGGGTAGGGGGGTGGGGGGTGTTGTGTGCGTGCATGGGGGTGTGTGTGTGTGTATGTAGAGGGTGTGTGTGAGTGCGTGTATGCTTGCAGGGGTGTTGTGTGTATGGGAATGAGTGCGTGTATGTCTGTAGGTATGTCTGTATGGATGTGTGCGTGTATGTTTGAATGTGGGTGTGCGTGTCTTACTGTGTGTGTGGATGTTGGCATGTATGTCGGTGTGTGTGCATGTATGTGTGTTGGTGGTGCCTGCATGCGTGTCATGTGTGTATGAGTGCTGTGATGTTGGGGGTCGGGGTGGGGTAGGGGAGGGAGTCAGGGTGGGGGGTGCGGGAGACCCCTATCAGTGCCAGGGAAAGAGTTCCCTGGCACTGATAGTGCTTACTGCCATGGATTTCATGGCGGTTTCAAACTGCATGAAATCCATGGTGGTCAGCCGGGTCCAAATACTGCCGGCGGTATAGTGACACCGCCGGGCTGGAGACCCTGGCGGGCGGAACGGAGAACCGGCGGATGACCATGGAGGTAACCGCCATGGTCATAATACACAGAGAAAAGACCGCCAGCCTGTTGTCGGTCTTACCGCCGCTTCTCCACCTTCCGCCAGGGTCATAATGACCCCCTTAGTCTCTAGTTTTGACCCAAATGTAAGCATCTGATTGAGGAAATAGGGACTCTGGGTTTCTCTAGAGAGCATCATAGCCCATCCGCAGGGAAATAGCCAAGTCTACCCTCCCCAGGGACAGTGGTACTGGGGTTGCAGAAGACCAAGGGGATTTGTCCGAGGGACAAGGTTATTTGGCATTGCAAGCTTGTCAGGTAGAGCCACTACCCAGGGAGTTGCTTACCTGCATTTTATAGTTCCACTTTTACCACCATTGCTTGTGCCCCCTTCTGCAGCCGCCATTGTCTCTAGAGGATAAGCAAGTTTCTTTTAGCTCTTTGCTGGCTGCTCAGTGTCCGGTATACTTCTTTTAGTCTAAGTAGCCGTTCAGCAGGGAGGCAGGCAGTCCATCCTATCAGACATGAACTTGCCACAGCTGGAGGGGGACAAGCAGACGGATTTCTACCTAATCGGGAGACTCTCTCGCACATGACCGTAAAGGTAACTAAAGGTCAATTGCTTCCTGTCATACTAGGTCTAGGAGTTTAGGATATATACACGTTTTTCAGGAGGAAGTTAGCTCTATGCTCTAGTCAAGTCCTGGTCTATATTTTAATATTATGGCAGTCAAGGGCAAATTTGGTTTCCTGAGCTTTTACCTCAGCTGGCACGCCCAAACCATTTTTGCTTAGCTGGATCCTGAATTCTGTGTCTGTGCTAACTAGTTGCAAAAAATCCATGTACAGGGGCACATTAAAGAGAAGGAGCCTTTCCTAAAATGGGATGAGGTTCGCATACAACAGTGTAGGTCTCAAGAAGAACCGTGGAACCTCCGCACAACACAGGGTCAAACGCAGACAGGAGTGAGCAGCCTTGTACTAGGTCAACACAGTCACAGAAAATATATTATCCTAAAACCCCTTTGTTATCCTAAATATCATTACAAAAAAATCTCCATATTGAAGTTAATAATAGAACCTCTACACCCAGTAGAACATAATTTTTGTATCCAACATTTAGGACACAATATTTATGTCAGAGGATATTTCTGTATACAGTTGCATGACACACATCATCCCTACAAGATTGAGGTTTTAGGCAAGCATTCATTTTGCTTACCACATCCAGTGACAGGACAAAGATTGAACTGGGGATGACCACACTGAACATTTCATAGGACCATCCATACCTCACACTTAAGGGCAAAGAAAAAGTCTGTATACTAGCATCTTTATAATGCTCTCACCAATCGATAAATGACTCTTAACCCCTCAAGAAGATTACTCATTGTAGTTGAAAGCAGGACAACTTTGAGTGTTGATCACCTTGTTATATTATGGAATTGATTGAGCACGCAAATAATGAGAATGGTTACTGGCACTAAGAAATCACACCAATAAGTTCTATGGCTGCAGGAAATACAGGAAAAGTAAGCAACCTATGTAGGAAATTAGGTTACTGGTTGAGAGAGGTGAAACCCTACTCAAGCAGCAGCCACAATTTCTGTCAGGGTGAAATCACAAGCATCCCCAAATTAACCTGTCCTTAAAACCTCTGGTAGCTTGTCACAAAATCAGCCAGGCTTAACTTAGAGGCAATGTATACAGTATTTATACAGCATTTCAGACAGTAATAAAGTCAAAACACAACACAAACAATCCCACACCAGTTTGGAAAAATTAGAGTAAAATGCAATAAATTATTTGACACCAAAACAGCAAAACTCCTATCTGTACAACAGGAGATATGCCATTATAAAGATTTCAGGTAATTATAGCGCTAAAAAACACAAAGTGCCACTTGCGGTTATCTAGTCATGCAAGACTGGGTAATATTCACAAGTTCAGGCCGACTGCAATGGAACACAAGCCAGATACAAGGACCAGGTTAGCCTTGCTGAAGGAGTTACCTTCAAAGTCCAGCGTGAAGAGTTATGTTCGCGGTAGAAGGGGCCGCAAGGAGCATGGAGAGCATCACGGATGGTCCTTGATGTAGCACAAAAAGCAGGCCTGGCATTGTGGACAGTCATTGCTGTAATGCAAAGATCCTGTCAGGCATCACAAACAGTTAATGCTGGAGCTTCATGTTGGTGGTTACCGCAAGCTGACGATGCTGTAGTGTGAAGTGTAGATCTCGCACTGTCAGGTGTTGCTGGTGGCCGCTGTGGCACTAAGATTCGTGTTTGCCAGAACTTCACATTGGCAGGTGGTGCAGGAATCAAGATCTTGAAGCAAACTGACATTTTCACATTTCCAAAGAGCCCAATACTTCAGGATTGCTTAGAGAGAATCTCAACTGAGGTCACATCAAGGGTCCAGGACCTGAGGGGCACCTCTTGGGGGTCAGAAACCTACTTCAGTAAAGGTTAGCAGGGCTCCTGCAGGTCCAGGTAGTAGGCCGGCTGGGCAGTTGCAGGGAGCCCCTGGGGCTTGTTATGTCCCTGTAGCTTAAAACAGGAGGCCAGTCTGCTGAATCTTGGAGTCACTCCAGCCTCGGATAAAGGGTGCAGATCCAGTTTTCCTTCTCAAGAAACACAGCAGGAGGCCACAGAGCAGCAGAGTAGCAGGACAGCAGAGTGGCAGTCCTGGCAGCAAAGCAGCACAGCAGCCCTTCTTCTGTAGCATCCACAGGTCCAGGAGTGCACTGAAGAGTTGGGTCTGATGGTCCAATTTTTATATCCGGTGCCCACTTTGAAGTAGGAGAAGTTTCTAGAGAATTCCCTTTGAAGTCCTTGAAGTTTTCTGCTTCTCCTGTACTGTCTGCAAGCTGACTGCATGAATAATGCAGTGGTGACAAGTCCTTTGGTGAAGGTAGGGCCCATACTAGTTAGTTGCAAATGGGGCTGTGCCCAGCTCTGCCCTTCCATCCTGCCTGTTGATGGCCCATTAAGGCACACCTAACTTATTGTGTGGCTGTCTGGGAAGAATAAACAAAGTCCAGCTGCCAACTAAAGTGCCATTTTCAAATTTGTAACTTAAAAGTTGATTTAACCATTAATGTGGATTTTAATAACAATTTCTCAGACACCGAACATGAAAGGTTAACCTGTTCCCAATCAAACGTTAGCACTTATTAAACGCAATAAGTTAACCCAGTGTTGTCCAATTAGAGCGGTATGCCTCACAGTAGAGAAAAACTAATTTAGGAGTTTGTCACCGCCAGAACATGTAAAACTTAAAATGACATGTCCATCTAATTAAATACACTGCACCCTGCCCTCTGGGTTGTGTAAGGCCTACCTTAGGGGTGATGTAGGTGTATTAAAAAAGGAGGTTTGGGCATTGCTAGAGGTTTATCTTGCCAGGTTGAAATGGCAGTTTAAAGCTGCACATGCAGGCTACATTGGTAGGCCTGGGAAATGTTTATAGGGCTACTTACGTGGGTCCCACAATAAGTGCTACATGCCCACTAGTAGCATTTAACTTAGAGGCCCTAGGTACACATAGTACAACTTTACTAGGAACTTACAATTACATTAAATATGCAAATTGGGTGTAAGCCAATTTTACCATGTTTAAAAGAGAAAGCACAAGCACTTTAGCACTGGTTGGCAGTGGTAAAGTGTGCAGAGTCCTAAAGCCAGCCAAAATGAGGTCAGGAAAAACAGAGGCTGGAAGGCAAAAAGCTGAGGGAAAACCACGCCAGGGATATCAGGACCATCAACCAAGAATATATGCAAACAAGGGAAGACAAAGTAATATTAAAGTCTGCATCGCAAGGTATTTAGACTTTTCTAAATTGTGACAATGCTGACATCTTACACAGGGATAAAGGCTTAGAGTGCCACAATTTAGTGGCAGCCACAGAATTAGCTGTACCTCCGGACCACACTCAGTTCAATCTGGGAATAGACAGAAGGAAGGCATTCTGAGAACAAAGTTGGCAGTTGGGGACATAAAGCTGGGATTTTTCCTAAGGTAAATTGGTCCACATTGATGGAGAGCCTTGTGGACAATGGAAAGGGGTTTAAAGGAGATCCTTTTAACCAGCGGAAGCCAATGCAGTGAGTCAAGGGTAGTGCATACAGAGAAGGAACTAGACAGTTCAAGAGCTACTTTCGCCACTGTGTTTTGGATCCACAGAAGCTTATTCAACACGCTAGCAGCAGCTCCTCGAAAAATGGAATTGCAATAGTTGAGATAACTAAGAAGAGTGGCCTAGGGGGAGCAGTGGGACTATTTTTCTGAGTACCCTTAAAGTTAAACAAGTGAAAGTTTGATGGTTGGCCTGCCTTTCCAAGGACAGGTATTTCTCCAGAAAACAAAAAAAACAATTAGATTCTTCCCGGATTTTGCATGATGAGGGGGATCAGAAGAGGACGAATGCCAGAAGAGAGACGGAAAAGTTCTAACGTGGGTGGTGTGAGGAGAAAACATGTTACCTTTGTCTTGCAGGAGTTAAACCTCAAGGCCCTGCGGAAACAGAGGTCATACATTGTAGCATTGTACACATGGGCTGACCCTCTTTTGGCCAGGTCTCTGAGAAGCGGTGTGTTGTCAGCAGGTGACACCAAAAGATCTGACCAATAATGTCAAAGGACAGACGTAGGTAATAAACAGAGTCAGGCTAAGTGCAGGCCCCTGCAGGACACCTTGGCCTAAAGCTCTGTAAGCCAACACATACTGAGGGAGGTACACAGATTATCTTCAAGATAAGCTTTACACCACTGAAGTGACTGAAGTGCTTATCCTCTGATCCCGACCTCTGCCAGTCTGTTTAAAAGATTGGAATCAGATACAGTGTTGAGTGCAGCGGACAAATCGAGCAGTATTAAGGCAGCTGGGTTTGTTTTGTCCACCAACATTCTTAAATCGTCCAGGACCGACTACAGTGTAGTTTCATTTCTGTGTCCCAGTCCAAACCCTGACTGCATGGGTTCTGATGTATGGTCCTGTTCAAAATAGCTGGAGATCTGATGGTTAAAATACTTCTCCAGAATTTTAACTGCAATGTATTAGAGAGATATTGGACAGTAGTTTCAAAGAATGGCCTGATCAGCATTTTGTTTCTTCAGCAATGGAACAATGAGTTCCCTTTTCCGCTTTTTTAATAAGAGAGCCAATCACAAACTGTAGGGAAGTGCCACTGTTGGCATGGGTACCCCACATATTCTGCCTAGTGTTGATGCCAACTTTGAATTAAAGTGTGCTGGCGCCCTGCTGACCAGGCCCCAGTACCAGTGTTCTTTCCCTAAAACTGTACCTTTGTTTCCACAATTGGCACAGTCCTGGCGCACAGTTAAGTCCCTTGTAAAAGTTACCCATGGTACCAAGGGCCCTGTGGCCAGGGAAGGTCTCTAAGAGCTGCAGCATGTATTATTCCACCCTATGGGACCTCTTACTCAGCACATGCACACTGCCTTGCAGCTCCTGTGCGCTAATGTGGAGAAAAAGACAAAGTTGACATGGCACCCCTCTCGGTGCCATGCTCTATTACCACTGCCTGTGGCATAGGTAAGTCACCCGTCTAGCAGGCCTTACAACCCTAAGGCAGGGTGCACTATACCACAGGTGAGGGCATAGCTGCATGAGCAATATGCCCCTACAGAGTCTAAGTCCATTCGTAGACATTGTAAGTGCAGTGTAGCCATATTGAGTCTATGGTCTGGGAGTTTGTCATTACGAACTCCACAGCACCATAATGGCGTCACTGAATACTGGGAAGTTTGGTATCAAACTTCTCAGCACAATAAACCCACACTGATGCCAGTGTGGGTTTTATTGAAAAATGTACACAGAGGACATCTTAGAGATGCCCCCTGTACGTTAGCCCAACAGCTAGTGTAGCACTGACCTGTCTGTGCCAGCCTGCCACTTTCAGAAAAGTTTCTGACCACATGGGGTGAGTGCCTTTGTGCACTCTGTGGTCAGAAACAAAGTCTGTCCTGGGTGGAGGTGCTTCACACCTCCCCCCGAAAGGAACTGTATCACCTGGCGGTGAGCCTCAAATGATCAAGCCTCGGGTTATAGTGCCCCAGGGCACGCCAGCCCTGGACAAAGCCCCACTTTTGGTGGCAAATTAGGGAAAACAGGGAGGAGTGACCACCCCAGCCAGGACCACCCCTAAGGTGTCCAGAGCTGAGGTCACCCCCTCCCTGCAGAGTCCTCCATCTTGGTTTGGAGGACAGGGACCAATAGGGATAGGAATGTGCTCCCCTCTCCAAAGGGAGTGGGCACAAGGAGGGTGTAGCCACCCTCAGGGACACTAGCCATTGGCTACTGCCCTCTGATCTCTAACATGCCCCTAAATCTAGGATTTAATGGCTACTGTCCCTCTGACCTCTAACACACCCCTAAATCTAGGATTTAAGGGCCTCCCTGAACCCAGCTCACCAGATTCCTGGCAACCTACAAAAAGAAGAAGGACTGCGAAGCTGAAAATCCCAGCAGAGAAGAAGGAAGACTACAACTGCTTTGATCCCAGCCCTACCGGCCTGTCTCTTGCTTCAAAGAAAAATCACACAATAAAATGATGGATGGAATGTTGAAACTTTTCAAACCCTCACCCCCAGTCACAGATCTGGGTTTAATCCATCGTTATTTTGCTTGCCACGTCACCCCAGCACTGGAAACCCAACGTCCTGTTTGCACCCTGCACCCGGCCGCCCTTGTGCCGCTGAGGGTGTGTGTTTGGTGCCTACTTGTGGCCCCTCCAGTGCTCTTCTAATCCCCCCTGGCCTGCCCTGCAAGTCCCAGGTATTTACCGGCTGGCTGACCGGATTCCGAGTACCCCCTATATAATCACTAAAGGTGTGGGGTAGTAGGGAACCGAAAGTAAGACTGGGTCAGTCTTAAATCGGTGTTGGTTAGGTGGCTTTGGATCCTAACGCGGGGGAATCATTGTTGGAGAATATCCAGACAGGGGGGGGTGCTGTGTAGTCCCACAGGGGAAGGGGGAGTCTCCCTTACGGACTAGGTGGTCTCACACACATAATAGTGTCATGCTTCATCATATGACCACCTAGCCCCACCCAAGCAAGATGATACTGCTTGGGCGGACTCAACCTCTTGGTTAAAAGAACCGGAGGGAGTAGTGAAATTAAACTTACTGGATAGTTACTTAGATCCAGCTGAGGTGAGTAATAAAATTACCAAGCATGTCACTGATAGTTGCTGCTAGTTTTAATATAGGTGCATGCTGGTAAGACTAAAAGCAAGGGGAAAAGGCTCGTTGGAGAGTAATGTCTCCTGGAGTCTAAAATAAAAAATGGATGACCAACATGTTTCTGCCCTCACTAGGTGCTGGTAGGTCAGGGGCATTCGTCAGGGTCGGAGCACACGCAATAAGTGGGGTGCTCAAAGTGGATAATGAATGGCCTACCTGAACGGGTAGTTTACGGTGGGGTAGGTCAAGGGGTAGGGGGCGATTTGCCTCTGGTCTGGCTAATGCCGGGGAGGGGTTTTCCCTTTTAGTCACACTCACTCCAAAGGGAATACCATGGGGGGTACCTACATGCCGGAGCCAGGCCCTGTCTCCATACGTCCTCACATTAAATTTTCTCAACTTTGACCTCTGCACCTGGCCGGCCCCGTGTTGCTGGTGGTAGGTGTTTGGGGTTAACTTGAACCCCAACCGGTGGACTTCCTAAAACTCGGAGACTGAGACTGTAAGTGTTGTACTTACCTGTAAACAGATCTAACTTTTTTTTACTCCCAGGAACTGTTTGAAAATTGCAGTGTCCATTTTCAAAATAGCTTTTTGTCAATAATTCAAAAACTGTATTGCTTACCTATTTCAAACAAAGTATTGTTGATACCTGTGTGAAATACGAAACTTCTAAGATACTTACCTGCAACTTGAATCTTGTGGTTCTAAAATTAAACTGAGAAAATATATTTTTGCAATATAAAAACTATTGGTCTGGAGTTAAGTAATTGAGTGTGTGTTTCTTCTATTTGCTGTGTGTGTACAACAAATGCTTTGCATTACCCTCTGATAAGCCTAACTGCTCAGCCACACTACCACAACGGGAGCATTTGTATTATCTACTTTAGCCTCTGTTAAGCCTCTGGGGAACCCCTGGATTCTGTGTACACTATATCTCACTTTTATATGGTATATACAGAGCCATCTTCCTACACAAACCTCCGACAGAGGGTGTAGCAGAACCAATTTAGCTATGTTCCAATTTTTTGGACAAATTGGGTCCACTGGGGAGCCAGATTTAATATGGCCAGAAACTGAGATGAACTGCTCCAAAGTCAAACAGTTAAAATGATTTAGGCCAGAAGTAATCTCAGCCGCAGACCCATCTGTTCCAAGTGGAGATCAGAGGATACAACCTTAGCCGAGGTGCCAGAAAGTTCAAGGCAGCTTCCCATATGGGCCAACTCGCTGTCCTAATTGACCCAATGATTCACAGATGGCGTTAATATTCTCTTTGAAGTAATTGGAGAGTTTATTATCTTAGTCTTCATAAATTAATGAAAGCAAAGATTTCCATAGAGGAATTCTCTGCAGCTAAGATTTTATTTAAGTCGAAGTCCACCTTTGCATCACTACTAGTTTTTTTATAATTATTTAAAGCCTGCTTTTATTATGTTCTGGATTTAGAGGTAAAATCATGGCACCATATCCACTCAAGTTTTTTACATCTCTTTTTAGCTTCTGTCAGGGCACCGGTGTACCAGGGTGCCAAAGGTTTCAGACGGTGTGGGATGACTATCTTTAAAGGAAAGACTGTATCTAAGGTCACTCCAGCCCAATGGAAGTAGCTATTATAACCCACATTTGTGTAGTCAAGATACTGTGGCCTCTTCACCTCAGCCAGATTTTTGATCAGATTAATGCTAGAAAATTTACTCCAAGGTAGTTTCACTTGAGGAGTCTTAGGTCTTGACTGGAACTCATAAATATTGCACAGTACCCTATTGGGAGATCCAAAGGCAAGGTTAAATGTGAGTCCTTTATTATCTGTTGGGCCCTTGACTACCTGAGTGAAGGTCCTGGCCACCATGCCCTCTAAAATATTAGAGAGGGAGTAATCAGAAAGTGCCTACTTGTGGCCCCTCCATAAAGTCAATCACCACAAACAAATTAATATGCGACAGGGAAAGAGGCAGTATCAGATCGAGAAGGGATTGAAAAAGTGTTCAAGCGCACTGGGAGAGAAGGAGCCTTTCCTAGAATGGGATGAGGTTCCCATGACACACAATGTCACTTAGCACAGTGGTGGTGGGAGTTGCAAGAAAAAAACCAAAAAGCTCCACTGCAGGAAATTGTTCAAGTGTGAGTTCATTTGATGGAGTATTCAGCACTCCCTGTTATTCCCACCTTCCCCAACCCTTTGTGAAGGGTGGTTGTAATTAAGTATTGTGAAACAAGTGGGGCATAAAGCAGCAATGTTAGCATTGGAAGAATCTAAAAGCTGTTCCAGTTAGAAACAGGACATCCAGCTCCCCCCGACAAAGCAGTTCAAAGATTTCTATGGAATGTTTTAGTGCTGAGCGAGTGTTAATTAGGGCACACCTCAAGCAACCCTTGTAAACAGGTTTAGCTCCAGGGTGTGGGCTAAAATGCTGGTCAGATGTAACATTGTAGCATGTGGAATATCCTTGATTAAAGACTCTCTCACCCCAACCTCGCTTATAAAGATGAAAGACCCTGCATAGCAGCCCCCAGTTACCGGTCCCAAGGTACTTCAGGTCAACCTCCAGCAAAACGTCTGTAGTTTAACTGACCTAATAAGATGAGTCTTGTTCTCAATACAAATGGACAACATTGCTGGCTCTGAGTGCGGCCGGATCATGGACGGGCACAGACAGGTTTGCGTTTGGCATGCCTTTGGCCCACCAGCTGCACACCCGCTGCGCACCCTTGCAACAGTACTGTTTTATAGAGCCCTTGCCTTCTTACTTTCACATTGTGAGGCCCAACCACTCAAGCACTAACCAAGATACCGTCTCGTGGGGTCAGAGTGGTGGCCTAAATTAGTAACAGCACAAAATAAAATGATGGATGGAGTTCTGAAACTTTTCAAACACTCACCCCCAGTCACAGATCTGGATTTAATCCATTCTTATTTTGCTCGCCACGTCCTCCCAGTTGGGACCCAGCCATATGCAAATCAGGCTTGATCCTGCTCCCCATGGTAACACTCCAACTTGAACTGCCTAGCAAGGTCCTCCCTGGGCTTGAAACAAGCCTCCTGGGACCAGTTTTGGGCTATCACCCCTCATTAGCCAGGCTAGCTTGATTCCGAATGGCGCAGTGAGCAAGGGACCCATGTGTGTGCTTTCTCTACCCACTTAGGGCGCACAAAGCAACACCACAAAATAAAATAATGGACTGCGTGTTGAAACTTTTCAAACACTCACCCCCAGTCACAGATCTCGGTTTAATCCATCGTTATTTTGCTCACCACATCACCCAGTTTGGACCCAGCCATATGCAAATCAGTCTTGACCCTGCTTCCCATGGGAACACTCCAGCCCAATCTGCTAAGCCAGATCCTCTCTGGACCAGAAACAAGCAAACAAGCATCCTGGGACCAGTTTCAGGGTATCACCCCTCATCAGCCAGGCAGGCTTGAATCCAAGTGGCACAGCGAGCAAGGGACCCACGTCTGGACATACCCTATCTACTTGGTGGCAGTTTTAAGGTTGTCAGGGACTGA
The DNA here is from genome assembly GCF_031143425.1 of Pleurodeles waltl. Classification (NCBI taxonomy): domain Eukaryota; kingdom Metazoa; phylum Chordata; class Amphibia; order Caudata; family Salamandridae; genus Pleurodeles; species Pleurodeles waltl. The sequence goes on from NC_090445.1 coordinate 340,371,654, forward strand.
ACATTTCTCTGGGGAGCCATTGTCTTATAGGTCCTACTGTGGCTTTAGAAATCTTCAGAACAGGGCCCCACTACTGAAGCCATTTGTGGGAGGAGACACTGGACCGGATATATACGTAGACTGACGTCAAGAGATTCAGTGGGAAGGACCCTGGCTGGGGGCAGAAACTGAAAGGTGCTGACACTGGACAGGCCAAGTGCATAACCAGGAAGGAGGTCATGAAGTAGAGTGCAGGCATAATATGGGCAAGAAACCAGAACATGGAGACTGGAGGAATATGCTCAAGCAAGTTGAAGGGGGAACCACTCAGGGGCCACAGGTTAGATTTGGACACTTCTCTTAAAGTAACAGAACTCAGTGTTCTCTGTAAGGTTACTTTTACAGGTCCCAGAGCTTAATTTGTAAATATATATATATATATATATATATAAATGCCAGGGCCCTTATCAGGAGGCCACTGCAGCTTGCCCCTCCTAGCGCTGCCAGTGATAGTACCAACACAACTACTAACCATCATACTCATACACATGTGACAATTCAGACTATTCTAGGCCCCAAAAGCTACAAGAAAGGCTTATGTGGAAGGTACTAGTCGTTTCCAATCTATATTGAATTAACAAACAGGTATAGTAGTGCTCATCTATAAGTTAGACAGACACTGCACCATGTATGTGGCAAACTGTCACAAGTGCCAGTGTTGACAATTAAGTGCCACTACCGAGCACCGGAAACCACCTGCTAAAATTAAGCATTGCAGGTACCAGGTCCATAAAAAGAAAAGCAGAGCCTGTGGCTTTTGTGGTTGGCCATTCAAGAACAGAGGAAGTACACACAAGGCAGACCTGTAAGTGTCCAGGAAACACCATAGTCTGGGTGCAACAACCTACATGCCCATTCCTTGAAGTGACTACAAGGTGATACATGGTTCTCTACAAAACTCGCTAATAAATAAATGAAAAAATTCAAAACAACTCTAGTCTGGTCATGCTGAAAAATAGGTTATGTGAGAGTAGAGATCAACTCCTTGACCCAAAGCTTTTCTCTGGTTTAAAGGAACAGCCATGCAAAACAACACTTTTCACTGCTTTCAGTTCTCTTCTTTTATGCTTTAATTTTTGTAAAATCCACAAATTAAATAACATTTGGGGTTCAATGCTGCATATTATTACCTATACTAGTGTTTCCCAAACTGTAGGTTAGGAACCACTTTTGGGATTCAGTTTGATTGTTGGTGGGTTGCAGAAGCCCCGGTCTATATGTAATATTTAAAATGCTTAGCCGTGTTTGTGCACCAGTACAAAGGTGCTGAACAATGTCCTTAAGTCCACTTTTAAAATAAACCCTTACAAGTATTCCCAAGCCAGGGTAAACGTTCTAGTTTGTATTGCTACTTTTTTTAACTTCACAAAGCCATTTCAGCAGAGAATGTGCTCTCTATAAGTGATGATTCACAGCACACCAATTGTGTATGGCTTTCATATACAAATTGAGAAATATGGATGGGGCTTAATGGCCAGAGTTGCTGACTGCGGATCTGGGGAACCAGGTTTGAGCCCTGGGTTTGCCTCAACATCTTTTGATTCTGGGCAATCACTTGCTCTAATGCCTCAAAATAAAATGAATTTGATAGATAGATAGATAGATAGATAGATAGATAGATAGATAGATAGATAGATAGATAGATAGATAGATAGATAGATAGATAGGTAGATTCTCTAAAAATTCAAAGATTACAGAGAAGTTATAGTTAGGAAATAGAATTAAAAAACCTAAGAAATTCACTACAAATCCAAAGGTTAGAGGGATGTTATAGTTAGGTTCAGATTTCAAGAAACTATAACTTGTGCCCTAAGGTAACTATAACTCGAATTGTGTTGAAAAATGCAAAATCCCCATTGACTTTGCATGTGACCCCCCTTTTTCTCCCCCCACATGATGAATCATCCTGAAACTTTCCACACAGCACCTAAAGTGAGTGGCAAACTAGTTTTGAAAATGTTGTGAAGCTTTGTCAAACGGCACCAAAGTTATTAGCAAAACAAATAAGCTCTGTCTTTGGTAAAAGTTGGTCCTAACTATAACTATGTACCGGCTATTGGCAGCAGGTAATATTATACATCTCTCTCTCTCTCTCTCTCTCTCTCTCTCTATATATATATATATATATATATATATATATATATATATATATATATATTACCTAGTGACATTCACCACTAAGTAGTAATAGTTAGGACCATTTTACAATAGACGGAGCATTTTTTGTTCCGGGGCTGATGTTTGATTAAAAGGGGGGGGGGGGCACGCAGCCCCCTTACAGCCCCAGGAACTGCCACCTCCCGGAGGCTTTAGGAAAATGTAATGCAGGTGGGGCCACCCAGCCCCCCACAGCCCCAGGGACTGCCACCTCCCTGGGACTTTACACAAATTGAATGTGGGGGGACATGTGTCCCCCCGCAGCCCAGGGGACCGCCACCTCCTCAGGGCTACAATAAAAGAATGAAGGGGGTCTATTGTGGATCCCCAAGCACCAGGGACCACCAACTCCACGGGACTGTATTGGTTGGAGGGGGGCCACACTGCCCCCCTCGAGGAGGCAGCGATGACCCTGGGGACCGCCATCCCCCAGGGCCGGCTCCTGTAATGTCCCAAGGTGCCCACCCCGGGATATAGCTGTTTGCTTTGACTTGGCATAAACCTTGTCAGCTCCTGCCAAGTCAGAGAAAACACTTCACTTTCTGCAAGCGAGAGCTGTCAAACAGCTGTCACTTGCAGAAAGTGAAACTTTCATCTGTTTTCCTGCACGCAAATATGTGTGCAGAGAAACAGATGAAAACAGTGCTCCCACAAGCAGGGAGTTGCTATTTAGAGCAGCTCCCTGCTTGTGGGAGCAATGCCGGCTCCTGCAGGATGTGGGGACCTGGCTAGGACTGGGGGCCTTCAGGCTCCCCACCCCCCGATCCTGTCTTTATGGGATGGAAGAGAGAGGGATATTTTCATTGCAATGGTCTCTCCATACAATGACTTCAAACAGTCAGACTAGCAAGATGTTTGGTAGGAATATTATAGTTATGTTTGGATGCAGAGCGGAAAAGAGTCACTTCTGGCCTAATGGTCAAGGTCTTGTGCTGTCCCTCAGAAGGGTGAAGGTTCAAATCCTAGTATCACTTGGCAGTGTGTTTGTTTATTTACTAGTGTTATGACTGTTAAACCTTCCTAGTAATGGAACATTCATGTTTATTTCTAATTACATGCGTGAGATGACTGTAATAGGTATGTCTAGAGGCATCACAGTAAGGAGTCACTTATGGCCTAAGGTTAAGGTCACAGACCCTCACACTCAAAGTTGAGGGTTCTATTCCAGGTGTGTCTGTGGTCATTTTCCTTCTCTAATTTCTTTTACATTTCAAAAGTTTAAGGTTCATACTGAAAGGGATCTCACTCTTTTTAATTGACAAATACATTTTTCTTTTCAATTTGTCCCGAAATTTGTATATCAATAATTAAAGCCTAAAAACTCTCATCCTCTCACTTTCTTTCTCTCTCTCTCTCAATTTCTCTCTTTCAATCTCCTTCTCCCACTCAAACACCCACTCAGACCCTTAGTCACCCACTCACAGACCCACTCAGACCCTCGTGCACACCCTCAGAGCCCCACTCAGACCCTAAGGCACCCACTCACAGACCCACTCAGACATTCACGCACACACTCACAGACCCACTCGGACTCTCACAGACCCAGACAGATACTGACGCAGCCACTCACAGACCTACTAAGATACTGATGCACCCACTCTCACACTCAGACAGACACTCTCACACCCACTCTTGCACCCAGATACACCCTCTCACACCTATTCTAACACCCAGAGAGACAGGCTATAGCCAACTCCCGCCGCCAAAAGGCTGTGTGCAGCGTGGGGTTGGGTGGTTAGGGAGATTGGCCATAGTGTGTGGCCACATGCCAGGCCCTGTGGTCAACCCCCCTGTGCACGGCGCAGGGTTGGGTGGTTTTAGGGGGTTGGTGAGTGAGTCGTTCTGTTAGTGGCTGTGTGAATGTGTGTGTGAGTAGTCTTATGGGTGTATGAATGAGTATGTAAGTAGTGTGTGTGGATGTACAGTTGTTTGTATGGGGGTATGAGTGGGGGGTCTGAGCCTCTGTGTGGATGATGTTATCAGCGATTTCATCAGAGATGTCATTTGAGATGTCAGCAGTGATGTCACTGACCATGTCATGAGCGATGTAATATGTGAGGTCATAAGCAAAGCATTACAGGGGCACAAGTTATAGTTAGCTGAGATAACTATAACTGCTGAATTTCACTGGTTTTGTATGTTTGAAATGTGAGCCTAACTAAAACGTCCCTGTAACCTTTGTTTTTTTTCAGTGAATACATATATATATATATATATATATATATATATATATATATATATGTATATATATATTTGTTTTCAATTAAAAAACAAAGGTTATGGATAAGTTATAGTTAGAGAAACATTATTTATTCTTTCTATACAAATCCAAATTAAACTACCCAAACATTAGAAATTCTAGTTATAGTTATAACTGAAATGTATAATTTATGTACCACCTTCAAATTACTATACGTTGCGCACCTCCAGATATAGTTTTGTCACCTCACTCGCCACACTACATTAAGTATAACTTGCTACACTACCATGCACTTTTTTCTGACAAATGAAGAAATTTGAGATGCAATAAGTGTTGTTTTGAATGCTATGAATACACATGTTATAAGTGAAGAAATATGCAAGGGTATAACTAGTGCACGTAGGATGGGTGAGTTAACGTTAATGTAGGGTGGTGAATGAGGTGACAACATCATGCATGGGGGTACTTTGAAGGAAGTGCATAAATGATACATTTAATTTGTTACGACAGCTTTAGAATATCTAATGTTTGTGTAGTTTATGCTGGGTTTGTATAGAAAGAATAAACAACGTTTTCCCACGTATAACCTATCCTTAACCTTTGTTTTTTTCGTTGAATTTCAATGTTTTTTTTATTTCATAATAAAAATGTATTTTGGACTTGTAAAAGTGGTATTAAGTATAGTGTCATTAAGTTGAATGCGGTAGAGTACAGGGGAGGAGAATGTTGTAAAGTCCAACGTCATAGAACAGAGTATTGCACAGTAGAATACAGTTGAGCACAGTGACGTAGTGTACAACGGGATAAAGTGTTTTACAGTGGAGTGGCATAGTGTCATATAGTGGAGTGGAGAATCACAGAGTAGAGCAGCGTGTTGTACAGTGGAGTGTTGTGTCGTACAATAGAGTTAAGTGATGTATAGTGGAGTGTCATCGACCGAAGTATTGTGGAGTCGAGTGTCATAGAGTAGAGTGGAGTAGAGTGGAGTAGAATATTGTAGAGTATAGTGGCATAGAGTGCAATTCAGTGTACTAGAGTGTCCAACAGTTGAGTGTTGTTGAATAAAGTATTGTACAGGGAGTGCAGAATTATTAGGCAAGTTGTATTTTTGAGGATTAATTTTATTATTGAACAACAACCATGTTCTCAATGAACCCAAAAAACTCATTAATATCAAAGCTGAATATTTTTGGAAGTAGTTTTTAGTTTGTTTTTAGTTTTAGCTATGTTAGGGGGATATCTGTGTGTGCAGGTGACTATTACTGTGCATAATTATTAGGCAACTTAACAAAAAACAAATATATACCCATTTCAAATATTTATTATTACCAGTGAAACCAATATAACATCTCAACATTCACAAATATACATTTCTGACATTCAAAAACAAAACAAAAACAAATCAGTGACCAATATAGCCACCTTTCTTTGCAAGGACACTCAAAAGCCTGCCATCCATGGATTCTGTCAGTGTTTTGATCTGTTCACCATCAACATTGCGTGCAGCAGCAACCACAGCCTCCCAGACACTGTTCAGAGAGGTGTACTGTTTTCCCTCCTTGTAAATCTCACATTTGATGATGGACCACAGGTTCTCAATGGGGTTCAGATCAGGTGAACAAGGAGGCCATGTCATTAGATTTCCTTCTTTTATACCCTTTCTTGCCAGCCACGCTGTGGAGTACTTGGACGCGTGTGATGGAGCATTGTCCTGCATGATAATCATGTTTTTCTTGAAGGATGCAGACTTCTTCCTGTACCACTGCTTGAAGAAGGTGTCTTCCAGGAACTGGCAGTAGGACTGGGAGTTGAGCTTGACTCCATCCTCAACCCGAAAAGGCCCCACAAGCTCATCTTTGATGATACCAGCCCAAACCAGTACTCCACCTCCACCTTGCTGGCGTCTGAGTCGGACTGGAGCTCTCTTCCCTTTACCAATCCAGCCACGGGCCCATCCATCTGGCCCATCAAGACTCACTCTCATTTCATCAGTCCATAAAACCTTAGAAAAATCAGTCTTGAGATATTTCTTGGCCCAGTCTTGACGTTTCAGTTTGTGTGTCTTGTTCAGTGGTGGTCGTCTTTCAGCCTTTCTTACCTTGGCCATGTCTCTGAGTATTGCACACCTTGTGCTTTTGGGCACTCCAGTGATGTTGCAGCTCTGAAATATGGCCAAACTGGTGGCAAGTGGCATCGTGGCAGCTGCACGCTTGACTTTTCTCAGTTCATGGGCAGTTATTTTGCGCCTTGGTTTTTCCACACGCTTCTTGCGACCCTGTTGACTATTTTGAATGAAGCCCTTGATTGTTCGATGATCACGCTTCAGAAGCTTTGCAATTTTAAGAGTGCTGCATCCCTCTGCAAGATATCTCACTATTTTTGATTTTTCTGAGCCTGTCAAGTCCTTCTTTTGACCCATTTTGCCAAAGGAAAGGAAGTTGCCTAATAATTATGCACACCTGATATAGGGTGTTGATGTCATTAGACCACACCCCTTCTCATTACAGAGATGCACATCACCTAATATGCTTAATTGGTAGTAGGCTTTCAAGCCTATACAGCTTGGAGTAAGACAACATGCATAAAGAGGATGATGTGGTCAAAATACTCATTTGCCTAATAATTCTGCACTCCCTGTACAGTAGATGGTGGAGAGTCTTGTACAGTCTAGTGTTGTACAGTGTAGTGTTAGAGTGATGTATCGTACAGTGGACTGTGGTACAGTATTGTTCAGTGGAGTACAGTGGAGTAGAATGGTTGAGAGTATACAGTGAAGTAGAGTCTTCTGGAGTACAGTAACATATAGTAAAGTGGTGTATCATAAAGTACAGTGGAGTGGTGTAGAGTGCACTTGACTGTCGTACCGTGACGTGTCATACAGTGTCATAAAGTGTAGTGTCGTACAGTGTCTTATCATATAGTGGTGTTTGGTTGAGAAGAGTGTGGTCGAGTGGAGTGTTTGCGAGTAGAGTGTCATAGGCTCATAGTGTGGAGTACAGTGTTGTGGAGTGGCATAGAGTCAAGTAGGGTGGAATAGAATGTCATAGCATAGAGTGTTGTTGAGTGGCAAGTCATGGAGTATAGTGAAGGAGAGTGTTGTAGAGTGAAGTGCTGTGTCATATAGTGGAGTGGTGTGTAGTAAAGAGGAGTGGAGTGGCATGTCCTTGGGTGTACTACAGTAGCATAGAGTGGATGGGCATAGACTGGAGTAGCTTTTCATAGAGTGGCATAGAGTGAGATTGGATGGGCATAGAGTAGAATAGCTTGTCATAGAGTGGCATAGAGTGTACAGTGTTGTAGAGTGCAGCTGCATACAGTGGAGACGAGTGTCATACAATGGAACAGTGTAGAGTGGAATATGGCACAGTGCCATAGAGTGGGATAAAGTATTGTAGAGTGGTGCGGAGTGCAGTAGAGCGGAGTGGTGTAGCATAAAGTCAAGTAAAATGTCATACATTGAAGTACCATGTCGTACAGTACAGTGCAGTGGTGTACAGTGTTGGAAAGTGTTGTAGATTACACTAGAGTAGAGTGTCATACAGTTTATTAGAGTAGTAGAATCTTGTAGAGTGGAGTCGCGTACAGTAGAGTACAGTGTTGAGTGTGGGTGAGCGGATTGGTATACAGTGTTAGAGAGTCAAATGGCATACAGTGGAGTAGAGTAGAGTGGTGTACAGTGGAGTACTGGAGTAGAGTGAAGTATTGTGTCATAGAGTAGAGTGGAGTAAAGTGGGGTTGGGTGGCATACAAAGAGTTGCATACAGTGGAGTACAGTATATAGAATGGCATACATTGGAGTAGAGTCTTGATCAGTGGCATACTGTGTAGTAGAGTGTTGTACAGTGGAGTGTACATGTATAGAGTGGAGTAAAGTATCAGAGAGTGGTATGCAGTGTAGTATAGTGTTGTACAGTAGAGTTGCATAGAGTGCAGTAGGATGTTGTACAGTGGTGCTGCATAGAGTGGGTTGTTCACAGTGGCATAGAGTGAGCTAAAGTCTCTTACAGTGGAGTAGAATGGAGGAGAGTTGAGTGGAGTAATGTCATAGTGTGAAGTAAAGTATAGTAGGGTGTATTGGCATGTCATATAGTTGAGTGGCGTGGAGCAGAGTAGAGTGCAGTGGCATAGCATAGTGGTGAGGAAACTGTCATAAATTGGAGTGCCATCTCGTACAGCACAGGGCAGTGCTGTGTTGCAGAGTGTTGGAAAAGTGTAGTAGAGTGGAGAAGAGTGTTATACACTGAAGTATATGGGCATAGAGTGGAGTACAGAGGTGGACAGTGGAGTGTACAGGGATAGAGTGGAGTAGAGTGTCAGAGTAGCATAGGATGTAGTAGAGGTTTATAGAGCTGAGTTATATAGAGTGGTAGAGTGTGCTGTAGAGTGGAGTAGTGTGTTGTATAGTAGAGAGGCGTAGAGTGGAGTTGCATAGAGTGGAGTGGCTTACTGTTGCGTGGTGCAGACTAGAGTGCCGTACTATGGAGTGCGGTGGAGTGAAATAGTATACCATGGAGTGGCATAGAGTGAAGTGGCATCTAAAGTAATAGCATAGAATGCAGTGATGTATATTGGAGTGGCGTACATTGGAGTGGTGTAGAGTGGAGTAGCGTACAGTGGAATAGCATAAAGTGAAGTTGCATGCAGCTGAATATTGTACAGTTGGAGCACAATGGAGTGGCATAGACCTGAATAATGTAGAGTGGATAAGTGCAGAGTGGAGTGGCGTACAGTGCAGTGGTGTAGAGTGGAATAGCACACTGGAGTGGCAGAGAGTGGAGTGGTGTCCAATGGAGTAGTATAGAATGGAATGGTGTAGAATGGATTGGCACACACTTAAGTATTGTAGAGTGGAGTAGCGTACAGTGGAATGGCATACAGTGGAACAGTGTTCAGAGGAGTGTCACAGGGTGGAGGGGCATTCAGTGGAATAGCGTAGAGGGGAGTTGTGTACAGTAGAGTGGCGAATAGTAGAGTGTTGTGGACTCAACTGGCATACAATAGATTGGGGTAGACTGTAATAGTATACAGTGGAGTGGCAACAAGTGGAGTAGCATCCAATGGAGCAGCATTGAATTTAGTGTTGTAGAGTGGGATATACTAGAGCGGTGTAGGGTGGAGCAGCGTTCAATGAAGTGGCATACAGTGAAATGGCGCACAGTGGAGTAGCATATAGTGGAATAGCGTAGAGTGGAGTGGCGTAGAGTGGAGTGGTGTATAGTGAAGTAGCGTACAGTGGAGTTACTTACAATAGAGTGGCATATTGTAAAGGGGCGTAGACTTGATTGGCATACAGTGGAGTGGGGTAGACTGGGATAGCTTACAGTGGAGTGCCATAGAGTGGAGTAGCACCCAATGGAACAGCATAGAATTTTGTGTTGTTGAGTGGAGTGGGGTACAGTGGAGTGGCGTAGAGTCGATTACCATACAGTGGAGTGGCATAGACTGGAGTGGCACACAGGAGAGTGGGTTAGAGTGGAATACTATACAATTGAATGGTGTAGAGTGGAGTTGCGTTCAGTGCAATAGCGTAGAGTGGAGTGGAGTAAAGTGGAATAGTGTAGAGTGGCGTAGAGTGGAGTGGAGGGTACAGTGGAATAGCATGCAGTGGAGTGGCATAGAGTGTAGTGGCATCCATTGCAATAATGTAGAATGGAGTGGCATAGAGTGTCACAATAAAGTGGTATAGAGTGGATTAGCGTACAGTGGAGTGGCATATAGTGGAATAGCATACAGTGGGGTGGTGTAGCTTACAGTGGAGTGGAAAAAAGTGGAGTGTGGTAGAGTAATAGGGTACTGTGACGTAGTGTGGTGTGGAGTGGCATAGAATGGAGTGGTGTACATTAGAGTGAGGTAGAATGTAGTGGTCTACAGTGGAATGGCTTAGAGTCGAGTTGCGTACATTGGAATAGCGTAGAGTGGAATAACATACAGTGGAGTAGCATACTTTGGAGTGGCATAGACTGAAGTGACACAGAGTGGAATAGTGTAAAATGGAGTGGCATAGAGTTGGATGGGGTAAAGTAGAGTGGCATAGAGTAGTGCGTTGTAGAGTGGAGTGGCATACAGTGGAATAGCATATAGTAGAGTGGCGTACAGTGGACTGGCATAGAGTGAAGTGGTATACAGTGGTATAGCATAGAGTGGAGTGGCCTACACTGGAGTGGTGTAGAGGGAACAGCTTAGAGAGGAGTAGCATAGAGTCTAGTTGCATACAGTGGTGTGGCATAGACTAGAGTGCACTACCATGGAGTGTGGTAGAGTGGAATAGTATACAGTGGATTTGCATAGATTGAAGTGGTATAAAAAGTAATAGTGTTTAATGTAATTGTTTATAGTGGAGTGGCATACACTGTAGTGGTGTAGAGTAGAGTAGTCTAGAGTGGAGTGACATACAGTGGAACAGAGTAGTGTGGAGTGGAAAAGAGTGGAGTTGCATGCAGCGGAATATTGGATGGCTTAGACTTGAATAGTGTAGAGTGGATTAGTGCAGAGTGGAGTGGCATAAAGTGCAGTGGAGTAGAGTGGAATTGCACCGTGCAGTGGCGTAGAGTAGAGTGGTGTCCAATGGAACAGTATAGAATGGAGTGGCGTAGGGTGGATTGCCGTACACTGAAGTGGTGTAGAGTGGAGTAGCGTAGAGTGGACCAGCATACAGTGGAGTGGTGTACAGTGGAGTTGCATACAGTGGATAGCGTACAGTGGATTGGTGTATACTGCAGTGGCGTACAGTGCAGTGGCATAGACTAGAGTGGTGTAGTGTGGAGCGGCATACAGTGGAATAGCGTACAGTGGAGTGGTGTAGAGTGGACTGGCGCAGTAGAGTGAGGTACAGTGGAGTGGTGTACAGTGGATTAGCACAGAGTGGAGTAGAGTAAAGTGGAGTGGCGTAGGGTGAAATAGCTTAAATTGGAGTGGGGTACAGTGGGGTGGTATAGAGTGAAGTGGTGTTGATTGGCATAGAGTGGAGTGGCAGGCATTGAGTGACATGTAGAGTAGAGTGGCATAGAGTGGAGTGAGGTACAGTGGAATTGCATAGACTGCAGTGGCATAAAGTGGAGTAATGTACAGTGGAATGGCGTAGAGTCGAGTTGCGTACAGTGGAATAGCGTAGAGTGGAATAACATACAGTGGAGTAGCATACTTTGGAGTGGCATAGACTGAAGTGACACAGAGTGGAATAGTGTAAAATGGAGTGGCATAGAGTTGGATGGGGTAAAGTAAAGTGGCATAGAGTAGAGCGATGTAGAGTGGAGTGGCATACAGTGGAATAGCATATAGTAGAGTGGCGTACAGTGGACTGGCATAGAGTGAAGTGGTATACAGTGGTATAGCATAGAGTGGAGTGGCCTACACTGGAGTGGTGTAGAGGGAACAGCTTAGAGAGGAGTAGCATAGAGTCTAGTTGCATACAGTGGTGTGGCATAGACTAGAGTGCAGTACCATGGAGTGTGGTAGAGTGGAATAGTATACAGTGGATTTGCATAGATTGAAGTGGTATAAAAAGTAATAGTGTTTAATGTAATTGTTTATAGTGGAGTGGCATACACTGTAGTGGTGTAGAGTAGAGTAGTCTAGAGTGGAGTGACATACAGTGGAACAGCGTAGTGTGGAGTGGAAAAGAGTGGAGTTGCATGCAGCGGAATATTGGATGGCTTAGACTTGAATAGTGTAGAGTGGATTAGTGCAGAGTGGAGTGGCATAAAGTGCAGTGGAGTAGAGTGGAATTGCACAGTGCAGTGGCGTAGAGTAGAGAGGTGTCCAATGGAACAGTATAGAATGGAGTGGCGTAGGGTGGATTGCCGTACACTGAAGTGGTGTAGAGTGGAGTAGCGTAGAGTGGACCAGCATACAGTGGAGTGGTGTACAGTGGAGTTGCATACAGTGGATAGCGTACAGTGGATTGGTGTATACTGCAGTGGCGTACAGTGCAGTGGCATAGCCTAGAGTGGTGTAGTGTGGAGCGGCATACAGTGGAATAGCGTACAGTGGGGTGGTGTAGAGTGGACTGGCGCAGTAGAGTGAGGTACAGTGGAGTGGTGTAGAGTGGATTAGCACAGAGTGGAGTAGAGTAAAGTGGAGTGGCGTAGGGTGAAATAGCTTAAATTGGAGTGGGGTACAGTGGGGTGGCATAGAGTGAAGTGGTGTTGATTGGCATAGAGTGGAGTGGCAGGCATTGAGTGACATGTAGAGTAGAGTGGCATAGAGTGGAGTGAGGTACAGTGGAATTGCATAGACTGCAGTGGCATAAAGTGGAGTAATGTACAGTGGAATGGCGTAGAGTAGAGTCGTGTAAAGTGGAATACTGTAGAGTGGAGTGTTTTAGAGTGGAGTTCCATAGAGTAGAGTTGTGTAGTGGGGTAGACTGTAGTGGCACACAGTGTAATAGTGTAGAGCCAAGTGACATAGAGTGGAGTGGCATGTGGTGGACTAGTGTAAAGTGTAATGCCATATAGTGGAGTGGCATACAGTGGAGTAACATACAGTAGAGTTGTGTACAGTGGAATAACCTTGAGTGTAGTACGATAGAGTGGAGTGACAAAGAGTGGAGACTGACATAGTAGAATACCGTGCAGTGGAGTGGCATAGAGTGTATTGTCACATAGTGGAATAGCATAGAGTGTAGTAGCACAGAGTGGAGTGTCCTAGAGTGGAGTGGTGTATAGTGTAATAGCCTATAATGGATTGTAATAATCTGCACACCATAATACATAATCCTTCCACATTTGTTGGAATCTTTTCAGCTGTTTTCACACTACTTAAAAGACAAGAGTCTATGGAAAATGCATTGGTGGAAAAATGTGTTTTTTACCCTTTTGTCTTTTCAGCTCCTTGACCAATCACCACAAAACTTTCCATCCTCCGCCACTGTAGAAAAAGCTATAGGTCTGGAAAAGTTAGTGGAGATTTGTGAAACAGGCACAAAGTTATTAGCAAGCAAGAGGAAGGAGTAGAGGTAGAGGAATCCCTATATTTGGGAATCCTAACTATAACTAGAGTGGCTATTCCAAAATGCCCCACTGGGCCTCGCTTTAGTACAAAAATCGATATGAAGGCTTATAGAAGGGGTTTCTCATATTGGCTAAAATCACTGGCATCAACACCAAGATTTTTTCAGAAGCCTTGTGATTTTAGTGATTGGATGCCACAAGCCAGCACCCCAGTCTGAAAAGTGTTACAGCTCCAGACTCCAGTGAGGTTCACCAGCTGCTACTTTTTGGGGCATATCAATTTCTTGGCCACAGTCTGTTATCAAAGGATGTAGTCAGGGTTCTAACATTTAGAAAGCAATTTTTAACATTACGTTTAAAAATTGCCCTGGCCTCATGTCCATTAAAGCTCTTTGGGTCGATAACGTTTGTCATTCTAAAAAATTGGTTGCAGCTCTAAAAAGTTTGATAAGCCCTACTATATTTTTTATTTCTCATGGAAAACTATTAGTTTTCTGGCTCCTCTTGTGACAAATGTCTGGTCCCAGGATTATTGCCCTAGTGTTGTCAGGCCCCCGGGCTAGTGGTTCTAAACCCTTTGACTTCCATGGACCCCCTCTTTATCATTACTGGGATCCCATTGAATTAATATTGAAATCCAGCGACCCCATTGAGTCATTACTGGAATTCGGGAACCTAGCCTTAGCAATTTTAATGATTTGAACCACAAAAACATGAACAAAAACAGAGAAACAAGCATTCATCCAACAAATACACGATGAAACGTTATATATTTCATAAATATAAAAGTCAAAATTTAAATTTTAATGTAAGGTTGGAACTATTAAATTCAATTGAGGCCGCCTGTCATCCAAACTGTATTCTGTCTGGTGCACTTGCACTGCTCCCACAAATCAGTCAAATTATTTCACATTTACAAAACATTTGACATTTTACATATTTTTCACATTAATCTGTTAATATTATTTCATTTTCTAAACTGTTGTGGACCCTCTGAGTAAGCATCACGGACACCCTGGGGCCCAGGACCACAGGTTAAGAACCACTGCCCTAGGCTGTTTCACAATGTGATGTCTGGCTCTGGAAGTGATGGTGAAGTCTGGTGCAAGGTTTCGGAGGTGATAATGCAGTATGATTTTAGGTTCCTAGGTTGACGGTACATTTTGATACCAGGTTCCAGAAGTGACATCACAGTCCGGCGTCTGGTCCAGAAACCTGTCATGAACCCGTGACATCAGTCCAGGAATCTGGCCTCAGACTGTGACATCACTTCAGGAGCCTGACTGTGTCATGACTCCAGAAACCTGGCTTCTGACTACTGTCAAAGAAACCTGCATTATCTGAAAAAGAGATGATGTCATCACACTAAGAATGTGACCTCAGAATCCCTCCACTAGAATTACATCGAAAAGGGGCATCACTCCATGAATCTGACATCAGACTATAAGACCTCTCCAGAACCTTGCCTCAAGACCATGTCATCACACCGGAGCCTGACCTCAGACTGTGACATCACTCCATTAATCTGATATCAAGCTAGGACATCACTTGTGAAACATTTCGGGCAGAAAAAATGAGAAATGCAATGAAATGTAATGAGTAGAATATATTTTACGAGAGACATAGAAGAAACCTACATAGTAGCCTCAAATGCAGGTGTCCTTATGAGACTGAGCCCATTCTTAAGAGGCCACCATCACTGAGAGGCTTCTTGAAAGTATGGTTCCTCAACAACCCACACCCCCAATCTCAATGAAAATCCTGGGTTTTCTTCCACCAAGTTCTTTTAATGAAAAAAGAATAAAACACTGTTATGTGTTGGGTAAAGCCACTGGGGGCCATGTGTACAACAAGACAAAGGAAAGATCAGAGATAGCCAGTTTTATTCTGGTAGCCAACGTGTTATCGGTGGATATCACAGAGGTAAAGAACTGAAGCAAAATACAAAATAGAAGAAAAGAGTGATGTGCAGGCTCTTTGCAACATTTAGACAGTGGTGCTGGGACAATGTTCAGAATGGGGGTGCTGCCATCAATATTACATCAGGAACGGTAAAAAGGCCAGGTGTCACACAAAGAACAAGTGAAGCAATTGTATACAGGAGGAGAATGGCAAGAGTGTAGTATGTAGATGGTGGTGTATTTTGGAGCACCTTGTTCCAAATATATTGCTGAAGCATGGTGTGGTAGCACACTATGATTTACAAACAGCAAATTTTCTATTGAAACGGCCACTAAATCTGCACAGATATACTGTTTTACTGATAAACATATGCAGTGCACACACGATAATGTGTCAAAATCGGGCTTCAAGGACTATTTAGTTTGTGCATCATCCAATGTATTGATTTGTTTTGATCCTATTAAAACCTTTGTTTCCATCACACTTCAGAATTACAAAAAAGTGCATTCTTAACTGCTGACATATTCCAAAATATTTGTACAGTGCATTTTCATGTTTTTAATTTTGCCTTAGCCTTTGCTTTCACCCTCACTGTACCCAGCAAGAATGTTGCATAGTTCAGTATACAAAATTCTCTCACCTTGCAGACAAAGGGCAGTGCAGGGGCTCCTATGCCAGCACCCTCGGAATGCGCTGTTTGCTATGCAGACAGTGCACATTCCAAGGGTGCTGGTGTGTGACTGCATTGGCCCTGGCTCCCTAAGGGAGCCGAGGCCATTGCCGCTGCACTCTTTCCACCGGGCTGACCATTGGCAATGTCGTAATACAATGTTTCCCCAGGACAGCCTGCTGGAAACTTAGTAATACGATGGGGGGGAGGCCACCGCCTTGACGGCAGCCTTACCCCCGCCGTATTGACGGTCTACAACAATGATTGTAATTGGGCCCATAGTCTGACATTTGGCCTCCGTCTTTGAACACACAGCAAAGGTGACAAGATAAACAAAAAATCTAAAGGCATCGTTATTGCCTATTAACCTTCTGAACTCTGGCATGGTTATTTTGGGGGTGCTGCAGCATCCTCCACTCCCCTGATTTCAGCACCTACGCATGCGAATGAAGTAAGGGGCTAGTAAACTGTGCAGGCTAATGCAAGGGTCTTGAAGCACGGCATTATGTAACAAAATGGGCACAGGAACTGCAGACAAAGTAAGCCATATCAAGTGGTATAGTGGAGACAATGAAACCTCGATTAGAGACGCAGAAAGCTGTTTCATGCTGGAGACTAGAGATATGCAAAAATGTAGTGCATTGTAAATTCAAGACAATAAAAGAGATAGTAAGCACTAGATTAGGGAAATGGAAAATTGAAGGAAGTTCTAAACTAAAAGCAGCTGTAGCATGACGTAGGCTAGAACCAATGCACGCTGTAGCAAGAAGTGGACTAAGGATAGGAAAACTGCAGCAAGCTGTAGAGTAGAAAAGGAAATCGGTAGCTTGTTATAGACTAGAGGCAATGACAGCTATAATGGCTTGTAGTCTAGAGACAGTAAAAACCGTTGCAAATTGTAGATTAAAATATGAATCTGTAGCAAGCTGTGGATTGTAGCCAGGGAAACTGTAGTAGGCTGCAGACTAAAGACAGGAAAAATGTAGCAAGTTGTAGCAAAAAGCAAGTAACTTGTAGCAAGCTGCACAATAAAGGCAAAGAGATCTTTAGCATGCTTTAGACTAAAGATAGAATTATTGTAGCCCATTGATCTCTGGAGGTCTGTGACACATGCTCAGGGGATCCGCGACTGTTTAGAAAAAGAAAACAATATTGGCTGATAAGTAAAGTATGTATGCAGGAAAAAAGTAAAAATGCAAATTGAACATTTAAAAATAACCATAAATGTCAAGGAATTTGAAATTGGTGCCTAAAAACTAGGTTGACATCCTTAGCTCGATTTGTGGGAGCAGCACGTGTACTGTAAGCGTAAACTAGTATTGAGTATTGGCGCCTCAATTGAGACACTGATATTCAGCAACAAAAAAGAGAGCATAGATTAGAAAAAAAGGCAAAGTGATAAACTGGGGTTTAGCATATCACTTTGTCTTTCAGAAATGAAACTACATTTTGCAAAGCTCCAGCCTTCCTATTAAAATTAAAATTTCAATGTCGATATTTTTTGTTTGTGAATTTAATATTTCATATCGTGTGTATTTGTTTGATGTATACTTATTTCTGTATTTATGTGTATGGTTTCATGGTTCAAATTGTAGACTGGGGGCTCTGGTTTCCAGTAATGATTCAGCAGGGGTGCACAAAAGTTAAAAAGTTAAGATGCGCTACTGTACTGGGTGGTAGAATAAAGACAGATTTAAAAAACTGTAACAAGCTGTAGATTAAAGACCCATATCGGTATCAAAGTATGGATTGGAGACAGGGAAATTAGCATTACCTCTAGACTAAGGATAGAAAAATGTAGAAAAATGTGGAGCAAAATGAAATATGAAATGAAATAAGTCTGGCCTGGTGTCTGAAGAGGGGGAAAAGCTTAAGAAGCAGAGCATGGACTTGTTGGAAAGGAGGGACGAAATAATCAAAGAGTAGAAAAGAAGTAAAACAAGAGAAGTAAAATATGTTTAGCAGCCTTGAAGCAATGGGTTTTAGTAATGCTGGAAACAGGGAGGTTTAGGCCTGTGCTGCATAGACACGGTTGCAGCTCCAGGCAGCCCTTCAGCTGGGCTGTGTTTACACTATTGGACTGTACACTAGTCACATGTATGTACATTTAAGCAACTGGTCCTGCCCAGGTCTAGTTGCAAAGCTCAATGTAATGCATAGCTGTCGCCAGGTCCTATGTTCTGGTAAATGTAGTCCTTGTCAACAAGCCCCAGTTGTTTTGTGGCCAAGAGACAGAGGCTATTAGGCCCAGGTCTGGTTGTGGGTCGTCACAGTCTCCATCAATAAGCCTAAAAGGAAAATAAAATCAACCCAGGCAAAAATGTTCAAACTAGCCCCAAAATAATTCAGGCCATAATTAGAATGTGGCCATCGAGCCACGGGAGGGTCATGGCAGCTCACCATGCTGTAAAATCTGCCCTTTAGCCTGCATCTTACGAGGCAATGCTAGTGGTAAAGTGGTCAGTTTGGTTGTGATCACAATGTATGGATCTCCCTTCATTGGTTGAGAGAGGATCTACATCATGCTATGTTGTCACACTAAATTATCTCAGTAATGTCTGATCATGTGCGTGACATTGTCATTTCCTTTTCTCCACAGACAACACCAGCATGGTCAACACCCAAGGTCCAAGCACGAGACTTTCATCGCTCCCCCAGAACTCACCTCATTGAGGAGCGACTGCAGAGAGAAGACGAGATGGTTAAACTCACAGACCCACCTTGCCCCCTTCCCAAGGAGTCTCATCTCTAAGCCACAGCGGAGGTTTCCTTGGAGCTGTCTAGTCCCTCGGGTCCTGTTTGATCCCAGTGTTTTGTCTGTAGTCATTTGTGTTGTCATTCCTCCAGAGTCTATTAGTTACCTGCAGTCTGTCAGCCTGTTGGTTGCCCCTGTCGCCTGCCCCTTCAACTCCGTGCGTCAGTTCCCCTACTTCCTGTCTGTTTCACTACTTCCAGCCCTTCCTGCTCGGCTGTTTGCTTCCACGTGTCCTGCCCAACCTCCTGTTTTATGCAGTTTGCTTCGATGTTCCCAAGTGAGGTGTTTGCCCGTGACTGGAACTCACAGTGGGTACTTCCTCTGCGGAAGATCGACCTATGCCATTCTCCTCCGTGTGATGGGAGGGACAATGGAGAAGATTGGCAGTTGGGGGTAAGGACCAATTCAGCCTTCCGTTCTCTCAGATGCCGAAAGGACTACTCATCGAACCGTGAATTTTAATTTAATACCAATAAACATTTTATTTTCTATAAAAACAAAAAATGTTAAAAATCTATATTAAAAAAAACAATCACCCAAAATGTGTGATGCTTTCTTTCCAGGACCTGGATGTGTGTTTATAAACTAAAATGTCATCAGTTTCTTAATTAGGTGTAATGTTGTCCTGCATCATGAAGGTACGACAACCTAACACTGCGCATTGAGCTAGAGAAAGGTTGCAATCTGATGTGTTGAAGAAATGAAGTGCCTATTGGGTGTAAACTATTTGCTTTATTCACTGCTTCTACCGCCCTGCTTTCCCCATGCCTGCTTGGGTACCTGCTTCTGTGACTGAAACCGAACATGTATCTTACGCTGCTCCATATAAAAAGGATACTCAAATGGTAATACACGTGTTCATCCATCTATATGTGTAAACCTTTTCCTACTAATGTGTGTGTTTAGCTCCAGCTCACGTGATTTTTATGCTTTATGGTATTAACTGGAACTTGTTCGAAGGTCAGTGACTTGTGTTTTCCTGTGTTCTGGGTTACTTAACAATCTATGATAAAGTATCTTCTGCCCAGGTGACATCCACATGACAATCTACCTGCTTCTTTTAAATCCACACATCAAGCACCAGTTCTCCGAGCACCACCCTTTAACCACCTCTATTCTCCTCTGAATATCACCCCATGGTCAATCATCCATTTTGTCTGATTACCATCCAAAAACCCACCATCCTTTTCTACTAACATCCCTGTAGACAGCTTCCTTCTACTTCAAACACCATCGGTAGACGCTTTCAGGAGTCCCAGGGCACAAAGGGTAATTGGACTGAAATTGCAACAATGCGAGTATTTTGTCACTGGTGTTATGGGGCTTTACCTTACTGTTCAACCCAAAAGGAGCACGTGGTACATATCTTTAGCAGTTGACCTTCATGTAAGCAAAGGTGAGCAGACCAAGGCTTACACAAGGATGTGGTGTAGGAAAGACACTCAGAACTCAACGAGACACATAAAAGCAATTAATAAAACTAAACTTTCATTTCTTTGATTATTATCCGATAAGCATCCTCTTCTTTTTTTTCAGAAGTTGCATTTTTTACTACAAATCTGTTTATTGATAAGCTTTCAGATACGAACATTACAGCAAACAGCAAAGAGCGACATGGCTGCCACAGCCCAATATATATTTGGTACATAAATATGACTCAATAGAGTTCAACGGCTGTGTAACAAAGGGTATAGATTACAGTGAAGTACACTTGTGGTGCAGGAGAAGAGTGCATCAGGTAAAGGTCATCCATTGCAAGCCATGTCTTATTCTGGCAGTGTATAAAAAGGTAAACAATAAACAAGTATAACAAAACATAAGTGAACAACTCCTGGTCAACATCTCCTGGTATGTTTGAAAAGGAAACCGTGCCCTATATGCAAGCTGTAAACGTGTTGCTTGTTGGAAAGGGAAAGGTGAGCAGGGGCAAAGCAATGCAAGTAGGGTCACAGCGAAGCTTAGTCAAATAGTTGTAATGCTTGGAGCCTTTGCGGGTTAAAGCAAGTAAACTATAATCGCTGCATGTATTGGAGTAGAGGGCACCAAATCTTTTGGAACTTGTGTTAGGCGTGTTTAAGATTGTGCCAAAGTTGTACCATTGCCATCACATGCCATAGGCGAATGAACCTCTGGGAGATAGAGGAGCAGTGATCTATTTCCTAGCCAGTGTCTTATGAGCTGTCTTGCTGCATGTAGCATATGACTGATGAGTGAGCAGTTAGTATGTGTCAGTGAATCTAGGGCAAGAGGTCAGACTCCAAGAACCACCACCAGATAGGAAGCAGGTAGTTGGTATCCTATAACAGTTTTTATATGGCCCAGTATTTCTTTCCAATAGGACACTGTAAGAGCGCAGGCCCACCATACGTAGCAAAAGTCTCCCACTGCCTGGCCGCATCACCAGCCAGCTGTCATGGGCTGTAGCGCCATTGATACATGACCTTATACACTGTTTCCCGGAGGGATAAGCTCTGGGAGGTTTTGGGTATATCATGCCAAAGAGTGTCCCATTGTGTAGGGGAGATGCCCTCGGTGGTGGTGGTTTGCCGGGCCTTTTGGTAAGAATGTGTGCTGGGAGGGTAAAGTGCTGTAATGTATGGTGTGTATTAGAGATGAATCCCAGTGAACCATCAAAGGCCCTTACCAGCTTTTCAAAAGGAGTGTAGTGTCATGTCACTCCCGGGTAGACAGAGGGTAGTTGGTAGTATTGCGGCCTAGCTGCTTCAAGTAGATGATAGTCGGCCTTACATTGTTCAGAAGATTTGACAGATAGACCTGCAAAGAGATGATGCAGTGTCCTACATTCCCCCACCACCCAGCAAGGAAAAGAGCGGAGCTGTAGTGCAGGGGTAAATTCAGTGTTACCTGCAATAGGCATGTTGGGAGCAGGGAGTGTGGTGAGTCCCCTTTGTTCTGCATTTTACCCCATATATCAAGTACTGTTCTGGTGGACGTTGCCAAGAAAGCACTGCACGGTCGCGCCTTTTTGGGTAGTCACATGAGGTCCCAAAAAGGACGACAAGCCACTGTGCAATCCATGTGAAACCAATGTCTCTCTTGCGAGCCACGCATTTCGAAATTTAGTGGAGGTGGGCCGCTCAATAGTATTCTAAGAAGTTAGGGCATGCCAGGGTCTGGAAGAGGTAAAGAGCCTGTGGGAGGACATTCATTTTCACAACATTAATACTCCCTAGCCAGGAGATAGGATTTACATCTCTGAAGAACTGCAACAATATTCCTCCTTAATTGCGGCCAATTTGCCTGCGTCCAGGAGGAAAAGTCAGATGTTAGCTTAAGTCCCAGGTATCTAATTGTGCCAGGGGACCACTGGAAGAGGGCCATGTCTTAAAGGGTGGGAGTATCCACCTGGGGGTAGTTAGATTCAACACCCAGAATTTAGCAATATTGATTTTGAAACCCAAGAATTTCTTGAAGGTTGTGAGTTCCGTAACAATAGCAGGCAAAGAGGTGGTAGGCTGCGAAACAGAGAATAAGGGGTCATCTGCAAACAAGCTGAGTGTGTTCACGGTCTCTAAAGAATATACCCACAATGTCCCAGTGGCATCGGATGGTAAGGGCCAGTGGTTCCCCCGCCAGGGCGAATAGCAGGGGTGACAGAGGGCACCCCTCTCACTTGCCGTGGAAAAGGGTAATGAGCTTTGTCGGGCATCTGTTGACTCTCACAGCAGCCGTTGAAGTATTATAAGAGGCCATAATCTTGTTTAGCATCATCGAACCCAAGCCCACCTTACCCTAGACTGCTCTTAGAAAAGGGTAATTTACTTAGTCAAAGGCCTTCTCTGCATCGAGTAAGAGAAGGCACGCAGGGAGATTGTGACAGTGAGCTTTTTCTACTAGATGGGCAACCCGACGGACGTTATCCGCTCCCTATCTATTATGGATAAAAGCCACCTGATCAGGGTCAATAAGCCCTGGGAGGTAGAGTTCCAGCCTGGTAATCAGGATCTTTATGAATAGCTTTGTGTTAGTATTAAGGAGAGCTATAGGGCAGTAAGAGGATCAGAGAGTCGGGTCCTTTTCTGGCTTTGGAATGAGGGCGGTCTCTGCAGCACTCATAATGGGTGTAAGTCCTGAGGACTGGGTGAAGGAGTTGAACAGTTTCAGCAGATGTTCCTGAAATGAAAGCAAGAACAATTGATAAAAGAGTACAGTGAGCCCATTGGGACCTAGTGTGTTGCCGAGAGGGAGAGCATGTACAACTCTAGGGAGTTCTGCTAAAGTGATGGGGGCTTCCAGGAGCTGCACATGTTGAGGATGCAGAGGTTCCCAGTCACAGGCATGTAGATAGTGCTCTATCACTGGAGCAGGTAACGTGTCACAGGCATATGGAATTCGGAAATAATCATGGAACACTCAAAGTTTGTCACGTTCTGAAACCCCCCATGTCCCATCTTGCAGTCACAGTTTAATGAACACAAGCCTGTGCCTGCCTAAGCCTCCGTGCTAACATTGTACACACTTTGTTGCCACCTTCATCAAATTTCTGCTTTAAAGCTAATAGAGAACACTCAGCCTGGTTAGTTCTGCACGCCCACAGCTGACCACGAAGCGTGGCTAGATGTCTTTTATTATGCCACATGTGAGTGAGCTGGTCCTTCCTTTCCAGGGCTTTAATCTCTGCAACCAGGTTCCCCTCAATTATTCATGCTTCCCTTCTCCTGGCAGTGGCTTTTGTGGTGATTGTTCCTCCTAATGTTGGCCTTAAAGCCATCCCAGAGAGTGTGCAGGGGAGTATTACTGAGGGCATTTACATCAAAATATTCATTGATGCTCTTTCCAAATCTCTGCAACATCTACTGGGTCTCTAAGGAGCCCCAGAGGAAGGCGCCAGCACGCTATGATTCTATGGGAACAAGGAGCGACTGACCATAGCAGCTCTACGTGTGGGTGGTCAGAGACAAAGATATCCAAGATGTACACCGCCTCAAGCTAATGAAGGAGTGAGTGAATGACAAACACCATATCAATGTGTGAGTAGGTTTTGTGGACATGTAAATAAAATGAGTAGTCACACTCACCCAGATGGATATAATGCCAAGCATCTATCAGCCCCAGGTCTGTGATTTCCCTCTTTAAATGAGCAGACATGGCCCTGTCTCTTGGTATGTAGCATCACTACGGTCTATGTCAGGCTCCAACACTAAATTGAAGTTGCCCCTCACAACGTCCCCCTCTACCCATGCTAAATGATCATGCAGGATAAGACGTAAGTCAGAGTCCTAGACGGGATTCAGGGAGAAAATGTTGAAGAGTGTAAGAGGCCGTTTATTCTTAAGTGTAAAAGCAACAAGTGACCTTCCATATCTTGGATCAACTTCAAGACTTCAGGACGGAAGTCGGCTCTAAAGAAAACGCCCACCCCTGATGTTTTAGTCGATGTCCTCCCAATACCATGTAAAATATTTCGGTTGTGTCATTCAGTGTGTATCAGCCCCTACAAGCTGTGTCTCCTGTAGAAAAACAATAGTGGGGTTGTGTTGCACTGTGTAATTTCATAGTTGCTTACGCTTATTAGGGAAGTTAAGGCCAGGAACATTAAGGGACAGCAGTGTAGTGCCTCTCGTCAGGGCTATCGTGAGTGTGAGGAGAAACAGTCTTAGAGAAGAGAGGTGCTGAGTCGAGGTGGAGAGTATGGGGACGAGATAGGATTGAATGATGTGCCCACCAACCCTCCCCTAGCCACAGAGCAGTGTGAGTGCATGCACCCAAACTTATAGCTGGGCCCAATGGAGTAGTGTAGGGCGGGAGTGGAGAGAGAGACCCTCCTCTACAAAGCAACAATGAGCACTGTTCAAGGCACAGCAGATGTAATTCACAAGTCTTGGACGAAGCTGATGAGTGAAAAAAGAACCATACAAACATAAAATAGCAGGTCATCCGGGCTCAACAGCAGTGTTCACAGCCCACAGAAGAGGGCAAAAACATATCCATAACCCACTTCTCCTCTCGGGGTGTGAACCGGAGGGGGCGGGGGTGTTCTTCAACAGTGTTTAAAAGCCAGCAAACAGAGAGCCAGCGGGGAGCACATCTGGGTGCCCACCACCCCCCATCATCGCCAGGCAAGGCAGCAGGCCGCCAGAGTGCTCCAAGTTCAGTACAAAAGGCCGCAGATAGTGTCCACCAGGATCTAGCTCAAGGGGAGCTGGTTTTAGATGAGGTCGGGAAGGAGTCTTTCCCTAACTCTAAAAATGTTGGGTAATGCTAGGTTTTGCTTCCTCGGAGGGCGTGTCCTTCCGCCGCTTGTCCAGATGTCAAGGGGGCACCGTGGTCCACACAGGTTGCAGGCCTTTTCTATGGGTGTAACAGGTCAGAGATGTCTTCCTGTTGTGAATATCAGCTGGGAGCCCCAGCAGCTGTTTGGCCTCAACTAGGGAGCGCAGGGTTTTTTGCTTACCATCCCAAGTAAAGTATAGCACAAAGGGGTGACCCCATTGATATTGAATGTTTAGTTCTCTCAGCTTGTCAGTGATTGGCTTAAAGATGCGCTGACAGCGAAGCACAGCTGGGGAGAGATCATGAAACAGTTGTATGTTGTTGCCGCAGAACACAAGGGAGGCTTTGTTACCAGATGCACAGAGGATAGCTTTCTTTTCCTGGAAAAAGTGGACACAAATTAAAACGTCTGGAATGGCATTAGGACGTCTCCTGGCCAAAGCCACATGATATGCCCTGTCAAGTACCTGGCGAGTTGCCTCCTGATCTCGAATTGTGTGGAGAAGGTCGTCGGTGAAGGCCATGATGTCATCCTCCTCTGCATCTTTAGGAATGCCGCAAATCCAGATATTATTCTGGCAACTTCTATTTTCTATGTTCTCTTGCTTTGTTTGCAGCTCCATCTGCTGATCTTGCAGCACTGCAACATGATCTCACGGCATCTCCTGGTCTTCGAGGCGGGTATCCACCATTCATTCTAAGTCGTCCACTCTTTCCACTAACTCCATCAGCACGCGACAGACATCTTTAAGGCAAGATTTGAAGTCTGCTTTGAGCGCACCAAATTCGAGCAAATGTCCTGCAGAAAATGTTCCATGTATTCCTGCGAGATAGAGGCTGCAGGTCCTGAAAAAGAGGCCCCAGGCGCGGGCTCAGAAGGGGGCAACACCTCATCTGATTCCATAGGAGAAGACTTGTTCTAGAGGGACATCACTGGAACATATTTGGCTGGTTTAGAGCACTGCATGCTGCGCGGCATGACAGAGCCGTACTGCCACAAGCCAAGTATAATGTGGTAGGTCCAATATGATTCAGGTCAGGTGGCGCCCGGCACACAAAACACTGTGTATTCGCTTCCCAGTGTAGTTCTGGAGGATCTTCCATCAGGGAAGATGAGGAGAGTTACATACCTGGGCTGCAACCCCCTTGCAGGGTAATGTAGAGGAGGAAGGGATGTGTCAAATCAGTCTCTGCAGGGGATCCCAAAAGCTAGAGTCCATCATTGGATGCAGGGGTTGTGTCTATACCAGGAGGAGTGCGCCAAGGCTGGGGGTC
Source organism: Pleurodeles waltl (assembly GCF_031143425.1). NCBI lineage: Eukaryota > Metazoa > Chordata > Amphibia > Caudata > Salamandridae > Pleurodeles > Pleurodeles waltl. Next base: position 340,397,834 of record NC_090445.1, read on the forward strand.
TGCACCAGCAATTAAGAGTTCAAGACGGGGACATCACCGAGCCTCACCACCTTGACCCCCCCATGTCTGTAGGAGGTCCTGAGCCCCTGAGCCAAGCTAGCAGGTCTTTGACTGGCACCTCCACCACGTTTCAGGGTGTGTGGCACTTATGCTTACGATGGGAAGGGGGGGTCTGCGGCTCCGTGAGGGATGTTGCAAGTCCAGGGGGTCCAAAGAACGAAGTGAGTGATTACACATGCAAGGCCACCACCTTGGACTTCACAATTCCTCACTGGGCCACGTTAGCAGGGATCCATCTAGTCAATGTTTATCCTTTGCGGTCAGAATCTCTGTGTCTTGCGATGTGCTGGGCCTCACAAGATAGCGGGGTCCAGAATAATGCCCCACAGCCAATGACCACTCTTGATGTCAGGTCTCAGTGTGGCTACTAGTTCAGTCACAGGCTTTGAATGCCGGTCACAGGCTTTGTTTTCCGGAGTGGCAGGGCAGGCAAGGGGGCTCAGATTTCGCCTCTGTGGTCTCCGAGCATGCAACCCATGTGAGCTGAGCCGGAGGAGCAGGCCCAGTGCCAGCAGGATAGCCATGGACAGGGGAGGGAGGGGACCCGAGAGGCCATCTGCAGCACCCGGTCGGGGTCCTCCTCACCAGAAACAGGTACAGCTTGTTGCCCTCATGCTACTGCCTTCCTCTGCACTCTCCAGGGCTGTGGCGGCAGTGACCAGTCAGGCAAGGGCTGCTCTTCCCTCTTGGAGTTTGTCACAGCAGGGTGTCAGTGTCAGTATCGGGTTTAGGCTCTTGCTCGCCACAGCATTTCTCAGTGTCGCTGTAGTAGCTGGAAGGTAGGTAGGTGCCTCGGTACTCTTCTTATAACTCAGCCCTTCTGGAGCTCAGGTGGCAATATGGAGGCATCGGGCCCGAGCGGCTTTGCACCAGCGCCCACACTGCTGTTGCCAGAGTGCCAAATGGGTGCGAAGAGGCTGTCCTCCCATGAAAAAGGGTTCAGCAGTGGTCACCCTCAGCTAGGGGCCAGAGACTGGCACTCTGGTGCAGACTGAACTGTATAGAAAGTGGTGGGAACCCAGAGCACAGTTCACTACATTTCCTGCTAGGCCACGCCCCAGCATTGTCTTCTATAACTTTAATTCTTCAATTAACTAGCTTCTGTAAATATCACACCTTGATCAACTGCCTTCTCTGAATCTTATATTACCCCTAATAAAACATCCTTTTCTCTAATACTATGACATGAACAACCATCCTACTCTCTAAATAAAGTCCTCTAACGTGGCTTCCCCTTGTGTAAATACCACCCTGAGATTAACTGCTCCCTTCCTGAAATACCACCATTTGACCAACCATTCACTTCTTTTATTGCCATCCCTCAACCATCCATTTCATTCTTTTAATACCATCTCTCAACCAATTGCACGCTCCTCTGAACAGTAGCTGTCAAAATATTTCCTTTTCTTCAAATACCTACTCATAAACAACCACCCACTCCTCTGACTATGAGTGATGTCCTACTTTGTAGGTACCACCCCTTAAACACTTATCAACCGGCTTGCTCAGACATCTTCTTTTAATACCATCCCTAAACCAACCACACTCATTTCAATCTCACCCCTCAACCAAATGAACTCTTTTCTAAATATCACCCCATGATCATCCATCTACTTCTTTAGAAACACTCTGGGCACGATTCACAACGGGACTTACATGTAGTAAAATTACAAGTGCGGTGACTTCGTACTCATGGTGGAATTTCCACACTCCAGGTGGAATCTCCACACAGTGCATTGTCTGCAGTGTGCTGTGTGGAGTTTCTGCCCCAAGTGCAGAGGCTCCGCCACAAGTGTGGAGACTCCACACTTGTTACTTTACTACATGTAAGTCCCTTTGTGAATTGGGTCCTCTGTGGCTAATCTCCTCTGTTTGTAAACCCGCAGGTCTCTCCACTGACTATCACGTTTGGTCAACTCTCCTGTCCTCTGGATTCCATCTAAGGACCACCCACTATCTCTTTTTAACATCATCTTATTATAAACAGTCCTGTTCTATGAAGGCCAACCCTTCATCAGCTGCTTTCTTCTACTAAATACCACCCCTCTGCGGTCTTCTTTGAACTCAATGCCACTTTTCTAAAGCTAGCATCCTTTAACTTACCATGCTTATCTCTAAGTTCCTTCCAAACAACAACTAACTTATTTGCTGAATGCCACTGTGATCATCTATCCATTTTTTTGGCCATAACTATCCAATTTTATACTCAGAAGTGTCTATTGGCTACAAAAATTGCTCTCACAGTGGTCACCATCCCCCTTGGAGGATTTCTGGGACATCTGTGTCGTGAATGAGAGCTGTGAAATAAGTTGCATTATTTATTTGCATTGTGTATTCGGTTGTGATGTCTTGGAAGTAGCCGAAGAGCTTGCTTCATCCCTGGTGGTGCTTGCATTGTCCATTGGCGGTCCTTGAGGGGCGAGTATTCTTTATTTAGGAGACATGCCAGAGCTTGAATCATACATGGGGGTCACCGACGCACCTGCTTGGTCCATTAAGCTCGTAGAAGGGCTTGTAGTGTCCATGGGGCTTGTCCATGAGTGAATACAGAGATATTAGTTACCTCTGTGCCCATTTAAGATCTTCCATCCTGCAAGGGAGTTGTGAATGCGCTTTCATGGTCCAAGGGAGCACACAAAGACCCTGCAGTGTGCATGGGGTCTGTGAATTACCCTTCAATGTCCATGGCAGCTAATGGTAATGCTGCGTTGTCCATTGGAAGCCAGAAGCCCGCCTCCTGAGAATCCTTGAGAAGCGTCTCCTGCCTCCCGCTTGTGAGAACTCTATCCATCTCTCTCACACTCTCTGTTCATTGACATTTTGGCCTCCTGGGCCTCTGATGTGCTAACTAGCATGTCAAGGGCCGCACACCACGCGAATAAATGGGCTTGGCGTCTAATCAGGTATCTGACAGCGGATTTTCCTTTCTCGCTGGGCCCTCCTCTCACCGTCCGCTGTTGAAAGTAAGGTAGGTGAGCTCTGGCGCGGCCGGATTAGCGCTCTCAAAGCCAATGGTTTCAAATATGGAGACAAACGCTGCAGCGAGGAGTCGGACTAATTCCCTTCCCAGCTCTCCGATGAATAGTGCCGATGCGTATCTATGTAATGAGGCACGGGGCTGCCGCGGCTGCCAGGCCTTTGAAAAAGCCAAGCCGAGGAGAGCGGGGTCAGTGAGGGCCCGAGATAACTGCGGCAGCGGGAGACGGGAGACTATGAGGCCACGAGGGCACATAGTGATCAAGGGGATAAAATGGCGGCTTCAGATGTGTGCCTTTCACATCCCCGTCTTCAGCGTTGTCTCATTCTGGCAGAGCCTTCACCGACGGCCTTTCATCTATTCTTGTTCCTTTCTTTCGGTGGTTATGTTTTTTTTGCCTTCCAATCTATTTTCCCATCTCTGTTTTACTTTCCCTCCCATCCTCCGCAATCTGAATTGGCTCTCAGAACTACCACTGAGACTAAACCCCCCTCCTGCTCGAGGGGTGGCGGCCCCTCCGTAACAGACCCCCTCGCTGGAGGTTTGTGAATGAGGGCAGAGAAGATCAGGGTGAATGCATACAATGACAAGAGGGTGGTCCCCTCAGAGGTAGGCCCCATTGGAAGCTGCCATGGGTCGGTCTCTCTCTCTCTCTCAATCTCTCTCTCGCTCTCTCGGTCTCTCTCTCCCCCTCCCTCTCCTATACCATAGACTGGCCTGGAGTGATTTAGAGTGGACTGGCATAGCAGACAGTGAAGAGAGCAGTACAATATGGTAGAGTACAGTGGCATATTCTGCCGTATAGTTGAGTGACATAGAGTAGCATACAGTAGAGCAGTATAGTCTGCTGTAGTGGTCTACAGTGGAATAAAGTTGAGTATTGTCTAATAGAGTAGATTATAATAAAGTGGGGAAGAGAGGCTTACAGGGAGCTGTGCAGAGGGTGGTAGAGTGGAGTAGATTGCCGTACTTTGGCATAGAGTAAAGTAGAGTGCTGTGCACTCACATTGACAGGAGTACAGTGATCTACAGTGGACAGTAGACTGCTGTAGAGTGTAGTATAGTGTGGTAGGGTGGAGGGGCATAGAGTGTCAAAGAGTGGTGTAGAGTGTCATTGAGGGGAGTAAAGTGGAGTGAGTAGTGTAGAGTTGAGTAGCATAGTGGAGTGGAACAGCTTGCAGGGGAGTGTCATACAATGGTATAGCATAGAGTTGAGTGCCATACAGTGGAGTTACATAGAGTTGAATAGCACATAATAGAATGGCGTAGAGTGGAATGTCACACAGTAGAGTGATGTTCATTTTGAATGGCGTATAGAGAGGTTGCTTAGAGTGGATAGTGTAGAGTGGAGTGTGTTAAAGTGCAGTGGTGTAGAGCGTTATGAGGTAGAGTGGAGTACAATGAAATAGCATAAAGTGGAGTGGTATACAGGAAAGTGGCATAGAGTGGCATACCATGGACTGATGTTCAGTAGAGTGGTGTACAGTGAATATCAGTGGAGTAGCGTAGAGTGAAGTGACATAGAGTGGAATACCGCAGAGCGAAAGTTGCATATGGTAGAATACTGTAGAGTGGAATGGTGAAGAGTGTAATGGCATCAATGGAGTGGCATAGACTGGACTGGAATACAGTAGAGTGGCGTAGAGTGGACTATCATACACTGGAGTAGTGTAGAGTGGAGTGGCATAGAGTGTGTGTGTGGTAAAGTGGAGTGGCATATAGTGGAATAGCATACTGGGAGTGGCTGGAGTGGAGTGGTTCAGACTGCAGTGGCATTGAGTGGAATAACATAAAGTAGAGTGGTGTAGAGTGGAGTGGCATAGACGGTAGTGGCATACATTGGAGTGGTGCAGAGTGGAATGGCGCACGTTGGACTGGTGTAGAACGGAGTGGGGTTAAGTGGAATGGCACGGAGTGGAGTGAAATATAGTGTAGTGATGTACAGTCGAATAGCGTACAGTGGAGTCGATAGAGTGGAGTGGAATAGAGATGAATAGCATACAGTGGAGTGGAGAACAATGTACTTGCATAGATTGGAGTGGCATAGGATGGAATAGCATAGAGAAGAGTTGCGTACAGTAGAACAGCGTAGAGTAGAGCAGCTTAGAGGGTAGTGGCATACAGGGAAGTGGTGTAGAATAGAGTGTTATAGAGAGGAGTGGGGTGATTAGAATGACATAGAGTTGAGTGACATACAGCAAAATGGCATACAGTAGACTAGTGCACAGTGGAGTGGCCGTGAGTGGAGTGACATAGAGTGCAATAGCATAGAGTGCCATGCCATAGAGTAGGGTTGCGTACAATGGAAAAGCATAGAGTGGAGTGATGTAGAGTGGCATACAGTAGAGTTGCATAGACTAGACTGATGAAGACTAGAGTGACGTAGAATGGAGTGACGTAGAGTGGAATAGCATAGAATGGAGTGGCATGGAGTGTAGATGTGTACAATGTAATAGGGTATAGTTGAGTGGTATAGAATGGAGTATGGTACAGTGCAGTGGCATAAATTGGAGTGATGTACCATGCAGAAGTGTTAAGTGGAGTGCCATAGAGTGGACTGGCATGCAATGGAGTGAGACAGAGTGCACTGGCATACAGTGAATAGTGTAGAGTTAAGTAGAGTAGAGTGGAGTGGCATAGATTGGAACAGCAAATAGTGGCATAGATCTGAGTGGCATAGAGTTGAATAGTGTAGAGTGGACTGGCTTAGAGTGGAGTTGCTTACAGTGGAATAGCGTAGAGTGAAGTAGCATAGAGTGCAGTGCCATAGAGTGGAGTGACATAGACTGCGTGGAATGGAGTGGTGTAGATTGGAATGGTGTAGAGTGGAGTGGTGTAGAAGTAGAGAGGGGTAGAGTGACGTGGCATAGAGTGGAGTGACATGCAGTGGAATAGCCTAGATTGGAGTGGTGTAGACTGGAGTGGCATACAGTGGAGTGGCAGAGAGTGGAGTAATATAGTTTGAGTGGTGTATAGTAGAATGGGGAAGAGTGGAGTGGCATAGAGTGGAATAGTGTGAAGTAGAATGGGGTAGAGGTGCTTACAGGGAAACAGTATAGAGTGGAGTGGCATAGAAAGGAGTGGCGTACAGTGGAGTGATGTAGACTAGAGTGGTGAACACTAGAGTGGTGTAGAGTGGAATAACATAGAGTGGAGTGGCATAGAGCATAGTTGCGTACAATGAAATAGCGTATAATGGAGTGGAGTGGAGTGGACTGTAGTAGAGTGCAATGGCATAAACAGGAGTGGTGTACAGTGGAGCATCATAGTGTGGAATAGCAAACAGTGGAGTGGGGTAGAGTGGAGTGCATAGAGTGATGTGGCATAGAGTGTAATAGCCTAGAGTGGAGTGTTGTACAGTGCAGTGAGAGAGTGTAGTGGCACACCTTGGATTAGCATAGAGTGAGGTTGCATAGAGTGGAGTGGCACTGAGTAGAATAATGAATAGTGAAGTGTTGTACAGTGGAGTGACATAGAGTGGAGTGGCGTATAGTGAAGTGATGTGGAGTGGAGTTGCATAGAGTGGTATAGGATAGAATGGAGTATCATAAAGTGTAGTGGCACAGAGTGTGGTGCAATAGACTGTGTAGAGTGGAGTGGTGTAGAGTGGAGTTGCGTACAGTGGAATAGCGTAGAGTGGAGTCTCATAGAGTGGAGTAGCGTAGAGTGGCATAGCATATACTGGAGTGTTGTACAATGGAAAAGGGTAGAGATGGGTGCTGTAGATTGTAGTAGCATATAGTTATAGTATAGAATGGAGTAATGTACAGTGGAATAGCAGAGTGTAGTGGTGTAGAGTAGAGTGAGTTACAGTGTTTTGGCATAGAGTTGAGTAACATAGAATTGAGTAGAGTAGATTGGAGAGGTGTAGGGTGGAATAGCGTATTCTGGACTGGCATACAGTGGAGTGGTGTAGAGTGCAATAGCATAGACTGGAGTCTTGTAGAGTGGAATAGCATATAGTGTAGTGGCCTAGAGTGGAGTGGAGTAGAGTGGGGTGGCGTAAAGTAGAATGGCACAGAGTAGGGTGGTGTAGGGTGGAGTTGTGTACAGTGACTTAGGTTAGAGTGGACTGACATAGAGGAGAGTGGGGTAGAGTGTAGTGGCATAAAGTGGAGTGACATACAGTGGAATAGCATGCAGTAGAGTGGCATACAATGTAGCATAGAGTGAAGTGGTATAGATTAAAAATGCATAGAGTGGAGTGGTACAGAGGGGAGTTGGGTACAGTGCCATAGCGTGGAGTGGAAAACCATAGGGTGTGGAGGCATACAATGGACTGGCACAGACTGGAGTGACATAGAATTGAGTGGCATAGAGAGGAATAGCATATGTGTAAAAAAGACAGACATTCACCTACAAAAATCACAGTTAAAGAGAAGTTATGATTAGGAATTAAAACCAAAAGAACACTAAAGTTTACAATTTATGGTTAGGATTACAAACCATAACTCACGCAACAGCCATGCAAACCATAATTCACACATCAGATGCAGTGCTCATGACCTCGCCCTTAAAGAAACAGATGCATTGACCAATGTGGCAAATCATCTTAGAAAACAGATCACATATTGCATTACCCTTACACCTTTGACAGAGATAACTAGGAATGTAATATAATTTATTGGTTTGGGTACCTGCTGTTGTTACATTTTTGTTGAAACCCCTTTCATAGGGCCATGGGGCAGGCAGGAGTTACTAGGTTCAACTGTGTTATTTGAGGACTTCTACTCCTGACTTCCTGTGGGTCCTGAGTAACTGGCCAAATACTATCCCTGTATGGGGTAAGGGAGAGGTGTGAGACATACACAGGCTCAAGAGTCAAGGTAAATAGTGTAGCAGCCATATGATAAATGTCTATCCAAATACTGCTTTTATGAGAAAAGGCACGTAAGACATTGAGGCAACATACTAAATAAAAGCAACAGTCTCTTAAGGTTGGCACACATGTAGTTCTGAGCAGTTTTCCTGAGGCCCTCTGTCTAGTGAGGTTTGTTATTCCCCATTTGATACTGGAGGTGTCTCCCAGCTGTACACTAAGTTTGTACAAATCTCCATCATGCATTTTGGACACAATCTTTCTTACTCAACCCAATGGCAGCCAGCAAGAACAGGAGGACAGGGACCCATCTGGTCAAGTTCAGACTCTGAGGATCCGTGACCATTGGCAGTCTTTTTGTGACGACTTTCGCCTTAAGAGTCATCTTAACAAGTGGTGCACGCTAAGATCTTGCAGTTCCCCGGCAGGCCTGTTGGTTTTGAATAGTCTTACCCAACATGATGGCAGCCAGCAAGTGCGGGAGGCCTGGGGTGTGTCTCGGTAGACTCCAGTCTCCCAATGCTGAGGGTCCGCAACTTTTTTTGGTCTTTTCCTCATGATGCATCGGGTCTTCTTCACTCTCCGGATGGTCTAGGTTGGTGTCAGATGTCCACATCTACAGCTCCTTGCAATTGGTAAGTGTTGCTCGCGGCACCCTAGGCACGAAAGGCCAGGGCAACGACCCTGTTTCCACAAAGGCCCCCTCTTAGAGAATGGGTGTCACTGGCTGGCTCTGCAACAAGTGGCAACCTTCACTTCACGACAGCCCCCATCTGGCATAGGGGTGTTGTTGACTGTCATTTTACAAGGGTAACATCCTTCACTTCACAATGACCCTCACCTGGCATATGGGGATCACTAGCTGGCGCTGCACAAGGGTGATGACCCATACTTTACAATGGACAGCACCTGGTTTACAGGTACTCACTGGCACTGCAGCAATAGTTTTGACTGGACCGGGCATTTCACACTTCACTCACTTGGATTCACTCGCCAGGAACCCTGTTGGGCCTTGCCACATCTAGGTGCTCTGCTGCTCCTTATACGGTCTTCTGGTCACTGCAAGAAGAAGTTTGGTGCTTTAGGCTCAGGGCAAGTGATTTTGACTCCTGGTTGATTGCCCTCACCCAGCAGGGAGACTAGCAGACCTTGATCCTTAGACCTTGTCCAGCAGCTAGAAGTCTTGGTGAACTTATCCTCTGAATGAACAGTGCTGTTGAATCAAGTGTGGGACTCCTGCTCCTACCTTTATCATCTGTATTCAGATACAAATATGATTTAGTGTCTGATAGTTTGAGATTCAGGTTATGGCGCAGCTCCTTTGAAATGCCCTCTCCTCTCTGTTGCCTTTTGTCAAAGGAACAGTCTTCCACAGCAGGAGTGACTCCAATTCTGATTGACCCACAACACAGGCCAAAGGAATAGCCAGGGATTAAACTCGACTGTCAGCCTCCACTTGAATATGGCTTATAAAGGTTCAAAGGCCCTAGCCATCCTCTTTGTAAAGATTTCCTGGGACACAGTGCCAACCTTATCAGTCTCACCATCTCCCTAACAGTGAGCCTAGGACCCACTGACCAGTGACTTTTCCTCAAATCAAAGATATCTTTGACATGCACAGAGGATGCTCTACTCCTTCACCTGCAATGGGTGTGTTCCCAACCCAAGCCCTCAGGAATGTCACCAATCCACATCTCATGTCTGGGGGTTGCAGTACTCACCTCCACTAGCCTCCTGGGGCCCTGCATTTCCAAATGTTCCATGTGCCTCCTGGTCATGTACCATCTACAGGCACACATATTCATCCCAGCACACACAAGCAAGTATGATTTGCTGTCCAGTGCTACACACGAGCTATGCAGGCAATGGGTGAGTTAAGTATACAGCTACAGAACTTTACGTATGGGCCCGTAGGCACCACTATTCTGACACAGGTAAAAAGGACTGTTCACACTGCTGATTACTACTGAACAAAAGAGGGATGTGCTGCCACCATTATATGGCTTCAACACTATGGCAATCTCCCTCTACCATTACAATGGTGCCACTTTTGTGCCTGTTCCAGTCTTGCAAGAACGCATTATCATGATAACAGGCCTAGTTCACGACATACATGCATGATCCTTGTTCTACCATAGCAAAAAATCATTACCAGGATTCCAGATATCCATGCAGCTGTGACACTCAGGCCAGGGGTCTGTCACTATTCATAGGATTTTGTCATATCAACAGATGCTCCTCCCAAATCAGACTTCCTCAAACCAACTCCTAATCTGAAGAAGTTGGGTCATCAGATGGGCAAAGCCTATGGGAAAGTCCATATGCATTCCTGTGGGTTTAATCCGGCTGTGTGCTTGTAGGAAAGTAGCCTCTTTTTAGTATGGTTATCCTCACTTTCTCCCTGTTGTCAGTGTGTTTGACTGGGTTTACTTGGATCCTGCTAACCAGGACCCCAGTTATTATGCTTTCTCCTTCCTAACTTGGTAACTTTTACCATTTTCACCACACATTTGGCATACTGGTGCCCCATGTAAGTCCCTAGTGTATGGTACCCTGGTACCGAGGGCATTGAGGTACCATGGGATCCCGATAGGCTGTAGCATGCACTATGCCACCCACAGGGAGCCCATGCAAAGTATTCAGCAAGCATGCCATTGCAGCCTGCGTGAAAGGGTGCATGCACCCTTTTTCACTACAGCACCAGGTCACTGTAAGGCACCCCTATGGCAGGCCCTTCTAGCCCAGAGAGTAGGATGCAAATACCTGTGTCTGAGGGTACCCCTGCACTAGCAGAGGTGCCCCCACAAACTCCAGCGCCGTTTTCATGGACTTCGTGAGTGCGGGGATACCGTTTTATACATGTACTGGACATAAGTCACTATCTATGTCCAGCTACATAATGGTAACTCCGGACCTAGGATGTCTGGTATCAAACATGTCGGAATCATACCCCAATACTGATGCCAGTATTGGAAGTATGATTGCATGCACTCTGGGGGCTCCTTAGAGCAGTGTTCCCCAACCCCCGGGCCGCGGACCGGTGCCGGTCCGTGGATCAATCGGCACCGGGCCGCCCCGCTGTGGCGAGCGGTAAATGTTTGATAATTTTTCCGTGGCCCGCTTGTCACACAATGGGACAAGCGGGCCACGGAAAAATTATCAAACATTTACCGGTCCGCGGCGATAAAAAGATTGGACAACACTGCCTTAGAGGACCTCCTGCATTGCTCCTACCAGCCTTCTAGGGTTTTCCGGCCAGCCCAGGCTGCTGCCACCCCTCAGGTTTCTGTCCTCTTGCTGCTTGAACAGCTCAAGCTCAGGAAGGCAGAACAAAGGATTTTCTTTTGGGAGAGGGGGGTAACACCTGCTCCCTTTGGAAATAGGTGTTACACGGCTTGGGAGGGGTAGCCTCCCCTAGCCACTGGTATGCTTTGAAGGGCACAATTGGTGCCCTCTGTGCATAATCCAGTCTACACCAGTTCAGGGACCTCCAGTCTCTGCTCTGGCATGAAACTGGACAATGGAAAGGGGAGTGACCACTTACCTGTCCATCACCAATCTAAGGGTGGTACCTAGAACTCCTCCAGAGGGTCCCTGGGTTCTGCCATCTTGAATCCAAGGTTGGCAGGGACCTCTGGGAGAATCTGAGTGACCATGCCAGTCAGGTGACATCAGAGCCCCCTCCTGATAGGTGGTCATCTGGCTAGGTGACCAATTCCCCTTTCAGGGCTATTTAGAGTCTCTCTCTTGGGTGGGTCCTCAGATTCAGCTTGCAAGATCCCAGCAAGATTCCTCTGCAACCTCCACTTCGACTTCCAGACATTGGAACTGCGACTGGACCCTCCAGGAACCCACAATCTGCATCCATAAAGACTCTTCTTGCAACATTGTTTCCACGGTTCCTTCCAACTTCTGCCACATTTCCCCGGCTGTGCCTGCTCTGAGGGCAGCAAGTCTTCAGTGTGTAATAGAAGGAAGAAGGAATCTCCCTTGGAGTGAAGGAGTCACTCCCCTGAATCCGCAGGCACCTACTGCAATGATGACCGGCTGCGTGGATCTCCTCTCATCCTGAGCTGCATGGCTCCTGCATCACGGGTGGTGGTCCAGAATAGTCCTCTTTGTCCTCTCTGCCAACTGTTCAACTTTGGTGGAGGTAAGCCCTTGCTTTCCCACGCAGGACAGTACCCCCATGCATTGCGTCTCTTGCAGCTGCCAAAGGCTGTTTGCATCTCCTCCAAGGGATCTTCAGGCTGCATGTAGCTCCAGCCCCCAGTACTCCTTCCTGCGATGCACAGCCCTCTCCGTGGTTCTCCTGCTGCATGGGACACTTCTTCAGTTGTGCTGTGTGGGCTCTTCTGTAACTCCTGTGTCACCCTCCTGTAGGACTCCTGTGGGTGCTGCCTCTGTCCTGTGGGCTCTCTTTGTTACTGAGGTCCCCTCTGACTCCCTGTCCTGGGTTGAGTCCTCCTGGGCCGTGCTGTTCCCCAGCAGCTCCACTTTTTACCAGCAGCGACTTTTGCCTTTGCCAAGGCTTGTTGGTGGAATTCCTGCACCAACACCCGACTGCAATTCTTCTTCCAGTGTGGTACATCGTCTGCATCCCTCAGGAACTCTTCACCGACTCCAGGGCTGCAGTGCTGACCTTCTTCCCATCACCGTTGACCAACTCCTGCATCCACAGCTGGGTGGGTAGTAGCTCCTACTCCTTCTGGACTCTTCTGTGACTTCTGGACTTGGTTCCCTTGTTCCTCTTTTTTTTTGCAGTCTTGTCTGGGTGTTGCGTTTTCTTCTTTTCCTTCCTTTGGGTAGTTTGGGGAACATCTACTAACTTACTCATTTTCTCCTGGTCGCCCGGGGGCACTGTGGTATTTAATTAGGGGTTTCCTAGTACCCCCAGCTCCCCTCTACACATTCCACTTACCTAGGCAGGGGTCCTGTGTTCGCATTCTATTTTATTAGTATATGGTTTGGGCTCCCCCTAGGTACACTATTGTCTAACTGCATTTGCGCTGATAGTGAATTACTTCAGTGAGTGTGAAATCCCCCACCTATCCCCTCAACCCCGCGCGCCACCCCACCCCCAGGAATCACCAAGATCCTCAACTGTTTTTTGCTTACGGACCTCTGGTGAAGGCTTCTCGCTAATGAAGTTTCCCTTGTTTTAAGGGCTCTTTTAAAATTAATCTGGTTTGTGCTCCTTTAATGTCTGACCTGATGCAATATGCAGAGTAAGGTACAGGCTGTAACCATTAGAGTAGGAATCTGTATGCTGGTGCATTCTTCTGGGGAGGTAAATACAGCAGCCTTCTTGGTAACACAATCTGCTGCTAAGGCAATTCACGCGATGGTTTCCAGGCTGCTACCCTAAGCAAGCAACTTTAAGAGCACCTATTAGTCTTTCTGTAGTGTCTAGTGCAGGTGTGCTGGGCACTGTAGAAAGACTGTTCGGTCGGTGCAAGATCTCCCAAAACAGCAGGGCTGGGACCCTTGAGCTACAGTGACAACAGCGACATGCTTCTTTGAGAAAATAACACATGGCAACGTACAGTGAAGCCAGTGCTGCGAACTGACAAGATTTAAGTGTGGGAACAGTTATTTCATGCTTGTGATGGCCAAAGGGGAGAGGAGGCCACAGTACCATCTTGTCACGGTTCTCCCTTACTTCTTTATTCCTTCCAATTCTTATACAGCGACTTGTCAAGTCAATTATTTTTATTTCAAAGAATTTCAAATGCAACTGTTTCTAGAGGCACATGCTTTTTACTAATCTGGTAATTTTCTATTGCACGTTTACTTCATTATTTAATTGTGGAGATTGTGTCCATTTTCTCAACTAAAACACATATAAAATATATTCAGAACAAAATGTTCATTAGTCACTACTCTTAGATCATCTTCGTGAAAATCAAAATAGTCATTGTGTTTGTGCTGTAAGAAGGCTGCCAAAAAAATATTAATAAGCGCATGCCGGGAAATTGAAAGTAGGCATTGAATGTTTATGCATTTGAATGAACAGATGAAAATAAATGGAGAAAAGGGTTGCATGTAGTTTTACATCAATAAATGGTACTATTGTGACTCAAGACATCATATCTAGGAAAATATTGCTTCAGAACTGAAAAATAATCATCTGCTGAATTCAGTTTCTAGCACTTTTGACAAAAGGCTTCGACCCAAATGGGGTTATGTGCTTGAAGTTCATTCCAAACTATTGTTCAGATTTCAAATAATCTAACAATATTCAGATCTCAATTTTGAATAGTCTTCTTACCTTAGTGATGACCTCTTAGGTAGAAATGCCCAGTAAAGAATGTCTTAAATGAATAATTGGCTCAGTAGTATACAGTAACCAGTTTATCTGTGTGTGGGCGGGAGAGGTGAAGCATGGGCTGGCTGGAAACTCTCTATTGATCAAGACATGGGATTGTTATCACAATGTCCAGGGCTTTCACTGCAGGTCTGCATTACAGGATAGTAGTGACGATAATTTTGATAGGAACTGCACTGTTTTTGAGGAGCTGGTGCTGATATTCTTGTGAGAACTTCAGTTTTAAGGTAGGGCATTTTTTTTGATACCTGTTAGACCTGACAGCCTTAGGGAGGTCACCCCTAACTTTTTGCCTGCCTCCCTCCACTTTTTGGACCCTGTTTTGCTGGCTTTTAGACTCTGCGCACTTTATCACTGCTAACCAGTGCTAAAGTGCATATGCTCTCTCCCTTTAAACATGGTAACCTTGGATCATACCTCATTGGACTATTTAATTTACTTATAAGTCCCTAGTAATGTGCACTATATGTGCCTAGGGCCTGTAGATTAAATGCTACTAGTGGGCCTGCAGCACTGGTTGTGCCACCCACTCAAGTAGCCCCTTTACCTTGTCTCAGGCCTGCCATTGCAAGGCCTGTGTGTGCAGTTTCACTGTCACCTCGACTTGCAATTTAAAAGTACTTGCCAAGCCTAAACCTCCCCTTTCTCCACATATAAGTCACCCCTAATGTGTGCCCTAGGTAACCCCTAGAGCAGGGTGCTGTGTAGGTGAAAGGCAGGACATGTACCTGTGTAGTTTACATGTCCTGGTAGTGTAAAACTCCTAAATTAGTTTTGCACTACTGTGAGGCCTGCTCCCTTCATAGGCTAACATTGGGGCTGCCCTCATACAGTATTGAAGTGGTAGCTGATGATCTGAAAGGTGTAGGAAGGTCATATTTAATATGGCCAGAATGGTAACACCAAATCCTGCTGACTGGTGAAGTTGGATTTAATATTACTATTCTAGAAATGCCACTTTTAGAAAGTGAGCATTTCTTTGCACTTAAATCTCTCTGTGCCTTATAATCCATGTCTGGCTGGGCTTAGTTGACAGCTCCTTGTGCATTCACTCAGACACACCCCAAACACAGGGTACTCAGCCTCACTTGCATAAATCTGCATTTTGAATGGGTCTTCCTGGGCTGGGAGGGTAGAGGGCCTCCTCTCACACAAAGGACTGCCACACCCCCTACTGGGACCCTGGCAGACAGGATTGAACTGAAAAGGGACCTGGTGCACTTCTTAAGCACTCTTTGAAGTCTCCCCCACTTCAAAGGCACATTTGGGTATAAAACAGGGCCTCTGCCCTCCCTCATCAGACACTTGCTGGAGAAGAAACCAGAACCAGAACCTGCATCCTGCCAAGAAGAACTGCCTGGCTGCCTAAAGGACTCACCTGACTGCTTTCTACAAAGGACTGCTGCCTTGCTGTTGCCCTGCTGCCTTGCTGAACTCTTGTCTGGCTGTGAAAGTACTCTCCAAGGGCTTGGATAGAGCTTGCCTCCTGTTCCCTGAAGTCTCAGGACCAAAAAGACTTCTCTTTTTCATTTGGACTCTTTGTGCGCCAAAAATTTCGACGCACAGCTTGTTCCGCGGTGAGAAAAACACCGCACACCGATGCTGACCGACGCGACGCCTTCGGGGCGGCCGGAACTTCGACGCACGGCCTCGCAAGGACAACGCCGCCCGACTTCCAGAGGGGAAATCGACGCGACGCCTGCTGTGAGAGTGAAACTTCGACACACAGCCCCGAGGAACGAGGCACAGCAGGAAAATAAGCAGGAAAATCCACGCACAGACCCAGGACATCTAGTAATCCCCACGACCCATAGAAAGAGACTGTCCGCGCGCCGGAAAACGATGCATGACTTCCCCACGTGAAAAATAACAACACAAGTCTGTGTGTGCTGGGGAGAAATTGACGCACACATCCTTTTTCCACGTATCTCTTCTTCTGCGGCCCTTTGCGGAGATTTTCCACTCCAAACCAGGTACTTTGTGCTTGAAAGAGACTTTGTTTGATTTTTAAAGACTGAAGACACTTTATATCACTTTCCAGTTATAGCTCTACAATTTCACATTGCATCTTTATTCGTTTTGACCTACAATTATCCTGATAAATATTATATATTTTTCTAAACACTGTGTGGTGTATTTTTGTGGTGCTATATTGTGTTATTGTATAATTTATTGCACAAATACTTTACACATTGCCTTCTAAGTTAAGCCTGACTGCTCGTGCTGAGCTACCAGAGGGTGGGCACAGGATAATCTTGGATTGTGTGTGACTTACCCTGACTAGGGTGAGGGTTCTTGCTTGGGCAGAGGGTAACCTGGCTGCCAACCAAAAACCCATTTCTAACAATACCTTTTTACAAAAAATGTTGCCAAGACCTAATCACTTAATTAGGGGAACAGACCCTGGGAGACCTATCAGAAACACAAAATACCTGGTTGATCCTCATGCAAAATTGACAACCCTACATAAGCTGGATAGGCAGGAGAGTGAGTGGGGCTGCCGGAAAAGAGAAGGTTTAAAGCCATATTTATCACCCCCTGTTGTGGTTTGGAAAAGGGATATAGGAAAAGAAGCCTAGGGGGGTGTAGTGGGCAGGAGACAACTGGATTACAGGGTCTACCCCGGAGGTCAAAGAGAGCAGTAAAGGAGGTGTAGGGCTGAACAATAAAGCTAATAATTGTAGCAAAACAACATGAAAATGAAGAGAAATGCAACTTACATTTTAAATATAGAAATGCAAAGCTAATTAGTTTGAAATCTTAATTTTGAGATGAATGTAGTGAAAATAATTGGTTCCTAAATTAACATTAACCATTTCCTAAGGGCTTGCTTTCAATGGATTATGATAATTATGATAATTCTTCAAGATTCTTTTTCTCTTCCATTCAGTCTATTTTGCTTATTTTTTTCTCTGGTGTTTTAACATGTTTTAATTTAAATTTTGCCGTCTGCTGATCAAATTTTTCTTTCATGTTTTCGATTCATATTTTAATTTAGCTTTGTTTTCTTTTTTTTGTCTTTGTGATGCTCCCCGTACATAATTTTTGAGTTAAGCATAGTGCTATAGAAATCTCTACACATACATAATACAAATAATATATGCGAGGAAGAAGTCAAACACATCTGCAAGGAAGAAGGGCAACAGTGTATTTTGCTAAGACAGCGGCTCAGAGGCATTTGCGGGAGTGGACCAGGGTGTCTGTTAGGAAGATCAGGGTGTCTTTGAAGGAGAGGGCCGGGATGTCTGTGAAGGAGAGCGCCAGGATGCTTATGAGGGAGATGACCATGTGATCTAGGGAAGAGTGTGATGACGTGGGTCAGGTTGCCCTGGAGAGGATCAGGTGAACTATGCTAGAGGGATGTGAAGTGTACTGCAAGTTCATCTGTGAGTGAGACCTGCTGGTACAAGCCAGATGTCTCTGAAGATTCGTACCAAGGGGGCCTGAGAAGAAGTGGTAGAAGGTCTGTAATGGAGAGGGCCATGAATACGTTAAGTAGAATGCAGGGACCCCTGTGAGAACACGGGTGAAGTGTCTGTGAGGGAAATGCCTAGTTCTTGCCCCAGTGACAGAGTCAGCGGTCACTGGGGGAAAAAGACCCGGGTCGGACAGATGAAGAAGATGTTGTCTCATATTACTTTTTGATTTTCATCCCGTTCTTAGCTTATGTAGAATTTTACAATTCAGAAGAGTTGGTGTTCAATGCCAGATGGATGTTTTAATGCATCTTGAATGCTCTGTTAGAGCTGCTCCTGCGCCTCGAGTGACTTGCTCCGTGTATGTTGCCTCATTAAATCAACTTAAATTTCTCCGGCTCCTGTCCCCCTTCTTGGATCATCACTACAGGGGTGTCGTGGGGGTGAAGCCAAGGAGTGCGTGAGAGTGGTGGAAGAAGGTTTGTGAGGGAGAAGGTCTGCGATCCGTGAGAGAGAGGGCTATGGGATCAGTATGGGAGAGGACCAGAGGTTCAGGAGGCATGTGAGGGAGAGAGCTAGATGATCTAAATAGAGGTTTGGGGTGGGGGTTCTGGTATGGAGGGGGCCACATGACCAATAGAGAGCATCAGGGGGTCTGTGAAGAGGACAGCCAGGGCGTCTGTTTGCCTCGTCGCCAGCCCTCGTCATTCGAGCACGTATCTCGGTGTTTTGTTTGTTTACCGTACCTCCAGGGAAAGACCTCAGTCTATCACCCGCTTTACGCCTCTGCTTGAAGGATGCGCTTTCAGCACGCGATGCTGAGGAGCGCGCGCAGGGACGGCAAGGGGTGAGGTAAGGTGAGCTGTTCCCTTGGCTTGGCTGTTCAGAGAAAGCAGCCGATCCTCGGTATGATGAAGCCTTATTGGATAATCAGTGGTGCTTATTATAGGTTATTTGAATGTATTTTACAATTTTATTAGACACAGACATTGGCCCGGAGGTGACGAAAGTCTGTAGTAATCAGGAAGAACAAGCTAACCGGCGTCACGCCATTGCCCCAGCGATCCGAGCGAAGGGCCCTGCTGGCATCTGTCCATGGTGCTGAAATCTCCCCTCCATGTTTTCTTGCGAGGGAAGGCGGCCTCTGCAGCGGTCCCGGCCGCTGGCATGCTCAGGAGGGCGAGGCGCTGTTGCGGTTGAGATTGGCGTCCTATCAGGAGGCCAGGGGTTGGTAGCCCTGGGACTGAGCGTCACCTTTCTCCTCAGGAGCCTTGAACAAACCGATAGAACAGAAACATGAACGTGCTCTTCTGTAACGTAACTGGTGCTTATGTAAAGCGCTCCAATACTTTCGGGTCGAGTTCGCGCTGAATAAAATTGCAAAAAAAAAAGCAGGAGGGAAAAGCGGCAGTGAGAGCACTTTTGCCGGTTGCCAGCCATTGCCCTTCCTGGCGCCTCGCTGCTAAAAGAAAGCTTATGACGGAAACACACTGGAGCACGCACTCCACACTGACACTATGATGTCATTGAGGGTTAAAGGTACATGTAGTGCTCTACTTTGTTACAATGAGTCAGTGTTACTTACCTTGTTTAATTTTGTTTGCATTCCGCCGTTGAGTTTGTTCTAACAGTTCCTTGAGTCAGCTGATCTCACACATCCTCTGGAGAGGTTCACGTCAGGTGTGACCTACCTCTCAATATGAAATACATTTTTTATCTTTTTCATACTTGTTCGGTTGAACTTCTTCCTTTACATTTTGCAACCAGGGTAGCTCTGGTGGGGGTACGGAGGGCTTCTTGATTATTGCCTGCCATTGCTCACCCTCTTCTGCCCGCTTCCCAGTGTCAGTGGCAAGGTAAAGTACTGGGTTTTGCAGCACTCAGGCCCGTCCTTAACCCAGTTCACTTCCAGCGCATATTTTCAGCGAGTGCTCGAGCAGGATTCCGGCTTGCGGTCACTTGGATGACGCTAAGCAGGTGGCCGTTTTTAGGTTGAGCATAAGCATACAGCTTCTTGTATATTTGTAGTATACTTTTGTGGGCTTGAAGCCATTTCATTTGTTCCTTTCAGTGTCATTTAAAAAATCCTTGCTTGCTAGTGGTCAGTCATGCCTCTTTATCTCTCCTTTTTCTCTATGGGAGGAGGGACTCAGTACTGTAGAATTACACTTTGTCATGCTTATCTGTTCTTTGGGGGACTTTTTTTCTTGGTTTCATGTTCAGGTTTGGCAAAACTTCCCTTTTCATTTCCACAGCATTCTTGCTCGCAGCTAACATAACTATGTTGTTCCTGTTTATAGCTGACATGCTTTATTCAATGTTGCATTCTCTATGAGTGGTTTTTTTTTTCAGCCAGCACATTACTCTTGTCTCCCCTCCCTCATAACCTGAAGGCACAGTGTAAAACTTTTCACAGAACAGGCGCCGTGCTTCATTTTTCAGAACAGCCCCCGAAAGTCATTTGGGATGTGTTCAATTCACGATTGCAGGGTGCACTACTGTATGTCACCAAAAGAGGCCTTAAGGGACAGCCTGTGGCACTACACACTTTTCCTACTTCGTGCACATTAGAACGTTAAATGTCACAGGTTTTTTAGCCAGCATATTATAAGTGTAAAAGCGTTAACGTAACCAAGTTGTTCCTGCTTACATTTAACATGCTTTACTTAAAGTAGCATACTCTATGAGTGCTTGCTTTGTCCAGGATGTTGTTACTTTTTTTTTTTCAGCCAGCACATTACTCTTGTTTCCCCTTCCTCATACCCTTAATGCACAGCGTAAAACTTTTCACACAACGGGCCCGTGATTCATTTTTCTGCATGGCACCTGAAAGTGATTGGGGATGTGTTCAATTCACAATTACAGCGTGTAATGCTTTATATGGCCAAAAGAGGTCGTATGGGACACCCATGGACAGTCTGTGGTACTTCTCCCTTTCCTTGCTTTGTGCACATTAGAACAGTAAATGTTGCAGATTTTTTTTTTTCAGCCAGCATAGTATACGTGTAAAAGCGTTAATGTAACTGTGTTGTTCCTGCTTGCATTTCACATGCTTTACTTAATCTTGCATTCTCTATGAGTGTTTGTTTTTTTCCAGGATGTTGTTACTTACTTTTTTTCAGACAGCTTATTACTCTTGTCTCCCCTTGCTCATAACCTATTTCCTATTTTATGGTTCTCCAGAACCACAAGGCCATTCAAATGGTTATAGCGCTATGCAAATATCATCACTCCACTGAAAACAAAAAACAAAAGTGAAAAATGCCATTTTCAATGCCAAGAGCTCTAACTTTCACAAATGCGAGACCGATGGCATGGCAAATGTTTGTTAAACAGGTAAAGATTGCCGATTTCAATACAATCTCAATGGACTCGACAGTCGCACTTCTAGGAAGAAGCGACTGACATACTTCCTTCCTCACTGGCTCACTGTGTTTGAGGTTGCCGCATTTCAAGTTGCAGCACGCATTTCAAGTTGCATTATGGTGGTGTGGTGGCTGACACCTGGAGGCACTGTTTCTTTAATGTATTCCTTACCTCTTTAACAAGCCTCATTTGTAAAGTGTGCAGCAGATATCATTATTCCACTACTTGTTGACCTTGTCATTGACTTTTCAGATCACACCATTTTTACATGTCACGGGAAAGCCTTCCATGAAGTTGAAACATTGGCTACTTTTCTTGATTGTTACGAAGTTTCAACCAGTCAGAAAAGCAGGTCTGCTATTTAGTCAGTTCTAGAAAGAAAACACATTTGTGATAGCTTACCAGAAATGGATCCTCCCCTTGGTCAATTTGGTGGGTGGAATGAGTATCAGGAGCAGTGGCAAGACTGAAAAAAATACATTCTTGGAGGAGCCATTTGTGCTGTTGGAGCGGTCACATTTTTTCAAATAAAAAGAGACCCTGGATGAACGTTGGAAAAGTTTATCTCAGCACTAAACTCGTTAGCTTCTACTTGCGATTTTGCAAATTCTGTGGACACTCACATCAGAGACTAATTTGTGTACAGTTGTTATCAAAAGAAAACCAGGAGCCTCCTTTGAGCTGCAGGAGCCCAACCTTGTTAGAAGTAGTTGTCATTGCCAAAAGCATAGATCGTTCTTTGGTTTTCATTAAACATATGGTGCTGGAACAATCTGTAAATTCTGCTTTGTTTGCTGATGCTCCATCAGATGCTGAAACTGTGGACGCTTTTTTTCTAAAGGAGAAAATATTTAGAAATGGGGAAAGGAAGGAGTTTAATATGTGCTACAGGTGTGGGTCCAGGACTCATTTAGGCAATTATACCAATTGTCCTGCTCTTGAAAAATGATGCTAAAGGTGTAGGACGACCGGACTTAAAAATCAATTAGTCAATTGGTTATTTGGTTGCAGAACAACCCTAAAGCATACATAAAATAAATAGAATAAAATCTGTACAAGAGCTTGTTTAACGTACTTTGGGCCAGATGTAGCAAAGTTTTGCGAGTCGCAAATGGCCCGAATCGCTAGTTGCGACTGTGCAAAATCGGAAATGGGATGCAAAAACCCCATTTCCGAATTGCAAAAAACGATGTGAGCCGTTTGCGACTCGAAAATTTGCGACCACATTTAGTGTCCCGCAAATAGCAAGTCGCAATTTGCGAGTCGCAAACCATATGCAATAGCAACTCGCAAATTGCGACTAGTCGCAAAAAGCCCATTTTGCACTTCCAATTTACCACTAACTCAGAGCAGGTGGTAACCAGTACCAAAGTATAAAAGGAGACCCAGAAGGCATCTGGGTTACTCAAGATGGCGGAGATATACCTGATAGCAGTGAGGAGGAGAGTCCACGCAGCCCAGCAGAGAAGGAGGAGGGGCCACAGACAGGAGAAGATTTATAGAACAAGGCAGACCCTTTTTCAGCAAACTGAGGATGAGATATATGACAAATACCACCTTAGCAGCGCTGCCATACTAGAATTAATTGATTTACTTAAACCACAGCTAGAACACCAGACTCTGCGCCATCCCTACGCATGTGCAAGTGCTATGCTCACTGCACCTCTTGGCCTCAGGGAGCTATCAGGGGGTCATTGCTGTGGCAGGTGGGGTATCCCAAAGTGCAGTGTCAAGGTTCCTCAGGGCCTTTCTAGATGCCTTACTCACACACATGTCTCACTTCATATACCTACCAAGGAATGAGGCAGAAATAAACAGCACCAAGCTGGACTTTTACCGCATTGCCAACTTTCCCCATGTCATAGGATGTGTAGATGGGACACATATTCAAATATGCCCCCCTGGAAACATCTTTTCCGCAACAGAAAGTGTATCCACTCACTGAATATACAGGTTGTTTGTGATGCCCATTATGTCATCACTGACATTGTAGCTAAGTTTCCAGGCAGTACCCATGACTCCTACATTTTTAGGCATAGTGGGATACATCAACGCCTGGAACGTGGGGAGTTTGGAGACAGATACCTCCTAGGTAGAGCTATATACACCTTGCAGACATACACACAGGTCACTGTGCACACCAACCAGGATTTCCTAACAGTGTACTTTTTGTGCCCAACAGGTGACAGTGCATATGCTCTAAGGCCATGGATTATGACTCTGTTTTTAACACCCAGCAATGAATGTGAGAGGCGATACAAAAATGCACATAAGAGGACCAGGAACATCATAGAGCGCACCTTTGGACTCCTGAAAGCAAGATTCCGATGCCTCCACCGCAGTGGAGGTGCCCTCCAGTATACCCCCATTACAGCATTCAAAATTGTGGTTGCATGCGCCATCCTCCACAACATAGCCACCCGACGTGGGCTACCTCTCACCCCTGCAGACCCAGATCCTGATGATGAAGAGCAAGAGCAACCACATCGCCATCATGGGGATCGGAGTATAGCTAATCAAGGCCGACTGAGACAGGAACACATCGCAAGCCAATACTTTGGAAGGTACGTGTCAACTCCAACCATACTCACCTATTGACCAAAAACACCATTTGTTAAGTGGAACAGAAAAACTATTTAATTAGTGCAGAAATAGAACTATATACAAGTAATGACTGTTCATAAGCATGTGAACGCAAACCATGCATGGGGCACATTGATGTCATGTGCCACATCAACAGGGCCAGGGTAATGTCTATGTCCTTCTGCGGCTCCTGCCAGCCTGGCTGGTCCCTGGTGCTTCTGCTGTGCTCTGCCTGGTACTCTGGAGCACCCTAGTGTCTGTGGCAGAAACACTGCTCACTGTAGAGCCCTCCTCACTGTCCTGGGGTGTTTCCCCTGTGCCCCTGGACAGATGCCGTGCCTCCATTAGGTCTATGACGTGTGTGAGACGTCCCAGGCCCCCAGGCACATCCCCTGCAAAATGGCCCATTTCGACCTGGAGGCCAACTGTCCTCCTCAACAGGCCTGTGGTGTTCATAGCCAGCCTGCCGATGGATGTGGCCATCCTATCCAGTCTGTGCAGGAGCTGACGGTCCCTGCGCCGCCCACCTTCGGCCTGGGCCAGTTGTCCTGCCGCAAGATCCCTCATGGCCAGGGCAAGGTCCCCAGTGTTTGTGGCTATTGTGTCGATTCTTGAGTTAAGTTGCTGCATGCTGGCCTCATTGTTGCGGACAAAGCGGAGCAGCACACCACTAATCCTGCCTAAAATGTTGTTTTGTAGGCGCTGACCACGCAGCAGCTGTGCCTCACTGTGGCTGGGAGGTTGATGTCCGGACGCAGCCTGCAGCCCTGATCTTCTGGACCTGCGTCGCCTGCGCAGCGGTGGCTGCCCTGTGTTTTCCACTGTCTCACTCCTGCCTGTTGGTGGCGCAGCCTCCTGGGACACAGGTGCAGCAGGTGTGGATATTGCAGGGAGGATGTTGGCCGTGCAGGTGGGAGTGCTGGCGGGTCCTGAGCTGTCCTCATGGGGCTGGCTGCTGTGAGTTGTGGTGGTGTCTTGTGGGTGTTTGTGGCTATTGTGTCGATTCTTGAGTTAAGTTGCTGCATGCTGGCCTCATTGTTGCGGACAAAGCGGAGCAGCACACCACTAATCCTGCCTAAAATGTTGTTTTGTAGGCGCTGACCACGCAGCAGCTGTGCCTCACTGTGGCTGGGAGGTTGATGTCCGGACGCAGCCTGCAGCCCTGATCTTCTGGACCTGCGTCGCCTGCGCAGCGGTGGCTGCCCTGTGTTTTCCACTGTCTCACTCCTGCCTGTTGGTGGCGCAGCCTCCTGGGACACAGGTGCAGCAGGTGTGGATATTGCAGGGAGGATGTTGGCCGTGCAGGTGGGAGTGCTGGCGGGTCCTGAGCTGTCCTCATGGGGCTGGCTGCTGTGAGTTGTGGTGGTGTCTTGTGGGAGACCTGTGGGACATGGGGAACAGACTGTCAGTGTCTCCTATCTGTTGCACACTTCCAAATAAACATTTGCCTATGAACTGCCTACTTGACTACATTTCCCATAATGCATCATTCTGGTGTTTGCTACCCTGAAATGGAGCTATCTTGGTTGAGCGTGCCCCTGTGTACATGGTGGGTGGGGGTATGGCATTGATAGGGGTACAGGCATGTCACATGGTACTCACCGGTTGATGTGCTGGGCTCTGAGGTGTCCAGGTCTCCAAATCCGGATACTGCCTCCTGCTCCAGGGTTTCCTCCACCCTTTCTTCCAGGGGTGTGGGTGGTGGTACTGACGAAGGTCCCCCTCCTGTGCCTCTCATCTCCCGGAGCCTTTCAGCCACGCTCTCCTTGGTCCGGGAGCGGAGGTCATACCACCTTTTTTTGATTTCATCTATACTCCTGTGGCTCACCCCCAGGGAGTTAATTTTATCCTGGATGTCCTGCCACAGCTGTCGTTTGGTGGCTTCAGGCACATTGAGGGCTGCCCTCCCAAATAATTTGGCATAGTGCTGACAGCATTCCTCTGTCAGCACCTCCAGCTCCCTCTCTGAAAACTTCAGTTTCCTCTTCCTTGGAGTTCCTTCCATTGCAGCTGCTGTTTCTCCTGTGTGCAGTTCAGCAGTTAAAAAGGGTGTGCTCCTCCCTCCTCCCAGGTGTATTTGTAAACTTCCTGGCTGTGATGTCATCATCATGTGCCAGGAAGTGTTTCCAGAGTGTTCTGGAGTGGTTTCTGGAGTGTTCTGCAGCACCTGTAAGCAATTAACAAGCTAATCGCAATTTGCGACACCCACTCGCAAATTGCGAGTTCGTTTTTTGCACGGTCGCAAAAAGCGACCTCGCAATCGGCGGACTCGCTCACTGCGTTGCGACTCCGGGTGCGAGTCGCTATTTCGGCCCTGTTATTTTACCTGCATTTCAATTTGCGAGTCGCAAATTTTTTGTTTCCTACATCTGGCCCTAAGAGTCAAGACACAGCAAAGTGCATAAAATATGTTAAGATCAAGAAAGATTAAAAATAGAAAATCCATTACCCTGCTAATTACAGAAACTATAAAGCCCGCCTGGCAGCACCCCTAACAAAGTAATAAAATGAGTTTGTTAAAAGGGTTGAACATACAGCTGCACGAAGAACATCAAATAACCTTTTCTCATACAGCAGCTGTTGAAGAAAGCAGTAGGCTAAAGTGCAGCATCTAAAATTTCTTGATTTCAAGAGATGAACAAAAAAAAATGTTCATGTACAATTTATACAGTTGCAAAAGAATACAAAGTGTAACATGGATTGACTGGAGGTACCATTACAGGGGCAGGCTCTCTCTTCAAGATTCTGCTGGAACCCACGGGAAAACAGAATAAAAATGTAATTGTGCCTGTTCTGAAATGAAATAGCAAAGAACGATCCCAGCTCCCACTGGACTCCCACAGATATCCAGAGGAGGCGGCCCCTGTGCCAAGGCTCAAACAGGTTGCTACTGTGGGCTTCGAGGATTTAGCCTTTAGCCTGTCTTCTTGTAACTGGGCTAATAGTAATGTCAGCAAGTGCTTTTTCATTGTGTGGTATCAGAAAAGACATGGCCAATACCAATCCCATCCAATGATTTTTTCACATGCGCCAGCCGTGAGATTGATGAACCCTTGTTGCAGGCTGAGCAACCAGTAATAATATCCCTTGTTAATGATGCGTCCTCTGCTCACGAAATACATAGCCACAAGAGGTGGCCACAACAGGTGGTCAGGTACAAATACAATCGCTCAAATAGATGAGGTCTAACTCTTTATGGCAGATATAGTGTGGAGTTAAGATTGGAGTGGCCAGAATTTTCCTACAAAATCAACTCACTTCGTTTTGCAGGACAACACAGTCAGAAATGCCCCAAATGCCTGCCCCATATAAGGTTATCAGAGCACATTGAGCAGTATATATTTGTAGCATAGGTGCCAGTGCCCCTCCGCCTTCAGGACATGGAATACTTAACAGGGAATCAATTGCTCTAGCTAGATTTGCCATACATGGGAGATATGAGGGGCCCAAGAACCTTCTGAGCTGAAAATAATGCCCAGGTAGGGAAAGGTATTTGCGCTTACTAAAGAATTAGAGAAGACTATAGTGCTGGAGATTTGAGAGCACTTGGGTCCACAAGTCATAATAAATGAAGTGGCCAAATTTGTCTGCAAATCTAAATTGGCCATAAAATGAACAAATGAATGGACATACTGGCGTAGATCATTCAGTGTGTGGGCCATTAACACGGCATCATCCACATAAAATAATGCACGAAGGGGGACATCCTTGATCATAGGGGTATTTGGTGAGGTTATAATTGAATGTGAGCTGAGGTTGTTAATATATAAAATAAAAAGCAATGGAGTGAGTACGCAACCTTAGCAAACTCCGCGCCCAGTGCTAAACTCATCCGTCACTTCAACATTTTGACCCCACTTGACACTAGTTTTCATGTTTGTGTGCAATGAGACCAGCATATTTACAAGGGCTGCATCTAATCCCAGTTGTATTAGTGTTTGCCACAGCTCTAACTCAGTCAAACACCATTGACATACCGATGCACGATAAATAGAGCGGTGCCCGTTTTGCAACAGGGTAGTTTCTAATTATGAATTTTAAGTTCAAACATTGTTCTATCGTGCCGATACCAGTGCGAAAACCATACTGGCAGGTACGTAGAATATTATTATCAAAGGCCCTCTCTTAAATCCTATTATAAAGGACACTCCCAAAGATCTTTGCAGGGATATCAAACAGCAAGATAGGGCAATAATAATGGGGTTTTGAACGACCCCCCTTTTTGAAAATTGGGACCATGAACATAACCAAGAACTGGGAACAGCAGTATGAATCACACTATTGAAAACATTAGTCAACAGGGGGTCCCATAGATCCACATTGCATTTGCTTAAGTCTAATGGAATACCATCGGGCTTTTCCCCCTGGACTCTGCTAGATGGCCAGGGTAACTTCCCGTAAAGAGACCATAGGATATGTGGACCGCACATCGTATCCACAGGTTATTGAATTATGATTGGAAGCAAGATAAAGTTGGGTAAAGTGAGTCACCCATACTTCACTACTTACATGTCAACTGGTGTGAGTTTTTTTCAAGTCAAAAGATCACAAATTGGATACGGTCTCCAGAAAGCTTTACTATCATTAGAGCGGGCTGTACTCATGAGAGCTTCCCACTGTTGGGTAATGATTTCATTCTGCCTACGCACTGTTGCTGTTTCGTATTGCTTCTGCACAGTGGCTACCACAACTGGGTTTCTCAGCCAGAGCTCTATGAAAAGAACAGTTTAAAAAAGGGCACTCTTGATCACACCATCGGGGGTGTGAAGCACTACTCTGTTGGGTTTACAAAGGAACTGCCTAATCTTAATACATAAAGCCATGAAGGAACTATAAATATGTCTCCTAGGTCAGAGAATCCTACCAAACATCCCAAGACTAGCTCAAGATTTTCTGATATTATTTTCCCAAGAAAAGGGGGGACCTGTCAGTTTCCAACACAGTTGAGATTATTAGTGGAAGTTGTCAATTTTGTGGGAGTAGATACAATTTGAAAATTCCTCCTAGATGGGACAGAAAGTTCCAGAACAACTGGGCTATGATCCCCAAAGTTAGTGTCAATGACCGTGCTATGTGACAAAAAGGGAACAAGATTGCGGAAGTTAAAAATAATTCCTGCCCCTAAAAGTCAGTATAACCAGATCATAGTCCTCCACCATGTTCATTGTGTTATTCAAATCTGGAGAAGCAATAAATCCTACCAATGCCTTGCCTCTCGTGTCCCCATCCTCCCTTGTTATAGAAACTGGGGTGATGAGTGTTTGACAATTTAGCATTAAAATCTCCTTCCAGACATACATGAAATTGCTGTTCCTTTTTGGTTGCTTGGTCCTCAAAAGAGGAAATATATTCAAAGAGCCTTGGAAATCTTTGATTAGGTGTGTTAAAAAGTCATTATTATAAAAGTTTATGAGATGAAGGGACAGAGCCCCCTTAAATATAACCACTTGGAAATCCTCCCCTGGCACGTTTAAAGCTTCTGCATGACCACGAGCTGCAAATTGATCCATACAGTTAGACCTCCTGATGCTCGCTCTGCACGGGAAGGAATGGCCGGTGAGCTAAAACAGAGGAAGCCTTCAAAAGCTACGGGATTCACATCCCACGTCTCTTGCCTGAACAATATATCAAAAGATATAATGAGCTATTGCCAATCAAGTGATGCTAACTTATTACAAAGCCCTGCAATGTTTCAGCTCATTATTCGTAGGGGACGCTGATAAGCTGCCATGGGATTCATTAAGACTGGAATTTTAGAAAGTTCATATTTATCCAAAAGGGGAGTGCTCTCCTGATCTTCTGAAACCGCTATATTGAGCAAGTCAGAAAAAAGCCGGTTCTGAGCTGATAGGCTTGAGGAGTAAAATATTTCCAGAAACCCTGTGCTGGTTAAAAGATCTTCCCCTAACATATCCCTGAGCACATCATGTCAATCAATCTCATTACAGTCTAATTCGGGAGCGTGTCTGTTGGTGCAGATCAGGCCTTGAAAGGAATGAGGCTGGTAAACAGGTAACATAGGTCATTTGGCTAAGTTTGGGGGCTTATAAAAATAGCCTAAAGAAAGTGGAACAATATTAAAACTTGTGAATGGCCTTGCTACGTTGGGGCTAAAGTTAGCTCCTCATGATATTAGGACACTTAAAATTCACGACAATGCAGTCATCTGGAATATCCTTAGGAGTGGGACCAAGCCAGCCTACCCGCCTTTCTATGATGACCTCATGCCCACAGCGGTGTTAAAGTTTCTGTTTGCCCCCAGCCAATGAACAAACGTATTTCAAGCCTGTTCCCATGACTCAGTTTGGTCACTGTTCAGAGGAAGCACGCCGGTCATTCCTAAGACATATGGAGGAGATTCTGGTGGTAAATTTAGGACAGTAATACTGGACTAGCTAAATTTAGCCTAGACCTTCTCCTGAGCAGTGGGCACATCATCCTTCTCAACTGATGCAGAGTGTGGACGAATATAAAGTGAACAGGTATAAATTCTCCCCTTGTCTCTAGGCTTGGTTAAGGCAGCCACACCATTGCCTCCAGGTTCGGGCTGAAACTCATTCTGAGCTAAGGAGTTGTCCGGATGGGGAGGACCCAGTCCCATTGGAAGGGAAGGGGCACTATTAATTGAACCCCCCCCCCACCAAAGGTGCACGGGGACGAACAGAGGCATACCTAGGAATAAGCAGATTAGCTAGGTGGCTTTCACTGCCAGTCGCTCCTTTATGGGGCCTGAATTTTCTCTCCAGGACCTCTGCCATCAGATTACACATGTACTCAACTTGAGTGTTCCCTACAAATGTCTAAAATTGGCGCCTCTTGCCCCCTCCCAGCAGCCACTTGATTGGTTTGAGCTTCTGTGTGAGTGACACTGTCGTCTGACTATGAGTGTTGCAATATGTTGCTATGAATGGGTAATGGGCCTTGTGTAACATGTAGTCTTTCATCAGCATTGCGAGGTGCTTCTGTGGCTGGCCTGTGTGGCTCAGTTGTACAATGTCCAGTGTTCCCAGATGTGGCATCTAGAATATTTCAATGCCCCAGGGAAAGCCTGCACTCGGCTAGTACAATTTCGTTACTTACAACCCCAGTCACACTCTTGAGCATAGTGTCAATGCTAGTGGGTCTAAGTATTTGTGTAGGATCTCCATTCACCTTGCGTTTATCCATGCTGATTAAGAAGCTGAGTACAAATCTTCACCTGCATTGGCTCAATAAAATTTCTGCAGCAGTTGTTAGAGGGGTGGTCCAGCCCAGCCTTGTACAGCCATGGACGGGCACAGACAGGCCCACCCTTGGCCCAGGCTTTGCATGGGTGCTTCCTGCGTAGTGGGACTCCCTCTGACTTAAGTAGGGCTAATGGTCCTCAGGTGTAGCCAAGAAGGAGATTGTAGGAGTCATAGTCCCCAGTGATCGAGGTTCACAGGCTCCACTCTTGGGTGCAGCCAAATGGTCAAGAATTGCGAGAGGTACTCCTTCCGAAGCAGAACTTCAGCAACTTGCTCTGAAAAGGCCCGCAGCAGGTCAAAATGACCACAGAGCGAACAGCGCTTCCCCATTGCAGTGGGACTCCCTCTGACTTAAGTAGGGCTGATGGTCCTCAGGTGTAGGCCAGCAGGGGATTGTGGGACTCATAGTCCCCAGTGATCATGGTTTACAGGCTGTGCTCTCAGGTGTGGACAAATGGTCAAAAATTGTGAGGGGTACCCCTTCCGCAGCAAAGCTTCATCATCTTGATCTGAAAAGGCCCCCAGCAGGTCAGAAACACCTCACAGCAAGCAGTGCATCAGGACTTTTCAAATGTGCTTTCAAGAGTAGAAAAATGCCACTCAGAATAGTATAGAACTCAATGTGGATGACTGTGCATATGCCAGAACTAAAGTGGTGCTCACCATTGAGTCAGAAGTGGATGTAGAAGCTAATGTGAAAGGCCAATGGTGTGAAGTTCTGATGGGTGATGTGAATTTGAATATGATAGCTACCTCTGGTGGATCCTTCACAATTTTATTTGTCACAGTGTTTCATAGCTGCTGTGTCAACAATTTACCTCTGACAGAACCAGGTGTACCTTGCAAAGCATTTGGTGAGCAAGGTATTAATTTTCTGGAGCACTTCATTGATTGAATTGAATTTCATGTCATTAATGGCGTCATTAATGGCACAACCTGGCAAAACTAGGTTTAATGCTCATGCCAAGTTCTGACATTTCAATTAGAGTGGCCAGTATGCTCATTTAATCAAGGTGAATGTCGACTACGACTGTGTTAAAAACATTGTTGAAAAATGTCCCAAGATCCTTACTTGGTAACATAAAGAAGTTTCAACACAGGATCCCACTAAAAAACTAAAGCTATATCTGTGGTGCACAACTTGAGGCCTGTGCCACTGAGTGAGAGTAATGATCTCAAGAGTGTATTACAAAAGTTAACTTCAAAGGGCATCATGCAGGGGACTGATTCAGCTGAATGGGTTTGTCTCATAACAATTGTTAGGAAAACATCCACTGAGATCCATTTGTGTGCAGATGTTCACACTCTCAACAAATGCATCATTATTAATTGCCATCCTTTGCTCAAAATTCACAAGATACTAGCAAATTTGAGTCAGACCATGTTTATTCTCACTCTTGAGTTACAATCAGCATATTATCAAATTCCAGTAGCTTTAGAATTGCAGGAACTGATCACCTTCGTTACACCCTTTGGTGCATTCAAATTTTTGCAATTACCGTTTGACTTGGCTTCTGCTGAAAGAGTTTTTCAAAAAATGATGGATACTATCTTGGCTGGCATTCCTGGGGTAAAAGCCCTTCAGGATGGCATTTTATGTTTAGCAAAACATTCAGGAACATGATTTAATCTTGGAAAAAAGTTTTGAGTGCATTCAAGGATGTTGGTGTAGCTTTAAATTCTGATAAATGTAATCTTTTAACCTAGGAGGTAGACTATTTAGTTACACAGTATTACCTCAAATAGCATTAAACCCAATTTCTTACTCATTCAGAATGCTGCTACATCAAAAGACAAGGACACCATTTGATCATTCTTAGGTCTGAGTCAACCATTGTGCTGCAACATTTGTTTGGAGCGATCCTCTTTAATGAAGCTTTCGTTTAGGTGAAGCAATTGATTATATCGGCACCTGCTCTTTCATCGTTCATGCCAGTGAAAAATGCATTTTAATGGTTGATGCTAGCCAGTGGTGTGGGTGGCTGTTTTATCACAGTAGTAATGACAAAGAACTGACCATTGTTTTTACTTTTCATTGTTTAAGACAACCAGAAACAAACTATATCACTATTGAACGAGAGACATTGGCTTTGGCTTGGCGCTGGGTTGTAGAGAAGTTTAGAACCTTTCTGTGGGATTCAGAATTTGACATATTTACCAACCATACATCAACCATAGGAACCCCGACTCCACTACCATCCACCTCTAGACGACCAAGAACCTCCTGACCCTAGACCCCGTATGCCGTAACAACAACTGCTTCAGGGCGTCCCTGCGTTCAACCAAAAGATACTTTACCTGTCACCAATGCTGCTTCGCTGCCCCACTGGACCTCCAACCTGCACCAGACCCTGCGCAAACAAGCCTGTGCACATCCCAGCAGCTCTCCAGTGCATCCTGCTCAACATCCGTTCCCTCTGCAGACACTGCATAGAAGTTTGGGACACCATCAGGCATCGTCATCATCTTCAAGGAAACCATCTGATGCACCATCACCAATGATGGCCCCACACCCCTCATGAAGCATCTCAGTTTCCAACTTAATACAAGCGCCAAGACCATGATAAGAGTTACCCTTGCCTACAGACCACCGGGACCCCGACCAGCCTTCTGAGTCACCATGTCCCAACCTCATCACCCCTCTGGCCATAGACTCCCAGCACTATGTCCTACTTGGCGACCTCAACTTCCACATCGATGACCGCAACAATATCAACACTGCCACCCTTCTAGAGAACCTCAACAACATCTGCCTCACCCAACTAGTCACCTCATCCACACACAAAGCAAGACACACACTCAACACCATCTTCACCTCCAGTGACAGACTCTAGTTTACCCACATCACAGAGCTCACCTGGAATGACCACACCATCATCCACTTTACCTTCTCAGGCAAAGACCAACATGCATCCACCACGCCCCACAGGGCCAACCACGGCACCTGTGGAAAAATGACCAACATGCAATGGACCCAATCCCTCAACACTTCACAACCCGAAACCTCAGGGGACTCAACTAGACCGTCCAGAACTTCACCACCTGGATCACCAACTGCGCTGATGAAGCTGCCTCGCTGAAGCCAGCCAAAACCAATAAAACCTCGAAATTGGCCAGCTGGTACACCACAGAGCTCAGAACCACCAAACGCAGTTGCGACCAACGTGAGAAGAAATGGCGAGCCTCCAAGGACCCTTCCGACAGAGCCACCTACAAGGCAGCCCTCAGCGAATACCACCAGCACATCAAGGAAGCCAGGAGAGCAGCCATCACCAACCACATCACCACTACGGCCAACCTCATAAAGGAATTATTCAAGTTTGTCAAGGATTTTGCCATCCCTCCTGCCACAGAGAACTCTTCCACCCCTCCCAGGAACTATGTGACTCCCTCTAAAACAATTTCCACAACAAGATTACCACAATCTACAACAACTTCAACCCCCAACCCCCAACCCTCCACCCCAGTTCTGAGAACCGCAAGAAACCACAAAGCATCAACCAAACACTCACCACCTGGTCCGCACTCACTGTGCAGGCAACCTTGACCATCATGTTGTCCATCCAATCTGGGTCACCAACCAAGCCCAGACCCCACCACCTCTTCAACCTTAGAGCCAACCCTATCAGCACAGACCATGCGAGCATCTTCAGCACCTCCATCTCCACAGCAACCTTCCCAGATGAATGGAAACACTTGGAGTTCAGACCTCACCTGAAAAAGCCCTCGCCCAACCCCAGTGACCTTAAAAACTACCAACTGATCTCCCTACTCACTTTCCTGCCCAAAATACTCAGGAAATCTACCAATAAACAACTCGCCAAATACCTGGAAGTCAGCCAACTTCTTGACACATCACAATCTGGATTTTGTGCCAGCCATAGCACTGAGACCACACTAACCACCACCAGAGATAACATCGAAGCTCTCCTCGACCATGGAGAAACCGTGGCCCTGATCCTCCTTGACCTTTCAGTTGCATTTGACACGCCTCCCACCACACCCTCATCAACAGACTCCACACCATCGGCATACAGCAAAATGCCCTCAAATAAATCACCTCTTTTCTCTCAAGATGCACAAAGAGCATCTGAGTGCCTCCCTTCTCCTCCGCACCGTAGGACATCACCTGCAGCATACCCCAAGGATTCTCCAACACTCCCACCCTGTTCAACATCTACATGGCCCCCTTGCAAACGTCGCCAGGTCCCACGGTCTCAACATAAGCTCCTA
Organism: Pleurodeles waltl; assembly: GCF_031143425.1. NCBI lineage: Eukaryota > Metazoa > Chordata > Amphibia > Caudata > Salamandridae > Pleurodeles > Pleurodeles waltl. The sequence goes on from NC_090445.1 coordinate 340,432,842, forward strand.
CGCTGACGACACTCATCTCATCCTCTCTCTCACTGAGGACCCATCCAAAGCCATAACCAACTTCTGCAACGCAATGACAAACTTAACCAAATGGAAGATAGACAGCTGTCTCAAGCTCAACTCCGACAAAATAGAAGTATTGATCTTCGGTAAGAGCTGGTGGCCAGTGGAACTCGGACCTATACCCACACCAAGAGACCACGCGCGCAACCTCTGCATCATCCTCTACAGCCAACTAACAATGAGACAAAATAATCATTGCAGTCACCTCCTCATGCTTTGACACCCACTATATGCTCCGCAAAATCTTTAGATGGATCCCTATCGACACCAGAAAGATGGTAACACAGGCCTTCATCTCCATCTGCATAGACTACTGCAATGCCCTCTACATCGGGCTCTCCACCAAACTCCTCAAAAGACTATGGACCATACAGAACAAAGCAATAGACTCATCATGGACCTCCCCAAATGGACTCAGATCACCCCCCACCTCACAGACCTCCACTGGCTCCCCATCCAGAAGAGATGACAGTTCAAGATCCTCACACATGCCTACAAAGCACTACACAGTAAAGGACCATCTTACATCAACCACTGACTGAACTTCCACTGGCCCGGAAGACACCTGCGCTCTGCCTCACTCGCCCTCACACACACCCCCTGCATCGATTGCAGCTGTGCAGGACACGGATTGTTCTCCTACATCGCTGCCAATACCTGGAACTCCCTACCTCTCCCCCTCTGACCAGTACCCCCTGACAGAGTTCCAAAAAAAGCTCAAGACCTGGCTTTTCAACAGAGGCACAGCACCCAAGCGCCCACAGACCCCTAGGGGTGACAGTGCATGCTCTACAAATAACAACTGATTGTTTGGTTATATTAAATGCTGAATGGTAATAGCACTGGAAAAGCATCTGCTAGGATGATGAGGTTATATTAACGTCTTCAAGAGTACAGTTTCACCAATAAATACATTCCATCAGGCAAAAATGTTGAAGCTCAGGGTTTGTCTAGAAAACCTTTAGAAAATAATATTCACTTTGATATACAGCATGATATGGAATGTATTGTGGCTTTAGGTGATGCCATGCTCGAGGGTAAGGTTGTTGTTACCTCACAAGAATGGCTGAAACCTTAAAGGAAGTTACTGCTGTACAAAAGGGGTTGTGTTTTATCAAATATAGTTGGCCAAAATATTGGTTCTTTAGAGTCCAATTTAGAAACTGCATAAGTCTCTGAGGAGGTACCACTTGTCAAGGGTATTTTGATGTGACATGATGTGTGCATTCTTCCTAGTTCAGTTTGTGGAACTTTAATTAAAGTTGCTTCTGAAGGACATGTAGGCATCGATGCCACTTGCAAAAAATCTCAAGCAGTAATACTGGTGGCCATTGATGGACTCACAGGTCTTCAAAGTGGGTGGACATACTTGTCTTCTGTCACATGAGATTCCTTTACACAAGGTTCCTTTATCTGATAATGCCTGGGTGAAGGTTGTTTTAGATTTTGCTGGCTTTTTGACATGTTACCAGTTGAGAAGAAATACAAATGAGTCTAGATTGACTAATTTTCCAAGTTGGTGCATTTTGAATGTACCTTTGCTCCTAATACCAGCTTAGTGATTAAGGGTCTGATTTAGAGTTTGGTGGATGGGATACTCTGTCACGAACATGACGGATATCCTATCTGCCATATTAAAATGTGCATTATATTCTTTGACACCTGTAATACTGTAGATGGAATATCTGTCATGTTTATTATGGAATATCCCATTCGCCAAACTCTAAATTAGCCTTAAGTTCGCAAAACGATTTTTTCATATTGAAGGTGCACCTATGGAGCTGGTCAAGAATAATGGGACACATTTCACATATATGCAAATGAAGCATTTTACTGATTGACATCATATTAAGAATTTGCATGTAGCCTTGTATTCCCCTACTTCTGATGGCTTAGTGGAAAGAATGCACAGATTTTTGAAGGAAGGGGTTCAGTATGCTTTGGGAACTGATTTTGAGGACTTTTGAAGCAAAAACTGTGACGATATTTGATCATGCTTCATAGTACCACAGGAGAATCTCCATTCAAGCTTTTACGCAAAAGAACACCAAGGTCCATTTTATGTCCTGACGGGATCAGGGGGTTACATACCAATCTAAATGGCTCTTTTCAGGATGCCAGCGATGCAGTCATAACTAGAGTTATCCGTCAGCACGTTCTAAACAGCTTTAATTTTGACATGAAACATCATACTAAACTATCCTTAATGTGGGTGATTGGGTTCTTGTCAAAAATCCCTATAAAACAAGGAAAGGGCAATCAAAATGTACGGCTTCTATCAGGTTGTGAGATCATTTAAAGGGGCTGTTTTGGTGAAATTATCTCAGGCACAAACAAAGAAAATGTTACTGACCAAAGGTGCTCGTTTTGATACTGAGTGCTCTGGTCATCTTGATAGTTCCTGGTAGCCTAACAGGAATGATAATGGTCTGCTTTCAGCTACTGGCTATGGACAGCAATCTGTATCTCCTGCCGTTTCTGTTATAGGTTCAGACTCGTCCTGTGATCTCACTTCTTTCTTCAACAGGTCACAAGATGACTCAGACGCTATTGTTTCGTTTGATGATGTTTCTTCAGATTTTCAAGTTAATTGTAATACTAGTACTTATCCGCCGGGCAATACTAGGCCTGTTTGCAATGCAGCCATGCCTGCTAGATGTAAGAAATATTATATGCATTGATGTTCCATTCTCATTGTTTTTGTTTGTTTTTTAAGTTTTTTACTTTGTTGTTTTGTAAGAGGAAAGGGGTTGTACTGTATGTAATGTGTTCTACTTAGTTACGTGGGACAGTTTTACCTTGTTTGTTTTTGTTTGCATTCCATGTCCTGGTACTTGCGTATCCGTGGAGTTCGGTGTAACTGTTCCTTGAACCAGCTGATCCTGAACATCCACTGAAGAGACAGATGCTGTAGGGGAGCTCCCACTTAGGCCCATATTTATACTTTTTTGCGCCACATTTGCGTTATTTTTTTACGCAAAAGCGGCATACACATACAAAATATAATTGTATTTTGTAAATTTGTGCCGCTTTTGCGTCAGAAAGTATAACATGGACCTTAATGTGGAATAGGCCTCTTCTTCACACTTGCTGCGTTACACGTCTTCCTTCACACTGTTGCATGCAGTGTATGGAGTACAAGAGCTTTCAGTTGTGTTTTTGTTGCCACTTTCTGACCATGGAAGATTTTATTGAGTACACTTTGTGGGTGCGCTGCGACCTGTGGCAAGTGGATATTGTGCAGCCTCTGCAGACCCCAGCCACAGGCCTCTAAACGACGGATATGTGGGGAGCATGGCACGGCTTTCTGGGCACCCACCTATGTGGAAGCACATGAAGGGGTTCTACCCTTTCTCCCACATAGGTGTTAACTAGCATGGGCTGTTGGATTAGATTTCATGGGATTGTTGAATTACATTTGTAAATTTTACTGTACAATAGGCAAGGTGTGCATGATTTGATAAGAGCAAAATAATTGAAAAGCAATCGATATAGAAGATAAAACACAGTCAAGGAAAAAAAACAGTTCATGTGGGTACTGGCATGCTTTTCTTATCATAACAAAAGAACAGTGGCCTTTCATTTTAATAGTACTGACCTTAGCTGCCTGAGGTGTTGAAAAATAAAGAGGCTTTTACAAAAACATTTTCAGGAGTGCCAGGGCAGGCAGGAGTTTAGAGGGCTCAAAACGTACCAATCGGAGGGTTTTATTATTGGTGCTCTTGGGCGTTACCTTGTAATTGAACGGAGAGCACCAAACACACCCCTTTAGCATTTTACCCCAGGGGTAGTGAAGTCAAGCAGTCCAGGACTTACTCGAGGTGGTGTGTGGGGCAGAGACTCAGAACTCAATGAAATATTTCTTAGCAGTCAATAAATTAATGTCCAGTCAGTCTTTTTACTCGAAAAACACTTTAGTTCAGTCACTTAATACAGGTCAGAACATATTACAGGGCAAGAAAAAAGTGGTACACAGTTATCAAAGGGACAATTAAAATGTGACGGAACTAGTGATCACTGTGCTATTCCCAGTCTCTTGAGCACCAATTCAGGCCTTTTGCCTTTTTAGGAAACTGGTATGTACAGGTCATCTGACTCCCTTTCTGAGATCCCACAATCTACTATATGAGAGGGAAATAGTAGTGTGTATAGGTATTTAAAGTCACAAATCCCTTATGGCATTCTCTTGCACTGTACCTTAGTCTTATTTAGTTCAAAGATCCATCTGCTCTTGCCGCTGAGTGTGGGTTGAGGTGGCTCCCTGCCCTTTGTGATCCTACAATGCCCACCAAGAGGGCTGACTCAGTTTCACCCAGGTGACATTCACATTTGATGGGACATCCCGAAATACAGCTATGTATAAAACCCAAACCGATTGAAAGGCAAATCTGTGCAAAAGCAGGAAAATGCTAGGGTGGGGACAGTGCAGTGAAGACCCTGATACTTACATCTGTTCGCTGTGGAAAGTAGAGAGATGCAAAAGACAGGAACCACATGGGTAGGAAGGGCAGAGCTGTCATGTCAGAGGCATTGCACCATTCGTCCACTGAGCCAGAACAAAATCAAGAAGTCCTGTACAGTGTCCTGACTGCATCCTAGCCTAGGTACGCATTCACTACCAAGATGTTGAAGCTAAAAAAAAAGGCAAAGTAAAGTTGCATACGGCGCTGTAGTCATGAATTCATAGGGCCATGTATTTAGAAATAAATTGTCCAATTTGGAGAAGGTCCATCAGATTTTATGCATGAAAACCACAAAGGTGTCCAATCAGAATAACAGAAAGGTGATTTCTTCATCAAATACATGGTGTGATGTTGATCAGAAGATGCATGGTATTACACATATATTAGGCATCTAACCAATCACATTAAAACATAATTTTGTGATGGCAGTATGACACAAGAAGACCACAACCGTGACCTTCACATTACTCAAATGGTTGGGACTTTCCAAGGTGTCAACAAAACAATTTCTTCATAACCCCTGTCCAGACCTATGTGGACATCTAGATGCCTGTCTGTTGCTGTGCAAATGAAGCAATGCATGTTGCTTGAGGTGTCTCTTTTAAGCAAGCCTTGCATTACAAGCTATCTGTCAGGGTACATTAGTTTAATAAAGGTTATCCGACCTTTTGGATATGTTTTGCTGGCCTGTTCATCATTGAGTATCACAGGATGGGGACAGGCCTGGGGAAATACAAAATGGATTATTTAGCCAGTTTCCACAGGTCCTTGTTGGCGATTCTTCCTTGAGACCCCACCCCCACAAACAAAATATAAATCCTACCCCAGTCACAGTGATGATCCAGAGGAAGTTGGTGAAAGATTGTTGTGTGCGTGTGCAGTCTTGTGGTAGCACTTACTCTCTTGATGTGCTTTGGTTTCTGTTTATGTGACCATCGACTTGCAGTCTTAATTACTCAAGTGCCACTGCAATTACTGGCGCCTAATTTCTGCATGGGGAGACAATGAGTTATTGTGGTGATCTCTGTTAGCTTCTAGGCACAGTACAGTGGGCTGCAGGGTGCAAAGCTTCACCACACCACATATGCATATCCTTCCCTTGGTTGCATTGGGCTGTGTTCGGTTCCTTCTGCCATATTCCTCACAGTACCTTTCTAGGGTGTCTCTAGCACATATCTTCCATAGTCATCCAGCCTCTTCTCTGAATGCAGGCCTCAGGTAGCTTCTTGTGGCAGATTTGCAGAATGTGTCAGTTAGTAACCCCCAACCTTGACTCATCAAATAGTTTCTCCATACCCACTGATGTGGGGCCACTCATTCTTGTGCAGACATTCTTTGGCATATTGGGTTATTCTTGTCTCATCCTTACATAAGATTACAGATAGAGTTTGTGTATTTGACAAATCCACCTTGGGGTTGGTTTAAGGCCACTCCAAACTTTTGCATATCCCTCTCATACTGGTCCAGCCACAGTCTTTGGCTTACTGTGTCAGCAGGATAGTGAACTAGAGTTGGGAACCGTCTTTCAGGGGGACCCAAAAAAAACAATAAAGAAAAGAGGTAGAGATGTCCCGCCTAACTAAGACTCAACCTGTTGAGTGTAACACTTCAAGATGTCAATGGAGAACGTCAAAAGGACCCTTTGTCTCCTATCCTGTATGCCCTGGAGCCTGGTGAGCTACAAACACCAGGAATGCTTTAGAGAAACACTTCAATTTACATTACTATCTTCAACTTCCATCTTTTGTAGTATTTTAGTTCAGCCAATTAATATGGATGGGAAACACCCGGAAGAACGAGTCCGGAACCACAAAGTTGTGAAAAACGAAAGTGAAACAACGCTTTCGTTTTCCATGACTTCCTGGTTTTGGTACCTTAACCACACATGTCTGAACAACGTACATGCGTGGTTAAGGTAGAGAAGAAGGGAGTTGGAGTGGACGTGGTGAAGGAGGAGGTAAATTGGGCTGGGGCTGCTTTTTGGGGGGGTGCGGGGCTCGGGTGGTTAGGGTTTAGGGGGGCAGGGTTTAGGTTTAAGGGGTGGGTTGGGGTGTTTAGGTTTTAGGGGCGGGGTGGGGACTCAGGGTATTTTTAGTTTTTGTGGTTGGGGTGGGGGGCTGGGGTGATTAAGGTTTGGGGCGGGGAGTCAGGGTTTAGGTTTAAGGGGTGGGGGGCTGGGGTGGTTTAGGTTTTAGGGGAGGGGGGTTGGGGTTCTGGTAATTTGGGGGATGGGGGTTTGGGGTTGTTGTGGGGTTGGCGGGGTCGTGCATGCTGATTGCTAATGCCTTTACCAGGAATGCGTTTACAATGGTAAAATCATGGTAAACGCATTCGTGGTAAAGGCATTAGTGGTTAGAACGAGGTCGTCTGTCGGACCTCGTTGTTGAGCCACGGGTGGTTGAAGCATCCGTGGTTCCGACATATAACCAATATGGATTCCTTGGTTGCCACAGCCACTTACAGCACACTTGCTCAAAGCACACACTACTGTACAAATACAGTGCACACATCTTTGTGTCGTCCATGCCTCACATGGATGGAGGGAAAGACAGAGATACAGAGGACTGGCAGACGAATATAAAACGGGAGAAAGGGCAAGAAGGCAACTCTTTCTGTTAGACAACAGGTCAAAAAGCCTGTCCTGACACTTGTATCTGTTGCTACCACTACTGTCAGTCTTCTACAACCCACACGAGCTGATGGCAGTCATGACTGGAAAACAGATGGCACACTCGCTGTGCCCCACAGACCTTCACCCTGGGCCTCGTTCCGTGTGATAAGTGGTCTCAGTGCTCATGCACGATTGCCGCGTGTGCTGAGGGGTAGAATGAAACACGAGGAAACTCACTATGAGGGACACGAGGAAGGGTTGGACACTCACCAGAGCCACGCAGGAGACTGTTTATGTCCCAACAGGCTCAAAAGACAGATTGGACCATTTCTTCAGCCATAATTGTATTGCTCTCAATTACGAACGAAGGGGTGGTGTGTCACCATTCCTAATCTTGCCGCCAATTGTACTTCCATGCAAACAATACACCACTTAGTATTCACATGGAACAGTACATTCAACAATTTGTTTTCATGTACCAGATTTTTAGCAGAATTCCACACTCTGAATAATGGCGGTAACCTTATGTGCTAAACAGTGATCCGGCCTAATGCTAGAGTTGTGCGTCAGAGTACCATTGTCAAAAACCTTGTTTCGCATAAACATTTTGTCCTGAATATTGTTGCCAAAATATGAAACATTGGGCGCAGATTTTCTGATACTAGCCCCAACTGGTAATGTTTTTATAGACAATGTTAAGGACGCGATATTTTTTCAAACGATACTCGGTTTGTGATATTCTGCCCCGCCATAGAGAAAGGAAGCTGCATCGAGTAGTCAAGAAGAACTCGACCTGTTTAACATCAGCAAACTGATCCCACTGTCCACTGAGGAGGAAATACTGAAAACATCCATTTAATGTCCTCTGAGTTAAACGGATGCTGCTGAACTATAGTGCCGTGCTGTGAAAACCCCTGCGGTTGCCGGATATATTTAAAAAGCATTTTATAGGTGTGCAGATGACTTTGTGAAGCTGTTAATACCCCTCTCTTCTGATAGAGTAGTGTGTTTTACAACCCTTGAATATAAACAGGGAACCGTTTTCGGGTTGCGAACAAAAAATACGTAAGACTTCATAGTTATTCGTCTCTGTCTTCCCAATAGGCTCCCAGCTTGTGTATTGCAAGTGGAGAGCTGTCCATCAGCTCCTGACAGGACATGATTCCGAGTGTGTCTGTGTTTATCACAATGACCCCCATTAGCTCCCATTTTGCAAATATACAGTATGAGCTTGCCAGAAAGCATGCTGCGGGTTAGGGTGAAATGAATGTTCACGAGAGCCAGGAACACACCTGGCGGAATTTAATGTGGTCCAGTCTCTTTGTGGCACATCTCCATAAACCTAGGAATGTGTCAAAAACAGCGGCGACAAATTCATGAAAGTGTCCTGATCTGTCTCAGGAGAGGGAGAGAGGATGGAAATGGTGAGGTAAAGAATGAGCGATAAACGAAGGGAAATTCTATAAGAAGAGAGCGGGCGCAAGGGGGGGGCACAAGAAGAGGGAGAGAAAAAATGGGAAAATGGAGGAGAGTAGGATGCAATTATAGATTAAAATAAGTAAGAAGAGAAGGAATTGGCTATATTAGTGCAAAACAAAAGGGACGTGTGGGAGAGAGATTATAGAAGGCTATATAGAGAGAGTAACAAAGCTAAACATGGCTGACCGGCCACACCATTGTACCGTAATTGTGTATATATAGCTCCTACAAGCCCTGACGAGGTGTTAAAGTGCTTTAAGGCGGGCAGCACCAGAACCCAAAGTGCGGCCTATTTCAGTTCATGCGGATGGCTGTTGGGAAAGGCTGGAGGAGAGTAGGGATTGTGAGGTACAGGGGTATGATTTCAAAGCAGGGGAGGAGGTGGTCTTTGAAAGGAGGTGCGAGCGTATTGGAGAGTTACAAGAAGAGAGATGAAGGCATGCGATTTAGAGTAGGCTGTACTCCAAGAGAGGAGGCAAGCAGATGATGGGAGTGAAGAGATGGTCATTACCTCTTCGTCCCCTTCCCTGTTCCCTTCTTCATGAAATGAGGCATTCATGCCTCATGTAATGATCGAAACAGGGAACTGTGGACTCAGAGTAATGACATTACCAGTAAGTAATATATGCTTTTAAAATGAAATAAGGAGAGGCAACAGTCAGACACTTAAGACTGCCCATTGAGGCAACCATGAACTTCTCTGCGAGGCTGCCTTGTTGTAGGCTGCTTGGGATGCTGCAATATTGCACAGGGGAATTCAGTGTCTCAGTGGTCCCTGTTCTTCTCGTTGGCTCCCTAATTGACCAAGGTTGAGTGAAAAACAGAGACCGCTGAGCCGCTAGTAGGGGTAAGCGGGTGTAGTTCACTGCAGGTACTTTGCCGGCTCATTCGCAAAAGAAAACAAAAAGGGGTTTAATGCAAATAGTTACCTTACTCACCCCTCAAGCTTGTCACAGTTGTCAGGAAGAGAGCTGCTTTTCCGTGCAGCACAGATCTCACCTATAAAAACTTTCTATTGGTCCCTCCCAGTAGTGGCGTCACTATAGCACCTATCAGCCCCCCCATGCAGAGAGGCACCAGCGGAGGACACTCCTCCTCTCACCTCTCAGCCAAGGCCTGCAACGGCCTACCCTTGCATCTCTGCACCGCCCCGTCGCTCACGGATTTCTGCAAAGCACTGAAGACCTACTTTTTAGACTGAGTCTAGCACCCTGCAAGCGCCTAGATACCATTGTGGGTTATCAGTAGTGCTTTACAAATCGACTGATTGATTGATTGACATGACCTGTAAAGGAGTGTCCATACCAAAATAACTTCCTTTGTATTTGCCGTGAAGTCTGCTTAATGATGGAAGCCTTCAGGTAAGTGCAATTGTTTTTAACCGTGTATGTTTGTTTTATGGCAGATAGACCTGCACCAGGGCCTTCCTCTGCATGAATATTTTATGTCAGAAATTGTTTTTACGACCCATCACCCGTTCGGGCATTTCTTTTGCTCCTTCGCTGGGCGAGTAGCGGGGTGATACATACATAGGCGGGCTGAGCAGCGAGCTTGTCCTGGCCCCACAACACTTCTCATTCTCTTGAGGTCCGATTGTTGGATTTGCAAAATGGGAGCTAATGGGGGTCATTGTGATAAACACGCAGAAGGTACATAAAACCGGCCGGCAGGGTCACTCCTTGTCAAGTGTGACGGGGGAGTGGTTGTGCCGGTTTATCACCTGTGATCACGGAGTCACATAAAAGCTAACAATGTGCTAACATCTCTCCAGAGAAAGAGCTGAGCTTCTTCAGCCTATAAGGATCTCTTGCACTTTTGCTGCGAGAGAAGCCCCTCCCTGCTCCCAAAAAGACTAAGGTAGTTCATAACGTGGACACGTGACAGAACAGGAGGAGGGGCTGAGAGGGAGATACATCCAGGGTGCATTATTAAAGAAGGTTTTACATTCTCAACGGGAGATTCTCCCTTTGCCTGCTATTTCTCGGGGGGAGAGAATTATTTTATCTCCCAATATTAGTGAATGGATCCAGATTGCCTTCCCATCCATAAGGCGATCGGAGACTTCTGCCAGCCCTAGAGCATGATCAGACATGGAGAAGCCTTATTTTCCACGATTCCTTTCAAAATGTTATTCACTAGAAAAATCCCATGGGGAATTCATTTCGAGCATCAAGGGGAACTCTCTGGTGGCAGGGCTTGCTTCAAGTAGAACCGCCACTTCACAAGAAGCAGTCCCTTCTGATGCAACCAACACACAACTGGAGCAGGATATCACAAGAGCTTATTCTGTTTCCAATTTTGCTCTCAGGGGCGTAGCTTCAGTGGGGGTTTGGAGTGTTACACCCCACTCCCCTAATAAATGTATTTTCTGATAAATAGTTGGGTACAGGTGTTTTAAGTTGGGTATTGTGAGATGTTCGTCGGTTTTCAGCAGGAATTTGTACATACACACAGACAAAAACATGCACAAACTCTCTCACTCTCTGCTTTCAAAGTCCTCAAAAATGTGTTATTTTGCCAAATATTGTTTTACTGTCTTAGCACACCTACCAGCCCGCATTCCTCTCCCTCTACGCCCCTCTCATGCACCGTGCTTGTAGTTTGATTTATTTAAGCATTATATGCCAGTCTGATTGTCGGAAAATCTGAAGCTCACAGCCGCTAATCTTTCTGACCAAGCTACGCCCCTGTTTGCTCCGAGAGCTGGAACCTATGCGATATATACACAATCGAGCCCCTCCTTCACCACCTTCATGCTTTGGCTGACAACCTCCAGCATGGAGGGCGCTGCCTGTTTGGTGTTTACGGAATTCCTGCTGGACATTTCTTTCAATAGCTTATGCACAGCTGCCTCTGCCTCTGGTTCAGCAGTGGCAGCCAGGAAGCACATTTGGATGAAGTCACGGAGAACTGACAACCCCCAAAAGTCTCTTCAGTCATTTACAGTTTAATGGCAACAAACTGTGTGGTCCTCAGCAGGAGGATGTGGTTAAAAATTCAGCAGAAGGACTCGCGCTGCTGGGTCCAGTACAACCTCCTGGTAGAGAAACAGGTTTTTATTATTGCTAGGCTTGTGGTCTGCACTCCACTTTCAGGGAAACTGGTCAGCCATTTCGTTGCAGGGGACATGGTCGGGGAGGTCCCCTCATGGATAAATCCTGCCAACAGACTCCAGTTCCTACGAACCCTCCAGCTGTCCCAGAATCATGACTATCCCAACAGAGTGTGCAGAAGGATTCATCATTGTGGCAAGCAGATGTGTCAGATGCATGAGTCCTTTGAGGTGTTCAGGAGGGGCATTAGATTGGGTTTTTGACAGAATGAAATGTTTTTTTCTTTTCAATTCCAACTCCCGGTAAAGCTACAGAATCTAAATAAAGTAATACAGGACCTCCTCAACAAGGGCACTATTATCCCAATTCTGGATCACAAAAGAGGACTTGGCTTTTACTCCTTGTTGTGTTTAGTTAAAAAACCATAAGGATATGGAAAGCATATAAGACAGTGCTTCAGAATATCACTCAGAACCTAGTGGCACAGAAAAGAAGGAAGGCGTCGGAAACCTTGAGAAAGCTGCTGGTGCTTGACGGGGCTTTGGGACAGGAACTGGCCCCTCCTGCACTCTGACAACTGGAGCTAGTGAGTGCTGAGTACAGGGAAAGTGGGGGAGAGGGATCAGGGGCGTAGGAGACACAAAATTTCTGTGGGGAACAGGGACAACCTTGAGGTGGGCCTCCTGCACAAAGCTTGCACCCAGAAGGGTTGCCGTGGAGGGGGTGATGGGGGGGAGGCGGTCGCTTCCAGTCGAGTCCTGTGACACCGGCAATTCCCTGTCTGCTGGGCCCTTGGCTGCCTATTAGGCAGCGACAAGCTCTGTGCTGCAGTTCGCCTGTGTAAAGTCCTAAGAGGCCTGTACTGCCTGCTGGGCGCAGTGCTTCCTGCCGATTCCTGTGCTGCCTGCCATGCACTGTGCTGCCTGTTGGGACCTTTCTTTCTAGTCAGGCTGTGTCAGTCTCTGCCCCCCCCGCCTGCCTGTGAAGGCCAGTAAGGCCTATGATTGCTGCTAGGTCCTTGTCTGACTGTCAAGTGGCAGTCTCTGTGCTGCCCCCTTCCTGTGAACTGCTGTGCTGTCTGACAGGGCCGGCCTTAGTGCTGGTGGCGCCCTGTGCAACATTGTTTGTTGCCACCCCCCAGTGACCACCTCTGCCACGGATTCCCTCACTACTATCCATCCCCACTCTCTCTCAGATGCATTTCATTAGTCTTATAGCACCACTCATACTGGGAAATATCCCTTACAACGCAATCAATGCAATGCAATGCATTGACCATGCTGCCATTACCACAAATATGGGGCTAGCATGGATGCCTTTACCACACATGTCTTTACCACGCATATGCGTGGTTACAGCATAGAGAGCGGTCTAGCTGTCCGGGTGGAACATGAAGAAGCAGAGGAGAGAGAGGTAAGTAGGGCTGTGGCCGAGTTTAGGGTGGGAGGTCGGGGTTAATTTTTAGGACAGGGTAGGGTCGGGGTAGTTTTTAGGACATGGTGGGGTAGGTTTTAGGGTTCTGGGGGGCAGGGGCATCAAGGTAGTTTTTAGCGCAGTTCAGGGTAGGTTTTAGGGTTCAGAGTGGGGGCGGGTAGTTTTTAGGACAGGGCAGGGTTACTTTTAGGGCTCATGGCGGGGGGGGTTAGGGCTCAGGGCAGGGGCAGTTTTAACTGATTGGGCAGAGTGGAGTATGGTATCAGGTGTAAGGGGGCAGGGTGGGGAGAATTTACCACGCATGTTTCTTTACCAAACATTCTTTTACAGCGAAATTCGTTGTAAAGGCATGAGTAGTAAAGACACGGTCGTTGTTGAGACCGCGATGTTAAGGCATGCATGATATACGCATGTGTTGTTCCATCATTCAGCCCTCACACCAGTCTAGGGTGTCAAAGCACTTTACATCACACAGATATTACGCAGAGACAATCATCATATATGTGTAAATCAGTGTATATGAAATGTTACATAAGACAGAGGACGACAAGGTGTAGGTGTCATAGGTCATCCATAATGGTAGCAGGTATAGTTTAAGAGTGGTTTATCTGGAGAAGCGCAAACTCAGAATTTAAAACATAACACCATGGTTGGGGGCTTTCTTTAATAATAAGAATTGATTTGCGCTCAAATTAACTTGTTTTGCAACATTAAGTTAATGAAAAAGTGGGGGGAAATCATAACGCTCTAATCTATACCTTGATGTTTGCATGCAGCTCTTTGATAAGTTCATTGCTCACTGTTCTATATTCAGTTTTAATTTATAAATTGCAGGGGACAAAAAAGGAGCTCTCTGATGTAGGAAGCTGGCCTGGTATGTGGTGAGTACCTATGGTATTATCACCTTATACCAGGTCCAGGTATCCCCTTATTAGTGAGGTGTAGGCAGTGTCTAGAAGCCAGGGCTCTCTAGAGGTAGCTGCGGATGAGCAGCCAAGACTTACCTAGGAGACATGCAAAGCTCATGCAATACCACTGTAGTCACACAGCACTTACACACATGAAAGAAACACGTGTTATGAAAATAAAGGTTCCTTATTACAGTAACACAAACACGAAAACACTAGATAGGCAATACTCCCAATAGGATGTAAGTAGCACACTATCATATGTACAGCAGCAATCAGAAGTTGGCATAAAAAGCAATAGAAAATAGTGAAAAGCAATAGGCAATACTGAAGGCCTAGGGGGGACCAGACCATATACTAAAAAAGTGGAATGCGAAAGTTGGGTCCCCACGCAAGGAAGTGGAATCTGTAGAGGGGAGCTGTAGGAACTAGGAAACCCCAAAGGTAAGTACCAGAGTGCCCTCCAGTGACCAGGAGAAAAGAGGTAAGTTACTGGTTTTTCCCCAACCCACCAAAAGGACTTCAGTGAAGGATATTGCAAAACGCAGGCAAGACTGCAAGAAGCTAGAGGTGGATCCTGGAAGAGGAAGACTTGGAAAAGAAGGGGACCAAGTCCAGTTTACGTAGGAGTGTCCGGTCGTGGCAGGAGCCACTACCCACCCATCTGTGGATGCAGGAGTTGCTCGGCCGGGAGATGAAGACGGTCAGCAGTGCAGCACTGGAGCAGATGAAGCGTTCCTAGGTGATGCAGTCGACGTCCCATGCGGGATGAAGAATTGCAGTCAGTCTGTGGTGTGGAAAACCAACCAGCAAGCCTTGGCAAAGGCAAATGTTGCAGTAGGACAAAAGTGGAGCTGCCGGGGACCAGCAAGGTCCAGGGGGACTTAACCCATGGAGGGGAGTCCCAGGTGACCCTCAGCAAGGCAGAGAGTCTGGAGAAGGAGAGGCAGCCCCCACAGAAGACCTACAGGCAAGGAGCCCAGGAGCTGCAGAGAGGCCCACGCAGCACACATGAAGAGAGGTCCCATGTCGCAGGCGAAGCACGTTGAGGGCTGTGCTTCACAGAGAAGAGTGCTGGGGACTGGGGCTACATGGAACCTGAAGATCCCTTGGAGGAGATAACAACAGGCCTTGGTAGCTGCAAGAGACGCGGTGCATGGGGGTACTGTCCTGCATGGGAAGGCAAGGACCTACCTACTCCAAAGTTGGACAGCTGGTAGAGAGGACCAAGGAGACCACTCCAGACTATCACCCCCTGATGCAGGATCCACGCAGCTCAGGAGCAGAGGAGATCCACGCAGCCGGTCGTTGTTGCAGTTGGTGCCTGCAGATGCAGGTAAGTGACTCCTTCACTCCAAGGAATTTTCCTTCTTTCTTCTCATGCAGACTGAAGACTTGCTGCCCTCAGAGGAAGCACAGCCGGGCTAATGTTGCAGTTGCTGGAAGGAGCCAGAGAAACAATGCTGCAGGGTGAAGTCGCTGCTGGAGCTGCAGATTGTAGGTTCCTGTGAAGTCCAGTTGTGGTTCCAGTGGCCAGAAGTCAAAGTAAACATTGCAGAGGAGTCCTGCTGGAATCTTGCACATTGAATCTGAGGACCCACCCAAGAGGCAAACCCTAAATAGCCCAGAAAGGGGGATTGGTCACCTAGCAGGGTGACCACCTAGGAGGGGGCTGTGACGTCACCTGCCTGACCTGGCCACTCAGATGCTCACAGAGGCCTCTGCCCACCTTGGATTCAAGATGGCAGAATCAAGTGGCCACCTGGAGGAGCTCCAGGCACCACCCCTGGGGTCGTGATGGACAGGGGAGTGGTTACACCCATTTCCATTGTCCAGTTTCGCACCAGAGTAGGGGCTGAGGTCCCTGAACTGGTACAGACTGGTTTATGCAAGGAGGCCCTTCAGAGCATACCATTAGCTTGGCGAGGGTACCCCTCCCAACCCTTGTAACACCTATTTCCAAATGGAGAGGGTGTTGCCTCCCTCTTCCAAAGGAAATCCTTTGTTCTGCCTTCCTGGGCATGAGCTGCTCAAGCAGCAGAAGGAGGGCATAAATCTGTCTGAGGGGTGGCAGCAGCATGGGCTGCCCGGAAAACCCTAGAAAGCTGATAGGAGCAATGCTGGGGACCCTCTAAGGAGCCCCCAAAGTGCATGGAATCATACAAACAATACTGACAATAGGATTGGGGTATGATTCTGACATGTTTGTTACCAAACATGCCCAGGTTCTGAGTTGCCATTATGTAGCTGGACAGAGGGAGTGACCTATGTCCAGTACACTCGTAAAATGGCGTCCCCTCACTCACGAGGTCCAGGAAAATGTAGCTGGAGTTCGTGGGGGCACCTCTGCTCCTCCAGAGGTGCCCTCACACACAGGTACTTGCACCCTGCCCTCTGGCTAGGAGGGCCTGCCATAGAGGTGACTTAGAGTGACCTGGTGCAGTGACCTGAAGTGAAAGGGTGCATGCACCTTTTCACGCAGGCTGCAATGGCAGGCCTCCAGACATGGTTTACATGGGCTCCTATGGGTGGCATAATACATGCTGCAGCCCATGGGGAACCCCTGATCCCCCAATGCCCTGGGTACCATATACTAGGGACTTATAAGGGGCACCAGTACGCCAAATGTGGGGTGTGTGTGGTCCAAACAACCAAATTTAATGGGAGAGAGCACTGGGGTCCTGGTTAGCAGGATCCCAGTGAACACAGTCAAAAGCGGGGTAACCATGCCAAAAAGAGGGTACTTTCCTGCATCTGACAAAAGCAGTAACCCACTGACCTATTCACATTATATAGACTTTGTGATCTGCATGTAGACGTTCATTGTAGCAGGCATAGTAACCCTGTACGTTATGATGAGTCAAAACTCCGACTAGACAAAACTTCAATCTCTCTTCAGGAAGACCATTAATCACCGGAATTATCTTGAGATTTTTATTGTTGCCTGAAAACTGTTGATGGCAAGGAACACCCAACAGGTGCTTTTAAAGTCAGAATATACTTGCAATCACAGCACCCCCATCCTAAGTCAGCACCCGGTGCAGCGGCACTGGTTGCATCGCCCTAGAGCCGGCCCTGCTGCCTTACCTAGCCCTGTCCATCTCTCAGGCCATCTGGTTCTTCCTGGGACCCGTGCTGTGTGCTAGTCTCTCTGCCGTCTATCCAGCAGTGCCAGGCTCTGTACCACCACAGCCTGTGAAGTCCTGCAAAGCCTGTGAGCTGCCCCATTGCTGGCTTCCATCCACAGGCCATTGGCAGGAAATGAGATTTACAGACAGCCCTTGGCCTTTAGAGCGGGCTTTCACAAATACCAGGAAGGCTGAGGGAGAGACAGGGGACCGAAATGTTGGGGAGGCAGGATGTCAACTTAGGGGACAATAATTAGCTCTGGGGCAGGCAAGCTGGAGACAGAGGAGAGAAGAGAGTGAGAGAGAGGTGACAGAAACGGGTGCCCTAACAAACATTGCTGCACAGGGTGCCACCAGCGCGCCAAAGCCTGCCCGGCTTATATCTCACAGTAACTCAACAACACTGTTTTTAGAAAGGGAGATACTCTGCAACACAGCATTGGATTTAAAAAGAAAGGGAGTTACTTGGCAATACTTTATTTAATTACCCAAACCTCTTTACCTTCTCAAATCTTGCTGCTGTCTTCAGGGTTCGATTTTCAAGGGAAGGGTAGGGCTCAGGAGGGACGGGATGCAGACAGCAATCAACAAAGGGCCTCTCTTCTCCCTTTGTTCTCAGAAGTGCAGACTGCAGTCAGCTGTGGCGGCAAGGTGAGAAGGAATCCCTTGTGTGCTGCAGCACAACAAAAGGGCAGAGGGCAAGTGTCCTGGAGGCAGGTCACAGGTCAAGTGCAGGGCCAGTATAGGTAGCGCTTTCACGCGGCGCTAATGGCCCTGAGAATTACAGAACAGAAGGGAAAATTCTTCTGTCCCCTCGTCCCCCCCACCCTTGTCCCCCGTGTCCCCCTCACTCCAAAATCTGGGGGGGACATATCCCCCGCATCCCCCACACTTCCTACGCCCATGAGAGGGATGTTAAAAATCAGCACAGAGTCTATGAAACGGGAGATAAGGCAGGCAAAATCCTGGGTGGGAAGGAAGGAGATGGAAGCAAGGTGGATATATGAGACAGTGACCCAGGAGTGAGAGAGGGTGTCCCCAAATAAAGAAATTGCAGAGGCCTTTGCCTGCTACTACCATGATTTGTCCAAGGCATGCTAGTTGAAAGATGCCCATCTAATTAGGGAATACTTGCAGGACATAGCCATCACAGTGCTGGACACAGAGGCTCAGCGGCTCCAGAAGGTGATATCACCTTGGAAGAGGTTAAAACTGCCATGACGAGGCTGCACTCGGGCAAAGCCCCTGGCCCTAATGGGTGTCATGGTGGAGCTATTTAGAAGGTTTGGCAATATCTTAGCCCCCCACCTCCTTAATATGTTCCTGGAGGCAAGAAGACAAGGAGCTCCCCTTCCTGATTTGAGATGGGTCGAGTTAGTTGTTATCTACAAAGAAGGAAGGCCTAAAATGTCCTGTGCATCCTATGGACCAATCTTCCTCCTCAATGTAGAGGTGAAAGTTTTAGCCACATTCTTAGCAACGCGCCTTCACAGTGTTATTACTCCCCTAGTCTACAGAGATCAATCCTGCTTCATGCCGAGACTCTCCACAAGATACAACCTGAGACGTACACACAGTTTGCTGCATGCCATACTGCAACATCCAGATCCACATGTATTTTTGGCTCTTGATGCTGAGAAAGCCTTTGATGTGGTGCAATGGCTGTTCCTTGGAGGCACACTGGCTAGACTTGGATTCTGCCCTTAATACCGGGAGTGGCTCAGACTGCTCTACTGTAATCCAGTGGCGGCAGTTAGAGTAAATGGGACCCTTTCATCTGAGTTCCCCATTGCAAGGGGTACCAGGTAGAGATGCCCCTAACCCCCTTGTTGTTTGCCCTCATTATACAATCCCTGGCATGCATGATTCGTGTCCACTCTGAGCTGCATTGGTTTAGGCTGAGAGAGAAGGAGGCTGAGGAGGAACGCATTTCATTATATGCTGATGACATACTCTTATATGTTGCGAGGCCCCTAGAATCTCTTTCAAGACTTTTCCACTTGTTGGAAGAATATAGGAGCTATTCTGGCTACCAGATTAATTGGAATAAATCTGTGTTGTATGCCCCACAGAAAGATACAGCTATCCACTTCCTCCCAAATCATCTGCAATGTTAGCATGAGAGATTCAAGTATCTTGGTATAAATATGACACATAAGGCAGACCTCTGCTATACTAATAACTTGGGGAAGTAGATGAAAGGTTTTTGAACCGATTTAGAACACTGGAGAGTTCTCCCTCTCACACTGATGGGTCGTGTAGCCATGTTTAAAATGATCCCTCTCCCGAAGTTGCCATATGTCTTACAGAATACATATTACCGAATCCTCCAGGATTCTTCCAGACCCTGGCGAGAGGCATGCTACTCTTTCTATAGGAGGGGAAACATCCTAAATTGCCCTCAAAACGCTAAAGCATAATTAGTATAGTGGGGGCTTATCTCTCCCGGATCTGGAGGATTACTATTGGGCAGCTCACTTGATCAATATCAATGACTGGAGGTTTGCCCCTGGGGACCACCCTACTTTTCAGCTGGAGAGACTGCAATGGGAAGGGAAATCATGTCTATTTATACAGAGGAGAGGGGAGGCGGTGCATTCAACCAGCCACATAGGTGGCTCTCCGGGCGTGAGCTAAGGTTACTATGGTACTGGGATGGTGTCACCGATCCACGAGGGAGACCCCCCCTTTGGGAGGGACCTTGGTTGCCGAAAATTAGTAAACTGATGGGTTTTGAGGCCTGTACCATATTGGTATCTCCAAGATTGTAGATGTGATGGAGGGGGTAGATCTCATGCCTTTTGAGTCATTTCAGGCTGAATATGAGCTTAGCAAGGCACAGTTCTTCCACTATGTGCGATTGAGACACACATTGAAAGCGGAGGGCCTCCCGGGGGAGGAGATACCTAACTTCACTCCGCCGGAAGGCAGATTATTGATGGACAGCCTAGATAAAAAAGCTACGTCCATGACATATAAGACCATTAACAATAACATGCCTGACACACTTCGCAGACTACTCAGTTGTTGGGAGTCCCACTTAGGGGAATTGGAAGATGTGGACTGGGAGGCAGCACTGATGTTCCCACTAGAAGTAGCTATCAGGTCAACACTGAGACTAATTCAATTTAAGATCCTTCATAGGATTTACTATGATAGGCAGCATCTGTGTACTAGGGGAAGGGCACAGCACCCAAACTTAGATGTCGTGAGAGCATTGGCCCCTTCCTGCACACCATCTAGGGATGCCCTGCACTACAGGAATATTGGATAAGGATTGTCGGGCATTGCATGAGGTGCTGTTGGAGCAGATCCCACTTGGCCCCAAATGTATTCTTCTGGGAATCCCTAATGACGTTGACTTGCCCCATGCTAGGCTTTTATTCTGCGGCCTTGGGCTGGTGGTGGCCAAGAAGGATATTGCCTGTCTTTGGGGATCCGAGCTATGTCCAACTGTGGACACGTGGAGAAGAGGAATGGATGGATTTATGATGGCAGAGAAGGTAACAAACACCAATAGAGATTGTCCTCGAAAGTGTGAGTGTCCGGGGGTCCTGGATGGCATATTACTCATTTGATGTGTAGATACCTCATGAGTATGGGTCCACTGGGCCATACTTCGGACTACAAACTGCTGAATATTGAGAGACATATGGACTGGGATGTCTATGGTTGGAGAGAGAGACCAATTACTGTTACAATCAACTGTATGCTCTGTGGGCTGTTTTGGGGTTGGTTGGGGAGATTGTTGCTAATATTTCTCTAGTTTTGGTGCTATGGTGATCTATCAATTTGTAAAGCTTCTTTGGGCATGGTGTGCACCTGTTGAGAACCAAATAAAATGACATAACAAAAAAAAACATCAGGAAAACTCCATCCTGTGCTGGAGTCAAGAAATACCGATCACACCAACAGTTTAAAATGTTGACCTGACATACAGCCGGAATGTTTCTCACTTGAACTGGTTTTCAGTTCTCAGAAGTCTCTAAGGTCCAATGTTTTTGGAAACCATTTTCAGTTTTGTGTTCTGCCACACACAAGGGTGTTCACAAAGGCTCTGGCTCCATTGGTAGGTAACTTGCATTTAGTCTTTCCGTGTCTTGACGCGTGGCTAATTTCAGTCTCTTCTATTTCAACAGGTCACGCTGTCATCGCACACCTTTTTAGTTAACAGAAATAAGTCACGACTTCTTCCAGTTCAGAGACTGCAATTTATTAGAGTCCTATTCATGTCAGATGTGGAAAGGGTGCGTCTTTCTCCAGCAATGCAGGAAAAACTGATGAGTCGATTGCGATCCCTACTTAGGTGCAGAGGGACTCAGGGAGCCATTGGCTTGTGGTTCAAAGAGACATAGCAGGCTCACTGTTGCTAGTTCCCAGGGCTGGTGTTCACCTTTATCATCTGGAGCACTACCTTCTGGTACACTGAAACCCAGTGTCAAAGGATAACAATCTCATGGTCCCCATCACTCTGGGAATAGTGGATATATTACAATAGTGGCTCAATTTTTCCACCTGAACAAGGGGGTCTTATTGACCTCTACCCTTCCAATTACAGTGACCATGGCTGCCAGAACTCTAGAATAGAGGGGCACCAATGAGGGAACATTCCGTTCAGGGATTGTGGTGGAAGGAAGAGATGAAGAACTCTTCCAACTGGAAGGAACTTTTGTTGTGTAGCCATTTTAGTTATAGCTCCATGCATGTTATTTTAACACACTAGGCCGCTGTGCAATTTAACCTAGATATATTTTATTCGGCTTTGCATTGTTATTTTTACATTAACCATTTTACGGTCTTGTTTTATTTTTCATCTATCTAACTGTTTTGCTTAACCCAGCACTGTGTTCTCAAGCAAGACATTCTAGATCACTCTGTGCTTCATTCAAGGCTACAGTTTGGTACATTGCCGGTGAACGTGGTAGAAGTTTAGTCTCCAACATTCGTAGAAAATACACATTCTTACATAGGGACATTTTCTTAGAACATCAGCTGTGATATTATAAAAACACTTCCTATTCCCAATATTTGTTAAGAGGGAGATTCCAGCCAGGGAACCACAACTGTATGCTGATTGCTGAATGCTTCGCTACAGATGCTAATGCAGACTACAAGCCTTTGCTCAGGTATGAGGGTTGATGTCTTCCCAGGGGAACCTGAAAGGCAGAATTAGAGTTTAACACGCTGTGCTCAGATTATGAATTAGATAGGAATAATCCATCGATCATAGTGACAATATTATAGCGTTTTTCTTATGCTTCACTCTTCATGTCACCATTTTAATACTGTCATGTTGTGTCGTCCTGGTTATTGCAGCTCACGCTTTGCTATCTAAGATGTAGTCATTTTATTAAACCAATCATTAAAACATATACTGCTTCTGTTTGTCATTTATATATGAGACTGAATTGTAAATGAGAGTACCGGATGCAACCTGAGTGACCACGACTTCCCTGAGAAGCCTAATATGTCATGCGCTCGGCTGTCCAATCATCACTATCCCCTGGTAGAGATGAGGCACTGCTAGCTAGCCGGAGCAAAACCCGGATTTAGAGCGACAGGTGTCACCTACAGTGGGTCAGACTCAGTCTCCCACACCGTGGACGATCTTGCTGCTCAAAATCCAGTAGTCTCATTAGAATAAGGAGAGCCTATGCTACATGGCGCAGCCAACGTTTGGTCAGGTTCTAATTTTCGGGACCCCCCCGAGTATCTCTATCTCATTATATAGCATGACACCTCAATACCGTATGCGGAGACATCCGTGGTGCTGAGGATTTCCACCACAGCTGCGTAGGTG
Source organism: Pleurodeles waltl (assembly GCF_031143425.1). Taxonomy (NCBI): domain Eukaryota; kingdom Metazoa; phylum Chordata; class Amphibia; order Caudata; family Salamandridae; genus Pleurodeles; species Pleurodeles waltl. The sequence goes on from NC_090445.1 coordinate 340,455,781, forward strand.
ATCCTATTACAGCTGGAGGTTGTTCAAGCTTGAACTTTAAAAGGAAAACCTTATTTGGTGTGCCTTCTCTGAACTCATAGTGTTACTATCATGGCGACTCCACAACAGGTACAAATAGCGGTTAACATGAGACAACCTCTAACTGCACATTTATTAGCGAATGGTCTAACAGCCAAGAAGGGTCCAGTCACATTTGTGGTGGACACCCATGCAACTTATAGAACAGAACTTTTTTATTCCTGGGTCACGTTTCCAGCAGTTGATGGGAACACAAATACATTTCACCAATATACACCTGCAAATGAGCCTGGACAATACAGAGCATATGCATATTTAGAGATACCTCCATCTTATCAAGAACATAATAATTGGCTTGATGGCGCCCTACCCCACACAATATTACCAGTAAGGTTAGGTCCACTAAGTAATGACGGTCCTACCTGGCCTTTATTGGCCACCTATACACCACATCCTGTGGTTGCAAATTTAGCAGTAGCTGAGGTTCGTCGTTTGTATATCGAATTAATAGCGATATAGAGACGATTAGTACAATTTGTGATGCAAACACTAAATACAAACCCAGCAAGTGCTGCTCCAGCACATCCACATGCAGCAATGCCAGGTATAAATTCTGCGACTGTACATTCCATTATGGGTAAAGTAGCCGCCAAACGAGAGGAAACTCCGTTTTGGCTAGCACAAAAAATTAATACGCTGGAGGCAGTATTTCCCAATACGGAACCTCAGGATAAACATACAATATTAACAATGTGCTTGCCTTTTGGGATGGTCCCTACAGTAGAAAACTGCAATACCTGGGGCACGGTATTTGCCACGCTCTATACAACTGCACATGGAACACCAACACTTGCCAATTTACCGGAGGTGTTGAAACAAATTCAAGATGAATACGGGGCTGCCCCAGCCCTAGATTTGGGGATGCAATTGATGGGCAATTTTGCCACAGTCAAATTCAATCATTTTAAGTAACCTTAGAGGGGAAGCGGTTGCACTTGCAGTGCTCATGCGGCTCCGTGACGTTCCACAACAGCATCAGGAACGAGAGCTGCCTAAAATAATGGCAGAGACCTATTCAAGTATTGGTCGAGTTAGCTTAGGGGTCAAACCACAGAAACCACAATTTATGGGTAAATCGAACAAAGATACCCCCAAGCAAGCACCTGAGGGTAATAAGAAACGCTGGGATAAAAAGCAATAAACTCATAAGAAAGAGAGGAGAATCTCCACGTATGGAGACCCCACAGAATAGGTATAATATCAGAAACAGAGATAATATAAAAACACCTGATAGATATCAATATACTGATACACGCCAATCTCGTTCCTTTCAGGCCTCATCGGAAAAAAGAAATGAGAGAGGTGGGCGATCACAGCGAAGAACAGAGTACGTGAAACTGAGACAGGAATCACAACGCTCTTCAGAGGTTTCTTTTAAAAAGGAAGAGAAACCCACCCAACAAAAACCACAACTTAAAAAGAAAAAAGTTGCAGCAGTCACGGTCCGACATGGCACTCAGAAAGAGGGTCCTCTTGAAGAACAAAAATTGGGCTCTAGCATTGCTAGACAGCGTGGCAGAGGTCACAATAGTTCGCCAGAATCTTCTAGAGCATCTGGAGGTGAAAGCAACTGATGACTTTATACAAGTAGAGACTGCGGACATGCGTGTCTCCATGCCTGATAGGGTGTACAAACTAACGTTACAGTTAGAAGGAGACATTGAATGCACAATAGACACAATCTTTTGGGATCGCGTAGTAAAAGTATATGATGTCTTGTTGGCCGAACAAGATTGGCCACCTGACTTTGTCCGTACCTGCCCATATGGAGAATTCGTCATTAAGCCTTCCTTCTCGCCCCTTGTTCCAGAGGAACTCGCTGAATCCTATTCCATTTAATGGGCTTTAGCACAAGCACCTGCATTATAGAGAAATCACGTAGGATGGGATAAAGAATCCCCCTACCATGTAATTCCAATTAAAAGTGAACCTCAGCCACAACCGTAGTATCTGATAAAACATGAAGCAAAAGCACCAGTTAGAGAAATACTCACGCAATTAGAATACCAGGGTGTGATTGAACCCTGTGTCTCGCCAATGAATAACCCATTATTCCCCGTAGCTAAACCAGACCATTCATATAGAATAGTCTTAGACTACAGACATTTAAACAGTCATACACGTACCTATGCTATCCAAAACTCGCATAGCACTGCACTAATGAGCAACATCGTGCGTAAAAAATACAAAACAACATTGGGCATTTCCAACGGATTTTTTCTGCCAGAATATAGCGCCTGAGAGTAAAGACAAGTAACAAGTTTCAGTGCACTAGGCTCCCAGAAAAAATTCTATTGTTTACCTCAGGGGTATAAGAACAGACCAGGACCATTCGCAGCTCGGGTCACTGCTATTTTGCATGAGATTGACCCTGAAGCATTGTCCTATGTAGATGATATCTATCTCACGGATGATGAATTACTACAACATTTGAGACGGGTAGCCCGCATTGTTGTAGGATTTGCTGAATTTGGCTACACATTTAATTAAAAAAAAAAAAAGATAGCCTTCCTCAGCGTCCTTTTCTTAGGATATGAGCTGTCAAGTGAAGGGAAGAGCCTAGTGCCACAATTTTTAGAGAAATGTGCACAGTTATAACCACTGAATACGATTAAAAAACTCCAATCACTATTGGGTTTCCTAAATTTTGGCAGAACATACATTCCAGACTATGCTACACTCATAAAATCTTTATATGACTTAATACGTACCGATTTTTCAAGTAAATTCTGGACAATTGAACATACACGTATTCTTCGAGAGTTGCAGACAGATATGCTTGCAGCACAACATTTACATAAGAACGACAACAAAACACATTTGGTCATCAGAGTAATAGCTGGGGCCATCGGTTTCACCTATGTGACATTTAATGAAGGTGAGACAGTACTGATTCTATATAAATCGCACTTGTACTCAGCGGAAGAACAGCGCTTTGCTCCCACTGAGAAAGTTCTCACTGCTGTACAGATGGCTGTCATTAAAGAAAGACCTCTTGCCCAAGGAAAACACATTATTGTCATTTCTCAAATCTTAGCCTGAGAGGCTGTTACAAAAGCTAGCATTCCAAACGCAATAACATTACATCCACGTTGGATACAATGGGCTACGTCTCTGACAGCCACTGATGTAGACTACATTTTTTACTCAAAGCTACAAACTCAGGAATTCTTACAATATGAAATAGAATACCCAGTTCCAGCAAATACATTGCCTATTGAACAATATCATAGAGTCATGTACACCGATGGCTCAGCACAACCTGCAATTGGAACTAAACATCAATATTCTGCTGCTTGCGCAGTCGTAAGTGGCTATATGGAGGGCGATAAATTTTGTCCTCTACATACCTTTACACAAACCCCAGGGGATTGTACAGCACAATTGTCAGAGCTAAAAGCTCTGCTGATGGCACTGGAACACACGGATCCTGCACAGCCTACGCTGATTGTTTGTGATTCATATTATTGTGTCCAGTCCTTTAATGAATACCTGCATTATTGGCACCAGAATGGGTTCAGAGATTCCAAAGGCAACACCATTAAACACAGACTACTGTGGGGGAAAGTAGCTGACCTGAAAGAGACGCTACCGAATGTCAATGTTGTACACACACTTGGGCACCAGCGCGTTGGAATACATGTTGCTGGAAATACACTGGCTGATGAAGCAGCAAAGTCAGCAGTGGCTGTGCCGCTGTAGCTGCAGTGACTCGTTTGAGTTCAAAACCGGACGCAGGCATTTGGGCTGCCATGACAGCTACGGCTGATGGTACACCCTATCCTAAAAGATTTCCTAACAAGTATCACTATCGAATGGGAGGTATGCAAAAAGCAGAGGTTCAGATACCAGGCGTAGGTGTACGAGACATCCCCAACAGAGACATAAGATCACAATTGATTAAAGCAGCGCACCAGGGGGTGTCATCTGCCCAAGCTGGTGTGGCGGCTACAATTTCGATCTTGCAGGCCCGTTATTGGTGGCCAGGTCTCTACAAAGAGACTAAGCAGTATTTCCTTTGTTGTGACATCTGTCTACAAATTAAAGTTTCCACTGCCAAGCGCCCGCCGCAGACACCCCTCTGAATTTCAAACAAACCGTTACAATGTGTGTACTTGGACCACTGTGGTCCCCTAACACGTGATAGTGCATAGAAATATATTTTAGTCGCTGTTGATTCATGCTCCAGATTTTTATGGGTGTGGCCACAACTCTCGGCTGACACTCAGACTGTTATTAAAGATTTGTGAGTCTTTATCGGTACATATGCAGTTGCAGCTTTCCATTCGGACCAGGGCCCTGCTTTCGCCTCAAGGGCATTCAGGGACGCCATGGCTTCGTTGGGGTCCAACTCCAGTACTCGTCTCCATTTCATCCTGAGGGAAATAGTGTTGTGGATCGATTAAACCGTGATTTAAGGCAATCCTTAACAGCTAGAGTCCTAGGTACGGGTCGTAGTTGGCTTAACCACCTGTATGGAGTCCAGAGAGCACTGAATAATCTTCCTGGAATATCCCCGGGGGGGTTGTACTTCATATGAGTGCCTGTTCGGAACTCAAATGTATGTCCCGGATCTTGATGGTCCTGGCGTGGAGGCAGCAAAAACAACTTTTGACATAAAGGAACGTGTCACTGTCTTACAGGAATTGCAACAGTTCTGTGATGATAATTCTTCTAACAGTGCCACCTCCACAGGAATTAAGGATGTGCCTGTAATATCTACCGGCTGGATTCCCGGAGTTGGGGATCTTGTGCGTGAGAAAGTCGCTGTGAAAAAGGAATTTGGCCCTTCTTATCGAGCACCAGTCCCTGTACTAGGGATACACGGTACCAGAACCTGTTATTCTACCACCGTTGGCGGGTGCCAAAGAAAATCGTTTTGTCTCCATTGACAATGTCAAACTACACCATGTGGCCGATCCTGCACAGCCGACCATGAGGAACATCCAGTAGTTCCCGAATCCCTCTCACTACTGGCGAAGAAGTTCCTCTACAAGTTGTTTACACCAACCCCAACACCTCTCCGAGCTTGGGGAGGGTGGAAGATGATCTTGCATTAGTTCCACTAACGTCAACTGATTTAGAAACATTTGACCAAGTCAACACAACTCCAACACAAACGGATGGTGCTATCTATAGTGTGCCACTGCAGGAAACACCAGCTCCACCACTGACAACGGCTCCGCCATTTGCACGAACTGCCTCTGGTTATTTTGCCGACTTCAACGATGATTTCTATGACTCATTCGCCTCTTCGACAGCTGATTTGTCAAGTACACGTAAGCTAACAAACTGGCTTAAAGAAACTTATTTTATTTTTCCATGGAACTATCTATGGCTCTCTTTGACTGTCGTCGCCTTTCTTCTTTGGGTTGGTTTTGTCATTACCTTTTTCTTATTAATACATGGTCATTTACTTCCTGAAAGATCAACAGTTGAACTGGTGGAGGAGGATTTGAAACCACATAAAGACCGAAGAGACTTATCTTTTGTGAACACTTCCGCAGTGCCAATTCCTGATGGGATTGTTTGGGACAAAGTAATGTTTGATATATATGGTCCCACAGAAGTTATTCAAATACCATATGTGCTCAAATTATCAATGAATGATATAGTGATACCAGGCATAGTTTCTGATGATTGGGATGTGAAAACAGTTGATTCTATGATGACTGAATTGCAATAATATACTGTCTTTGAAAACAAAGATGTTTACCAATTTAAAGAAAATTATGGTGATATGTTTTGCTATAGTTATTATGGGCACCATTTCATACATAGAGCGAGCAGTCCTAAAACTGTTTTTAATTACATGCAATGGAAACATTGCCCAACTCCGCCACAAGGGAGTTCCAAAACATATTTTGAAAAGTTTCCATATTTTTCTGGGCACAATCAAAAGAATGCTGAGTCATATTATTTTAAAGTACCACCTACTAAGTATATACATATGTTATTGACCAATACGAAATTTATATATTTGGAATCCTTTGTTTCCCGGTTATCGATAGAAGGCTATGAATATTGACTTAAATCAATTGATCTGAAAAGTGTGTGGGGAATAAGAAATTGGCAAATTAGGGGAAAGGAAACATTATTTAGAGCATGCCCTATTCCTGTACAAATGATCTTTTTAAATGAAACGGTACAACAGACAAGTTGTTTAGGCTTAGTTAAAATTTGAGAATTAAACATGCCCAGTATACCTGCCCCCGCAAAGTTTTATAAATGGCAAAAATATACAAATACAACCGAAAATGAGCTCGATGAGTGGGTCCAGAATGGTACATTTAATGCTTCACTGACACGTCCTGGCGGATGGTTATTTTGGCCAATAGATACCAATGGGTGTCATCGACTTTTTATTAACTCCTCAGGGGGTTTTAGGACGAGTAGGCCAGACCCTCGCTATATATCATCAGAGCATGCAGGTATAATTACAACATATAGGGGGTTATTACAACTTTGGAGGAGGTGTTAATCCGTCCCAAATGTGACGGATATACCACCAGTCGTATTACGAGTTCCATAGGATATAATGGACTCGTAATACCGCTGGTGGTATATCCGTCACTTTACCGTCACTTTTGGGACGGATTAACACCTCCTCCAAAGTTGTAATAACCCCCATAGGTTGGGAAAATTATGCCAGCAGTGGCTAAAATCATCCTCACTAGACGCGGTTAGAGAACACCTCAGTCTCCTGTCTAACTCCACTGACTGACAAGATTTCTTGTCAGGCCCCAGAACACCACGTAGGAAGCGTTTCTCATATGCAGTATACATTGAGATTTGGAAACTTTCCCAACAAGATGCTGCTGCCCATTTAAGGCAAATAGATCAGGAAAATCTAAAAAAGGCATTCGCTATTGTAGATAATGGGATTAACACCTTGTCCGATCGTATATATCCCATAAGTAATATTGTCTCTTCTGCTATAGACATTATACAATCAGATATGTCTTCTTTACACCATGGACAAAGTCAGATCAGGTCCATTATGCAGTTGGGTTGGACACTTCAGACATTGAAGGTGGGTCGCGTCCCATGGCAGCACGTCAGTGCCAGGTAGATATTTTCTTCTTTTAATTTAATGCGACAACAACAACTAATGGCTAAGAAGGAAGTGATTTATGTCATGCTTAACATCGAGAAATTAGAAAAATTGCCTTTTACTGTGGCCGAAATAGCATCTGCTGAGTGGTTAATATATGGGGTCATTAATCTGCCTATTTCTACACTACAATTCACCTCCTGTTTAAAACACATTCTGTTAGGCAGATATGAAAAACTGGGAGATAGTTACATTCATGAGGTGTGGGAGCTTCCCTTCTCGTACAAATGCTTCAGTGGCATGAAAGAGGTCTTTCTTAGCAGTAGTGAATGCGAGACTTCAAGTCAGCAATTCGATGGTTTGTAAACAGCTGTCCTTGCATGGGCTGTGTAACGCCTCAGCTGCAGACGTGGCTTGTTATCTGAAGGGAGTCCCAGTCCCCTTGATTAGACCTACATTCCAGGTCCTTTCAAACGGCAGCTACATCCTCCTCAATAGTGAAGGCTGTTGTGGCATGCGGGCCGGAATAGTTTACGTTGTTTCGGTCTCTGAGGTCATTACATGCTGCTGGAACATACTGTTTTCCCCCACTAAATTTAAGGAGGTAGCTGATATTTGGCCTTACATCGCTACTTCAAACGTGAATTTCGACAAGTTAAGTAGACTCAAGGCTTTATTGTTTGAAAATCATGTGGCCCTTACATCTGCACGCGAGACCTACGTACTTCAAGTGGCAAGGTCATCAGCAGAAATACAGTCCCAGTTAAATACGAACTTTCCGAGACACTTTGGTGAACTTGTGGGACGAATATTTAATGCATCCAGTACAACTGGAATCGCACATTTTTTCAAAGCTGTTGGTTCTGGTTTCGTTCATACCTTCTCCTCCATATTCGGTTTGACACCTTCAGCTATCCACTCAATTTTCTGTAGTATTTTGGGGGGTTTCCGATAACTTTGGCTTTATTAGCTGGCATCCTGCTGTTGCTGTTGTTTACGCGCAATGGCTGTCCCGCCACAACGAGGAGAAATGATGGCACTCCCATCAGCGCAGCTGTGTCGTGAGCATATGATGCAGTATTTTGGAGCAACGATCCTGGACCAATTGGAGTGTGACTGGTCTTTCTCATTCAGACCAGTTTTGCATTGGTTGCAGCCCATGTTTCGGTGCCTCTGGTGCTCTTTTGAACATGCACTGGAAGTCTGTGTTTCACAGCAGCGCTTGCCTGAAGTAGATGCTGATCTGTTGATGTTCTCGTTGAGGGTTCATTACCAGACATGCGCATTGAGGTTGCGTTTGCTGCGTGAAGCTAATTATGAGTTACCCTTCCTGGAGGAAGTTGTCAACAACTCATCAATGGGCACTCCACGGGATGCCGCCTTCGTTGACAGTGGGGCTATGGAACAAACCTGCTCCTTGATCCTTTTTTGCGAGGACTTTCCGGCTTTGACATCTGCCGAAGTGGAAGATCTCCTGTTCTCCATGACTCGTACCTAGTTTGGAACTTTTCTAAATTGACATGTCCTTTTGATTCGATTATAAGTCACATGCCCATGTTTTAAATTGCCACGTAGTATGCTTGTGTGTCCTTTTAACTTGTCCAACTTGACGTGCTTTTATATATATCTTAGGTTGAGCTTTTAGCAATGAGATTTTAGTTTTGGCTTTGAACCACTTTTAATCAACAAGGGGAGGGTGTTGTGTAGCCACTTTACTTATAGCTCCATGCACGTTATTTTAACACACTAGGCCGCTTTGCACTTTAACCTAGATATATTTTATTCGGCTTCGCATTGTTACTTTTACAATAACCATTTTACGGTCTTGTTTTTTTTTTCATCTATCTAACTGCTTTGCTAAGCCCAGCACTTTGTTCTCAAACAAGACATTCTAGATCACTCTGTGCTTCATTCAAGGCTACAGTTTGGTACATTGCCGGTGAACGTGGTAGAAGTTTAGTCTCCAACATTCGTAGAAAATACACATCCTTACGTTGGGACATTTTCTTAGAACATCAGCTGTGTTATTATAAAAACACTTCCTAGTCCCATTTTATGTTAAGAGGGAGATTCCAGCCAGGGAACCAAAACTGTATGCTGATTGCTGAATGCTTCACTACAGATGCTAACGCAGATTACAGGCCTTTGCTCAGGTATGAGGGTTGATATCTTTCTGGGGGAACCTGAAAGGCAGAATTAGAGCTTAACACGCTGCGCTCAGTGTAAATGGCTCCTTGGCATGGTTACCCCCTGACCTTTTGCCTTTGCTGATGTCAAATTATGATTTGAAAGTGTGCTGAGGCCTGCTAACAGACCCCCGCACCAGTGTCCTTTCCCTAACCTGTACCTTTGTTTCCCCAATTGGCACACCCTGGCATCCAGGTAAGTCCCTTGTAACTGGTACCACTGGTACCAAGGGCCCTGATGCCAGGGAAGGTCTCCAAGGGCTGCAGCATGACTTATGCCACCCTGGAGACCCCTCACTCAGCACAGACACACTGCTTGCCAGCTTGAGTGTGCTGGTGGGGAGAAACTGACTAAGTCAATCAAATCAAATCAAATCAAATCATTAACATTTATAAAGCACGCTACTCACCCTTGCGGGTCTCAAGGCGCTAGGGAAAAAGGGGAGGGTTATCGCTGTTCGAACAGCCAGGTCTTTAGGAGTCTCCGGAAAGCGGAGTGGTCCTGGGTGGTCCTGAGGCTGGTGGGGAGGGAGTTCCAGGTCTTGGCCGCCAGGAAGGAGAAAGATCTCCCACCCGCCGTGGAGCGGCGGATGCGAGGGACAGCAGCGAGTGCGAGGCCAGAGGAGCGGAGGAGGCGGGTGGGGACGTAGAAGCTGAGGCGTCTGTTAAGGTATTCCGGTCCCTTGTCGTAGAGGGCTTTGTGTGCGTGGGTGAGAAGTCGGAAGGTGATCCTTTTGCTGACAGGGAGCCAATGCAGGTGTCTCAGGTGTGCGGAGATGTGGCTGCTGCGGGGTATGTCGAGGATGAGGCGGGCCGAGGTGTTTTGAATGCGTTGCAGGTGATTTTAGAGTTTGCCTGTGGTCCCGGCGTAGAGGGTGTTGCCGTAGTCCAGGCGGCTCGTGACGAGGGTGTGGGTCACGGTTTTTCTGGTGTCGGCGGGGATCCAGCGGAAGATCTTGCGGAGCATGCGGAGGGTGAGGAAGCAGGCGGAGGACACGGCGTTGACTTGCTTGGTCATGGTGAGAAAAGGGTCCAAGATGAAGCCGAGGTTGCGGGCGTGGTCTGTGGGGGGCGGTGCGGTGCCGAGGGCCGTGGGCCAACAGGAGTCGTCCCAGGCGGACGGGGTGTTGCCGAGGATGAGGACTTCCGTTTTTTCAGAGTTCAGCTTTAGGCGGCTGAGCCTCATCCAATCTGCGACGTCCTTCATACCCTCTTGTAGGTTGGTCTTGGCGCTGGCGGGGTCCTTGATGAGGGAGAGTATAAGTTGGGTGTCATCGGCGTAGGAGGTGATGATGATGTCGTGCTTGCGTACGATGTTGGCGAGGGGGCTCATGTAGACATTGAAGAGTGTCGGGCTGAGTGATGAGCCTTGGGGTACGCCGCAGATGATCTCGGTGGGTTCTGAGCGAAACGGAGGGAGGTAAACTCTTTGGGAACGGTTTGAGAGGAAGGAGGCGATCCAGTCCAGGGCCTGGCCTTGGATCCCGGTGGAGCGGAGGCGGGTGATTAGGGTGCGGTGACAGACGGTGTCAAAGGCAGCCGAGAGGTCGAGCAGAATGAGGGCGACTGTTTCACCGTTGTCCATCAGGGTTCTGATGTCGTCAGTGACTGAGATGAGGGCGGTTTCAGTGCTGTGGTTGGTTCGGAATCCGGTTTGTGAGGGGTCGAGCAGGTTGTTGTCTTCCAGGAAGGTGGTCAGCTGTTTGTTGACGGTCTTCTCTATTACTTTGGCTGGGAAAGGCAGAAGAGAGATGGGGCGGAAGTTTTTTAGGTCGCTCGGGTCAGCCGTAGGTTTCTTTAGTAGGGCGTTGACTTCGGCGTGTTTCCAGCATTCGGGAAAGGTAGCAGAAGAAAAAGAATCAGGTGGTGGTGTTCGCGGGTAGCGTTCTTGAGGGCGGTCATGTTGTCAGCGGTGCGGTCCTTGCGCCAGGCTTTCTCAAGGGCGCGACAAGTTTTCTTTGATTCTTTGAGGGTGTCAGAGAACCAGAGAGGTTTTTTGGTGTTGGTCTGTCGATGCGTGCGTTTGAGGGGAGCAAGGATGTCTGCGCAGTTGGAGATCCAGTTTGTGAGGTTGAGGGCTGCGTCGTTGGGGTCGGTGGTGAGGGTGGGTTGGTTGGCGGCGAGTGCGGAGAAGAGTTGCTCTTCGGGGATCTTGTTCCACTGTCGACGAGGGATGGGTTGGGTGCGGAGGTGGCGGGTCTCGCGTCGGAATGTGAAGTGGACACAGCTGTGGTCGGTCCAGTGTAGGGCGGATGCGTGGCTGAAGAAGACGTGTTTGCTGGCGGAGAAGATGGGGTCAAGCGTGTGTCCGGCGATGTGGGTGGCGGTGTTCACCAGTTGTTTGAGGCCGAGGTTGGCGAGGTTGTCGAGCAGGGTGGTGGTGTTGGGGTCGTTGTTTTGTTCCAGATGGAAGTTGAGGTCACCTAGGAGGATGTAGTCCGGCGAGGCGAGGGCGTGCGGGGAGATGAAGTCGGCGATGCCGTCGCTGAAAGGGGCGCGTGGGCCGGGAGGACGGTAGACGAGGGATCCTCTGAGGGTGGTCCTCGGATCGGTGCGAATCTGAAAATGCAGGTGTTCAGCGGCGAGAGGGGTGTCTTCGGTGGAGGTGGTGACGCTGATGGAGTCTTTGAAGACGATGGCGATACCTCCTCCTACCTGGTTGGTGCGGTCTTTTCTGGAGATCTTGTAGCCTTCGGGGATGGCAGTGGCGATGTCAGGGGCCGAGGAGGCGTTCATCCAGGTCTCCGTGATGAAGGCGACGTCCGGTGCTATGGAGTCCAGGAGGTCCCAGAGTTCAATGGCGTGTTTGTGGACGGAGCGAGCGTTGACTAGGATGCACTTGAGGTGGTTGATGGCGCGTGGGCTTGTGGTCGTGGTTGTTGCGTGGTGGAAGGTGCGTTTGCAGGAGTTGCAGGCGAAGGGTCCATGGGTGCGCTTGGGGTGAGCTTGGAAGCAGGTGTTGGAGCGTCCTGGGTTGAGGGCGTGGAGGGTGGTGGGGTCGTAGCGGGTCAGCGGGGCTTGGGAGAGCTGGGGACCAGGGGTCGTGGCGCTGGGCGCGGGCCAGGCGCCGACGGGCGCAGACGGGCTTGCCTCTGGCACGCTCGCGCAGTGGCTGCCATATGAGGTAGGAGGGGGGGGAGGGGTCAGGTGGGGGCGAATGGGAGCTGGGGGGTGGGGGCGTGCAGGAGGTCGCGGCGGGAAAGCGCGAGGGAGGGGGGGACAGGTAGAGTGAGAAGAGCTGGGGAGGGGGGTTTAAGGGTGGAGGGGGGTGAGTGTTAGGAGGTTTAGGAGATAAGGGAGAAAGATAGGAGTAGGGTTGAGAAGATAGGGGAGGGGGGGTTGTAGAGTTGGGTGAGGGTGAGAGGTAGAGTGAGAGGATAGGAAGATAGGTAATAGAGGGGGGGCGGGAGGGGGGGAGAGATAGAGAAATAGATAGAGAAAATAGATAGGGAAATCGATAGATAGGGAAATAGATAGAGAGATAGGAAGATAGGAGGAGGTGGAGAGTGAGGGAGTTAGATAGTGGGATAGAGAGATAGAGAGATAGGTAGATAGGAGGAGTGAGGGAGGCAGATAGTGAACGGGTTAGATAGGAGAGATAGAGAGGGGGATGCGAGTGGGGGAGGGGGATGAGGCAGGAGCAGGAGGGCAGGCGCGGGGAGAAGAGGACGGAGGAGGCAGAAGAGCCGAAGACAAGAAGAACAGAAGACAAGAAGAACAGAAGAACAGAAGAACAGAAGACCGGAAGGAGAGAAGAAAGGAAGATCAGAAGACCGGAAGGAGAGAAGAAAGGAAGACCGGAAGAACACAGAAGAACATAGAAGAACACAGAAGAACACAGAAGAAGATACAGAAAAACGAAGAACAGAGGGCAGAAGACCACAGAAGAAGATGAGGAAGAAGAGAAGAAGAGTGAAGACGGGGGAAAGAAGAGTACAGAAGAAGATTACAGACGAGGAGCGAGGAGGAAGAACAGAAGAACAGAGAAGAAGAAAAGAAGAAAAGAAGCAGGAGCAGGAGAGAGGGTGAGTAGTGCGGGGCAGAGCGAGGGGCTGGGAGGTGGGGGGTACTTACTGTTAGGTGGGTCTCAGGAACTCAGGAACCTGGAGGAGCTGCAGCGGCAGGGGGAGCGACCTACCCTTGGGTCAAGGGTCGCTACCCCCTCAGGGTGCCAAGCCAACCTCACACTGCCTATAGGTATATGTAAGTCACCCCTCTAGCAGGCCTTACAGCCCTAAGGCAGGGTGCACTATACCATAGGTGAGGGCATAGGTGCATGAGCACTATGCCCCTACAGTGTCTAAGCAAAACCTTAGACATTGTAAGTGCAGGGTAGCCATAAGAGTATATGTTCTGGGAGTCTGTCATACACGAACTCCACAGCAGCATAATGGCTACACTGAAAACTGTGAAGTTTGGTATCAAACTTCTCAGCACAATAAATGCACACTGATGCCAGTGGACATTTTATTGTGAAATACGCCCCAGAGGGCATCTTAGAGATGCCCCCTGAAACCACACCCGACTACCAGTGTGGGCTGGCTAGTTTAGCAGCCTGCCACACACCAGACATGTTGCTGGCCACATGGGGAGAGTGCCTTTGTCACTCTGTGGCTAGTAACAAAGCCTGTACTGGGTGGAGGTGCTTCTCACCTCCCCCTGCAGGCACTGTAACACCTAGCGGTGAGCCTCAAAGGCTCACCCCCTTTGTTACAGCACCCCAGGGCACTCCAGCTAGTGGAGTTGCCCGCCCCCTCTGGCCACGGCCCCACTTTTGGCGGCAAGGCCGGAGGAGATAATGAGAAAAACAAGGAGGAGTCACTGGCCAGTCAGGACAGCCCCTAAGGTGTCCTGAGCTGAGGTGACACTGACTTTTAGAAATCCTCCATCTTGCAGATGGAGGATTCCCCCAATAGGATTAAGGATGTGCCCCCTCCCCTCAGGGAGGAGGAACAAAGAGGGTGTAGCCACCCTCAGGGCTAGTAGCCATTGGCTACTAACCCCCCAGACCTAAACACACCCCTAAATCGAGTATTTAGGGGCTCCCAGAACCCAGCAAGATAGATTCCTGCAACCTAAGACGAAGAAGGACTGCTGAGCTGAAAAACCTGCAGAGAAGACGGAGACAACAACTGCCTTGGCCCCAGCTCTACCGGCCTGTCTCCCCCCTTCAAAAGAACTGCTTCAGCAACGCGTTTGATAGGGTCCAGCGACCTCTGAAGCCTCAGAGGACTACCCTGCATCTAAAAGGACCAAGAACGCCCGACGACAGCGGCTCTGCTCCAAGGAAGAAGCATCTTTGCAACAAAGAAGCAACTTTGAAAGAACACACGTTTCCCGCCGGAAGCGTGAGACTTTGCACTCTGCACCCGATGCCCCCGGCTCGACTTGTGAAGAAACAACATTACAGGGAGGACTCCCCGGCGACTGCGAGCCCGTGAGTAGCCAGAGTTGACCCCCCTGAGCCCCCACAGCGACGCCTGCAGAGGGAATCCAGAGGCTCCCCCTGACCGCGACTGCCTGCTTCTAAGAACCCAATGCCTGGTAAGGACACTGCATCCGCAGCCCCCAGGACCTGAAGGATCCGACCTCCAGTGCAGGAGCGACCCCCAGGTGGCCCTCTCCCTTGCCCAGGTGGTGGCTACCCCGAGGAGCCCCCCCCCTTGCCTGCCTGCATCGCTGAAGAGACCCCTTGGTCTTCCATTGGACTCCATTGCAAACCCGATGCCTGTTTGCACACTGCACCTGGCCGCCCCCGTGCTGCTGAGGGTGTACTTTTTGTGCTGACTTGTGTCCCCCCCAGTGCCCTACAAAACCCCCCCTGGTCTGCCCTCCGAAGACGCAGGTACTTACCTGCTGGCAGACTGGAACCGGGGCACCCCCTTCTCTCCATTGAAGCCTATGCGTTTTGGGCACCACTTTGACCTCTGCACCTGACCGGCCCTGAGCTGCTGGTGTGGTAACTTTGGGGTTGCCCTGAACCCCCAACAGTGGGCTACCTTGGACCCAACTTTGAACCCTGTAGGTGGTTTACTTACCTGCAAAACTAACAAACACTTACCCCCCCCAGGAACTGTTGAAAATTGCAGTGTCCAGTTTTAAAATAGCTTATTGCCATCTGTGTGAAAACTGTATATGCTATTTTGCTAATTCAAAGTTCCCAAAGTTCCTAAGTGAAATACCTTTCATTGAAAGTATTGTTTGTAAATCTTGAACCTGTGGTTCTTAAAATAAACTAAGAAAATATATTTTTCTATATAAAAACCTATTGGCCTGGAATTGTCTTTGAGTATGTGTTCCTCATTTATTGCCTGTGTGTGTACAACAAATGCTTAACACTACTCCTTTGATAAGCCTACTGCTCAACCACACTACCACAAAATAGAATTATCTCTTTTTGCCACTATCTTACCTCTAAGGGGAACCCTTGGACTCTGTGCATGCTATTTCTTACTTTGAAATAGTGCATACAGAGCCAAATTCCTACATTGGTGGATCAGCGGTGGGGTACAAGACTTTGCATTTGCTGGACTACTCAGCCAATACCTGATCACATGACTAAATTCCAAAAATTGTCATTAGAAACTGATTTTTGAAATTTGAGCTATTTTTCTAAATTTTTAAAAGTCCTGCTAGGGCCTTGTGTTAGTCCCTGTTAGCATTTCTTTTAGAGTTTAAAAGTTTTGTAAAAGTTTGAATTAAGTTCTAGAGATAGTTTTAGATTCTTAAAAATTATTCCAACTTTTAGAAACATAGGGGGTCATTACGACCTCTGCGGTCTTTTTGCAAGACCGCAGAGGGACCGTCGTGCGGAAGACCGCCTGTGCAGGCGGTTTGCCGCTCGGCGTATTATGTCTGTTGGCTGC
Organism: Pleurodeles waltl; assembly: GCF_031143425.1. NCBI lineage: Eukaryota > Metazoa > Chordata > Amphibia > Caudata > Salamandridae > Pleurodeles > Pleurodeles waltl. The sequence continues at coordinate 340,471,965 of NC_090445.1, forward strand.
TCTCCGTCGTTATTCCGACGGAGAGCCTCCAACAGCCATACTTGCGGGTGGCGGGGAAGTGGAGGTTGCTCCACCTCCACCGCCACGCCAACAGAACACCGCCCAGCGAATCACGTCCTGTGATTCGCTGTGGCGGTGTTCTGTTGACGGTGTGGTGTCGGCGGGGCTGCCCCCATGGCTCCCGTCCCCTCCCGGAGGATCGAAGGACCAGGTAAGTCGATCGTCCGTTAGGGGAGGGGGGTGGAGGGTGTTGGGTGTTGTGTGTGTGCATGGGGGTGTGCATGTGTGTATGTAGAGGGGGTGTGTGAGTGCGTGTATGCTTGCGGGGGTGTTGTGTGTATGGGAATGAGTGCGTGTATGGCTGTGGGTATGTCTGTATGGATGTGTGCGTGTATGTTTGAATGTGGGTGTGCGTGTCTGACTGTGTGTGTGGATGTAGGCATGTATGTCGGGGTGTGTGCGTGTGTGTGTTGGTGGTGCCTGCATGCGTGTCGGGTGTGTGTGAGTAATGTTATGTTGGGGTCGGGGTGGGGAGGGGGGCCCTGCCACCTTTGGGGGGTGGCAGGGGTGGTGGGGGGTGTAGGGGAGGGAGTCGGGGTGGGGGGTGGCGGAGACCCCTATCAGTGCCAGGGAAGGAATTCCCTGGCACTGATAGTGCTTACCGCCATGGATTTCATGGTGGTTGAAACCGCTGGAAATCCACGGCGGTAAGCCGGGTCCAAATACCACCGGCAGTATACTGACGGCCGCCGGACTGGAGACCCAGGTCTCCAGCCCGGCGGTTGTCTCAGCCCTGGCGGGCGGGACGGAGAACCGGCGGTTGACCATGGCGGTAACCGCCATGGTCATAATACACCAAGGTAAGACCGCCAGCCTGTTGGTGGTCTTACCGCCGGTTCTCCGCCATCCCCCAGGGTTGTAATGACCCCCATAATGTCTAATGCAGAAGAGATTGTGATGGAACTCAACCTCACCCCTTACCTGCATCTTAGGATGTCAGAGTTAAGGTCTCTCTGCAAAATCAAAAAGATTAAAACTGGTTCAAACCCTACCAAAATACAGCTCCAGGAGCTTTTGGCAGAGTTTGCTAAAAACAACCCCTCTGATGATGCCCTCACAGAGGGGGACCCTAGTGACCTGGAGGATTTCCCACCTCCAGTCCTAGATAGGGAGCCCAGGGTCTCTCAAACCCTGACTCCAAATGTGATAGTCAGAGATGCTGCTTCTCTCACAGGAGAGTCCAGCAACTTTGGAAGCATTGAGGGCAGCCTCAATGAAGATGACCTCCTGTTAGCCAGGATGGTCAAAAGATTGGCTTTAGAGAGACAGCTCCTAGCCATAGAAAGGGAAAGACAAGAGATGGGCCTAGGTCCCATCAATGGTGGCAGCAACATAAATAGGGTCAGAGATTCTCCTGACATGTTGAAAATCCCAAAAGGGATTGTAGCTAAATATGAAGATGGTGATGACATCACCAAATGGTTCACAGGTTTTGAGAGGGCTTGTGCAACCAGAAAAGTAAACAGATCTCACTGGGGTGCTCTCCTTTGGGAAATGTTCACTGGAAAGTGTAGTGATAGACTCCTCACACTCTCTGGAAAAGATGCAGAGTCCTATGACCTCATGAAGGCTACCCTGATTGAGGGATTTGGATTTTCCACTGAGGAGTATAGAATTAGGTTCAGGGGGGGCTCAAAAATCCTCGAGCCAGACATGGGTTGATTTGGTTGACTACTCAGTGAAAACACTGGACGGTTGGATTCATGGCAGTGGTGTAAATGATTATGATGGGCTGTACAAATTATTTGTGAAAGAACACCTGTTAAGTAATTGTTTCAATGATAAACTGCATCAGCATCTGGTAGACCTAGGACCAATTTCTCCCCAAGAATTGTGAAAGAAGGCGGACCATTGGTTCAAGACTAGGGTGAACAAGACTTCCACAGGGGGTGACCAAAAGAAAGGGGTCACAAAGACTCCCCAGGGGAAGAGTGTTGAGACATCCAAAGGGAAAAGTAAAGAGTCTTCTATAGGGCCCCAAAAACCTGCTCAGGAGGGAGGGTCCAGAGCCTCTTCACAATCCAATTTTGGGTACAAGGGTAAAAACTTTGATCCCAAAAAGGCCTGGTGTCGTAGCTGTAATCAGCCAGGACACCAAACTGGAGACAAGGCCTGTCCCAAGATAGGTTCCACTTCTAACTCTACTCCAGCTAACACTGGAATGGCCAGTCTCCAAGTGGGATCAACAGTGTGCCCAGAGCAAATCAGGGTTCACACTGAAGCTACATTAGTCTCTGAGGGTGGGGTGGATTTAGCCACACTGGCTGCCTGGCCCCCTAACATGCAAAAATACAGGCAGCAACTCTTAATTAATGGGACAAGTGTAGAAGGCCTGAGGGATACAGGTGCCAGTGTCACCATGGTGACAGAGAAACTGGTTTCCCCTGGTCAATACCTGGCTGGACAAACGTATCCAGTCACCAACGCTGACAATCAGACTAAAGTACATCCCATGGCTATGGTAACTTTAGAGTGGGGAGGGGTCAATGGCCTGAAACAGACAGGTGGTGGTCTCCTCAAATATCCCTGTAGACTGTTTGCTTGGAAATGACCTGGAGTCCTCAGCATGGGCTGAGGTAGAACTCAAAACCCATGCAGCCATGCTGGGTATCCCTGAACTGGTGTGTGTCAAGACAAGGGCACAGTGCAAGGCTCAGGGTGAAAAAGTGGTGTTGGAGCTTGGAAAAAGGGCCCAACCCTCCAAGAGAAAAGAAAAGAAGACTGGGGAACCAGCTTCAACACAACAAGAGAAAGAGAACCTCTCTTCCCAGGGAGAAGTTCTGCCCTCTGAGGGAACTGAGCCCATGGAGTTAGAACCTTATCAGGTTGAGCTCCTAGGCCCGGGGGGACCCACAAGGGAACAGTTGTGTAAGGGGCAAGAAACATGTCCCTCTCTTGAAGGCCTTAGGCAGCAAGCTGCTGAAGAGTCCAAAGGAAAAATCATTGGAACACATAGAGTCCATTGGGAAGGTGGACTCCTCTACACTGAGGCAAGAGATCCCAACCCTGGTGCCACTAGGAGAGTGGCAGTGCCTCAGGAGTTTAGGGAGTACATTCTGACCTTAGCTCATGATATTCCACTTGCTGGGCATTTGGGACAGACGAAGACGTGGGAGAGGTTAGTCAACCATTTCTATTGGCCCAACATGTCCCAGAAGGTAAAGGAGTGTTGTGTCTCCTGTGCCACCTGTCAAGCCAGTGGTAAGACAGGTGGACACCCAAAGGCCCCCCTCATTCCACTTCTAGTGGTGGGTGGTCCCCTTTGAAAGAGTGGGTGTGGACATAGTGGGTCCAATTGAACCTCCCACAGCCTCAGGGAACCAATACATACTAGTAGTAGTGGATTATGCTACTAGATACCCTGAAGCAATTCCCCTTAGGTCCACTACTGCCCCTGCAGTAGCTAAAGCACTCATTGGTATTTTTACCAGAGTGGGATTTCCTAAGGAGGTGGTGTCTGACAGAGGTACCAACTTCATGTCAGCATACCTGAAGCATATTTGGAATGAGTGTTGGGTGACTTACAAATTCACCACACCATACCATCCACAAACCAATGGTCTTGTAGAAAGATTTAACAAGACATTGAAAGGCATGATCATGGGGCTCCCTGAAAAACTCAAAAGGAGATGGGATGTCCTCTTGCCATGTCTGCTTTTCGCCTACAGGGAGGTGCCTCAGAAGGGAGTAGGGTTTTCGCCCTTTGAACTTCTGTTTGGCATCCTGTCAGGGGGCCACTAGCTCTTGTAAAAGAAGGCTGGGAGAGACCTCTTCATGAGCCTAAACAAGATATAGTGGACTATGTACTAGGCCTACGTTCAAGGATGGCAGAGTACATGGAAAAGGCAAGTAAAAACATTGAGGCCAGCCAACAACTCCAGAAGATGTGGTATGACCAAAAGGCTGCTATGGTTGAGTTTCAGCCAGGGCAGAAAGTCTGGGTTCTGGAGCCTGTGGCTCCCAGGGCACTTCAGGACAAATGGAGTGGCCCTTACCCAGTGCTAGAGAGGAAGAGTCAGGTCACCTACCTGGTAGACCTAGGCACTAGCAGGACCCCCAAAAGGGTGATCCATGTGAACCGCCTCAAACTCTTCCATGACAGGGCAGATGTGAATCTGTTGATGGTAACAGATTAGGACCAGGAAGCTGAGAGTGAACCTCTCCCTGATCTCCTCTCCACAGACCCAAAAGATGGCTCAGTTGATGGAGTGATCTATTCAGACACCCTCTCTGGCAAACAGCAATCTGACTGTAGGAAGGTCCTGCAACAGTTTGCTGAGCTCTTTTCCCTAACCCCTGGCCAGACACACCTGTGTACCCATGATGTGGACACAGGAGACACGATGCCTGTCAAAAACACAATTTTCAGACAGTCTGACCAAGTTAAGGAAAGCATCAAGGTGGAAGTCCACAAGATGCTGGAATTGGGAGTCATTGAGCACTCTGACAGCCCCTGGGCTAGCCCCTGGGTTAGCCCAGTGGTCTTAGTCCCCAAACCTCACACCAAAGATGGAAAGAGAGAGATGAGATTTTGTGTGGACTACAGAGGACTTAATTCTGTCACCAAGACAGATGCCCATCCCATTCCAAGGGCAGATGAATTGATAGACAAACTAGGTGCTGCCAGATACTTAAGTACCTTTGACTTGACAGCAGGGTACTGGCAAATAAAAATGGCACCAGGAGCAAAAGAAAAGACAGCATTCTCCACACCTGATGGGCATTATCAGTTTACTGTTATGCCCTTTGGTTTAAAGAATGCCCCTGCCACCTTCCAAAGGTTGGTGAATCAAGTCCTTGCTGGCTTGGAGTCCTTTAGTGCAGCTTATCTTGACGATATTGCTGTCTTTAGCTCCAGCTGGCAGGATCACCTGGTCCACCTGAAGAAGGTTTTGAAGGCCGTGCAAGCAGCAGGCCTCTCTATCAAGGCATCCAAATGCCGGATAGGGCAGGGAACTGTGGTTTACTTGGGACACCTTGTAGGTGGAGGCCAAGTTCAGCCACTCCAGCCTAAGATCCAGACTATTCTGGACTGGGCAGCTCCAAAAACCCAGACTCAAGTCAGGGCATTCCTTGGCTTGACTGGGTACTACAGGAGGTTTGTGAAGGGATATGGATCCATAGTGACACCCCTCACAGAACTTACCTCCAAGAAAATGCCCAAGAAAGTAAACTGGACTGTAGAATGCCAACAGGCCTTTGACACCCTGAAAGAAGCTATGTGCACAGCACCAGTTCTCAAAGCTCCAGATTACTCCAAGCAGTTCATTGTGCAGACTGATGCCTCTGAACATGGAATAGGGGCAGTTTTGTCCCAAACAAATTATGATGGCCTTGACCAGCCTGTTGCTTTCATTAGCAGGAGGTTACTCCCCAGGGAGCAGCTTTGGAGTGCCATTGAGAGGGAGGCCTTTGCTGTGGTTTGGTCCCTGAAGAAGCTGAGACCATACCTCTTAGGTACTCACTTTGTAGTTCAGACTGACCACAGACCTCTCAGATGGCTAATGCAAATGAAAGGTGAAAATACAAAACTGTTGAGGTGGTCCATCTCCCTACAGGGAATGGACTTTATAGTGGAACACAGACCTGGGACTGCCCATGCCAATGCAGATGGCCTTTCCAGGTTCTTCCACTTAGAAAATGAAGACTCTCTTGGGAAAGGTTAGTCTCATCCTCTTTCGTTTGGGGGGTGGGGGGGTTATGTAAGGAAATGCCTCCTTGGCATGGTTACCCCCTGACTTTGTGCCTTTGCTGATGACAAGTTATGATTTGAAAGTGTGCTGAGGCCTGCTAACCAGGCCCCAGCACCAGTGTTCTTTCCCTAACCTGTACCTTTGTTTCCCCAATTGGCACACCCTGGCATCCAGGTAAGTCCCTTGTAACTGGTACCCCTGGTACCAAGGGCTCTGATGCCAGGGAAGGTCTCTAAGGGCTGCAGCATGTCTTATGCCACCCTGGAGACCCCTCACTCAGCACAGACACACTGCTTGCCAGCTTGTGTGTGCTGGTGGGGAGAAAATGACTAAGCCGACATGGCACTCCCCTCTGGGTGCCATGCCAACCTCACACTGCCTATAGGTATAGGTAAGTCACCCCTCTAGCAGACCTTACAGCCCTAAGGCAGGGTGCACTATACCATAGGTGGCGGCATGGGTGCATGAGCACTATGCCCCTACAGTGTCTAAGCAAAACCTTAGACATTGTAAGTGCAGGGTAGCCATAAGAGTATATGGTCTGGGAGTCTGTCATACACAAACTCCACAGCACCATAATGGCTACACTGAAAACTGTGAAGTTTGGTATCAAACTTCTCAGCACAATAAATGCACACTGGTGCCAGTGGACATTTTATTGTGAAATACACCCCATAGGGCATCTTAGAGATGCCCCCTGAAACCATACCCGACTACCAGTGTGGGCTGACTAGTTTAGCAGCCTGCCACACACCAGACATGTTTCTGGCCACATGGGGAGAGTGCCTTTGTCACTCTGTGGCTAGTAACAAAGCCTGTACTGGGTGGAGGTGCTTCTCACCTCCCCCTGCAGGCACTGTAACACCTGGCGGTGAGCCTCAAAGGCTCACTCCCTTTGTTACAGCACCCCAGGGCACTCCAGCTAGTGAAGTTGCCCGCCCCCTCCGGCCACGGCCCCACTTTTGGCAGCAAGGCCGGAGGAGATAATGAGAAAAACAAGGAGGAGTCACTGGCCAGTCAGGACAGCCCCTAAGGTGTCCTGAGCTGAGGTGACTCTGACTTTTAGAAATCCTCCATCTTGCAGATGGAGGATTCCCCCAATAGGATTAGGGATGTGCCCCCCTCCCCTCATGGAGGAGGCACAAAGAGGGTGTAGCCACCCTGAGGGCTAGTAGCCATTGGCTACTAACCCCCCAGACGTAAACACACCCCTAAATCGAGTATTTAGGGGCTCCCAGATCCCAGCAAGATAGATTCCTGCAACCTAAGACGAAGAAGGACTGCTGAGCTGAAAAACCTGCAGAGAAGACGGAGACAACAACTGCTTTGGTCCCAGCTCTACCGGCCTGTCTCCCCCCTTCAAAAGAACTGCTCTAGCGACGCGTTCCACAGGGTCCAGCGACCTCTGAAGCCTCAGAGGACTACCCTGCATCTAAAAGGACCAAGAACTCCCGAGGACAGCGGCTCTGCTCCAAGGAAGAAGCATCTTTGCAACAAAGAAGCAACTTTGAAAGAACACACGTTTCCCGACGGAAGCGTGAGACTTTGCACTCTGCACCCGACTCCCCCGGCTCGACTTGTGGAGAAACAACGCTACAGGGAGGACTCCCCAGCAACTGCGAGCCAGGGAGTAGCCAGAGTTGACCCCCCTGGTACCCCACAGCGACGCCTGCAGAGGGAATCCAGAGGCACCCCCTGACCGCGCCTGCCTGCTTCTAAGAACCTTACGCCTGGTAAGGAAACTGCATCCGCAGCCCCCAGGACCTGAAGGATCCAACCTCCAGTGCAGGAGCAACCCCCAGGTGGCCCTCTCCCTTGCCCAGGTGGTGGCTACCCCGAGAAGCCCCCCCCCCTTGCCTGCCTGCATCGCTGAAGAGACCCCTTGGTTTCCCATTGGACTCCATTGCAAACCCGATGCCTGTTTGCACACTGCACCCGGCCGCCCCCGTGCCGCTGAGGGCGTACTTTTTGTGCTGACTTGTGTCCCCCCCGGTGCCCTACAAAACCCCCCTGGTCTGCCCTGCGAAGACGCGGGTACTTACCTGCTGGCAGACTGGAACCGGGTCACCCCCTTCTCTCCATTGAAGCCTATGCGTTTGGGGCACCACTTTGACCTCTGCACCTGACTGGCCCGGAGCTGCTGGTGTGGTAACTTTGGGGTTGCCCTGAACCCCCAACGGTGGGCTACCTTGGACCCAACTTTGAACCCTGTAGGTGGTTTACTTACCTGCAAAACTAACAAACACTTACCTCCCCCAGGATCTGTTGAAAATTGCAGTGTCCAGTTTTAAAATAGCTTATTGCCATTTGTGTGAAAACTGTATATGCAATTTTGCTAATTCAAAGTTCCTAAAGTTCCTAAGTGAAATACCTTTCATTGAAAGTATTGTTTGTAAATCTTGAACCTGTGGTTCTTAAAATAAACTAAGAAAATATATTTTTCTATATAAAAACCTATTGGCCTGGAATTGTCTTTGAGTGTGTGTTCCTCATTTATTGCCTGTGTGTGTACAAGTGCTTAACACTACCCTCTGATAAGCCTACTGCTCGACCACACTACCACAAAATAGAGCATTGGAATTATCTCTTTTTTCCACTATCTTACCTCTAAGGGGAACCCTTGGACTCTGTGCATGCTATTTCTTACTTTGAAATAGTGCATACAGAGCCAACTTCCTACACTCAGATAATGACTTAGATAGGAAATAATCCATTGATCATAGTGACAACATAATAGCGTTATTCTTATGCTTCACTCTTCTCGTCACCATTTTAATAATGTCATGTTGTGTCATCCTAGTTATTGCAGCTCACTCTTTGCTATCTAAGATGCAGTTGTTTTATTAAACCAATCATTAAAACATATACTGCTTCTGTTTGTCATTTATATATGAGACTGAATTGTAAATGAGAGAACCGGATGCGACCTGAGTGACCACGACTTCCCTGAGAAGCCTAATATGTCATGCGCTCGGCTGCCTAATCATTACTATCCCCTGGTAGAGATGAGGCACTGCTAGTTAGGCGGAGCAAAACCCAGATTTAGAGTGACAGGTGTCATCTACAGTGGGTCAGACTCAGTCTCCCACACCGTGGACGATCTTGCTGCTCAAAATCCAGTAGTCTCATTAGAATAATGAGAGCCTACGTGACACTTTCAGCTGGGTACAAGCTCTGCTACCATTTGCAGCCCCTTCTCAAGGATCAGGCTGTGAGAGCCTTCACAGAGAATCAAATCAAAAGAGCATATGTGTTACTCTCGGTTCCCTGGGCACCAGGGCACTCAGGGGCTACCCCACTCTTATCGTATCAACTGGAGTGTTCCCCGCTGGTTTCCTGGGGTCTCACTACTAGTGGAGGCAACACTGGTTAACCAAGTACCCTTCTCCAGCACTTGCTCTCTCAGGGTAGCGAGACAGTGCAGTCCAAGGCTTACTCAAGGAGGTGAAGTAGGTTTAGACTTCAGAATACAGGGTACACTGTACTGCCAGCTAGTAAGATCAATGTCCAGTCAGTGCATTACCTTTTTAAAAGAAAAGTACTTTAATACACTTAAGGGAAATATATTACACATAAATGATAAACAGTAAAAACCAGACATCTCTACAACCCTCTGGGCCAGAGTTCTGACCCTAAACAGTAGTATAGCGCCTAGCCACCACGCACTATACAAACACAGTTAGCATGTAGACACACAGTTAGCATTACATATTAAAGACCATGTTGCACAGGGTTGCTCTCATTCGCTAGAGCCATGGTACTAATCCTTGTTTGGCAATGATGTAGTTTAAGCATATGATGTGAAGTCAAACATTCCAGATCAGCCCCAGAACTCACCACCCAAAGAACAGAAGTGCCCTCTCGTCCTTAGCAAGGACATCGCTGCGGTGGCGTCAGTTATCTGAACACATGTGCCTGATGTCTTGGCACAGTTTACTGGAGTCCCACTAGACCAGTAGCCACTGGCTAGCTGTAGGAGGGTATTAGCTGGCTAGAGTGCCAGTACACCCTCGTGACCCCATGTATCCTGGGGCCTGTACCACAGGACATTCTTCCCCAACTACAGATTGTAACTGTAAGTATCACAGGTTGAAACAGCACAGGGGAGGAGTCTGGGCAAAGTTATCTCACCTTCAAAGGATTGGTGGAATCAAACTTCCCCATCTCCATCTGTCTCTGTTGATGTACTGCAAGCTTCCTTATCTTGAGCACCTATTTGCTAGTTCCTTGTCTTCTAAGCTGATGTCTCACCAACAGCTGGTCCTCTGCTTCTGCATTCAGGCTGCTGATTGATCCTTTTGCCCTTTCACAGCTGCCAAATTCCTTCACAGCAGAATCCATCCATCACAGAGAAAACTCTTAAGTTCAGACAGAGTGAGCAAGCTTCTTTGCCTTTACACCGCGGGCCCACATCTGGCTTCTGTAGATGCTTGATAGAACTGAAGAAAAGTCTTGAACAACCACTTACCACTCAGGCCAAACTTTTATCATCGCTGATTGATAGGCTGCCCCAATCAGAGGGTCTGCTACTTTTGAATCATGGGTGCCCCTCCAATCATGAGGCCTATCTGTGTCATGCTCCCTGCGTGTATAAGACATGTATAGGATGAGTTACTGGGCTTCAGGACAGGCTATTGGTATCCACCTGGGCTACTCTCCAGAGAGGAATTTTAATTAACAGCAGGCCAGGAGGCACTGACCATCATCCCTCCTAGCAGAGTTAGGGCAGCTAAACACAGATAAGAGCAAGTGTCTACCCCAGCCCACCATGCTTCTTCCAGGAATAGGGAGGGGCAAGGGGGAGCTGGAATGTCAAGCAGAACAGCTCAGGTCATTTTAAACACAATGGCTCACCTCACCATTCTCCCCTAGGGAACCTACTGGCTCTCAAACACACATCCCAGGTAGACAAAGGCAACAGGACCACAGGCAAACACGACTGCACAGACTTGGTCAGGAGGGTGGCTAGTATCCCCCTTCTACCCCCCCAAGGGTACAAGGACACTGGTATTCCTGCCACCACTCTCAGTCTGCCACCACCTTGGTAGAGAGGGCAGTAGCCACTTTCTGCTAAATAGAGGTGCACTATGAATGCCCCCCTCAACCTCAAAGCTAAGCTCTAGGGTCTCAGTCCATGTAAACAGGGGGACCCAGTGGACATACATGTTAGTCGTGTTCACAGAGGTAGGGATCCAGAAACCATACAGTAACTTTTAAGTGACTTGCCTATAGATAACCATAAGACAAGAGAAGCACGCTCTCCAGAGACACGCAGAAGGCTTACCGTCCCAACAATATGTCAACCACCTAGAAAGCACAAGAGTTCTGAAGCTAGCCCATCCACAGGATCTTATCGGGATCTGGGCAGAAGGAATGGTTCTCTCTCTAACAATTAGATATTTTCCAGGGAGGTACAATATACAGGCGGACAGATTAAGGGGGTCATTCTAAGTCCGGCGGGCGGCGGAGGCCGCCCGCCAGACTTCCCCCACCAAAATACCGCTCCGCGGTCGAAAGACCGCTGAGGGTATTTTGGGATTTACCCTGGGCTGGCGGGCGACCGCCAAAAGGCCGCCCGCCAGCCCAGGGCAAATCAACCTTCCCACGAGGACGCCGGCTCAGAATTGAGCCGGCGTAGTGGGAAGGTGCGACGGGTGCAGTGGCACCCGTCGCGTATTTCAGTGTCTGCAAAGCAGACACTGAAATACACAGTGGGGCCCTCTTACAGGGGCCCCTGCAGTGCCCATGCCATTGGCATGGGCACTGCAGGGGCCTCCAGGGGCCCCGCGGCACCCCCTACCGCCATCCTGTTCCTGGCGGGAGACCCGCCAGGAACAGGATGGTGGTAGGGGGTGTCAGAATCCCCATGGCGGCGGAGTGCGCTCCGCCACCATGGAGGATTCTGTAGGGCAGCGGAAAACCGGCGGGAGACCGCCGGTTTTCCTAGTCTGACCGCGGCCGAACCGCCGCGGTCAGAATGCCTTGCGGGGCACCGCCGGTCTGTCGGCGGTGCTCCCGCTGACCCTGGCCCCGGCGGTCTGAGACCGCCGGGGTCAGAATGACCCCCTAAGTCTGTCCTATCCATCCTCAGTCTCTATGACTTTTTGACCCTGAGTTTTTCAGATAATCCAGAAGAAGACGTGATCTTGATGAGATCTTTTGCCTCCCCTTTTGATGCTCTTCTTCCAAGATTGTGCGCCCTCTTGCTATGCCAACAGTCCTGGGAAGTGGATGCAATAAGAGTCAGGTGGCCTAGGAGACTTTGGCTTGCATTCCCTGCATTTTTTTTACTGAGTGAAGTTCTAGCCAAGATCAGGGAAGAACCACACATTGCTCCTCGTGGCTCTTCATGGTTTCCACTGTATCTCTTTTTCTCTTCTTTGCCAGCTGTTGGTGAGATTGCCTTGGATATTCCCAATACCTCCCTCTCCCCTGAGGAACCCAGTACTTCCAGAGAGGACTCTCAGATGCCTTTACTAGGAAGTTTGGTGGTTGAAAAGCAGGGGTAAGAGTCCTTTGGTTGTTCTCCTAGAGTAGCTCTCGCTATCCAGAATTCACAGAGACTCAAGTCTCCACTAAAGATGTATGAGAAACATTGAAGGCATTTTAACACTTAGGTCCTGATCACGAGGCTGGCGGTCCCAAGACCACCAGCCTCACTGTGGTGGCCAGACCACTGTGCCGTGGCAGTCCGACTGCCACATTACAAGGTTGGTGAGCAGACCCACCAACCTACTGCCATCCCTGCCAGGATCAGTGATTCCGATGGCGGTCCTGGTTGTAATCAGCCATGGAGGCACTGAACTCAGCGCCGCCCTGCGGATTACAACCTTGTTCTCCAACAGCCTTTTCATGGTGGTCCGTCTGCCATGAAAAGGCTGGCAGAGAACAAGTGCAGGGCTCCCCCTGCCCAGCACCCTTGAAATGCCCACTGTGTGCTGTGCAGACAGTGTGCATTTCAAGGGTGCTGGTGACTTCTGCATGCAGCAGCATTGCTGTCAGCTCAACTATGAGCCCAGGACAATTCTGCTGCACCTTTCCCACTGGGCTGACCGATGGAAACCTTGGTTTCAGCCCATCAGTCCAGTGAGAAAGTTGTAATGAGGCTGGTGGAGAGTCCACCAGCACTGTAGCGGGCTTCTTGTCGGGAGTTTGGCAGACGGATGTTTTCATCTGCCAAACTCCTAATTACCCACTTAGTGTGTTTCAAAAGGTGTGGTTGATTCTTCATGTGAGGGATTTTTTATTTAGGAATTGTTGAAAGTGGATGTTTGTGTAGAAACTCTTCTATTAATGCATTTGAATCTCTTGCTTCCTGGCTTTTGAGGAGTGTTTTTTCCTAAAAAGTTGGTGGTTCATACTCCCATTCCTTCCCAGGAAGTCTTGGAATAACATTCTTAAAGCTTTTCTCATAGCTATTTACCGAGGTGTAAACTTATTGAACTATTTTTTACGTTTTTTTCGAGGACAGGATTGTTCTTAGACCAGACCCTTCCTTTCTTCCCAAGGTATCTTCTTCTTTTCACTTATCTCAAGATTTAGTTTTACCTGCATTTTTTCTTTCTCCCTCCATGAGCAATAATCTTTTTGACAACTACTGTATGGGCATATAAATGGATCCATATATCCATGGAGAACAGCCTCAGTTCACTTAGTAGATTTAGGGGGTTATTACAACTTTGGAGGAGGTGTTAATCCGTCCCAAAAGTGACAGTAAAGTGACGGATATACCACCAGCCGTATTACGAGTCCATTATATCCTATGGAACTCGTAATACGGCTGGTGGTATATCCGTCACATTTGGGACGGATTAACACCTCCTCCAAAGTTGTAATAACCCCCTTAGTGTTTGTCACATTTGGTATGACACACAAAAGTCACTGCCCTTCAACATCTACTCTAGGCAGATGGGTGAGAAAGTCAGTTTATTTGGCCTATCAAAAATCAAACAATCCAGTTCTCACTTTGATACAAGGTTGGTATATTACTAGTGTGCCTTCTTCATGTATAACCATTAAGTTGGCTTTCCTTAAGGACTTCTGTGTAATGACAACTTTGGCTTCCCCAGATACCTTCAATTCTCACTACAAATTGCAACTGGGTGAGGTTGTATCTTCTTCCTTTGGTTAAACGGGTTTGTCTGCAGGACAGTAGTTCTCTATTGTCATTTAATAAATCTGTACATGGAATTATTATCCTCGATGTGGTTTAGGAACAAGTTTTACATGGCTTGGGTATACACTCAATCTGTGAGGAATACGATGAGAAAGACGGATGAGAAAGGTAATGATCGAATATTTATTGGCAATCTTCATTACTCTGAGTCATACTCATCTTTGTCGCGGTCCTACTTTCCCACCCTCCACGCCCTTGGAGAATAATTTGGAGAGTGGTACAAAATTGTAAATTTGGTGCACATATTAATGCTTTGTTATATTGGGAATTTCTTTTGCTATGCCCCTCCTTTATAGGGCATGTTAGGAGGGGCCAATAGAAAACAATGTATAGGTGAGATCTGTGGTGCACGGAGCAGCAGCTCAACCTGTGAGGACTCTTACAAGGAATTCTATGACTCGTGTAATGAAGATTACTGGTAATTGATCCAATCATTCATTCAGGCCAAGTGCTCTACAAGGCATATCCACACGCGCTGTTGTCGCCTTACTCCACACATTGCCCCATAAGCTGTCCCCTGAAGTGAGCCGGAGACTGTAGGTCTGTGACAGAGCTGAATGCCACTGGCTCAACATGGTTCCCTGTCAGAGCCCTGTATTTAGATCATATTCCGCTTTTATTTTACATGTGAGACTTCTGGATTATCAATGAGACAACATTCGGTTTGTGGAAACGGGTGAACATAGAACACAGATACTCCAGACTGAAGGTATTACTGCTCTTCTAGTTTGAATATGACATCACATGCTTTCATTTTCATTGCTGATAATGTGTGCCGTCGGTTACATTTATTCTGACCATTGAATAACTTGATTTGCACTGCCAGGGATGCAAACATTATAAACTGAACAGGACACAGTCTTGTCAGATGTAATACGAAAGTATTTTTAGAAAGAGTCGCATTGTTACTATTCCTGTATTGCTTTAATGGTGGGAGGCAAAGTTGGGTGCAGCCTGACACCGCAGGGTTGAACTGAAGGGAACTGAATCCAGCTACCTCAAGGTCAAAGTAAGTGTCCGGGGGTTCTTGGCAGAGCAAGGGTTTCACCAGTTGACTAAATCAGGTATCTGTTAAATTGCTTTTGTACCTTTAATCTCAGTTTTCTTAAGAACTAATCTAATCCTTTGTGCAGGTCTGATGTTTTGCGCATTATGGAAGGGAAAACTTTGATGCTTTATGTCAAGTGACTTGAAATGCTATGAAACCGAACAATCCTGTATGGGTTCATATGTATATGGGTGATACTTTCCTTTTGGCACAGTGGAATCTCCTGGCTGTGCACGTAGGGGGAATTTATCAAAATTTTGCACCTGGTTTGTGTTACAAAAGTGACACACACCCAGATTTAATGTCCAATGTAAATCCAGATGTATGCACCACGTTGGGCTGCTCATAACTATTTTGAGTCATGGGGGAAATCCATGGGTGGTACATAGGCACTATCATGCAACCACCCATTGGTTTTGGTGCAACTCTTTCTCTACAGACAGGATCAAAAATCAACAACCATCCAACAAGTTACACCTCCTCGAGGCAGGCGTGAGGTTTGAAAAAAGTATTATTTTCTCAAAACTTTTCAAACTTTGTGTGCAGCACTGTACATGCCTCAATACTTTTTCCACTTTCAAAGTAAAAAAAGTGTTGAAGCATAGTTTTTGTTGTAAAGGGGTCCTCTTCCAGACCAAAATCTATACTTGACAGAACAGACACATCCTCACACTATGGTACAAGGTTGTCCATATTGGCTCATGGCAGCCAAAAATGTGCCAACGCTGGGGGAGAGAAAAACAACACCATGTCTTTGTTGCCCTGTTTTCTCTTTTCCATCACACAATGCAGCAAAGTGTGTGTCAATGTTCAGCCGTTTCCACATGCCGAGCTTTGTTCCATTGATAATCCAGGAGCCTTGTATTTAAAATAAAAACATAGGGTGCCCGGAAGGGAGCAGTCTCAAGACAATTTTGTTCAGCTCTATCTCAGTCTCGGTGAGTAGCATTGCGCCAAAAATTAGCAAATTTACACAAACCCCCCATGTTCTGCAGCAGCCACATCATTCTTCCATGTGCACAGGTATTTGAATTTGTGAGTTTGCAGAGCACAAACATACACCAGCAGCATCTTGGTGCTATGGAACTAATCCCAATTTCTTGTACTGTACTGCATAAACACTGACAGATAAAACCAGGACCTGTATTACACAAAGGCTGGGGCGCAATGGGCATTTGTGCTGCTTTACAGAAGGGGCTGCAAATGATTGTGCCACCCTTCTGTAATACAGGTAGTGCTGGTGCATATATAGCGGCAGCAATATCATTAGAGGGCGTTTCCTCCCCATGCAAATGAGGGAATCACTTTGCCGCTGTGTCCGCACCATATTACCCATGTGGACGCAGATGCAAATATGTCTTTACAAGGCGCACTGGAAGTGCTTCACAAAAAGGTGGCGCACTTTCATTGCATCTTCTAAAGGCAGCCCTCTCAAGGGATGAAAAGGGGTCCCATGGATCTCCCAGACATCACTGCACCCACCTGCATGGGGATCTCTAAAAAGTGAAGGTGGGTTGTTGCCTGCACAGAGAAACACGGAACAGCTTCTGAACAGGTGCTCCGTATTTCTCTTGAATGCGCTATCCTGGTGGCAGCACAAGTTTGTGGTTGGCCTGCATCCATCAGTTGTGAAATCCCAATGCGAATATTCTGCTCTAAAACGAATCTATGGGCCCTCATTTTTCCATGGTATTTTTGGATGAACCACCACAAATGCTTAATATCGTCAGTTGGGCTGACTCGTTCATTCAAAGCCATATGGGGATCTGGAGATGGCATAGGTTTTGCTGTCAGGGCTTCATATGGTACCCCAGACCAACCCTGAGGAGAAAAGACGAATGTATGGGCTTTAAGCATCACAGCTAAAAGTAGGGCTGGGGAGGGATGGAAGGATAGGGGTAGCAGGGAATGGAAATGCTAGCAGAGGAAACTTGAGATAAGGCACCACAGATAATAAGGACTCTGCGAGGGGGGCTGTAGAGAAAGAGTAAAATGAAGAAAGGCATGGGGAGAGAGTCACAGATTTAAATAGAAGATGATAAATAGGAAATGTGAGAGATGGAGAAACAGACACAAAGAGCAACAGCAACTGCAGATAAATCCAGTGACTAAAAGAGAGGCTGGACTGAGCAGATAATAGAGACATGCCTAAACGTGACGTACAGCACCGCATTCGTTATCACCACTCCTCATTGGCTGCTGTTTGTTCACAGTACTATATGCCTGGTGCACTGGTTTGCACATCACTAACATGTATGTACTGCTCCAGAAAGGCCCGAGTCGCTGTAAGATTTTGAATGAAACACGTTATCACTACACACACATCAGAGCACCCTCCCGGCCACCAGTTTGGTCTTTTCTGTATTGAGGTAATAAGAGTCGCAGTCCCTTACTTGTGGAATAATGTAGCTCCTCGTTTGCTTTCCTCTTACGCATTGTTATTGCAGCGTATGGCTTTTTTCGATTTGAAGTTAAAAAAACACTACATTTTAGCACTGTTCAGACACCAGCTACTGCTGGTTTTGCTATGCTCCCGCCTCCAGTTATCGAGTAAACCTGGTCACCTGGGATCCATATGACGTCAAAATTGGGCGTCCCCGCAGGTCTTTTCTCTCAACACAGACTTATTTTAAAGCAACTGTAATTTAAAACCTTTCCCTTTCACGGTGTCTATGGTTAGAGGCCAAACTTCATTCTACAATACAATTACAAGGTTACCACAAAATATTGCACAAAAAACTGATCATTCCTTGATATTTAAGAGTATAGCATACTATGATTAATAAACTGTTATATTTTCGTTCCATGCAGCACAAAAGCATTAGGTAGATTTCTGTTGAACCATTACCTTAGGTGTAGATGTTATAAATACAGGGATGTGCACGCACCCACACGCACTGTGATTGGTGCAGGGTTTTGGCATCTGATACTTTGCAGACATTCCCTTTTGGTGTGGAGCATAGAGGCTACTGTATCACAACGGGCTGGGAAGGGCATCCAGTGTTCACTGAGCTACCCATTAAAACTGGATCTCACCACTGGGCAGAATACTAGACACTAGAGTCTCACAGGCTACTCGTGCCACAGGACAAATGGGGTGCTGGCACAATGGGAGAACATGGTCACTAGGATGAGCAGTGGCCCTGAACTTCCATGTCATGAGGCACGGGATTCTGTAGGAAAGGTCCTGGGAATGCTTTTTGTCAGAAGACCCTTTGTCTAAGCAAATGTGAACTGCCTGGAGGCACCAACCAAACTGAATCAAGACTCTTCTCTGCATTGGTGCTGGCGTCAAGACGATGAATAACCCTACCCACCAGGGGCGTTAACAAACTTAGGGGGTCATTCTGACCTCGGCAGTAAAAGGCGCTTACCGCCGGTCAGAAGACTGCCATAACACCGCCGCGGCCGCGGTAAACCGCCACGGTCATTCTGACCCGCAACTGGCAAACCGCCAAAAACCCGACATCCACAAAAGTCCGCCACACCAAAGGTCAGCGCAAAAATGGCGATGACCAAACCTCCACCGTCACGCCAACAGAAATACGCCCATACCATTCCGACCCACAAATTCACGCAGCGCTCTTTCAAACGCGGTATTCCATTGGCGGTACACACCGCCGCGGTCAAAATACACGCACACATAGAAAACTCAGCCACATTGGTCAGTTTCAAATACACACACCTGATACACATACTAACACCACTCCCACACACCCAACACAATATAAAACACACACCCACATCACCCATAAGCCCCTACGACCCGAAATTATTAACGAAGGCTAGAGAGAGAGCACAGAATAGACAATCCCACAACACAGAGGCACACAACACCATCACCCACACAGAATCCACGCACCAAACACCACACACCACCACACGCACCACACTCATCACCACAAACGCCACCCCACACCTCAACCACACCACCCCATGGCACCCCAAAGACACCCCAGGTTCAGTGACGCCGAACTCAGGGTCATGTTGGAGGAAATAGTCCGTGTAGAGCCCCAGCTCTTCGGGGCACAGGTGCAGCACACCACAATTGCCAGGAAGATGGAGCTATGGCAAAGGATAGTGGACAGGGTTAACGCGGTGGGACAGCATCCACGCAATCGGGAGGACATCAGGAAGAGATGGAACGACCTACGGGGGAAGGTGCGTTCCATGGTATCAAGGCACAACATTGCGGTGCAGAAGACTGGCGGCGGACCCCCACCTACTCCCCCCGAATTTACTGCATGGGAGGAGGAAGTCTTGCACATCCTGCATCCTGAGGGCCTCGCAGGAGTAGGCGGAGGAATGGACTCTGGTAAGTCAAATCTTCACTACTGCTTCCCACCCCACCCCACCTGCATGCCAAATCATACCCCCACCCTCACCCCCACCCCCACCCCCATCACACCAACACCTAGCAAAAGGCTCACCATCACAACCCACCCATCCCAACACCAAGCCTTCATGCGACCACAAAGCATGGACACCCATCACCAAAGCATGCCCACTGCACACACACATCACCCCCACAAGCCACCCTGCACTTGGGTACAGGGACACCCACCCATCACACGAAATGCCACACACAGAAGCAATAACCATACCTTTATACCCCTGCAGGACCCGAACGCCACCACACCGCCACGGAGGGTCCAGAGATGTCCATCCCACCCCCAGAAGAGGCCCCCAGCGATGACAGCAGCTCTGTCTCCCTGGACCCAGATGACCAGCCCGGCCCATCGGGGACCTCTGGACAGTCGGTTCCCCACAGACAGCCACAGGCTACACCAGACCCAACCCCCTCTGGGAACACCAGCACAGCTCCCACCCAGCGGGCCCATGCCTCTGTCTCCAGGACACGTAAATCAGCGGTGTGTCCACCACTACAGGGCACCCAGGTTGACCCACCACCCCAACAACAACAGGGACCTGGGGGCAGTGGTAGTGGGCACACCGTTCAGGGGACAGAGGCCCAGGAACACAGGGGAACTGGGAGGGCTGCTGTGCGACAGGGGGGGGACAGGCCCGGGGAACCGACTCTCCAAGAGGCCCTCTCCTCCATCATGGGAGCATACCACCGCGCCCAGGAGACGATGGCGACGGTACTGGCCCGGTTCCACGAGATCCAGGAACTGCAGGAGGAACGGTACATGGGGTTCAGGGAGGAACTGAGGAACATCGGTTCCGCAATGGGGACCATCGTCGTGGCCCTTACCCAGATCGTCACCACATTGCGGGACGATGTGGCACCCCAAAGGGCCCCTGTCACTAGCCCAGGCCAGGAACAGCCTACCACCTCCACCGGCGCTAGTGGACAGGAGGCCCCCACACAACGACAGGCCACCAGAACCCCACCTCCTGCAGAAGAAGAACCACCCCGCAAGCGGAACCTGAGATCTCACAAGAAGACAGAGTAGGATTGCAAGACCCCCGTCAGCCTAAGATACCCCCTGATGTCATCCCACTGTCCCACATTGTCACCCTGTCCAACCTTGAACTGCCCCTGCTCCATCCTTCCCCAGGCATATGGACAATGCACCTGTGCGACTGAGAACTGGACTCTGCCATGGACATTACTCCACCCCCACCCATCACCGTTTCCCAATCATGTACCTATATGTAGCACTTAAAATAAATCACTTATTGCACTTAAAATAACAGGAGTCTGCTTGTATTCTTAACAAATGTATTACACATAACGGTGCAATAATGTCCAGTTACTTTGTGATGACAACATACCAATTTCAATAAGCTTTAGTCCATGGGCAAACAAAGCTGAAGTCAGGCAGTGGGTCATACAGCTCTGAAAAGGGAAGGGAAAGTCACAAATCAGTTAACAGGAACTGGGGGGAACACAGACAGTGGAGACACATGAGGCCTTAAGTAAATGTAAAATGGCGTGGCTGATTCTTACCTGTGTGCTACTGAAAATATTGTTGTATGACTGTATCCCTGTTGTCCGTGTCGTCCCCGTCGTCTTCCTCCTCTTCACTCTCCACAGGCTCCACAGCTGCTACAACACCACCATCTGGACCATCCTCCTGCAGAAAAGGCACCTGGCGTCGCAAAGCAAGATTGTGAAGCATACAGCAGGCCACGATGATCTGGCACACCTTCTTTGGTGAGTACATTAGGGATCCCCCTGTCATATGCAGGCACCTAAACCTGGCCTTCAGGACCCCGAAGGTCCTTTCCATGATCCTCCTAGTTCGCCCATGGGCCACATTGTACCGTTCCTCTGCCCTGGTCCGGGGATTCCTCACTGGGGTCAGTAGCCATGACAGGTTGGGGTAACCAGAGTCACCAATTAGCCACACACGGTGTGTCTGTAGCTGTTCCATCACATAAGGGATGCTGCTATTTCGCATGACATACGCGTCATGCACTGACCCAGGGAACTTGGCATTTACATGGGAGATGTACTGGTCAGCCAAACAGACCACCTGGACATTCATCGAATGATAACTTTTTCTGTTTCTGTACACCTGCTCACTTTCTTTGGGGGGAACCAAAGCCACATGGGTCCCATCAATGGCACCAATGATGTTGGGGATATGTCCAAGGGCATAGAAATCACACTTCACTGTAGCCAATTCGCCCACCTCAGGGAAAATAATGTAGCTCCGCATGTATTTCATCAGGGCAGACAACACTCTGGACAAAACCTTAGAAAACATAGGCTGAGACATCCCAGATGATATGGCCACTGTTGTCTGAAAAGACCCACTTGCCAAAAAATGGAGTACTGACAGAACCTGCACCAGAGGGGGAATCCCTGTGGGTTGGCGGATGGGGGACATCAGGTCTGGCTCCAGCTGGGCACATAGTTCATGTATAGTTGCTCTGTCAAGCCTGTATGTAAGTATGATATGTCGTTCTTCCATTGTCGACAGGTCCACCAGCGGTCGGTACACAGGAGGATTCAGCCTTCTCCTCGCAAGTCCCAGCGGACGGTGCCTAGGAAGGACAACATGGAGCACAGAGTCAAGCAACCCACAGCTTGCACAGTACACGAATCGCTAGGCATTGAAAGGCTTGTATGAGTGGCAATGCAAGGCCTAGGCCTGTGTGACGCAGTAGAAATCATGCCATATGGGCCCTTGAAATGGCGGCTGCCTGACCTGTGAAGTGTGACAGTGGGATGTGAGGTCACTGCGCTGGCGTGGCACACCGTGGCGGTAGGCGGTCGAAGACCGCGGTGCAAAGCAGCATTGGTTAACATTGAACCCTATAGGTCTCAGGAGCCAATGACGATGTGCGCCGGTGGTCGCGGTACGCACCGCCGCGGTACGCACTGCCGCGGGCGTGACCGCCATTTTCTATCTGATTAATCACTCGAGACCTGATCATCCACAGGAGAGGACCTATACTGCAAGTGCTGCTGTGACCTCGGTCTGGGAGATACAATGGCTGCTGCGACTGGGGAAAGGGCCCCTGCCTTCACTTCCGAAGAATTGGAGAGACTTGTTGATGGGGTCCTCCCCCAGTATGCGCTACTCTACGGTCCTCCAGACCAACAGGTTAGTACACAGGGTGCACGTTGAACGGGCTATGCCTGTGTTGAGTGGGGTGTATGTAAGATGGTGGGGAGGGGAGCGAATTAGGAGTGCAACGCACGAAAGATGAGAGCATGTGCCACATGGCAAGGTTGGGGAGGGGGGGGCCACTCACATTGACCAGGCAGAAAACTGATGCCACCCTGTACATGTCACATAGGTCAGCGCCCATCAGAAGATCGACATTTGGCGTGCCATCGCCAAGGACGTCCGGGCCCTGGGGGTCCACAACAGACGGGGCACCCACTGCCGAAAGAGGTGGGAGGACATCCGCCGCAGGACCAGAAAGACCGCTGAGTCTCTGCTGGGGATGGCCTCCCAACGTAGGAGGGGTGCCAGCCGCCAATTGACCCCCCTGATGTCCCGGATCCTGGCGGTGGCCTACCCCGATTTGGATGGGCGCGTGAGGACATCACAGCAGACACAAGGGGGTGAGTATCAGCACATTCTGCTATCTTTTGCGCGCAGTGAAGGTGTCTGGGTGGGGGAGGAGGGCTGTGGCTATCTCCAGGCCAGGGCGCATTCTGTAGGCTAGGCCCCTCCGTTAGACACGGCCCTGTGCCCCCGCCTCCCACCTCTGTAGGGTGCCAAGTACAGCTATCCATGGTCCGGCCTCACCCATGTGTGCATTTGTCATCCATAGACCTGTAGGCCTAGTCACAATAACTGAGTAGTGTACCCCAATTGCGCGGCCTAGTTCAGGGGGCTTCTGTGTCTGTCCTCTCCGACAACGGTGTTGCCAATGCATGCACTCAACCTGTCTTCATTTCTCCCCCCCCCCATTTTCTTTGTCTTCCTGTTCATGTGTGCATTAGCATCATCAGGCGGAGGAGAAGTGGCATCGGCGCACGAGGGAGCTGCATCTCACATGGCCCCAGAGGGCCATACAACAGACTCCGAGTACACCAGTGAGATGGAGGGCGAGTGGAGCTCCACAACGGGGACCCGTGGAGACGTCAGCGACACCGACACGTCCTCGGAAGGGAGCTCCCTAGCGGTGGCGGCAACATCCGTGCCCACCGCCACAACAGGTACAGCCGCCACCCAGCGCACCAGCCCCGCCCTCCCAGCAGCCCCTCAGCCTTCGCTCCGTGCCCGCTCGCCCAGGAAGGCGGGCATCTCCTTCGCCCCAGGCACCTCAGGCCCTGCCCCAGTTACCCCTGCTGCCCTGAGTGAGGACGTCATTGACCTCCTCAGGACACTCATTGTTGGGCAGTCTACCCTTTTGAATGCCATCCAGGGTGTAGAAAGGGAGGTGCATCGGAGCAATGCATACCTGGAGGGCATTCATTCGGGTCAGGCTGCCCATCAGCGATCGTTCAACGCTCTGGCCTCAGCACTGACGGCAGCCATTGTCCCTGTCTCCAGCCTCCCTCTTCTGACTCCCTCCACCCAGTCCCAGTCTCCTGTTCCTCTGCCTATCCCATCCACACCATCAGACCAGCCTGCACACACCTCTACACCCAAGGGCAGCTCATCCAGACATAAGCACCACAGATCCCACAAGCATTCACCCAAGCAACATCCAGATGCAGACATGCCAACAGTCACTACCACCTCTGTGTCCCCCACCTCCTCATCTCCCTCCTCCCTCCCTGTGACGTCTCCACTCACACCTGCATGCACACCACCATCAGCCAGTACTTCCATCACCAGCACACCCTCCATTACAGTCCGCACACGTGCAGTCACCACCCCCACTGCCATTTACACGTCCCCTGTGTCCTCTCCCAGTGTGTCTGTCACCCCCTCTTCCAAACCACACAAACGCAGGCAGCCACCTACCCAACAGCCATTCACCTCACGACAGCCTCCGTCACAAGCACCTGCACCCAAAGACAGCACACTTGACTCTCCTACAACCACATCCTCTTCCTCCACTCCCATACCCACTACACCTACCCGTCCCTGTCCTTCCCAAGTCGTTTTCCTTTCCAACCTTGAGCTCGTTCCAATCACTGACCCACCCCCTCCATCTGGTAAGAGTAAAAAAAGCACCTCAGCCACCACCAGCCCTGCATCTACTGTGACCATAGTGCAGGGCTATTGGAGTCCACCAGCTCCTAGGGCAGGAACATCGGCCAGCAGCAAGGGGACAGCCAGCCCACCCCCTGGGAAGAGGACAAAAAAAAAAAGGCCTGGCGCGACAAGACTGAGACGGCTGCCACCAAGGACAGTAGCCTTGCCCCGTCACCTGCCACATCATCCAAGGGAGGCAAGGGCCACAGAGCTTCAGCGAAGGAGGGCAAGGGCAGCAGGGCGGAGAAGTCAGGCAGCAGGCGAGCTGCCCAGGAGGGCCCCACCAGCCCCATTCCGGTTGTGACGGACGACACCCACGGGCCCAGGACTCCATCACAGGAGGGCCCCGCGACCGCAAGGTCGGTTGGCGAATGAGCGGGAAGTCTTGCCCAGGTCTGGCTCCCTAGACACACAGGACAAGCACCGCCGAACAGGGCCCCGCCGGGAGGAGCACCGCTGAACAGGGCCCCGCCGGGACGAGAACCGCTGAACAGGGGCTCCCCGGGATAAGAACCGCTGAACAGGGGCCCGCCGGGACGAGAACCGCTGAACAGGGGCCCGCTGGGACAAGAACCGCTGAACAGAGGCCCGCCGGGACAAGAACCGCTGAACAGGGGCCCGCTGGGACAAGAACCGCTGAACAGGGCCCCGCCGGGACGAGAACCGCTGAACAGGGGCCCGCCAGGACAAGAACCGCTGAACAGGGGCCCGCCGGGACGAGAACCGCTGAACAGGGGCCCGCTGGGACAAGAACCGCTGAACAGGGGCCCGCCGGGACAAGAACCGCTGAACAGGGGCCCGCTGGGACGAGAACCGCTGAACAGGGGCCCGCCGGGACGAGAATCGCTGAACAGGGGCCCGCCGGGACGAGAACCGCTGAACAGGGGCCCGCCGGGACAAGAACCGCTGAACAGGAGCCCGCCGGGACAAGATTTGCTGAACAGGGGCCCGCCGGGACAAGCACCGCTGAACAGGGCCCCGCCGGGAGGAGCACCGCTGAACAGGGGCCCGCCGGGACAAGATTCGCTGAACAGGGGCCCGCCGGGACAAGCACCGCTGAACAGGGCCCCACCGGGAGGAGCACCGCTGAACAGGGGCCCAACGGGACAAGAACCGCTGAACAGGGGCCCGCCGGGAGGAGCACCGCTGAACAGGGCCCCGCCGGGAGGAGCACCGCTGAACAGGGGCCCGCCGGGACAAGAACCGCTGAACAGGGGCCCGCCGGGACAAGAACCGCTGAACAGGGGCCCGCCGGGACGCTGAATAGGGGCCCGCCGGGACGAGAACCGCTGAACAGGGGCCCGCCGGGACAAGAATCGCTGAACAGGGGCCCGCCGGGACAAGATTCGCTGAACAGGGGCCCGCCGGGACAAGCACCGCTGAACAGGGCCCCGCCAGGAGGAGCACCGCTGAACAGGGGCCCGCCGGGACAAGATTCGCTGAACAGGGGCCCGCCGGGACAAGCACCGCTGAACAGGGCCCCGCCGGGAGGAGCACCGCTGAACAGGGGCCCGCCGGGACAAGAACCGCTGAACAGGGGCCCGCCGGGACAAGAATCGCTGAACAGGGGCCTGCCGGGACAAGAATCGCTGAACAGGGGCCCGCCGGGACAAGAACCGCTCCGCTGGGCCCTTCATCTCAAGCACCGCTCCGCTGGGCCCTTCATCTCAAGCACCGCTCCGCTGGGCCCCGCCGTCTCTGCACCGCTCCGCTGGGCCCTTCATCTCAAGCACCGCTCTGCTGGGCCCTTCCTGTCAAGCACCGCTCCGCTGGGCCCCGCCGTCTCTGCACCGCTCCGCTGGGCCCTTCATCTCAAGCACCGCTCCGCTGGGCCCTTCCTGTCAAGCACCGCTCCGCTGGGCCCCGCCGTCTCTGCACCGCTCCACTGGGCCCTTCCTGTCAAGCACCGCTCCGCTGGGCCCCACCGTCTCTGCACCGCTCCGCTGGGCCCTTCATCTCAAGCACCGCTCCGCTGGGCCCTTCCTGTCAAGCACCGCTCCGCTGGGCCCCGCCGTCTCTGCACCGCTCCGCTGGGCCCTTCCTGTCAAGCACCGCTCCGCTGGGCCCCGCCGTCTCTGCACCGCTCCGCTGGGCCC
This sequence comes from Pleurodeles waltl, assembly GCF_031143425.1. NCBI lineage: Eukaryota > Metazoa > Chordata > Amphibia > Caudata > Salamandridae > Pleurodeles > Pleurodeles waltl. The sequence goes on from NC_090445.1 coordinate 340,498,613, forward strand.
TTCATCTCAAGCACCGCTCCGCTGGGCTCCGCTGGGCCCCGCCGTCTCTGCACCGCTTCGCCCTTCATCTCAAGCACCGCTCCGCTGGGCCCCGCCGTCTCTGCACCACTCCGCTGGGCCCTTCCTGTCAAGCACCGCTCCGCTGGGCCCCGCCGTCTCTGCACCGCTCCGCTGGGCCCTTCATCTCAAGCACCGCTCCGCTGGGCCCCGCCGTCTCTGCACCGCTCCGCTGGGCCCTTCCTGTCAAGCACTGCTCCGCTGGGCCCCGCCGTCTCTGCACCGCTCCGCTGGGCCCTTCCTGTCAAGCACCGCTCCGCTGGGCCCTTCATCTCAAGCACCGCTCCGCTGGGGCCTTCATCTCAAGCACCGCTCCGCTGGGGCCTTCATCTCAAGCACCGCTGGCCCATTGACAGTGCCAGTTCTGTGTCGAGCAGGGCTTCAGGAAGCACTCTGGGCACCATGCCTCCTCCATTAACAGTGGAGTCGGTAATCCATCTGATGGACTGTGGCTTGGCACTTCCCAGGATGGAACAGTGGGCAAGCCACCCACTGTAGAGACTTGAGAGACTGTGGCTTTGCACTCCCCAGGATGGAACAGTGGGCAAGCCACCCACTGTAGAGACTTGTGAGACTGTGGCTTGGCACTCCCCAGGATGGGACAGTGGGCAAGCCACCCACTGTAGGGACTTGAGAGACTGTGGCTTTGCACTCCCCAGGATGGGACAGTGGGCAACCCACCCACTGTAGAGACTTGTGAGACTGTGGCTTTGCACTCCCCAGGATGGGACAGTGGGCATGGAGGCCCCTCGTGGATCTGGCGTCAAGGACTCATGTGGCTGAGGTGCCCCCCCTTCCTCCTGAGGTGCCTGCAGTTTTATCATCTGATGCCCCAGCAGTGTTCTCTCCAATGGTATCTGGTCTCCTGTGTGGGCTTTGCCCATGTGTTTGTGCACATTGGCCCACGGACTATGGAACTTTGAGGGAATGTGCAGGACTTATTGCCTATGTATATATTGTTGACTATGTTCATTCCTTATTTTTGTATCTTTTACATAGCATATTTCCCATACCTTTAATGCAGCTATTTATACATATATTTTATAGATCATTTTAATTGTGTCTTTGCATTATTCCGGTGGGTTTGGGGGGTGTCACTCTGACTTGTTGCTCGGCATTGGGGTGTAGGTATTTGTGGTAGGGGGGTGGGTGTATGGCGCATGTGTGTGCCCGTAAGCTTTCCTCCTCCCCCCTCCCCTGTGTCGTAGGTGCAGTACTCACCGTTGTCGTCTGCACCGGCGTTCGTACTCCTGGTAGATGAGCAGGTAGACAATAGCTGGTAGGATGTTTAATTCTGGTTCCATGGTGTCCTCCTTCCTTGTGGAGTGTGTATAGGTGAGCGTTTTCCCGTTAATTAGTCTGTTTCCGCCGTGTTTTTATCGGCGGGGCTCCCGCCCCGGAAAAGGTGGCGGATTGGTGAGTTGTGATAGGGTGGGCGGTACATTGTCTGCCGCCTGCCTGTTGGCGGTGACTGCCGCGCTGTTTGTCTGTCCCGCCGTGGGGGTCGGAGTGTTAAAGTAGCGGGCTGTGTTGGCGGTTCCCGCCAGGGTCAGAATTCCTTTTTTTGGACCGCCTGCCTGTTGACGGGTTGGCCGCCGCTTTATCACCGCCCGCCAGGGTCAGAATGACCCCCTTAGTGCCTTGGGGTCACAAAAGGCATGCGTACCTGATTTTTGCCCGCCTGTGTCACAATGGCATTACAGCAGCAGCCGCAGAGTTTTGTGCACTCCCTTCTGTAATACTAATATCACAGGCCCACATGTAGCGCCAGCTCTATGATGAAAGGGTGTTTCCTCATTTGCATAGGGTCGTGGGTATTACAGACGTGGGTGCAGATGCAAGCAGCCCTTTAGAAGGTGTACTTAGAGTGCTCCACAAAAAGGTGGCAAACTGTCAGTGTGCCTCCTGAACTCATCCCTCTCAAGGAGTAAAAAGGGGTCCTATTAACCCCTGTAGACATGCTCCTGCAGGCGGGTGCGGACACTCACTGTATCCGGCTGCAGGGGGAGCTCTAATCCTTTAAAATGCAGGATTAAAGGTGCTACCTGCACAGAGAAAAAAAGAGCAGCTTTGAAAAATCTGCTTTGTATTGCAACAGTCTTGGAAGCAGGGCATTCATTGTAATAGGGTTCACTGTCCCTGTTTGAGCTTGACCTACCTGTTTAAAGGCCCACAGTGACACAAACAAGGTTAGTACGCCCTTTCCCTAATACAGCCATAAGGGGTCTATTACAGATAGAGCCACGTGTGTGTCTACTTTTTGTGCCCCCCAGGGTACTTTGTTTTTACAGAAGGGGCCGCAGACACCCGTGCAGCCCTCTCTGTAATACTGATACTGCTGGTGCACATATGGCACCAGCGCTATTCTCAGAGGGCATTCCATCATTTGCACGAGGGCATAGTCCCACGCAAATGAGGGAATCACTTTGACTCTGCACCCCTAGTAGGTGCAGTGACAGAAGGACCTCTGTCCCCAGATCTTCAAAGAGAATGCTTTTGCAACAATTAGAGACCTAATGAGCATTTCACTAAACATGAAACCACTTACACAGAACATTATGAACACTAGTTAATTTCTGTAAAACAAAACTAAGTATAATAAGACATTGAAGATACTTCAATCGTATGTGCATGATTGTGTAACAAAAATATCTTCTGGAAAAAAAAAACATTTCAAAGCAACGTAAAAGGTATTTTACTTTAAGAAAAATTAAATCGAGCAGGGACTTAGATTCCCAGAATTCATCTTCATTAAAGATACCACTAAAGTTAATGACATGGTTACTGCATGTGTTACCATCATAACAAACAAGTGGAGCGATTATAATGTTCTTCCAGTGAAATGGTGGACTACATTAAGTAACATACGAATAGCTCATTGAAGATGCATTAATATATCTAGACGAAAATGGCTTTATCCCAAGTTCTAGTTTAACACACAATTATCCATTATTGAGGATTCTCCCTGATCCCCACGCTGAGACATCGGTAACTAGGCGGAGGGGAATGACTATACCCTGAGTGTTCTCTCAGAAATTAGGAATTAGCGGCAGAATTGGTAAAACTGGGCTCGATTCCCCACCAATTCTGCCTTTCTCACTGAAGTTTCATCCAGACATTTTGGCTGCTCCAAGTGAAACACGCAGGACACGTGGAACTGCAAATCATGTCATTGCAATGGGGCCAGTAACTCTTATTACCTACCCAATTGGAAATACGGAGGTACTTGTAATGAGGGCCTATAATCTCTGCTTCTACTTTTGTCTCTTTGCTTCCCCTATGATGTCACTGACCTAGATTTTGTGAATTGAAATTATAGTTTTGGTAGTTCATTGTGCACAAAATTGGCACTTAACGGGATGTAATGTGGGTCACTGAAATTATGCGGCAATGGAGTATCCAATTATGTTGCAGGGTCGATGCAATTATTTGCGAACCATGCAAAATTCTAAAGTATAATGTACCACATTTTTTGGCAGAATTATTTTACTGTTTTGCATTTTTTATTCTGTAGTAACATCATATGGGCCAAAGGTTCACTTCACTAGTACCCAGTGCCAGTGTTTCTTCCCCAAAACAAGACACCTGGTCACTTGATCCCCGAGTGGCCAGACCCTTTAGCACCTCTGTAAGTCCCTAGTAAATGGTACCCCTGTTATGTAGGGCATGGGTACTGAAGAGGGGCCCTAAGAGATGTAGCACAACTTGTGCCACTGTAAAGGACCCAGCACCAACCTCATGCAGACTGCCATTACAGGCTGCGTGACAAGGTCCCCCCTAAAAGTGCAACCACGACATTGCACACAGTCTGTGTGCGTGTCCCCTAAACACTGCAAGTAATATTTGTAAGTCACCCCTACAGAAGGCCTTACAGCCCTAATGCAGGGTGCATTATATTACATGTGTGGACGGGTGAGTAACCACGCTTTACAAATACTGATTGATTCATTGATTATCTTCAAGAGCAGATGTGCCCCTACTATGTCTTTGCAGATTCTTATACATAGTAAGTGTACAGGTAAGCCATTTTAAGCACATGTGCTGGACACTGGTAAACATGAGCTCCCCAGCTACATGATGGCTTTACTGAAAATAGGGATGTTTGCTATCAAACATCTCATATTAATGAACCCTCACTGATTCCAATGATGGATTTATGAATACATGCACCCAGAGGGCAACTCAGAGGTGTCCCCTGAACACCTACCAACTGCTGGTGAGCTCACTGACTGGTTCTAACCAGTCTGCCATCAACAGATGAGAATCTGACCCCCAAGGTTGAGTACCTTTTCTCTCTGGAGGTCAGAAACAAAGCCTACTCTGGAGAGGTGTTTACACATCCCTCCCAACAGTATGACCTGCAAATCTGCATTCCAAAGCAGGAAGCTTCAAAGAAGCCCACCGTCTTTGGTATGCAGAACTGGCCTTCCTCAGAGGGAGATGCAAACCCCACCTGCCTCAGGGGCTATCTGGCACCTGGACAGGCAGGAAAATTAGCTATGCAGGAGGTCTGTTGCATGTACAGGCTGATCAAACCCCTAGGATGACCAGCTGGAAATGAACAGAGCCTCAGGAATTCCACCACCTTGTGTGTTTGGAATTAGGAATTCTGGGACAGGGTGATGCCCACTTACCAAAGGAAGTGGTCATTTAGGGGCTGTACCCTTAACGCCCCCTAAAATGAGTATTTAGGGGACCCCCTGATACCAGGCCCTCAGGTCTTCACTGGACACAAAAGAAGGAGTGGACAAGAAGTCTGCTGAACCAGAGAACTGTGGAGCACAAATGACTTGCACAAACCCTTCCAGCCTGCCTTTTGTACCCGATCTTCGAGAAGCAACTGACCTGTCCTGCCACCGCAGCCTCCAAGAAACCCAGAGAGCTGCCAGTGCTTTGCAAATCACCAATAAGAACACCCTTAGAGCAGAGAAGCTGCTTCCCTGCATCTGCAGGCAACCCTTTAAAGAATTTTGAGGACAGAGACTGCCAAAAATCTGACGCCGGACATTACCACTGCACCGAAGCCACCTAGCCCGCGATGAAGTGGGACAATAGTGTCAACATGGTTTCCAGGCCCTCCAGAGACCAGGCCCACCTTGAGTTTGCCCACTGTGGACTTCCCAACTGTGCTTGCAGCCTCCTTCTCTGGCCCCCCTCAAACCACAAGTATCCCCTGCACTGGAACCCAACACCAAAAGACACCACTGCACCAAGCCACACAGCCCGAAGAGAAGTGGTCCAATGGTGTCTCTATCTGCCAGAGGATCTCAAGGGTCAATCCCCCAGACTGGCTGCCCAATCCCTGCTTGCAGCCTCTCTTTGACCGGACTGATCTCCATTTAAGTGAATGGGATACCCGATGTCGTAACACACCTCTGTACCTGGACGCCCCAGAGCTCCCTGAGGTGAACTGTTGGTGAGGCCTTGGACCTTGCCCCATACTGACCTCAAGTCCAGAAGAATAGTCCTGTAAGTTGTTGCTGAGTACCCATGTGCCTGTTCTTTTCCCATAGGATAACATTATGGCACCCAAGGCTGAAAAGCACCTCTGCACCCAAATGCCTCAGTGCCTCCCAAAGTGACGTGTTGGTGCTGCTTTGGACCTTGGCCCATAATTACCTTACCTCCAGTGGAACAGTCCTGTAGGTCATTTTTAAGTGCCTGAATACAGTGTATGTTTCTTTCCCCATAGGTAAACACCCAACTCTGAAAAGTACCACTGCACCTGGCTGCCCCAGTGCCTCCCAAAGTGATCTGTTGTGCTGCCTTAGACCTTGCCCCATACTTACCTTTACTCCAGAAGGTGGGCCCTGTAAGTATCTGCTAAGAACACTTATGCAGTATGTCAACTTTTGAAAACTGTAAAAATTCATAACTAGAAAAGTACTCACCCAATTCTGATGACCTTGGATCTGCAACACGAGTGACTTCAAGGGTCCCCCCGCACCAGCCTCCGGAACTGACGCCAGCAACGCTGCACTCCAAATCTCATTGCGAGGATCATGGCGCCCTGCATTTCCAAGGTACTGTTTGCGGGTCTTCCCGACACCGTAGCTGGCCTGCAATGCCGCGGCCGTCCTGAACTGTTGGTTTTGTTGTTCACGACACCGTGATAGCCTCAGGCGGCGCTATCAACTTCAAGGAACTGTATTTTCAAGTTAATTCTTGCAAAATTCATCTTTATTACTGTATGTTGGATTTTCTCATTTTGGTCTTATTTTACATAGATGAATATTGGCTATTTTTCTAAAACTAGTGTGGTGTTCTTTTGTAGTGTTTTCACTGTATTACTGTGTGTTATGCGCAAATGCTTTCCACATTGCTTCAGAGATAATCCTGACTGCTTGTGTCAAGCTACCAAGGGGGTGAGCAGGGGTTATCTGAGCTGGGTATCTCCCTTATCCTGACTAGAGTGAGGGTCCCTACTTGGACAGGGTGCACACCGACTGCCCCCGAGAGACCCCATTTCTAACACAAGTTTTTTGTGATCAATCAATCAATCAATTAGGGAATTTGTAAAGCGCACTACTCACCTGTGAGGGTCTCAGACCAGACTCTGAGTCATCCTGTGATCATGCATGTTAGGTTTTTGTTTTCTAGAGATTCTTGGTACATTCTCAAGTTGCACTTAAAGAAATATGGAGAAGCCAGGAGGAACTTTTGGAGGTCCCAGCAGCACCTTCAAGAAGCCCATCTAGAAACATAGATGTACCTCAAGGATCTCCCAAATGCTCATGAAACAATCTTGAATGCCTGAGGGAACCTTTGGATTTACCTGGAGCATTTTCAAAATCCACTTGAACAGATCAGGCAATGCCAGCAGGAAAGTCTGGAGATGTCTGAAGCATGTACAAGATGCGCTTGAGCAAACCTTTGTGTTTCTGGTATCTTCAGGAGTGCTCCAGTACAAATGAGCATGGGGCATTAGGTTTGTGTACATGCAAGATACTCTGAGCATCTCCTAAGGTACATCACAGCAGATTTATAGGAGTATGAACAGTAATATTTTGAGTAAAAGTAACAATTCATGTATTCCCACATTGTCATTGAATTTTAAGCACTTCTCTCATGATGTACTGAAGCACAGAGTAGGTAACGAGCAGGACCAGTGGGCCAATAAAAGAGAGGATGAGGAATGTCTTTTCAGGATGTAAGGAAATGCCTTTTTTACTTGTTCACACCCACATTTCTGTACTGATGCTGCCATTTTTTTTACTCTGAGAGTGCATTGAGGCCTGCTAACCAGACCTCAGTGCTCTGACCCCTTACAAATTGCATGTTAAATTGGATACACCGAATATTTGGCAAAATTGACTTATTATAAGTCCCTAGTATATGATACCCAGGGTACTCAGGTATGTAAGGCAGAGTGTCCATTCAAGGCTGCAGCACTGTCTGTTTCACCTTGGGTGTGACAAAGTAAAATGCGGCTCCAAGCCTGCCACTGCAGACTGGAAGGACAGTGTTTTTACTGCCAGTTCAACTTTGCCATTCACACCAACTGCAAAGCCACCCTACCTCTAAAATACTATAAGTAAGTATTCCCTGAGGACAGCCTATAGAGCCCTATGGCAGGGAGAAGAATTTTGTTACGTAAGACATATATTTTTGATATGTTTGAGCAGCACAACTTCCAAATTGTAGTTTTGCTGTATATAACGTTAGTAGCCCCATCAGGTAACACAGGGTTACCGGTTGGCATCCCAAAACAGCTAACTTCTGAATGGAACTACCCAACTGGGTCATGTAAGGTAAAAAATGAATTGTGGCATTAAACTCAACCTGATGCCCAGGTGAAATTTAATACCACTATTAAAGGTAAGCACTTTTAGAAAGTTGCCACTCTGTGCTCCAGCTAGCCCAGTGACCTCACAAAGGCCCTGGCACACAGACAACTTTCTGACCACATGGGAAGACATGTGAATGACTCCACAGCACAGGAAGAAAGACAGTGCCACTAAGGGTGTTAGCCCAAAAGGCAAGCATTAAAAGTGAAGCCGCCTTTGTGAGGGAAATAGCACCAACACCCCTGAGCAGAATTCTTTTCGTTCCTACATTCAAAGTGGAGACAGTGTCAAGGAAGGGACCTCACCTCCAAAACGGTTCCATGGCAGGTGTGTAGCCCTCTGGTAGCCACATCTCTAGGGTGGGCTACAAAGCTCCTATGAACCGAGGAAGGCTTGTGCCTCTTGAAAGAGGCAAGAATGTGGCAGTCTGGGATAGCCATAAGCCACACATCACATAAACATCATCACTAGGTAGGGAGGGACCCCCAGCCCATTGGCTAGTGATCCCTTGGTCCCCGCAGGGCACTTTGCTGGGATAAATATGGCACCCCTTGCACTCTGACCCTCAGATCACACCGGAATCAGAGAGAGGACTAAAGAAGGACTGCCCTGTTGTCCTTAGACCTGCACAAAGAGAGGCTGCACCATTGGAAAGACTGCCCCTGTTGCACTTTGGGCTCGCAAAGATTGGGCTGCGCCTGGGGCTCCTGGCTCAGGGAAAAGTTGATCCCCAGCCCCAACCTACAGCGTTGACTCCAAGGATCAGTTGCCTGATCTCCTGGAACCAGCTCCAGGGACACAAGAGCTGGTAGCCACTGCGGATGTTTTGCTACTACCAGTCGCCAGGCACCCAAGAGGACAAATTTGAAATAGCTGACTTGCTACTGCAACATATGGGACTTCAAGGGACCCCGATCTCTGTAGCCAAGTTTGCCCCACCTCACCCGTGGACCGAGGAGGATCTGCAAAGACACCCTTGTTGATCGCACCATGACTGGAGCATCCTTTGAGCATCTTTTGCCTGCATCCCTTATCATCAGAACCAGTCCACTTTTGTCTGTGCCAGTTGTCCTATAAAGTTTGGATTTTGCTTCAAAAACACTCTTGTGGCCAGGCAACTGCCCAAAGTGACCTCTCTGGCCCCATAGATCTCTGTCCTGCCGGAACTGATTACCTAGCACCGGCCGGATTAGCCAAACTAACTGTTTGAATCTGTTCAACAGTTTTCGAAGTTTTTTTTTACCAATGCTTATTTGCAGTTGCATTTAAAAGTGATAATACCTTCTAAAATCTGTATCTTCTGACCCTTCAGGGGATTTTTTTCATCAAGGTCTCTAAAAATTAATTCGAATATAATCTATTTTTTTTAATTGGTGTCTTCTTTCTTTTGTGTGTTGTTGCTTTCTTATTTCGTTGTTGGGCGCTGTTAAATGCTAAATGCTTTACACATAGTTTCTTTGCCAAGCCTTATTGCTTGCAGCCGCAACTACCCAGGGTTGAGCTTGAGGTTAAGTAAACAAGCCTGACTGGAACCAAGATGGTATTTATGAGTGTACTGCATGTTGAGGCTCCACAGTCATATCACATAGTACACCCAAATCCTCACACAAGGACATTCAAGACTGTAGGTTGAAGATAAGGTAGGATCTGTGAGACAAAGAGCCAGGGAATCCACTAGAGAGAACGCTAGAGCATATTTGAAGGGAGTCTTGGAAGGTTGTAAGTGATAACGAGGAGTGTCTTTGAGGGCCAGGCGAGAGAAAGCCAGGAGTCTGTGATTCTGTGGGAGAGTGATGAGTAGGGAGTCTGGGATTCTGTGGGAGAGTGATGAGTAGGGAGTCTGTGATTCTATGGGAGAGTGATGAGTAGGGGAGGCTCCTGATAAAGGATGGAGGGGCCCTGCCCTTCCAATTTTAAAATGCACGTGACTAATAATTTCAAAAAGCAGTTGCAATCTACACTTTTTAAAAGTTCAGTGCCTTTCCCTGCCTGATGTGATGCTTGCTAACCTGGATGTCATCAACGTCACTCAGGCAGTTTTCCTGAGGCACATGCGTTATTGTACATGTGCCAGTTAGGGTGATTTGGTTGCAGGCTATATGGGCTGACATTGTGTCAGCTCTGGCCTGCAATACTTGGATGTCCACAGGGATAGTCCACCAATGACATAAAGCAGCATCAGCTTTTGAAGCAGCCCCAGGTGTGTACATTGTCAGCTCTGTACCCCTGGGGCTGACTGTCAGTTATTTCTAAAGCTGCCTCCACCCCACCATTTCCTATGTCACCACAGGATGGGGTGTGGACAGCAACCATAACTCACATCACACAACCCTGTGAGTAGTTGGGAAAGGGCAGGGTTACACAACGCTGCCTTAGAAATAGGGATTGCAAGTCCCTGAGAGACCGAAAATCACAGAGCTGTGATTCTATGAGGTTGTGTCATATGCTGAATGCTGTAAACTTATACACTGAGCATGCTTCCTCTGTGCCTTGTGTATCTGTGTAGAGCATTGCATTTAGAGCACTTTGCCTGGGGAAACAACTGGTGTGCACAGTAGCAGCTCGTGGGCCGTGGAAGGGGCAGTAGTGCCAGTGCTGGTGGTGGTGCTTCAAGTGGTGGGTACAGGGCCCAGGCCGTGTCCTACACCCGCGGACGGCTGCCCACTGGGGATGCTGCTGATGTCCGATGTAGTGGCACCGGCTGGGCATGTGGCGGTGCATATGGTGGTGCAGGTGGCGGTGCCTGGGGTGGTGTCTGTGGCAGAGCTGCTGTTGGTGCTGGCCGTGGTGCAGGTGCTGGTAGTAGTGGAGGGAGACACCAGGTCGGCTCCAGCAGCCTCGGACGCCTGCCCACTGGGGATGATGCTGCTGACTGCTGTTGTGGCAGCGGCAGGTAGTGGTGCAGATGGTGGCTCAGGTGGCTCAGTAGGCGGTGCTTGTGGCAGTGCTTTCCGCGGTACAGGTTGCTGGCCTGTCAGGACTAATGGTGGTCACCAGTCCCTCACCTGGAGGCTCTGAGCCCCGAAGTGCCTTGCCTTTGGGTTTTTTTTCCCTTCCCCACCTTGGCAGACGCTGCTGGGCCCTTGGCACTGTCCTCTTGGTTTTTGGACGAGGCCTTGCTGGGTGGCTGCTGCATGTTGGCCCCTTCTTCACCTTGGCAGGAGCCGGAATCAGTTGGTCCTTTGCATTGTTCGGTGGCACACTGCCAGCCCTGACGGGTGCCTTCTTTGATCCCCTGGGACTTCCAGGTACCACAGCGAACACTGAGTTGGTGGCTGAGGTGTTGACCTGGGATCTTGAAACCCTGGCCCTAGGGGAAGGACAGGGGGAGGTGTAGGGAAGAGGTCTATGTTAGCTAGAAAAAGTTTTTTAGACACACTGGGATGGGAAGATGGTGGGGGTTTGGGAGTGGAGGAAGAGGTAGTGGTTGGAGGAGGTGTACGTCTGCTGAGTTTGGGTGAAGGTGCATGGGCTGGATGCTGTTGTGAGGTGGATGGCTGTTGAGTGGGTGTGTGCCTGCGTTTGTGTACTTTGGGAGGAGGGCTCACAGACACACTGGGAGAGGACACAGGGGACTTGTGCATGGTTGTGGGGGTGGTGACTGCTCGTGAGGGGTGTGTTGTGATGGGCGTGCTGGTGATGGAGGCAGTGGCTGATGATGTAGTGCATGGAGGTGTGAGTGGAGACGATACTGGGAGTGGACGAAGAGGAGGAGGGGGGCACAGTGGAGGAAGTGGATGTTGGTATGTTTGCATGGGTATGGTGCTTGTGTGAGTGTCTGTGTGATGATGTGTGGTGCTTATGTTTTCCTGAGCCACTTTGATTTGTGTGCATGCTGGTCTGAAGGTGTGCTTGGGATAGGGTGAGTGTTGGACCTGGCTTTTTGACAGGGTCATCCCCAAACTTTTTGCCTTCCTCCTTCTCTTTTTCTGACCTCATTTGTGCTGGTTTTTAGACTCTGCGCACTTTACCACTGCTAACCAGTGCTAAAGTGCATATGCTCTCTCCCTTAAAACATGGTAACCTTGAATCATACCTGATTGGACTATTAATTTACTTATAAGTCCCTAGTAAGGTGCACTTTATGTGCATAGGGCTGGTAAATTAAATACTACTAGTGGGCCTGCAGCACTGGTTGTGCCACCCACTTAAGTAGCCCCTTTTCCTTGTGTCAGGCCTGCCATTGCAAGGCCTGTGTGTGCAGTTTCACTGCCACCTCGACTTGGCATTTAAAAGTACTTGCCAAGTCTAGAACTCCCCTTTTTCTACACATAAGTCACCCTTAAGGTGTGCCCTAGGTAACCCCTAGGACCGGGTGCTGTGTAGGTAAAAGGCAGGACATGTACCTGTGTAGTTATATGTCCTGGTAGTGTAAAACTCCTAAATTCGTTTTCACACTACTGAGAGGCCTGCTCCCTTCATAGGCTAACATTAGGGCTGCCCTCATACACTGTTGAAGTGGCAGCTGCTGATCCGAAAGGAGCAGGGAGGTCATATTTAGTATGGCCAGAATGGTAATACAAAGTCCTACTGACTGGTGAAGTCGGATTTACTATTACTATTCTAGAAATGCCACTTTTAGAAAGTGAGCATTTCTTTGCACTTAAATCCTTCTGTGCCTTACAATCCACGTCTGGCTGGGCTTGGTTGACAGCTCCTTGTGCATTCACTCAGACACACCCCAAACACAGGGTACTCAGCCTCACTTGCATACATCTGCATTTTGAATGGGTCTTCCTGGGCTGGGAGGGTGGAGGGTCTGCTCTCACACAAAGGACTGCCACACCCCCTACTGGGACCCTGGCAGACAGGAGTAAACTGAAAGGGGACCGGGTGCACTTCTTAGCCACTCTTTGAAGTCTCCCCCACTTCAAAGGCACATTTGGGTATAAAACAGGGCCTCTGCCCTACCTCATCAGACACTTGCTGGAGAAGAAACCTGAACCAGAAACTACATCCTGCCAAGAAGATCTGCCTGGCTGCTCAAAGGACTCACCTGTCTGCTTTCTACAAAGGACTGCTGTCTTGCTGTTGCCCTGCTGCCTTGCTGAACTCTTGTCTGGCTGTGAAAGTGCTCTCCAAGGGCTTGGATAGAGCTTGCCTCCTGTTCCTTGAAGTCTCAGGACCAAAAAGACTTCTCCCTTTCACTTGGACGCTCCGTGCGCCGAAAATTTCGACGCACAGCTTGTTTCGCGGCGAGAAAAACGCCGCACACCGACGCTGATCGACGCGACGCCCTCGGGACGATCGAGACTTCGACGCACAACCTCGCAAGGACAAAGCCGCCCGACTTTCCAGGAGAAATCGACGCGACGCCTACCGTGAGCGCGAAACTTTGACGCACGGCCTCGCAAGGACAACGCCGCCCGACTTCCAAGGAGAAATCGACGCGACGCCTGCCGTGAGACCAAACTTCCGACGCACGGCCTCGCAAGGACAACGCCGCCCGACTTCCAAGGAGAAATCGACGCGACGCCTACCGTGAGATCGAAACTTCGACGCGCAGCCCCGCAGAACGACGCGCAGCCGGAAAACAAGCAGGAGAATCCACGCACAGACCCGGGACATCTGGTAATCCCCGCGATCCACGAAAAGAGACTGTCTGCGCGCCGGAAAACGACGCCCGACTTCCCCGCGTGGAAAAGAACGACGCAAGTCTTTGTGTGCTGAGGAGAAATCGACGCACACACCCTTTTTCCACGCATCTCTCCACCCGTGGCCCTCTGAGGAGATTTTCCACCAGAAACCAGGTACTCTGTGCTTGAAAGACACTTTATAGCTTTTTAAAGACTTAAAGACACTTAATATCACTCTTCAGTGATATCTTTACAAATTCGTATTGCAACTTTGATCGTTTTGACCTACAATTACCCAGATAAATATTCTATATTTTTCTAAACCCTGTGTGGTGTATTTTTGTGGTGCTATATGGTGGTACGGTATGATTTATTGCACAAATACTTTACACATTGCCTTCTAAGTTAAGCCTGACTGCTCGTGCCAAGCTACCAGAGGGTGGGCACAGGATAATCTTGGATAGTGTGTGACTTACCCTGACTAGAGTGAGGGCTTTTGCTTGGACAGAGGGTAACCTGACTGCCAACCAAAAACCCCATTTCTCACATTGGTGATCAGCGGTGAGGATAGGACTTGTATTTGTGCAGTGACATACAGTAGCTAAGTATTTCACTACCTACCCACAGTTGAAGGTCAACTTGGTTTTTATCTCTTTTTGCAAATCCGTTTTTTTTTCCTGACAATTTTCAAAAACTAAATCCTCACTCAACATGTCTCTGACTGGGTCTCAGACAGGGGACTTTGACCTAGTCCAGTTGGATACATATACGGTCAAACAACTAAGAGGATTCTGCAGGGCATTGAGGGTACCCACCCAAGGGGCCTCCAGAAAGGAGGACTTTCAAGTGGCGCTGAGGGCCTGGGCAGAAGCCCATTTAGAGGATGATGGGGAAGAGGAGCCAGAAAATGGCCCCTCAGAGGAATTTTCACTATCTGTGGATGGTGTTACCACTGCAATTATGCACCCTTCCAGACCAGGGAACAGTGTCTCTGGGCAAAGCCTGACCGCAGAGGAAAGGAGAGAAGAAAGGGAGTTCCAATTGCAAATGGCAAAATTGAAAATTGAGGCTCAACAGGAGGAGAGAAGGGCAGAAAGAGAAGCCAAACAAGCTGAGGCTGAAAGAGCAGCCAAACAGATTGAAGCTGAAAGAACAGCCAAACAGATTCAAGCAGAAGCTGAAAGGGCAGCCAAACAAGCGGAAGCTGAAAGAGCAGCCAAACAGGTGGAAGCTGAAAGAGCTCTGGCTGAAAAGAAACTATTGTTGGCTCATGAACTGAGTCTCAAGGAGCTGGAGATCAAGGCAAGACAGTCTGAATCCAGCAATAATGGTGGCAGCATACTGACAGGACCTGCTGGAGAAAAGAAGGTTCGTATACCCAAAAATGTGGTGCCCAGTTTTGTGGTGGGAGATGACATAGATAAATGGTTAGCTGCTTATGAAGTTGCACTAAGGGCTCATGAGGTTCCTGAAGGGCAATGGGGGGTAGCTATGTGGGGTTATGTACCGCCATTGGGGAGGGATACACTCCTCACATTGGATCAACCTGATCAAAACACATACCCACTCCAGAGAGCCATTTTACTTGCCAAGTTTGGGCTGACCCCTGAGGGATACCGTCAGAGGTTCAGGGACAGCACCAAACAAACCACACAAACATGGGTAGATTTCTTTGACTTCTCCAGTAAGGCACTGAATGGATGGGTGCGGGGCAACAAAGTAACTGATTATAAAGGTTTATATGACTTGATTCTGAGAGAGCATATGCTTAATACTACTTTTACAGAGTTGCGCCAGCACTTAGTGGATAGTAAGCTGACTGATCCCAGGAAGCTTGCTGAGGAGGCGGACCTCTGGGCAAGCACCAGAGTGTCCAAAAAGGTATCTGGGAGTGACCCCGAGAAGGGTAGTTCCGGTTCCCCCCAACAAAGTGAGGGGGAGGTTAGAGATGACCCAGACGAGTTCCAGAGTAAGGGGGGAAGAAAGGGTTCCCATACCCCCTCTGAGAAACAGGGTGGGGGTTCTGGTGGGCAGTGGCCCAAAGTATCCCATTCCCAACCCCGCTGCTTTGAGTGTTCCCAGATAGGACACAGGAAGGGGGACTCTGTCTGTCCAAAGAACTCACCCAATATGGGGACCTCTACAGGGGTGGCCAATGTGGCCTTAGGGGAATGTCGTCCCCAGGGGCAGGTCGTAGACCATGCCTTCATCTCCTTCAGTTGGGAGGTGGACTCAGAGGGTAAACTGGTGATCCCTGAGGGTGGGAGTCGTCACTTCCACCAGGTGGGAGTGAATGGGATCCCAGTCACCGCTCTGAGAGACACGGGGGCTAGTCTTACCATGATTGTGGAGAGACTAGTGTCACCAGAGCAGTACACCGGACAGGTGTGTAGAGTAACTCCAGCCATTGGGGAAGATTTCTTCCGCCCCATGGCCCGGGTGTCCCTAGAGTGGGGTGGGGAGGTGACCCAGAGGCGGGTCATAGTTAGTCCCCAGCTGCCCATTGACTGCATTCTGGGGAATGAGTTTCCCTTAGTGTCAGGAGAGCTGAGAGGGCCGACCCCCAAGGGTGCCCTAACAGTTCAGATATCTGGCGGTACCACTCCCCAGAGGAGGGTATGGAAGCCCAGATGGGGAGGCACGGGGAAAAAGGACTCCCCCCTGCCCTCTGTTCAGCCTCAGAGTACAGACCCTGGGCTGAGGGACCAGTATCAGGGACCCACCCCTGACCTGGTGAGAGTGGAGAAGGGGTGCCAGACCCCTGGGGTTACTACCCCCATTCTGGGATGCTACAGGAATCCCTTGGGAGCTCCCTACCAGCCCCCCAGCTGGAGGAGAAGCTCAGCCAACGGCCCCCCTCCGGGTCTCCACCTAGCAGTGGATGGTCAGGGGCCTGGCTCATAACACTGACAGCTGTCAGTGGCATCTATTGGTTTCTATCCTTGTGGGCAGAGTTTTCCCTGGGTGGGGGACAGAAGTCAGACCCAAGGAATGGAATGGGCCACATCACTTTGTTGGCCATGGTGATACTGTCTGCATACTGGGATACATCTGTAAGCAAATTAAAGTTAGGAGCTGTACAGATGGGGTCCTCAGGTGATGAGAAGGGTTCCCCATGGGCCAGATCAGTGGCCCCAGAGAGTATAGACAAAGAAGCCTCACTGAGTTCGGAAAGGCGTAGAACTGGCGAGTGCCCCTGCAGTAGTGGGCCATTGTCCATGTTCTATCGCCTTAAGCAGGGAAGTCCATCAGAGTGTTGATTAGTCTACCCTGGCTTTAGGCTGGGAGGGGGTCATGTTGGACCTGGCTTTTTGACAGGGTCATCCCCAAACTTTTTGCCTTCCTCCTTCTCTTTTTCTGACCTCATTTGTGCTGGTTTTTAGACTCTGCGCACTTTACCACTGCTAACCAGTGCTAAAGTGCATATGCTCTCTCCCTTAAAACATGGTAACCTTGAATCATACCTGATTGGACTATTAATTTACTTATAAGTCCCTAGTAAGGTGCACTTTATGTGCATAGGGCTGGTAAATTAAATACTACTAGTGGGCCTGCAGCACTGGTTGTGCCACCCACTTAAGTAGCCCCTTTTCCTTGTGTCAGGCCTGCCATTGCAAGGCCTGTGTGTGCAGTTTCACTGCCACCTCGACTTGGCATTTAAAAGTACTTGCCAAGTCTAGAACTCCCCTTTTTCTACACATAAGTCACCCTTAAGGTGTGCCCTAGGTAACCCCTAGGACCGGGTGCTGTGTAGGTAAAAGGCAGGACATGTACCTGTGTAGTTATATGTCCTGGTAGTGTAAAACTCCTAAATTCGTTTTCACACTACTGAGAGGCCTGCTCCCTTCATAGGCTAACATTAGGGCTGCCCTCATACACTGTTGAAGTGGCAGCTGCTGATCCGAAAGGAGCAGGGAGGTCATATTTAGTATGGCCAGAATGGTAATACAAAGTCCTACTGACTGGTGAAGTCGGATTTACTATTACTATTCTAGAAATGCCACTTTTAGAAAGTGAGCATTTCTTTGCACTTAAATCCTTCTGTGCCTTACAATCCACGTCTGGCTGGGCTTGGTTGACAGCTCCTTGTGCATTCACTCAGACACACCCCAAACACAGGGTACTCAGCCTCACTTGCATACATCTGCATTTTGAATGGGTCTTCCTGGGCTGGGAGGGTGGAGGGTCTGCTCTCACACAAAGGACTGCCACACCCCCTACTGGGACCCTGGCAGACAGGAGTAAACTGAAAGGGGACCGGGTGCACTTCTTAGCCACTCTTTGAAGTCTCCCCCACTTCAAAGGCACATTTGGGTATAAAACAGGGCCTCTGCCCTACCTCATCAGACACTTGCTGGAGAAGAAACCTGAACCAGAAACTACATCCTGCCAAGAAGATCTGCCTGGCTGCTCAAAGGACTCACCTGTCTGCTTTCTACAAAGGACTGCTGTCTTGCTGTTGCCCTGCTGCCTTGCTGAACTCTTGTCTGGCTGTGAAAGTGCTCTCCAAGGGCTTGGATAGAGCTTGCCTCCTGTTCCTTGAAGTCTCAGGACCAAAAAGACTTCTCCCTTTCACTTGGACGCTCCGTGCGCCGAAAATTTCGACGCACAGCTTGTTTCGCGGCGAGAAAAACGCCGCACACCGACGCTGATCGACGCGACGCCCTCGGGACGATCGAGACTTCGACGCACAACCTCGCAAGGACAAAGCCGCCCGACTTTCCAGGAGAAATCGACGCGACGCCTACCGTGAGCGCGAAACTTTGACGCACGGCCTCGCAAGGACAACGCCGCCCGACTTCCAAGGAGAAATCGACGCGACGCCTGCCGTGAGACCAAACTTCCGACGCACGGCCTCGCAAGGACAACGCCGCCCGACTTCCAAGGAGAAATCGACGCGACGCCTACCGTGAGATCGAAACTTCGACGCGCAGCCCCGCAGAACGACGCGCAGCCGGAAAACAAGCAGGAGAATCCACGCACAGACCCGGGACATCTGGTAATCCCCGCGATCCACGAAAAGAGACTGTCTGCGCGCCGGAAAACGACGCCCGACTTCCCCGCATGGAAAAGAACGACGCAAGTCTTTGTGTGCTGAGGAGAAATCGACGCACACACCCTTTTTCCACGCATCTCTCCACCCGTGGCCCTCTGAGGAGATTTTCCACCAGAAACCAGGTACTCTGTGCTTGAAAGACACTTTATAGCTTTTTAAAGACTTAAAGACACTTAATATCACTCTTCAGTGATATCTTTACAAATTCGTATTGCAACTTTGATCGTTTTGACCTACAATTACCCAGATAAATATTCTATATTTTTCTAAACCCTGTGTGGTGTATTTTTGTGGTGCTATATGGTGGTACGGTATGATTTATTGCACAAATACTTTACACATTGCCTTCTAAGTTAAGCCTGACTGCTCGTGCCAAGCTACCAGAGGGTGGGCACAGGATAATCTTGGATAGTGTGTGACTTACCCTGACTAGAGTGAGGGCTTTTGCTTGGACAGAGGGTAACCTGACTGCCAACCAAAAACCCCATTTCTCACATTGGTGATCAGCGGTGAGGATAGGACTTGTATTTGTGCAGTGACATACAGTAGCTAAGTATTTCACTACCTACCCACAGTTGAAGGTCAACTTGGTTTTTATCTCTTTTTGCAAATCCGTTTTTTTTTCCTGACAATTTTCAAAAACTAAATCCTCACTCAACATGTCTCTGACTGGGTCTCAGACAGGGGACTTTGACCTAGTCCAGTTGGATACATATACGGTCAAACAACTAAGAGGATTCTGCAGGGCATTGAGGGTACCCACCCAAGGGGCCTCCAGAAAGGAGGACTTTCAAGTGGCGCTGAGGGCCTGGGCAGAAGCCCATTTAGAGGATGATGGGGAAGAGGAGCCAGAAAATGGCCCCTCAGAGGAATTTTCACTATCTGTGGATGGTGTTACCACTGCAATTATGCACCCTTCCAGACCAGGGAACAGTGTCTCTGGGCAAAGCCTGACCGCAGAGGAAAGGAGAGAAGAAAGGGAGTTCCAATTGCAAATGGCAAAATTGAAAATTGAGGCTCAACAGGAGGAGAGAAGGGCAGAAAGAGAAGCCAAACAAGCTGAGGCTGAAAGAGCAGCCAAACAGATTGAAGCTGAAAGAACAGCCAAACAGATTCAAGCAGAAGCTGAAAGGGCAGCCAAACAAGCGGAAGCTGAAAGAGCAGCCAAACAGGTGGAAGCTGAAAGAGCTCTGGCTGAAAAGAAACTATTGTTGGCTCATGAACTGAGTCTCAAGGAGCTGGAGATCAAGGCAAGACAGTCTGAATCCAGCAATAATGGTGGCAGCATACTGACAGGACCTGCTGGAGAAAAGAAGGTTCGTATACCCAAAAATGTGGTGCCCAGTTTTGTGGTGGGAGATGACATAGATAAATGGTTAGCTGCTTATGAAGTTGCACTAAGGGCTCATGAGGTTCCTGAAGGGCAATGGGGGGTAGCTATGTGGGGTTATGTACCGCCATTGGGGAGGGATACACTCCTCACATTGGATCAACCTGATCAAAACACATACCCACTCCAGAGAGCCATTTTACTTGCCAAGTTTGGGCTGACCCCTGAGGGATACCGTCAGAGGTTCAGGGACAGCACCAAACAAACCACACAAACATGGGTAGATTTCTTTGACTTCTCCAGTAAGGCACTGAATGGATGGGTGCGGGGCAACAAAGTAACTGATTATAAAGGTTTATATGACTTGATTCTGAGAGAGCATATGCTTAATACTACTTTTACAGAGTTGCGCCAGCACTTAGTGGATAGTAAGCTGACTGATCCCAGGAAGCTTGCTGAGGAGGCGGACCTCTGGGCAAGCACCAGAGTGTCCAAAAAGGTATCTGGGAGTGACCCCGAGAAGGGTAGTTCCGGTTCCCCCCAACAAAGTGAGGGGGAGGTTAGAGATGACCCAGACGAGTTCCAGAGTAAGGGGGGAAGAAAGGGTTCCCATACCCCCTCTGAGAAACAGGGTGGGGGTTCTGGTGGGCAGTGGCCCAAAGTATCCCATTCCCAACCCCGCTGCTTTGAGTGTTCCCAGATAGGACACAGGAAGGGGGACTCTGTCTGTCCAAAGAACTCACCCAATATGGGGACCTCTACAGGGGTGGCCAATGTGGCCTTAGGGGAATGTCGTCCCCAGGGGCAGGTCGTAGACCATGCCTTCATCTCCTTCAGTTGGGAGGTGGACTCAGAGGGTAAACTGGTGATCCCTGAGGGTGGGAGTCGTCACTTCCACCAGGTGGGAGTGAATGGGATCCCAGTCACCGCTCTGAGAGACACGGGGGCTAGTCTTACCATGATTGTGGAGAGACTAGTGTCACCAGAGCAGTACACCGGACAGGTGTGTAGAGTAACTCCAGCCATTGGGGAAGATTTCTTCCGCCCCATGGCCCGGGTGTCCCTAGAGTGGGGTGGGGAGGTGACCCAGAGGCGGGTCATAGTTAGTCCCCAGCTGCCCATTGACTGCATTCTGGGGAATGAGTTTCCCTTAGTGTCAGGAGAGCTGAGAGGGCCGACCCCCAAGGGTGCCCTAACAGTTCAGATATCTGGCGGTACCACTCCCCAGAGGAGGGTATGGAAGCCCAGATGGGGAGGCACGGGGAAAAAGGACTCCCCCCTGCCCTCTGTTCAGCCTCAGAGTACAGACCCTGGGCTGAGGGACCAGTATCAGGGACCCACCCCTGACCTGGTGAGAGTGGAGAAGGGGTGCCAGACCCCTGGGGTTACTACCCCCCATTCTGGGATGCTACAGGAATCCCTTGGGAGCTCCCTACCAGCCCCCCAGCTGGAGGAGAAGCTCAGCCAACGGCCCCCCTCCGGGTCTCCACCTAGCAGTGGATGGTCAGGGGCCTGGCTCATAACACTGACAGCTGTCAGTGGCATCTATTGGTTTCTATCCTTGTGGGCAGAGTTTTCCCTGGGTGGGGGACAGAAGTCAGACCCAAGGAATGGAATGGGCCACATCACTTTGTTGGCCATGGTGATACTGTCTGCATACTGGGATACATCTGTAAGCAAATTAAAGTTAGGAGCTGTACAGATGGGGTCCTCAGGTGATGAGAAGGGTTCCCCATGGGCCAGATCAGTGGCCCCAGAGAGTATAGACAAAGAAGCCTCACTGAGTTCGGAAAGGCGTAGAACTGGCGAGTGCCCCTGCAGTAGTGGGCCATTGTCCATGTTCTATCGCCTTAAGCAGGGAAGTCCATCAGAGTGTTGATTAGTCTACCCTGGCTTTAGGCTGGGAGGGGGTCATGTTGGACCTGGCTTTTTGACAGGGTCATCCCCAAACTTTTTGCCTTCCTCCTTCTCTTTTTCTGACCTCATTTGTGCTGGTTTTTAGACTCTGCGCACTTTACCACTGCTAACCAGTGCTAAAGTGCATATGCTCTCTCCCTTAAAACATGGTAACCTTGAATCATACCTGATTGGACTATTAATTTACTTATAAGTCCCTAGTAAGGTGCACTTTATGTGCATAGGGCTGGTAAATTAAATACTACTAGTGGGCCTGCAGCACTGGTTGTGCCACCCACTTAAGTAGCCCCTTTTCCTTGTGTCAGGCCTGCCATTGCAAGGCCTGTGTGTGCAGTTTCACTGCCACCTCGACTTGGCATTTAAAAGTACTTGCCAAGTCTAGAACTCCCCTTTTTCTACACATAAGTCACCCTTAAGGTGTGCCCTAGGTAACCCCTAGGACCGGGTGCTGTGTAGGTAAAAGGCAGGACATGTACCTGTGTAGTTATATGTCCTGGTAGTGTAAAACTCCTAAATTCGTTTTCACACTACTGAGAGGCCTGCTCCCTTCATAGGCTAACATTAGGGCTGCCCTCATACACTGTTGAAGTGGCAGCTGCTGATCCGAAAGGAGCAGGGAGGTCATATTTAGTATGGCCAGAATGGTAATACAAAGTCCTACTGACTGGTGAAGTCGGATTTACTATTACTATTCTAGAAATGCCACTTTTAGAAAGTGAGCATTTCTTTGCACTTAAATCCTTCTGTGCCTTACAATCCACGTCTGGCTGGGCTTGGTTGACAGCTCCTTGTGCATTCACTCAGACACACCCCAAACACAGGGTACTCAGCCTCACTTGCATACATCTGCATTTTGAATGGGTCTTCCTGGGCTGGGAGGGTGGAGGGTCTGCTCTCACACAAAGGACTGCCACACCCCCTACTGGGACCCTGGCAGACAGGAGTAAACTGAAAGGGGACCGGGTGCACTTCTTAGCCACTCTTTGAAGTCTCCCCCACTTCAAAGGCACATTTGGGTATAAAACAGGGCCTCTGCCCTACCTCATCAGACACTTGCTGGAGAAGAAACCTGAACCAGAAACTACATCCTGCCAAGAAGATCTGCCTGGCTGCTCAAAGGACTCACCTGTCTGCTTTCTACAAAGGACTGCTGTCTTGCTGTTGCCCTGCTGCCTTGCTGAACTCTTGTCTGGCTGTGAAAGTGCTCTCCAAGGGCTTGGATAGAGCTTGCCTCCTGTTCCTTGAAGTCTCAGGACCAAAAAGACTTCTCCCTTTCACTTGGACGCTCCGTGCGCCGAAAATTTCGACGCACAGCTTGTTTCGCGGCGAGAAAAACGCCGCACACCGACGCTGATCGACGCGACGCCCTCGGGACGATCGAGACTTCGACGCACAACCTCGCAAGGACAAAGCCGCCCGACTTTCCAGGAGAAATCGACGCGACGCCTACCGTGAGCGCGAAACTTTGACGCACGGCCTCGCAAGGACAACGCCGCCCGACTTCCAAGGAGAAATCGACGCGACGCCTGCCGTGAGACCAAACTTCCGACGCACGGCCTCGCAAGGACAACGCCGCCCGACTTCCAAGGAGAAATCGACGCGACGCCTACCGTGAGATCGAAACTTCGACGCGCAGCCCCGCAGAACGACGCGCAGCCGGAAAACAAGCAGGAGAATCCACGCACAGACCCGGGACATCTGGTAATCCCCGCGATCCACGAAAAGAGACTGTCTGCGCGCCGGAAAACGACGCCCGACTTCCCCGCGTGGAAAAGAACGACGCAAGTCTTTGTGTGCTGAGGAGAAATCGACGCACACACCCTTTTTCCACGCATCTCTCCACCCGTGGCCCTCTGAGGAGATTTTCCACCAGAAACCAGGTACTCTGTGCTTGAAAGACACTTTATAGCTTTTTAAAGACTTAAAGACACTTAATATCACTCTTCAGTGATATCTTTACAAATTCGTATTGCAACTTTGATCGTTTTGACCTACAATTACCCAGATAAATATTCTATATTTTTCTAAACCCTGTGTGGTGTATTTTTGTGGTGCTATATGGTGGTACGGTATGATTTATTGCACAAATACTTTACACATTGCCTTCTAAGTTAAGCCTGACTGCTCGTGCCAAGCTACCAGAGGGTGGGCACAGGATAATCTTGGATAGTGTGTGACTTACCCTGACTAGAGTGAGGGCTTTTGCTTGGACAGAGGGTAACCTGACTGCCAACCAAAAACCCCATTTCTCACATTGGTGATCAGCGGTGAGGATAGGACTTGTATTTGTGCAGTGACATACAGTAGCTAAGTATTTCACTACCTACCCACAGTTGAAGGTCAACTTGGTTTTTATCTCTTTTTGCAAATCCGTTTTTTTTTCCTGACAATTTTCAAAAACTAAATCCTCACTCAACATGTCTCTGACTGGGTCTCAGACAGGGGACTTTGACCTAGTCCAGTTGGATACATATACGGTCAAACAACTAAGAGGATTCTGCAGGGCATTGAGGGTACCCACCCAAGGGGCCTCCAGAAAGGAGGACTTTCAAGTGGCGCTGAGGGCCTGGGCAGAAGCCCATTTAGAGGATGATGGGGAAGAGGAGCCAGAAAATGGCCCCTCAGAGGAATTTTCACTATCTGTGGATGGTGTTACCACTGCAATTATGCACCCTTCCAGACCAGGGAACAGTGTCTCTGGGCAAAGCCTGACCGCAGAGGAAAGGAGAGAAGAAAGGGAGTTCCAATTGCAAATGGCAAAATTGAAAATTGAGGCTCAACAGGAGGAGAGAAGGGCAGAAAGAGAAGCCAAACAAGCTGAGGCTGAAAGAGCAGCCAAACAGATTGAAGCTGAAAGAACAGCCAAACAGATTCAAGCAGAAGCTGAAAGGGCAGCCAAACAAGCGGAAGCTGAAAGAGCAGCCAAACAGGTGGAAGCTGAAAGAGCTCTGGCTGAAAAGAAACTATTGTTGGCTCATGAACTGAGTCTCAAGGAGCTGGAGATCAAGGCAAGACAGTCTGAATCCAGCAATAATGGTGGCAGCATACTGACAGGACCTGCTGGAGAAAAGAAGGTTCGTATACCCAAAAATGTGGTGCCCAGTTTTGTGGTGGGAGATGACATAGATAAATGGTTAGCTGCTTATGAAGTTGCACTAAGGGCTCATGAGGTTCCTGAAGGGCAATGGGGGGTAGCTATGTGGGGTTATGTACCGCCATTGGGGAGGGATACACTCCTCACATTGGATCAACCTGATCAAAACACATACCCACTCCAGAGAGCCATTTTACTTGCCAAGTTTGGGCTGACCCCTGAGGGATACCGTCAGAGGTTCAGGGACAGCACCAAACAAACCACACAAACATGGGTAGATTTCTTTGACTTCTCCAGTAAGGCACTGAATGGATGGGTGCGGGGCAACAAAGTAACTGATTATAAAGGTTTATATGACTTGATTCTGAGAGAGCATATGCTTAATACTACTTTTACAGAGTTGCGCCAGCACTTAGTGGATAGTAAGCTGACTGATCCCAGGAAGCTTGCTGAGGAGGCGGACCTCTGGGCAAGCACCAGAGTGTCCAAAAAGGTATCTGGGAGTGACCCCGAGAAGGGTAGTTCCGGTTCCCCCCAACAAAGTGAGGGGGAGGTTAGAGATGACCCAGACGAGTTCCAGAGTAAGGGGGGAAGAAAGGGTTCCCATACCCCCTCTGAGAAACAGGGTGGGGGTTCTGGTGGGCAGTGGCCCAAAGTATCCCATTCCCAACCCCGCTGCTTTGAGTGTTCCCAGATAGGACACAGGAAGGGGGACTCTGTCTGTCCAAAGAACTCACCCAATATGGGGACCTCTACAGGGGTGGCCAATGTGGCCTTAGGGGAATGTCGTCCCCAGGGGCAGGTCGTAGACCATGCCTTCATCTCCTTCAGTTGGGAGGTGGACTCAGAGGGTAAACTGGTGATCCCTGAGGGTGGGAGTCGTCACTTCCACCAGGTGGGAGTGAATGGGATCCCAGTCACCGCTCTGAGAGACACGGGGGCTAGTCTTACCATGATTGTGGAGAGACTAGTGTCACCAGAGCAGTACACCGGACAGGTGTGTAGAGTAACTCCAGCCATTGGGGAAGATTTCTTCCGCCCCATGGCCCGGGTGTCCCTAGAGTGGGGTGGGGAGGTGACCCAGAGGCGGGTCATAGTTAGTCCCCAGCTGCCCATTGACTGCATTCTGGGGAATGAGTTTCCCTTAGTGTCAGGAGAGCTGAGAGGGCCGACCCCCAAGGGTGCCCTAACAGTTCAGATATCTGGCGGTACCACTCCCCAGAGGAGGGTATGGAAGCCCAGATGGGGAGGCACGGGGAAAAAGGACTCCCCCCTGCCCTCTGTTCAGCCTCAGAGTACAGACCCTGGGCTGAGGGACCAGTATCAGGGACCCACCCCTGACCTGGTGAGAGTGGAGAAGGGGTGCCAGACCCCTGGGGTTACTACCCCCCATTCTGGGATGCTACAGGAATCCCTTGGGAGCTCCCTACCAGCCCCCCAGCTGGAGGAGAAGCTCAGCCAACGGCCCCCCTCCGGGTCTCCACCTAGCAGTGGATGGTCAGGGGCCTGGCTCATAACACTGACAGCTGTCAGTGGCATCTATTGGTTTCTATCCTTGTGGGCAGAGTTTTCCCTGGGTGGGGGACAGAAGTCAGACCCAAGGAATGGAATGGGCCACATCACTTTGTTGGCCATGGTGATACTGTCTGCATACTGGGATACATCTGTAAGCAAATTAAAGTTAGGAGCTGTACAGATGGGGTCCTCAGGTGATGAGAAGGGTTCCCCATGGGCCAGATCAGTGGCCCCAGAGAGTATAGACAAAGAAGCCTCACTGAGTTCGGAAAGGCGTAGAACTGGCGAGTGCCCCTGCAGTAGTGGGCCATTGTCCATGTTCTATCGCCTTAAGCAGGGAAGTCCATCAGAGTGTTGATTAGTCTACCCTGGCTTTAGGCTGGGAGGGGGTCATGTTGGACCTGGCTTTTTGACAGGGTCATCCCCAAACTTTTTGCCTTCCTCCTTCTCTTTTTCTGACCTCATTTGTGCTGGTTTTTAGACTCTGCGCACTTTACCACTGCTAACCAGTGCTAAAGTGCATATGCTCTCTCCCTTAAAACATGGTAACCTTGAATCATACCTGATTGGACTATTAATTTACTTATAAGTCCCTAGTAAGGTGCACTTTATGTGCATAGGGCTGGTAAATTAAATACTACTAGTGGGCCTGCAGCACTGGTTGTGCCACCCACTTAAGTAGCCCCTTTTCCTTGTGTCAGGCCTGCCATTGCAAGGCCTGTGTGTGCAGTTTCACTGCCACCTCGACTTGGCATTTAAAAGTACTTGCCAAGTCTAGAACTCCCCTTTTTCTACACATAAGTCACCCTTAAGGTGTGCCCTAGGTAACCCCTAGGACCGGGTGCTGTGTAGGTAAAAGGCAGGACATGTACCTGTGTAGTTATATGTCCTGGTAGTGTAAAACTCCTAAATTCGTTTTCACACTACTGAGAGGCCTGCTCCCTTCATAGGCTAACATTAGGGCTGCCCTCATACACTGTTGAAGTGGCAGCTGCTGATCCGAAAGGAGCAGGGAGGTCATATTTAGTATGGCCAGAATGGTAATACAAAGTCCTACTGACTGGTGAAGTCGGATTTACTATTACTATTCTAGAAATGCCACTTTTAGAAAGTGAGCATTTCTTTGCACTTAAATCCTTCTGTGCCTTACAATCCACGTCTGGCTGGGCTTGGTTGACAGCTCCTTGTGCATTCACTCAGACACACCCCAAACACAGGGTACTCAGCCTCACTTGCATACATCTGCATTTTGAATGGGTCTTCCTGGGCTGGGAGGGTGGAGGGTCTGCTCTCACACAAAGGACTGCCACACCCCCTACTGGGACCCTGGCAGACAGGAGTAAACTGAAAGGGGACCGGGTGCACTTCTTAGCCACTCTTTGAAGTCTCCCCCACTTCAAAGGCACATTTGGGTATAAAACAGGGCCTCTGCCCTACCTCATCAGACACTTGCTGGAGAAGAAACCTGAACCAGAAACTACATCCTGCCAAGAAGATCTGCCTGGCTGCTCAAAGGACTCACCTGTCTGCTTTCTACAAAGGACTGCTGTCTTGCTGTTGCCCTGCTGCCTTGCTGAACTCTTGTCTGGCTGTGAAAGTGCTCTCCAAGGGCTTGGATAGAGCTTGCCTCCTGTTCCTTGAAGTCTCAGGACCAAAAAGACTTCTCCCTTTCACTTGGACGCTCCGTGCGCCGAAAATTTCGACGCACAGCTTGTTTCGCGGCGAGAAAAACGCCGCACACCGACGCTGATCGACGCGACGCCCTCGGGACGATCGAGACTTCGACGCACAACCTCGCAAGGACAAAGCCGCCCGACTTTCCAGGAGAAATCGACGCGACGCCTACCGTGAGCGCGAAACTTTGACGCACGGCCTCGCAAGGACAACGCCGCCCGACTTCCAAGGAGAAATCGACGCGACGCCTGCCGTGAGACCAAACTTCCGACGCACGGCCTCGCAAGGACAACGCCGCCCGACTTCCAAGGAGAAATCGACGCGACGCCTACCGTGAGATCGAAACTTCGACGCGCAGCCCCGCAGAACGACGCGCAGCCGGAAAACAAGCAGGAGAATCCACGCACAGACCCGGGACATCTGGTAATCCCCGCGATCCACGAAAAGAGACTGTCTGCGCGCCGGAAAACGACGCCCGACTTCCCCGCGTGGAAAAGAACGACGCAAGTCTTTGTGTGCTGAGGAGAAATCGACGCACACACCCTTTTTCCACGCATCTCTCCACCCGGCGCCCTCTGAGGAGATTTTCCACCAGAAACCAGGTACTCTGTGCTTGAAAGACACTTTATAGCTTTTTAAAGACTTAAAGACACTTAATATCACTCTTCAGTGATATCTTTACAAATTCGTATTGCAACTTTGATCGTTTTGACCTACAATTACCCAGATAAATATTCTATATTTTTCTAAACCCTGTGTGGTGTATTTTTGTGGTGCTATATGGTGGTACGGTATGATTTATTGCACAAATACTTTACACATTGCCTTCTAAGTTAAGCCTGACTGCTCGTGCCAAGCTACCAGAGGGTGGGCACAGGATAATCTTGGATAGTGTGTGACTTACCCTGACTAGAGTGAGGGCTTTTGCTTGGACAGAGGGTAACCTGACTGCCAACCAAAAACCCCATTTCTCACAGTGAGGTAGAGGGGGATAGGGTTTGGGTAGTGGAAGTTGGAGGGGGGAGGCTGGACACAGGGGACAATGGCTGCCATCAGTGCTGAAGCCAGAGCCTGAAATGCTCTATGTTGGGCTGCCACGCCAGAATGAATGCCCTCCAGGTATGCATTTGCTTGTTGCAGATGCCTCTCGACACCCTGGATGGCATTCAGAATAGTTGGCTGCCCAACAGAGGGGGATCGCAGGAGGTCAATAGCCTCCTCACTGAGGGCAGCAGGGCTGACTGAGGCGGGCCTGAGGTGCCTGGGGCAAAGGAGATGCCCACCCTCCTGGGTGAGCTGGCACGGGAAACACACTGAGGGGCTGCTGGGAGGGTGGTGCTGGTAGGGGGGGTGGCGGCTGTACCTGTTGTTGGTATGGGCACAGAGGTGTCTGCCACCGCCAGGGACCTTCCATCGGAGGAGGAATTGCTGTCTCTGGTCTCCCCTCTTGTCGCCGTCATGGAGCTCCCCTCGCCCTCCGTCCCACTGGTGCCTTCACCCTCAGTGGATTCGGCCTCCAGGCCCATGTGGGATGCAGCTCCCTCCATCGCCGGTGCCTCTGCTCCTCTGCCAGATGATGCTAATGCACACAAGGACAGGGTGAAAAAACAAAAAAAGGGGGGAGAGACAGAGGATACACATGGTCAATGCCAGCAACACTCTACTGTTGGCAGACACAACACACAGGGAGCCACATTATGCACTAGGCCATGCCCAACCAGTCACTAAGGGAGTCACCAACCCATGGGGTACAATGCCTAACGCCAGCATCTCCACACCTGACATCCACAGGACCCTGCCCAGTAGTAGTTGGCCACTTGTACCATTGGGATAGGAGTGCTTCAGAGCCTGCACACAAGGCACCTATCCTGCCATGATCGCCCTGGCCTAGGGGCACCCACCGCCCCCATCCCTCACCCTGCTAGCTCCTAAAGCACGCAAATTCAGTTTTCTGAATCTGTACTCACCCCCTTGTGGCTGCTATGATGCCCTCAAGCACGCATCCAACTCAGGATAGGTCACTGCCAGGTTGCAGAACATCATGGGGGTCATGGTGCGACGGGCACCCCTTCCACGTTGGGAGGCCAGCCTCAGCTGGGCCTCTGCCATTTTCTTCATCCAGCGGCGCAGGTCCTCCCATTTCTTGCAGCAGTGGGTGCTCCGCCTGTGATAGACCCCAGGTTCTACACCTCCTTAGTGATGGCACGCCAAATACCCTTTTTCTGGTGGGCGCTGACCTGGAGGGAAAAGACAGCGGAAAATGTAATTACTCACCCATCCGGACCATCATACTCCTTGGCCACTAGTTCCCACCCATGCCCTGATGCACATACACTGACCACCTCTCATGCAGCACTCAGGCCAGGACGCCTTAGCACCCCACAACATGTGGCTTACATCCACACCACTCCAAACAGGCATTCCCCACGCATCATGCTCACAGTGTACTCACCTGTTTGTCTGGAGGACCGTAAAATAACGTTTGCTGGGGGAGGACCCCATCCACCAGTTTCTCCAACTCCTCCGCAGTGAAGGCATGGGCCCTTTATCTAGACACTGTAGCCATTGTCGCTTCCAGACTCAGGTCACAGCAGCACTCGCAGTGTAGGTCCTCTCCTGTTGATGGTCAGGTAGCAAGTGAGTGAATAGCTAGAAAAGGGCGGTGACGTCCGCGCCGGTGCGTACCGTCACTGTCAGCGTACATCGCCATTGGCTCCTGGGACCCATTGGGCCCAATGATAACCAATGCGGAGTTGCGTGGGGGTCATCGACCGCCTACCGTGACGCAGCACAACGCCAGCACAGTTACCTCATTTCCCCTTGTCCCTCCTCACAGGTCAGGCAGCCGCCATTTCAGGGGGGCACATGGCATGGCACCTAGCTGCGTCACAGCACATATTGGCACATCTACTGACTCTCAAATTCACACACTGCTTTTGTGACATTAATTCAAAAACAGTTGTGCCATCTCTGTGGAAAATGACCTTCTCCTCACCGTTCTCCTCCATAGGCTACAACCTCTGAGGCAGATTATGAGATGGCGGTATCCTCCGGTGTACGGACCCCTGGTGGGCCTGTCGACAATGGAGGACAGACACATTATCATCACCTACAGACTTGATCATGCCACAATCCAAGAACTGTGTACTCAATGGGAGCCAGACCTGATGTCAGCTATCCGTCAGCCCACAGGAATACCCCCTCTAGTGCAGGTTCTGTCAGTGCTCCATTTTCTGGCAAGTGGTTCCTTTCAAACTACAGTGGCCATGGCATCAGTGATGTCTCAGCCAATGTTCTCCAACGTGCTGACCAGAGTGTTGTCTGTCCCACTGAAGCACATGTGCAGCTGCATCGATTTCCCCCAAGTGGATGATTTGGCCACAGTGAAAGCTGACCTCTATGCCCTGGGACATATCCCCAACATCATAGGTGCAACTGATGGTACACATGTGGCATTTGTCCCCCCCCCCACAGAAATGAACAGGTCTACAGGAATAGAAAAAGCTATCACTCCCATGTGCAATGTGCAAATGGTGTGTTTGGCGGACCAGTACATCTCCCATGTGAATGCCAAATATCCTGGCTCAATGCATGACGCCTATATCTTGAGGAATAGCAGTATCCCTTATGTGATGGGGCAACTCCAGAGGCACTGGGTGTGGCTAATAGGTGAGCCCAAGGTCCCCACACAGTATAAGTTGAGGTCTGAGTATGGGGTTGTCCCTAAGGGTTGGTGTGTGTCTAACAGTACAGTTGTCCCTCGATATTTGCAGGTGACTCTGGTTAACCCAACCTATCATGGCTACTGGTCCCAGTGAGGAATCCTAGTACAAGGGCAGAGGAACGTTACAATGAGGCACATGGGCGTATGAGGAGGATAATTGAGAGAACCTTCAGCCTCCTGAAAGCCAGGTTCCGGTGCCTCCACTGGTGGATCTCTGTACTACTCACCCAAGAAGGTGTGCCAGATCATTGTGGCATGCTGTATGTTGCACAACCTGGCCTTGAGACGCCAGGTGCCTTTTCTGCAATAGGATGAACCTGGAGATGGTCTTGTGGCAGCGGTGCAGCATGGGGGCATGTCTGACAAGCAGGGAAGCTGTTACATTGGCAGCCAGTTAATGAATATGTAAGATTTAAGTTCACTTTCTGCTGTACAAGTGTTTCACTGCTGCGACCCCAAACGTCAAACATGTACATTTGCCCATAAATGCGAGAAGTTCTCTTACATAGCAATGCTTAATATGAGCCGGTGGTTTCCGGTGCGGGCACCGGCACTTATTTTTGGGGGCGGGCACTTATTTTTCTGCATCAGGCATTCATTTACTGCTAGCCAAAGGTACTTATGGGAAAGACAAAGAAGAGAAAGACGAAAAAGGGCCAGAAAGGGAGAAAGCAGAAAGCTGCAAGATTGATCTGAAGGCACAGGGAAAGGCTATAAATGGATTACAGAGGCCCGAGGCCTCAGTGTTCCGTGCTCACACTTTAATTGCAGGAGCTGCGAGTTTCAGAGGAAAGCTCTGAGCACCGACACGTTTCCATTTACGAATTAAGCAGTTACCTACACAAGACCATCATCAGTGAGAGACCCAGAATTTAAGAAGGGCAGAGTTTTTCCTATGGCAGCGCCAAGCCTTTGGATCTCTCTTCCATCGCTGCTGATAACACCTCCCACTTCCTATCCAGTTTAAGTCAGCATTGATAACCTACCCTTTCTAGATCTTTAGTAAGTTCGGTGCCAGTAGATTTCTTTGAGATAGTGTCAGCCTTATTAAATGTTACAATCAGTCAGTCAACTGCTTCAGAGCTCACGTTATAGCAAATCATTCATTTTTTTCCCAATAGCTTTCCGTTTGGCTTTACACAAAACAATTCCCTGCTAATGAATCCTGTTGGTTGCTCGTTGGCATACAGATTTACCCGAGCTAATATTTATCTGAACCAAGCTTGAACGCATCCAATTGAGCAATTAATTATTTTGGAAAATCTGGATCTTCCATAAGGAAGTGAGACCTCTTTAGAGTGGAGAGGAGATGTGTCATGGCACATGTGGAAAAATCTAGCTCGCTCAGCTGAAACTATGTGCATTGTTTTTTTCTTATGAAAGCCACCTGCAAGCTCTTTCATGAGCTCGTATATTATCTAGTTTCTGTTCTTGGTGTAAGTTTTGTTATGTGTTCGAAATTAGATAATAGCTATTCATGTGCATATTCAGCGATATGGTGCATTTTTCCATCTTGTCTCATTGCTGGTGTAGCGTGATCCCCTTGTGGGTTTTCTCTGTGACTCACAGACTATTACACTTTTCGCTAAATACTTTTCATCCTCAACTTCAACGTGAGTCAGAGTTTTCATCGACAACACAGAATGAATCTAGACTGACAAGGCAGGCACACTCTTAATTTTTTTCAAATTAGTTTATTGAATAAAGAGCATTAACCATGATATATAATGTGGTATAAGAAACAAAAAGAACATGTTGCTGACTTTACAATCAAATTAAGTAGCCACTAAAATCCATCACAACTTTTCCTTTAGCTGTTGATCAACTCCTTTCCAAGACACCCCTAGGAGAGAGGAACAAGGGAAGAGGGTCTCTTGTGATAATCATGGCACATGCCATCATAATATATGTAAATAGTGTGTCCCGTTGCACTTTGACTATATGTGTGTGTAACAGACTTCACATGAGCCTTGGGCTCTGCCGCTCTCCTCTAATCAGCACAGGCTATCAGACTGATCACTTTCTTTTCTTCCTTATGCTTCATTCAACCACTCCTAGAAGTCCCAAGCACAACCAACTCAGGAAATCCTGTTGAGATGGCCACATCCACGACCTGCAGTTTTTCCTCCATCTTCAAAATGTTCAACTCTTTTGATTTTGATTTCTTATGTTGATTCATACTTACTCAGTTTCACTGTTCGCCACAATCAAGGAAAGTTAGGATCTTGCCTCAGTGCTGTAGCGTGTTATGATTTCTGGCCATTGAACAGGTCAAGAGCTCATTCTGTTCTGGACTTATGTGATCTGCAACAGTATACAGAAATTAAACACAACAATTTACACACACAACCTAGGGGGGCACATGGTTGTTATTAAAACTTTGATTTTCCTGGGAAGAGCATCCCCAGTCCCTCTATTCAGCAAAGGTTTAAATCATCCCCAGAATCCAAAATTGGGACATCTTGACAAACTATAAGCCCAAGCTTTGGTTCTAGTTGTATCATAGCGGAGAAAACACAAGACTGCCTTTATGCCCCAGAAGCTGAGATTCTATATCAGTAATATATCTGTACAACTTCTACACACCTTTCTATGACATGGCTACTTTTTGCTTTGATTTTATAGAATGGGCCCTTCATGGCAGTGGCATTGGATTCTATGATTTGGGTGTTTTATTAAACATTTCCACAGATTCTATAAAACGTGCATCAGCAGAGAGATACAATGATTTAAGTCTGAGGTTGCAGGATAGCCCGCATCCATTTTCTTTCCCTGACCATAGCAAAAACAGCTGTGGTCAGGATTAAAATAATCCTTCTTGTTCATGGCCACTTTGCTTTTGCTAATATTTGGAGGTACTAAAAACATTAGCTGGTCTGCCCGGTTCCCACCCTCTCAGTTTCAACTCAGTGAAAATGCTGCCACCTGACAGGGGCAAGTTGTCATATTGAGAGGTATTCACAGAGATCTTTGGACAGACTGGTGGTCTTCTCCCTTTCTGGCATCTGCAGCTTCTCCTGGATTGATGTGTTTGCCTTTGACAGATCATAGAAATATCCCATGATGAATGGAAACACCCTTTTACCAAAGGGATGCCTCATTTCAAAGGTAAAAATCTCCTGGTATATTGAATTACTTGGGGGCTTCTGTGGTTACCTGAAGAAACAACCATGTCTTAAGGAAAAACCATAGTGTGACTATAACATAGGTCTTAGCAAATAACCAGGACCAGGGGAAGTTGAGTGTAGGTCAGAAACAAAGCCACCTCTTGGGAAATGGGATTGAAGCATTATTGTTTAAGAACGATTTCAGATTTAGTACTTTGAAACTCGTTCACACTACCATATAAATGTTGAGGGCTGACTTAGCTCCGCAGATTTTGTTTACAAGAGTAATGCATTTTTCCCATAGTTGTTGTGGAAGGTCCACCAAGCCCTGATGAAGGTATTTTACATTGTTTCTTGTTGAAACGTGTTGATCTGATTTTCTGAGGTAGTGATCCTGTAATAATTCATGCGGTAATAGTGGTGAAAGGTCCTTTATTCTGATAGTAGGTTCCTGTACAGAGGTACTAGTAGTAGTGGTAATACAGCAACTCCCAGCACTCTCCCAGCACTCCAGCTTCAGCCTCTTCCTCCTCCTGCCTCCTCCAGACTGTCCCTTTCCCAACACTCCACCTAGAATGCCCCTTTCTCTACATTCCATTTCCCACTTATAAGCCTATCACTACACATCTCCCCCCTTACACATCCTACAAAAAAAAATACACACACAAAAATAAATAAAAATAATACCTATTACAATTAAAAATACTATTACACATCTCCCCCATACACATCCCACAAAAAATCATACACAAAAATAAATAATACCTATTTACAATTAAAAATACTATTAACTGTTCTTAATTTTGCATAAGTTTCCTATACTCCACTCCTTTCCATCATCCAACTTAACCACACTGTTATACACCTTTACCACCTTTCGTGGTTTAGAAAACTTGCTTTCACCCTTCTTCACTACACCAAACCTTTTCACTGCCACCCAATCACCAACTTCCACATCAATCTTCTTCACCCTTCTCCTAATGTCATATCTTAAATTGTTACGCTCCTGCTGATCTAATACTTTCATTCTCATCCTTCTCCGATCAATCCATACTTGTTTCTTTTCACATAACCACCAAGGAAATTCCTTCGTTGCTGGTTCCCTGCCTTTAAGAGCAACAAATGGCAACTCCCCTGTTACCGAATGGGGCGTCACTCTATGTGCCCACAACATTCTGTTCAATTCCATTCTCCAATCTAGTCCATTTGTTAAAGAGAGTTGAATATTCTCCATAATCATTCGATTCACCCTCTCCACTAATCCGTTAGCTTGCGGATGGAACAGCGCAACTTTCTCATGTTTAATTCTCAATCCAGTCAGGAATTCTTTCAACCGGCAAACGCGACAGACAGTTGGCCACAACATTTTTCTTACCCTTTACAAATTCCACAACAAAATTGAAATCTGTAATGTTAAGCAACCATCTAGATATTCGGGGTGTTATACTTCCCTCCAAACCTCGACCACACTTAAGAACTTGCAATAACGGTTTATGGTCCGTCCGAAGTACAAAAGGCAGTCCCCATAGATAGTACCTGTAAGGGTTTACACCCCAGCAACAGGCCAACGCCTCTTTCTCAATGGCAGAGTATGAGCGTTCTGTCCCCTGAAGTCTACGAGATGCAAATCCAATGATTTTCTCTTCATTCTCCACCATCTGTATGAGAACCGCTCCTAACCCCACACTACTAGCATCCGTCATTAAGATTGTTTTCTTGCACACATCAAAATGTCCCAGTGTAGGAGCACTGATAATGGAACTCTTAATCTTCACAAATGCTGTTTCACACTCCTCTCCCCACTCAAACACTGTCTCCTTTTTTAACAACAATCTCATAGGCTCCACAACCACAGTAAAATCATGTACAAACTTTGAACAGTATTCTGCTAATCCCAGAAATGATTTTAGCTGATCTTTGTTCTGTGGTCTCGGTGCCTCACTAATCGCTCTTACAATACTTCTTTTTGGTTTTATCCCTTCAGCAGATACTTCGTGACCTAAATAATTCACTCGATCTTTCCTCAACTGGCATTTCTCTCTCTTCACAGTCAAACCATGAGCCTCAATTCTCTCTAAGAGTTTCCCAATCAACTCATCATGTTCATTCAAAGATTTTCCCACTACTATGATGTCATCCTGGAAACACAATACATTCTGTAGCCCATTAAAAACATTTTGCATGATCCATTGAAATACAGCTGATGCTGAGGCTAGCCCAAAAGGCATTCTACAGATGTCAAAGGCCGTGAATCCGGATGCAAGTTAACTTGATGGTAAGCTGCAGACATGTCCAATACACTAAACACCTTACCACCCCCAATCATACTCAACATTTCTGTGACGTTCGGCAAAGGCTGCCTATCCACCCAAATGTTCTTGTTCAAATCCTTAAAGTCAATGCATAGACGAATCTTGTTTCCCTCCTTAGGTGCCACAACAATAGGCGCCAACCATTCCGAGGACTCTACTGGTTCGATAATCTTTTCCTCTAATAATTTGTTAAGTTCCTGCTGGAGTGGTTCCCTCATCAAGAATGGTATTGACCTTACCTTGTGAACTACTGGTATCGCATTTTCTTTTAAAATTATGCGATGTGTAAATTTCTTCAATTTACCTAGTCTGTCAGTAAACACATTGGGAAATGTTTCCATCAATTTTTTGGACCACTCTGTTTCCATTTCTTGAGTCTCCATATGTTCAATATTTGCTTTTTCCACAGTCATGACAGGTTCAACTGCGTTAGGGTCCAGTACTATCTCTAAGTCCTTCTGATGTCGCCATCCTAAAAGATTGGACCCTTCAGAAGTTATGTACACCTTCCCGTGTACTCCACTGCCCTTGAACAAAATGTCCATCCACTTCATTCCTAGAATATTGATTCTCTTCCCCCCATATCCAACTGCTTTGACATCTGCACTTTGCAAATCCTCAATCTTCCCTTCCAAACACTCCATATACACATCCTTGGATATCAAAGTAAATAGGCTACCAGAATCTACTAGTACTCTTACAGATTTGGATTCCAACATTGTGTCACAATGGGGTTTTTCCAATTTGACAGTGCTCTCCTTCTTCAAATTCCTTCCAGTTTTGGATTCTATTTTTCGTTGGTTAACTTCCAAAGCACTATTAACAGTTAGGACAATCTCCTCCTGCTCTTCTTGTGCATCATCCACAGATTTGATACTATTATTTAATACTTTTCCTTTCGACCTACACACTTTGGCCAAATGACCTCTTATTCCACACACCCTGCACGTTAAGGGACGCGCAATACACATAGGATTAGAGGCAATATGTCCCAAACCTCCACACCTGTAACACAAAATGTTAGGATTCTTCTTTTCCATGACCTTAATTCCCTTGTTTCCAGAATTCTTGTCTTGTTTCTTTACCTTAAACTCTTTCACCTCAACTGTATTTTCTTTGTCTGAGTCCCTTATATGACTCTTAACTTCAATTTCTTTCATCCATGTTTCAGTATGCTCCATACTTCGCACTATTTGTATGCACTCTTCCAATGAGGGATCAATGGATA
Organism: Pleurodeles waltl; assembly: GCF_031143425.1. NCBI lineage: Eukaryota > Metazoa > Chordata > Amphibia > Caudata > Salamandridae > Pleurodeles > Pleurodeles waltl. The sequence continues at coordinate 340,536,990 of NC_090445.1, forward strand.
ACAATCTCTCCTTCACTTTCTTGCTGTTAGTACAGCGTACAATCTGATCACGTATCAAGGAGTCACTCAGATTTTGGAAATCACACGTTACTGCTAATCCCCTTAATGCTGCGACATAAGTTAATACATCCTCATCATAACCCTGAACTCTAGAAAATAATTTATGTCGTTCAAATACTATACTTATTTTAGGTGTGAAATGTGTCTCCAGCATTTGCAAAGACATTTCATATGGGTTTGCAGGTTGTCCATCCCCCATGCCCAAAGACACCTCAGGCAAATCATCATATATCCTACGACCTTCTGTCCCTAAATGATGCAATAGGATTGTTTGTCTCCTAAGAGGACTGTACCTGTCCCCCCCTATTGCTAATAAATTTGTAGAAAAAATTTTCTTCCACCTTTTCCAAGGAATTGTTGGTTCTCCTGGTAAAGGTAAAAAACATGGAGGTGCCGAGATGCTTTGTTCAGCAATAGCTGCAACTGAATTTAAAATAACTAGAAATTAAAATAAATGACAATCTAAAATTACAGTGTTCTTTCAGTCTCTAATGTGGTATTTTATACCACAGTCCTTTTTCTAGCTCATTTGTAAAAGTCCTTCTTCTATTTTAACTGTTTGTGAGATCGATGGTGAAAATACAGACAGGAGTCGGAGTCGGATAGCTTCAACAAAACGTGAGTAATTCTTGATTTATGCTGCTTGCATTACATTTACGATTGTATTTCCTTGCGCTGTTGTTCCACGCGCCGGTGTTCTATTTTTAGCGCGTGTCAGGAATTGTATTTCCTCGTGCCATGCGCGTCTCAGTTCTATTTGTAGCACGCACTAGAAGTGTTCTATTCTCAGCGCGTCTATAGAATTGTTTACTCTCGGGAAGGTGTCGCGTGCTCTTTCAGTTAAAAGTTATACAGCAATGCCGATTGCTATGGCACGAAATGTGAGTCTTTTACAATCGATTCACCATCAATCCTGATACAATTAATGTTGTACTATCATTGGTATCCTTTCCACATTATTTGGCACACACGCTGAAGCACAAGTCTTATCAAAACAGTAGCGCTCCTTTGAAAATATACGCAACTTGGCACTTACAGTTATTCAGTTCATGTTCCAAGACCTTCCATACATTTTTTCGGGTTTCTTCTGTTGCTCACGTTTGTTAGGAGTAGGGAGTTGCTTGGTTTTCCTTGGCTTCTGCACAGAGTCCACTCGTCGCCATTTATGTAATAATTCACACAGTAATAGTGGTGAAAGGTCCTTTATTCTGATAGTAGGTTCCTGTACAGAGGTACTAGTAATACAGCAACTCCCAGCACTCTCCCAGCACTCCAGCTTCAGCCTCTTCCTCCTCCTGCCTCCCCCAGACTGTCCCTTTCCCAACACTCCACCTAGAATGCCCTTTCTCTACATTCCATTTCCCACTTATAAGCCTATCACTACAGATCCTTTTTAAATTTGGGACATACAGTGTCACAATCGAGCTCCACGAAATGACGTTATAGACATTCATCTGTGTGGCATTTGGCTCAAAAGGACAGCATCTCAAACAAGCCCACACAGAAGGAGCTTTTGTATTTTTAAGCACAATCTTCCAAATAACTGTAAATGTTTTTGTTCTACTGAGATATTGCCGCCCGAGCTTCTTTGTGTGAGAAAGAATTATAAATATAATCATCACATCACTTTAAAAACTGTGTAAAACTCCTTTCCCTGTTCTTGGCATGGTGTTTTGGATGGGATCCATTTTTGAAGTGGTACACGTATTTAAATCCGGTTTATCTTGCCAAGAAAGGGTTGGGAATTAGTGTGATGTAGATTTCTTTAACACAGTAGTGACTGAGTTCACGTAGGGAGGGTTAAAAGCCAGACCCCTAAGTTGCCTTCAAGAGACTGCATCAGTGACAACAGTCTCACATCATGCTTTGGCAGTGTGCCCCAATTACATGGCTGCTACTCTTTGAGTAAAAAGTGCATTCTGTAGCGCCCTAGGCCAAGACATCATAGACCCCTTCCCACCCATCAAGATGTGCTGTCCTCGCTAATCTTGATGGTGCATCAGCCATTTGGAGTCTCTCTGTTTGTAAGTCAGACTGCTGGATTCCCAACATTCTTTGGAAAAACAAGTTATTTCTCACCACTCAAGAGGATCTCTTTAACTTGCTAGGTTTTGCTAGGCACCATCCATGAACATTGATCCCTAGCTTGCTGCTAGGGTTTGGAGGCTCTAGAGAGTATCGCTGAATTTTCCTTTAATTTTCGACTTAGCCACCTTAACGTCTTCCTGTGCCCTGGTGGTCACCCACCTTTCAGCATGTACCTGCTCCAGGAAAAAGGAGCTCAATCTTCTCTCTTTTTAGTGAGCTTAGCACTTTTGATTGAACTTCACATGGCAGGAGCAGCATAGCCCAGGATGGCATAAATATCCCAGGATAAGGTATAATGCAAACAGCGAGGCACCGGGGTACTCTAGTGCTCTTACAGACATGAAGCAGTCAAGGAGCTATAGGCGTAATATACTGTGAGCTGCTGAGATAGACTCAGCATAGTAAGCAGTATGGTAGAAATGAGTGAGGGTTAGCACACTACATCAACACTTTAGTCTGCTTCAGAAATCACTATGGTGGTGAGATTACCAAAATGAAATTAGAGTCTTGAATTTCACTCGTCAAAGATAACGAATTGTGGGCTTGGAAGCCAGAATGGTGCATTGTGATCCAGATTTTTACCCACTGTCCTCCAAACAGTGTCCACACTTCTCCTTGGGAGGTCATCCTTTGGCTTTGTTTGGCTCTAGAAGTCCTGCAGATGCCCTCTAGACGGTTACAGTGACTCATTGGTTCTCAGCAAACTCCCACTTCACTCAGCATGGGCAGGAAAAATGGGTAGGTGGGTGGGGGAGAATAGTGCATTGGTAAACTTTCCAGGCCATGTAGTAGCATTCAAGCGTTTCGGGTCTCCTTTCAGGGACCTGCTTGTATGACCCGAGGCAGATCCCATCAACAGTCTGATTAACCTGGCACCCATTTAGTCACTACAATTATACTCTACACTTGGTCCGATATCTCAGTGTCCATGGGGGATTGTCATTTCTCAGCTCTGCCAATCAAAACAAAGATGGCGCTGACCCAGGAGAGAGACAGGAAACACCCTTCTCACCTAGGCCTCTCCTTTACATTCATTAACACAATTGAGATGGGCAGCTTGCAGTAGTATCAAAGCATGCTTCGGAGCTGTATTCTCAAACCTCTTCAGTTCATGGGAAATAAACGGAATGCATCTTAAGTATCTCTCACAGCCCCTGCCTTTGAAAGTCTCCCTTGTTTGCTCTGATCAAATGCTCACAATTGAGGTCAGCGTGGTTCTTTGAACGCAGGACACTCCTTTCATCTGAAAGTGTAGATGTAATGGGCTAAGAAGAAAGCTTTGGAAACATAAAATGTAACTGGTTATTGCTGGCAACAGCAGCTCTTTTTCAGGGTAAAATATCGCAATAGTGTGCGTATAGTGGCACAAGCCTGAACATTATGCATTTTATTGTGTTATCTTATACAGTGCATGTGTGTATTGGTGCATGTAGTGCGGGCTTGGGGGATTGCTCCCATTTTATGGAGACAGAGGTTGATTCCTTGTGATTGGCTGATGTGAGGGAATTGTCTAGTATTATCAAAAGGGGTAATGCCCATATAACCCTCAGTCCCTGGGCTAGTGACTGTTAAACCAAACACAAATGGGTAAATAAGGGGGCAAATTAAATATTTCTTCTTCCACAATGATACCTGATTTATCATTGGAAACGCATATTTCTTCCAAAACAGTTTTCAATGAGCTTTCTTAAGAGTTCCAACTTTGTGCTGTGACAGCCTCCCAGCGGGTGTGATTTACTGTGATTAACACATATAAAATATAGCATCTGACATTTAATTCATATAATCATAAATTACAAACATTTGTAACGTTCCTTCTAACTTCCCAGACTGAGAAATGAAATGTGGTTTCAACCAGTTTTATGGATACCAAATCCACCAAAGGTTGTCCAACAAATGCCAGGATTTCTGGGCCGAATCACCCGCAAGTAAGATTCCTTGAGAATGAATGAATCAATCAAATGAATGCAACAAGTTCCCCTTAGTGACTTCTTTTGATTTGGCTACGAGTATTACTTGTCTTCTGGTGTCCTGAACAGGCCGTATTTGTATGGGCTGAAAGGCGGCGACAACTTCTCAAGGAGTCCTGACTACAAACTTATAATTTAGAGAGACCAGTGTTAGCCAGGCTGCTTGGAGGCGATTTATCTTAGAAGGGACATTCCAGCCAGCTTGCCATCTCATGTTGCACTTCATCACAGTTTATGTCAAAAACTTTTCGTTCCTCTTCATCTATGTGAGAGGTCTCTCAGCAGACTGACATACCTCTTCTTTATCTCTGAACACAGATATGGGGGTTGGGCTCCCTTCTTGTACCAGAAGAGTGGATTAGGGCTATCACTTCTATCTGCTCTCAGATCTCAGATAAAGAAGCTTAGTAATGTAGGTAGGGATAATAGACATGCCATTGTGACAATATAGTGGGACTCTTCTTGTGTTTCACTTTCCTGGTCACTGCTGCAATAACGCTGTGTTTCATTATCCTCATAATCGCAATTCATGCCATTTTACGTAGAACGCAGTTGCTTCAATAAAACTTATTGAACTAAAATTCTGCTTCTGTGTTGTCTTTGCATGTATGAGACTTATGTAACTGAGAGAAAGGAGCACGATCTGTTACACCACAACTTCTCTGAGGAGTCTGAGTGTCATGCGATAGGCTGCCACAAATTAGTTCTACCTCTGGTACTGGTGAGGTGCTGTTAGCTATCCGGAAAGGGTTATGCCGACAGCTGTCACACAGCGAAGGATCAGACTCAGCCCCCCACACTCGGTAATGCTCCCGCCCAAAATCCAGCAGACTCGTTACCATAGCGAGTGTCTACTACAACTTGATACTGGATATTGTGAATGGAAACATTATACTCTAACTCCTCAGTTTCTCCACTCTCTATGGGTAACTAGTGGTTGAGCAATTATGGCATGGGGTTCCGGATGGTAGTTAGAGGGTTTATTTATTTATTTTGCACACTGGTCGCCATCTTGTGATACCTTCATGGCAGGCTGGTGCCAGATGCAGTATAACAGAACAGACATTATCCCAAAGTCGGTAAGTATGGTTCTTTGGTCAAAGTCACACACTACACACACGGAGAATATGGTCACAATTAGACATTTAGAAAAAATGAAGATTCTAACACGAACATTTGTTGTCAGGATAAATGTGTAGTAATTAAATGCTAATTTGGCGGGTGAGCTTGTGTATTACCTATTCAAACCAGAGTTTGGCATCTACAATCGTAGGCAAGACTGCATTCAGCCTATCTCCAAGCATGATTAAAAATCACATAAATGACACAAAAGGAGTCTCAAGCACGTTGCTTCCAAAGTAAATGTGTCCAAAATGTATTTACATAATAATTCTGTGATTAAAGAGAGATCTCTTGTGGCAATGCCCTGACTAAAAAAAACATTCAGTGTTTCAGAATGTAAATCAGGTAGCCTAAATATTAACTTTATCGATGTTGCTTCATAAAACACGTCTTTCTTTCACCTTCATGCAGAAAGTAATGCGTGCCTTCCCTAATGATTGACTGACCTGATCACAACTGATAAAAACGAGGAATTAACCAAAACATAGCAGTTTCTGTCATCTTTACAAATGTTAGTGTATACGGTGGTGCCGTATTAATCTCAAACAGAATATATATGGACATTATTGGGTCTGAAGAAACTATTTATTCAACAGAAATACTGGTACAGGGAAACACAATTACCAGAAGAGCTGCATAATAAATTCACTTTTTTAAATATAGAAACATTATACAAAATGTAACGTCGAAAAGACAAGACACTGTGTAATGTGGTGACATCTGCATTTGTATAGGGCGCTTGTGTATCACACTGCAGCTGTATGGACCTTGCAGACAAAAGCAAATTGTTAACTTTACATAAAGCATCATTTTATTTACTGCTCTAAAGAAATGTTTCTTTTTCGCAACAGTTTTCTTAATGGTTCTCCTGCATGTGCAACTTTGTATACATCTTGCATAATGTTCGCACAGACCTAGAACAAATCTGAACGAATCTTCGAAGGTACCGGTGCACACTTGATAGCATCAACTATATAACCTTTAGGTTTAAGAACTTCACCAGATATAATGTTAGTCATGTAATCCACTTCGCTTTTCAAAAACGTACATTTTTTACGAGGAGCAGTCAGTCATGCTTCTCTCAGGCAGCACACACAGCTCACTATCAAGGATCATGTTGTTTTCTTGCATTTTTATTTACATAACTCTTTTTTTTTTTAGCAGGATTGAATGCAGGAATGCATCACATGTGAACCAACTCAGAATACAATTTGCAATCAATCATTCTTGTTGCCATGTTAACAACATTACATTAGAGTTTGCTACCACAAAAATAACCCACGATAGCAAATAAGACCTAGCATTACAATGTAATGGAGAGCAAAGTGCAAATTGGAGCAAGTTAAAGTGCTTTCGTGGTTGCAGATGTCAACGTTTGAAATTCAGACCCGCTAAAAACACCAAGAACAGTAGTAGTCCCAGACAAGGTAGTGCAATAAAGAATGTTATGGTGCAAAAGAGCAAGAATTGCAAATCGAAAACTTGCTAAAGTGCATTACCAGTTTAAGAAATCACAATCAATGGAAGAAGAAAACATGGATTCATGAGTAATCAATCACATGCAATGCCATTGATTTAGAAATACTAAAGCCAGAAAAAGACACCCAGCTGGCCTTAATCTCCTAAGAGCCCCTAGTAGGCCTCTTCAAACGCATGTCTGCCTGCCATTTTATGGCACCGTTGCTGATGTGCTGGAGCCATCCCCGTTTCGCCTACCGGAGAACCAGCGAACGGACTATTGGTATAAAATGTTGTACCTCCTTAGGTGACGAACCTCGTGTGAGGGGCCAAACAAAACTAGCGTTGGCGACGGGGAAAACATAGTTTGAGTAAAGTGGCTGATGGTTCAGAACTCCTCGCTCCAGGATTGCAGCAAACTGGGTCAGTCGAGAAAGGTATGTACACAGTAGCCTATGCCACCGGCCTCACATTTGCATAAATGTGACCGAGCAAACAGGACCATTTGACCTAACTGGATTTCGTATATTTAATGCATGCCTGGAGTGAAAGCCACATCTGAAACTCTGGGTGCACAGAACAGAGAACGAGCTCGAGGAAGCACATTTTATTCTGCATGTAGGGAGCCCCGAAATGAAAACGAAACCAGAGTAGGCCGGTTGTCTCACTTTGGCTAACTTAAGCATTTCACCATGTTAAAGCACAACACAAACTATTCATTTACTCCTCATTAATCTACATTAAAATAGAAAATTGTTAATCTTAGAATTCAGGTCTACAATAGTAAAAGAAATGGAGGAGCGGCCAGCAAGCAGTGGCGCCGATGCAAGCTTCTCACCGCTTAGCCTGCGCTCACAGCGCGTCCGGAGGTCGCGAGGCTGAACTGAGAGCTTTGCAGCTCCCGGCGCCGCCATGTTTCCAAAGTGTCAATCAGATTTCAAAGGGAGTCCTTGTTATAATCGACACTGGCACGGAGCAGCTGTGTGACAGAAACCTGAAAGAGAAACAACAGGAAGAAAAGATTGCGAATTTTCGCATCACAAGTCTCAAGTCCCCGGCACTTCAGTGCGCTGTGTATTGTGCGCTGGCGTGGGTAGGAGGAGGTGTTCCTGCTTAGAGACAAATGGAAAATAACACTCTGACACCTCGCAGGGCTGGAACAGAACAGCAAGTGATGGATCTGGTGCAGCTGTAAAGCAGTCTCAGGCACGTAATTGCCATTACTGCACATCCCAAGCACAAGACAACATGAAGGCGTTTATTCAAATTGTGCATCTCTAGATGTGCTTTGACAAACGCTGTCATGACTACTCGTACCTTAACAAGTGTATTTAAGTGCACTCGGGGAGGCGCTTTCTTTCTGTGTGCTTCTGCGATGTCTGGCGCTCGTCCAGGGCTGGTGAAAGCTGCTTGACTTCAGTGAGGGATTAGCGCTATCCGCAGATGTCCAGGCTGCCCTCCAGCAGTCACCGTTCTGCTTAATTACAGGAGTGTAGTGTGGACACCAGGCCCTGCTCGGGTGATCTGCTTCCTGTCTGCTGAGGCTACCACCGAGATCTATTGTGCTGTAGTGTCTATGTAGCGCTTCATAACAGCTGTGGGGGACAAAGTGCATTTGTGGGTGGGCAGCACGCCACATCATGAAGGAGTGTGTGGTTGGTAGAGTATTGTTTCTGTGATACTAAGTGGGAAGTGTTTTGGTGTCGTGCATGAGTGAAGAGAGGTGCTCTTGTCTTGGGCTGCAGCGCCTAGCAGAGATGGATGTACAGTAAGAGATAAGCGCACAAAGTATAACTGTCATTAAGCGTAAAGCATGCGGGCAGCTACACAGCAGCAGCTTATACAAGGGGCAGTGGGGTACTGTGCGTGTGCATACACCGAAACGGGAAGGGCCACCCTGTAATTAGAGAATGTCCAGTAATCTATTTGGCAATATGAGCCAGGCAAAGATGTTGTCAAATGAGTAAAATGATGGCCTAGTGGGCAAAAATGGAAATTGGAGACATGAGCAGTAGCCATGCACCCTTTAATGACAGAGGATACTGCTGGGAAAAAATACCCCCTAAACCAGGAAAGTAGTGGAATTGCAATCCAGTTTGGCAGCCTGAGCAGAAACTACTCAATCTTTAAAGGCCCAGATAGCTCATAATCCTGAATGCCAAATGAGAACAACATTTTGAGTTTATTTCGTGGCCCAAGTCCCTCTCATTCTATCAAAGTTAGATGAGCAATGTTGGACGAGCCAGACCGTAGCCAGATTTGGCACTCTGCACATGCAAGACTGAAAGATGAAGCGAATGGGAGATTGCTGCCCTGACAGCTCAAAAACGAATCCGTTTGCCCGTGTTAATCTACTGCCCCTACACTTCCATGTGAGCCCACTAGGTTTTCTTTCATCCTTGCTCTTTATAGTTTAAATGAGAAGACATCCTTCTGCCTTTCTTGACAACTTGCCCTTTTGGTATTTTTAGTAGAAACGCTGTTGGAAATGGCCGTTTCTGCAGGGTTACCCCCAAACATTTGCCTTTCTCCTAGTTTTCTCACCCTTTTTTTGTTGACTTTAGGACTATATGCACTTTACCACGACTAAACAGTGCTAAAGTGCATGTGCCCTCGCCCCTAATATTTGGTATGATTGGCTTACACCTATTTGGCTCATTTAATTTACCTGTAGGTCCCTTGTAAAGTGGTATACCATGTACACAGGGCCTGTAAATTAAATGCTACTAGTGGGCCTGCAGCACAGATTGTACCACCCACAGAAGTAGCCTTTCAAACTTGACTCAGGCCTGCCACTGCAGTGCCTGTTTATGCAGTTTACTGCCATATTGACTTGGAAAGTCAAACTACTTGCTAAGGCCTGAACTCCCTTTTTACTACACAGAAGTCACCCCTAAAGTAGGCCCTAGATAGTCCTATGGGCAGGGTACTGTGTATGTAAAAGGTAGGACATATAATTTTATGTGTTACATGTCCTAGTAGTTACAAATAGCCTATTTCGTTTTTTACTGGTGAGAGTGCTGTTTGTCTCATAAGTTTACAATGGGAATTCCCTTATATATGTCTAAGTGGTAATTTCTTATCTGTGAGGAGTAGCGTGGGGATGTTTGGTATGTTCGGGCAGGGGGCGGTTATTCACACCTAACACGTAAATAGGATGTGTCCTGCCCTCATACAATGGGCTGATTACCCCATACTGATGTCTGGAGACAGGGCTGGGTTAAAAGGGTGTTGGGCTTTGTTAGAAATGGGGTCCTTGGTTGACAGTCAGGTTACCCCCTGGTCAAGCAAAGACCCTCACTCTAGTCAGGGTAAAAGAGAATCACCCTCAGCTAACCCCTGCTTACCCCCTTGGTAGCTTGGCAGAGCAGTAGGCTTAACCTCAGAGTGCTAGGCGTAAAGTATTTGTACCAACACACACAGTAACTCAATGAAAACACTACAAAATGACACAACACAGGTTTAGAAAAATAGGAAATATTTATCTAAACAAAACAAGACCAAAACGACAAAAACCCACCATACACAAGTCAAGTTATTAATTAAAAATCAAAAAGAGTCTTTAAGTAGTTTTAAAAACACACTAGCGCTGCTAGAGTGAAAATGTACCTGGTGTGCGTCAAAAATAACCCCGCACGGGCGGGCGTGCGTCAAAAATAACTCCGCACGGCGGTACTCGAGTCAAAAATCCAGCCGCACGATGAGTTGATGATCCAGCCGCGCAGGTTGCGATCTCCCAGCCTCCGTCAGCGATGCTGCGCGTCGTTTCTTCTGTTCCGTGCGTCGATTCTTCGGTCGCGTTTCATGCGAGCATCGTTTCTCAGCCGCAGATCGGATTCGCGTCGATCTTTTCCCCGCACGGCGCTCTGTGCGTGGATTTTCTTGTCTTTAGGCTGCCAGCTTCTCCTTTCAGGGTCCCAGGAACTGGATGGGCACCACAGGGCAGAGTAGGAGTCTCTCCAGAGGCTCCAGGTGCTGGCAGAGAGAAGTCTTTGCTGTCCCTGAGACTTCAAACAACAGGAGGCAAGCTCTAGATCAAGCCCTTGGAGATTTCTTCTCAAGATGGAAGGCACACAAAGTCCAGTCTTTGCCCTCTTACTCTGGCAGAAGCAGCACTGCAGGAAAGCTCCACAAAGCACAGTCACAGGCAGGGCAGCACTTCCTCCTCAGCTAACAGCTCTTCTCCAGGCAGAGGTTCCTCTTGATTCCAGAAGTGTTTCTGAAGTCTGTAGATTTGGGTGCCCTTCTTATACCCATTTTAGTCTTTGAAGTCACCTTTCTTCAAAGGGGACTCACACCTACTTGTGAAATCCTGCCTTGCCCAGGCAAGGCCTCAGACACACACCAGGGGCTTGGAGCCGGCATTGTTAGAGGCAGGCACAGTCCTTTCAGATGAGAGTGACCACTCCACCCCTCCCTCCTAGCAGAGATGGCTAATCAGGAAATGCAGGTTACACCCCAGCTCCCTTTGTGTCACTGTCTGGTGTGAGGTGAAAAACAACCCAACTGTCAAACTGACCCAGACAGGGAATCCACAAACAAGGCAGAGTCACAGAATGGTTTAAGCAAGAAAATGCTCACTTTCTAAAATTGGCATTTTCAAACACACAATCTTAAAATCAACTTTACTAAAAGATGTATTTTTAAATTGTGAGCTCAGGGACCCCAAACTCCACATGTCCATCTACTCTCTAGGGGAATCTACGCTTTAATCATATTTAAAGGTAGCCCCCATATTATCCTATGAGAGAAACAGTCCCTGCAACAGTGAAAAACGAATTTAGCAGTATTTCACTGTCAGGACATATAAACCACATTACTATGGCCCTCATTCTGACCCTGGCGGTCTTTGACCGCCAGGGCGGAGGACCGCGGGAGCACCGCCGACAAGCCGGCGGTGCTTCAATGGGGATTCCGACCGCGGCGGTAAAGCCGCGGTCGGACCGGCACCACTGGCGGGGTCCCGCCAGTGTACCGCGGCCCCATTGAATCCTCCGCGGCGGCGCAGCTTGCTGCACCGCCGCGGGGATTCTGACCCCCCCTACCGCCATCCAGATCCCGGCGGTCGGACCGCCGAGATCCGGATGGCGGTAGGGGGGGGTCGCGGGGCCCCTGGGGGCCCCTGCAGTGCCCATGCCACTGGCATGGGCATTGCAGGGGCCCCCGTAAGAGGGCCCCTACATGTATTTCACTGTCTGCTGCGCAGACAGTGAAATACGCGACGGGTGCAACTGCACCCGTCGCACAGCTTCCACTCCGCCGGCTCGATTCCGAGCCGGCTTCATCGTGGAAGCCTCTTTCCCGCTGGGCTGGCTGGCGGTCTGAAGGAGACCGCCCGCCAGCCCAGCGGGAAAGTCAGAATTACCGCCGCGGTCTTTCGACCGCGGAACGGTAACCTGACGGCGGGACTTTGGCGGGCGGCCTCCGCCGCCCGCCAAGGTCAGAATGAGGGCCTATATGTCCTACCTTATCCATACACTGCACCCTGCCCTTGGGGCTACCTAGGGCCTACCTTAGGGGTGCCTTACATGTAAGAAAAGGGAAGGTTTAGGCCTGGCAAGTGGGTACACTTGCCAAGTCGAATTTACAGTGTAAAAATACACACACAGACCCTGCAGTGGCAGGTCTGAGACATGATTACAGAGCTACTTATGTGGGTGGCACAACCAGTGCTGCAGGCCCACTAGTAGCATTTGATTTACAGGCCCTGGCACCTCTAGTGCACCTTACTAGGGACTTACTAGTAAATCAAATATGCCAATCATGGATAAACCAATCACATACAATTTCACACAGAGAGCATATGCACTTTAGCACTGGTTAGCAGTGGGAAAGTGCTCAGAGTTCAAAAGCCAACAGCGACAGGTCAGAAAAAAATAGGAGGCAGGAGGCAAAAAGACTGGGGATGACCCTGCATAAGCAAAAGTCCAACACGACCCCCTACCAGCCTAAAGCCAGGGGAGAACAATCAATACCTTGATGTACTTCCCTGATTGGGGCGATAGAACAAGGACCCAGGCCCACAACAGCAGGGGCATGTTCCAGTTCTACGCCTTCCTGACTCCAGTTGGATCCCTCTGTCCATACTCTCAGGGCCCACTAAGCTAACCCATGGGGAACCCTTCTCCACATCTACAGACACCATCTGTGCAGCACCTAACTTTACTTTGCTCACAGATGAATTGCAATGGGCAGATAGTACCACCAGGGCCAACACAGTGGTGCTGCCCACTCCACCCCCGGGGTGTGACTCTCGTCCCCCCCCCAGGGGCAACTCTGTCCACCAGGACAGCAAGCCACGGTGGCCCCGGACAACTGTCAGGGATGAGAGCCCGACCTCAGGCCTCTCCAACCACTGTGACTGCGGTGAGTGGGGGGCGGTAGCCCCAGGTGCCTGGCACCCTTTGACCACTCTCTCTTCCACCAGGTCAGGGATGACAACCTGACCCTGGTCCTCCCCTCTGGGGCTCAGTACCCTCCCTGCAGAAGCGGCACCCCCAGAGTCAAAAACTGTCAGGGTGCTTGTAGAAGCAGTCCTGCACAATTCTTCCACCAGTGCAGGGCTGTTAACCTGCAACTGGTCCGCCAACCTGGGGTCTGTACCTTCAGGTTGGACCAGGGCCAGGGGTGAGGCTTCCCTCCCCCTGCCCTCCCTTCTGGGGTCCTGCACCCCCCAACTAGGAGTGGCCCCCTCAGAGGACAACATGGGATGGGCACTGTTAGCAGTAGCCCCTTCCTCCAGGTCAGGGGGGACACCCTGAACCTGGCCTTCCAATCCAGGGTCTGTACCCTTAGATTGCACTGGGACCAGGGGTGAGGCTCTTTCTCCCCTGCCCCTACTCTCAGGGTTCTGCACCCCCCCCTCAGGGAGAGTACCCCTTGAAGTCACACCAGGGGGGGTGATTGGGCAAACCGCCCACCCCTTCAGGTCAGGGTCTACCCCCTGCACCTGATCCTCCAGTCCAGGGTCTGTACCCACAGACTGGACCACTGCCTGGCAACCCAGGACTTCCTGGTGGGCATACCTACCCCCCACCAGGTCAGAGTTTACCCTCTGAACCTGGTCATCCAACCCAGGGTCACCACCCTGCGGTTGAACCACTGCCTGGCACACCAGTACTTCCAGGGGGGCACACTTACCCCCCTCAAGGGACACACTGTCCCCAAGGGCCACACAAGAGTCTGGCTGGCGCAGGTCTCCTGACCTCTGCCCATCTGACAGAGTCTGGATTCCCCCCAACCCAGAAATGGTCTTACCAAGGTCATTCCTGGGGGGCTCTGCTCTCAGAGCTGACCCCTGACCCTCCAGGTTCTCCACTGGGGTCCGCAACCCCCTCTCAACCCTCTGTCTGGACTTCTGCACCCCCTCACTAGGAGTGGTACTGCCAGACACCAGAACTGGTGGGACGCTGGCTACAGCCACCCCCCCAAGTTCTCCTGACACTGTGGGGTCTCCCTCAACAGATGGCCCTATGGTACAGGCTAGGCTCCCCTCCTGGTGTTCCCTCATGGAACCCTCCAGGACCTGGGACCGGATCTTGGGCACCTTGGGCCTCAACCCATCCCCATTCCCTCTCCTCTGAGACTGGACATGGGGTCCCTCACCCATCCCACTACACTGGGACCTACCTGGGACACTACAATCCTTCCCTACCTCACCTGGTTGGGAACTACCTAGACCACTCCTCTCAGGAGCACCCCCAAATGCCTCTTCAGACTCTCTGGTACTCACCAAGAGGTCTGCCTCCATTGTAAGCTCCCTGGGGTCAGAGAACTCACACTCCACCTGGTGTTGGCATAGCTCTGGAAAATAAGGACTAGACATATGCTCTCCAGCAATTACATCACTCAGCCCCTCACATGAATTAACCAAAGTACCCTTCACCCAACCATCCAGTGACTCTGCTTTGAAAAAGCACCCCACATCACCCTCCTGAGACTGGTGAGACAGTACCTGACTGTCCCTGACACTCAACCCACACTCTTCTGGGATGTCTTCACACTCCATAACCAGGACTTCTACCTCGGGGGAACCCCTCTCCCTGTCACTCCCACCTAGAGTCAGTAGAGTGTCCCTCCCACCAGTAGGAATATGACTCCCCATGCCAGTTCCCCAATCCACCTCAGGGACCCTGTGCATCACTGGAGCTACCTCATACCCCTGAACCTCCTGGTGTGTGTTAACTGCCTCCTTCAAGTAGGGCACCACATCTCTGGGCATGTGCACTTCTTCAGCAGCACTAGATATAAAATTGTTGCTGCCACCATTCCAGCTGGATTCAGCCCTCATGACTTCCAGCGGTTTCAATTTAAGCTTGTAAGCATAAATCATCCTTTGTATCTCGAAGTCCCTTTCCCACTTGTCATACTCCCTTTGCATCCTCAACTTTTCTGCCTCCAACCGGCGAACCCTTTCTGCCTGTCTGTCCTGCACATCTTTAGGAGTCAGACCCTTAGACGACACCCTGCTACCCCCTCCTGGGGACCCTCCCCCCAGGCGTAACAGGTACCTCCACTACACCACTGTGTATCCTCTGCACTTCCCCACCCACATTCCCCTCCTCTGTGTGCCCTCCAGCCTTCTTGATTGTCACCCCGGCCCTCTGTGCCTTTTGCAGCTCCCCCTCCCTGGTGGAGCTCTTAGTGGGACAGTCAAGATCTTTAAGGAACTGTTTCAATTGAGCAACTGAGTACTCCTTCAGTTTCTCCATTTCAAACACAGCTCCAGCTGTTGCATCTCCAGATTGAGACATGATGGTCACAAGTGCAAAGTTCCAAAGGCAGAAAATAAGTTCCCAATGAAGTAAAAAGAATCAGTCAAGGGATCAGCAAAATCATGGAAGTAGAACAAAAAGGAGTCCTTAAGAGAAAAAGCAAAAGATCACCAAACAAGTAGTATGTGGTCACGTAGTGGTCTGAGATCAAAACAGTAGTGTACACTTAATCACTGTATGTCAAGTACAAATACAAGTCCAAATCCCGACCGCTGATCACCAATGTTAGAAATGGGGTCCTTGGTTGACAGTCAGGTTACCCCCTGTTCAAGCAAAGACCCTCACTCTAGTCAGGGTAAAAGAGAATCACCCTCAGCTAACCCCTGCTTACCCCCTTGGTAGCTTGGCAGAGCAGTAGGCTTAACCTCAGAGTGCTAGGCGTAAAGTATTTGTACCAACACACACAGTAACTCAATGAAAACACTACAAAATGACACAACACAGGTTTAGAAAAATAGGAAATATTTATCTAAACAAAACAAGACCAAAACGACAAAAATCCACCATACACAAGTCAAGTTATTAATTAAAAATCAAAAAGAGTCTTTAAGTAGTTTTAAAAACACACTAGCGCTGCTAGAGTGAAAAGGTACCTGGTGTGCGTCAAAAATAACCCCGCACGGGCGGGCGTGCGTCGAAAATAACTCCGCACGGCGGTACTCGAGTCAAAAATCCAGCCGCACAATGAGTTGACGATCCAGCCGCGCAGGTTGCGATCTCCCAGACTCCGTCAGCGATGCTGTGCGTCGTTTCTCCTGTTCCGTGCGTCGATTCTTCGGTCGCGTTTCCTGCGAGCGTCGTTTCTCAGCCGCGGAGCTGGCGGCGCGTCGTTTTTCAGCCGCAGATCGGATTCGCGTCGATCTTTTCCCCGCACGGCGCTCTGTGCGTGGATTTTCTTGTCTTTAGGCTGCCAGCTTCTCCTTTCAGGGTCCCAGGAACTGGATGGGCACCACAAGGCAGAGTAGGAGTCTCTCCAGAGGCTCCAGGTGCTGGCAGAGAGAAGTCTTTGCTGTCCCTGAGACTTCAAACAACAGGAGGCAAGCTCTAGATCAAGCCCTTGGAGATTTCTTCTCAAGATGGAAGGCACACAAAGTCCAGTCTTTGCCCTCTTACTCTGGCAGAAGCAGCACTGCAGGAAAGCTCCACAAAGCACAGTCACAGGCAGGGCAGCACTTCCTCCTCAGCTAACAGCTCTTCTCCAGGCAGAGGTTCCTCTTGATTCCAGAAGTGTTTCTGAAGTCTGTAGATTTGGGTGCCCTTCTTATACCCATTTTAGTCTTTGAAGTCACCTTTCTTCAAAGGGGACTCACACCTACTTGTGAAATCCTGCCTTGCCCAGGCAAGGCCTCAGACACACACCAGGGGCTTGGAGCCGGCATTGTTAGAGGCAGGCACAGTCCTTTCAGATGAGAGTGACCACTCCACCCCTCCCTCCTAGCAGAGATGGCTAATCAGGAAATGCAGGTTACACCCCAGCTCCCTTTGTGTCACTGTCTGGTGTGAGGTGAAAAACAACCCAACTGTCAAACTGACCCAGACAGGGAATCCACAAACAAGGCAGAGTCACAGAATGGTTTAAGCAAGAAAATGCTCACTTTCTAAAAGTGGCATTTTCAAACGCACAATCTTAAAATCAACTTTACTAAAAGATGTATTTTTAAATTGTGAGCTCAGGGACCCCAAACTCCACATGTCCATCTACTCTCTAGGGGAATCTACGCTTTAATCATATTTAAAGGTAGCCCCCATATTATCCTATGAGAGAGACAGTCCTTGCAACAGTGAAAAACGAATTTAGCAGTATTTCACTGTCAGGACATATAAACCACATTACTATATGTCCTACCTTATCCATACACTGCACCCTGCCCTTGGGGCTACCTAGGGCCTACCTTAGGGGTGCCTTACATGTAAGAAAAGGGAAGGTTTAGGCCTGGCAAGTGGGTACACTTGCCAAGTCGAATTTACAGTGTAAAAATACACACACAGACACTGCAGTGGCAGGTCTGAGACATGATTACAGAGCTACTTATGTGGGTGGCACAACCAGTGCTGCAGGCCCACTAGTAGCATTTGATTTACAGGCCCTGGCACCTCTAGTGCACTTTACTAGGGACTTACTAGTAAATCAAATATGCCAATCATGGATTAACCAATCACATACAATTTCACACAGAGAGCATATGCACTTTAGCACTGGGAAAGTGCTCAGAGTTCAAAAGCCAACAGCGACAGGTCAGAAAAAAATAGGAGGCAGGAGGCAAAAAGACTGGGGATGACCCTGCCTAAGCAAAAGTCCAACAGGCTTCATTTGAAAGGGTGCATTTGAAGTTACCCCCTTAACAAATGCATTTTTGAGTATATGTAGAGGGGCTCTTGGCCCATGATTTTAGAGCACTTTTGGAACTGGGACTGAACCTCTGTCAGAGGGACTGCAAGACTGCCCAAAGGACTCATCTGGACTGCTCTTCTTTTATTGCCCTGCTACCTGCTACTGCTGGGTGGCACAAAGGACTCACCTGGATTGCCTTTCTGCAAGTTGCCCTGCTGCCAGCTGCTTCCAGACCTTGGGGTTCACTAAACACTGTTGGGATGCCAGGAGAAACCACCATATAGCTCACATGCTGCATTGTGCTGGCCTACCTCCCCTTGTTGTGCCCCCTCCTAGTGTCACTCAATGAGCCCAGGGGAAGTGATGCTTCCTGCGCCTTGGTTTAACTTAGCATGTGCAGAGCGCTGCCCTTTTATTCCCTTGGACGTATCTAGAGATATCTAATAGCACAGGGCGTGCGCTTTTATAAGCTCACTCGTGTGTATCAAGTACATTATCTTTCCCCAGCCTCTGGGGAGGATGTGTCCAGTCCCAAGAAGCATGTGGCAAGCGCTCCCAACTTTCCACAAAGGAGTAGCAAAGTATTTCTCCTATGGTGCGCCTCTCCTTCTCCCCCAGTGAGGGGACCATGATGTGTGACCTGCCTGAAGCCGGCACCAAGTGGAATCAGCCTGCAGCCTGCTGATAGCAGCGTCACTGCCCTGAGGGAATCCCCCCAGTGAGGCCCTCTGAAAGGCAATGACAGGACCTCCTGGGAGACATCCTGATGTTGTGGGATTACCGCACTGGGAAAGACATCGCACAAGGAAGGTGTGTCAGGAGTCCTTCCCCAGTCACTGCGAGTCTGCAGTGAAGTTTGCTGCAGTGGGGAGAGGAGTCATGGCAGCCCAGGTCCTAGCCCATGCTGCAGAGGGATGTGGGCATGTGAAGTTCACTGCAACAGCGCCTGCTGGAGGTCTCCTGACTCCAAATAGCACTGAAGGGTGTGCCGGGCGAGGGCGGCCTGATCAGGGAAAGGAAAAGCTGCACTGGTGTAAGTCGTTACACCTGGTGACTGCAGGGAGCTGCTCATCACTGTGTGGAAGAAGGGGGGGCAGTTAAGTCTCCCCGCTGTGGCCTGGGGTGTGTGGGTGTGCCCCTTCCTTTTTGTTAACGCATACCTTGTGGTGCTGGTTCTGTGTTGGTGGCATTACGTTGAGGGCCCACTGAGGAGCCCCCACTCAATTTACGATCAGGGACTTGCTACCTACAGAGGGATACACAAATTACTGTATTGCTGGTAGTGGGTGTGCCGGCCTTCTGTGCCCCAACAATCCCATGCCTAATTCCCACATAAAGCCTAATAAGAGTGCATGAGTGCTGTGCTCTCTGTTTCATTGGTGTTCCACTCCTTACAGACTGCAGGATCATCTTTGGTAATCTCTGTGCTTATTCATGTTATCCATGAATTTATGGTAACAGATGATTATTCTTTGAATTGCACTACTGTGTTTCATGCCCTGATATAATAATGTATGTAGGCCCTCATTACAACCCTGGCGGTAAATCCCGCTTTCCGCCGTGCCGAAGACCGCCAACATACCATTGCAGCAGCAGAAATCCGCTACAGGTATTACGACTCACAGCTCGTAATCCGCCACAATACAGACACACACACAAGTCCGCCACTCCAAAGGTGAGTGATAAACTGGCGGTACCAAAACCTATACCGTTACGCCAACAGGAATACGACCACACTATCATGACCCACGAAGCAACGCAGCGGTCTTTGAATCGCGGTATTCCATTGGCGGTACACACCGCCGCGCTCAAAATACACACACATTTACAAAACGCAACCACATTGGACAATTCAAAATACACACACCTGATACACACACAACACCCACACATCCAACCCAATATAAAACACACACCCACATCACCCACAAACCCTTACAACCAAAATACAGAAAGAAGGCCAGTGAGAGAGACTACCTAACACAACACCAGCATCCACAGACACACAACACCATCACTCATACAACATCCACGCACCTCAAACAACACACACCAACACATCCACCCACACATCACCCACACCACATCATGGCACCTCAAACACACCCCAGGTTCTCTGAGGAGAAGCTCAGGGTCATGGTGGAGGAAAGCGTCTGGGTAGAGCCACAGCTATTCAGATCACAGGTGCAGCAGACATCCATTGCAAGGAAGATGGAGCTATGGCGCAGAATTGTCGACAGGGTTAACCCAGTGGGACAGCATCCAAGAACACCGGATGACATCAGGAAGAGGTGGAACGACCTACGAGGGAAGGTACGTTACGTGGTATCCAGACACCAGATTGCTGTACAGAGGACTGGTGGTGGACCCCCACAACCAACAGCATGGGAGGAGCAAGTCTTGGCAATCATGCATCCTGAGGGCGTCGCAGGAGTAGCAGGAGGACTGGACTCTGGTAAGGCAAATCTTTACTACTTTATTCCCCCACCCCACCTGCATGCCATTGCATACTCCCACCCTCACACTCACACCCATCACCCCAACAACCCACAGATACCCCACCAACACAACCCACACATCCCAACAGATACAATAACTATGCATTTACACCCCAACAGGACCATACCCAATGTCACCAGACAGGAGGTGCCAGACTTTCCAGTCCCCCCACAGAAGAGGTGCACAGTGACGACAGCAGCTCTGCATGACTGGATTAAGATGACCAGCCCGGCCCATCTGGGACCTCGGGACAGTCGGTTCCCCTGACACAGTCACAAACCACCACTGAACCTCCCCCCTCAGGAAACACCACCACAGCACCCACGCAGCGGGCCCATCCCTCTGTCCCCAGGACACGTCAATCAGCAGTGTGTCCACCACTACAGGGATCCCAGGCAACCCCACTAAGACAGGACGATCAGGGACCTGGGGGCAGTGGGCACACAGTTCAGGGGAAGCTGGGAGGACTGCTGTGCGACAGGGGGAGGACAGGCCCAGGGAACCCACTCTCCACGAGGCACTCTCCAACATCATGGGATCATACCACCATTCCCAGGACACCATGGGCACGGTACTGACCAAGCTTCAGGAGACCCAGCGGCTGTAGGAGGAACACTACCTGGGGATCAGGGAGGACTTGAAGTCCATCAGCACCACCCTGGTCACCATTGCAGGGGTGCTGGCAGACCTTATCAACACCAGGAGGGACACAGTGGCAGACCAACGGGCCCCTGACACTAGCCTGGATGATGAACAGCCCTCCACCTGCGCTAGTGGACAGGAGGCACCACCGCAGGAACAACAGGCCACCAACACCCCACCCCCTGCAGATGGAGAACCACCCCGCAAACGGTCCCTGAGATCCAGGAACAAGACAGAGAACATTGCCAAGAACCCCGCCAGGAAATAAGACCCCCCTGAATGTCACCCTTCTGTCCCACTTGTCACTCTGTCCACCTTAAACTGCCATTGCTCCATTTCCTATGCCCCATTGGACAATGCACCTCTGAAACAAATAGACTGGACTCTGCCATGGACATTCCTCCACCATCACCCCAGCCCATTTCACACACCCCTCCACTTATGTGCACAGAAATAAACACACTTCAATCACAAAACAATCTGGAGTCTGTCTGTGCTTTCACAAATGTGTAATTACAAAACCTCTGGAATATAGCAATGTCAATGATCTTGTTCACATACCAATATGACACAGCTGTAGGCCAGCAGTAAACATAACAGAGGGCACAAAGTGGGACCCAGATCTGTGAAATGGAAAGGCAAAGTAACAAGTCAAGGTCCATACACTGAGTGAAAATGACAGACTTATGCTAGCTCCAACAATAGTATGAGATGTGGGAAGCAGTTACATCTTCTTACCTGTGTCTCACTGGAAGTATTGCATGATGATGTTGTTTCGGTTGTCGACATCTTCTTCTGCCTCCTCTTCTTCACTGTTCACAGACTCCACAGCTGCCACAAGACCACCATCTGGCCCATCCTCCTGCAGAAAAGGCACCTGGTGTCGCAAAGCCAGGTTGCGCAGCATACAGCAGGCCACAATTATCTAGCACACCTTCTTCGGTGAGTAGTGTAGGAGGCTGGACTGGCTTGTAGTGAGTACCAAGGGGTACTTGCACCTTGCACCAGGCCCAGTTATCCCTTATTAGTGTATAGGGTGTCTAGCAGCTTAGGCTGATAGATAATGGTAGCTTAGCAGAGCAGCTTAGGCTGAACTAGGAGACGTGTGAAGCTACTACAGTACCACTTAGTGTCATATGCACAATATCATAAGAAAACACAATACACAGTTATACTAAAAATAAAGGTACTTTATTTTTATGACAATATGCCAAAGTATCTTAGAGTGTACCCTCAGTGAGAGGATAGGAAATATACACAAGATATATATACACAATAGCAAAAAATATGCAGTATAGTCTTAGAAAACAGTGCAAACAATGTATAGTTACAATAGGATGCAATGGGGAAACATAGGGATAGGGGCAACACAAACCATATACTCCAAAAGTGGAATGCGAACCACGAATGGACCCCAAACCTATGTGACCTTGTAGAGGGTCGCTGGGACTATCAGAAAATAGTGAGAGTTAGAAAAATAACCCTCCCCAAGACCCTGAAAAGTGAGTGCAAAGTGCACTAAAGTTCCCCTAAGGACAAAATAGTCGTGTTAGAGGGAAAATGCAAGGAAAACACAAATCAGCAATGCAACAACGATGGATTCCTGACTGAGGGTACCTGTGGAACAAGGGGACCAAGTCCAAAAGTCACAAGCAGCTCGGAGATGGGCAGATGCCCTAGAAATGCCAGCGGTTGGTGCAAAGAAGCTCTTACTAGGCTGAAGAACTGTGAATACTGCAGGAACGACAAGGTCTAGAGACTTCCCCTTTGGAGGATAGATCCCCCACGCCTTGGAGAGTCGTGCAGAAGTGTTTTCCCGCCGGATGGACGCCAACAAGCCTTGCTACACGCAAATCGTGCGTTTGGCGTTTTTGGACGCTGCTGGGGCCCAGGAGGGACCAGGAGGTCGAAAATTGGACCTGCAGAGAGAGGGGACGTCGAGCAAGACAAAGAGCCCTCACTGAAGCAGGTAGCACCCGGAGAAGTGCCAGTAACAGGCACTACGAGGATGCGTGAAACGGTGCTCGCCGAAGTTGCACAAAGGAGTCCCACGTCGCCGGAGACCAACTTAGAAAGTCGTGCAATGCAGGTTAGAGGGCCGTGGACCCAGGCTTGGCTGTGCACGAAGGATTTCCGCCGGAAGTGCACAGGGGCCGGAGTAGCTTGCAAAGTCGCGGTTCCCAGCAATGCAGCCCAGCGAGGTGAGGCAAGGACTTACCTCCACCAAACTTGGGCTGAAGAGTAACTGGACTGTGGGGGTCACTTGGACGGTGTCGCTGGATTCGAGGGACCTCGCTCGTCGTGCTGAGAGGAGACCCAAGGGACCGGTAATGCAGCTTTTTGGTGCCTGCGGTTGCAGGGGGAAGATTCCGTCGACCCACGGGAGATTTCTTCGGAGCTTCTGGTGCAGAGAGGAGGCAGACTACCCCCACAGCATGCACAAGCAGGAAAACAGTCGAGAAGGCGGCAGGATCAGCGTTACAGAGTTGCAGTAGTCGTCTTTGCTACTATGTTGCAGGTTTGTAGGCTTCCAGCGCGGTCAGCGGTCGATTCCTTATCAGAAGGTGAAGAGGGAGATGCAGAGGAACTCGGCTGAGCTCATGCATTCGTTATCTAAAGTTTCCCCAGAGACAGAGACCCTAAATAGCCAGAAAAGAGGGTTTGGCTACCTAGGAGAGAGGAAAGGCTACTAACACCTGAAGGAGCCTATCACAAGGAGTCTCTGACGTCACCTGGTGGCACTGGCCACTCAGAGCAGTCCAGTGTGCCAGCAGCACCTCTGTTTCCAAGATGGCAGAGGTCTGGAGCACACTGGAGGAGCTCTGGACACCTCCCAGGGGAGGTGCAGGTCAGGGGAGTGGTCACTCCCCTTTCCTTTGTCCAGTTTCGCGCCAGAGCAGGGGCTAAGGGGTCCCTGAACCGGTGTAGACTGGCTTATGCAGAATTGGGCACATCTGTGCCCAACAAAGCATTTCCAGAGGCTGGGGGAGGCTACTCCTCCCCTGCCTTCACACCATTTTCCAAAGGGAGAGGGTGTCACACCCTCTCTCAGAGGAAGTTCTTTGTTCTGCCATCCTGGGCCAGGCCTGGCTGGACCCCAGGAGGGCAGCTGCCTGTCTGAGGGGTTGGCAGCAGCAGCAGCTGCAGAGAAACACCAGGAAGGGCAGTCTGGCAGTACCAGGGTCTGTGCTACAGACCACTGGGATCATGGAATTGTACCAACAATGCCAGGATGGCATAGAGGGGGCAATTCCATGATCATAGACATGTTACATGGCCATATTCGGAGTTACCATGGTGAAGCTACATATAGGTAGTGACCTATATGTAGTGCACGCGTGTAATGGTGTCCCCGCACTCACAAAGTTCAGGGAATTGGCTCTGAACAATGTGGGGGCACCTTGGCTAGTGCCAGGGTGCCCTCACACTAAGTAACTTTGCACCTAACCTTTACCAGGTAAAGGTTAGACATATAGGTGACTTATAAGTTACTTAAGTGCAGTGTAAAATGGCTGTGAAATAACGTGGACGTTATTTCACTCAGGCTGCAGTGGCAGGCCTGTGTAAGAATTGTCTGAGCTCCCTATGGGTGGCAAAAGAAATGCTGCAGCCCATAGGGATCTCCTGGAACCCCAATACCCTGGGTACTTCAGTACCATATACTAGGGAATTATAAGGGTGTTCCAGTAAGCCAATGTAAATTGGTAAAAATGGTCACTAGCCTGTCAGTGACAATTTGGAAAGAAATGAGAGAGCATAACCACTGAGGTTCTGATTAGCAGAGCCTCAGTGAGACAGTTAGTCACTACACAGGTAACACATTCAGGCACACTTATGAGCACTGGGGCCCTGGGTTACCAGGGTCCCAGTGACACATACAACTAAAACAACATATATACAGTGAAAAATGGGGGTAACATGCCAGGCAAGATGGTACTTTCCTACACAACCCCCCCCCAAACGAAGGACAATAAGACTAGCCATTACCTGATGAGTCTTCATTGTCTAAGTGGAAATATCTGGAGAGTCCATCTGCATTGGAGTGGCTACTCCCAGGTCTATGTTCCACTGTATAGTCCATTCCCTGTAGGGATATGGACCACCTCAACAATTTAGGATTTTCACCTTTCATTTGTTTTAGCCAAAGTAGAGGTTTGTGGTCTGTCTGAACAATGAAGTGAGTGCCAAACAGGTATGGCCTCAACTTCTTCAGAGCCCAGACCACAGCAAAGGCCTCCCTCTCAATGGCAGACCAACGCTTTTCTCTAGGGGTCAACCTTCTACTAATAAAAGCAACAGGTTGATCCTGGCCCTCAGAATTAAGTTGTGATAGGACTGCCCCTACTCCTAATTCAGATGCATCAGTTTGGACATAGAATTTTTTAGAGTAACAAGGGCTTTTCAGGACAGGTGCAGAGCACATGGCCTGCTTCAGCTCCTCAAAAGCTTTCTGACAGTTTGCTGTCCATAATACCTTTTTAGGCATTTTCTTGGATGTGAGGTCATTAAGAGGGGCTGCAATGGAGCCATAGTTCTTAATGAACCTCCTGTAATACCCAGTGAGGCCTAGGAAGGCTCTCACCTGAGTCTGAGTGGTAGGGGGAACCCAATCAATAATAGTTTGGATTTTCCCCTGAAGTGGTGCAATCTGTTCCCCACCAACAAGGTGTCCCAGATAAACCACCTTACCCTGCCCTATCTGGCACTTTGAAGCCTTGATAGTGAGGCCTGCCTTTTGCAGAGCCTCCAAAACTTTCCATAGGTGGACCAGGTGATCATCCCAGCTGGAGCTAAAGACAGCTATATCATCCAAATATGCTGCACTGAAAGCTTCCAGCCCTTGCAGGACTGTGTTCACCAACCTCTGAAAAGTGGCAGGTGCATTTTTCAAACCAAAAGGCATTACAGTAAACTGGTAATGTCCTCCAATGGTAGAAAATGCAGTCTTAGGTTTAGCATCTTCTGACAATTTGATCTGCCAATACCCTGCAGTCAAATCAAAAGTGCTTAGATACTTGGCAGATGCCAGTGTATCTATAAGCTCATCTGCCCTGGGTATAGGGTGAGCATCAGTTTTGGTTACCAAGTTGAGACCTCTATAGTCTACACAAAACCTCATTTCCTTCTTTCCATCTTTCGAATTGGGTTTTGGTACCAGTACCACAGGAGAAGCCCATGGACTGTCAGAGTGCTCAACCACTCCTAGTTCCAACATTTTCTGAACTTCTTGCTTTATGCAGTCCCTGACATGGTCAGGCTGCCTATAGATCTTACTTTTGACAGGTAAACTGTCTCCAGTATCTATAGTGTGCTCACACCAAGAAGTGGTGCCTGGCACAATGGAGAAGAGTTCTGAAAATTGTCCTAGGAGATTTATGCAATTATCTTTCTGCTCAGCAGTAAGACAATCAGCCAAAACTACACCTTCCACAAGAGCATCTTGTTCTGTGGAAGAGAAGAGATCAGGTAGAGGATCACTGTCTTCTTCCTGTCCCTCATCTGTTGCCATGAGCAGGGTGAGATCAGCCCTGTCATAGTAGGGTTTCAGGCGGTTGACATGGAGCACCCTAAGGGGACTCCTGGCAGTGCCTAAGTCAACCAAGTAGGTGACTTCACCCTTCTTTTCAACAATTGTGTGGGGTCCACTCCATTTATCTTGGAGTGCTCTTGGGGCCACAGGCTCCAAGACCCACACTTTCTGCCCTGGTTGGTACTGAACCAAAACAGCCTTCTGATCATGCCATTGCTTCTGGAGCTCTTGGCTGGCCTGAAGGTTTTTACTGGCCTTTTTCATGTACTCAGCCATCCTTGATCTGAGGCCAAGTACATAGTCCACAATATCCTGCTTAGGAGCTTTTAAAGGTTGTTCCCAACCCTCCTTTACAAGTGTGAGTGGACCCCTAACAGGGTGTCCAAAAAGAAGTTCAAAGGGGCTGAAGCCCACTCCTTTCTGGGGTACCTCCCTGTAGGCAAAAAGGAGGCATGGTAGAAGGATATCCCATCTCCTGCGGAGTTTTTCAGGGAGTCCCATAATCATGCCTTTGAGAGTTTTATTAAATCTCTCCACCAGTCCATTTGTTTGTGGATGATAGGGTGTTGTGAACTTGTAAGTTACACCACACTCCTTCCACATGGCCTTTAAGTATGCAGACATGAAATTGCTTCCCCTGTCTGATACTACTTCCTTTGGGAAGCCCACCCTGGAAAATATTCCCAGGAGGTCCTTTGCCACTGCAGGAGCTGTAGTGGTCCTTAAAGGAATTGCTTCAGGATATCTTGTGGCATGGTCCACTACCACCAAGATAAACCTATTGCCTGAAGCAGTAGGAGGGTCAAGGGGGCCAACTATGTCAACCCCTACCCTTTCAAAGGGAACCCCAACCACAGGCAGTGGGATAAGGGGTGCCTTTGGAGTGCCACCTGTCTTGCCACTGGCTTGACAGGTTTCACAGGACTTGCAAAATTCCTTTGTGTCCTCAGACATCCTAGGCCAATGAAACAATGGTACCAATCTGTCCCAAGTTTTCATTTGACCCAGGTGCCCAGCTAAGGGAATGTCATGTGCCAGTGTTAGGAGGAACTTTCTGTACTCCTGAGGAATCACTAATCTCCTGGCAGCTCCAGGTTTAGGATCCCTATGCTCAGTGTACAAGAGGTTGTCCTCCCAGTAAACTCTGTGTGAGTCACTGACATCCCCATTAGCCTGTTTGACAGCTTGCTGTCTGAGACCCTCTAATGTGGGACAGGTTTGCTGTGCCACACTCAGCTCCTCTCTGGCAGGCCCCCCTTCACCCAAAAGCTCAGCAGTGTCTGCTTCCAGCTCCTCTGGTGTAGGTTCTGCACAGGGAGGGAATTCTTCTTCCTCAGAAGTAGAATCCACTGTAGAGGGAGGGATAGTAGGAAGTGGTTTGCTTCTACTAGCCCTAGCTTTAGGGAGCACTTGGTCCATTGTTCCAGGATCCAAGCTTCCCTGTCCTTTTTGCTTTTTGGCCTGAGCCCTTGTCAAAGCAAAAATATGCCCTGGGATGCCCAGCATTGCTGCATGGGCCTCCAACTCCACATCTGACCAAGCTGATGTCTCCAAATCATTCCCTAATAGACAGTCTACAGGTAAATCTGAAGCTACCACAACTTTCTTTGGACCAGATACCCCCCCCCAGTTGAGATTTACAACAGCCATGGGGTGGCTTTGTGTTATGTTGTGAGCATCGGTTACTTGGTACTGGTGTCCAAGTATGTGTTGTTCAGGGTGCACCAGTGTCTCAATCACCATTGTGACACTGGCACCTGTGTCCCTGTAGGCCTGGACCTCAACACCATTTATTAGGGTTAGTTGCTTGTACTTCTCCAAGTTATGGGGGCAAGCAACCAAAGTGGCTAAATCAATAGCCCCTTCAGAGACTAAAGTAGCCTCTGTGGTCTCCCTAATCAGACCAACCCCAACTAAATTACCAAAAATGAGCCCAGCTACTCCCTTGGATTGGCTATTAGTAGGTTTGCTCCCACCACCACTGCTATTAGTAGGGACACTAGGTGTAGCAGTAGGGGTTGTAGTGGTAGGAGGCTTGGTGCCTTTCTTTGGACAACTGGGATCTGTTGTCCAATGGCCTTTTATCTTACATAAATAGCACCATGGTTTCTTTTCCTTGTTCTGATTAAAGGAGGATTTGGACCCACCACCCCCACCAGAGTGTTTTTGTGGGCCTGATGAAGACTCATTTTTAGATTTGTCCCCACCCTTGTCAGAAGACTTACCATCCTTCTTTTTGTTGCCATCTTTGTCACCCCCTGTATGAACTTTTCTGTTCACTCTTGTTCTGACCCATTTGTCTGCCTTCTTTCCCAATTCTTGGGGAGAGGTCAGATCAGAGTCCACCAAGTACTGGTGCAACAAATCAGACACACAATTATTAAGAATATGCTCTCTCAGGATCAAGTTATACAGGCTGTCATAATCAGTAACTTTACTGCCATGTAACCACCCCTCCAAGGCCTTCACTGCCTGGTCAATGAAATCAACCCAGTCTTGTGAAGACTCCTTTTTGGTATCTCTGAACTTTATCCTGTACTGTTCAGTGGTTAAGCCATAACCATCCAGGAGTGCATTCTTAAGAACTTGGAAATTGTTAGCATCATTTTCTTTTACAGTAAGGAGCCTATTCCTACCTTTTCCAGAAAATGATAGCCATAGGATAGCAGCCCACTGCTTTTGAGGGACATCCTGTACAGCACAGGCCCTCTCAAGTGCAGCAAACCACTTGTTAATGTCATCCCCCTCCTTATAAGGGGGAACTATCTTGTGCAGATTCCTGGAATCATGCTCTTTTGCAGGATGACTATGGGGAATACTGCTGCTGCCACCATGGGTATCTAAACCCATCTTCTGTCTTTCCCTCTCTATTTCTAAAGACTGTCTATCCAAATCCAGCTGTTGCTTCTTGAGCTTCAGTCTGGTTTGCTCCACTCTCAATCTATTGAGCTCCCTTTCTAACAATCTGTCATCAGGGTGGGTGGGAGGGACATTTCTAGATACAGAGGTATGATGGGAATGAACAGAAGGAGACCTGTCCCTTACAGAGGGCACCCTAACAGCTTGGCTACCAGCATAATGTGAGAGCACATCATCAGTATGATGTGATTCAACCTCTGTACCAACTATGCTAGACTGTCTAGTAATGGGCAGGCTGAGAAGTTTCTTTCCTGAACCTTTTCCTGGGGGAGTCCCTGGATCAGATTGAGAACCATTAGCTACTTTTTCTACAGATTGGGCACTTATGGCCTTATCCTGTACTCTAAGCATATTAATTAATAGTTCTAAAGAAGGATTCTTCCCTACACTCAAACCTCTCTCTATGCAGAGACTCCTTGCTCCTTTCCAGCTAAGGTGATCATATGCAAGTTTGAACAGTTGAACATTTTTTCCTGTGCCAGTCATTTTTAGAGAGAGTTAAAGTGATAGACAAAGAGAAAAAAGTTTTCAGAACTTTTTGGAAAGACAGAAAAAAACTTTTTAAACTTTTAAGAACTTTTTGAAAGTTTAGAAGTACTTTTCAGCACTTAGAAAAGAGTGAAAAGAGGAAATGCAAAACTTTTTGGCTATGTGTATATACACTGACCTTGTTTTGTATATTTTTCTCTTATGAAAAGTACAATGACAAGAGTGGTAAGTAGTCTCAAGCACTTATCCCACCACTGCACAACCAATGTAGGAGGCTGGACTGGCTTGTAGTGAGTACCAAGGGGTACTTGCACCTTGCACCAGGCCCAGTTATCCCTTATTAGTGTATAGGGTGTCTAGCAGCTTAGGCTGATAGATAATGGTAGCTTAGCAGAGCAGCTTAGGCTGAACTAGGAGACGTGTGAAGCTACTACAGTACCACTTAGTGTCATATGCACAATATCATAAGAAAACACAATACACAGTTATACTAAAAATAAAGGTACTTTATTTTTATGACAATATGCCAAAGTATCTTAGAGTGTACCCTCAGTGAGAGGATAGGAAATATACACAAGATATATATACACAATAGCAAAAAATATGCAGTATAGTCTTAGAAAACAGTGCAAACAATGTATAGTTACAATAGGATGCAATGGGGAAACATAGGGATAGGGGCAACACAAACCATATACTCCAAAAGTGGAATGCGAACCACGAATGGACCCCAAACCTATGTGACCTTGTAGAGGGTCGCTGGGACTATCAGAAAATAGTGAGAGTTAGAAAAATAACCCTCCCCAAGACCCTGAAAAGTGAGTGCAAAGTGCACTAAAGTTCCCCTAAGGACAAAATAGTCGTGTTAGAGGGAAAATGCAAGGAAAACACAAATCAGCAATGCAACAACGATGGATTCCTGACTGAGGGTACCTGTGGAACAAGGGGACCAAGTCCAAAAGTCAGAAGCAGCTCGGAGATGGGCAGATGCCCAAGAAATGCCAGCGGTTGGTGCAAAGAAGCTCTTACTAGGCTGAAGAACTGTGAATACTGCAGGAACGACAAGGGCTAGAGACTTCCCCTTTGGAGGATGGATCCCCCACGCCTTGGAGAGTCGTGCAGAAGTGTTTTCCCGCCGGATGGACGCCAACAAGCCTTGCTACACGCAAATCGTGCGTTTGGCGTTTTTGGACGCTGCTGGGGCCCAGGAGGGACCAGGAGGTCGAAAATTGGACCTGCAGAGAGAGGGGACGTCGAGCAAGACAAAGAGCCCTCACTGAAGCAGGTAGCACCCGGAGAAGTGCCAGAAACAGGCACTACGAGGATGCGTGAAACGGTGCTCGCCGAAGTTGCACAAAGGAGTCCCACGTCGCCGGAGACCAACTTAGAAAGTCGTGCAATGCAGGTTAGAGGGCCGTGGACCCAGGCTTGGCTGTGCACGAAGGATTTCCGCCGGAAGTGCACAGGGGCCGGAGTAGCTTGCAAAGTCGCGGTTCCCAGCAATGCAGCCCAGCGAGGTGAGGCAAGGACTTACCTCCACCAAACTTGGGCTGAAGAGTCACTGGACTGTGGGGGTCACTTGGACGGTGTCGCTGGATTCGAGGGACCTCGCTCGTCGTGCTGAGAGGAGACCCAAGGGACCGGTAATGCAGCTTTTTGGTGCCTGCGGTTGCAGGGGGAAGATTCCGTCGACCCACGGGAGATTTCTTCGGAGCTTCTGGTGCAGAGAGGAGGCAGACTACCCCCACAGCATGCACAAGCAGGAAAACAGTCGAGAAGGCGGCAGGATCAGCGTTACAGAGTTGCAGTAGTCGTCTTTGCTACTATGTTGCAGGTTTGCAGGCTTCCAGCGTGGTCAGCGGTCGATTCCTTATCAGAAGGTGAAGAGGGAGATGCAGAGGAACTCGGCTGAGCTCATGCATTCGTTATCTAAAGTTTCCCCAGAGACAGAGACCCTAAATAGCCAGAAAAGAGGGTTTGGCTACCTAGGAGAGAGGAAAGGCTACTAACACCTGAAGGAGCCTATCACAAGGAGTCTCTGACGTCACCTGGTGGCACTGGCCACTCAGAGCAGTCCAGTGTGCCAGCAGCACCTCTGTTTCCAAGATGGCAGAGGTCTGGAGCACACTGGAGGAGCTCTGGACACCTCCCAGGGGAGGTGCAGGTCAGGGGAGTGGTCACTCCCCTTTCCTTTGTCCAGTTTCGCGCCAGAGCAGGGGCTAAGGGGTCCCTGAACCGGTGTAGACTGGCTTATGCAGAATTGGGCACATCTGTGCCCAACAAAGCATTTCCAGAGGCTGGGGGAGGCTACTCCTCCCCTGCCTTCACACCATTTTCCAAAGGGAGAGGGTGTCACACCCTCTCTCAGAGGAAGTTCTTTGTTCTGCCATCCTGGGCCAGGCCTGGCTGGACCCCAGGAGGGCAGCTGCCTGTCTGAGGGGTTGGCAGCAGCAGCAGCTGCAGAGAAACCCCAGGAAGGGCAGTCTGGCAGTACCAGGGTCTGTGCTACAGACCACTGGGATCATGGAATTGTACCAACAATGCCAGGATGGCATAGAGGGGGCAATTCCATGATCATAGACATGTTACATGGCCATATTCGGAGTTACCATGGTGAAGCTACATATAGGTAGTGACCTATATGTAGTGCACGCGTGTAATGGTGTCCCCGCACTCACAAAGTTCAGTGAATTGGCTCTGAACAATGTGGGGGCACCTTGGCTAGTGCCAGGGTGCCCTCACACTAAGTAACTTTGCACCTAACCTTTACCAGGTAAAGGTTAGACATATAGGTGACTTATAAGTTACTTAAGTGCAGTGTAAAATGGCAGTGAAATAACGTGGACGTTATTTCACTCAGGCTGCAGTGGCAGGCCTGTGTAAGAATTGTCTGAGCTCCCTATGGGTGGCAAAAGAAATGCTGCAGCCCATAGGGATCTCCTGGAACCCCAATACCCTGGGTACTTCAGTACCATATACTAGGGAATTATAAGGGTGTTCCAGTAAGCCAATGTAAATTGGTAAAAATGGTCACTAGCCTGTCAGTGACAATTTGGAAAGAAATGAGAGAGCATAACCACTGAGGTTCTGATTAGCAGAGCCTCAGTGAGACAGTTAGTCACTACACAGGTAACACATTCAGGCACACTTATGAGCACTGGGGCCCTGGGTTACCAGGGTCCCAGTGACACATACAACTAAAACAACATATATACAGTGAAAAATGGGGGTAACATGCCAGGCAAGATGGTACTTTCCTACAAGTAGTATAGGGAGCCACTTGTCAGAGGGAGGCACCGGAATCTGGCCTTCAGGAGGCCGAAGGTGCGTTCTATAATCCTCCTAGTACACCCATGTGCCTCACTGTAGCGTTCCTCTGCCCTTGTCCTGGGATTCCTCACTGGGGTCAGTAGCCATGACAGGTTGGGGTAACCAGAGTCACTTGCAAATGTCGAGGGACAACTGTTAGCCACACACTAACCCTTAGGGACAACCCCATACCCAGACACCTTTGTCAACTGTGTTGGGACCTTGGGCTCACCTATTAGCCGCACATGTTGCTTCAGGAGTTGCCCCATCACATAAGGGATGCTGCTATTCCTCAAAATGTAAGCATCATGCACTGAGCCAGGATACTTGGCATTCACATGGGAGATGTACTGGTCTGCCAAACACACCATCTGAACATTCATCGAATGGTAGCTTTTCCGGTTTCTGTTCACCTGTTCTTTCCTGCGGGGGGGGGTACAAATGCCACATGTGTACCATCAATGGCACCAATGATGTTGGGGATATGTCCCAGGGCATAGAAGTCACATTTCACTGTGGGCAAATCCTCCACTTGAGGGAAAACGATGTAGCTGCACATGTGTTTCAGCAGGGCAGATAACACTCAGGACAACATGTTAGAGAACATTGTCTGGGACATCCCTGATGCCATGGCCACTGTTGTTTGAAAAGACCCACTGGCCAGGAAATGGTGTACAGAAAGAACCTGCACTAGAGGGAGGTTTCCTGTGGGATAGCAGATAGCTGAAATCAGGTCTGGCTCCAACTGGGCACACAGTTCCAGGATTGTTGCACGATCAAGTCTGTATGTGATTATGATGTGTCTCTCTTCCATTGTCGACAGGTCCACCAGGGGTCTGTACACCGGAGGATGCCGCAATCTTATCACCTGCCCCAGCAGACGTGCCCTATGGAGGAGAACAGTGAGCAGAGGGTCATCCAACACTGAGGTATCACAATGTGTTATTTGCTGAAACAGTAAACCACAATGTGTCGGTATCTGTCTGTATTCCCGGCCTAGATAGGTGTGACGTAGCTTTTATCCATCCCATGTGGCCCCCTGAAATGGCGGCTGCCTGACCTGTAAGGTGGGACAAGGGAAAATGAGGTAACTGCACTGGCGTTGTACACCGTCGCGGTGGGCGGTCGAAGACCGCGGCTCAATTCAGCATTGGTTAACATTGGGCTCTATGGGTCCCAGGAGCCAATGATGATGTACGCCGGCGGTGACGGTACGCACCGCCGCGGATGTGACCGCCATTTTCTTATTGTTCACTCACTTGATACCTGACCTTTAACAGGAGAGGACCTACACTGCAAGTGCTGCTGTGACCTGTGTCTGGAAGCGATGATGGCTACAGTGTCTGAGGAAAGGGCCCCTGCCTTCACTTTGGAGGAGTTGAAGAAACTGGTGGATGGGGTTCTCCCCGGTACACGCAACTGTACGGTCCTCCAGACAAACAGGTGAGTACACTGTGAGCATGGTGGACGGCACCGGAGTGTATGGAGTGTCGTGGATGGATGAGGGTGGGGAGGGGGACAGGCCAGCATGTCAGGATTGTGTGTGTATGTATGGCAGGGCCAGTGTGTGAGGTGTTTGGCAATACGTGAGATGAAATGCACGGGCTAGAAACATCCATTTTCACTTCACTTTTCCTCTCGGTCAGAGCCCACCAGAAGAAGGGTATTTGGCATGCCATCGCCAAGGACGTTCGGACCCTGGGGGTCTACCACAGATGGAGCACCCACTGCAGTAAAAGATGAGAGGACCTGCGCCGTGTAGCAATAAGACGGCGGAGGCCCAGTTGGGGATGGCCTCCCAACGTGGAAGGGGTGCCCGTCGCACCATGACCCCCCTGATGTATCGGATCCTGGCGGTGGCCTATCTGGAGTTGGATGGGCGCTTGAGGGCATCACAGCAGCCACAAGGGGGTGAGTGCACTCTCATTCAGCTGACTCTGTGCGCATTACGAGGTGTCTGGGTGGGGGAGGTGGGCTGTGGGTTCCCCTAGGCCAGGGTGAACTTGGTAGGCAAGGTCCCTTGTTAGGCAGGCTCTGTGGCACCCCAACCCCACTAGTGGTAATTGCCATCTACACCTAGTCAGGCTCCTGTGACTTCCAGGTGTGCAGCATTTGGGCTTAGGCCTCGTACCACATGGGCATGTGAATTTGCTAGGAAGTGTTAGTGCATGGCTTAGTGCAGAGGGCTGCTCCCTGTGTGTTGTGTCCGCCAACGGTAGTGGTGTTGCATGCACTGAACATGTTTTTCTTCTGTCTTCCCCCCATTTTTGTTTTGTCTCCCTGTTCTTGTGTGCAATAGCATCATCTGGCGGAGGAGCAGTGGCACCGGAGCAGGAGGGAGTTGCAACCAACTTGGCCCTGGAGGGTGAAGCAACGGAGTCTGAAGCCACCAGTGGGACGGAGGGCGAGGGGAGCTTCACAACAGGGACAGGAGCATACACCAGTGACAGCGACTCCTCCTCTGATGCAAGCTCTCTTGCAGTGGTGGGCACCTCTGTGCCCACCGCATCAACAGGTGCAGCCGCCACCCCCCCTATCAACACCGCCCTCCCAGCAGCCCCTTAGCGTGTGTTCCGTGCCCGCTCACCCAGGAGGGTGGGCATCTCTTTCGCCCCAGGCTCCTCAGCCCCTGCCCCAGTCAGCCCTGCTGCCCTCAGTGAGGAGGCTATTGACCTCCTGAGATCCCTCACTGTGGGCAATCTACAATTTGAATGCCATCCAGGGTGTTGAGAGGCATTTGCAACAAACAAATGCATACCTGGAGGGCATTCATTCTGGGCAGGCGGCCCAACAGAGAGCATTTGAGACTCTGGCCTCAGCACTGATGGCAGCCATATTCCATGTGTCCAGCCTCCCCCTCCAACTTCCTCCACCCAGACCCAATCCCCTGTACCTCAGCCTATCCCAAGCACACCATAAGACCAGCATGCACACTCATCAACACACAAGAGTGGACATGGCAAACATAAGCACCACACATCCCACAAGCACTCACACAAGCACCATACCCATGCAGACACAGCAACATCCACTGCCTCTACTGTGTACCGCTCCTCCACGTCCCTGTCTCGTCTCCACTCACACCTGCATGCACTACATCCTCAGCCACTACCTCCATCACCAGCACGCCCATCACCACACACCGCTCACGTGCAATCTCCACCCCCACTACTATGCTCACATCCCCAGTGTCCTCTCCCAGTGTGTCTGTGAGCCCTCCTCCCAAAGTACACAAACGCAGGCACACACCTACCCAACAGCAATCCACCTCACAACATCCTCCGGACCAATGCACCTTCACCCGAATTCAGCAAACGTACACCTCCTACAACCACTACCTCTTCCTCCACTCCCAAACCCCCTCCATCTTCCCATCCCAGTGTGTCAAAAAAACTTTTCCTGGCAAACTTTGACCTCTCCCCTTCACCTCCCCCACATCCTTCCCCCAGGGCCAGGCTTTCCAGGTCCCAGCCCAGCACCTCAGCCACCAAATCCCCAGGCACAGTGGTGCCAGCAACTGCGGGGTCATCAAGTGCGCCACCCATCAGGGCTGCCAGTGTGCCACGTAGCGAGGGCAAGGACATTCCGAAACCTGCAAGGAGAAGGGGCCCACATCCCGTAGGGAGAAGCCGCATCAACCAGCCACTAAGGGCTCCGCCAAAACAAAAGGGGACAGTGGCAAGACACTTGTGGCACCATCAAAGGTGGGGAAGGGACAAAAGCAGAAGAGCAGGTCAGGACTGGGCACGGTGGCACCGACTGAGGGACTAGTGTCACCCCTTCCATCCACAACACATCAACCTGTACGGCGGCGAACACCGCAACCTGCCCCGCCACCTGCACCACCAACAGCATGCCACCTGCACAGCCACCTGTACCACCACCGGCACATCTGCAGCCTCAGCAACAGTCCCCGGCATCTTCCCCAGTGGGGAGCCATCCAAGGCTGCAGGAGACATCCTGCTGTGTCCCTCAACAGGGGCTGACACATGCACCACTGCCAGCACCGCCACCACAGACACCGCCGCAAGCACCACTACCAGCCCCACGACGTGCTCAGACAGTGGCACCACCGCTGACATGGCTACCATCCCCAGTGGTCAGCCGTCCGAGACAGGAAGAGACTTCCTGGACCCTGCCCAGCTTCCATGAGGCATGACTTCCATCACTGTTTGCACCTGCAGGTGGAAGGCGAAGCCGCAGCAGTGTGTGGTATGTCTCTGCCTCCATGGCGTATCATGCTACCTGTTCCTAGGCAATCTCGTGGCACACGCACCAGGGTGAGGGAATGGGACCAGCCACACTGCATGTGGAGCACTCTGGGCACAAGGCCCCCTCCAGAACCAGTGGAGAAAGGCATCCACTACCTCAGTCCTTGGCAGGATGAAGCACTCTGAGCACAAGGCCCCCTCCAGAACCAGTGGAGAATCACATCCACTACCTCAGTCCTTGGCAGGATGAAGCACTCTGGGCACAAGGCCAGAACCAGTGGACAATCACATCCACTACCTCAGTCCTTGGCAGGATGAAGCACTCTGGGCACAAGGCCCCCTCCAGAACCAGTGGAGACTGTGATCCACTTGAGAGACTGTGGTTTTGCACTCCCCAGGATAAAGTAGTGGGCAAACCACCCACTGGAAAGACTTGAGAGACTGTGGCTTTGCACTCCCCAGGATAAAGCAGTGGGCAAACCACCCACTGGAAAGACGTGAGAGACTGTGGCTTTACACTCCCCAGGATACAGCAATGGGCATGGAGCCCCCTCGTGCAGCAGTGATGTTGTGCATTCATCCGGCTGAGGTGCCCCCCCTTTCCTTCCCCCTGAGGTGCCTGTTTATTTTCGATCTGATGCCCCTGGAGTGTTCTCTCCCTTTCGAGTCAGGTATCTTGTGTGCATTTTGGGACCACTGGTCCACGGACAATGATTGGTACACTATCCGGACTTTTGTAGTTGGTGTACATATTTGTATATACTGAATTTTGAACTTTTACTATCAGATTTTTCAAGATTACAATCGTTACAATCATTTAATTTTGTCCTTGTGTTCTTCCAGGCGGTGGGGGGGGGGGTGTATATGTAATGTTGCTGCATGTATTGTGTGTATGGTGTTGTGGGGTGTTGTGGGTGAGGGTGGGGGTATTGCGTGTTGCGTGTGTGTGTGTCACTCTCTTTTCCCTCCCCCTCCCCTGTATTGTAGGTGCAGTACTCACAGTGGTCGTCGACAGTGTCTTTCCTGCTCCTGATAGAGCAGGAGGAAGACCAGCATGGGCAAGACCTGTCGTTCGGGCTCCATGGCGTCCTGGTTCCTTGTTGGGTGTCGCGAGGTGAGTGGTTTCCCTTCTGTGTACTGTTTCTGCTGTGCTTTTGATAGCGTTGGTTCTGCCCCGGAAAAGGTGGCGGATATGCCTGTTGTTATACGGTGGGCGGTACTTTTTCCTCAGCCTGTCTGTTGGCGGTTACCGCCACGGTGTTTGTTTCTACTGCTGTGGCGGTCGGAGTGTTAAAGTGGCTCTCTATGTTGGCGGTTTTCACCATGGTCGTGATTCAATTTTTTTTTCCGCCCGCCTGTTGGCGGTATTACCGCTGCTTTACCACCGTCCGCCAGGGTTGTAATGAGGGCCATAGTGTTTGGTTCTTGCATTGTCAGGATAGCAAGTGACACTACAGTGGTGATGACTCATGTGCCTTTCTCTTACAACCTGTACATTTCATGCCCTGATATTAGGATGGGTGTCTTTATTCTTGCCTCACCAAGATAATGAGTACTACTTCAGTGATGTGCTATGTCCAGTATTTATGATTATGTGATTTTGGTCTTATGATATATACAGTACAAAAGGCCTATTTGTTTTATATTCCTGTGTGGACTCTCTTTTGTGGTGTATTCATTGTGTCACTGGTGTCAGTGTGTTGTGCAAATGCTTTACACATGACCTAGGGGAAGAATCCTGACTGCTCTGTGACAAGCTACCAGGGGTGACCACAGGTTATCTATGGTGTGTAACTTACTTTTCCTGCCTAGAGTGGTGGGTTCTGCATGGTGGAGGTGCATACCCTAGTCAACCAGAAACCCCATTTCCAACAAATGCCAAGGCCCAGAACTGGAACACTTTTATCAAATAAGCTGTGTGGTGTGAAGCCAACTGAATGGGGTTCTTGTGGAGACCATATATTTTTCACAATCTTAACACTTGAACAAGTAACATTGATATAAATGACCATGAAGCAAGCTACATATGTATGTAAGTTCAACACCAGTGCCCCTAAACCCGCACAGCTCTGCCAGAGCACCAAAGTTTAACTCTACAGCACCCCGCCTGTTCCAGTACTGTGACTCCCACACTGCTCTAGATGTGCATCTGAATTCTGCTCTTCACCATTGCTTTTCTAGTTTACATGTTCACAAACATAGGTCTGCCAGAGCACCTTATTCCAGCTTAGCATTAGCCCCGGTTATCTCTGTACTGGGACTCGCACATGTTGTCAGTGCACCTCAGTCCAGTCCTGCAGCACTCTCTGGTATGACAGTGGTAGGATTCATACACATTTTGGGATGTGAGAAATGGAATGGAGAATTAACAAACTTTGTACATAACCCTCAGGCAGCACCTTCCACTGGCAGTTCTAGCTGTATTCTGTCCTCTTTTGAGTGGGTGGTCTTTTTCTATCTGTTTTAGGGGGGCTTACAGAAGGAGTGTCTGGCAGCCCTTATTGTTTCTCATATACACACACACCCTGAATAAACACATTAGCTTGATGCTATTGTTCTGTTCAAGTATGGAAATAAGTGCTCACCCAGTGTTTAACCACGTTGTCTGGCACCCATGTGGCATGGAAGGATATAGCTTGACCTCTGCACATGCCCTATTGGGAGTCTTGTGTGCAGAAGTGTATCTGAAGTAGGGACTCTTGCTGTGCTGATTGCATGTGTAAAAGGCATTGTACAAATTGTAATTCCATCTTCTGTGTGCATGGCTGCTGATGGCACAGTGCATGCTAGCCAATTCCTCGTACAATTTTTTCACCTCTGATACAATAATATTGATAGGACATGACATTCCCCATATTCTCATGCACTCATTCTGTGTAGTTCTATATTTTGTAGCATTTTGCTTCACTTATTGTTTATATAGAGTCGTTATTGAGTTTTTCAACACATACAATACAAAATTCGACATATATATTTTATCAGATCCGTGAATGATAACACGCAATTACATATAACAATTCATGCAACTCCCCTCACCACCCCACCTCTTCGTGCTCCAAAATCCTTTCCACCCACTGGCCCGACGGTGCCAATTGTGTCTTCAATCATCGCACAATCAAATGAGGAGCAGAATCAGCGTGGATCCACCGCCTCCCCCCGTGGGCTTTTTCATAGGGCCTAAGCATTCATTCAGGTTGTCAAACATAGCCAATTCACCTCTTCAACCGCAGCTGTAAACCCCCACACTTACTTCACCTACCCAACTTCCCTCCCTCTCCCATACACTCATGGTGGGTGAGAGTCCGGGGCATCTCTCAGAGCTGTCAACATGGCTGACCGTGCTCGCTGGTCATCCTTCACCTTATCGTCTCTCCTAGTCAGTTTCATATGTATTTCCTCAACCATTTCCCACCCGAGATATCTTTAGCCAATTCCTCTAACCCAGGGGTTCAGAAGCCATCCACTGGATTGCAATGTGGTGTTTAGCCAGCACCAGCCCAAGGGACAGAAATTTCAAACTCTGGGCCTGATTTAGAGTTTGGCAGAGGGGGGTTGCTCCGTCACAAATTTGATGAATATCCCACCTGCTGTATTACAATCCCAAAATACCCTCATAGTATGGTGGAAGGGATATCCGTGATGTTTGTGACAAAGAAACCTGTCCGCCAAACTCTAAATCAGGCCCTCGGTTTCCTTCTCTTCAGCCTCGGGAGCAACCCAACAACACCTGTTTGACAGCAAGTGGTACAATGAACCTGGTGGCCTCGCTGAGTCCCCCCACAGGGGACTATGGACCTGCAATCCCAAGCGACATGGATAAAGGTAGCTTCTTTCCCACAGCGGGATCACCTCACCACCCTGTGGGATATATTCTGTGAAGGGTTTTCAGCATAAGGTAGAGATGATGTAGGTAGTTGTTGTAGGAAAGTACCATCTTGCCTGGCATGTTACCCCCATTTTTCACTGTATATATGTTGTTTTAGTTGTATGTGTCACTGGGACCCTGGTAACCCAGGGCCCCAGTGCTCATAAGTGTGCCTGAATGTGTTACCTGTGTAGTGACTAACTGTCTCACTGAGGCTCTGCTAATCAGTACCTCAGTGGTTATGCTCTCTCATTTCTTTCCAAATTGTCACTAACAGGCTAGTGACCATTTTTACCAATTTACATTGGCTTACTGGAACACCCTTATAATTCCCTAGTATATGGTACTGAGGTACCCAGGGTATTGGGGTTCCAGGAGATCCCTATGGGCTGCAGCATTTCTTTTGCCACCCATAGGGAGCTCTGACAATTCTTACACAGGCCTGCCACTGCAGCCTGAGTGAAATAACGTCCACGTTATTTCACAGCCATTTTACACTGCACTTAAGTAACTTATAAGTCACCTATATGTCTAACCTTTACCTGGTAAAGGTTAGGTGCAAAGTTACTTAGTGTGAGGGCACCCTGGCACTAGCCAAGGTGCCCCCACATTGTTCAGAGCCAATTCCCTGAACTTTGTGAGTGCGGGGACACCATTACACGCGTGCACTACATATAGGTCACTACCTATATGTAGCTTCACAATGGTAACTCCGAATATGGCCATGTAACATGTCTATGATCATGGAATTGCCCCCTCTATACCATCCTGGCATAGTTGGCACAATCCCATGATCCCAGTGGTCTGTAGCACAGACCCTGGTACTGCCAAACTGCCCTTCCTGGGGTTTCACTGCAGCTGCTGCTGCTGCCAACCCCTCAGACAGGCATCTGCCCTCCTGGGGTCCAGCCAGGCCTGGCCCAGGATGGCAGAACAAAGGACTTCCTCTGAGAGAGGGTGTTACACCCTCTCCCTTTGGAAAATGGTGTGAAGGCAGGGGAGGAGTAGCCTCCCCCAGCCTCTGGAAATGCTTTGTTGGGCACAGAGGTGCCCAATTCTGCATAAGCCAGTCTACACCGGTTCAGGGGACCCCTTAGCACTGCTCTGGCGTGAAACTGGACAAAGGAAAGGGGAGTGACCACTCCCCTGACCTGCACCTCCCCTGGGAGGTGTCCAGAGCTCCTCCAGTGTGCTCCAGACCTCTGCCATCTTGGAAACAGAGGTGCTGCTAGCACACTGGACTGCTCTGAGTGGCCAGTGCCACCAGGTGACGTCAGAGACTCCTTCTGATAGGCTCCTTCAGGTGTTAGTAGCCTATCCTCTCTCCTAGGTAGCCAAACCCTCTTTTCTGGCTATTTAGGGTCTCTGTCTCTGGGGAAACTTTAGATAACGAATGCAAGAGCTCATCCGAGTTCCTCTGCATCTCTCTCTTCACCTTCTGCCAAGGAATCGACTGCTGACCGCGCTGGAAGCCTGCAAACCTGCAACATAGTAGCAAAGACGACTACTGCAACTCTGTAATGCTGATCCTGCCGCCTTCTCGACTGTTTTACTGCTTGTGCATGCTGTGGGGGTAGTCTGCCTCCTCTCTGCACCAGAAGCTCCGAAGAAATCTCCCGTGGGTCGACGGAATCTTCCCCCTGCAACCGCAGGCACCAAAAAGCTGCATTACCGGTCCCTTGGGTCTCCTCTCAGCACGACGAGCGAGGTCCCTCGAATCCAGCGACTCTGTCCAAGTGACCCCCACAGTCCAGTGACTCTTCAGTCCAAGTTTGGTGGAGGTAAGTCCTTGCCTCACCTCGCTGGGCTGCATTGCTGGGAACCGCGACTTTTGCAGCTACTCCGGCCCCTGTGCACTTCCGGCGGAAATCCTTTGTGCACAGCCAAGCCTGGGTCCACGGCACTCTAACCTGCATTGCACGACTTTCTAAGTTGGTCTCCGGCGACGTGGGACTCCTTTGTGCGACTTCGGGTGAGCACCGTTTCACGCATCCTCGTAGTGCCTGTTTCTGGCACTTCTCCGGGTGCTACCTGCTGCTGAGAGGGCTCCTTGTCTTGCTCGACGTCCCCTCTCTCTCCTGGTCCAATTTGCGACCTCCTGGTCCCTCCAGGGCCACAGCAGCGTCCAAAAACGCTAACCACATGATTTGCAGCTAGCAAGGCTTGTTGGCGTTCTTTCGGCGGGAAAACACTTCTGCACGACTCTCCACGGCGAGAGGGATCTGTCCACCAAAGGGGAAGTCTCTAGCCCTTTTCGTTCCTGCAGAAACCTCAGCTTCTTCTGTCCAGTAGAAGCTTCTTTGCACCCGCAGCTGGCATTTCCTGGGCATTTGCCCATCTCCGACTTGCTTGTGACTTTTGGACTTGGTCCCCTTGTTCCACAGGTACCCTAGATTGGAAATCCACAGTTGTTGCATTGTTGGTTTCTGTCTTTCCTGCATTATTCCTCTAACACGACTTCTTTGTCCTTAGGGGAACTTTAGTGCACTTTGCACTCACTTTTCAGGGTCTTGGGGAGGGTTATTTTTCTAACTCTCACTATTTTCTAATAGTCCCAGCGACCCTCTACAAGGTCACATAGGTTTGGGGTCCATTCGTGGTTCGCATTCCACTTTTGGAGTATATGGTTTGTGTTGCCCCTATCCCTATGTTTCCCCATTGCATCCTATTGTAACTATACATTGTTTGCACTGTTTTCTAAGACTATACTGCATATTTTTGCTATTGTGTATATATATCTTGTGTATATTTCCTATCCTCTCACTGAGGGTACACTCTAAGATACTTTGGCATATTGTCATAAAAATAAAGTACCTTTATTTTTAGTATAACTGTGTATTGTGTTTTCTTATGATATTGTGCATATGACACTAAGTGGTACTGTAGTAGCTTCACACGTCTCCTAGTTCAGCCTAAGCTGCTCTGCTAAGCTACCATTATCTATCAGCCTAAGCTGCTAGACACCCTATACACTAATAAGGGATAACTGGGCCTGGGTCAAGGTGCAAGTACCCCTTGGTACTCACTACAAGCCAGTCCAGCCTCCTACATTGGTTGTGCAGCGGTGGGATAAGTGCTTTGAGACTACTTACCACTCTTGTCATTGTACTTTTCATAAGAGAAAAATATACAAAACAAGGTCAGTGTATATACACATAGACAAAAAGTTTTGCATTTCCTCTTTTCACTCTTTTCTAAGTGCTGAAAAGTACTCCTAACTTTCTAAAAAGATCTAAAAAGTTTTAAAAGTTTTTTTTCTCTGTCTTTCTAAAAGCTCTGACAAACTT
Source organism: Pleurodeles waltl (assembly GCF_031143425.1). Lineage (NCBI taxonomy): Eukaryota > Metazoa > Chordata > Amphibia > Caudata > Salamandridae > Pleurodeles > Pleurodeles waltl. The sequence goes on from NC_090445.1 coordinate 340,581,545, forward strand.
TTTATCTTTTACTATCACTTTAACTCTCTCTAAAAATGTCTGGCACAGGCCAAAATGTTGATCTGTCCAAACTTGCATATGACCACCTTAGCTGGAAAGGAGCAAGGAGTCTCTGTGTAGAGAGAGGTTTGAGTGTAGGGAAGAATCCTTCCTTGGAACTGTTACTTAACATGCTTAGAGAACAGGATAAGGCTAGAAGTGCCCCATCTGTTGAAAAAGTAGCTAATGGTTCTCAATCTGATCCAGGGACTCCCCCAGGAAAAGATTCAGGAAAGAAACTTCCTAGCCTGCCCATTACTAGACAGTCTAGCATAGTTGGTAATGATGATGAGCCACACCATATAAATAGTGTTGTCTCACATCATAGCAAAAGCATTTATTCTCAACATACTGGTAGTGATGTTTCTGTTAGCCAAGCTGTTAGGGTGGCTTCTGTAAGGGACAGGTCTCCTTCTGTCCATTCTCACCATACTTCTGTTTCAAGGCATGTCCCTCCCACCCACCCTGATGACAGATTGTTAGAAAGGGAGCTCAATAGATTGAGAGTGGAACAAACCAGACTGAAGCTCAAGAAGCAACAGCTGGATTTGGATAGACAGACTTTAGAAGTAGAGAAGGAGAGACAGAAACTGGGTTTAGAAACCCATGGTGGCAGCAGCAGTATTCCCCATAGTCATCCTGCAAATGAGCATGATTCCAGGAATCTGCACAAGATAGTTCCCCCTTATAAGGAGGGGATGACATTAACAAGTGGTTTGCTGCACTTGAGAGGGCCTGTGTTGTACAGGATGTCCCTCAAAGGCAGTGGGCTGCTATCCTATGGCTATCATTTAGTGGAAAAGGTAGGGATAGGCTCCTTACTGTGAAAGAAAATGATGCTAATAATTTCCAAGTTCTTAAGAATGCACTCCTGGATGGTTACGGCTTAACCACTGAACAATACAGGATAAAGTTCAGAGAGACCAAAAAGGAGTCTTCACAAGACTGGGTTGATTTCATTGACCATTCAGTGAAGGCCTTGGAGGGGTGGTTACATGGCAGTAAAGTTACTGATTATGACAGCCTGTATAACTTGATCCTGAGAGAGTATATTCTTAATAACTGTGTGTCTGATTTGTTGCACCAGTACTTGGTGGACTCTGATCTGACCTCTCCCCAAGAATTGGGAAAGAAGGCAGACAAATGGGTCAGAACAAGGGTGAACAGAAAAGTTCATACAGGGGGTGACAAAGATGGCAACAAAAAGGAGGATGGTAAGTCTTCTGACAAGGGTGGGGTCAAATCTAAAAATGAGTCTTCATCAGGCCCACAAAAACACTCTGGTGGGGGTGGTGGGCCCAAATCCTCTTTTAATCAGAACAAGGAAAATAAACCATGGTGCTATTTATGTAAAATAAAAGGCCATTGGACAACAGATCCCAGTTGTCCAAAGAAAGGCACCAAGCCTCCTACCACTACAACCCCTACTGCTACACCTAGTGTCCCTACTAATAGCAGTGGTGGTGGGAGCAAACCTACTAATAGCCAATCCAAGGGAGTAGCTGGGCTCACTATTGGTAACTTAGTTGGGGTTGGCCTTGTTAGGGAGGCCACAGAGGCTGTGTTAGTCTCTGAGGGGGCTATTGATTTAGCCACCTTAGTTGCTTGTCCCCTTAATATGGATAAGTACAAGCAGCTACCCCTAATAAATGGTGTTGAGGTTCAGGCCTACAGGGACACTGGTGCCAGTGTGACTATGGTCATAGAGAAACTGGTCCACCCTGAACAACACCTACTTGGTCACCAGTACCAAGTAACCGATGCTCACAACAACACACTTAGCCACCCCATGGCTGTTGTAAATCTCAACTGGGGGGGGGTTACTGGTCCAAAGAAAGTTGTGGTAGCTTCAGATTTACCTGTAGACTGTCTATTAGGGAATGATTTGGAGACATCAGCTTGGTCAGATGTGGAGTTGGAGGCCCATGCAGCAATGCTGGGCATCCCAGGGCATATTTTTGCTTTGACAAGGGCTCAGGCCAAAAAGCAAAAAGGACAGGGAAGCTTGGATCCTGGAACAATGGACCAAGTGCTCCCTAAAGCTAGGGCTAGTAGAAGCAAACCACTTCCTACTATCCCTCCCTCTACAGTGGATTCTACTTCTGAGGAAGAAGAATTCCCTCCCTGTGCAGAACCTACACCAGAGGAGCTGGAAGCAGACACTGCTGAGCTTTTGGGTGAAGGGGGGCCTGCCAGAGAGGAGCTGAGTGTGGCACAGCAAACCTGTCCCACATTAGAGGGTCTCAGACAGCAAGCTGTCAAACAGGCTAATGGGGATGTCAGTGACTCTCACAGAGTTTACTGGGAGGACAACCTCTTGTACACTGAGCATAGGGATCCTAAACCTGGAGCTGCCAGGAGATTAGTGATTCCTCAGGAGTACAGAAAGTTCCTCCTAACCCTGGCACATGACATTCCCCTAGCTGGGCACCTGGGTCAAATGAAAACTTGGGACAGACTGGTTCCATTGTTTCATTGGCCTAGGATGTCTGAGGACACAAAGGAATTTTGTAAATCCTGTGAAACCTGTCAAGCCAGTGGCAAGACAGGTGGCACCCCAAAGGCACCCCTTATTCCACTGCCTGTGGTTGGGGTTCCCTTTGAAAGGGTAGGGGTTGACATAGTTGGCCCCCTTGACCCTCCTACTGCTTCAGGCAATAGATTCATCTTAGTGGTAGTGGACCATGCCACAAGATATCCTGAAGCTATTCCTTTAAGGACCACTACAGCACCTGCAGTGGCAAAGGCCCTCCTGGGAATATTTTCCAGGGTGGGCTTCCCAAAGGAAGTAGTATCAGACAGAGGAAGCAATTTCATGTCTGCATACTTAAAGGCCATGTGGAAGGAGTGTGGTGTAACATACAAGTTCGCAACACCCTATCATCCACAAACAAATGGACTGGTGGAGAGATTTAATAAAACTCTCAAAGGCATGATTATGGGTCTCCCTGAAAAACTCCGCAGGAGATGGGATATCCTTCTACCATGCCTCCTTTTTGCCTACAGGGAGGTACCCCAGAAAGAAGTGGGCTTCAGCCCCTTTGAACTTCTTTTTGGACACCCTGTTAGGGGTCCACTCACAATTGTAAAGGAGGGTTGGGAACAACCTTTAAAAGCTCCTAAGCAGGATATTGTGGATTATGTACTTGGCCTCAGATCAAGGATGGCTGAGTACATGAAAAAGGCCAGTAAAAACCTTCAGGCCAGCCAAGAGCTCCAGAAGCAATGGCATGATCAGAAGGCTGTTTTGGTTCAGTACCAACCAGGGCAGAAAGTGTGGGTCTTGGAGCCTGTGGCCCCAAGAGCACTCCAAGATAAATGGAATGGACCCCACACAATTGTTGAAAAGAAGGGAGAAGTCACCTATTTAGTTGACTTAGGCACTGCCAGGAGTCCCCTTAGGGTGTTACATGTCAACCGCCTGAAACCCTACTATGACAGGGCTGATCTCACCCTGCTCATGGCAACTGATGAGGGACAGGAAGAAGACAGTGATCCTCTACCTGATCTCTTCTCTTCCACAGAACAAGATGCTCTTGTGGAAGGTGTAGTTTTGGCTGATTGTCTTACTGCTGAGCAGAAAGACAATTGCATAAATCTCCTAGATCAATTCTCTGAACTCTTCTCTACTGTGCCAGGTACCACTTCTTGGTGTGAGCACACTATAGATACTGGAGACAGTTTACCTGTCAAAAGTAAGATCTATAGGCAGCCTGACCATGTCAGGGACTGCATAAAGCAAGAGGTCCAGAAAATGTTAGAACTAGGAGTAGTTGAGCACTCTGACAGTCCATGGGCTTCTCCTGTGGTACTGGTACCAAAACCCCATTCCAAAGATGGAAAGAAGGAAATGCGGTTTTGTGTAGACTATAGAGGTCTCAACTTGGTAACCAAAACTGATGCTCACCCTATACCCAGGGCAGATGAGCTCATAGATACACTGGCATCTGCCAAGTATCTAAGCACTTTTGACTTGACTGCAGGGTATTGGCAGATCAAATTGTCAGAAGATGCTAAACCTAAGACTGCATTTTCAACCATTGGAGGACATTACCAGTTTACTGTAATGCCTTTTGGTTTGAAAAATGCACCTGCCACTTTTCAGAGGATGGTGAACACAGTCCTGCAAGGGCTGGAAGCTTTCAGTGCAGCATATTTGGACGATATAGCTGTCTTTAGCTCCAGCTGGGATGATCACCTGGTCCACCTATGGAAAGTTTTGGAGGCCCTGCAAAAGGCAGGCCTCACTATCAAGGCTTCAAAGTGCCAGATAGGGCAGGGTAAGGTGGTTTATCTGGGACACCTTGTTGGTGGGGAACAGATTGCACCACTTCAGGGGAAAATCCAAACAATTATTGATTGGGTTCCCCCTACCACTCAGACTCAGGTGAGAGCCTTCCTAGGCCTCACTGGGTATTACAGGAGGTCCATTAAGAACTATGGCTCCATTGCAGCCCCTCTTAATGACCTCACATCCAAGAAAATGCCTAAAAAGGTATTATGGACAGCAAACTGTCAGAAAGCTTTTGAGGAGCTGAAGCAGGCCATGTGCTCTGCACCTGTCCTGAAAAGCCCTTGTTACTCTAAAAAATTCTATGTCCAAACTGATGCATCTGAATTAGGAGTAGGGGCAGTCCTATCACAACTTAATTCTGAGGGCCAGGATCAACCTGTTGCTTTTATTAGTAGGAGGTTGACCCCTAGAGAAAAGCGTTGGTCTGCCATTGAGAGGGAGGCCTTTGCTGTGGTCTGGGCTCTGAAGAAGTTGAGGCCATACCTGTTTGGCACTCACTTCATTGTTCAGACAGACCACAAACCTCTACTTTGGCTAAAACAAATGAAAGGTGAAAATCCTAAATTGTTGAGGTGGTCCATATCCCTACAGGAAATGGACTATACAGTGGAACATAGACCTGGGAGTAGCCACTCCAATGCAGATGGACTCTCCAGATATTTCCACTTAGACAATGAAGACTCATCAGGTCATGGCTAGTCTTATTGTCCTTCGTTTGGGGGGGGGTTGTGTAGGAAAGTACCATCTTGCCTGGCATGTTACCCCCATTTTTCACTGGATATATGTTGTTTTAGTTGTATGTGTCACTGGGACCCTGGTAACCCAGGGCCCCAGTGCTCATAAGTGTGCCTGAATGTGTTACCTGTGTAGTGACTAACTGTCTCACTGAGGCTCTGCTAATCAGAACCTCAGTGGTTATGCTCTCTCATTTCTTTCCAAATTGTCACTAACAGGCTAGTGGCCATTTTTACCAATTTACATTGGCTTACTGGAACACCCTTATAATTCCCTAGTATATGGTACTGAGGTACCCAGGGTATTGGGGTTCCAGGAGATCCCTATGGGCTGCAGCATTTCTTTTGCCACCCATAGGGAGCTCTGACAATTCTTACACAGGCCTGCCACTGCAGCCTGAGTGAAATAACGTCCACGTTATTTCACGGCCATTTTACACTGCACTTAAGTAACTTATAAGTCACCTATATGTCTAACCTTTACCTGGTAAAGGTTAGGTGCAAAGTTACTTAGTGTGAGGGCACCCTGGCACTAGCCAAGGTGCCCCCACATTGTTCAGAGCCAATTCCCTGAACTTTGTGAGTGCAGGGACACCATTACACGCGTGCACTACATATAGGTCACTACCTATATGTAGCTTCACAATGGTAACTCCGAATATAGCCATGTAACATGTCTATGATCATGGAATTGCCCCCTCTATACCATCCTGGCATAGTTGGCACAATCCCATGATCCCAGTGGTCTGTAGCACAGACCCTGGTACTGCCAAACTGCCCTTCCTGGGGTTTCACTGCAGCTGCTGCTGCTGCCAACCCCTCAGACAGGCATCTGCCCTCCTGGGGTCCAGCCAGGCCTGGCCCAGGATGGCAGAACAAAGGACTTCCTCTGAGAGAGGGTGTTACACCCTCTCCCTTTGGAAAATGGTGTGAAGGCAGGGGAGGAGTAGCCTCCCCCAGCCTCTGGAAATGCTTTGTTGGGCACAGAGGTGCCCAATTCTGCATAAGCCAGTCTACACCGGTTCAGGGGACCCCTTAGCACTGCTCTGGCGTGAAACTGGACAAAGGAAAGGGGAGTGACCACTCCCCTGACCTGCACCACCCCTGGGAGGTGTCCAGAGCTCCTCCAGTGTGCTCCAGACCTCTGCCATCTTGGAAACAGAGGTGCTGCTAGCACACTGGACTGCTCTGAGTGGCCAGTGCCACCAGGTGACGTCAGAGACTCCTTCTGATAGGCTCCTTCAGGTGTTAGTAGCCTATCCTCTCTCCTAGGTAGCCAAACCCTCTTTTCTGGCTATTAAGGGTCTCTGTCTCTGGGGAAACTTTAGATAACGAATGCAAGAGCTCATCCGAGTTCCTCTGCATCTCTCTCTTCACCTTCTGCCAAGGAATCGACTGCTGACCGCGCTGGAAGCCTGCAAACCTGCAACATAGTAGCAAAGACGACTACTGCAACTCTGTAACGCTGATCCTGCCGCCTTCTCGACTGTTTTCCTGCTTGTGCATGCTGTGGGGGTAGTCTGCCTCCTCTCTGCACCAGAAGCTCCAAAGAAATCTCCCGTGGGTCGACGGAATCTTCCACCTGCAACCGCAGGCACCAAAAAGCTGCATTACCGGTCCCTTGGGTCTCCTCTCAGCACGACGAGCGAGGTCCCTCGAATCCAGTGACTCTGTCCAAGTGACCCCCACAGTCCAGTGACTCTTCAGTCCAAGTTTGGTGGAGGTAAGTCCTTGCCTCACCTCGCTGGGCTGCATTGCTGGGAACCGCGACTTTTGCAGCTACTCCGGCCCCTGTGCACTTCCGGCGGAAATCCTTTGTGCACAGCCAAGCCTGGGTCCACGGCACTCTAACCTGCATTGCACGACTTTCTAAGTTGGTCTCCGGCGACGTGGGACTCCTTTGTGCGACTTCGGGTGAGCACTGTTTCACGCATCCTCGTAGTGCCTGTTTCTGCCACTTCTCCGGGTGCTACCTGCTGCTGAGAGGGCTCCTTGTCTTGCTCGACGTCCCCTCTCTCTCCTGGTCCAATTTGCGACCTCCTGGTCCCTCCAGGGCCACAGCAGCATCCAAAAACGCTAACCGCACGATTTGCAGCTAGCAAGGCTTGTTGGCGTTCTTTCGGCGGGAAAACACTTCTGCACGACTCTCCACGGCGAGAGGGATCCGTCCACCAAAGGGGAAGTCTCTAGCCCTTTTCGTTCCTGCAGAAACCTCAGCTTCTTCTGTCCAGTAGAAGCTTCTTTGCACCCGCAGCTGGCATTTCCTGGGCATTTGCCCATCTCCGACTTGCTTGTGACTTTTGGACTTGGTTCCCTTATTCCACAGGTACCCTAGATTGGAAATCCACAGTTGTTGCATTGTTGGTTTGTGTCTTTCCTGCATTATTCCTCTAACACGACTTCTTTGTCCTTAGGGGAACTTTAGTGCACTTTGCACTCACTTTTCAGGGTCTTGGGGAGGGTTATTTTTCTAACTCTCACTATTTTCTAATAGTCCCAGTGACCCTCTACAAGGTCACATAGGTTTGGGGTCCATTCGTGGTTCGCATTCCACTTTTGGAGTATATGGTTTGTGTTGCCCCTATCCCTATGTTTCCCCATTGCATCCTATTGTAACTATACATTGTTTGCACTGTTTTCTAAGACTATACTGCATATTTTTGCTATTGTGTATATATATCTTGTGTATATTTCCTATCCTCTCACTGAGGGTACACTCTAAGATACTTTGGCATATTGTCATAAAAATAAAGTACCTTTATTTTTAGTATAACTGTGTATTGTGTTTTCTTATGATATTGTGCATATGACACTAAGTGGTACTGTAGTAGCTTCACACGTCTCCTAGTTCAGCCTAAGCTGCTCTGCTAAGCTACCATTATCTATCAGCCTAAGCTGCTAGACACCCTATACACTAATAAGGGATAACTGGGCCTGGTGCAAGGTGCAAGTACCCCTTGGTACTCACTACAAGCCAGTCCAGCCTCCTACAGTTGTTTTTTATCAACTTAAATTGGGCGTTGGATGACACAGTCGTAACACCCCATGTATTTTTTACCACTCCTTGGTTGTAAGTGGTACGTCTGTCAGTGTGTCCCATTTCCCTTGTATTTCTAGCAAAGGCGTCGGGAGAGTTCTGTATTAAGATAGGTATCAGTTGCCTTACTCCCGCCATATTTCGCATTGTTATCAGCGTGTGCAACTGAGCAGGGGCCTTTGGAAAGTTCTGCCATATTTCACGTATTGTGGCCAATAGCTTTGCATACATTAAGTATTGTCCTGTACCAAGGTTAAAGGTCTCCACGATTTCTTGCCTGGCAATAAATCATCCCTCAGGGAAAAGGTCTCCCAGGGTGTTGCAGCCACCCCTCAACCATCTTTCCACTGACACACTGACATGGTCTTTGCCATTTTCACAAACAGCTGCAGGGACCACAGATGTATATATGAGGCATATGGGTCATGCTGATAACCCTCTTTACTACCTGTTCCCAAAGTCTTCATACTTGTCGCAACACATATGGGGTATCGGGTGGCACCCCGCCTCGTCATTAGTAATACTGGGAGTGGTTCCAAACCAAATGAGTCTTGCAGCAGTCTCTTTTCCCAGATATCGTCAGGGTCAAGCCAGTGTATCGTATGTTGTAAAAGGGACCCCAAATAGTACAGTTCTATGTTAGGCAGCTCTACTCCCCACCGCTGCCAGATCCGTTTAAGTGTGGTGAGCCCAATTTGTCTGTGCTTATCCGCCCAAATGAGTTCCACTATAAGGATATCTATTTCTTTAAAGTAGCTGGTTGAAATTTCATACAGAATGCCCTGCAGTGCATATAGGCATCGCGGAAGCAACCCCATTTTAACTAGTGCCACTCTCCCTATCAATGACAGTAGGAGGGTTTTTCAGAACCAAACCACCGACTGGAGTTCTTCCACCACCCGTTCGATATTAAGAGTTTTAATGTCCCTGTTAGTGTGCATTATCTTGCTTCCTAGATATCCCACACATTCCATCTCTCCTGGCAGGCCCGTCACAGGCAGAAAATCCCATAGGACCAAGGTTAACACCCTAAGAGGGAATAGTTTTGACTTAGCACTACTGACCAGAAGTCCAGAGATTTCCCCAAACTCCTGAAGCGCCCATTGTAAAATGTGCACTGTGTAATCCTGCTGATGCAGATAAACTAGGGTGTCATTGGCACCGAGGGACACCATATGTTGTGCTTCCCCAACCGCAATCCCTCATGGCCCCAGCACCCGCTGAAGCAAACACGCCATCAGCTCCACGGCCAGCGCAAACATCAACATCGACAGGGGGCATCCCTGTCGCATACCTCTCCAGAAGGCAAATTTCTCCAATACAATTCCCCCTGTGCGGACCTTGAGCCCTGAGTCTGTGTAAAGTAGTTTCACCCATTGTATGTATCGGGCACCCATACCCACCCTGTCAAGGACCAGCTAAAGGTAATTCTAGGCCACTGAGTTGAACACTTGTTTGACATCCAGGAACGCTAAGGCATAGGCATTGTTCAGTAGGTGTGGGGCATGGTAGATGTGCGAGAGACGGCGTACACTACAGAGACTGTTCCGTTTGGGGATAAACCCACACTGGTCTGAATAAACCAGTGTCAGAAGATGACCTAAAAGGCAGGAGGCCAGCACCTTACTATGAATCTTCACATCCACGTTTAACGTGGATATCAGGTAATAGGAGGAGGTCTCTGTCGGATTTTTTTCCCAGTTTAGGTATCATGACCACAATCGCCTTTCGCATCCTGTCAGAGACCTTGCCTTTTGTTAGGGCTTCAGTATATATTTCAAAGAAATTAGCTCTTGAAAACTCAACCTATTTATTTCATTTCATTAAGCAACTTCATATCTTTAGCTTTTTTACAAAATCAATTGGATTGAACTGGATTGAATTGGAAAATGTTGGCTATATACTTACAGAAAGCCCCTAAACTCATAGAATAAAAGGGAATGAACAGGATAAAAAAACAGCGTAACCATGCATCATTTGTCCTAATGTGTGTGTTTTTTATGCGCACCTCGTGAATAACATTGTTATTTAACGGTCCACACGCTTTTCTAGTCTTCAGACCCTTTTCGTACTGACCAAATTACAGACAGTTACCGGTGAAGGACAATTAGCAATTATACTCTGGTCCATATCATGCAGAAGAGTTTAGACCTTTACATATGTCAAATAGATTTGTTTGCCATATTGAGAGAACTCAAATGAACTCCAGAATGGTGTAAATCCTGGGGTTTTTGACAAAGCCCAAATTCTGCTTGCTGCAAGGCCTGAAGGATTGTAAACAAGGGCCAAAATAAAGGTGATGAGATCTGGAGGTGTGAGATGGTTGTTGGCTTCTTTAAAAGACCCTTACCAGACCATCTTTTCTCCCAAATTGTCATAATGGATATAACGGGTGATGCAACAGACGGGGTATTTAGAAGAACCTCTGGTGCTCATTCACCTAAGTTAGCCAAAAAATATGTGAAGTGGGAATGAGGTTGGAATGAATTATGAAGGCCCCAGATTGGTTTGAGGATTCACTGTCCTATTGAGGGTACAATTGTGGAACCAGCGTAAAAGCCTTGGTGTCTTGATGTAGGCTGTCTATTTTCAGGACCACATTATAGAAAGTCTGTATTGTGTTAAAACTGGGGAGGTGAGTATTACCCCTGCAGCAGAAGTTCATTTTGCTTGACATGAATGAAGTGAAAATATCAATTTGGAACATTGGCCATGGTATGTTGGAGCGTTATTTTAATGGTACACTGTGGTTATTTCTGACTCCCTTCCCTGTCACAATTATTGTTTTTCTGGTCTTTCAAGGGAATGATTAAAAAACTGGACTAAACATAGTTAGGAGCGGCTTGTGGAAAACCAGACTTGTAGCAGGAGGTTGACAGGCTGTAGATTCAGTAGAGGACAGAATTTATTTCATTATTTCACAGCAAAGGGAGGAGTCTACAAAGGAATTGATGCTTTTAAAATGGAGGGTAGATTGTTGGCTTAAACTTGGTTTGTAGTTTGTTACAACTCTTATCATTGCATTGCAGCTTTTTGTGCAAACTCTTCACAGTTGGTGCTGCTATTTGAGTAGTATAAGAAACAGCATAATATATGACTCTTTGTATTTTGTACATTTTAGAGTTTCTTTAATATGGTATGGAAAATAGTAATTTTCGTCCATGTGATCTCTGAAGGGTTCCAGGCATTCCAACGCGTGGTGGCAGTGACACTGTATAACTGGATATCTCCCTAAGTCGAAAAGATAGGAACAAGGTGCCAGGTCTGATCTAGAAACGTTTCACACTGATGAGTCTTTCATCAGAGGAGATCAGAAAATCAGTAACCTCAGCTTTAATTCATATCCCTGCTGCATTTTCCGTATTTCATGTTCTGTGGAATGTATACCTACATGGTTGGGACTTTCTGTTCACCTATAGTTGTTTTAAGTCAGAGCTGGAGTGTTTAGGTTTGCAAAGCAAGGCAACTATGCCCAGGCTGGTGAAGAAGTTGTAGTACATTCATAAAATTGTGCATTATTAACATCCTACATTATAGTAATCTACATGTATACACTTATACACTTGTTGCCTTTAAAACGATTTTGCTAGGACCTGTTAAAGAGACTTTTCTTGGCATATGCTAACTAGGCCTCAGCTAGGCCTTCATGCCATTGTGTTCAAAATGGATATATCACCCTGCACATTCACTGTTTATTATTTTCTGCTGCACATATTCAAACATTTCATGTTAGTTTATTTCCAAATGACATTCTCAAGGAAGACATTCTGCTATGGGCTCAATATTATAACGTTGCTTCAAGGTTCTTCCACCTGCCCACGGTATTGCATTCATTCACAATAGTTCAATGTTGTTTTAGAACTATTATGTTCCACCATTTCCGGATGACATTAGTATAGATGGAGTTAAACTAATATTTATTGGGGGGAGGCACCAGAGAGCACAAGTCAAGATGGCTGCACTTTAGGGTAGCCTTGCTGGCTGGGCACAGTAATCCGCCAATAATCCTGCCATCCACTAAACAGTGCCATAGCAATCAGCCCCATAAACATTGATCTGACCTGAGCGGCCTGTTAATTGACTTCTGTGGCTCCAGGGCCGTCCTGGGGGCTGCAGCGGCTCGCGGCACATCGCTACGCCGGGCGCGTTGGTGCCATGAACTGAGGCCTGCTTTGATCGGTGCTCCGGGCCAGCCTGGCCTGTTTGAGGACACGTCAGTTCTGGGACTGCGGGAGTTTATCGGAGATCGCACCCAGGACCCTGACAACCAGACGGGCCTTGTGGAGATCCGTTAGGCGGCTGCGAGAGGCGTGGTGGGGAAAGGGCTCCGGAAATCCAACCCTGGTGGCCCACGCTGATGCAGTGGTGCGGAGGTGGTGCAGGCGGCACCTGACATCCTGCTGCTGATTAAGCTCCTGCGCCTGGTGTGCTCTCCCACATGGTGCCTTGAAGGATAAATTCTATTGCCAGAAGACCCAATCACGCTGCTCGGAGGGCCCCCAGAAGGCCTACCAAAAGTGCAGGTGAGGAACCCGGTGAGTCGCGGCACTTAACTGGCTTGGGGAAGCCCCTGATGCAGGCAGCGGCACTGGGGGGTGCCTTCCTGGCCTATTGCGTGTGGTGGAGGATACTGCAATATAAGCACAGCATGGTGCTGGGATCACTGTTTCTCCATTTTCCCCCAAGAGGCGGGGCATCGACACGTGGCCGTGGGAGCTGTCAGCGAGTTTGCTCTGTGGTGGGGACTAGGAGGCACATGACAGGGCTGATCAGGCTGGCTTTCTCACATTGTAGCCAATAAAAGTGAGGGCTGAGATCTGGCCTTTGCATATAAAAGACATTAACGAACACCCCAAATAAACATAGCTGCAGAGCGGAATCAACAAGAGGAACGTGTGACCCATGGAGTGGCCATGAGTGAACCTGCCCCATGGCTGAGCATTGAACACGGACTTGGGTGCCCCTTCGCCCACTCAGTGAAGCTGATGTGCACACCACGCACAGCGCACGTTTGCCTTGTCGTGGAGAGGGGGACTGGTATCTCAACCACTGGCAATCTCCACCCGCGTTGAAGTACTGGGGAGCAAGTGATAGTGGTGGGGCTCTTAAGGGAGCAGGAGTGCCACCCTCACTCTTCTGTTGGCAAGGGATGAGGGTTTTTGTAAACACAATTGCTCCAGAGTTCGCCTGCACGGCAACAAGTCCTGGAGCCTCGGGAATGCAACAGTGAGATACCATGGGGGAGGTGGACAAAAATCAAATGTGTCTAAATTGCAAGACCCAAAGATCTACGAGACCGCCCCGCCACCCCACCTAATCGAGAACAGGCCTCAGGTTCCGAAGGCAAGCCCACACTGCCAGCTACACTACTGGCAATGCAAATTAGTCTCCAGTCTATCGACGGGAAGATAGCCACACTGAATGTCAGAATGGACAAAATGGCTGCGAGGCTAGACAAGCAATCCTCTCGTATTACAGAAGCGAAACAACAAATATCTAAAACAAAGGATAATAATCAGACTGTCAGTGCAAAATGCCTCAACATGGAAAGCAGTCTGGCGGTCATCCAGGAAAAACATGAGGATTTGGAGGAGCATTTGCTCCGTAACAACATGTCACATGTTATCTGTTTCATGCCCACGTGCCTGTTACTAGGCACACAACGTGCCATACTCCGTACACCCAGGTGACCCAACCATGTGAACTCTAGGTGTCTAGTACAGGTGGGAAGATAAACCTACTAATATGTAATATAAGAGGGATAACAATCCCCGTAAAACCAGGCTGGTCCTTAGATATTTAGAGTGACATAACATTCAAATCACTCTTTTACCAGAGACTTACTTGACACAACATACAGACAAAACCATATGCTCCAAATGGGCAGTACATTGCTTGGCATCGTCATACTCCACACACGCTAGAGGGGTGTTCTTCCTAGTCAAGCGCTGGGTCCTTTTTACACTTGAAAATTCACTAGTTAATCATGAAGGCTGTCTGGCTATTGCTCACAGGACACTATATGGCATTCCCATTGCGTTGGTCAATAAGTACTCTCACAATGTGGACAATCCCAATTTCTTCATGTCCACCTGCCGACACACAAACTCATTAGCATCAGACAATGTCTACTGGGGAGGGGACCTGAATACATACCTGGACCACATAGCGGACAGGTTCAAAATGGCAGACTGGCACGGGAAGCAGACAGCAAGAGTGGTCCGGGAGGGAATGGATGACTATGACCGCTAGATATATGGCATCTCCGAAATCTGTCAGTGAGAGAGAGTACGTTTGTGTCATCAGTCAGTGCACAGCACATGGTCCAGATTGGACTATTGGCTTATATCTGCTGAAACCTGCCTGAGGGTCAATGAGGTCAAACACTTGTCTAAAACACTGTTGGACCACCCATCATTATTGCTGTGCTTAGCAATAATGATGGGTGGTCCGACATACATAACCCCTGCCCCATTTACATGGAGATTCCACGCAACAGCATTACTGGACAATGTTTTCAGAAATTTGGTCTAGAAGTCGATCATTGAATATTTTAAACAGAACACTGAAACTGTGGCTGGGTGGGACACACTGTGGAAGACCTTTAAGGTTACAATCAGGGGGGTCTGCATCGGCACCCAGGCCATGGTGTTAAAGACGATCCGCACAGAGCTACAAAAAACTGAGGATGCGCTGCACTCACCAGAGTGAGAATACAAATAACATCCTGACATGGACACTTTGGCATCCATTTGCAAACACCTGACAGAATGCAATGATCTGGTGGTACAGAAATTACACCATCTATCCAAACGTCACATTGCACAAGCGTATGGGGAGGGTGTGGACCTGGCTGTAGCCTTGCTGATAGACTAAGAATGCAGGAATGCTCAGATCCCATCGTTAAAATAGTAGTTAAAATAGTAGATGCAGAGGCATACACACACTATGCCATACCATCCATGCTCTTGGTCTTTAAAGACTTTCATACTAAATTATGTAGAGCTTGCAGATCCGCTACACAAACTGAGGTAGATTGAGCACTTAAAAGATGCAGCACTGGCGTGGCTGTCTCATGGTCAATGGGAATATCTCCTACAACCTATAACAATTGATGACATCAAAGATGCCATTCACACCCTTTCAAATGGAAAGACCCTAGGGCTAGATGGGTTGACTGAAGAATTCTATGAAGAGTTCGTTGAACTCCTCGCCCTGCATCTACATGCCATGTACGAGGAGGCTTATCACAAACAAATACCTCCTGCCTCATTACGTGAAGCCGGATAAAGCCACTGAATATTGCGTGTCATACAGACCACCGTCACTAATCAACATTGACACAAAAATACTTGCTAAGGTACTGGAGCTCCGCCTCCAACCTCTGCTTCTCAGTTCGGTCTTCCTGGATCAGTCCGGTTACATTTCCTCTTGCTCAACTATGCACAATCTGCACACCATCTTTGCTTTATTGCACCAGATGGACCCCACATTGCAGGCAGCGGCAGTACCATTGGACGCTGCCAAAGTGTTAGATTCCATAACATGGGACTATATGTTCACTGTCATGATACATATGGGTTTCCGGGAGTCATTCCTACATTGGATAAGACTTCTATATAGTGACCCAGTGACTCGGATTTGGGTGAATAACCACACGTCAGAAGTCTCCCCATTGGCGGGGTATGCGGCAGGGCTGCTCCCTGTCAACACTGTTATTTGCTCTTACGCTAGACCCACTAGAGTGCCTTATCAGGCAGAAACATGCAGAATCAGCTCTGGGATTTCGTTTACACCCTTTAAGTATCTCCCTCCATGCAGTTGACATGGTCCTCTATGTCAGGGACCCTCCAACGCACCTCTCCCTCGTAATTTGAGTATTTTATACATTTTAGTATTATTCTGGCCTTTGTATCAACTGGTCGAAATCTCTCATTATCCCATTCATGCCTGCTATTCAGCAATGCGTGCTGGAGATCCCGCTGAAGTGGGACTCAGATCTTGGCATCTGGATACATAGAGACTCTGTGGCGATGCTGAAGGCTAACTATGGCAGGGCCATCTCTGAACTGGAAGATTAGGCCGCCAGGTGGCCAGCACTGCGGCTGTCACTTGCAGATAAAATAGCTGTGATTAAGCTGATCATTTTGCTCAAATTTCTATATCTATTTGTAAATATTTCAATTGTTCTACCAACACACTTCTTTTAAAACTTAGGAGGTCTGCTTGTTGTGCTGGCATGGGTCGGAAGCACCAAAGGATTAGCTGGGACACACTCATGTTACCCTATGCCAACGGGAGTTTTAACGCACCGGACTTCTGTTTTGTACTACCTGTGTGCTCAGGTGCACTTTGCCCAGTATTAGTACACAGCACGCAACTACATTCCACACTTTGCAATTGAACATGATGCGCATCCTATCCCATTTTCGGCCATGTTGCCACACAAATGGGCGGGGATTCCATGCACAGAAATAAATACACTGCACTTCACCACTACAGCCTGGTGACAACTATCGAAGTGGGTAGGGAAACTCCCACTGTACGCTCCTGCACTACCCTTAGAACACCACCCTGATATATCAGTATCTCAGGAAGATAGAGGGTTTCAGATGCTGACCAAGGCGGGCTTGAGAACAATGGGTGATTAATTCCCCAATGGTAAATTCATAGCCCGCCCCCAGAGACCTTGTTGAATCCCAGTGGAGTATCCCACTGCTGGCGTTTCTCTACTACCGCATCCCTGTGGCCTGCGTTCACTATATCCATAATTCCCAGACAAGCCACCTACACTTGCTGCATTACAGGTCTTACTTACTAGCACAACATGGTGGCACCTCATCACCAACCTTTACAACGCTGCACAGGCAGACAGAGGGCACGTAGACAGTAAGGCAGTGGTGGGCTGGAATGATGTACTTCCACAGCCCCTAAAAGCCACGGACTGAAATTTGTGCTGTCAGTAATTACACACACTCAATTCCAATTGCAATGTGAGAAATATACACTTTAAATTTTTGCATCAAATATTTTATACTCCTGTGAAACTTCATAAATATGGATTAAAAGATGATTTGCGTGAGATGTGGGACTGGGGAGGCAGATTTTCTACATCTGGCCTGGACTTGCCCTGCAGTCCTGCAATACTGGCTACAGATTTCAGAGGCCTTAATGAATATGGTGTTAGATGGTGTTAGATGTGATCCAGCAGTCTGTCTCTTGGGATTGACTAAAGACCTCTAGACTGCAAACCAAAGAAGATTTGTGTTGGTAGGCCTATCCAGTGGCCGTTCAAATCTCAAGGGGAGGGACGGTGGGATGACCAGGGGAGAGAGGGGAAGGGAGATGGGAGGGAATTAAAAATAATAAAAAAATTAACTTACCTCTCTCCGTTGCCACCGCCACCTCAATCCTCTTCTGGTGTCCCAGGATTCACTGCTGGGACACCATCACAGCCTCCCCAGCAATCCTGACTGAGGCAGCCGGCCAAACACACATGTGAACTTAGTGCACTCTCCCCTCTTTCCCCCTCCACCTCCCACAGCCCAGCCCCGCCCCTTCCCTGCACTGCTATGCCATAAGCAGAAAAATAAAACAATAGAAAACTATCATTTTATTTTTCTGCTTCTGGCACAGCCAGTGGGACAACGCTCCTTCACCATGGCGAAGGAGCCACCCCTAATGGGCCTCCTGTTAGCAAAGAGAAGGGTCGCACTTCATTGGGGCAGTAGGGTCAAGCCCACCAAGAAGGCTTGGCTGTCAGATATGGCTTATTGTCAATCTCAACTAAAACTTCATGCAGAGAAACTGCTAAAAGTATCAAGGCCTAAAGACATGCATACTTACTGTCGATATCGGATGACACTCATGAAATAAATGCCACTGGAGGTTGATAAATGCATGCGGGTAGAATGGGGACAACTTTCCTAGGATAATGTTCCTTAATCATGTGGCCTTTTTGATGTGGAGATGCGGTAACTGGTATTACGAAAGTTTGTATATGATGTTTCTTACCTGCGAGTGAGTTGTTATCTATTGCAAAACGAAATTGTAAAAAAAAACGAATATTCAGTAGTGGGTTAGTGTTTACAGCTAAACCATTGTATTACCCTCTGTAATTCTGTGTTTTGATCTGCTGGAATTGATTTATTTTGCTCACACCATGATTAATGGCCACTTTGATTACCACTTTGGCACTTTGATTATCCTGCAGTGCACCTTTTGAAATTTTGCAATAAACCATTCTGAATGTTCTAATTCCACACTAGACCTCACTTACTAAGTCTGTTCTTACTTACTGGTTGTTTTTGATATGCTGTTTTGCACCTTAACTTGAGACACATTGCCTCATGAAACTGAGGTTTAACACTGTTGATCTACCCACTACTGAGCGTGCTGTGAAGTGATTTTTGGGGTGTGTAAGATTTTAGGGGCTCCCCACGCCCAAATTGGGTTAAGTAACAATGTTTTAGATGACCCAACTGCAAACAAACGTGGTTTATCTCAATTCTTAACTTGCTCTGTTGCCTGTGCGGGTTTATCACAGCAATGCTGGCTCACTAAGAAAACAAGCAGACACGCGGTGGTGGGACACGCGAGCGCTAAGCAGAGATGTGCAATGTTTATCCCGATAACTTCATACAGCTGAAATGCAATCGTCAGTGTAACACGGCAGTGAGTGTGAACTCAAACAAAAGTAACATCTTGAATTCGATTAGATAAACGAAAAGCGGCGCAAGGTGTAAAGTTTAGAGCAGTGGTTCCCAACCTTTTGATTTCTGTGGACCCCCACTTTAACATTAATGGAACCCAGGGTCCCCCACTGAATCATCATTGGAATCCGGGGATCCCCGCCTGAGTCATAAATGGAAGCTGGGGACCTAATTTGTCAATATTTGTTAATATTTTTAAATTTTCTAGGCTCTCGCGGACGCCCTGAGAAGGCTTTGCGGACCCCCAGGGGTCCCCGGACCACAAGTTGGGAACCACTGGTTTAGAGGAAGCCTAGGTGCGCGGAGCACGTGCACGTGAGCCTGTTCCTGTCAAAAGGACTGCTCTGCGAAGACATCAGGCACGGGACGGCTCGAGAGACCGTGGATGCGAAGGAGACAGCTCCTCCAAGAACACAGAGTGCATGGGGCAGATAAATAAAGACCATGGAAAAGGAGAGGGCCTTAAGGAAAATATACTGCGCGCAGCACGCACTCAGAAACGCCATGGTCATGAAGACACCGTGTACGAAGAAAAAAAATAAAATAAACAAAAGTGTACAGAGGACATAAACACGACACGCAAAAGACACTGAAATCAATAAATCAAGTCCAAAGCATGCACAGCAAAAGAAGCAATACTTTTAAATTGTATCATGTTGAAGAGGAAAAAATGCCTCTAACTCACATAGCATGTCTGACATCAGGGATTTTACAAAATATAAGGACACAATGCCTGAATACAAGTCTGAATGAAGCCTGAACTATCAAGCGGTAAATTTAGGAGATTAACTCCTTTTAAAATCTCTGACATTGAAACGCCAAGCCCAAAGATGGGAGAAATGGGGTTGCTGGTTTCAGCATTACTTTCAAACAACAGGTGCTGGATGCACCGATTAACAAGCAACCGATTTATTAATAAACTTAGTCGAAATGAGATGGAGAAACTACTAGACGTGTGCCCACCACAGACGATGCGGAGATATGAAGGAATAATAATATTTCTGAATGAGCGATCGATCCTCATAGAAATATAGACTACGAGAGAGATGTGTTTAACTCAGCATGTCAAGGAGAAGAGGAAACCATAGACAAAATTTGCAACATGGTTAATAAAATTAGCAACACATTGTGATTTTCACAAGTTTAATAACGAGGAAGCAATCAGGCTATGCATAATTCAAGGATGTCATTCCAGCCGCGCTCGGAATAAAATTACTGAAAGAACTGCTACAATTAAACAACATTTTAATCAGTAAGAACAGAAGTGAGAGCTGCAGCACATGCGCGAGGCATGGGAATTGGGAGAGACTCAATGATGCAAGAAGTATGACAAATTAAAGTAAAAGAAATACATAGATGCTGCTGGAAGATCCTGGTAAGAAAGTAAAGTGTGATATAAGTGTCGATTAAGATTACCACAATTAGGAACTTGCCCAGCTCAAGGACAAAAGTATTGCAAGTGTGGGAAAACCACTTTGCATTGGTAAGCAAATCAAAAGGGTCATACCAAAAAACAAAAACGAAATAAGGTACAACAAACAAATGATAAGAAATACACAATATATCAAGCAAACGGAAAATATAGACATTGAAGAGATTAATATACTGCAACAGAGAATGACAGCATAGAACCTTTATATATGAGGGAAGATAGAGATGCAAAGTGCAGATGTAAATTTAAACAAGCATTGGCAAAGCCAATAGGTTTCCCCTGTGTGGGAGATATTGGATTTGCCAATGTGTTTTAGCCATATTGTACACCAGTGTGGATGCTGTTCAGCATGGCAAAAAAGTTAGTGGCTTAGAGGAGAGTGGCATGGAGTGTCGTAGAGTGGAATGGCGAAGAGTGGAGTAGAGTGTTGTAGAGGGGCGTGGCATAAAGTGTAATGTATTGGAGTGGCATAGGGTGGAGTAGCGTAGAGTGGTATACACTGGACTGGCATAAAGTAGAGTAGAGTGGACTGCTATAGAGTGCATTGGTGTAGAGTGCTGCAGAATACAGTGGCGTAGAGTGCAGTGGCTTTGAATTCACCGTCGTACAATGCAGCGCCAAAGAATGTAGTGGCGCACATTACAGTTGTGCACAGAAGAGTGCAGCGGAGCAGAGTGAAGTGGTGCAGAGTGCAGAATGAGTGGCTAAGAGTAGAGTGGCACAGAGTGAGTGGCACAGAGTAGAGTGGTGTGGAGTAGAATGGAGTAGAGAGGCATAGAGTGCAGTGGCATAGAGCAAAGTGGCCTAGAGTGTGATAGAATAGAGTGGTAAAGGGTAGTGCAGAATGGGGTGGTGCAAAGTTGAGTGATGCACAGGGCAGTGTCGCAGAGTAGAGTCGAGTGGCATAGAGTGCAGTGGCGTAGAGTGCAGAGTAGACCCGAGTGGTATAGAGTGGCGTAGAGTGGTGCAGAGTAGAGTAACATAGAGTGGTGTGGAGTAGAGTATAGTACCATAAAGTGCAGTGGCATAGAGTTGAGTAGAGTGGAGTAGTGCAGAGTAGAGTGGCGTAGAGTTCAGTGGCTAAGAGTGCAGTGTTGCAGAGTACAGTGTCAGAGTGCAGTGGTGTAGAGTGGAGTAGAGTGCATAGAGAGCAGTTGTGCACACTACAGTGATGCAGAGTAGAGTGCAGTGACAGAGTGTAGTCATGTAGATTGCATTGGTGTAGAGTGGTTAAGAGTAGAGTGGCGAAGAGTGCAGTGGCACAGAGTGCAGTGGCGCACAGTAGAGTAGAGAGGCGTAGAGTGCAGTGGCGTAGAGTAGACTGTTTCAGAGTAGAGTGAAGTGGCACAGAGTGGAGTGGTGCAGGGTAGTGTGCAGCTGCATAGAGTGACATAGACTGTAATGGCATAGAGTAAAGTGGTGTAGAGTGCAGTGGCATGGAGTGCAGTAGTGCAGAGTAGATTACAGTGGCATAGAGAAGATGGGCATAGCGTGCTGGGGCATAGAGTTGAGTGTTACAGAGTAAAGTGCATTGGCGTAGAGTGTATTTGGATAGAGTGCAGTGTTGCAGATTGGCATAGAATGCAGTCGCGTAGAATAGAGTTGTGCAGAGTAGATTGGTGTGGCCTAGACTGGAGTTGTGTAGAGAGCAGTGGCTAAGAGTGCAGGAGTGTAAAGTAGAGTGGCAAAGAGTGCATTAGCATAGAGTAGAGTGGTACAGGGTAGAGTAGAGAGGCGTAGACTGAGGAGGCATTCAGTGCAGCAGCGTATATTGGAGTGATGCAAGATGCAGTGGGGTGGTTTAAAGTGGAGGGGTGCAGAGTAGAGCACAGTGAAGTGGAGTGGTGCAGAGTAGAGTGGAGTGGCCTAAATTAGAGTATTCATAGTGTGGTACCGCACTGCCATTACAGGCAACACACTTTCAATTGAAATGACTATTACATTTGTACAGACATACCGTTTTACTCATAAAACCATACAGTACACAGACAAGAATGTGTGGAAATTGCATCTCCTAGTGTAATGATGACAAGGCCAGGCAAAGTTTTTGTACTGAAGATTAAAAGTGTGCTGAAGACTCTACATTACTGTTCCCGTGTGTCAGACCACTGCAAATCTTACCATACGTCCATGAGGTGGCCTCGCAGAGACCATGTGGACCAACCCTTAACTCTTACTTGTATGTACACACAAGACAAGGAAGAAAGGATGGGCAAGGAGGGGTGAAGGTCCTGGGTATTCCGCTATGGAAGTCCCTCATAAGTGTACGGCTTTGGACCCTAAAGAATATCGAGATATGTTAATACATGAAGGCTTTTGATATGCGTCCTGTGTAACCCCCACCCTAGAATGCTATGGGATATCTACCTGGAGGTGACTGAAGCACGCATACAGGGACCTCTGGTGGTTAACCTGTTGTGATGACAACTGCGTTTTTCCAATATCAACCCAGGAAGGTGAGTTCCTAAGCACACAAATAAAATGTACAAGGTATCACACACACTCACCACATAATGTATCTAGAAAGTGTGAGACACACAAATAATGACCTGGTAGCAATTGCTGTGATGTAGTACATTCTCTCGTATACCCAATACAGTGTCTAAGGGCAATAACGAATGTCACACTCTCCAAAGCTGAGTCAAAGGTGGCACATCAGTTATAGATTCACTGATTTCCATAGTGCTACAATAAGGGCACTTCCTGTGCCTTGTAATAATAGGATTTTCGCGGGTAATGATATGCTGAGTTTGTAAGGTAAACAATAGTATGAAACTCTAATGTCTTACATACGCATTAGCCCCTATGAGCTTTTCATGCACTCTGAAAGCAAGTCCTGCATGCGCTCAAACAGCAAATCCTGTATGAGTTATAATTCTATGGCTCGTAAAGCAAGCATGTCAATCAAAGCATATGTCATGTAGGGTAATAGTGCTTCTATGTGCATATCTCTCGTGGCCTGACTAGCAATACCTCCAACTTTTGCAGGTCCGTTGTTCCAGCAATGAAGGCTTAGGTCAGGTTTCCAGAAATGCAGCGAGCTGAACTTCAAGTAAAAAGCGAGACCGGAAGTCACGTGTGTGCCATAGAGATGTGAAGCTGCTCCTGCTGCACTCAGTAGGTAAAGCAACATTTGGAGCTGCATATGCTTTAAATGTTATATGCAATACACATATCATACAGTGATCTGGTGAGAACATTGTATTACAGTAACTAGACTGTTAACTACAGTTCCCATAGCATACCTTGTGCAGTCTCTCTCCAGCTAGTGATAATGGGAAGTAGCATCCCCAGTGATCTACAGTTCAGAGGCTAAAACAACTATACAACCCCATGTAAGTGGCACACACACACTTGCATGCATTATACCATGGGGGAGCTGAACAGCCTGACTGGAACATGACCAGAGCCATGACACAGTGTGTCTGTGGACTGAATGAAGAACTTGCCATCTTGATTAACTGAATGATGTCCTAGTTTATAGCTATATAACCCGGATTTGTTAGTGCCTCCTGCTCTGTTGAGATTATTCTAGTGTAATGATTTGTTTTCATCATGTTAAAGTATTTGTTCCCAACACAGTTCAGAAATAACACAAAATGTGCTTCATCTGTGTTCCTAATTCTCATATATACTGAAGTAAATACACAGCTCATTTAAATGTTGTCTTGTGTTAGAAACAAAAAACCTCTTTCCTACCCCCAGTGTCCAGCTAGATTGTCATATAAATTCTCTTACTTTGAAGTCAGAGAAAGAAAAGTAAACAGGCTCTCGCGGAAGACAGTGTCTGACATTTGACCTCGGTCCTGGAATGCACAGCAGATGTGACAAGATAAGAATAAGATGTACAAGCCTGTTTACCGAAAGGGAGCACTTGGAAGGATACTGTAAATAAGGTTTGGGCAAGAGAAGGTACAAAGTCAAGCTGGACAGCCTAAAACAAATAAAGTGGAAACAAAGAAAATGTGAAAGCAAGAAAATGTGAGTTACAAACCACGAAGCCAATGGCAAGCAACAGGCAGAATGCATTCCTAGTTCAACTTTCTGAATGTCCCCTAGATGTCTTTAGCAACCCAAACAGCTGTGCTGTCTGGTGGGCTGTGACCTGAAAGCGGCTTCTCAACATATGCAAGTAGGACAACATCTGGTAAATGTTGTGTTGAACAGTGAAGTAATCTGCAACATAATGTGGGAAATGGCGTACAATAAAATAAATCATTACTACAGCTTTTCAAAGAAATGTTTTCCAATAGAGAGCAAGATATCCAGGTAAATATCTAGCAAAGATCTAAGAAAAAATAATTTAAAAAGATTTGGGGCCTCGTTACGGACCGCCAGTTTCACGTGGTGGTCGGAGCGCGGCATTGGTGGCGGTCTGAGCACCACATTTCAACAGCAGTGGTTGCGCCGTGGACGGATTATCAGTGCTGCCAGGCGGTCTGGCGGTTTTGGCAGTCCTAATCTGCCTAGGTTGCACTGCAGGCGCGCTGCCCTGGAGATTACGACCTCATTATCTGCCAGCAATTTCATGAAAAGGCTGGCGGAGAACTGGTGCAGGAGGCCCCAGGGGGCCCCATGCACTGCCCATGCACATGGCATGTGCATTGCAGGGCCTCCCCTGGCCAGCATAATTGCAATGTTCACTGTATGCTTTGCAGACAGTGAACATTGCGATGATGCTGGTGCACCCTGCGCAATAAAGCATTGCTGTCAGCTCTATTATGAGCCAGAGACAATGCTGTAGGCTGTTTCCCATTGGGCCAGCGGGCAGAAACCTCAGTTTCCGCCTGCTGACCCAGCGAGAAACTCATAATAGACCCGGCAGGGAGGCAGCCACAATGGCATCAACCTCCCCGTCTGGATTTCGGCGGGCGTGCTTTTCCGTCTGCCGAAATCGTAATGACCTCTTTGATGTCTTAAGAAGAAATGCATGTGCTTATACAAGAAATATCAGGCCCATGTTAGTTAAATAGTCTTATGTAACGGTTTTAGTTGAAATGATATTCAAAATGACAGAGAAACACTGAATCAAATAACAATTCCCACAGATGTTTCAAGGATTAAGAACTCTAAACAATACACAGCTAACTGTATATAAATGAAACAGGTCGTCAGGTTGTACAAATTCAGAAAAGAGCCTGACACATCTTCAAAAAAGCAAAGGAGAAATTGCGAATTCTTCTGAATCAAGACATAAATGAGTCAGTGTCAAGGCCAGCATTTTAGGTATTCCCAATAGTGATGGTTTCCAAAAAAGGAACCAACAAAATTTGAATGTGCATATACATGAGATTGCTAAATACCACTATTGAGCAGGAAAGGCACCCGGGATGCTTGTGAATATGCTTGGACTATCTGTCATTTGGGACTTCAATTAAGTCACTGTGTTTACAAAACTAGACTTACACAAGGGCTGCCATCAGCTTGTATTGGATGCTTAGTTGAATTAGCTAACGGTCTTCGCAACACATATAGGTCTGTTTCAATACAAATGACTCAATTTCTGAATATTAGCTGTTTCCTTAGAGACAATTATGATAATTATAAGGTCTGTAAAAACATTTTAAATTACAGTGATGACATCCTTGCGTTCAGAAATACTAAAGAAGATCTTGACATGGTGCTAAATAAAGTGTACGCCAGACTAATAAATGCACGGTTGATATAAAGTGATGACAAATATGAGCACGGGAAGAAGGAGCTGATGTTGTTGGACACATATTGTCAAAAGAAGGCATGAGAAGAGAAGCAAACAAAATAAAAACAATTTGTGAAACAAGACAACCAAAAGATGTTATTGAGGTGTGTTTTTTGGGGAGTGCAAAGGGATTATGCTAAATATATACTGCAGTTTGCAACAATAAGTGCACTCTTAAGAGAGATGACAACGAAAGGTCATGGTTTCAGCTGAACCAAAATGCACAACAATGCTGCTAACAAAATAACAAAACATATTTCAACCTCTTAATTGAGCAAAGAATTGGCTGCAGATGATACTCTGGTTGGTTTGGTAGCAGTACTGGCTCAACGTAATCTAGGCAAAGAGTCACCAAGAAACATAGGCCCTCATTACAACCCCGGCGGACGTTGGTAAAATGGAGAAAAGTACTGCCAACAGGCTGGCGGTACTTTTCCCCATAAGATGACATTGGCGATTTGGCTCAAGCCAAACCGCCAATGTATCACTCCGTCCGCCACAGCAGTAGCAGCCGCCGGGCTGGAAACTTCAGCCTCCAGCCAGGCGGCCGTCACTAGCCCGCCCGCTGGATTATGACCCCACCTACCACCATGGTTTTCAGGGCTTCCTTACCACCACGAAAACCATGGCGGTAGGCACTATCAGTGACAGCAAATTCCTTCCCTGTCACTGATAGGGGTCTTCCTGCTCCCTCCCCAGGTTTCCTCCACACCCCCCTCCCACTCCAGATCCACCCTCCAACATACACGCACCTTCACGCACTATCATACACACTCATATACACACTCATACCCACATTCACCCATGCATGCATACATCCATTCACACACACTTCCACACACACTGACATACATACAAGCACATACGCATTCACACAACACAATATACACGCACTCACACATCCATACATGCACACACATACAACACGCAACACACATCCACATTCACGCACACACAAACATTCACACTCACCCCCACACACACAAACACCTCCCACTCACCTCCCCTGTTGGAGCACCCGACTTACCTGATTGCAGGGGGTCCTCTGGCAGGAGACGGGAGGGGCGCTTCTGCCAGCAGCAGCGTCCACCAGCAGAACACCGCCAGGCCATATCATGTGTCATGATGCAGTCTGCGGCGGTCTACTGGCATGGCGCTGCTGCTGGCAGCAGCGCCACCTTACTGCCATCCGACGCCATGGCCGCAACGCCACCTTACTGCCATCCGCTGCCATGGCTGCAGCCGGAATTCCACCATCCTTCTGGCAGAATTCCGGCTACGGTCATAATTTGGCAGATGGCTGGTAGCTGCAGCGATGGTCTTTTGACAGCCGTCACCGCGGCGGTAGGCAGTTTATACCGCCAATGTTATAATGAGGGCCATAGTATCATGTGAAAGTAGAAGCTTAACAGGAGTGGAAAAGGTATATTGATCCTATAATATTTATAGATCATCAATCTATGGAATCCGAAAACCAAAATGCCACCATGGGTAGAAAGATGGAGGATGAGATTTATAGACTACGACTATAAAATTATATATAAGCCAGGCATAGAATTCAACCCATCAGACTATATTTTGTGTCATCTGTTATCAGGGCCGGCTTTAGGACTGGTGGCACCCTGTGCAACAGTTTATTGTAGCACCCCCCACCCCATGACCTCATCCTCGGTTTTACTCACTACTACCCGGCAAATGTGCCCCTCATCTCTCCATAGCTCCCCTTTCACATACACTGTGTTTTAAAGCACTTGTAAAGGCTGGCGATACTAATCCACTCAGCTAGCCACCTAAAATATAGGGGCATATTTAAGAGCCCCTAGCGCCATTCTAATGCCACATTAGCGTAATTATTTTTACACTAATGTGGCGTTAGAAGGCCAAAAACACCTTGCCATATATACAAAGTCGCCCAATGTATGCATTGCACCACTTTGTATCCCTTTGCGCTACATTATGCCTGCGCCAGGCATAATGTATGCAAAGATGGCATTCTCCCTTTACTGACAGATTTCTTTGCGTCATTGTTTTTCTGGCACTTTTAACTCCTGCTCGGAGTAGGCGTTAAAAGGAGGCGTCTGTTGGTTACAATGGGCCTCTGGGTGCTTTCCAGGATTAGCATCAACATTTTTTACGCTAATCCTGCAAAGCGCCAGACTAGCGTAAAAAATTCTGACCCTAGTCCCCTAACTACCGCTATGTTGTGCTGTGTTTTAAATACAGTGCACACATGGTGGTGTTAGGGGAGCGATAAGGGGTGGAAGAAAAGTGGTTCAGCGCCACATATTTAAGAGCCCATAGTGCCATTCTAATGCCACATTAGAGTATTTTTTTTAAGCTAATGTGGCGTTAGAAGGTCAAAAACGCTGCACCATATTTACAAAGTGGCGCAATGCATGCGTTGCACCACTTTGTAACCCTTTGCACTACATTATGCCTCCACCAGGCATAATGTATTCAAAGGGGGCATCCCCCGTTGTGCCGTACTTTAAATATGAAGTACACATGGTGTCGTTAGGGGGGCTCTAAGGAGTGCAAGAAAAGTGGGACTGCACTGTGTGCAGCTCCACTTTTCTTAAATATCCCCCATAGTTCTGCTTTTTGCAGCAGGCATATTAACCCTCTATGCTACTTTATGTTGAGTCAAAGCTGCCACTAGGCAAAATCCCCATCTGTCTCTCTAGCAGGAACATTAATGAGAAGAAGTATCTTGACATTTTAATTGTTTCTTGAAGGCTAAATACACAAGGACCTTTTCGGCAGGTGCTTTTAAATCACAAGTTTCGGAAGTTATTGCTAAACACAGCGCCCCCCTGAGGTCAGTGCCCGGTGCAGTTGCACCGTTTGCACCACCAAAAAGCCGGCCTTGTCTGTTATCTATCCTCGACAGTAAATAGGATTGTCCACTGGCTGAATAATGCATAAGCGTTATAATTTGAGAGTCTATCTCTGAAAGGTTAATGAAAGAGGAATTAGAAAACGCTACAGAAGAAGAAATGGCAACCTAACAGCAGCTATAAGATTTCAATGATGAGTGAAGAGCAATGAGAATTTGGTATACAAACATTGAGTGGGTTTAACAGTAACAGAAAAATGAATAATACTGAGGAATCAAAATTTCCACAAAGGGATGATGGGCATGGCTTATGAAAGTCACATGGGAATTGTATCAACAAACAAGCATTTGTAATGCAATGGGTCTCGACTTTGCTCGAGTTAAAACTATTAGCATTGTAAATTCCTAACCGGGCTTTTCTTGCCACATAAACTGAAAATGAAAAGTGAAACAGTTTCAAATAACTAACCGTACTTTTCTTGATACATAAACTTAAAATGAAAAGTAAAACAGTTTCACATAAGCAATCCGATGGCCGACATGAGCGCAAAGCAGACACATAAAAGGAAATAGAAGATCACTCGCAGTGAAACGTGTCGGCAACAGTTCAATTATCCATGTAACAGGCAAAAGTGCAAATATCCAGGTAGCAGGGTAGATGTCAAGCAAAGCACTGGACTACTGCCTAGCGAGATCACACTGCCTATGAAATAAAGAGAAAAAGTAGTCCAGAAACCATATGGAAAACATGGAGCCTCGTATGTTTTCAGTAGTTGGCCTGTGCGCTCGAGGGGGGCTAAATGCCGTAAAAGGCATGACGTATGCATGCCTTTCATGAATTAAGTCAAGCAAATTTTAAAAAGCAAGCCCATGAACCAACCAAACTGATGTGCGTGACATGTGCCTGGTTAAAAGAGAGATTACACCAGGGACAGAGAGCTTTGTGCTCAACCCTAAAAGCTTATGAGGGAAAGGTCTGGTTCCATGGCTTAGATTCTTGGGTTGAGAGTACAGTACAGTCATGTCATTATAAGCAAATAGCTTAATTATTTTGAATGAGTGACTTCTCACCTCAAGAAATAACAATACTTCTTGTCTGGTTGAGCACTCACAGTCACTAAATTAACCTGAGTTCATCTCCCTGGTAGCTATGGCACAGAGCAGACAGGTTTAACTTAGGGCAATGCAGAAAGTATTTATGTATAAACAAAACAGTAATGAAGTCAAAACAGCAAAAAATTTAAATCCCAAACCAAATTTGAAAAATAGAGTAAAATGTAATAAACAAAATGACATAAAAATGACATAAATACAATAATGGGACTAGAGATATGAAATTTTACAAGTTTAAGTGAAGATAACATCAAAAAGTACAAAGAGCCAATGGTAGTCTATGGAAGCTTGATGCTAACCAAAAAGGTACTCTGGTCGGATACTCCAAGTGGATTGGTCCCGGAATAAGTCACAAAGTTTGAGAAAGTTTCTAAGTCCCAACGCAGAAGAGCACATTGTCACTATTATGAAGAAAAAGACTGAATGTTTTTCTAAGTCCCAAAATAGAGGGGTGCTTTGTCACTTTTTGAGAATTAAAATCCTTCGTGAACTGGGCGCCAACTAAATCATAGCCACTGCCAGGGAACCAAAGGCTGAATACTTAAAGCAGGTTGGTTCCACAATGGAGCTTTGGAGATTTCTTGCTGAAAATGTTCTAAGTCCCAAAGCAGAACCGGACTCAGTTGTTTTTTGGAGGTGCTTGGAGCCCTCAGATAGGATGAGGTTGAAATTCAATCCTATGCAAAGCAACTCCCAATCAGATACTTTTTTACGGCAGGTTTCCCTGAAGCTCTCGGGCTCTGGAGCAAAAGTTTTCAAAAGTTTCTAAACCTTCTTCTGGTGCCAAAACAGCCATAAGAGAGCACTTCTCAGGGACTCAGAACCTCAGTGGGAGGCACATATAGACTCTGAGTGTGTCAGGCAGAGTTCAACAGCAAAATCCTGCCAAAGCCCATTTGTCAGTGGTGAGCTGGGCACTTTAGGAAAGAGGCTTCTTATGAACTGTTGTGTCTCTGTAGTCACTCAGGTGTTCATCAAACTGACCGTTGTAGTACACTTCTTTGTCTTCAGCTCAAGGGGGAACATGTCCAGTCATTCTGGGTTCCTCTCACATCACAGACAGCTGGTCCAGTCTTTTTCTGTTCTCCCTCAGGCCCAGGTGGAGTTCTGAGGCGAGTTCCTAAGGATGCAACCTTTATGCTGGCACCAGCTAGGAAGGAAAGGGTGATTCCTGTCCGGTCCCTAACCAATGGGGTATATGTTCCCAGGGGCAACCTTGCTCACTTGTTCAGTTGACCTACTGCAAATAATTTCACAGTATCCTTCACTCTCAAACTCCAATATGGAGTATCCCTTCTGCCCTTGTGCAAAACCTGTGTGCGCAAAAGGTGTGGCGAGGTTCATGAGCTGTCCCTTCCCTTTGGTCACTCAAAACCTGTTCTGGGGGTAGCTTTTCTCCTACTGAGTTTGGTAACAGCCCAACTAGAAGGACAAAAGATAGGGCCTTTCCTAGTGTCACCCAACATTTGTTTCTGACAGGGCAAGTCACTTTGAAGCCCAACTGGTCTTCCTGTCAGTGAAAGAAAACACTTCTCCATTCTCAGGCCATTGTCTCTTTTCTGGAAGCATTTTTTACACCGTTTTCAGCCCTAATTCAGGCCAAGTACCAGCTGGGCAGTTGCTGGAGAGGTAATGCAAATTAGTCTCTAGCAGCTTGAGGAAGGATAAAGGTAATTTTGTAAAAGTTACAATTTATGAAAATCCAACTTTAGAATTAGATTGAAATATAATTAACTATAAAAATAAGTTATCGGAGGGCATCTGTAGTTTTTACAGTTCAAACGTTATAGATTAAAATGTATAATCTATACTTTGACTTTTTCTATGTGCCAGTCACAGCTTGACCTGTGACAATGTGGTCTTGGGCCTAGTCCATGTCAGAACACTGCATTAATAATGTCACACATGTTCCACTCTTAAATATTATGAATACTTCCTTGCGGGCAGCAATGTGTACTCAAGGGCGACTTATTCAATATTTTAAATCAGGTTTTCCCACCTGTCAGAAAGGTGATTTTGACAGATCTATGCAGCAGGGTTCAAGTTGCTGCTGTTAAGCTACAGAGGGTAAGGCTGAAGCCATGTTTTCACTGCCACCATAGCGGATGGCACAATAGATGCTACAGTCCGCTAGTGACATTTATCTTCCAGGCCATGGGTAAATTTGCACTGCTATGTACCAGGGGCTTATAGACATGTTAAATAAGTTACTTAGGGACATGTCAATGTAGCCATGTTTAAAAGGCAGCACAGGCTTTCTACTCCTGCCTTAAAGGGGTAACAGCGCACAGAGATCTAAGTGCCGCAAAAATAAGGTCCAGAAAAAGGCAAAAAATCTGGGTTGACCACGCAGATAAGCCAGATTTCTTACAGTCATCTCTGTCAGACAGTTTGGAAATCAGCTTACTCCATGATTTTGGTCTACAGTGGCTAATATTTTTTATGGACTAATAGAAACAGGTTATTTTTTATGTGTCTTTCGAGATGAAAACTCAAAGTTTCTTACAATTCTGCTGCAGTGATATGGCTGAAGTATTTGCTATGGGGATTACTGACAATTTTCAAATCTTATAATGGTACTCTGTGGTGCACATGGATATTAGCCACAGAGAAATTATACAACTATGGCCTTAAATTAATGGAATTGCTGAAAGATTCGTAAATCGGATTAAAGAAGTCAGACAAACACCAAAAATATTACAAATTAACTGACATCAATCAGTATGCCAAATGGTGTGTTTAATTTGTAAAAACTTTAAGTGCCAGAGCCCTTGCCAGTACATCACTGCAGCTTGCACCACCCACGATGTGGCAGGCTGTCATAAGCGCCGGTGTTGACAATTCAGTACTGGTGCTAAGCACCAGAAACCAAGAGCTCAAATTAACCACTGGCCAAATGCTATGTGATTAACAAATGATTCCACACACTTCTACAGGAAAAGCACCACCAAAACTGATGCCTAGGTGAATGAACAAAACTAAACTTTCACAATTCTCAATAAAAGTAGAGTTGAGACATAAATATATGGTGGAGCGTGACGGAAAAAGCAAAACAAAGGAAAATAGCATATGCTGATGCTAAACGTTGTTCTAAAAATACAAATATCATCAAGGAGATTTGGAAATACACAGCCACAAATAAACACAAGCATTTGCAATACAATGGGTCTCGTGTTTGCTCGAGTTAGAGCTATTGGCATTGTAAATTCCTAACTGGACGTTTCTTGCTACATAAATTTAAAATGAAAAGTAAAACAGTTGACATAAGTGAGCCGATTCAAAGTGGCATGGCCTCCATAAGCATGAGCACGAAGGAGAGACACAAAAGGAAAAAGATGTTCACTTGCAGTCAAACGTATCGGCAAATGTGCAATTATCCATTTAACACGGTCGGTGTCCAAGCCCACGAACAAGTGAAAGTGATGGGTGTGGTTAAAAGCCCACACGACTTACAACAGGTCAAAGTGCTTGCGCGCTCCACCTAAAACAGACTATACTTCTGGATAAACACACTTAGGGTTACTCAGGTCAAAGGGACAATGGTATCTGCAGCTGAGTGACAAAAATTATTCAATAGAAATGTTTCATTTTAAACGAGTGATCAATCCATGACAAATCACTATCAGAAAGGGCACAACTAGGAGAAGTGGGTGCAGTACCAGAATTTTGAGGAACCCACAACTGTTGATTGAGCAACTGCAACCTGCATTGCTGATGGATGTTTTATGGTTTATTTTTTAGGTTTCACCTGAACAGTGTGCATGCACTTTGAGTGAAATCTATTGTTAACAAAGAAAAGCCTAAAATGGACTTAAATACCATTATGTACCATTGGTTGACTTTGACATCACTCTTGTTTCCTTGCTTCTTAAATGGTCAGACCCTTCTCCTCACCTCCAGCTTCCTCCTGGGAGTTCATGTTTGCCTCTACTGTGGAGCATAGATCAAGTACAGCTTCCAGTCTGCGGACAGTATCCTTCTAGTGTCCGCAGCCTTCTGCAGGTATTGTTTTTTTTACTTTTCTACAAGTTCTCTTGTAGAGTGCCTGTGTCCGCAGTACCTCTCCCTCACCCCGCCCTCTTCCTGCTGTTACTGCTCACTCTTTCCCACCCTCCTCCCGCTGTCCATTTTTCTTTCCCTCCCCGTCCTCCTCCCGCTGTCCATTGTTTCTTTCCCTACCCGCCCTCCTCCTGCTGTCCATTTATTCTCTCTCTCCCCGCCCTCTTCCCGCTGTCCATTGTTTCTTTTCCCCCGCCCTGTTGATGCTGTCCATTGTTTCTTTCCCTCCCCGCCCTCCTCCTGCTGTCGTCGTTTCTTTCCCTCACCAACCTCCTCCTGCTGTCCGTTGTTTCTTTGCCTCCCCTGCCCTCCTCCTGCTGTGTGTCATTGAAGATCCCTCCCTCACACCTTCCTTGTGCTACTTGGCCCACACGCTGTTTTTACACATATTGCACAGCAGCATGGGCTGTTCTGCAACATGGATTAAAGGAAAGAAAAGCGTTATGACACCGTCGACGTCAGCTGGGTCGTAGCGCTTTTTATTTTTTGTTTACTTTAAGCCATGTTGCACAGCAGCTCTCGCTGCTGTGCAACTTGTCTATAAAAACATTGACGAAGCCAACAGAAGCTGCATATGCAAGACCTACTGGCTTTCTGTTCAGCTAGGGTCGTCTTAGATAGATGCTGCAGTATTTAGGCTTGTAAGGTAGTTCAGTTCCGCTCCGGCTGGATTAGGCCAGACTTCATGCTGGAAGCTGTGACTGCAAGTAAACATCTGTGTGTCTCCTAGCATGTTCTGTTGCCAGTGCGTAGGTTTGTCACACCATCTGCTAAGTGACAACCGTTGAGGCACGCGCGCTCAACAATGCACTGAGTACGACAATGCAGCAATCACACGTGCCCTTTCAGTACACCATCACAGTCTGCACCACTGCGCACTGCCGCACTCCGTCCTCCAGCCAGAGCCCTGTGTACAGTGGCTGTGTATCAATGCGCATGCGCCCCGTGGGACGTTCCAGAAGGTGAGGGGAGAGGCGGGAAAGTAGAGAATAAATGGGAGCGAGGAGGAGTGGAGTAGGGGAGGGGGAGATGGATGAGAGTGAAAGAAGACAAAAGATGTCTGGAGAATGAGAGGAAGGGGGAAGGGAAGAGAAGTGTGGGGAAAAGTGGGGGAGAGGGGAGGAAATGAGGGAAAGAGAAGCGAGAGAAAGGAGGGAAAGAGATGTGTGAGGACGAGAGGAGAGAGAAATGGAGGAGAGGACACAGGAAGGATAGGAATATAAGAGCAAGGAGGACAGGGTAGGGAGGAGAGAAAAGCAAGGCAAGAGAAGGAAGGAGGGGAAGAAAGGAGAGAGGGTCGAGAGGAGAGAAAAGCAAGGGGAGAGAGGAAGAGAAGCTGGTAGAAAGGATAGAAGAAGAGGGACAGGTATAACTGGAGAAGAGAGGTGGAGAAAAGAAGAGAGGAGATGATAAGGATAAAAGAGAGGGGGAGAGGCTGTGGGAGAGGAGAGAAGATAATAAGGATAAAGAAGAGGCAATGGGACAGGATATGGTAAGGAGAAAGGAGAGGGGGAGAGGCAATGGGAGAGGAGAGGTGAAATTAGCATGTCAGTGGAGTTCTCTGAACAGTCTGTCCTTCACAAATGCAGGGCCGGTATCCCATGGCTATGTAATTACTGGGTACCCGAAACCCCCAGGGTGTACATTGTTTAGATGAACACAGCATCTGGAATGGGAGGAGGCTGGGCCTCTTCCTGTGGCAAGGCCACACCTCCCAAGCTGTCTCGGTATGCACGTGAAAGGGGGGGGGGGGGCAGTGGAATCATCAGCTCCCCTTGGCATGAAAGTCGACTGAAAAGGTAGAGCCGGGTAAGACCAGTTCTCGCCTGAACCTTAAGAGCCTTCAACGCGCACACACCTTCCTGTTCTCACGTAGTCCCAAAGCAGACTTTACCTCACGTGTGTGTCATAGAGTACCCCTTTGGTCTTCCAGAATTCCTAGTAAAGGTGGCCTCGGGATGAGGACTGATGCTATCAGTCTGGATTGCATTGTTTGAGGTCCTGTCTCTTCCAGGCTCCTCTCTTTGCCGGACGTGCCTCTGAGTCTGTCCATGTGGGTCCTCTGCTAAAAACCGAAACACAAATTGCAGTGACTTCCTGAATCCTTTAAAGAACAGATGTGGACATGTTGTAGACCGTGTACCCTTGACTTGAAAGCGTGAACGCCGCCCTACTGCCCCCTACTGTTAGTGGTGTTGGCTACCTACTCGCACAAGTGCCCTCCTTGCCTGAAGCATAAGTCAGAGCTCTAGAAGGGAGGGACTGAGCAGCTAGGCCCACTATCTACACCTAACGTAAGTGAAGACTAGTCATCACGTCTAAAATATTGTAAGAGTTGTGCCTGATAAGTATTTCTTGTGTGAGGGAAAGGAAGTCCTATTCACCAGAGACATTGCAGATCTCTTGGAGTGGTACACACAACCTGACTTAGGGCCTGATTCTGACCCTGGCGGCCGGTGACCGCCAGGGTCACCGGCCACGGGAGCACCGCCGACAGACCGGCGGTGCTCCGAAGGGCATTCTGACCGCGGCGGTTCAGCCGCGGTCAGAAAGGGTAAACCGGCGGTCACCCGCCGGTTTACCGCTGCCCTTCTGAATCCTCCATGGCGGCGGAGCGCGCTCCGCCGCCATGGGGATTCAGACACCCCCTACTGCCATCCTGTTCATGGCAGGAAACCCGCCATGAACAGGATGGCGGTAGGGGGTGCCGCGGGGCCCCTGGGGGCCCCTGCAGTGCCCATGCCAATGGCATGGGCACTGCAGGGGCCCCCATAAGAGGGCCCCACAAAGTATTTCAGTGTCTGCTATGCAGACACTGAAATACGCGACGGGTGCCACTGCACCCGTCGCACCTTCCCACTACGCCGGCTCAATTCTGAGCCGGCGTCCTCGTGGGAAGGTTGATTTGCCCTGGGCTGGTGGGCGGCCTTTTGGCGGCCGCCCACCAGCCCAGGGCAAATCTCAGAATCACTGCAGCGGTCTTTCGACCGCGGTGCGGTGTTCTGACGGGGTTACTTTGGCGGGCGGCCTCCGCCGCCCGCCAAAGTAAGAATGACCCCCTTAGTCTTCATAACTGAGTCATGGTTAGGAGATGGCATGGCCCCAATATTGTATGCAGCCGTTCCTCTATCGCACAAAATCGTATTGGCAAAAGAGGAAGTGGATTAACTGTTATATTCAAGCAAACAAAAAATCTGACAACATTTCCATACAGGGTTGTGAAGCCCTCTTCACCATATGCAACCCAACACCATCTTCCTCCTGTAACATCCTTCTCCTTTACAGATCACCACCTAGCAATGAAACATTCCAAGACACATTTCTAGACACAGTTTCAAACATAACACTACACTCCAACCTATTGATTCTTGGCGACCTATACATTTAGTTTGACAAACCCAATATGCCATATCCGAAAACCATAATCACTGCCCTAGTCACATTTAACCTACATCAGATTGACACAAACCCACACCCATCGCTGGACACTTCCTAGATGTCATTTTTGCTAATACAGAACTAGTTACCTTTCAAAGGATTATACCAGCCACATGGTCAGACCACCGTTTGCTAGTGTTCCAACATAAAACACCACAAATCAACACACCTAAGACCACCTTACATGCATCTACCTGTCGACCGTGGAACAAACTCAGTATTGAATACTTGGATACGTAGCTATCGTCCAACATAGATCTAGACACAATAAATTCCTTTAAATGCTTTAAAGTGGCTACCGAAAGCTTTTGATAGCCTAAATCCAGTAAGAATAACAAAACAGAACAACAGAAAACAAGCACCTTGGAGAAATACAGAACTAAAAGAGAGAAAAAAAGAAAGTAGAAAGCTGCATAGTACCCTGCTCAAAACAAACAGCAATCAAGACAAACGTCATCTACAGAAACTTAGCAGAATATACGTCAGGTCCTCCGGGGATTGTCTTTAGTTTGCAGCTCGTTAGCCTGTAAGGATACAGAGGTTAACTCAGCAGCCCAGGTTTCTCCATCTTCACTAGTTCAACACCTTACCGGATATCACTCCCCTCAAACCTGAGTCTGTGGTAGTAAACAGGAGTATAGAAGCATTGTCGGAAACACTCAACTTGTGAAAACAATTTATTCCGTGTTTTCAATTACCCCTAGTTCTACAACTTCTGCATTTGATGTTCCCTGACTTGGCACTGAGTCCACCAATTAACATCTCTTTGGATTTTGTGTGCTTTTCAAGGTCTTGGCAGGCTGAAGCGTGTTCTATCATTCATTTTGTCTTTATTGGAGAAATCTACCAACAGTTTAGAACACATGCTAGACATCCTATAAGTATTATTGAAAAAACTACCCCTTAAATCACTTGTGGAGGAAATTTTGTTCAGAAACGAAAGCTCCTCTCCTAGTTTTATGGACGTTAGCGTTCAAGTGGGTGGCCCCAGGCCTAAACCCCAAAGAAAAGTCAAAAGACAAGACAGGTCAGTAGACTTGAATTATTTGGAAGTTCTCTTTAAAGAAGATCATTTAGTCCCAAAGGTTATAAATAAAGGGTCGGAACTTTCAATTCAAGTCACAGATTCAAGGAAATCATATGAAGCTTTCTTAATTTTCAAAAAGTCTAAAACAAATAACACCATTGGCTGCTATTCAAGATCCTGGCCCCGAACCCTACAAAATAAAGGATAGAAGAAAGGCAACAAGGAAACTGTGAAGGATAAAGAAGAGAAGTACAAGAAGAGTTAAATTTCCTGAGATGGATCTGCATTCCAGGGAGCCTGCAGTCCCACCAAGAGCAACCAGGGAAAGTGACTCTGCTTCCCAAGAGATGGATTCCCACCCCTTCATCAGCCGCAATACCATCAAAATTAGTAATAGTGGATAATGGCCCCGCTTATAAGCCAGCACAGTCGGGCTATGTTACATTAATATCCTCACAGGGTAAGGCAGTACTCTCTGCGAAGCCTGTGCTATAGCTGTTCCCTGCCCAGACCATGTATATGAGTGCATTTTTATTCAAGGGTTGTAGCAGAAGACGTTTTGAATTCGCTGGATGAGTTATGGCAGTCAGGCTTTGATATCTACAGTACATTTACCCAACAGCATGTATTCTCCAGGGAGCAGCCAATGTATGATAAGATCCTTGAGGAGGATATTGTGACACAACCTAACCATCTTAGCTCCACAGTGTGTACCCGGGACACAATTTAACCAGCACAACTGTGTCCTACGGCTAGTGGGGTTAGAGGTGGAAAGAGGGTGATGGGTCTGAGAGGATCTTCCTTTTGAAATCAGAAAAGGGGAGGCAAATGTTTACTAACCATGAGGAGCTACACAAAAAGAACTACACAACCATTTGCCCTAGAATATCGCGGGGATGCAAAGGAACCTTAAATCTCTTTTGTCTGTTATAGCTGATAAGAATGTAATGATCACAGCCTTGCAAGAAACCTGGCAAATGGATAATGTGGTGCTCAGTGATTACAGAGTTTTCAGTGTTAATGCAGCCAAGGGGCAATTTGGCTGCCCTGCTGGGCGGCCTAGCTGTTATGGTATCTGTAAAGTAGAATGTTGTTGGGCCATTTTATTCAAGGAATATACTAAGTTCTTGACGTTGTTAGTTACCGGTCTGTTATCAAAAAAGAAGAATAAAACAGGACAAATAGGCTGTCCTGATTTAATACTGATCAATACGTACTTTTCCCCTAGCAAAAGTCAGGAAACACAACTTAAACAGCTGTCAGCTTTATTAGAAAAGATTCAGTTGGCTTACCCTAATATGGCAACTTTATGGATGGGTGATTTCAATGCAAAGATTCCATTGAATCACTTGAAGGCTGAGCTACAATCTGAGAAAGAAAATGCTCTTGGGATTCCTTCTCAGGTACCGCCATGCCAGCGGGGAGGATGGGATCAGTTGACAATTAGTAACTCTGCTAGACAACTTAAATATGACTATTATAAATGACAGATGTGTTGAAGACCAGCTGGCCCCAGCCCACGTTTGACAACGGGAGAGTGTCTACAATGATTGATTATGTTATAATTTCTTCTAAAAAATTTGGGCTAGTAAAGGATGTTGTAATTGGCAATCTGGCTGTTAGTGATCACAAACCACTTGTGCTTTCGCTGTGTAGTGGTGTGCATCACAGCGATCACTGGCAGAATAGTCAGACAATTTATTTCAGGAATGAGCATAGATTAGTGTGGTCTGCAAAGTTAAAACTTCGCACTATAGAGGGTATGAAGGAGCTGTTGAATTCTTAGAATAATCAATCACATCGAAATGTAGTTAATGATTTTGAGAACCTAATTGCCGCTATAAGGGATGGGGCATCTGCGGCCCCAAACAGTGGCCGGAGAAAGGGCCCATTTAGTTCTGACAAGGCACAGACCATAAGAATATAAGGAAGACATATAAAACAGCTGGGGCTAATAGGGGGGCTACTTAATCAACATAAGAAAACCTTTAGGAAAAAAAATAAAACACAAATAAAGTGGAAATGGAAGGAGACTGTATAGACAAAGGCAATAGTCTCTCTTCGAACTGGCAACCTAAACGGGTTTTGGTGCATAATTATTAATGTACTGGGGCTGTCTAAAAAACACTGTTGCCACGTCAGTTCCTGAAGAAATTTGGATTAGGTGGCTATCTCAATTATATGACCTAAAAGAAGTAAAAAGTGGTGTCCCAGGGTTGATGCAGTCTGGGCTCCCAGAGAAGGTGGTGGTAGACAGCATCTGGCCCCCACAGTTAGTAGTATTGAAACAGCAATAAAAGGTTTGAAAAGCTCCAGGGCTCAAGGCCCCAATGGCATTTCCTCAGACATAACTAAACTCAATCCTAGCCTGGGGGCCCAAGTCCTGGCACAATTGTTTGTTGCGATAATCAGCGGACATGACTTACTAGAATCCTGGAAAGGAAGTATCAGGGTCCTGTTGATTCAAAAGTGTGAAAGGGACCTGCCCGAGCTATTGTATTTCCAGATGCTGACACACGCCTACAGAGCCCTTCACAACCAAGGACCAACATACCTCAACCACCTCCTGAGCTTTCACTTACCCTCCAGACCCTTCGCTCTACCTCTCTCTCCCTCACACACACTGTCTGCATCCACCTCAGCAACAGTGGAGGTCACTCATTCTCCTACCTGACCACCAAAAACCTGGAACAGCCTCCTCATCCACCTCAGGATGTCCCCCTTGCTCCAGGAATTCAGGACAGGACTTAATACCTAGTTCTTTGATTGACACCCCCGAGCAGCCTGTACCTAGCGCCTGGACACCCTCACGGGTTATTAGCTCCCTCTACAAATCCTGATTGATTGATTGATTGTATTGATTGATTGATTGTATGATTATCCTGCTGGACATTCCAAGTAAAATGTATGTGAAACATCTGCTGGGCATATTGGAAGAGTGGATAAGTGAGGCTAGAAATTTACCAATTTTCGAAATGTGTTTTCGTAAAGGGTACTCCACTAGGGACGGCTGTTGTATCTTAAAACTTTTGCCTGAAGAATAAGGGGGTCATTATGAACACGGCGGTTAACACTGCCGTGTTCATGCTGGCGGTCTTTCTATCAACCGCCAGCCCCCCTGGAACCCTGCCGGCCATATAATATACATTCTGCTGGGCCGGCGGGCGGAAACACTGTTTCCGCCCACCGGCCCAGCAGAATGCCTGGCCGGGACATTGCCGGCGGCTCCAATGCCTCTGTGCGGCAGGTGCAGCTGCACCTGTCGCGTAGATCACTGTCCGTAAATCAGGCAGTGACCTGCACGATGGGGCACTGTACAGGGGCCCCTGCACTGCCCATGCCAAGAGCACCTCTTCTGTCAGCCTTCACCGCCAGAGAAAAGCTGGGGGAATTGGGATCATTATCCGAGGGGCGGCAGCGCTGCCCTGTCGGATAATGATGCCTTCCACCATCAGGCTGCCTGGCGGTGGATAGGCGGCCCTCCATGTCTTCATTATGTGGCGGTCTGGGTCGCCATGCCGGATGGCGGGATTTCTCTCCACCGCCGGCATGGCGGCCCAGACCGCCTAGTTCATAATGAGGGCCTAAGTCTTCAAAAGTAAAAAGAGTCTTCACATCTCATAAATCGATTTGTCAACAGCTTTTGAAATATGGCCTTACTTTGGGATGAGATGTTTAGATGGAATTGTCCTCTGGGCTTATTAAGCTGATAATGCAACTACAGGAGGGCTATGGACTGGAGTGGAACTTTGAGACAATGGAGCCCTGTCACAAAAGATAGGCTCTCAAAGTGGACATCGACAGGGCTGCACCCTGGCTCCACTCCTGTTCTCTCTATATATATATTGTAAATGCTTGTATAATGAGTAGAACCACAGTGCTCCAAGTGAGTCCAAATTACTAGTTGAAAAACAAGAAAGAGAGTCCGTAGAGGTTCAAGTCAGGTTCAACTTCTTTATTATCATGTGAGAGTATCCGTTATTTCCTTGTTCTAAAACACCAACAGTCCATGGAACACGTTATTGAAATAATATAGATATTTAGGTTACATTTTTAGTTATAACCTCAATTTTAAATCCCATAAGACTTTAAGGTATTCGTGCCAAAGCAATAGCTTGTGCGTTATACAGGCTTGGCCTAGCCTTGGGGCGTAGGCCTGTTGAAGTCCTAAGAGAAACGTACAATGCAGAAAATTGTGAACTTAGTATTGTACATTTGCAAGGTTATGCCAGCAAAGAACATAGGCGGTCATTACAAAATTGGCGGTTAAAGCCACTCTCCGCCGTGCAGAAGACCGCCAACACACCGCCGCGTCCGCGGAATTCCGCCACAACTATTATGACCCACAGCTCCGAATCCGCCAATATTCAGACACCCACACAAGTCTGCCACACAAAAGGTCAGTGATAAACTGGCGAAAACAAAACCTCCACTGTCACGCCAACAGAAATACGCCCACACTATCATGACCCATGAATCCACGGGGCAGTCTTTCAACCGCGGTATTCCATTGGCGGTACACACCGCCACGCTAAAAAAACACACACACTTACAAAACACTGCCACATTGGACAATTCGAAATACACACACCTGATACACATACACACACCACACCCAACACAATATAAAACACACACCCACATCACCCACAAACCCCTACGACCACTCTTGAGAAAGAAGCACAGAGAGAGACACCACCATCAACAATACTAGCATCCAGAGGCACACAACACATCACCCACATAACTTCCACGCACCTCACACAACACCCCACTACATATCAGCACACTTATCACAACACACACCACCCCACACATCACCCACACCGCCCCATGGCACGGCAAAGACACCCCAGGTTCTCGGAGGAGGAGCTCAGGGTCATGGTGGAGGAAATCGTCCGGGTAGATTCGGATCACAGGTGCAGCACACCTCCATAGCTAGGAAGATGGAGCTATAGTGTAGAATAGTGGACAGGGTCAACGCAGTGGGACAGCACCCAAGAAATCGGGATGACATCAGGAAGAGGTGGAACGACCTACGGGGGAAGGTGCGTTCCGTGGTCTCAAGACACCACCTTGCGGTTCAGTGGACTGGCGGCGGACCCCCACCCCCTCCCCCACAATTAACAACATGGGAGAAGCAGGTCTTGGCGATTCTGCATCCTGAGGGCCTCGCAGGAGTAGCTGGAGGAATGGACTCTGGTAAGTCAAATCTTAACTATTACATCCCCCACCCTACCTGCATGCCATCACATACCCCCACCCTTACCCTCACCCCCAGCACTCTAACTCCTCACAAATGTCCCAACATCACAAACCACACATCCTAACACCAAGCCCTACATGCAACAACAAAGCATGGACACCCATCACTAAAGCATGTCCACTGCACATACCCATACACCCCCCTAAACCATCATCACACAAGGTCCCACACAGGAATACAAGCACTGGGGTACACGGACACCCACCCATTCCACACCATGGCACATACAGATGTAATAAACATCCTTTTATACCCCTGCAGGACCCCTACCCAACGTCAACGGACAGGAGGGTCCACACATGTCCACACCACCAACAGAAGAGGCCCACAGTGATGACAGCACCTCTGTCCAACTGGATCTAGATGACCAGCCCAGCCCATCCGGGACCTCGGGACAGTCGGTTCCCATCACACAGTCACAGGCCACTACAGAGCTTCCCCCCTCTGGAAACACCAGCACAGCACCCACCCAGCGGGCCCATACCTCCGTCCCCAGGACACGTCAATCAGCAGTGTGTCCACCACTACAGGGAACCCAGGATAACCCACCACCCCAATAACAACAGGGACCTGGGGGCAGTGGCAGTGGGCACACGGTCCAGGGGACGGAGGCCCAGAAACACAGGGGAACTGGGAGGGCTGCAGTGCAACAGGGGGAGGACAGGCCAAGGGAACCCACTCTCCATG
This sequence comes from Pleurodeles waltl, assembly GCF_031143425.1. NCBI lineage: Eukaryota > Metazoa > Chordata > Amphibia > Caudata > Salamandridae > Pleurodeles > Pleurodeles waltl. The sequence goes on from NC_090445.1 coordinate 340,625,917, forward strand.
AGGCCCTCTCCAACATCATGGGAGCCTACCACCACTCCCAGGAGACGATGGCAACGGTACTGGCCAAGTTTCAGGAGACCCAGCGCCTGCAGGAGGAACAGTATTTGTGCTTCAGGGAGGAACTCAGAGCCATCAATTCTACCCTGGGCACCATCGTAGGGGTGCTGAAGGAAGTACTCAACACCAGGAGGGACACTGTGGCACTACAAGGGGCCCCTGACACTAGCCTGGACGATGAACTGCCCACCACCTCTGCCGGCGCTAGTGGACAGGAGGCACTGCCACAGGACCACCACACCAGCACGCCACCCCCTGCAGAGGGAGAACCACCTCACAAACGGTCCCTGAGATCCAGGACAAAGACAGAGAACGATGCCAAGACCCCGCCAAGAAATGAGACCACCCTGAATGTCATCCTTCTGTCCCACTTTGTCACCCTGTCCATCCTTAAACTGCCCCAGCTCCACTTCCTATGCCCATTTGGGCAATGCACCTGTGAGACTAATAGACTGGACTCTGCCATGGACATTCCTCCTTAATCACCCCTCACCATTTTGCTACTCCCTCCAATATTGAGCACTAAAATATACACCCTTAAAGCACAAAACAATCTGGAGTCAGTCTGTGATTTCAGAATAGTGTATTAGCAATTACAGTGTCAAAAAGCTCTTTCATTTGTAATGTCAACATACCTATGTCACACAGCTGTAGTCCATGAGGAATCAAAGCAGATGTCACACTGTGGGACCCACATCTGTGAAATCGTAAGGGAAAGTGACAACTCAGTGACCATACACTGGGTGAAAACAACAAACAGTAGAGAGGTAGTAGTGTTAAAGTACATGTAGTAGGCAGGTTTGTATTCTTACCTGTGTTTCACTGGAAATATTGCTGGATCACTGAGTCCCTGTTGTCCATGTCTTCTTCTTCTGCTTCCTCATCTTCACTGTCCACAGGTTCCACAGCTGCAACAACACTGCCATCTGGACCATCCTCCTGAAGAAAAGGCACCTGTCGTCGCAAAGCTAAGTTGTGAAGCATACAGCAGGCCACGATGATCTGGCACACCTTCTTTGGTGAGTAGAATAGGGATCCACTTGTCATATGGAGGCACCTGAACCTGGCCTTCAGGAGGCCGAAGGTCCGCTCGATTATCCGCCGTGTTCGCCCATGGGCCTCATTGTAGCGTTCCTCTGCCCTTGTCCTGGGATTCCTCACTGGGGTTAGTAGCCATGACACCTGCAAATGGCGAGGGACAACTGTTAGACACACACTAACCTGTAGGGATATCCCCAGACCCAGACAACCATTCCCACTGTCTTGCTTCCAGGTGCTCACCTAATAGCCACACACAGTGCCTCTGGAGTTGACCCATCACATAAGGGATGCTGCTATTCCACAGGATGTAGGCGTCATGCACTGAGCCAAGGAACTTGGCATTAACATGGGAGATGTACTGGTCTGCCAAACATACCATCTGTACATTCATGGAATGGTAACTCTTCTGGTTTCTGTATACCTGTTCACTCCTGCGGGGGGTACCAAAGCCACAAGGGTCCCATCAATGGCACCCATGATGTTGGGGATATGTCCCAGGGCATAGAAATCACCTTTCACTGTAGGCAAATCCTTCACCTGAGGGAAAACGATGTAGCTCCGCATGTGTTTCAGCAGGGCAGACACGTTGGAAAACATAGGCTGGGACATCCCTGATGCTATGGCCACTGTTGTTTGAAATGACCCACTTGCAAGGAAATGGAGCACTGACAGCACCTGCACTTGAGGGGGGATTCCTGGGGGATAGCGGATAGCTGACATCAGGTCTGGCTCCAGCTGGGGACACAGTTCCTAGATTGTGGCACGGTCAAGCCTATAGGTGATGATCACATGTCTTTCCTCCATTGTCGGTACACCGGAGGATGCCACCACCTCCTCACATGTCCCAGCGGATGGTGCCTATGAAGGACTACAGCGAGCACAGAGTCAACCAACTCAGAGGTACGTACCCACAGCTTACACAGAACACGAATCATAATCCAAAAAGTGGCCTGTATGTGTGTTGAGTCTAGGCCTAGGTATGTGTGACGCAGTTAAAAATGAAGCCATGTGGGCCCCTGAAATGGCAGCTGCCTGACCTGTAAAGTGGGACAATGGGATGTGAGGTAACTGCGCTGGCGTTGTACACCGTCGCGGTAAGCGGTCGAAGACCGCGGCGCAATGCTTCATTGGTTAACATTGGACCCTACGGGTCCCATGAGCCAATGATGATGTACGCCGGCGGTGACGGTACGCACCGCCGCGGACGTGACCGCCATTTTCTATCTGTTCAATCACTCGATACCTGATCTTCGACAGGAGAGGACCTACACTGCAAGTGCTGCTGTGACCTCGGTCTGTAAGAGACAATGGTGGTCATTCTGACCTCGGCGGTAAAAGGCGCTTACCGCCAGTCAGAAGACCGCCATAACACCGCCGCGGTCGCGGTTAACCGCCACGGTCATTCTGACCCGCAACTGGCAAACCGCCAAAAACCCGACATCAACAAAAGTCCGCCACAGCAACGGCCAGCGAAAAACTGGCGATGACCAAACCTCCACCGTCACGCCAACAGAAATACGCCCATGCCATTCCGACCCACAAATCCCCGCAGCGGTCTTTCAACCGTGGTATTCCATTGCAGGTACACACCGCCGCGGTCAAAATACACACACCTTTACAAAACACTACCACATTGGACAATTCAAAATACACACACCTTAGACACATACACACACCACTCCCACACACCCAATTAAATATAAAACACACACCCACATCACCCACAAACCCTTACGACCACAATTGTGACTGAAGGACAGAGAGAGACAGTACAGCATAGAGTAGACCATCACACAGAGGCAAATCACAACATCACCCACACAATATCCACGCACAAAACACCATACACCACCACACTCACCACACTCACCACACTCTACAACACATACACCACCCCTCACCTCATCCACACCACCCCATGGCACCCCAAAGACACCCCAGGTTCTCTGACGCCGAACTCAGGGTCATGGTGGAGGAAATAGTGCGGGTAGAGCCCCAGCTCTTCGGGGCACAGGTGCAGCACACCACCATTGCCAGGAAGATGGAGCTATGGAGCAGAATAGTGGACAGGGTCAACGCTGTGCGTCAGCATCCACGAAATCAGGACGACACCAGGAAGCGGTGGAACGACCTACGGGGGAAGGTGCGTTCCATGGTATCAAGGCACAACATCGCGGTACAGCGGACTGGCGCGGACCCCCACCTACTCCCCCAGAATTCACAGCATGGGAGGAGGAAGTCTTGCACATCCTGCATCCTGAGGGCCTCGCAGGAGTAGGCGGAGGAATGGACTCTGGTAAGTCAAATCTTCACTACTTCATTCCACCCACCTGCATGCCAAATCATACCCCCACCCTCACCCCCACCCCCATCACACCAACTCCTTGCAAATGGGTCACCATCACAACCCACCCATCCCAAAAGCTAGCCCTGCATGCCTCCCCAAAGCATGGACACCCATCACCAAAGCATGCCCACTGCACATACCCATCTCCCCCACAAGCCACCGTCACAAAAGCCCCCACAAGGGAATGCCAGCACTGGGGTACACGGCCACCCACCCATTACACGAAATGGCACACACAGAAGCAATAACCATACTCTAATACCCCTGCAGGACCCGAACGCCACCACACCGCCCAGGAGGGTCCAGAGATGTCCATCCCACCCCCAGAAGAGGCCCCCAGTGATGACAGCAGCTCTGTCTCCCTGGACCCAGATGACCAGCCCGGCCCATCGGGGACCTCGGGACAGTCGGTTCCCCACGGACAGCCACAGGCTACAGCAGACCTAACCCCCTCTGGGAACACCAGCACAGCTCCCACCCAGCGGGCCCATGCCTCTGTCTCCAGGACACGTCAATCAGCGGTGTGTCCACCACTACAGGGCACCCAGGTTGACCCACCACCCCAACAACAACAGGGACCTGGGGGCAGTGGTAGTGGGCACACGGTCCAGGGGACAGAGGCCCAGGGAAACAGGGGAACTGGGAGGGCTGCTGTGCGACGGGGGGGGACAGGCCCAGGGAACCGACTCTCCAAGAGGCCCTCTCCTCCATCATGGGAGCATACCACCACTCCCAGGAGACAATGGCTACGGTACTGGCCAGGTTCCAGGAGATCCAGGTACTGCAGGAGGAACAGTACATGGGGTTCAGAGAGGAACTGAGAAACATTAGTTCCGCAAAGGCGACCATCGTCGTGGCCCTTAACCAGATAGTCACCACATTGCGGGACCATGTGGCACCACAAAGGGCCCCTGTCACTAGCATGGACCAGGAACAGCCTACCACCTCCGCCGGCGCTAGTGGACAGGAGGCCCCCACACAACGACAGGCCACCAAAACCCCACCTCCTGCAGAAGAACCACCCCGCAAGCGGTACCTGAGATCTCACAAGAAGACAGAGTAGGATGCCAAGACCCCCGCCAGCAAACGATACCCCCTGATGTCATCCCACTGTCCCACATTGTCACCCTGTCCAAACTTAAACTGCCCCTGCTCCATCCTTCCACAGGCATATGGACAATGCACCTGTGAGACTGAAAACTAGACGCTGCCATGGACATTACTCCACCATCACCCATCACCATTTTACAATCATGTCTCTAAATTTAGCACTTTAATAAAATCACTTATTGCACTTAAAAAATCTGGAGTCTGCTTGTATTTTGAACAAATGTATTAGACATAACGTTGCCAAAATGTTCAGTTACATTGTGATGACAACATACCACGGTCACACAGCTGTAGTCTATGGGCAAACAAAGCAGAGGTCACGCAGTGGGGCCCACAGCTCTGAAAACGGAAGGGAAAGTCACAACTCAGTTAACAGGAACTGGGGGGAAACACAGACAGTAGAGAGGCAGGAGACTTTAAGTAAATTTAAAATGGCGGGGTTGATTCGTACCTGTGTGCTACTGAAAATACTGTTGTATCACTGTGTCCCTGTTGTCTGTGTCGTCCCCGTCGTCTTCCTCTTCTTCACTCTCCACAGGCTCCACAGCTGCTACAGCACCACCATCTGGACCATCCTCCTGCAGGAAAGGCACCTGGCGTCGCAAAGCCATGTTGTGAAGCATACAGCAGGCCACGATGATATGGCACACCTTCTTTGGTGAGTACATTAGGGATCCACCTGTCATATGCAGGCACCTAAACCTGGCCTTCAGGAGGCCGAAGGTCCGCTCGATCACCCTCCTAGTACGCCCATGGGCCTCATTGTACTGTTCCTCTGCCCTTGTCCTGGGATTCCTCACTGGGGTCAGTAGCCACGACAGGTTGGGGTAACCAGAGTCACCAATTAGCCACACACGGTGTCTCTGTAGCTGTTCCATCACGTAAGGGATGCTGCTATTTCGCATGATGTACGCGTCATGCACTGACCCAGGGAACTTGGCATTTACATGGGAGATGTACTGGTCAGCCAAAAAGACCACCTGGACATTCATCGAATGATAACTTTTTCTGTTCCTGTACACCTGCTCACTTTCACTGGGGGGAACCAAAGCCACATGGGTCCCATCAATGGCACCAATGATGTTGGGGATATGGCCAAGGGCATGGAAATCACCCTTCACTGTAGCCAAATCGCCCACCTCAGGGAAAACAATGTAGCTCCGCATGTATTTCATCAGGGCAGACACCACTCTGGACAAAACCTTAGAAAACATAGGCTGAGACATCCCTGATGATATGGCCACTGTTGTTTGGAATTATCCACTTGCCAAAAAATGGAGTACCGACAGAACCTGCACCAGAGGGGGAATCCCTGTGGGTTGGCGAATGGGGGACATCAGGTCTGGCTCCAGCTGGGCACACAGTTCCTGTATAGTGGCTCGGTCAAGTCTGTATGTCAGTATGACATGTCTTTCTTCCATTGTCGACAGGTTCACCAGCGGTCTGTACACGGGAACATTCCTCCATCTCCTCGGACGGTGCCTAGGAAGGACAACATGGAGCACAGAGTCAAGCAACCCACAGGTACGTAACCACAGCTTGCACAGAACACGATTCGCTATGCATTGAATGGCTTGTATGAGTGGCAATGCAAGGCCTAGGCCTGTGTGACGCAGTACAAATTAAGCCATGTGGGCCCTTGAAATGGCGGCTGCCTGACCTGTGAAGTGTGACAATGGGATGTGAGGTCAATGCGCTGGCGTGGCACACCGTGGCGGTAGGCGGTCGAAGACCGCGGCGCAAAGCAGCATTGGTTAACATTTAACCCTATGGGTCTCAGGAGCCAATGACGATGTGCGCCGGCGGTCGCGGTACGCACCGCCGTGGTACGCACCGCCGCGGGTGTGACCGCCATCTTCTATCTGCTTAATCACTCGAGACCTGATCATCCACAGGAGAGGACCTATACTGCAAGTGCTGCTGTGACCTCGGTCTGGAAGATACAATGGCTGCTGCGACTGGGGAAAGGGCCCCTGCCTTCACATCTGAGGAATTGGAGAAACTTGTTGATGGGGTCCTCCCCCAGTATGCGCTACTCTACGGTCCTCCAGACCAACAGGTAAGTACACTGGGACCATGCTTTGTGGGCAATGCCTGTGTTGAGTGGGGTGGATGAAAGATGGTGGGGAGGGGAGCGAATGAGGCATGCATCGCACAACAGATGAGAGTATGTGCCATATGGCAAGGTTGGAGAGGGGGGCCACTCACATCGACCATGCAGAAAATGATGATATTTATTTTCCCACCCTGTCCATGTCACATAGGTCAGCGCCCATCAGAAGATCGACATTTGGCGTGCCATCGCCAAGGACGTCCGGACCCTGGGGGTCCACAACAGACGGGGCACCCACTGCCGCAAGAGGTGGGAGGACATCCGCCGCGGGAGCAGGAAGACCACGGAGGCTCTGCTGGGGATGGCCTCCCAACGTAGGAGGGGTGGCTCCTGTCAATTGACCCCCCTGATGTCCCGGATCCTGGCGGTGGCCTACCCCGATTTGGATGGGCGCGTGAGGACATCACAGCAGACACAAGGGGGTGAGTACCAGCACATTCTGCTATGTTAGCGCACAGTGGAGGTGTCTGGGTGGGGGAGGAGGGCTGTGGGTATCTCTAGGCCAGGGCGACTTCTGTAGGCTGGTCCCCTCCGTAAGGCATGGCCCTGTGCCCCCACCCCCCACCTCTGTAGGGTGCTAAGTACAGCTATCCATGGCCCTGGGCACCTATGTGTGCAGTTGTCGTCCATAGGCTTGTAGGCCAAGTCACAATAATTGAGTAGTGTACACCGAGTGCACGGCGTAGTGCAGGGGGCTTCTGTGTCTGTCCTCTCTGCCAACGGTGTCGCCAATGCATGCACTCAACATGTAATTTTTTCTCCCCCCCCCCCTTTTTTGTGGTCTTCCTGTTCATGTGTGCATTAGCATCATCAGGCGGAGGAGAAGTGGCATCGGAGCACGAGGGAGCTGCATCTCACATGGCCCCGGAGGGCCATGCAACCGACTCCGAGTACACCAGTGAGATGGAGGGCGAGGGGAGCTCCACAACGGGGACCCGTGGAGACGTCAGCGACACAGACACGTCCTCGGAAGGGAGCTCCCTTGTGGTGGCGGCAACATCCGTGCCCACTGCTACAACAGGTACAGCCGCCACCCCGCGCACCAGCTCCGCCCTCCAAGCAGCCCCTCAGTGTTCGCCCCGTGCCCGCTCGGCCCGGAAGGCGGGCATCTCCTTCGCCCCAGGCACCTCAGGCCCTGCCCCAGTTACCCCTGCTGCCCTCAGTGAGGAGATCATTGACCTCCTCCAGACGCTCATTGTTGGGCAGTCTACCCTTTTGAATGCCATCCAGGGTGTAGAAAGGGAGGTGCACCGGAGCAATGCATACCTGGAGGGCATTCATTCGGGTCAGGCTGCCCATCAGCGATCGTTCAACGCTCTGGCCTCAGCACTGACGGCAGCCATTGTCCCTGTCTCCTGCCTCCCCCCTCCAATTTCCTCATCCCAGTCCCACTCCCCTGTTTCTCTGCCTATCCCAGCCACTCCTACAGACCAGCCTGCACACACATCAACACCCAAGGGCAGCTCATCCAGACATAAGCACCACAGATCACACAAGCATTCACACATGCAACATCCACGTGCAGACATGCCAACAGCCACTGCCTCCTCTGTGTCCCCCTCCTCCTCGTCTCCCTCCTCCCTCCCTGTGACGTCTCCCCTCACACCTGCATGCACACCACTATCAGCCAGTACGTCCATCACCAGCACACCCACCAGAACACTCCGCACACGTGCAGTCACCACCCCCACTGCCATTTACACGTCCCCTGTGTCCTCTCCCAGTGTGTCTGTCACCCCCTCTTCCAAACCACACAAACGCAGGCAGCCACCCACCCAACAGCCATCCACCTCACGACAGCCTCCGTCACAAGTACCTGCACCCAAAGACAGCACACTTGACTCTATTACAACCACATCCTCTTCCTCCACTCCCATACCCACTGCACCTACCCTTCCCACTGCTCCTAAAAAGTTTTTCCTCTCCAAAATTAACCTCTTTGCATCACCTGACCCACCCCCTCCATCTCGTAAGAGTCCAAACAGCACCTCAGCCACCACAAGCCCTGCATCTACAAGGACCATAGTCCAGGGCTATTGGAGTCCACCAGCTTCTAGGGCAGCAACATCGGCCAGCAGCAAGGGGACAGCCAGCCCACCCCCTGGGAAAAAAACTAAAAAAGGGAAGGGCCGGCGCGAGAGGCCAGAGACGGCAGCTCCCAAAGGCACTACCCTGGCACCGTCACCTGGCACATCCACAAAGGGAGGCAAGGGCCCCAGAGAATCGGCAAAGGAGGGCAAGGGCAGCAGGGCGGACATTTCCGGCAGCAGGCGACCTGCCCAGGAGGGCCCCACCAGCCCCATTTCGGGTGTGAAGGAGGACACCCACGGGCCCAGGACTCCAGCACAGGAGGGCCCGCAAGCGAAAGGTCGGATGGCGACTGCGCGGAAAATATTGGCCCGATCTGGTTCCCTGGGAACACATGTCAAGCACCGCCAAACAGGGCCCCGCCGTGACAAGCACCGCTGAACAGGGCCCCGCCGTGAAAAGCACCGCCGAACTGGGCCCCGCCGTGACAAGCACCGCTGAACAGGGCCCCGCCCTGACAAGCACCGCTGAACAGGGCCCCGCCGTGACAAGCACTGCTGAACAGGGCCCTTCCTGTCAAGCACTGCTGAACTGGGCCCCGCCGTGACAAGCACCGCTGAACAGGGCCCCGCCGTGCCAAGCACCGCTGAACAGGGCCCCGCCGTGACAAGCACCGCTGAACAGGGCCCGCCCTGACAAGCACCGCTGAACAGGGCCCTTCCTGTCAAGCACCGCTGAACTGGGCCCCGCCGTGACAAGCACCGCTGAACAGGGCCCCGCCATGACAAGCACCGCTGAACAGGGCCCCGCCGTGACAAGCACCGCTGAACAGGGCCCCGCCGTGACAAGCACCGCTGAACAGGGCCCTTCCTGTCAAGCACCGCTGAACTAGGCCCCGCCGTGACAAGCACCGCTGAACAGGGCCCGGCCGTGACAAAGCACCGCTGAACAGGGCCCCGCCGTGACAAGCACCGCTGAACAGGGCCCCGCCGTGACAAGCACCGCTGAACAGGGCCCCGCCGTGACAAGCACTGCTGAACAGGGCCCTTCCTGTCAAGCACCGCTGAACTGGGCCCCGCCGTGACAAGCACAGCTGAACAGGGCCCTTCCTGTCAAGCACCGCTCCGCTGGGCCCTTCATCTCAAGCACCGCTCCGCTGGGCCCTTCCTGTCAAGCTCTGCTCCGCTGGGCCCTTCATCTCAAGCACCGCTCCGCTGGGCCCTTCCTGTCAAGCACCGCTCCGCTGGGCCCTTCCTCTCAAGCACCGCTCCGCTGGGCCCTTCCTCTCAAGCACCGCTCCGCTGGGCCCTTCATCTCAAGCACCGCTCCGCTGGGCCCTTCCTGTCAAGCACCGCTCCGCTGGGCCCTTCCTGTCAAGCACCGCTCCGCTGGGCCCTTCATCTCAAGCACCGCTCCGCTGGGCCCTTCCTGTCAAGCACCGCTCCGCTGGGCCCTTCCTGTCAAGCACCGCTCCACTGGGCCCTTCATCTCAAGCACCGCTCCGCTGGGCCCTTCATCTCAAGCACCGCTCCGCTGGGCCCTTCCTGTCAAGCACCGCTCCGCTGGGCCCTTCATCTCAAGCACCGCTCCGCTGGGCCCTTCCTGTCAAGCACCGCTCCGCTGGGCCCTTCCTGTCAAGCACCGCTTCGCTGGGCCCTTCATCTCAAGCACCGCTCTGCTGGGCCCTTCATCTCAAGCACCGCTGGCCCATTGGCAGGGCCGGATCTGTGTCGGACAGGGCTTCACGAAGCACTCTGGGCACCATGCCTCCTCCAGAACCAGTGGAGTCTGTAATCCACTTGATGGACTGTGGCATTGCACTCCCCAGGATGGATCAGTGGGCAAGCCACCCACTGTAGAGACTTGAGAGACTTTGGCTTTGCACTCCCCAGGATGGTACAGTGGGCAACCCACCCACTGTAGAGACTTGTGAGACTGTGGCTTTGCACTCCCCAGGATGGTACAGTGGCCATGGAGGCCCCTCGTGGATCTGGCGTCGTGGACTCAACTGGCTGAGGTGCCCCCCTTCCCTTCCCCCTGAGGTGCCTGTAGTTTTACTAACTGATGCCCCTGCAGTGTTCTCTCCAATGGAATCGGGTCTCGTGGGTGGGCTTTGCCCATGTGTTTAGGCCCATTGGCCCACGAACAATGGATGATAGCCAATATGGCCCGGACTTTTGACCTATGTATATATTGTTCATGATGTAATATATTTTATTTATATATTTCATATTTCACTTAACTTCAATTATGCTATAATATACTTCATTTTTAATGATCATTTTATTTTGTCTTTGCATTCTTCCGGGGGGTTGGGGGGTGTCACTCTGACTTGTTGCTCTGCATTGATGTGTGTGTTGTAGTGGGTGAGGGTGGGGGTGGGTGTGTGGCGTATGTGTGTCCCCGTAATTTTTTGCCTCCCCCCTCCCCTGTGTCGTAGGTGCAGTACTCACCGTTGTCTTCTGCGCCGGCGTTCGTGCTCCTGGTAGAGGAGCAGGTAGACAATAGCTGGTAGGATGTGTAGTTCGGGTTCCATGCTGTCCAGATTCCTCGTGGAGTGGGTAGAGGTGAGCGTTTTCCCGTTCGAAGTCTGTTTCCGCCGTGTTTTTATAGGCGGGGCTCCCGCCCCGGAAAAGGTGGCGGATTGGTGAGTTGTGATAGGGTGGGCGGTACATTGTCTGCCGCCTGTCTGTTGGCGGTGAGCGCCGCGCTGCTTGTCTGTACCGCCGTGGCGGTCGGAGTGTTAAAGTGGCGGGCTGTGTTGGCGGTTCCCGCCAGGGTCGGAATTCCATTTTTTTGGCCGCCTGCCTGTTTGCGGGTTGGCCGCCGCTTTTACACCGACCGCCAGGGTTGGAATGACCCCCAATGGCTCGAGTGTCTGGGGAAAGGGCCCCTGCCTTCACATCGGAGGAGTTGGAGAAACTCGTGGACGGGGTCCTCCCCCAGTACACGCTACTCTACGGTCCTCCAGACAAACAGGTAAGTACACTGGGAGCATGCTGTATGGGCTATGCCTGTGTGGAGTGGGGTGGATGTAAGAAGGGGGGGGGGAGATTGCGGCATGCATGAAACGACGGTGAGTACATGTGCCACGTGGCAAGGGTAGGGATGGGGGCCAATGACTGTGACGGTGCAGTTGGTAATAAGTTTCTCTTCAATTCATGTAGGTCAGCGGCCACCAGAAAAAAGATATTTGGCGTGCCATCGCTAAGGACGTCCGGACCCTGGGGGTCTACCACAGACAGAGCAACCACTGCCGGAAATGATGGAAGGACATTCGCCGCTGGAGCAAGAAGACGGCAGAGGCTCAGCTGGGGATGGCCTCCCAACGTGGGAGGGGTGCCCGTCGCACCATGACCCCCCTAATGTTCAGGATCCTGGCGGTGGCGTACCCGGAGTTGGATGGGCGCTTGAGGGCATCACAGCAGCCACAAAGGGGCGAGTACACTCTCATCCTGCAGATTTTGCGCACAGTGGAGGTGTCTGGGTGGGGGAGGTGGGCTGTGGGTTTCCCTAGGCAAGGGCGAGTTTCGTAGGCAAGGTCCCTCCGTAAGGCAGGCCATGTGGCACCCCACCCCACCTCTGTAGAGTGCCAAGTACACCTAGTCATGCCCCTGTGTCATCCATGTGTGCAGATGTCGTCCATAGCTTAGTAGGCCATTTCCCAGGGATTGAACAGTGGAGCCCAAGAGCGCGGCGTAGTGCAGAGGGCTTCTGAGTCTGTCGTGTCCACCAAAGGTAGCGGTAATGTATGCACTCAACATGTCTTTCTTCTGTCGTCCACCCCCTTTTTGTGGTCTCCCTGTTCTTGTGTGCATTAGCATCATCAGGCGGAGGAGCAGTGGCACCGGAGCACGAGGGGGCTGCATCCCACATGGCCATGGAGGGCCACACTACGGACTCGGACTTCATCAGTGGGACAGAGGGCGAGGGGAGCTCCACGGCTAGGACAGGAGCTGAGACCAGCGACATGGACTCGACCTCTGATGGGAGCTCCCTTATGGTGGCGGCAACATCTGTGCCCCCCCATCTACAGGTACAGCCGCCACCCCCCCTACCAGCACCGCCCTCCCAGCAGCCCCTCAGCCTTTGCCCTGTGCCCGCTCACCCCAGAGGGAGGGCATCACCTTTGCCCCAGGCACCTCAGCCCCAGTCACCCCTGCTGCCCTCAGTGAGGAGGCCATTGACCTCCTCAGGTCCCTCACTGTTGGGCAGTCTACCATTTTGAATGCCATCCAGGGTGTAGAAAGGCAGTTGCAACAAACCAATGCATTCCTGGAGGGCATTCATTCTGGTCAGGCGGCCCTTCAGCGAGCTTTTCAGATTCTGGCCTCAGCACTGATGGCAGCCATTGTCCTGTGTCTAGCCTCCCCCCTCCAACTTCCTCCACCCAGACCCAATCCCCTGTACCCCAACCTATCACAAGCACACCTACAGACCAGCATGCACACACCTCAACACACAAGGGAAGCTCAGGCAAACATAAGCACCACACATCCCACAGGCACTCACGCAAGCATCACACACATGCAGACACACCAACATCCACTGCCTCCACTGGGTCCCCCTCCTCCTCGTCTCCCTCCTCCCTCCCAGTCTCATCTACACTCACACCTGCATGCACTACATCTACAGCCACTACTGCCATCACCAGCACACCCACCACCACACCCCGCTCACGTGCAGTCACCACCCCCACTACCATTCACACGTCCCTTGTGTCCTCTCCCAGTGTGTCTGTGACGCCACCTCCCAAGATACACAAACGCAGGCACACACCCACCCAACAGCCATCCACCTCATGACAGCCTCCAGCCCATGCACCTTCACCCAAAGTCAGCAAACGAACACCTCCTACAAGCAGGACCTCTTCCTCCACTCCCAAACTGCCTCCAGCTTCCTGTCCCAGTGTCTCCAAAAAACGTTTCCTGTCCAACCTTTACCTCTTTCCCACACCTCCCCCACCCCGTCCGTCTCCTAGGTCCCGAACTAGCACCTCTGCCACAACATCTCTGGGACCAGTGGTGCCTGGAGTCACCGGAATCTGGAGTGCACCGGCCACCAGGGCAGCCAGTGTGGCACGGAGCCACAGCACGGACAGTCCCCCACCTGTCAAGCATCAAAAGTTGGCCAGTGCCCGGCGGGAGAGGGGGAAGACTCCAGCCACCAAAGCCGCTCCCAGGGGTCCCGGTGGGAGTGTGGAGTCAGCTGCGACACCTTCCAAGGTGAGCAAGGGCCACAAGAAACCAGGAAAGTCTGGGAAGAGCAGCATGGCGGAGGAGACCATCATCATCCCCGCTGGCCAGGAGGCCACCGTCATCATCCCCGCTGCGCAGGTGGCCACAGCCATCATCCCCACTGCCCAGGAGGCCACAGCCATCATCCCCCCTGGCCAGGAGGCCACCGCCATCATCCTCGCTGGGACAGAGAGGACCACCAGCCCCACCCCGCTGGGCTAGAGAGGACCGCCAGCATGAGCCCCGCTGGGCTAGAGAGGACCACCAGCACAAGCCCCACTGGGCTAGAGAGGACCGCCAGCACAAGCCCTGCTGGGACAGAGAGGACCGCCAGCAGCTGAGTCACTGCAAAGGAGTCCACCGCCTCAAGCACCGCTGAACAGGGCACCGCCGCTTCAAGCACCACTGAACAGGGCACCGCCGTCTCAAGCACCGCTGAACAGGGCACCGCCGCCTCAAGCACCGCTGAACAGGGCACCGGCGCTCCAAACACTGCTGAACAGGGCACCACCGCCTCAAGCACCGCTGAACAGGGCACCGCCGCTCCAAGTACCGCTGAACAGAGCACCGCTGAACAGGGCATCGCCACTCCAAGCATCGCCGCTCCAAGCACCGCTGAACAGGGCACCGCCGCTCTAAGCACCGCTGAACAGGGCACCGCCGCCTCAAGCACCGCTGAACAGGGCACCGCCGCTCCAAGCACCGCTGAACAGGGCACTGCCACCTCAAGCACCGCTGGCCCATGAGCGCCAAGGGCACTGACGCTACTGAGTCCGTCACGAGCAGGATGAAGCACTCTGGGCACCATGCCCCCTCCAGAACCAGTGGAGAGATGCATCCTCTACCTCTGTCCTTAGCAGGATGAAGCACTCTGGGCACAGAGCCCCCTCCAGAACCAGTGGAGACTGTCATCCACTTGAGAGACTGTGGCAACCCACCCACTGAATAGACTTGAGAGACTGTGGCTTTGCACTCCCCACGATGGAACAGTGGGCAACCCACCCACTCTATAGACTTGAGAGACTGTGGCTTTGCACTCCCCAAGATGGTACAGTGGGCAACCCACCCGCTGTAGAGAATTGAGAGACTTTGGCTTTGCACTCCCCAAGATGGAACAGTGGGCAACCCACCCACTGTACAGACTTGAGAGACTGTGGCTTTGCACTCCCCAGTATGGTACAGTGGGCAACCCACCCACTGTAGAGACTTGAGAGACTGTGGCTTTGCACTCCCCAGGATGGAACAGTGGGCAACCCACCCACTGTATAGACTTGGAAGACTGTGGCTTTGCCCTCCCCAGGATTGAACAGTGGGCAACCCACCAACTGTATAGACTTGAGAGACTGTGGCTTTGCACTCCCCAGGATGGAACAGTGGCCATGTGACCCTCTTGTGGATTTGGCGTCGTGCACTCATCCGGCTGAGGTGCCCCCCTATTCCCTCCCCCTGAGGTGCCTGTTTTCTTGCTCTCTGATGCCCCTACAGTGTTCTCTCCATCATGGTCGGGGATCTTGTGTGGGCCTCGCCCATACCGTGTGGGCCCAGTGTTCCACGGACTTCATTGGAGCACTACCTGGACTACTAAGCTTGGTGTATATTTTGTTTATGGTGTATATATATATTTTTGCGTACTTGATTTTAATATATTACAATGGATACACTCATTTTCTTTTGTCTTTGCATTCTTCGGGGGGTTTTGCGGGGTGTAACTATCATGTATCAATATGTATTAGTGTGTGTGTTGTAGTGGGTGAGGGTGCCCATGGTGTCCTGGTTCCTCGTGGGGTGTGTAGAGGTGAGCATTTTCCCTTCAAAATCCTGTTTCTGCCGTATTTTTATCCGCGGTGAATCCGCCCCGGAAAAGGTGGCAGATTGGTAGGTTGTGATACTGTGGGCGTTACTTTGTCTTCCGCCTGTCTGTTGAAGGTGACCGCCAAGCTGTTTGTCTGTACCGCCGCGGCGGTCGGAATGTTAAAGTGGCTGTCTTTGTTGGCGGTTTCCGCCACGGTCGTAATTGCAATTTTGTTACCGCCGGCCTGTTGGCGGTCTTACCGCCGCTTTAACACCGACCGCCAGGGTTGTAATGAGCACCATAGTGTTTGCAGATTTTTTTTTAACTAACACCTGGAAAAGACGGCTTGAGTTGCCCAGAGGCTCTGTGAATTGTGCCTTGGGGCTAGAATTGGGTCTCACTAATATACGTTTTAAGTATAAACAGAAGATCCTTAATTATTGAGCCCATCTCTTAATGTTGGATGAGGGCTCCTTAAGATACACTACAAAAGTATGTGTATATATACATATATATATATTTTTTTTTTCACTGGAAAAAACATAGGTTACAGGGACGTTATAGTTAGGAAATAGAATGAAAAACATATTTTTTTGTCAAAAATGTTACCGCAAATATTACATTGATATTATCAATGATGTTGTATTATTCATGAATAAAAACAATAAAATTGGTTCAAAAAAGAAAACAACTCATGGATGACATGGGATTAGCTTCAGTTAGACCAACATCTTACATCAGCCACTGCAGACAGAATATGGATTTTGCTATTTTCAGTTTAAGACAAGACTCTAATACATGGCGATGAACAATCAAAATCTCAAGCCTGTTCCCAGCAACAAGTATCTTTTCATTGCGGCTAGACATCTGAAATATCAAGACATGGAACAGTGGTTCTGCGACGTTTAGAAGGATGATGCGCTCTGGAGCCTCTGCCAGGACCTGGACACCAGGTAAAAAAAGAGGATCACCCTCATCCATTACTCCTGCTGCTGTATCTCACCACCTTTTGACAGAGCTGGATCCTTCCATGTCACCTTCACATCAGCCGTAAAGTCCATGTCTGAGGGCGCAAGAGCGTGAAGCCTCCACACACAGTAGTAATGTACTCAAAACATTGATACAGCCCTGACGAGTCCAGGCGAGAGAGACAAATAACTAAACCATGACCAGAACCAGTTTCTCCTTCTTCTTCCTCTTCCACCTCTTCTCTTCGAAGCGGTCTGTTGCATCTGCAAAGAATGTCACCTCTTCCTTGGACTCAATTTCTCATTTCAAGAACTGAAGTCCAGCCATGTTAAAGCCCAGCACGTCCTTGACTTGGCCAACCTTTGCGATCGTGGTCATCTTCAGACTTTCTATCACACCCAGGAGCATCTGGTTGCTGGTGATCTGACCAAAGTGTATCCGGACCTCGAAGTAGAGGCAGCAGCAGACTTGTTCCAGTTCAAGCCCCAGCTGGTTGCATTCATTAAAGAGAGTCAGCAAGTCCAGGACATACAAGAACGGCAGCACCAGGAGCGACTCCTCCAGCTTGCTGGACTTCACTTTCTTAAAAACCACAAGGACATAGGTGGATGGCGTGACGTTGCCATACGCCTGAAGAATTGGGTGGATTGGAAGAGGAATCTCCTTCTCTGCTGCCCGGCGCATGGCACTGTGCTCTTGCCTCTTCCTGGACTCCTCCCGGTACAGCTCAATGGCCTCCATGATCCTCTCCACAGCTTTCACTGTTTCAATTGTCTTCTTTGCAGCCAGACCCGTTTCTCCTTTTGTCTCACCAGAAACCACGGGGTCACCACCCTTCGACACACTCTCTTCAAACTCCGCCTCCCTCTGCATCTCGCGCTCCTCTTCTAGGATGAGTGGCTCTCGCGTCTGCTCCCAAAGATGCAGCGACTTGTCGTGGGAGGCAGACACAATGTGGTCTCCATTAGGACTGCTTGCCAAACACCAGACCTCGAGGTGACGTCTCTCAAGAGTCTGAATCTGCTCAAACTTGTCCGCGTCCCACTGCTTAATTTTACGGTCCTTTCCAGCAGTGAAAAAAATGTGAGACTTGGGTGAGAATTGCAGGAACATCACACTGTCCTCATGAGTGAAGAGGGAGCAGTGGCAGTCCCCGAAGTCCAGCCCCTAGATCTTGACATTTCTGTCTGCCGAGCTGGTGGCAATCAGGGCACTGTCATGGGATACATCAATGCAGAGGACGGGAAGCTTGTGTCAGTACAGAGAGAGAAAGAACTTTAGTGTGTCCATATAGAAGATTTTCACAGTGCAGTCCAGCAAGGAGACAGCTAGTAATCTCTGGCTGGGGCTGTAGCGCACGCAGAGAACATCCTCGTCCAGCTGCAGGATGCGGGTCTGCTTCACTCTCAGTCTCCGACTGTTCTGTGCATCCGCCTCATCATCACAAGTTTGAAATCCCAAAACTTGACACATATATCTGCCCCGCCTGTGACAAATCCTCGCTGGCCTGGAGAAAGGGAGATAGACCAAATGGCTCCATTGTGAGCTGCCACCACCTCCAGTAGGTTCCCAGACTCCAGGTAAAATATCTGCAGCTGTCCTGACTTGGACCCCACGATGACCTGCCGGTCCCCTGGCACAAAAAGTGAGCAGAGAGCATACTCACAGGGCATTGCTCAGATGCACTGCAATGTGAACCTGTTCCAGATCTTCACGGTCTCTGCAGAGGCTGAAAGGATGGTGATGTTGTCTGAGCTGAAGGCCAGTGTGCGGACATCACTGCGGTGACCTGCCAGCGTCACCTGGGCCACCCGGGAGCACTCGGGGGTCTTGGCCGACAGACTGATGTTATACACTTCCAGGCAGTTGTTCTGAAGCAGCAGCACAGCCCTCACATCCCCCTTGGGGCACATGATTAAGTCAAAGGATTTGATTTTTCAGGAGGCTTTGATATTGAGGAGTCGCAGGATCTGGGGCTGGAGCATGCTTTTGACTGTGATCTCTGCATCCTCATTTTCCTCCTCGGACGCCTTCTGCTTGGCCTTTTTCTTTGCCCTCTTCATCTTCTTTTCCAACTTCTTGCTAATTTCATCCTCATGAAGGATGGAAAATACTTCAAGCACAGCATCGTTACCCTGGCAGGCTAGAACCGGCCTGTGCGGTCTGTGACAAGGCTGACCACTCGGTCTCTGCCCTCGCGGATGATGGCGCCCGTCTTCTGGCAGCTCAGGATTCGCTCTTCATGTATCTCATCCACTTCTTCTGCATCTTCTTCGACCAGCGGATGGTCCTTTGGATTTCTTGATCTCAGGTGCAGCAAGGTCCCTTTGCTCCTCTGATGGATATGTGATGTTCCACGCCCTGAGCTCGCTGTCTGCCGAGCCTGTGAGGATCCTTCTCTCATCTGACAACACAGCCAGTCCACAGACCTCATTGTGGTGCCCCGCCATTGTTTTGAAACAGTGCTGGGTGTCCAGGTCCCACCATTTGACCAGGGTATCTTTGCCAGTGGTAACCAACAAGTTCTTCTCTCTCTCGCAGGAAGAGCGCCCGAGTGACCACATCCTTGTGTCCCTTC
Source organism: Pleurodeles waltl (assembly GCF_031143425.1). Classification (NCBI taxonomy): domain Eukaryota; kingdom Metazoa; phylum Chordata; class Amphibia; order Caudata; family Salamandridae; genus Pleurodeles; species Pleurodeles waltl. Next base: position 340,645,189 of record NC_090445.1, read on the forward strand.
AGTCTGTATAAACCACTCTCGTTGATGACGTCCCAGACAATAACATTGGTGTCCTTGGAGCCGGAGACCAACCTTCCTCCCTGGTGATCAAAGCTCAGGGTGGTGACAGTGGCCTTATGCCCATTGAAGGTTATAATGCTTTCGCCACTCAAGAGATTGAAGATCCGGATGGAGCCATGCTCATAGCCAACAGCAAGGAAGAGTCCGTTGGGTGATGGACACAGGTAGGTGACCTCCTCCTTCAACCCCGGAAGGATGAGAACCTTCTCGCTCTTGCGTAGGTCCCTTGATATACAAATTTGGATTTCCATTAACTTCCCTAAAACTGCTGAATAGATTTACACCAAATAACAAAAAGGCCTTTTTCAAGAGCTACCTTTCTGCCAAATTTAGTGTAATTCCATCCAGTGGTTTTGGCGCGATTGCTGTTCAAAATCCCTATGGAAAAATGAACGAGAAAAATGCATTTTGGAACCCCCCTTTTTCTCGGCCCCTGCTTGACAGATCACCCCAAAACTTTCCACACAGCAGCTGAGGTGAGCGTAGAGGTTTTTTGCAACACTTTGTGAAGATTCGCCAACCGGCACCACAGATATAGGCAAATAAAAAAAACATTTTTTCTATAGCAACTAGGTCCTAACTATGACTACCTAATGGTGACCACCACTAGGTAACACACACACACACATATATATATATATATATATATATATATATATATATATGCAATTCAATGTTTAACATAGATATAGGTCACTTACTACTTTTCATATAAGTTATTTGAAAAGATGGTTAAGGGACTCTGTTGCATTTATCTACCACAATATGTAAATCGTATCATAACTATTTTTTCTACAAGTGCTTCACTATTTAAATACTGAGAAAAATATAAACTAAATTGTTATAAAAATTCACAAATAAATAAGCTTAATATACAGCAACACCTGAAAGTCTGAGTTTACAAAATATTACTTTAAATCTCAATATGTTCTCTTCATTATACATGTAGACACTCTCTATGTTCTTATGTGTCTTTATATTTATTACTTTACTCCTACTGCAAAAAAATAATAACTTTGACTCTATACAATGCACCACACCATATCTCAACCTATACCTCTCTCAATATATCATCTGCCTTCACTCTCCGACTCATCCCAAACCTCATTCTACTATTATGATCTCCAAAATAACCCTTTCTAGACTTTTCCCTCCTCTACCCCTCCTCAGATCATCCCAAACCTCATTTTACCACTATTATATCTCAAACAGCCCTTTCTAAATTCGTCCCTCATGTATCCCTCCTTTGGCTCATCCCAAACCTCATTTTACTAATACAATCTCCCTATTTCATTTCTAGAGACTCTTCCCTCCCCCATCTATCGTTTTACTAGAATCTTCCCTCTTCTACCCCTCCATTATCCTATTCAATCCAATCCAAATAACAGACACCTCTCAAATTAACTCATTATTCCCTGTACTAATCCTCCACTATTCCTTTTTGGGTTCCGGAGTAGAGTGCTACTCGCCGAAAAGCTCTTCAACACCTCATCGGGGTAGTAAGCGCTATATAAATAAAACTACAATTACAATCTGCTGCTGGGGGATGAGTGTAGTGCTTAGAGCGAGACACTGCTCCAGCAAACCTACCACAGCAAAGGCACTTGGGTTGGTTGGTGTGGTGACCCTGAGAAGATCTTCCCTAGACATCACTGTATGTGAGTCTTTGTTGGGGGAAGGCACCCAAAATGTAGGGGTTAGATGCCCCCATATTTAGTGATAAAGAACAAGATAAATCGATAAAAACACAGCAGTTATCTTTCAGTGGGCCATACTTCTACCCAGAGACATCCATTGGAAGCAGCTCACATTAATGCCTGATCATGGGCCCTGGGACCCTGGACACGAGTACCGTCGTAGAGAGCATCTTCACGTGTGTGGACCCGTCAGCATCTAATCAGTAGATACAGGTTTCTCTCCTCCCTCCCTGGGCCACCCTGAGACACCTGGAGCCCAGGGTGAGTTCTGGCATCTTCTTCACAGCCTTTTACCCCCGTTTGCCTTTTGGGATTGCCTTTTACAGGTTATGTTTCTTAGGAGCTTGGGAAAGAGCTTTAGATCACCCTGGGGATTTCTTATTTTTCGAAGAGCTTTAACCTATGTTTGTGTCATCTCACTTGAGAATATGATGGTTGAAAGTATGCTTGTGCCACGTTCTGGAGGTCACTGAATTTTTGCGATCAAACGTTTATTATCCGTCATGTCTCACATTTGTTAACATTTTAAGTTTCCTTTTGGATTAAAACGTCTGAACCTCGTTTATTGCCTGTACAGGATGGTGCCCTTCATGGAGCCATGCACACACCTCTGAAGAAGGTTCGCTCTGCTGTGCTCCTGGTCCGCTATTAACTCTAGAGGAGTTTTCAAGGAAACATTCTCTGAGGGGAGGATCACTCCAGCCAGATATAGCAGGGTCCACGCCATGGTCCTTCCTTGGACTTGATAAACTCTTCTGCTTACTGCGCACTGGCTATAAACCTCTCTAGCTTCATGTCTTTTTACTCTCTGTCACTTCCCTCTCTTAGGTTGTTTCTCTGAACTTTTATTTTCTCTGCATTACCTTTGTCGTCTTCTCTCCCCCCTCCCTGAGTATGCTCGCTTCCACTGTCTTTAATATATTTTTCTTATTCTATTTTCTCTTCCTCATTTTCCCTGTCAAAGAGAAACGCAACTTCTAATGTCGGCTCGGTCTCGGGAAAAAGGCACTGTGCAGGTAATGACACCTTTAAATGGAGCAATCGGGACCTTCAAGACCCTTCCTCAGACGCAAATTGCCTGAACCTGAAAAACCGCAGCTTTTATCAGCAGGCAAAGGAGGCGAGGTAAAAGCAGCGGATCAAGAAGCGTGGGCTACTGCTTTAATATTTTAGCAAAGACTAGGGAACAGACGGGTGTCTCGTGCCACTTTTCCCGTTCCTTTGTTCTCCATCTACCTTGTCTCATCTCTTTGTCTCCGTTCCCTTTCATCTCTCTTTATTCCCTCTTCACTAAGGGCCTCATTTAGAGATTGGCGGGCTGTAGTTCATGTGGCCAGGTCAGCGAAGGTATGCACTGCGCTATCATGGCGGACACCTGCTGGCATATTTAAAGATCTGCGCCAGGCAGTCAGAGATCTCTGTACCTTCAGAGGGGCAGCCACCATGGTGACTCTGCTGAAGGCACTGAAAGTTTGTTGTGCAAGTGCAATGTTCAGTGTGCCTGCACAGCAACATTTTTTGTCTTTCTTAAATAAGTTCTTAAAGCTAGAGTTTGCCTTTAAAAAAAATTAAAATAAAAGTCCCTGACACTGGACGTTTTCTCGCAGAATGTGGGAGTAATTTATTTGCTTATTTTTAAGTACCACCAGGCTTTTCCTGGCGGGCCCAGCAGGAAAAGAATATGTTGGAAAGCCTGCCATAAATAGGGCAGATGGTTCTAGCTATATTGTCTAAAGGCCCAAATTCAAGCAGGCTGTTCTTCAAAGACTTGGCCCTATGGAGCCAGAGGCGGCAACATGTTGTATCCCCCAACTCTGTATACAGTGGAGGAACAGCTACTTTGGAAGTTAAGGTGTACTCTGTCACATTTGGCGTTAAGGTGCACTCTCACATTTGTGGCAGAGTGCCCTGCCCATCAGTGTATAAATATTGCTCATAGTCTTATTTCATAGTGTCCCACCCCCTTCATTCATTTTTAGGTCAAGCGCGCAAGCGCTCCAACATGTTGTAATCTATCTGTGGGCTTTTAACCACGCCCACTGCACTCATTCATGGCCTTGACTTTCAAAAATCCTGTTATCATTGGTAAATGCTTTACCTTTGTTCCTCCTTGGGGCAGTTTTGTTACTCCCTTGGCCATCAACCCTGTTTCATGGATAATGGCACGTTTGCCCATACGTTTGTCTGCAAGCGAACATCTTTTTCCTTTTGTGTCTCTCCTTCACACTCATGGTGGCTGTCGCGCTTTGAATCGGCTTGCTTAGGTCAACTATTTTACTTTTCATTTTTCAATTTATGTGGCAAAAAAAGTCCAGTTAGGAATTTACAACGCTAATAGCTCTAACTCGACCAAATGCAAAACCCAATGCATTGCAAATGCTTGTTCTTCTTTCATGTGCCTAATTCTGTCGTCCTCTCTTCTCTCTTCATTCAATTCCTGTATTTATATTTATTCTCTCTCTTTCTCTCTCTCTCTCTCTCTCTCTCTCTCTCTCTACACCTCTCCTTTCCCTCCTTTGCTTCCTTTCCGATTAGCCCCAAGTGCCTGGACAGATCTGGTGTCCTGCACAGTTAACTTTGGTCCACCATCATTTTTAAAGACATTCTGTAACACGTAAAATATGAAGAAGTCTCTTCAAAAATTAAAAAAATGTATTTTATTCACATGCAGAGCTGTGTCATCTTAGTATTAGTAGTACATCAAACTAATTCACTTCATATATTTTTTTAAAGGAATAGTTTTTTTATCATGAATTTTGAAACATTCATGCTTCCATCCACCCTGACAATGCCAATAGTGAACTAAGAGGCAAGTGAGTAATGTGCACCCTTCGGATGGCCTGAGTTGCTATACTACATGGACAACATTTTAGTAAAATCAAATGTTGGAGAAGTGTTTGTACACCGCACATCCTCAGTATATCGTATTATATGTAATAATAAAAAACAAGCGTTATCAAAGCCAATAGGTTTCACCTGTGCAACATCTATTGTGTTTGTCAATGCTTTTTTGTACACCTTGCAGATGACTACGATAAAGATTTGAAGTAAAGGAAAGAGCTGCTGACTTGGGCAGCCTGGTTTAAGTCTCTGCGTCAGCTCAGCATCCTGTGATCCTGGCCGAATCATGTCATCTCCCCAGTGCCATAAAAAATGTGTCTTTGTGCAATATAACTGGTGCTCTTATAAAGCACTAAAATACTTCAGAGATCTTTGAAGTGCTTTTTGTAAAAGAAGTCAGTGCTGTGAAAAAAAAAGATGATCTGTACACTTTTAAGGTGTGCCAGAGTACTAGGTGAGGAGAAGATGAAGCCTGCGAGGGAGGAAGCCCCTGAGAGGAAGGGGCAGGAAGCACAGCGGTGGAGGAGGCGGCTCTCGCACTGAGCCACAGGGAGCACTGGGACAGCAGATGGTTGCCAGGGAGCAGGGAGATATTAGCCATAGTTGGTTCTGAGTTGAGGATAGTAGTCAAATATTGCAATAATTGATATTCAGTAGGTTTCCTGGACCTTTTGGCCACTGCACCTGCTGCACTATTCAAATCATGACCCTAGTGTTAGCAAAGTAACTGCACTTCTGACTGCTTGTAGTAAAAAGGAGCAATAATCATTATTCAGTGGGTTTCCTGGACCTTTTGGCCCCTGTGCTACTGTGCCTGCTACACCATTGAAATCATGACCTTGGGCCTGCAAGGTAACTGCACTTGTAACTGCTTGTTTATTAGCAAAATATAGCACTAATTAGTGCTCAGTGGGTTTCCTACACCTTTTGGTCCCTGTGCCACTGCACCTGCTGCACCATTCAAAATATGCACCATTCAAAATATGGCCCTAGTGCAGGTAATGCAACTGCACTTGTGACTGCTTGTTCAGTAGTAAACTATAGCAATAATTAGTGTTCAGTGGTTTTATGAGACCTTTTTGCCCAGTGCCACTGCACCTGTTGCACCATTCAAATCTTGACCCTCATGCCTGCAAGGTAACTGCACTTGGGAATGCTTGTTTACTAGTAAATAACACCAATAATGGGTGTTCAGTGGGTTTCGTAGACCTTTTGGCCCTGTGCCACTCCACCTGCTGCACCATTCAAATCATGGCCCTATTTCCTGTAAGGTAGCTGCAATTGTGACTGCTTGCTTACTAGTAAAACATAGCAATAATTGTTGTTCTCTGGGTTTCCTAGACCTTTTGGCCCCTGTGCCGCTGCACCTGCTGCACCATTGAAATCATGATCCAAGTGTCTGTAAGGAGCTGCACTTCTGACTGCTTGTATACTAGTAAAATATAGCAATAATCGTCATTCAGTGCATTTTTAGACCTTTTGGCCACTGTGACACTGCACCTGCTGCACTATTCAAATCATAACCCTCTTGCCAATAAGCCCAAATGAGAAAAACTTTTGTATTCACTGATATATTTGTCCTGAAAAAGGCACACTTGCAGACGTAATAAATAATTATTGAGTAGCTCAACAGAAACACAGAAGCTTTCATAAATGTATCTAACTCTCCAAAACGAGTTGCCACAAATATCATAAACGAAGCATATTCTTTACACATTAAGTGAAAACCAAGCATTGTTAAATTGGATTACAATGTGGTTGGCTTTTTCCAGTGAAAATATCTTATCCTGTGCTTGAGAGTGAATGGGGCACAAACAGTGTAAATTGCCCAAGATCACCACATGTTAGACTGAAGCTGAGACTGAAATGCGGTTTTGTACTTTGTTCCTAAAAAGTGAGTTTCACAATTTAAATGGACTCACAAAAGAAGAACAGTTTTGTAAAAAGAATGTGTTAAATATGAAAATGTCTCTGCAAAAAATCAAAAAATGTTTTTCATTCACATGCAGAACTGTTTAATTTTGGTAGTACTAGTACATCAGACTACATTAGTGCGGTCAGCATGCGGCTTTCCATTGAAAATGGGTAAGCATTTATTCACAAGTTAATTGACGTGGAAGAAAGCAAATAACAAAGGTTTCCTGCACACTTAACATTTGGGCCACCTTCATTTGTAAAGACATTCTGCAAAAAAAAAAGTTAAATATGAAAAAGTCTCTGCAAAAATTCCAACAGTATATTTCATTCACATGCACAACTGTTTCCTCTTAGTAGTACTAGGCTTCCTCAAACACACAGCTTGAGATGTGACCTTGGTTTTTGAATGCCCAGCAAATGTGATGAGATAAGAACAAGATTTACAGGCTTGTTTATTACAGAAAACAAGTTTGTGGGTGAAAACTGTAAAAGCGGCTTTGGCATGGGGAGGTATGAACTTGAGCTGGGGAGCCTAAAGTAAATAAAGCCAGCAAATGGAAAGCCAGAAAATGTGAGTAACAAACCACAAAGCCATTGGCAAGCAATGGGCAGAATGCATTCCTAGGTCAACTTTCTGAAATTCCCCAAGATGTCTTTTGCATACCAGAGTGCTGCGCTGTCTGGTAGGCTGTGACCTAAAAATGAATAGCAGGTGTGTCCCTGGTTTGAAGAGTGGTGAGTCCAGGGAAGATGACACCCCCAAAAGAGAGTGAAATAAGATGCAGACATGATGCTCTCAGCCGCATTCAGCAGAGACAGAAATTGTTGGGGGGCAGAAAAAGTAGATCCCAGTTGTGCTGTTCTTTATCAAGTGATTTCTAATTTGAAGCATTTTCTGTGTGTTTACAATACTTTCTTTTAGCAAGGTATTGTAAACACACCCCTTGGTAAAGAAACACAACTCAGATCTTCTTCTCCTGTCCACTCGTGCTGCAACAGCTCTGAGAGGTGCTTCTTATGAGCACTTTTCAAAGCAATAGATATGAGATCTGTATGGTATAGTTTTTATGAGGACATTTACCTCAGTAGGGTAGGTCACTCTCTATTGTCACCAGCTGAGGTGACATGCTGCAGCAGATAGGGCTTACTCCCCTCGCCTGTGTCACTGGTCTGAGGCCAAGCAGGCAGTGTCCTCTTCCTATTTGCAAAACAATCCAATGAGGTCTCCTCCTTGCTCTATATCAGGGGCCATTGCTGTGAGGCCCTCGGCAAAGCTCCCTATTTCTTCACCAGCACATTGAAAAGGCAGATCAGCCCAGCCCCTTACACCTTGCTCTGCTTACATCCGTCCCCCGACATTTATAGCCCCAGGAGTCCAGACAAAGGGTAGCACTGTTCTCCATAGGTGCCTGTGCCAGCCTGTTGGGGCAGAAGTCTCATCCAGTCCCCTCCCATCAATCTAAAAAACGCACCAAGCAAACAAAGGCCACACTTCCAGGCTACATTTCAAGCACATGTGAATTACCCGACAATTAGCCCCTGCCCCCAACATATAGCTCCTCTAACTGCTGAAGGATGTTGACCCCCCAGGGGTGCATGTCCCCAATTTGAAGACATCTGTGGTACAAGGAGAGTCAAACTGTGAAACCTAAGTAAGGGGGAGGGATCCAGGGCAATCAGAGGTTGCTGGACATGTTGGTTTTTTTAACTCCGAGTCCTGGGGCCACCTTACAGTTGAACACTACGTACACCCCTTTAACACTTGACTCAATATAGAAAGGCAGAGCAGTCTAAAGGAAATTGAGTGAAATAATAAATATCAGTCTTTCAAAACTGAATAAAAACCCCAATGGGCTTTAATAAATCAGTGGCCAGTTAGTATTTTACTGCAAGAAAAAAAAAAACTTTATTACACACAAAACCAAACACTGCACATAACATGAAGATGAACAGTGAAAACCAGAACTCTCTTGCTCCTTACCAATAGGAGTTCTGACTTCAAATATCTTTGCAGTGTTTAAGCACCTAACCAATGCAGGTCAGTTGATCCCAACAGTTACATTTGCATGTGCTCACACAGTTTTTTGACAAATGTGGTTCTGCAGCCACACAAAACAGTCACACTTAGGTTAGACATCTGCATCAGTGTGTTTCACTTATTGGGGGATGAGGCGTGTGCTGCCACAAAGCCAGGCCAATCCACTGCCTCATGGGCATCTCTCAGTACCAAACAAAGCCTACCACTGAATCATCTAGAAATGTGGATCAAGGCATAAACAGGAGTGTTGGAAATGGCCCTTATTGCAAGGTTATCCCCAAACTTTTCACCTTCTTCCCCCTATTTTTTCTGATTTGTTTTTGCTGTTTTATTGTCTATGCACACTTTACCACTGCAGATCAGTGCTAAGTGCCTAGTCCATAGTAGGGTGCACTATGTGTGCCCGGGGCCAGTAAATCAAATGCTACTAGTGGACCTGCAGCACTGATTGTGCCACCCATATGAGTAACCCTGTAAACATATCTCAGACCCTCCACTGTTGTGTCTGTGTGTGCAGTTTTAAATTGCCATGTCGGCCTGGCAAGTGCACCCACTTGCCAGGCCCAAACCAACACTTTTTGTACATGTAAGGCACCACTAAGCTAGGCGCTAGGTAGCTCCATGGGCAGGGTGCAGTGTATTTAAAAGGTAGGATATGTACTGGTGTGTTTTACATGTCCTAACAGTGAAATACTACCAAATTCGGTTTTCACTGTTGCAAGTCCGTTCTCTCTAAGAGGTTAACATGGGGACTGCCTTTAAATATCTTTTAATAGCAGTTTCCCATTGGGAGCAGATAGAGATATGGAGTTTGGGATCTCTGCACTCACAATTTAAAAATACATGTTTTGGAAAAGCTGGTTTTTAGATTGTCACTTTGAAAATGCCTCTTTTAGAAAGTGGGCATGTTCTTGCTTGAGTCATTCTATGCCTCTGCCTGCTTGTGTATTCCACATCTGGATCAGACTGACAGTTGGGCTGTTGTGAATTTTCTCCAAAAGGTGACACAAAGGGAGCTGGGGTGTATCCTGCATATCCTGATGAGTCTCCTCGGCTAGAGTGGGGAGGGAGGAGCTGACACTTACACCTGAAAGCACTGTGCCTGTCCTCACACAATGCAGTCTCCAATCCCTGGTGTGTGTCTGAAGCCAGGGCTGGGCAAGGCAGGATCTTGTCAACAACAAAGACTTTCCTTTGAAGTTTGCCTACTTCAAAGGCGGAAAGGGGTATAAGTAGTGGACCCAAAACCCCAGACATTCAGGACACTTCTGGATCAAGAGGGACCTCTGCCAAGAAAAAGAGCTGAAGAGCTGGACGAGTCCTCCCCCTTTGCTGTGTGTGCTTTGCTGGATTAGCCTGCAGTTGCTGCTTCCACCTTAAAAAGGGCAAAGACTGATCTTTGCTGTGTATCCTGCTTGTGAAGTTTCTCCAAGGGCTTGGAGTAGAGCTTGCCTCCTGGTGGAAGTCTCAAGGATATCAAAGATTTCAGTTTCATCTGCCTACAGAACTGTCTGTTTTGTGCTGCATCAGGAGAAAAACCACCACAATGCTGTCACTGACGCTGCTGACTGCAACATGACCTGACAGCGCTGCATAGAACTGTGCCCCACGTCGCACCGCAACCCTGGTCTCATTGCCGCCGCCACCTGATGCCATCACCAAGCCGGTGCTTGCTCCGTGACCTTTGGGCCCCGCACTCTGTATTGCCTTAGCATCCCCGACGATGATGCTTCACGCTGACGCCAACGTCGGCGCCTGCGCCGTGGCATGAGTACACCGCTTGTAAGGTACACAAAGCACGTCCCATCACGCACTGTGAGTTGGGCTGTTGTGAATTTTCTCCAAAAGGTGACACAAAGGGAGCTGGGGTGTATCCTGCATATCCTGATGAGTCTCCTCGGCTAGAGTGGGGAGGGAGGAGCTGACACTTACACCTGAAAGCGCTGTGCCTGTCCTCACACAATGCAGTCTCCAATCCCTGGTGTGTGTCTGGAGCCAGGGCTGGGCAAGGCAGGATCTTGTCAACAACAAAGACTTTCCTTTGAAGTTTGCCTACTTCAAAGGCGGAAAGGGGTATAAGTAGTGGACCCAAAACCCCAGACATTCAGGACACTTCTGGATCAAGAGGGACCTTTGTCAAGAAAAAGAGCTGAAGAGCTGGACGAGTCCTCCCCCTTTGCTGTGTGTGCTTTGCTGGATTGGCCTGCAGTTGCTGCTTCCGCCTTAAAAAGGGCAAAGACTGATCTTTGCTGTGTATCCTGCTTGTGAAGTTTCTCCAAGGGCTTGGAGTAGAGCTTGCCTCCTGGTGGAAGTCTCAGGGATATCAAAGATTTCAGTTTCATCTGCCTACAGAACTGTCTGTTTTGTGCTGCATCAGGAGAAAAACCACCACAATGCTGTCAACGACGCTGCTGACTGCAACATGACCAGACAGCGCTGCATAGAACTGTGCCCCACGTCGCACCGCAACCCTGGTCTCATTGCCGCCGCCACCTGATGCCATCACCAAGCCGGTGCTTGCTCCGTGACCTTTGGGCCCCGCACTCTGTATTGCCTTAGCATCCCCGACGATGATGCTTCACGCTGACGCCAACGTCGGCGCCTGCGCCGTGGCATGAGTACACCGCTTGTAAGGTACACAAAGCACGTCCCATCACGCACTGTAGCTCCGGTCCACCGACGCCAGCACCATCGACTCCAGTGTCATCAACAGATGCCCGTGTCTGCACTGTGACCCGTGAGTTCCACACGGAGCCTGCCTGGTGCCGCACCGTCGCCTTGCGCCTACTGACGACAGCGCTTCAGCAACAACGAATCCGCTACCTGCACCATGCCCTGGAGACACCGCACATCGCACCCCCTGCTTCACATCGCAACCCTGGTCTCATCAACACCACAGGATGCCGTCACTGAGCCGCTGCCTGCACCATGACCTGTGGGCACCACACGTCGCATCGTCCCACTTTGTACCGCAGCCGCGACATCATCCACGCCAGCGTTCCTGACTGTGTCATCAGCCCAGAGTTCGATCTGCAACAGGTGTGACTTCAAGGCCCAGACGACCCCTGCACCGACCTACGTAACCGACACCTGCGATGCCAACGACGCCACCCTCTAGGTCTCATCGCGAGTCCAAGGTATTGTTTGTGGGTCTTCCGGACACTGAAGCTGGCCCGCAAAGCAGCAGCTGGCCAGAACTGTTGTTCACAATGCAGTGATAGCCCCAGATGGAGCTATCGACTTCAAGGAACTGTATTTTTAAGTTAATTCTTGCAAAATTCATATCTTTCTTACTGTATGTTGGATTTTTCTCTTTTGGTCTTGTTTTACACAGATAAATATTGGCTATTTTTCTAAAACTGGTGTGGTTTCCTTTTGTAGTGCTTTCACTGTATTACTGTGTGTTATGTGCAAATGCTTTACACGTTGCTTTTGAGATAAACCTGACTGCTGGTGTCAATCTACCAAGGGGGTGAGAAGGGGTTATCTGAGCTGGGTATCTCCCTTATCCTGACTAGAGTGAGGGTCCCTACTTGGATAGGGTGCAAATCGACTGCCAACTAGAGACCCTGAGTCAATATTATGGGCATCCACAACAAGCAGTGAGGTTAAAGGTGGTCCTGGCAAATGTAAATTTTGGATTAAAAACACAATACCTCTGCAACCTGTACTTGTGGCTACTATTGCCCTTGACCTGGGTGATTTTAAATTTAAAAGAATTGATCTTCAAAACCACTGAACATGCTGGACTTTTTCCTATACCTGTTGGTGCCCACATCTCTGAATACATGAATGAGACTATCAAAGGCAGTAATGAGTTGGAGCTTCAGAGGTTGGTAACTCTGCAACTGTTCCATGGATTTAGACAGAGTTTGGGATGTTTAACTCAGTAAAGCTTCACCTAGTTAGCTCTTCAGCAACTCCCAGGCCCGGAAAGGAAACTAAGTGCAACACAAAGGGGGTCATTATGACCCTGGCGGAAGGCGGAGAACCGGCGGTAAGACCACCAACAGGCTGGCGGTCTCCCTTCATGGAATTATGACCATGGCGGTTACCGCCATGGTCATCTGCCGGTTGTCCGTACCGCCCGCCAGGGCGGAGACGACCGCCGGGCTGGAGACCTGGGTCTCCAGCCCGGCGGCCGCCACTATACCGCCGGCGGTATTTTGACCCGGCTTACCGCCGTGGATTTCCTGCGGTTTGAACCACCATTAAATCCATGGCGGTAAGCACTATCAGTGCCAGGGAATTCCTTCCCTGGCACTGATAGGGGTCTCCCCCACCCCCACCCGACTCCCTCCCCTACCCCCCCACCACCCCTGCCACCCCCCAAAGGTGGCAGGGCCCCCCTCCCCACCCCGACCTTCAACATCACATCACCCATTCCCACACGACACGCACGCAGGCACCACCTACACACTCACACGCACACACGCCAACATTCATGCCTACATACACACACACACACAGGCAGACACGCACACCCACATTCAAACATTCACGCACACATCCATACTGACATACCAACAGACATACACGCACTCATTCCCATACACACAACACCCCTGCAACCATACACGTACTCACACCCCCTTCACATACACACACGCACACCCCCATGCACGCACACAACACCCAACACCCCCCTCCCCTCATGGACAATCGACTTACCTGGTCCGACGATCCGCTGGGAGGGGACAGGAGCCATGGGGGCAGCTCCGCCGACACCACACCGCCAACAGAACACCGCCACGGCGAATGACAGGACGTGATTCGCTGGGCGGTGTTCTGTTGGCGTGGCGGTGGAGGTGGAGAAACCTTCACTTCCCCGCCTACCGCCAGTACGGCTGTTGGCGGCTCTCCGTTCGAAAAAGGACGGAGTGCTGCCAACGGTCATAATAGGCAGAGCGGAAAACCGCCACCACTGGCGGTCTTCTGCACCGCGGTCCCTCGGAGGTCTTTCAAAAAGACCGCCGAGGTCAAAATGACCCCCAAAGTCTTTTAGAGGAAACTGGGGCCAAACGTCCTCACACAGAACTCTGTAGGTATTGTGCCTTTGTGTCACAATCAAGCACTTTTGATGGTACGTGTCCCTGCACAACAGCAGGTGACCTCATGCCTGGAGCAGTGTCTCACTAATGATGTCCCCACAAATCCTTGCAAAAGCTGGGCTTTTGGTCTCCCCTCAACAGTAGGCAGGGCTCTCATTCTCTTTTGGACCTGGAATTCAGTATCCTTTCAACTTCACTGCTGTGTTGTTCCTCTTTGATTAGTTAGAATTCCTGGGGCATAGGGTTGGCCAACTATACCAAACAAAGAGGGATGAACTGTACGTGCTCCAACTTAACTTCAGAATAATGCTTTGGGGCCTTCAACCATTTACCAGAGAGACTTTTAGTGAGGATGAATGAGTGTCATAATTACTGGAGGAAAAATCAAAAACCTACAGCAACTTTGTAGGGATTTGGCACCGAAACAAAGGGCAGAGGTGCATGCAGTCTAGAGCAATTCAGGGGACATTTTCGCCCTAACATAGTCCATGTTGGTTAGTATGTTTGCAAACCCAGAAACATTTATTCCTAGAGAGAATTAGTAAAGTCTGAGTCATCAGGGGTGTGGAGTGGGGGGAAAGAATAAAAGATACATCTTTGCAAGATAATTACAGTATTCACATAATTAGAACATTTGAAAGGAATTTGTATATCAATGAGTTGATTGGTACAATAATGTTGGTTGCCATAACAAACATACAGGTGGCTACTGAAGAGTGTTCGCTCTGGCCAGTGAGCAAGTTCTAAAGAACAGACATCTGCAGGATCCACTTAGGTATCTACTCTTTCATGGGAAGTAGTGGTAATGTTTTGTGCACCCTCTTTAGTGTTGCTAGTTGTTGAAGCTTCATAGAGGGTAAAACTTTGCAAGGTATAGAGTGAAAGTGTGAGTCTGGAGGGTCTGTGAGAGTTGTCTGGCCTCCTGTCAATTGGAAATAATTTGAGAAGTCATGGCCCTATGCATTAAGCCTAAGAACTGAAACTCAGCACTTGACTGGTGGCACAAGTCCTTCTATTTGCAATTGGTACACATACTCATCTCTCTAGTCATACCCTGCTCTAGAAACAGTTGAGAGGCATATCACCTTTAAAATTCACCACCAACACATGGGTTACATTTTGGCAGGTACTGCAGCACTTGCTTCACACGCCAAAGTTTGGTCTGACCAAATCATTCCTCATCCTGAGATTGAGTACCAGTTTTGAGGGTTACTTCTGATGTGGTAGCAATCAATTTTGTCTGACTATTGGACTCCTGGATATAGCTGCAAAGTAGACACAAAATACACACACCACGTAGTGGATCATGCCACAAGGTGCACTGAGTCTGTAACCATCACTAGCACAACTACCTTAGCAGTATTAAAAAAACTGATTTAAATCTTTCCCCATCTTGCGTTTCCCAAAGACGTCATATCAGACCGGGGTCCAATCTTCGTGCTATGATACCTGACAGCCACATGGACAAGTGTGTTGTGACTACACTTTGGGGGTCATTCCTACCCCGGCGGGCGCCGCCCGCCAGGCGGTGACCACCAGAAGACCGTACTGCGGTCAAAAGACCGCGGCGGTCATTTTGATTTTCCCGCTGGGCTGGCAGGCGACCGCCAAAAGGCCGCCCGCCCGCCCAGCGGGAAAGCCCCAGCAACGATGAAGCCGGCTCCGAATGGAGCCGGCGGAGTTGCTGGTGTGCGACAGGTGCAGTTGCACCCATTGCGATTTTCAGTGTCTGCTTTGCAGACACTGAAAATCTTAATGGGGCCCTGTTAGGTGTCCCCTGCAGTGCCCATGCCAGTGGCATGGGCACTGCAGGGGCCCCTAGGGGCCCCATGACACCCGTTCCCGCCATCCTGTTTCTGGCGGTGAAAACCGCCAGAAACAGGATGGCGGGAAGGGGGTCGGAATCCCCATGGCGGCGCTGCTTGCAGCGCCGCCGTGGAGGATTCCCTGGGGCAGGGGAAAACCGGCGGGAAACCACCGGTTTCCCTTTTCTGACCGCGGCGAATAGCCCTGGAAGCACCGCCAGCCTGTTGGCGGTGCTTCCTCCGTCCCCTGCCCTGGCAGTCCATGACCGCCAGGGTAGGAATGACCCCCTTTATGTTCTCCAGACTGTTGATCCACGGGCCTGAGTTTGGTAACTCAGTAGGAAGTGGGATATACTTCCACCATGAGTGCAGGATGGAGCCACAGTGTTGATTCCGCCATCACTTGTCAAGGTAAGCTAGGAAGGTTGAAACCAAAGGTCATCCACAAGGTCACCTACTCTCATGAAGGGTTTGGCTACCAATTGGGACAAAGGAATTAAACTGACCAACTTATGATTAAGACAAAGGGTTACCCCAAGATTTAATCAAAGAGTGTTAGAAATGGAGTCTCTAGATGGCAGAGGTACACCCTTGTCCAAGTAGGGACCACAACCCTAGTCAGGGTAAGCCACACACAATCAAAATTATCCTGTGCCCACCCTCTGGTAGCTAGGCACTGAGCAGTCAGGCTTAACTTACAAGGCAATGTATAAAGTATTGGTGCAATAAATCATGCAATAACACAGTGAAAACACCACAAAAATACACCACACAGGTTTAGAAAAATATAAGATATTTATCTGAGTAAATTAAGGTCAAAATGATAAAGATTTGATAACCACCAGTTGAAATATCACTTTTGCATTGCTAAGAAGAGTCTCAAGTCTTTAACGATAAACAAATGTCTCTTGTGTGCACAGAGTACCTGGTATGCGTCAAAATTACATGCACGAAGACCACAGAGGAGGAGATGCGTGGAAAAAGGAAGGTGTGCGTCGGATTTCCTGACGCGCACAGACCATGAGTCGATTCTTCCCATGCTGCAACGGCTTTGCATCAATTTCTGGCGCACAGTCTTGGATACTCACTGTGATGCGGGGTCTTTTGACGCCTAGGGATGATGCGTGGAAATCCTGGGCTTGCAGGACGAAGTCACAGGTGTGTCAGAGTTTGTATCACATGGCAGGCGCTGCGTTGATTCCTCACGCAGGAAGTCAGGCTGCGTCCTTCTGGCTCGGCGATGCGTTGATCCGGTATGGCTGTGCATTGAAGTTCCGGTCGCAACACAGGCGCTGCATCGATCTCCACTCAGGGAGCCGGTCTGCTTCGTTCCAGTTGGTGATGTAATGATGCAGTGATTCTTTCACCGCTGGGCAGGCTGTGCATTGATTGCGGCAGGCTGTGCATCGATTTTCACTGCACAAGGTGTTTCCTTGAAGAGGAGAAGTCTTTTTTGCCCTGAGACTTCAGGAACAGCAGGCAAGCTTAATCCAAGTCCTTGGAGAGCACTTCTCAGCAGAGCCAGAGGCCAGCAGGGCAACAGCAAGGCAGCAGTCCTTCACAGCAAAGCAGTCCAGGTGAGTCCTTTGGCAGGTTGAAGGATCTGGTTCAGAGTGTCTGTCCAAAGAAGTGTCTGAGTTGGTGAGGTCAGGGACCCAGTTTATATACCCCAAAATGCCTTTGAAGAGAGGGACGCTTCAAAGAGTGGTTTTGAAGTGCACAAGGTCCCCTTTCAGTACAGGTCTGTCTGCCAGGGTCCCCGTAAGGAGTTTGGCAGTCCATTGTGTGAGGGCAGGCCACTAGTCTTTGAAATGTAAGTGTCAGGCCCCTCCACCCTTCCAGCCCAGGAAGACTCATTCAGTATGCAGATGAGTGCAGGTGTGACTGAGTACCCTGTGTTTGTCTGGGTGAAATGCACAAGGGAGCTGTCAACTAGCCCTGCCCAGACGTAGATTGGAGACAGGCTGTAAGGCACAGATGGATTTTAAGTGCAGATAAATGCTCACTTTCTAAAAGTGGTGTTTCGAAAATAGTAATATAAAATCCAACCTCACCAATAAGCAGGATTTTGTATTACCATTCTGGCCATACTAAATATGACCTGTTCACCCCTTTCTGATCAGAATCTACCACTCAAACAGTATGGGGGTTATTACAACTTTGGAGGAGGTGTTAATCCGTCCCAAAAGTGATGGTAAAGTGACGGATATACCACCAGCCGTATTACGAGTTCCATAGGATATAATGGACTCGTAATACGGCTGGTGGTATATCCATCACTTTACCGTCACTTTTGGGACGGATTAACACCTCCTCCAAAGTTGTAATAACCCCCTATATGAGGATAGCCCTAATGTAAGTCTATGAAAGGAGCAGGCCTCACATCAGTGAAAATGAATTTAGGAGTTTTCCACTACCAGGACATATAAAACACACAGATATATGTCCTGCCTTTTACCTACACAGCACCCTGCCATATGGGTTACTTAAGGACTACCTTATGGGTGACATGAAGAAAAAGGGGAGTTAAAGGCTTGGCAAGTACTTTTAAATGCCAAGTCGAAGTGGCAGTGAAACTGCACACACAAGCTTTGCAATGGCAGGCATGAGACATGGTTAAGGGGCTACTTATGTGGGTGGCACAACCAGTGCTGCAGGCCCACTAGTAGCATTCAATCTAAAGGCCCTGGGTACATGTAGTGCACTTTACAGGGGACTTACAAGTAGATCAATAATGCCAATTGGGTATGAATCAATGTTACCATGTTTTAAGGGAGAGGCTTATGCACTTTAGCACTGGTGTGGTAAAGTGCGCAGAGTCCTAAAACCAGCAAAAACCGTGTCAGAAAAGTGGAGTGAGGCAGGCAAAAAGTTGGGAGATGACTACCCTAAGGCTGTCAGGTCTATCAAAGAGCAATATGATCCTAATGTCACCTAGATTGGTTACAAGGAAAATTAGGAATTTCTTACTGCGTTGCCTACAAACCTTACAGGTTTCAAGGTAAGTTGACCCGTTTTCATTATATCATTAAACCATAAGTGAGATCAATCAGCTGGTTGCCACCAGAGCCACAAAGAGCTCGGAAGACTGTCCATGTCATCAGTATTATGTCTTCCATCATCATACTGACTTAACATTCTTCCTTGTGGAAACAGAAGAGGAAGAAGAGGTTGACAAACACTTCCCCATCCGGCTTCATTTGGGTAAAAACAAATAGTTCAGTGTGGAAATAGACCTGTCCCCAAAATCATCCATCAATCCAACAAGATGACTGTTGTGCTTTGCTTCAGCAGTTTTCTTCTTTGTTCTTCCTCTCACAAGAAATACGACTGTGGTGAACCAACAACATTGATGGGGTAACACATTGCCTGTCAAGTTCCAAATGACAGTGTAAAATTCAAAGATAAATACTCCAACTTGTGGTTAATAGTACCTTTATTGGAGAAGGCACAGTACCATCCCGCTCAGTCTGGCAGCACAACTAACCTGCCCTCAACTATTCTATAACGGAACTCCCAAAACAGAGATCTGGCATGAGACCAGAGTTGAAAATACACAGAAGTAAGCAGAAGGCAACAACACAAAATATTACACACCTTTCCCCTTTAAGAATAAAAGAAAGGGAAAAATAGGACCAACAATATACAAGGAGGAAATACACTAAAGGAAAATACAAAAGATAGATGATACATATGCAAGGAATTATACAGTACATAATTAACAGATTTGCAAGGAATTCACCTGGCATGAGCTCCACGTTTGACTCTGGATGCCACAGACTCACTTTGACTTTCTTTACAATGACTATGTGACCCTTCACTTTGAAAATATGATCCTTCACTATTGTTACTTCCATATGTATTTACATTTTCACATTTAGCTACTCTCCTGACATTCCATACTTTTCCGTCTTGAGTCACTACACTGCTCTTATTAACCTTAACCACCCGAGCTTTACCAAACTTGGGATCTTCCTTTCTTAAAATCCCAGGCTTGCGAATTCTGACTCAATCACCAACTTAAAAATAGGCTTTTTGTCTTTTCATTTGGCATTTATCATCTCCTATTTTTCTTCCACTTTTTATGCCAACTCTTCCTTGCTCCTTTCCTCATTCTTTACCTTTTTCCTCTTTTTAAACCACCAAGGACATCATTTGGAAACAGGATCCCCCCTTTAAATAATTTGAAAGGACTAACCTCTGTGGGAGTGTGAGGAGTAATAAGATACAACCCTAACTTCTCTCCTAGTTTATTTTTCCAATCCACTCAAAAGCCATGAGCCCACAAGATGTTATCCTTCAACACACGGTTATATCTTTGTTCTTGACCAATACCTTGAGGTTCATACAAAGCAGTGGTAACATGAATATTACTGGTTGTCAACAACATAGGACACACTGCCTGTGCCGAAAGGGAAGGCAGCTAACATGAGGGAGGAGATTTTGAAGGCTGGTAGTGATAGAGTTCTATAATGACAGCCCTAGTCTTTATCAGCCACTGGCCTTCACACCTCTCCCAAGACATGCCTATACACATGACCACTTTATTCATCCTGACTGTCACCCACTGTCTTTCAAATCCTCATTCAGATATGATCTCTGTCACAGACAGTAATTCTGCCTTTTCAGCCCACGTGCCCCACTCAAACGCAGATTTGCCTTTCTGAGACAGGGGTCTGTCGAGAGAAATATTCAGTTTGTTTATGGGACTCTGTCTCTGCTTTAAAGCTGCCTTATTTTACTTTTAAAAAAGTACGATGACCCTTTAAATAAGTGTTATTGGAACAACGCCCAAACACAGTGCAATAACAAAACTATATATAGATTCTTATATTTGATAGCACACTTCTTACTGAACCCTTTGAGACTCTTTCAGTGCTAGTCACACTGCTCTCCTGGATCCATTCATGCTTTCTCTGCCAGTACCAACTCCTTCTGGGCACTGTGCATACAGGAGAATAGCATGCGGCCATGTGCTGACATCTGCGAGGCTATACTGCAGCCTCAGGTGAGCACACATGTATCTGTGCAATGTGGAGTAAGACCTTCCTGAGCAGGTGAAAGCTGCAGATTCCGAGTAGCAAGTCTCACAGAGCATAAACGAATTTTTTCAGCAATTAACTGGATTCAAAGAGATAAAGGCACACAAAAGCCCTGTATGAGCTCAGTCCATTACATGGGAGGCCCCCAAAAAACAGGCATTAATTACTGCGTTCACTTGAGGCACAAATCCAAAAACCTGTAGGGGCTTTCCATACCTTTCCATGCAGTCTAACACATAGCATGGTGCATTCTTCCAGAGGCACGAAGAAGACATAATCATTTCAACAGTTCCCAAGAAAAGAGTGCAGTCTATTAAGGGGCGTTGCAGCTATAGATTTACCGACTGCACAGGATGTGATATCATTGGATTCCCTATAACCAATCTATATAGGAAGTGACATTACTGGTTTCATGCCAAAACCATCTTTAAAAGAAGAAGCCAAGGACGAGGACCTCATTTACCATCTTTCATCTGCAAAAAAAGTGACCACTGGACTTCAAACCATCCATCATTAGAGTTCCCAACATCCATCTGCACAGGAAGTGAAATCAGTGCATTTACCATCATCCCTCTGCACAGGAAATCACTTATTTAATGCCAAAACCATCTTTATAAGAAGAAGCCAAGTAAGAGAAATCCATTTCCCTCATCCATCTGCATTAGAGGTGACATCACTGGATTTCCAATGATCCATCACTGGATTTTCCATCATCTATCTGCACAGGAAGTGATATCATTGCATTTGCCATTATGTGTCTGCACAGATAGCGACATTACTCATATTCTACTAAACCAAAAAGAAGTCAAGCAAAACGTCTTCATTTCTCATTATCCATCTGCACAGGTAGTGACATCACTTCCCACTTTTTGTTTGTTGTTCTTGGCGAATAACAGTAATTCAGTCTTGGTCGGGCTGAGGAAGGCGGCAGACATATAGGCCTTGATGATGTGCAGGCTGTTTGACCACTTCGTCTCAACTTCTCAGGCTCACCTGCACATTGAACCAGTTTGATGCAACTCAATATCTCCCTCAATTTATTCAACTCAAGACTCATATCAGCTTTCCAATTCCTTTGCCACCAGAGATGTGTTTATTAATTTCCCAGGTCGAACCTGACTGAGTGGGTACTACTCGTGAGGCAAACATGTTATCAAGATTAATGAACTTCTCCCAGTTACCCTTTTAAGAAACATTTGACTTTTGACTGGCTGCACCATCTGTTTTATTTAAGGACCTTTGGGTGATTAATAACTCCTCATTTCCATGTAAGTGTAGGTTGGGCCTTTTATGTTCTAGATCTCTTTTGACTGTACTACTGTGAAAATTGTGACTTTTGCACCAAATACACTTTCCTTGCTTCCCAAGCAAGGTTACACAAGATGAGCCCAAGATAACTTACAACAGCTGTCTTCAAACTGTCGGTGACACACTCAAGTATACAAAAAAGTGATGGATGGAATGCTTGAATTAATCTCAGGCACTAGTTATTACTCGGGCTGCATCCCACTTCATCGTTATTGTGGACACCATGCCACCTCAGTGTGGACACAGCCATATGCAAATGAGTTTTGAACCTCCTCCAAAGGTAACAGTGTACTTCAAAATGAGGGCTGCTCCCTTGGGATGCTCGCTGGAGCAATGCTGACCGCAACTCCAGCAGAATGAAAGCATGCTGCGTCCTCTGTGTTATTAAGATAGCTTCCTATCTACCTGCTTTTCATTTACTTGAGCACTGAAGCACTCTACATCATGCAATGTTATATTTTAAAATGGCTATTTCAAATTCCAGTATTTGGAAGCTGGGTTGCTCAATGGGGCAGGTTATCTCACTGCCTTGAAAAACTAATTCATAGGCAAAAATGTTCCTCTATGCAGGCTCGTCTGCCCCTTAGTAGTGTGGTGCCACTTTGGAAGGCCAGTTCAAAGAATGAGCACGAATGATCAGCATTAACAAAATACTTGATTCATGACAAACCAAAATAAAGTTAGCAGAACATTTAGTAAGATTAAAAAGTATTTTGTAGTTACAACACGACCAAAACTACAACAATTGAACAAGTCACTTCAAATATATAGAGTTTCAAATTAACTGTTCCATTCCACACTTTCTCACTGTTCTGCATGGACAGCCAATGAATGTTCCTGCGTGTTAGTCACAAATGGGCATTGGATGCTTCCCCCTCCTCCAGGAGCACAGCACTCCTCACAGCAGTGGGATGCCTCTCCATTTGAATCAAGCCAGAGGGGCGGGATGAGAGTGACACCAGAGCCTTTGCCTTACACTGAAGAATTCTTTCGGATGCCAGGTCTTCCAGGTTTCAGCAAAGAATCATTACACAGGCACGTTTACAACTGACCGACTGATATGCTTCGCAAGAAGATTTGCTTTGGTGCTCAGTTCTGCCCCTAGGGGTCTTTCAGGGGTTAAGTTCAGTCTGATCCTCTTTTAGAACCATGCAGTTCTGCATGTGGGCTGTCACAAGCATCCCTCACTGTCCCACCAGTGTCTCCTCTGCTTCTGCGTTCTGTACCATGTGTGTCTGTGGTCTGACTGTCTTCCCAACATGGTCAGACTTCTGGTCCAGTGGTCTTCAGATCTTTCAAAGCACATACAGAGCTGTGCTCTGTTAGCCTCATGTGACACACAACCTCCAACCGCTGCAGTTGACAATGCAGCTGTCTTCATAACATGAAGTTGCCTGTGTAAATCCGAAGCTTTTACTCTGACACCACAGTATATAGTAAAACCTAGCAGAGCTGGGCGGGCGCCCCTCCTATCCTCCACTCCCAGCCACTTCTGAGGTTACTCACATACAGCTAAAACTCTACAGAAGCTTTTCAAAATAGCACAGCTCTGAGTAGTAGAAAGTGAGATGACCCTTGGAAAGGCCACTCACACCATGCTCCCTCTCACGGCAAAACAATGCCGCTTAGTTTAATCTTCTATGAACCCAGGCCTCACAACCAGGTCTACAACACACACCATCTCCTCACTTGTGTACAATGAACTATTGGAAGCCACGCTTTGGTGCCAGGCTGGCCCAAACTCTGCCCTGATGTTCCTTTCCTACTCCATCCCAGCGTCTTGCAGAGAGCAGGCATCTCTCCCCAGCTCTCGCTGAGCATTACTGCCTCAGTAGAAGAGGTAAGGGAGGCTGTGTGCCTGTCGCTGAGAAACAGAATGCAGAACATATACATGCAATGACGATGTACACGCACTCATGAATCTTTCAATTTCGCTTCGCGTTTTAAGGTAAACACATGCAATGAGAACCCAGCTGTCTAGCTTTGGAAATTTAAGCTAGAGTTGCCCAATTGCACATTGAGTAAGTACTGGACTACTCAATGAGTACTGTCATGTATCTAGACCGCTTCGTCCTTTCTAGCCCTGTTGCTGCCTTCCCTATGTGAAGGCCCATAGACAACTCAAAGAGATCAGAGAACTAACACAGAGCCTTAACGCACGCTCTAGCCCTCACTACAAGCTGTGAAATAATTAACCTCAACAACTGCTGGTGTTTACAGCCAGCGGCTGAGCCTCTGAGATGGAGTCAGGCTGCCACAGAGGCTCAATACAGATGAGCTGGCACAGCTCTACATTGACTTTTGTCAGTTGTGTTCTTTTCTGTGATCTGTTGGCTTTGCCTGTTGACCTTGCCAAGTGAGGCAGTCCTGTACGCTGATGGCTAACCAGCCAGCCGAATCCAAAGACCACTGTAGTCTGTTCTGTGGTCCACATACGCTTAAGCTTGCCGCCACAAGTTAATCCGATCGGCACACCTCCCTGGTGTTCATAAACTCTACACACATGAACTCTGGAACACTATTCTTTTCGTTTGCAGGCACTATCAGCATTGTACTTGCCATTGTGCTTGCTATAGTTTGTACTAGTGGGATGTTTGTGACCCTTTAGGTTGTGAACCCTAATAAATACCAAACACATAATAAAAAATATCTCATTTTGGCTGGAACATGGTGACTCATCATTTTGCTACCTGGTTTATTTAAAGTTCTGTCATCATTAGCCATTTTCAAAAATTGGGCTTTCTTATTCGCATTGCTTTATATCGATTCTGTCTTTCGCACTCCAGTGTGGTTTTGAATTTTGTGAATATTGGAAGTTTGCGAAAATTGGAGTTTAGTGAACACTACACAGGTTGTGTTAGAGCTCTTTGAAAATTTGCATATTTTTGGCTAAGTGGCACAGCACAGCAAGTCGCCTTGCTGTGCTGCACTGCGCTGCTGGGAAAGGCAGGAATGTGCCATACTCAAGGAATATGATGCAATCCTGTCCTTCCCCCCTGCACTGGTGCATAATGGGAGGCCTAGCGCCCGGCGGGAATCCTTGCACCAGGGTGTAAGGGTGCATGAATGGCCTGCAGGATTGTTTTTGTGCAGGAAGGTGTCCCTTCCTGCACAAAAACAATCCTGGGAAGCATATTCTTTTCAGAATGCAGCACCCATAGAAAGAGGAAGGAACGAGGAGAAATAAAGATATTTCTCCTGGTTATGCCTCCCATGGGAAGGCATACGTTTTTGGCAGATTCCAGGGTTAAAGGTTCTTGTAAATCTGGGAATGCATCATAATCCACAGGAGTTGTGTGCAGAGTAAGGCATTAAGATTTGTGCTGCATTGCCTTGCTCCATATTTTTGGAGCCACTTAAAGCCCCACAAAGTGGCTTTACATGGCTTCAAAAATCTGAATTAAAAAATCTGACTTAAGGTTTGCGTTGCTCTTGCACCACATCGCGTGGTGCAACAATGACACACACTGGGTCATAAATATGGCCCTAGGTTTGTTTCCTTTTAATTTTCTGTTTGCACTTTAAATATTTTTAATATATAAAATGCTATTAAAAGTTTTACTCAACACGCAACCTTGACCCTGGACATTGATACATTATTACAGCTGTGATAATGGTGCTGTACTGTGACACGCAGCACACACCTCCCTTGAGTTAACCCATGGCTGCTTGCTCACATTTACCCAGAAAGTCAATTAGGTTTATGTAGGGCATCTGTCGTTGTGACTTGGGACAAAATGTACTAAGTCCTGGTCTCAAAAACACTGGTCGAAATTGTGACCAGTATTTTTGCAACCAGAGTAGTATTTTGCGGACCCACCTATGTACTGATTGGGTGGGTCACAATTCAGCCTACATCACAAATATTAATGAGGTAGGCTGGAAATTGTCACCCACTATGGTTCAAAGACATCATTGGGATAGTGGCCTGCTGGTGTCAGCAGACCACAATGTCTGTGATTGCTTTTAAATAAAGCAAATAATATGTAAATGCATTCGGTTTTCATCAAAGAAAAATAGGATGCATTAAAAAATCGAAGGTTTTACAAAAAGTTTCAAGAATAGGTAGTGGTCCAGCATACCACTGCCTACTCTTAAAAAGGTTTTTGTCCACATTCACAAAGTGGAACGGGTCCCTAATGGACCATTTCACGTTTGCGAATGGGTTACGACTAGATTTATGTGGTCGTAAATATATTAATGTTTTGAGACTGGATTTCTGATCAATGAGACTGACTGAGAATTATTGAGTCTGAGTGAGTCAAAGTGAGAATAACTGAGAATGAGTGTGAATTATTGAGACTGAGTCAGTATGAGTGAATAAGAGTGATAGTGAGTGAATGAGAATGAGTGGGGCTGAATGAATCAATGAGCATGTGTAAGACTAAATATGAATGACTGAGACTTGCTGTGAATGAGCTTAAGTGAGTCAGAGTGAGGTGGAGTGAGTCACAATGAGTAAGAATGAGCCGGACTAACTAAGAATGAGTGAGACTGAGTGTGTATGAGGGAATCACAGTGAGACTGAGTGAATCAGAATAAGTAAGACTGAGTGGATCAGGCACAACGAGTGAGTCAGGGAGAGATGGAGGAAGACTGGGTGAGCATGAGTAAGAATGAGGGAGTCAGGTAGAGCCGGAGGAAGCCTGGGTGAGAATGAGTAACACTGAGTGGGAATGAGTGAGTCAGAGTGGGACTGACTAAAACTGAGTAAGCCTACATGAGAATGAGTGAGTCACGGAGAGACTGAGTGGCACAGAGTGGTCAGAGTGAGAATGAGGGAGACTGTGTGAGTCAGTGAGTCAGAGCAAGTAAAAGTGAGTGGAAGCGTGAATGAGACCAAGTAAATGAGACAGATTGAGAAAGAGTAAGAGAGTATGACATAGTGCAAGCAAGTGTGAGCGAACTTCCTGAACCCTCTCAGTGAAAGTAAGGCTTGCTCACTGGAAGTCAAGCCAAGGATTACGCCTCACCACTTTTAATGGTCACCATCCGCCAACACTAAACACGCCAAATTCAAACAAGGATTTGGTATTTAGCCGTAAACCTAAATTGCAATTTGTTAAAGGGTTACCCAATCACAATTTGGGATTGTTAGATGCCAAAAAAGTATTTTTTTGCAATTGCAAACAGCCCGTTTTGCGACTCAGACCTTTGGCAAACACATTTATGACTCTGACCGCACAATGACCCTCGCAAACAGTGACATACCATGGCATATATTTAGGCTTCAGCTCATTTCTGTCGCATTCAATGTAGAAATGAAGCCTCGGCATGTAAGGCGAGCAGTAAAGTAACTTTATCAAATGGCAGCTTGAACCCACTACAATTACTGCAAAATTCAGAAGGCAAGAAGTATAGTTATTTCTGGAGGAAATTAAACAAGAAACAACACTGCAAAACACTGACTCCTCCTCAGGCAGGTGATTTAGAAGCATCATTTTGAGTACCATATCACTTCGACCAAAACAAGCCTTTTAGAGAAGCTGAGTAAACAAATTCTTCCAGTAGCATGACATGTGCAGGACAATGGCTTCGGAAGAGTCAGAAAACACGACTCAGTTAATAACCTGCTTCCTGCAGCTGATGCGACTGACATGGCAAAAGCTCATTAAATTACCCATGTCCGGTACTGCCTCTGGCAGATTCTATTCCGGGAGCCAATCAACACACGGTCAAGTGCAGTGGACCAGGTTGAGGTTTTGAACATTGTTCTCTCTTTTCACGTATTACAATGTAAAGACTGACTTGGAGTCAGCACAGAAGGTGCTCCTTCCACGGGCTTCGTTATGAATCCCGAATAAATCCTCAATCAGGTGAAAACTGGAGTTTGTGTCTGATTCAGAATTACAAGTAGTGTAGAAATACCATACTTTTCATCCTTCCTGTACCATTTTCAGCAGGCAAATCTTTCCAAACGTTACCCAAAAAATGTGACAAAATTCTGGATTTTGCAGTTTGCAAAAGGGGAAAGCGTGTGGCATTAACACATCTGTTCTGGTCCCAAAATGCAGAACTGATAATGAGGCGATAATGCCATGACAGTAAGTACCACACCCTTCCCTGCAGTATCGGTATTTGGCAGAACAGACACTACCTTACAGGATGATGGATCACTCTTAGCGAGGAACTAAGGCCCGTATTTATACTTTTTGACGCTAAACTGCGCTAACGCAGTTTAGCGTAAAAAAAATTTGCGCCGGCTAACGCCATTCTGAAGCACCATGCGGGCGCCGTATTTATTGAATGGCGTTAGCCGGCGCAAGCAGACCGGCGCTGCCTGGTGTGCGTGGAAAAAAACCACGTACACCAGGCAGCGCCGGCGTAGGGAAAAATGGCGCTAGGGCGTCTTAAAAATGGTGCAAGTCAGGTTGACTCAAAAAATCGCCTCCACCCGATTTGCGCCATTTTTAACGACGCCCAGACGCCATTTACATGACTCCTGTCTTAGTAAAGACAGGCGTCATGCCCCCTTGCCCAATGGCCATGCCCAGGGGACTTATGTCCCCTGGGCATGGTCATTGGGCATTGAGGCATGCAGGGGGGCACAAATCAGCCCCCCCATGCCACAAAAAAATGTAAAAAAAAATAATATTTATACTTACCTGAACTTACCTGAATGTCCCTGGGGTGGGTCCCTCCATCCTTGGGTGTCCTCCTGGGGTGGGCAAGGGTGGCAGGGGGGGTCCCTGGGGGCATGGGAGGGCAGCTGTGGGCTCATTTTGAGCCCACAGGTCCCTTAACGCCTGCCCTGACCCAGGCGTTAAAAAGTGGCGCAAATGCGGGGTTTTCTGCCCCGCCAACTCCCGGGCGTGATTTTTGCCTGGGAGTATAAATACGACGCATTTGCGTCGCAGTCATTTTTTTGGACGGGAACGCCTACCTTGCATCTCATTAACGCAAGGAAGGCGTTCACGCTAAAAAATGACACTCTTTACTCATACTTTGGCGCTAGACGCGTCTAGCGCCAAAGTATAAATATGGCGTTAGTTTTGCGCCGAATTTGCGTCGAAAAAACCGACGCTAATTCGGCGCAAACGGAGTATAAATATGCCCCTAAGTGTGGAGCTAGAGCAGGCTTGAGGGCTTTGGAGTTTGTAGGTGATCCATTTATTGTGTTGACTTATAGCATAGCACACCGTGAAGCCTTTGCAAGTGGTCATATGGACTGTCATAAATGGGGTCTTTGGTTGACAGTCAGGTTACCCCCTGTTCAAGCAAGGCCCCTAACTCTAGTCAGGATAAAAGAGAATCACCCTCAGCTAACCTCTGCTTACCCCGTTGGTAGCTTGGCAGAGCAGTAGGCTTAACTTCAGAGTGCTAGGTGTAAAGTATTTGTACCACCACACACAGTAACCTAGTGAAAACACTACAAAATGACACAACACAGGTTTAGAAAAATAGGAAATATTTATCTGAAAAAAACAAGACCAAAACAACAAAATCCACAATACACAAGTCAAGTTATCAATTAAAAAGCAAAAAGAGTCTTTATGTAGTGTAAAACACACACTAACATTGTTAGCGTGAAAATGTACCTTGGGTGCGTCAAAAATAACCCCCCACAGTGAGTGTGCGTCAAAAAGAGCTTGTGATGCGTCCATTTCACTCACTAGCGAGACCTTGCACCGTTTCTCCTTTCATCAGGTCGGGGCGCGTCATTCCTTCTCTCCGCAGGAGAGTGATGCATCGATCCGGTCAGCACTCTCAGGTCCGGGCAGGCCTTGCGTTGTTTTTACATGCCCAGCGGTACTTGCGTCGGAAATCCAGCCGCACGATGATCCGAACACCACACAGTGCGGGTTGCAACCTCACCAGCCTTCATCAGCAATGATGCGCGTTGTTTCTCCAGCTCGGTGCGTCGATTCTTCAATTGCGTTGCAGGTGAGCATCGATTTTCAGCTACGAAGCCAGCGGCGCATTGATTTTTCAGCCGCAGATTGGAGTTGCACCGATCTTCTTCCTGCACGGCATTCTGTGCGTGGATTTCTTCCTCTTAGGCTGCCAGCTTCTCCTTTCAGGGTCCCAGGAACTGGATGGACACCACTTGGCAGAGTAGGAGTCTCTCTAGAGACTCCAGGTGCTGGCAGAGAGAAGTCTTTGCTGTCCTGAGACTTCAAACAAAAATCAAGCCCTTGGAGATCTTCACAAGATGGAAGGCACACAAAGTCCAGTCTTTGTCCTCTTACTCTGGCAGAAGCAGCAACTGAAGGATAGCTCCACAAAGCACAGTCACAGGCAGGGCAGCTCTTCTTCCTCAGCTCTTCAGCTCTTTTCACTGCAGAGGTTCCTCTTGGTTTCCAGAAGTGTTCTAAAGTCTGTGGTTTTGGGTGCCCTTCTTATACCCAATTTCTTCTTTGAAGTAGGCCTACTTCAAAGCAAAGTCTCTCTTGGATGTGATATCTTGCTTTGCTCAGGCCAGGCCCCAGACACTCACCAGGGGGTTGGAGACTGCATTGGGTGAGGGTAGGAACAGCCCTTTCAGGTGTAAGTGACCACTCCTCTCCTCCCTCCTAGCACAGATGGCTCATCAGGAAACGAAGACTACACCCCAGCTCCCTTTGTGTCACTGTCTAGTGTGAGGTGCAACCAGCCCAACTGTCAAACTGACCCAGAAAGGGAATCCATAAACAGTCAGAGTCACAGAAATGGTATAAGCAAGAAAATGCTCACTTTCTAAAAGTGGCATTTTCAAACACACAATCTCAAAATCAACTTTACTAAAAAATGTATTTTTAAATTGCAAGCTAAGAGACCCCAAACTCCACATGTCCATCCGCTCCCAAAGGGACTCTACACTTTAATCAGATTTAAAGGTAGCCCCCATGTTAGGACATATGAAACACATTACTGTATGTCCACCCTTAACCATACATTGCACCCTGCCCTTGGGGCTACCTTGGGCGTACCTTAGGGGTGCCTTACATGTACGAAAAGGGAAGGTTAGGCCTGGTAAGTGGATACACTTGCCAAGTCAAATTTACAGTTAAAACTGCACACACAGACACTGCAGGGGCAGGTCTGAGACATGATTACAGAGCTACTTATGTGGGTGGCACAACCAGTGCTGCAGGCCCACTAGTAGCATTTGATTTACAGGCCCTCACACCTCTAGTGCACTTTACTAGGGACTTACTAGTAAATCAAATATGCCAATCATGGATAAGCCAATTACATATACATTTGTTAAAGGAGCACTTGCACTTTAGCACTGATTAGCAATAGTAAAGTGCCCAGAGTAACAAAAACAGTAAAATCAGAATCCAGCACACATCAACAACCTGGGGAACAGAGGCAAAAAGTTAAGGGAGACCACGCCAAGGATGAAAAGTCTAACATGGACTTTCATCATACTGATATATTAAATTAAGATGTTGGAGTTGTGGACACTATCATGGAATGAACAACATCATGACCCCCGAAAAAGCTTGTGGGGGTCATTTAGAGTTTACGCTTTGCTGAATGGTCTTGATTTTCTAGGGAAAATTCTAAATATGGAGAAGATTCCTGAATTTCCTTCATAGTATATTATCCCTACGACGATGGAGAAACTTTATTCTGTATTTAAGGTTTGCTCTGGAAATCGGAGGACTTTCAGCTCCCTCCAACCTCGAAATGAGACCTGGCATTTCTTTGCCATCCTACCTAGGTAGGCAAACAGCAGCACAGCACCATACTTTGCTATTTCACACAGAAGTCAGGTGGCTATCCAAGAAAGAGTGGCGAAATGTGTGAAGGAAGAGCCAATTGAAGAATAGCAGCTTCGGGCAGATTTGATGCTGACAAAGCACAGAATCCACACAATCTCCGGTGGCCTGCGCTCTCGCCTCACGGGGCCGGCATCTGTGAGAAATTGGATTTTCTCAATGTGTCATTGCAACGAGGTAGCCGCAATTCTTTTACTGTGAGCAAAAAGATATGTCTGTTGAAGAGAAGGCTGGACCCTTGGAAACGAACAATTGACACTGGGTCACAGTTTCATTCCCAGAGCTGTCAGAAGCTATAGGGAGAACAGAACATCATCTGTCAAGTGCTTTGGAGCCAATAAGATGTCGCTTAGTGTCTCTGAGGCCAGTGTAGATAAATGCACTTCCTGGGGACAGAGCTGTCCCGAATGACTGGGTGCAGTAACCCTGCCTGGCAGGGACAGGACCTCTGGCTCTGGAAGTAGCTGTCTGAACTTCAAGATGGCCACTTGTGGGACTCTTAATGACCACATAATTCTGGGAGCTGTAAAATGTAGTCATTCCTCGCAGAGAAAAGAACAATTCTCCATTCTTGATGTGTCAAAGAACTGCTAAGGATGCGGAACGGAAGAGAATTCGAGAGCTGCTGCTTCAAATATTCAACCCCCAAATTACATTAATTCTGTAGAGGGACAGACACCGCCATCACATTAGATCTGATAGAGTATTCTATGGAATAGATGAAACTGTCAAGCCTGTGTAACGTAATCACTGGTGCTCACAACAAGCGTGTGACCTGTTTATAATGGAAAAAATAAAACACCACTCAGCGCCCTCTTTTTTGGGAACAAAGCCCTCCCTCCTCTGACATTTTTGCTTCTCTGTGGCATCAGTTCACATTTTGCACTCAAGCTTTGAGGGAATGTGTTCGAATATGCCTTTATCATGCCATGTGTGTACTGGTGCTATGGAGGCTAGGCTCCACACGTGTTATACTAGCAGGGGCCTCACACGGGGAGGAGGCAAGACCCCATTCTTTCCAGGGACCCGCACTGGCATTGCTAAATATATTCCACAGAAGCAGATCTACGCTACATTTGTGGCATATACTCGATAAGGCAGGTAATCTTAATCACCACTATCTGCCGACATAAAACCGAAGGCACCCGCATCACGTTTGTGACATGAGCCCCACAAAAGCTTCCAAACAGACAATACAGAAGCAGCATTCAATGACCATCATTGTACATCGTTGTGGAGTGTGGGCTGGGGGCGCTAGAATTATTTTCTCGACAGTAGGGGTTAAAGTACAAAGTCTGAAGAACACACCTTATGGGAAATCACTTTTCCTTTGAACACAGGGACTGATGACTAGACCAGGAGGCCTGCACCGTACATCATGTGACCACAGTGGGCAGGTTTCCTGTGAGAGTTGGAAGACCTTCACAGGAAAGATATACAGTTTCAACCTAGAATTTAATGAGTTTTATTTTATTTGCTTATTTATTTATATATCGTTTTCGTGGATATTTTAGTGGAAACTTGAGTGAAGGACAGCTCATATAGCTTGGTAAGATGAGCGACAGCCCGTGCACCTTCTGAGATTGAGGAGGCAGGTGAGGTTGAGAAACAGGCTCCTGCAATCGAGGTTGATGTCCAGGGTGTTCACTAATTCTCACTAATTCTGATTCCTCTTCAGAAGCAGCAGTCGGTCCCTCAGGAGTGACGTCACCAACAGCGAGTTAGCTTTAAAGACAATGCGAGCTCGAAGACAAGAAGGCTGTGAGGTGAGATAGTTTCAGGTCAGTACTCAGTAGCCACGTTGCCCAGTCAGTACTCAGTAGCCACGTTGCCCAGAGGGCTGAGCTGCAGCTCGGGCTGAAGATTGCCCTTGTAGAATAAATATTCTCTAATGAAGCTCCCAAAGCAAGGAGTTTTAGAGATTCTGACACCCAACCGCAATGACTGCAGAGATAGAATGGCCATCAGTATCTTGTATGGACCAAAGGTGCATATTTCTGAATATTAGTAACCTGCTAGACATCGGTGTGCCCAGATATTCATGGTCATTTGTTTATGCGATTATTGCCCATTGTACCAGATTGACTCTGCCTTGAGAGGATGATACAACTACTGATCGGTGGATCAATACTAAAGTATCGCGGACAGAGTTTGGTTGAGACCCTAAGATGGGCTTTTCTTGTCCAGAGAAATTCAGGATTGACATCATAGAGAGGTCCTCAAGGGTTCCCAAAATATATGGACAGGGCTCTTAGAATAACTTGGGGAAGAAAAAGTGGGATTTCTAGAGAGACAAACCACCCTTTATTTCTTCCAGGCTCAGTTGTGGCACTGGTCCCCATGAGAGTCCCAGTTGAGGAGTGACTAAAAGGAAAGGAAAAACTGAACATAAATTTGGGTTTGGCGTATTACCTGGACAGAATTGTGGTATTTGCAATAGTATTCCTCTGTGGGAGGATACAGGAACGTGAGGGTTAGAGAAAGATGCCTGAGAGCACTTACTGGTACACCAGGAGACCCCAGCAGATAGGGTCCCACTGACTGCAGTGAGGTGCATGTGTCTGCCAGACATGGGTACAGAATAAGATGGTTCCCTCAGAACGCTACCTTGCTGGCCAGGTTTCCTGGATAGTCAGCATTGACAGTATTGAGCATGTTCATCCCTTTGGTCACCTTCAGGTTCGAGGGAAGCACTTGCCCAGAACAAGGTTGCTGTTTGCACATATACACCAGTGGAGCCCATCTTTCGCAATGATTTGCCCAATTCTGACTTGGAGATGTGAGTATTAGAGGGATTGTTGACCATCAGAGGACATCATCTGATGCTATTGACAATGCCACTTCGAGTCAAAGGCCCTAGTGGAAAATGCGGGCTAAGGGGTAAGCTTGGCTGGCAGTGGTGAGGCCAGTGGGCAAGCTGTTACCTTCCCTTTTACGGTAGGTCCCTGAGGCTGGTCCTGCAGCTGATACATGCAGACTCCAGCTAGGCACAGAAAAAGTATTTGACTGTTTGGGCTCGGTGCTAGGTACTGGCCTGGAAAGTCCTGGGTAACCAGGCAAAAATCGTGCCCTCAGGGTGAAACTGCTCAGCTGGAACACCAGTATCAGGCTGTGACACTGAACAGCAAGAGAACCTACAGTAGTTTACAGAGGGTGAATAAAAGTGCTGAAACTTTCTTTGTGAGATATTGTAGTTGTATATTGATTTTACGGTCGCCTGAAAACCAGACTTCCAAATAATTGTATTTTGGTGTGTTGATCATATTCAAATTTCCAAGCCTTTATGTCTGCCTGGATTTATGTTTATATTTTCCAAATATCATGACCTTTGACTTCCCTGCATTAGCTGTAATCTTGTTACTGTTTTATAGATTAAGTCAATCCAGTGTTCGCTGCAATCTACTTCTGCAGTGGTTCAGAATAATCAAGTTGTCCTCATATTGGAGTACGGAAGTCTGTGTGTGCCGATCTATGGAAGAACTGTGTTAGCTTTGGATTTGGCTTGACCCAAGTCAGCTGTCAGGGAAATGATTGCCTTCAAAAGAGAATGGACATGTCTCGCTGTGCAAGCTTTGACTATAATATGTGCAGGCCCACACCGTCAAATGCAGCTGACTAGTCTATGAAGCAGATGAAGGTGGGGGGGGGGGGAAAGGGGGGGGGAACAAAAAGCCTGCAAGGTGTGGTGAAGCAAATACGATTTGGCAACCATGTTATCTATTGTCAATGTTTTAGGAGTTCTATTGCCCTCAGTAGACCAAGGCTCTAGTTTGTGCAATAGAATGCTGGCATAGGCTTTTCCCTGTTCATCTGACAAGGCAATCAATCAATAGTTAGATGGGTCAGTGTTGGAACCTCTTGTGTTAACTGGATGTAATATAGAGTCTTTCCACGATTGTGGAATTCGGGTCCACTGAAAGCAGAGACTTTAGAGCGGGGAGAGAATATCAGCCCACTAGTCTGTGTCCGTCTTACATACAGAGCCTGGCAAGCCACTGGGACCTAGTCCCCATTTTCTCTGAAGTTTTTTAGAGCATTGCAGACAGCCGACTTGCTAAACCTGTTCACACCTTTGTTGTGGCAGATATTTTGTGTATTGACCAAGTTCCCACTCTCTCTTCTTCCACTTAAGATTGCAAAAGGAGATTCACATTGCCATTGAGATGTTTTATTGATGGGGCTTATTTTGGTTACTCCTTCTGTTTTTCAAGTCTCTGTCGTCCTGTCTGTGCCTTCAAGGTCTTTGTGCAAGCCTTCAACGTATTTGACCCATTGTTTCACAGGGACTTCTTTGGCCCTTACACTGGCTTTATTTTTTAATTTGTTGACATGGTGCCAGGATTTTTCCTGACCATATGGTGCTAGAAGGGAGTGAACATGTGCCCATTCTAACTTTAAGTATTTGGCCTTAGCATTCTATACCAATTTGCGATGTGAATGTCTTAAGACACATTGGCCCTCACTATGAGTTCACAGTGGCGGTCCCACCACCAACAGGCTGGAGGTGGGACCGCCACATTATGACGGTGGCAGAGCCGCTATGGTCGGACCACCAACACTGCCAGGCTGCCGGCTTGCCTGTGGTTTTCATCCTCCAGGGCAGCGCTGCTTGCAGCGCTGCCCAGGGGATTAGGAGTCCCCATCCGCCAGCCAAGGAAAGGCTGGTGGAATGGGACCATCGGGGGCCCCTGGGGGCACTGCCCATGCACTTGGCATGGGCAGTGCAGGATCCCCCCATGCACAGCCTGTCGTGCATTTCACTGCCCGAATTACGGCAGTGGAATGCGCGACGGGTATTACTGCACGCGCCACATCACCACATTGGCGCTGGCACCATTAGGAGCCGGCATAAATGTTAAGGCCCTGTTCACTGCAGAGCCAGAAACACTGTTTCCGCCCGCTAGCCCTGCAGTGAAGTCCTGTTAGAGCCGTGTTCAGGTCGCACAGGCGGTCTGAAGGAGGGAAGAGATTGCGGGTGGAGGGCCATACTCTTTGTTGGAGCACTTTGTTTTCACTATTTTTGTTATATTCTCTCAATGCAAATCTTAACACCCTGCTGCTTTTCCGAATATCTGCCACATGCCATGGGTTTTTACAAGCACCCAGGTAAGTTTGCTTGGTCAATTGATTTCATGTCTTCTTTTTAAAGTTTCATATAGGGATGCAATTACATCATCCCAGGATCATAGGGGAATTGGTCCATAACTGAGGGCAAGCAGATTTGTAGTTAAGCGAAAGGTTGGCTTTCATTGATTGAACTTGTATAAATTATATTGCCCCATTTGAGCAATCAAAGTAGTACATTGTTATCTTCCCTTAGCAAATTGCCTATGGAGTTTGTTTGTATAGCTGAACCGGTGAGTATTCCAAGGCACATTCTCTGAAGGAGATGATCACTGGATTGATTTTACTTAGTCTCATATTCCTTGTATGTACTATGTATTGCAACACTGGCAAAGTGTAGTCCAAAGTGGAAATGTCTCTAGAGGTAAATGGGGCTCAATATCATGACTTAGTGAGTGCTTACTTATTTGCAATGGGGCTATATTATGTATAGACATAAAGTAAATCATGATCCCATCAGGATTAACCTTCCTGTTTAATTGTTGGTCTGATAAATGGTACAGGCTGAGATTCGAGACATTAAATTCCCCAAGGACATCTTCTAAGTCATCACAGTAATCAACCAGTTTTGTTGTCCTTCTGGCCCTCTGCAGATTCAAATAGTCATTGACCAAAAGTATTGCACTTGCTTTGCCATCAATATAACATCCATCAATTATTATAGATTGTACACCTAAATAATTAGTATTAACTTCTCTGAGTTTAAGATTCAAAGTTGTGGAGACATAGATAGACAAGTGTCCTGACGGCCGCCCAAAATGCTTCTATGTTCTTGCTAGTATCTGAAATTCATGGAAGCCTGTTAATAGAACAGCATTGACTGCCCATATTTCCTGCAAGCATATAATATCTTCACTTGTTATGCACTCGTAAGCTTCTGGCTGTGCCAATATGCGACGAAGGCCAGCGACATTCCATGATATTAATGTGATCTCTGATAAAAGCGACTGAGGGCCTGATTTAGATCTTGGCAGAGTGGAATACCCCTTCACAAATGTGAAGGATATCCCATCCGCCGTATTACGATCCCATTCTATCCTATGGCGATCATAGTACGGCGGACCGGATATCCGTCACATGAGTGATGGAGTATTCCATCTGCTGAGATCTAAATCAGGCCCTGAGTCTTCCCTTTCAAGCTTGCTGATTTGTGACTGATAATTGCCAATTTTCTCCCATACCTCACTGTTGATTCTAAGAATGTGTCTCAGATGTGACCTGCACCCTGGTGCATGCCAACTCCACGGCACTCCCAGTCATGTGTATGGTAATGGAAAGTCTTACATCAATTGTACTACCTAGCTTTGTGGATAAAGCTAAGCTAATAGCCATTGCTGTGCTCCTCAGTGCTGCAGCCAGCCAACTCCAGTCTTGCTCTTTTCCCACCGACTGATCTGCAGACTGTACACTTGCCTTGATGTTCCTTGCGATAGCCAACCTAGATCGCGGTGTTTTTAAATGCATCAAGGTCAGAGGCAGTGTGAGAACTCTTTAAGATGCTTTGAGGGGTAACTATTTTATCACAGTCCTAGTGTTATCCAATATATGCGGGCATTTTGCTGCCCTAATTTCATATATTTCAGTGCCCTAATGTTTGGATGCTGCACATTCATTCAGGACTTGCATTACGTGCAGTGCTGTGCTCAAGGTCTCCATTGTCTCTCCTCATTGTGGAGAGCAGTGAAATCACACAAATTCAACTCTGTTTATCTCATCAGAATGAATATGCTGAATATGCCCGCTTGATATGTATAGAGGACACAAGATCAGTTGAGTTGTGATACCTTCATGGCCCCTCATAGTGTCTGACCTGGCAAATTATGGATATTGCCGTCCATTTGAGATCTCTCGATAACTTGGGAACTCCTATTAATATCTCTTAATAGCTGCTTAGACAAGCATTCCAAGTTGTTCCTTTGGGTGGGCAGCAGATAGGGCCCGGGTTTCAACATCACTGGCAATGTTCTAATATCTCTGTTCTTTTTGGGAGCTAAATTGTTTTTAGGTGTTGGTACTGCCTGCCATTGGCTGCCCACCAATAGGCATATTGTCAAACACATAGATTTTAGTTTGGGATTCCAATTAACTTTGTGCTTGTTGCCAAAGATTGGAAAAAAAAATATTTTGGTCTGGATCACTTTGATTGGCTGTTTTGGCTGTCCTTTGTCTGTGCACCTTGCCTAACATTTTGGGTGGTTTCTTTTTGTCTCTAGCCTCTTTTCCCCCTTGTTGTAAGTGGTTTGAATGTGTTATTGGCTGTGTCAGTACTGTTCTAGACTGTTGATGCCCCACGTTTCGTTCAGTCACTGGCTTCAGTCCCTCATGGAGGATGTTTTGAGCCACTAGGGACTTAGTCCATCAGCAGATTACTGAATGCTAGGATGGAGTTCAACCATCCTGCTTTACTAGGATGTATGTCAGCAGGCAGTTCTGTAGCAACTGTAGTAATTCCTTGTTTGGAGTTATTATCAATCAATCAATCAGGATTTATAATGTGCGGCTAATCACTCTATAGGATATCCACACGCTTGAAGGTTGCAGAGGCTTATTTGAACCGCAAGGCCTTGAGGGCCATTCGGAATTCCAGAATTGAGATGATGGTCCGGAGGTGCATGGGGAGGTTGTTCCAGGTTTTTGCTGCGATGTGAGAGAAGGAGCATCCTCCACTTCTGCTTCAGTAGATGCAGGGAGTATTGGCAAGTAAAAGGGAGGCAGAGTGTAGTCTTCGCAATAGTTGGTGTAAGTTCAGGCTGTGGTTAATGTACTCAGGTCCTTCGTTGTATAGAGCCTTATGTGCGTGGATCATCAGCTTAAATTGGCATATTTTCTGTACGGGGAGCCACTGGAGTTGCCTGAGGTAGGGTGTGATGTGGGTTCATCAGGGAAGACCGAGGATGAGTCTGGCTGTGGCTTTCTGTATGGTCTGAAGTTTCTGTAGAAGGTGTGCAGCAGTTCCTATGTAGAGGGTGGTGTCATAGTCCAGTCAGCAGGTGATGAGGGCTTGTGTCACGGTGCAGCTCGTGTGTAGGGGTAGCCACTGGAAGATTTTATGTAGCATGCGCAAAGTGAGGAAGCAGGCAGAGGAGACAGCGTTGATCTGTGATTTAATGGTCAACTTGTTGTCAATGATGATTCTGAAGTTCCCGGCATTGTCGAAGCGAGTGGGTGTGAGTCCTAGGTCTGATGGCCACCAGGATTCCATGTGTTGCTGCTATTGCCAAAGGTCGAAGCTTCCGCTTGTCTATGTTCAGCTGCAGGCAGTTGTTCTTCATCCAGTCAGTGAGGCTTGTCACGCATCTGTGGAAGTTGGTTCTGGTGGTAGAGGGGTCGTCGGTGAGTGAGAGGATGAGTTGGATGTCGTCTGCGTAGGAAATTATGTTGAGATCGTGGGATTTGATGATGTTGGCCAGGTGGGTCATATATGTGTTGAAGAGCGCAGGGCTGAGTGATGAGCCCTCTGGGACACTGCAGGAGATCTCCTTAGGTTTCAAAGTTGAAAAGTGGGACTTGGAACCTCTGGTTTCTTCCGGTGAGGAAGGACGTGATCCATCTGAGTGCGTCCTCTTGGATGCCAATGTGGTGCAGTCTTTTGATCAGCATGTGGTGGGATAAAGTTTTGAAGGCTGCTTAGAGGTCGAGAAGGATCAAAGCTGCTGTTTCTCCTCAGTTGAGGAGGGTTGGGATGTCGTTGGTTGCTCTGATCAAGGTTATTTAAGTGCTGAGATTGCTGTGGAAGCCGCATTGGGAGGCGTTGAGTAGCTGGTTCTGCTTCAGGTATGTCATGTGTTGCTTGTTGATGATCTTTTCCAGTACCTTTGCTGGGAATGACAGCAGGGAGATTGGCCGATAGTTTTTAGGTTCGCTGTGGTCGGCGGAGGTTTTTTTTGAGTAATAGTTTGACTTTTCCGTGTTTACAAGCATCAGGAAATGTTGCGGTGTTAATAGAGGTGTGGAGCAGGGTGGTGAGTTCCAGGCCGATCCTTTGGTTTCCAAAGTGGAGGATGTGGTGCAGGCATGGGTCTGTGGGAGCTATCGAGTGGATGGATTTCATGGTGAAGGTGATGTCCTGAGTGGAGAGGATGTTTCAGGTGATCTGTGTGTGGTTTGTGTCGGTTACGGCAGAGGCATACCTGTCGAGGAAGTCTGTAGGTGTGGGTTGATTTGTGATCTTTAGCTTTTCCACAAGTAGTGAAAGTAGCTCTAGAAGTTTGTTTACAATGGGGCACAGGCGCTGCTCATACCATCACTGTTTTGTTTAATTGCGTTGTTCTTTATTTGAAGGTTGGCAAATCTTTGAATCATTGTTGGATATAGAGTTAGCTAATGACTGTATTAAGTCAATTTGAAGTTTGAGTTTATGCAATTGGAATGTAAGCACATTAGTTGCAGTGAACAGAGATAAATTAATTGACATGAGATGGTGTCAGTTATTGAGCCACTGTTATATTTGGGAATAAACTTCTTGATGTTCCTTTCCAAGGTTAGGGCAGGAAACAATTATTCTATCATTTCTGACATGTTGACATCAATAGGATTCAATATGAAGCTTCCAGGCCTCCTTTGATAAAGGTCCTTGATAACAGTGGGATGGAAGCTTTACTGTTTGCAAAAATTACATCTGGTTCCTCCAAATTGTGTGCATAGTGTACCTGCGCCACTGTTTCTGTAATTTTGCTACATGTAACCAGGTATATAGGCAGTGGTGTAACAAAACTTGAGGGGCCCCCAGTGCAAGGTAGATGGAGGGCTCCTCCCCTGGACTCAGTTCAGGCGCTCTGAGGCCTGGGTACTGTGCTGAGGGGTTCCTCTGGAGCTCGGGGACCCCCGACCACAGGGCCTATGTCACACCACTGTATATAGGGGTTGGGAAGGGGTGACAAGCTGTTAGTTCAGAACGATTAGGGTCAGTTGCTGAAGACAGTTCTATTAAGTCAGCCCCTTCTCCAGTTGCCTGGATTCCTTCCAATATGGGCAGTGCTGGTTGCTCAAGTTAGATAGCACTAGATGCTTGAGGCATTGCAAGATCTACCTAGCAGTTGGTTGCGTCTACCAGTCCCACCTTTGACTGGTTACCGGTATCCAGATTATATTTCAAGCAATACTGTTCAACTGAAATGACGTTGGCTTTGGAAGCCATGATTTTACTACTTCCTCTGAAGGAAGAAACTTCCAGGGATTTTTGTGGGTGCTGTTTAGCCACATTTCTTGTTAAGTTCATTATGAATGCCCTGCAATGCAGTGTTAGTTTTGGTAACTGCATCTTTTAGTACATCCTGTTTGTTTACCTCGCATTACTGAAATCTGATCTACAAGTTTCCAGTTTTGGTAAAGGGCCCTGATGCTGGAGTGTTACTCAGGAGGGGTTCCCGTCTCCTCTGCAAATGGTCAGCAATAAGCTGCATCCCATGTGTGTACCATATAATACAAGTGGGAAAAGAAAAAGAATGGGTCTCACGTTTGCTCGAGTTAGAGCTATTAGAATTGTAAATTCCTAACTGGACTTTTCTTGCTACATAAA
Organism: Pleurodeles waltl; assembly: GCF_031143425.1. Taxonomy (NCBI): domain Eukaryota; kingdom Metazoa; phylum Chordata; class Amphibia; order Caudata; family Salamandridae; genus Pleurodeles; species Pleurodeles waltl. Next base: position 340,687,297 of record NC_090445.1, read on the forward strand.
TTGAAAATGAAAAATAAAACAGTTAACATAAGCGAGCCGATTCAAAGTGCCATGGCCGCCATGAGCATGAAGGAGAGACACAAAAAGAAAAAGAAATTTGCTTGCAGTCAAATGTATGGCCAAATGTTCCATCCATGTAACAGGGTCGATGGCCAACGCGGTAACAACAATGCCCCACGGAAGGACAAACGTATAGCATTTACCAATGATAACAAAGGATTTTTGAAAGGCAAGCCCATGAACAAGTGATGGTGATAGGCGTGCAGTGGGTGTGGTTAAAAGCCCACAGATAGATTACAACAAGCAAGAGCGCTTGCCGCTCGACCTAACCAAGGGCCCGAGCACAACACCTTACTGGATAAAGTAGCCCTCCTTCCTCCTCTTGCTCCTTTGTGTTTGTGTGTCAGTCTGCACTTTTGAAGAATGCTAGTAGCACTACTGCAATTCTGTAGATGCTGTGATCCTCAGTGAGGCTGTCGCTGCGGGACAACACAGGCGGCCCAAAGTATGCCCAGTTATTCGCTCCAGCTGTAATAGCAGCACCCCAGGAGCATGAACGTCAATTCACCAAACTGCCAGGGATAGCAGAGGTGGCATCACACACCATTTCACCTTTACTTTTACTCACAGACGCATGCTCACACTTACACAAGCCTTTACACATACACACACTCACTCTCACTTAAACACGCTCTACCCTGCAAGCATGCACACAACAATCATTTACATTCTTTTTTTACTTACCTCAGCTGTCAGGGAGGGTCATATTTCAGCAAATTGTAATTAATACTTTATTACACTAATAGTGAATAATAAAATATTATTCACTATATGTGTAACATAAAATTGTCAGAAAACAAAGAATGTTCATCTTCCTCTGTGTTCCTGGCACTGATTTTTCCTCCTCTGAGGCCAGGTGGTCGAAAGGGGCAAGCCAGGGGTCGCAGATGCGAACCCTGGCTATCCCTAAATGATGTCCATGCCAAGCAGCCCCACACCACACCAAAAGCTCTCTGCCCCACTACTCATCGGCAGATGAGCTGTATTTAACATCCCCTTCGCCACTCCTCCAAATGTCCGCAAGCTTAGTGACACCAGTACTGGCGAAGAGCGGAGGGAGGGGACGGGGCTTGGAAGAGGGAAAGATGCAGCGGCTGAGCGGAAGTCGACCGATGTGGGCCGATGCAGGCTGAAGCAAGTGGTTGAAGGTGGTTGGACTGAGACAAACAGTGAGAAAGGCGGGCAAATGGCTGGGTGGGGGTGGGCGGAGCGGGACACAAACGTGGATGCATGTGGCTGCACCGTGCAAACAAGCCACACCAGTCTACTACCGCCCACTTCTGTTCGCAAAGGCTCACCACCTTGTGCTCTGCTCTACCGCCCTCCCGCAGTCTTACGCTCTTGCTGGCTCTCTGCTGCCGAGGAATCCTGCAGGGGTCTCCAGCTGGTGACTGTGAAAAGCTGCTGCCCTGTAGAGCTCTGTCTTGGCATTTTAGGCATCACTTGACAGCTTCAGCTCTGGCTCTCACTCTCACTCTCTCTAGGTGTGGCACAATCAGCCTCTCGCTGTAGTCAATAAATGCATAACGAGTAATGTGTAATATGATCATATATGATAATTTGGGGTGTCTGTGACATATTCAAATTACTTGTCATTCGGCCTCATAGTTTATGATATCGCTAGATGCCCTTGATGAAAAACTGAACCATATGAAACAGATAGATATCCGTTACACATTTATTTAGGAACACCATTTATTCTAACTCACATAATGAAATAGGTTGTGTAAAAGGTACAATGCTGCACGGAGAAGAAATAAATCATACAAGTGTGCAAGCATTTCCATAAAATGAGTGGGGATTTTCATTCTGTGTGCCACAGGTTCTATAACTGGTCATCGGCTATAGGTTTACTCTGTGTCCATACTTTACGCCTCTTGAACCATTGCTTTCCCATTGAGAAACAACTCTGTTCAACAGCACTACACATTATATGTTAGCCCTGACAGCATTAGGGTGGTCAGACCCCAACTTTTTGACTGCCTCCTTCCACTGTTCTGACACTGATTTTGCTGGTTTTTGGAATCTGCGCACTTTACCACTGCTAACCAGTTCTAAAGTGCATATGCTCTCTCCCCTAGACATGGCAACATTGGTTCCTATCTAATTGGCATATTTAACTTACCTGTAAGCCCCTAGTAAAGTGCACTACCTGTGCCCAGGGCCTGTAAATTAAATGCTACAAGTAGGCCTGCAGCACTGAAAGTGCCACTCACATTAGTAGACCCTTAACCATGCCTGAAGCCTGCCATTGCAAGGCCTTTGTGTGCAGTTTCACTGCCACTTCGACTTGGCATTTAAAACTACTTGCCAGGCCTTAACTCCCCTTTTTCTACATATAAGTCACCCCTTAGGTAGGCCATAGGTAACCCATATGGCAGGGTGCTATGTAGGTAAAAGGCAGGACATGTACTTATGTGGTTTACAAGTCCTGGTATTGAAAAACTCATACAGTCATTTTCCACTAATGTGAGGCCTGCTTTTCTCGTAGATTAGCATTATAACTGCCTTCATATACTCTCAAGTGGTAGATTCTGATCTGGAAGGAGTAGCCATGTCTTATTTGGTATTGCAAGAATGTTAATAGAAAATCCTGGTGAAGTTGAAATTAATATTACTATTTTAGAAATGGCACTTTTATAGCATGGGCATTTCTCTGCACTTACTACCACCTGTGCCTTACAGTCTGTCTCCAATCCATGTCTGGTATGTGCTGGTTGGCAGCTCCCCTTGTATATTCCACCCAGACAACCATAAACACAGGACACTCAGTCACATCTGCATTCATCTGCATACTGAATGGGTCTTCCTGGGCAGGAAGGGTGGAAGGGCTCAAACTTACATTTGAAAGGCCAGTGGCCTGCCTTCACACAAAGGACTGGTAAACACCTTCCCCCACAGGGATCCTGGCAGATAGAACTGGCCTGAAAGGGGAACTTGTGCACTTCAAAACCACTCTTTGAAGTTTCCTCCCCTTCAAAGGCATTTTTGGGTTTATAAACTGGGTCTCTGACCCCACCAAATCAGACACTTTACCTGAACTCTGTCAGAGGAGCTGCCTGGCTGCCCAAAGGACTCATCTAAACCACTTTGTTGAGAAGGGCTGCTGCCCTTTTGTTGCCCTGCTGCCCTGCTGGCCACTGACTTCGCTGGAAGGGCTCAGCCTTCCCCAAAAGTGCTCTCCAAGGGCTTGGATTGAGCTTGCCTCCTGTTTTGAAGTCTCAGTGATAGCAAATACTTCACCCACTAGCTTTTAGCTAGTTTCCTGACTTCAGCGACGCCAGGAACGAGTTCAGCGATGCCAGCAACAACGCCGCAGCCTGCTCCCGCTCCATGGACATCGCTGCATGCAATGACCGTGGCCTGCAATGCAAGTCCGACATTGCTGCTAATCTGCTGATGTCACGCAGGATCATTGCGATGCTGCAAAGTCAACACATCATGTCTTGACCAACTGGATCCACCGACCTCATTGAGTCGCAAGGGACCGGTGCATTGCCACCAGCGCGCACCAGTTCCCCCTGCAACCGGACGGCACTGGCGCCTTGCATCCACCTTCCTCACAGTGCAGAACCGACACCTCATCACTCAGTCCAACATCTTTGTTTCTTCGTTTTCAAAAGGTACTGTACCTGGGGGTCCGTGCAAAGCCGTGACCGGCACCTGTGGCATCGGATTATTGGGAACGACTCCGTCAACAATGCTGTGATAGCATCAATTGGAGCTATTGTGTTTCTAAGTGCTTTAGTGGGATTTAGGCCCTCATTATGACATTGGTGGTAAATCCCACTTACCGCCAATCTGACTGCCGCCAACTTACCACCGCCGCGGTGAATATCCGTTCACCATATTATGACACACATACACCAATCCATCAGTATTCAGCCTCATACACAAATCCGCCAGACCAAAGGTCAGTGATAAACTGGCGGTATCAAAACCCACACTGTTACACCAACAGAACAACACCCATCACATTATGACCCACGAATCACCACGGCAGACATTCAATGGTGGTAAACCATTGGCGGTACATACCGCTGCGCTCACAATGGACACACACACACAAAACAACACCACATTGGACAATTAAACAACCCACACCTGACACCAATACACACACCATACCCACACCACAATAAAACACACACCCACATTACCCACAACCCTTTACCCTTTCAAGCCATTGCCAGCAGAGAGACATCAAGACCACTGACACAACTAGAGCATACACTATTCACACCTATACACGACTCACGCACCCCACATCACACACCCCAACACATTACCCAACACACCCTCACCTGCACACCGCACACAACACCCATGGCACCACAAAGACACCCCCATTTCACAGAGGAGAAGCTAAGGGTCATGGTGGAGGAAATTATCAGGGTAGAGCCACAGTTATTTGGAGCACAGGTGCAGCAGGTATCAATAGATAGGAAGATGGAGCTATGGCGGAGAATCGTGGACAGGGTCAACGCTGCAGGACAGCACCCCAGAACTAGGGATGACATCAGGAAGAGGTGGAACAACCTACGGGGGAAGGCACGTTCCATTGCAGCAAGACACCAGCTCGCCGTACAGAGGACCGGCGCTGGACCCCACCTCCTCCCCCACAACTAACAGCATGGGAAGAGCAAGTCTTGGCAATCCTGCATCCTGAGGGCCTGGTCGGAGTAGGAGGAGGACTGGACTCTGGTAAGTCAACTCTCTACTACTACTACCCCCCTACCTGCATGCCATCACATACCCCCACCCTCACTCCCATCACTCCACTCCATCCCACACACCCCACCATCACATCTCACTCATCCCAATGTCAAGCCCTGCATGCTCTACCAATGCATGGACACCACTCACAGCCCTGCATGGACACTAATCACTAAAGCATGCACAGTATAGAGGACTAACTATCTCACCATACACCAATGAACACAAATGAAAGCTGGCAAGGTAAATACAACCAAAAAGGGTAAGCCACGGATGCACAATATGTCAGACACAGAAACCATAACACATCATTTACATCCCCACAAGTACCCCAGCCAATGTCAGCGGAGAGGAGGTGCCAGCACTATCCAGTCCCCCAACTGAAGAGGCCCACAGTGATGACAGCAACTCTGGTCTTCAAGATCTGGATGACCTACCTGGCCCATCAGGGACCTCTGGACAGCCGGTTACCCAGGCCCAGTCACACACCACCCCAGAGCCTCCCCCATCAGGAAACACCACCACAGCACCCACCCAGCGTACCCACACCTCTGTCCCCAGGACACGTCAATCAGCAGTGTGTCCACCTCTACAGGGACACCAGGCCACACCTCATACCCAAGACAATCAGGGACCTGGGGTCAGTGGCAGTGGGCACACGGTTCAGGGGACAGAGGACACTGGGAGGACTGCTGTGTGCCAGGAGGAGGACAGGCCCAGGGAAACGACTCTCCAGGAGGCACTAGCAGAGATCCTGGGAGCCTATGAACATTCCCAGGACACGATGGGCCAGAGCCTGGACAATGTGCAGGAGAACCGGCGGCTGCAGGAGGGACAGTACCAGGGGATCAGAGAGGACTTGCAGGCCATCAACAACACCCTGATCTCCATAACAGGGATGCTGGCAGACATGGCCAATATAATGAGGGAGGCAGTCTCACAACAGCGAGCCCCTGCCACTAGCCAGACATCTGAACAGCCTTCCACTTCCGCTGCGGCTAGTGGAAAGGAGGCCCTGCCACAGGACTCACAGGCCACCAACACCCCTACCTGCAGAAGGAGAACCACCCCGCAAATGTTCCCTGCGATCCAAACAGAAGCCAGTGACACTTTCCAAGACCCCTGCCAGGAAATGAGACTCTCCTGATTGTCACCCTTGTGTCCCACCCTGTCACCCTGTCCACCTTGAACTGCCATTGCTCCCCTTCCTATGTCCCCTTGGACAATGCACCTGTGCTACAAACAGACTGGAACAATACCCAGGACTTTCCTCCATCATCACCCCATCCCATTGCACTTGCCCCTCAATATTGTAGCACTTCAATAAACACCCTTGGAAATAAAAGAAGTTTGGAGTATATCATGTATATCAAATATGTATTCATTGAAACAGGTACAAACATTGCAAGTCAACTGTACAGAAAATGAGCATAGATTAATGACCTGTAGCTGGCTGCAGTGATCACACTAGGAGTATATGTGAGGTCACCAACACCTGCAAAATGAACTACCAGAGAGAACAGTAAGTGGGCATAGAAGTGGGAAATATCATCATGTCAGTGCCACAGAAATTCAAACAAATGTCATATAAATGTGAAGTAACATTGTCCTACCTGTGTGTCATTGGAAGTATTGTCTGATCACAGATGTTCTGTTGTCCTCATCCTCTGCCTCCTCATCCTCACTGTCCACAGGGTCCACTGCTGGGACACGGGCATCTCCAGCCTCCTCCTCCTGCAGGAATGGGACATGGCGTCTGAGGGCCAGGTTATACAACATGCAGCATGCCACCACTATCTGGCCGACCTTCTTGGGTGAGTAGCACAGGGATCCACCTGTCAGATGGAGGCACCGGAACCTGGCCTTCAGGAGGCCAAAGGTCATTTCAATTATCCTTCTGGTTCACCCATGTGCTTCACTATAACGTTCTTCTGCCCCTGTCCTGACATTCCTCACAGGGGTCAGCAGCCATGATAGGTTGGGGTAAACAGAGTCAGCTGAAATATTGAGGGACAGCATTTAGCCACACACTATTATATATGGCTCACACCATACCCATACACCAACATATTCTGGGTGGGAACCAGGGCTTACCTATTATCCACACCCTGTGCCTCTGTAGTTGGCCCATCACATTTGGGATGCTGCTATTCCTCAGGACAAAGGCATCATGCACCGACCCAGGATACTTAACAATGACGTTGGAGATGTACTGGTCCGCAAGGCACACCATCTGTACATTCATAGAGTGGAAACTCATGATTCCTGAACACCTGTTCATTCTGGAGGGGGGGGGGGACAAATGCAATATGTGTTCCATCAGTTGCCTCAATTATGTTGGGGATATGTCCCATTTCATATAACTCAACCTTCACTGTGGCCAAATCTTCAACCTGGGGGAAAACAATGTAGCTGCACATGTGTTTAATCAGGGCAGACAATACTCCTGTCAGCACTGATGAGAACATTGGTTGTGACATTCCTACTGCAAGCCCACTGTCACTTGGAAAGAACCAGTTGCCGGAAAATGGAGCACTGATAGCACTTGCACAAGAGGGGGATCCCAGTGGGGTGACGGATAGCAGATATCAGGTCAGGCTCCAATTGGGCACACAGCTCTGTGATTGTGGCCCTGTCTAGTCTATAGGTGAGAATAATGTGCCTGCCCTCCAGTGTTGGCAAGTCCACCAGGGGTCTGTACGCAGGGGTATGTTTCCAGCTCCAATTCATTTGCAGTGGTAGGAATTAAAGGGACACAAGAGTCAGGAGCTGGTCACAAACTGAACAATGGAGCTACAACAGAACTTTGCATCCTGTAAATTTGTAATGGGTCAGTGTGATTTGTCCAGTATGTCCTAATATCACCAGTGATGCAGCATTTTTCCAGGGCCTGCCCCTACTCCCCTCCGTTGAAATGGTGTCTGCCTGTCCTGTGTGGAGGGACAGGTGGAAGTGAGGCAATTCTGCTGACGTTGTGCGCCATTGCAGGAGGCGGTCGGGTACCGCAGTGCAACTCCTCATTGGTTATAATTGGGCCCTATGGGGTACAGTGGCCAATGGTGATATAGGCCAGTGGTGATGGTATGCACCGCCAGGGATGTGACCGACATTTTCTATATGTTTCCTCACCTGCTGCCTGACCTTCCACAGGAGAGGACCTACACTGCATGTGCTGCTGTGACCTGTGTCTGGAACCTACCATGGCCCGTGTGACCGGGGAAAGGGCCCCAGCCTTCACTTCGGAGGAGTTGGAGAGAATGGTGGAAGGGGTCCTACCCCAGTACAGGCTGCTGTATGGGCGTCCAGACCAGCAGGTGAGTATACTGTGGGAACGATGCATGTGGCATGAATGCATGGAGTCGTGTGTGTGAAGGGGATGTAAGAGGGGTGGGTGGATGTCCTCTGGGTGGCGAACAGGTTGTGTTCTGGGCCATGTGTGTGTAAATGGTGATGGAAACGGGTATGGTGGGCCATATGTTTAACAGGCAAGACTGTTTGTCTAAATCTATTTTCCTGTGTGCATTGCCTCTGCAGGTCAGCGCCTATCAAAAGAAGGGTATATGGCGTGCCATCGCCAAGAACGTGCAGACGGAGCACCCACTGTCGCAAATGGTGGGGGGACCTGAGAAGCTGGGCACTGAAGATGCAGGAGCCCAGCTGGGGATGGCCTCCTAACGAGAAAGGGGTGCCTGTTGAAACCTGACCCCAGTGATGGCCCGCATACTGGCGGTGGCCTATCCAGAGCTGGATGGGCGCTTGAGGGCATCACAGCAGCCGCAAGGGGTGAGTACAGTGCCCATCATTACAACTTACGCATGGTAGGGAGGTATCCAGTGGGGGATGTGTGTCAGTGGGTGCCGCTAGTCCAGGCCTGAAATTGCAGCGTAGGTCCCCTGGTGGCTATGGTTCATAAGGGAAAATCTCGCAACCTAGCTCGTAGGCATCCACTTCTGGTCAGGGCTGCGTGGGTCCCAGGTTTGCTGCATTTGGTGGTGTGTGCCCCTCCCCATGCCTTGGCCGGCAACTATTTTATTGATAGTGCAATGGCATATTGCGTAGGGCTGTTTCCTGTGTGTGAGGGTGCTGTGTACGCCAACGGTGGTGTTGGTGCAGCCATTGACCAAGTGTATCCTTTGTCTATTTCCCCCCTTTTTTGTTTTGTCATCCTGTCTTTATGTGCATTAGCATCATCTGGTGGTGGAGCAGAGGCATCGGCGGCAGAGGGAGCTGCACCCCACAGGACCAAGGAGGCAGAGTCCACCAACGCTGAGGGGCAGAGGGCGAGGAGAGCACAGCAGCGGAGAAACGAGGGGACAGGTCTGACACAGATACCTCCTACGATGGAAGCTTCCTGGTGGTGGCAGACACTTCTGTGACCACCCCAGCTACAGGTACAGCCACCACCCCCGTACCAGCACCGCCCTCCCAGCTGCCCTTCATCAAGTTGCCCGTGCCCGCTCACCCAGGAGGGTGGGCATCTCCTTCGTCCCAGGCACCTCAAGCCCTTCCCCCGTGAGCCCTGCTGCCCTGAGTGAGGAGGCTATTGACCTCCTGAGATCCATCTCTGTAGGGCAGTCAACCATTGTGAATGCCATCCAGGGGCCGGCAGCCCAGATGCAACATTCTAATGCATTCCTGGAGGGCATTCACACTGGATTGGTGGCCCAACAGAGATCGATCCAGTCTCTGGCCTCCTCTCTGATGACAGCCATTGTCCCTGTTTCTACCGTTCCCTCTCCAACTTCAACTTCCCAGTACCATTGTCCTCAACCCCAACCCATCCTAAGCACACAGGCAGACCGGCATGCACACAAGACAACACACAAGAGAGGCACAGGCAAACACAAGCACCACACGTCATCCCACAGGCACTCACACAAACACCATTCAGTTGCAGACACAACAACATCCACTATTTAGACTGTCTCCCCCTCCTCCACCACCTCCCACCCAGTTCCGTCCATACTCACACCTGCATGCACAACATCATCATCCACTACCAGCATCACCACATCAAGCAGAACATACACCTCACTGGCAGACACCTCCACAACAGCCATGCACTCGTCCCCTGTGTCCTCTCCCACTGTGTCTGTCCCCCCCTCCTAAAGTACACAAATGCAAGCACTCAGACACCCAACAGCCATCCACCTCACAACAGCATACAGCCCATGCACCTGCACCCAAAAGCAGCAGACACCTCCAACAACCACTCCCTCATCCTTTACTCCCATTCCTTCTCCCTCTTCCTGCCCCAATGTCCCTAAAAAACTGTTCCTATCCACCATTGACCTCTTCCCTACCCCTCCCCCCTGTCCTGCACATATGGGCAGGGTAGGGAGAACCCAGCCAAGCACGTCAGCCACATAGTCCACGGGCCCAATCGTCGCCACACCCACTCGTGGTGGAAAGGGATCCAGGCCACATTTCCTGAAGGTGAAGGAGCCTGCACCAGGCAGCCTAAAGGGAAAGGAGCCTGCCCCAGCAGCCAGGAAGACCAAGGAGCCTGCACCAGCAGGCAAGAAGGGAAAGGAGACAACCCCAGCAGCCAGGAAAACCAAGAAGCCTGCACCAGCAGGCAAGAAGGGAAAGGAGCCTGCCCTAGCAGGCAGGAAGACCTAGGGACATGGGCCAGGAACTGTGACAGTCCCCACCACCAACCATGGTTGTGCAACAATCGGAGGTTGCAGGGAATGGACAGGACCCTCCCCTAACCAGCAGCACCACCACTGTGCAGCCGTCCGAGGTTGAAGGGGATGGGCAGGAGCCTCCCCCCACCAGCAGCACCACCACTGTGCAGCCTTCACCGCCTGCGGACTGTATGTAATCCTTCCTCCATGGGCTGCTGTGCGGCCTGCCCCCTCCAAAGCCAGCGGGTATGACACCCACCTGAGAGACTGTGGCCTTGCACTTCCCAGGATCATGCACAGGGCATGTTGCCCCCTCCAGAACTAGTGGGTATGACACCCAGCTGAGAGACTATGGCCCATCACTCCCCAGGATCAAGCACAGGGCCGTATGTAATCCTGCCTCCATGGGCTGCTGTGCGGCCTGCCCCTCCAAAGCCAGCGGGTATGACACCTACCTGAGAGACTGTGGCCTTGCACTTCCCAGGATCATGCACAGGGCATGTTGCCTCCTCCAGAACTAGTGGGTATGACACCCAGCAGAGAGACTGTGGCCCATCACTCCCCAGGATCAAGCACAGGGCATGTTGCCCCCTCCAGAACCAGTGGTCTTGTTACATCTCCCGGCTGAGGTGCCCCCCTTTCCCCCTGAGGTGCCTGCCTATTTACCAACTGATGCCCTTGCAGTGTTCTCTCCATGTTGAAGCAGGTGACATGTGTGGCCTTGGACTTTGGCATGTGGCCATGGGGCCTACGAACATTGTGGACTGGGCTGTGTCCCTTTTTCTGTACATATGTATATATCTATTATACATATATCTATTATATCTCTCTCTATATATATATATATAGATATATATATATATATATATTATCTTGCCTAACTTAATTTTCACACTGTGTTGATCTCATTACATTCACTTTTCTGAAATTGTTTTGTCTTTGCATTATTCAGCAGAGTGACCGGGTAAGATTGTTTTTATAATGCATCTGCTTGTGTGTATGTGGGTATGTGTGTATGGTGTGTGTGTGGGGTGTGTATTGTGCGTGTGTGCGTCACTCTCTTTTTCCTCCCCCATCCCTTGTGTGCTAGGCGGCTGTACTCACCTTCGTCGTCTTCGCTGGTGTTCGTGGTGGAGCAGACATAGAAGATCATTGGGAGACATGCAGTTCAGGTTCCATGGTGGCGTGGTTCTTCCCTGTGTCTCCAATGGTGAGTCCTTTCCCTTCTGAGCTCAGTTTCCACCAGGCTTTTGATGTCGTTGGTCCTGCCCTGGAAAAGGTGGCGGTATGGCATATCATAATATGGTGGGTGGAACATTGACTTCCGCCTGGCTGTAGGCGGCTACCGCCAGGGTGGCTGTTGTTTCTGCCCTGGCGGTCAGTGTGGTACATTGGCTGCCTATCAGAGATCTTTCTGCCATGGTCATAATTTGGCGGTATTACCGCCACTTTATCACCGATCGCCAGGGTCGTAATGAGGGACTTAGGGCCAGATGTAGCAAAGGGTTTTTCCCATTCTGTGTCAATGGGAAAATGTTTTCGTACATATGGCCCTTAATCTTTAAAAAATCATTACTCTGTTTGTGTACATTGGATTTTCAGCATTTCAACCTTAATTTATTCAGATAAATATTATATATTTTTCCAAACCTGTGTGGTGTATTTTTGCAGTGTTTTCACTGTGTTACTGTATGAGCTATTGCACAAATACTTCACATATTGCCTTCTAAATTAAGCCTGACTGCTCAGTGCCAAGCTGCCAGAGGGCGGGCACAGGATAATTTGGATTGTGTTGTGACTTACCCTGACTAGGATTGTGGTCCCTACTTGGACAAGGGTGTATACATCTGCCAACTAGAGACTCCATTTCTAACAATATATATAAATACATACAGTCAGCTCTCCAACATGCGTCCTAATCCAGCGGGTTGACACATAATATAATATTTAAGTCCGTGTTTGGACAGTGAGATATGAACAAATATATATACATATATATATACATATATATATATTTATATAAATGTGACACCATCATGTTTCATAGAATTTCTCATAAGGTTAAACTGTATTATTTGTATTTTCTTTACATACAGCATGATGTGAAAACTAGTCTTGAATCTATGTTGTTGAATGAGCATTTAATGGGTGTCATTCTGGCCTTGCACTTGAGCAAGACTGCTGGTCAGCCGCAACACATTGCAGAGTTGCTGGCACTGGGAGAGTAAACATCGCATGGGAAATTCTGAGTGAGTACGTTTCCATCAAGACGTTACATAGACAGATAGAAAGATAGATAGATAGATAGATAGATAGATAGATAGATAGATAGATAGATAGATAGATAGATAGATAGATAGATAGATTAGCTAAAGACACCCTAAGATTCAAAACCATACTTAATGACCTTTATGCCGACTGGCAAGTAGCGCAGAAACAAGGACCTCTACTTTTGTCTGTCATAGACAAGTTTCTGTACAGAGTAAGGATAGGCTATCCTCTTAGTCATGGTCCTCCAGTGCAGAGAACAAAGTGCATCTGATGACTGTGGTGTTTTTCAAGTTGTATGTCGCATCACCCAGTCAATGACTAGGCTGCAGAGCAATGCTGTCTGGGAAAATGTTTCACCTCATTAGTATTAGTTTTAAACCTGAATACAGCAATCAAGGAAGAATGAGTAAAGTTTATAAAACGTTAGGCATAATGTTCCAGCATATGTGCTGCTTTTTCTTAACCTTTGATCCGTTTTGGTTATGAAACCCCTTTTGTTCTTTTAAAATGCACAATATGCAGTAGATGGTGGAGAATGTGGCAAGTTCCGTAACTACGCAGACATCGACAATGTCTCACCACAGCATACTTCCACTAGACCTGCAAATGCATCAGATGCCTAGCGAGGAGTAGCACAAGCAATGCTCTCCATGAAACAATGTTATAAAATCATACTTCTCTGTGAGTAAGCTGGCAACACAAACTATCTTATGGTCCTGTCAGCAGGCGGAATTCGCCTCGCACACACATTTGCTGTTCTCGCCTAGAAGATCATTTTGAAATATGAGACAAAACACATTTATTTATTTCTCAGTCCAGTGTGAGTAGCAGTATAATCACATTGTTGTCAGAGAGGAAATCTAATTAGAGAATGCATGTGGTTCAGGTGAAATACACTGTCACAGGAAAAGACCCTTTAAGTGATCTTTTGATGGTACACTATGTCCTGCTTACCCACCATCCTCTACTCCTACAGAAGATGCAACACAAACTTCAGATCTCCACCAGTCCCGCATGGGCCCTGTCACTCGATGGCAGGAAAGTTGATAGATCCCCTTTGTTCTCTCAGGGGCTGGAATCAGAAAATGAGAGGTTTTGAGGCCTGGAAAGAAATGTGGAGCTCGCTCCCCTGCGCCGACAGCTCCACCTTGCTGCAACGCCTCTCCCATCCCCGCGACCGATCGTGAGTTCGAAGCCCCCGTCCTCTTCCCTGGTGTCCAGCGGCGCTGGTAAGTGCCAACCCAGTGCTCTGTGCCTCTGCTATCTGTGCCCTCTATCCGATCCATCCACTTTGTATTTCTCGCTTTGCTCTGCCATCCTCGGCGTCTCTGTGCCTCTATTTCTGCGCTTTTCCCTCTGATTCTGCACTTTGTATTTCCCGCTTTGCTCTGCCATCCTCAGCGTCTCTGTGCCTCTATTTCTGCGCTTTTCCCTCTGATTCTGCACTTTGTATTTCTCCCTTTGCTCTGCCATCCTCGGCGTCTCTGTGCCTCTATTTCTGCGCTTTTCCGTCTGATTCTGCACTTTGTATTTCCCGCTTTGCTCTGCCATCCTCGGCGTCCCTGTTTGTTGTGACTGCGCCCTCCCACTGTTTCTGATTTCATCCCTCCTGTAGCCCCTTACCTTCCGTTGCTTTTTCTGAACTATTTCTTTGTACTTTCCGCTTTTCCCACTGTTTCCTCCTCGCCGGGCCATCTAGACCCTTGTGCGATCCCCCTGCTCTGTTTACTCCCCACCCCCTCCCGCCCCCATTCGCTCTCCCGTTCCCACCCGCCTCCCGCCTCCCAGCTGCCCCTCCCTCCCACCTCCCAATCTTAATGGCGGTCGCTGTGCGGCCGCGCCGCTGGCGCACCGTAGGTGCGCCAGAGGCAAGCCCGTCTGCGCCCGTCCGCGCCTAAACCGCGCCCAGCGCCAGTCCCCCTGGCCCTGCCAGCCAAAAGCCCCCCAGACTATACTACCATCCCCACTCTCTCCTCTCCCTCAACCCCGGAGTCCGCCCGACTGCTTCCTAACCACCCCCCCACACACACAAGGCCCCTTCTCCTGCCGCACCTGCCTTTTCTCCTGCTCCACCCCCAAACACTTCAGCCCCCAAACAACAACCCCCGCACCTACCAACACACCCCACAACCCACACAAGCCCCACACAAAAGCCACCCCCACTCTCAACAACACCACAAACATCCACACAAACACTATCCACACAAACACTGTCACACACCAGAACAACCACACCACCCGCAGCCACCTCTACTGCCTACTACTGAACACCCGGTCCCTACACAAACATGCCATAGAACTCTGGGACCTCATCACATCACACTCACCCGACATCGTCTTCCTCACTGAAACATGGACAAACCCCACATCCGAGCCAGACATAGCCATAGACACCCCGGAAGGCTACAAACTCCAACGCAGAGACCGCCCCAACAAACCAGGAGGCGGCATCGCCATCCTCCACAGAGACACCATCAAGGTCACCACCAACACCCTCGACACCCTCAACAACGCAGAACACATGCACTTCCTCATCCACGTCAACAACACCACCACCCTCAGAGGCACACTCATACACAGACCCCTGGGACCACGCCCCCCATTCTGCGACAACATCGCCGTCACCATCAGCACACACGCTCTCACCTCCACAGACTACATACTCCTCGGCGACTTCAACTTCCACCTAGAAAACCCTCACGATCACAACTCCTCTTCCCTCCTAGACAACCTTTCAAACCTAGGACTCAAACAACTGGTCACAGCCCCCACCCACTCAGCCAGACACACACTCGACGCAATTTTCACATCAAGCCAACACGTCACCTACACCCACACCACCAAACTCCAATGGACGGATCACCAATGCGTCCACTTCTCCTACAACAAACCTCCCAAACACCCCCACCATCACACCACCCCCACCGCATGTGGGACAAGATCTCCACGGAGCACCTAATCTACTAACTGACGCAAACCCCCCCCGCTACCATAACCAACCCCAACACCGCCGCTCACAACCTCAACGAATGGATCACCTCCTGTGCCGACAATCTCGCCCCCTCAGAAAAAACATCACTACCCGCAATATCAAGAACGCACCATGGTTCACCACTGAACTCCACAAATCCAAACGCAAATGCCGCAAAGCAGAGAAAATCTGGAGACAAGAACCCACCACCACTAACTTCACCACCCTCAAAACCACCACACGCATCCACCACCAACTCATACGCACCGCCAAAAGAGCACACTACAAGGAACGCATCGACAACAGCTCCCATAGTAGCAAGGAACTCTTTACCATCATCAAAGAGCTCTCCAAACCCAAGGCCAGCAACCTAGACCCCAGCAACACACAAACCCTCTGCGATTCCCTCTCAGATCACTTCCACCGCAAAATACTAGACATACATAACAGCTTCACACCACACACGTTCCCCTCTCACACCACGCACCCCCCACACACAAACCCACCACACACACCCCAAACCTACTCACCACCTGGGCCCCAACCACCGACAAAGAAACTGAAACCACTATGAACTCCATTCACTCTGGCTCCCCCTCCGACCCATGCCCCCACCGTATATTCAACAGAGCCAGCCCCGCCATCGCCCCCATACTCCGAGCCACAATCAACAGCTCTTTGGAAACCGCCACCTTCCCAGACTTTTGGAAACACGCGGATGTCACAGCGCTCCTAAGAAAAAACAAAGCCAACCCAGACGACCTCTCCAACTACCGCCCCATCTCCCTCCTCCCATTCCCAGCCAAGGTTACGGAAAAAATAGTCAACTCCCGCCTATCCCACTTCCTCAAGACAAACAACACACTCGACCCTTCCCAATCTGGGTTCCGCAAGAACCACAGCACAGAAACCGCTCTCATAGCATGCACCGACAAAATCAGATCCAGAGTCGACATGGGCGAAACCGTAGCACTCATACTCCTGGATCTCTCTGCAGCCTTTGACACTGTTTGCCACCACACTCAGCACACGCCTTCACGACGCAGGGATAAGACACAAAGCCCTGGATTGGCTCACCTCCTTCCTCACCAACAGAACCCAAAGAGTCCGTCTTCCCCCCTTCCAATCTCCTGCCACCAAAATCACCTGTGGAGTCCCCCAAGGCTCCTCCCTCAGCCCCACACTATTTAACATCTACATGACCCCACTAGCCAACATCATCAAACCCCACGGAATCACCATCCTCTCATATGCCGATGACACTCAACTCATCCTCTCCCTCACCCGCAACCCCAACACTGCCAAATCCAACCTACACAACTAACTCCTCGACACCGCCACATGGATGACAGCCAACCACCTAAAACTCAACTCAAACAAAACCGAAATAATCCTCTTTGGCACACACAAAAACACTTGGGACCCCTCTTGGTGGCGCACCACGCTAGGACCTGCACCCACCCCCGCCAACCACGCACGCAACCTCGGCATCATCCTGGACTCCTCCCTCTCGATGACCCAACAAATCAACGCTCTCACCTCCTCATGCTTCAACACACTCCGCATACTGAAAAAAACATTCAAGTGGATCCCCACAGAGACCAGAAAGACTGTCACTCACGCACTCATCAGCAGCAGACTTGACTACGGAAACGCCCTCTACTCTGGCACCACACTAACTACAGCGTATCCAGAACTCAGCGGCACGACTCATCCTCGACCTCCCCCGACACGAACACATCTCACCACACCTCAAATCCCTCCACTGGCTCCCCATAGACAAAAGGATCACCTTTAAGATCCTCATCCTCGCACACAAATCACTCCACAATACAGGCCCTGCCTACCTCAACGAAAGAGTCACCTTCCACACGCCCACATGCCACCTCCGCTCAGCCGACCTCTCTCTCGCCTCTGTCCCCCGCATCAAACACACCACCACCTGGGGCAGATCCTTTTCCTACCTTGCACCCAAAGCCTGGCACTCCCTCCCAACCTACCTCCGCAAGACCCAAAACCTACTTCTTTTCAGGAAGAGCCTCAAGACCTAGCTTTTCGAACAGTGATCCTCCCAGCCCCATCCCCCTCCCTGTCCCCCCCCAACACCTTGAGACCCTCACGGGTGAGTAGCGCGCTTTATAAATCTCTTTGATTGATTGAATCATTCCTCGCCTACGGTGGACTTTCCATGTCGAAAGGCCTTTGGAACATTTTCAGTGACAAGCCTCTTTCCCATTTAGAGGTGACAATATAGTTGCTATCCACCAACTTGATTTGTTTTCACACCTAAGGCATGCCTACCACTGTTCCAGGGGACCAACTTGGTACTCCGAAGAAGGAAGCAATAAATTCTTACTCAAGAACTGACTCATTGGGTTGTAGCAGACAACCCTCTGATGTTTTGACTCACAGGGGTATAGAGGTCTGCATACTGCCTAAAAAAAGCCTCTGGATATTTTGAAAAGCGACTTATCCTTCATTCCAGGATGTCCTCTGAGGAATTTTTGGCTCCTTAATGCCAGTGCTACGGAAAACATTACCAGACCGGACCTTCGTCCCCACTGACCCGCCCTCTTGCATGCAAATATATCCCATAATATCTCTTCACTTGAGAACGCCTATATGCTGGTATGGGGCACGAATGGCTCCTGAATATTGGCTCCATAATATCATTTGACCAAAATATTGTGACTACAAAAGTATCCATGAAGGGAATATTGAGGGTAAGTATATTGCTTTATTAACTATATTATCAAACTTTCAAATATTTTTTGATTGCTGATATATTGGGATACTTCATATTTTTTGTATGGTATTTCGTTTCATTTTGTTACATTGTGAATAATAATATAAAATACTGTATAAAGTATTTTAACTGATTTAATTTTGAGTTCTACGATGTATTGGCGCTATGGGTATGCAGTATGCTTTAATAAGATGTAGGGTATTGTGTTATGTTTTAATTATTGATGTTAATTATCCTTTATCCATTTGCTTATTTATTATATTGATTACGTTTAGCTCACACTTGATTTCTGTCATTATTTTAGCTATTTTATGACAGTTTATTTTGTTTGGCCACTTCATGTCTGAATTCTGCCTTTTGGAGTGAGGCCAAATCTACCCCCCCCAGGAATTTACCTGCTGCTGTGAGCAGCCGGGACAACACTGCAAAAACTAAACCAACTCCTTCTTGCCTAAGTCATGTTCATGCATTTACACAACGCTCAGGCAAGCATAAGCTTCAGCAACTAATACCTAAAGGTATTTTGCAGAGCTTGACTCCGGGTGGCATGAGAAGGCAGCGACTAAGATATGATGTTCTTACTTTGGCATTTGTAAGTGTTCCTCAATGTTGCATCTGCAAAGGGAAGAATACTATTTAACAAATGATATTGGTGTACCAGGAAGAAATTATTATACGTGTAATGTATGCACATCTGATTGCCCTGCCTGAGAACAGAACCATTAAGCAAATTTCCATTGCTAGAGCAGGGTATAACTACCTGTGCTGAGAGTTTTTTTGTCAGACATTTTGAGGAAGCCGAGGCCAATGCTGTGGCACAGTTTCTGATGGTTTGACTGGCAGAAAAACAATAATATGATGTTTCCACAATTGGGAGGGGGAAAGGCCGCCAGTATGGCGACAACCTCCTCCCCGCGGCTTTGGCGGTCAGTTCGTCTGACCTGGCAGACGTGGACGGCACCCCAAACTGAGGGATATTCTCCTAAAATTCCAAACTTTGCTCTTGGTATTTTCTTGGCTACATTGGTAATGGCAAATGTGTAACCCTAGTAGTTATTTGAGTCCGTTATGCATAGGGTGAAGGACGGGGTGTAAAAGGTTAAAAGAGGAATACACAGATAGACAGTAGTCAGGTTGCCTGTGAGAGGTGAAAGGCATTGCAGTTTTTTCTTCCCTTTCCCCATCACCATGGAGTGAATACAAAAGAGCATGATGGTGAATGAAAAGTGTGTGCGTTTCCTTCAGAAGAGGGGTGGTTCCCTTCCATGAGTGAGGGTGCCAAAGGGGCAGGCCCTTGAGGGTGTGAAAGTTGACTAACGTTCATGAGCAGGTGTGACTGAAAACCATAGCCTTAGCCAGGTAATCTCACAGACAGAGAAGATATTAACTGTGCCAGGTGTCTCTGTTAGTGCCTGTGAGTGCCAAAGTGCCTTGTTATTCAGCTAAATAACACCTGGCTCTCATAGAAGGACCCTGCTTACGATTTTTATTTAAGGTTGACACTGCTACCTAATGGCAGCTGCTGGGTGGGTGCAACTCAGCTCTGACTCTCTGCTTCAGTATTTGCTTCTTCCTAGCTACTCGCTTTAGGCTTGCTGCTGCTACTAGCCCCCTTTTTCACTCCTTATATCCCCAGCCACCCGGTAGAGTGGGGCCTGGCCCCTTTTTCATGTTAGTTTGGTCTTTTATTTATCTTATACCTTTGTTTATTTTGACCTGAGATGGCTTGCCCTCATTTAATTTTGATTTCTGTTTGTACTGTTTTGCCACTTTGTGCCTGAATCGCACCTTTGTAGTTTGGAGACTGGCCTACTTCCTATAGGAACTCGCCTGCTGCTACGGACGCACTGCTGGCCCACCAAAGGGGCACCTAAAGCAAGCCCAGCGGTGCCCATCCATTCCTAAACTCAACCTGCGACCACCAAGCTGCTCCTCACTCCCAGGGGGCCATACAGCTCGCTATTTACTTCCAGCAACAGGAAAACAGTAAGGATTCAATCAATCAATCAACATTTTTTATAAAGCGCGCTACTCACCCGTGAGGATCTCAAGGTGCTTGGTGGGGGGGGGGAGAGAGGGGGAGGGAGGGGGGGCAGGAGGGTCACTGTTCGAAATGCAAATTCATACCAGAGCAATATTCCTCGCTCTTTGCTCTCGATGAAGCTACTACACAAACATAAAAAACTCAGGTGTGTATAACTATTCCACCGCTTGCCATATGGATGCAGATATATATTATAATTAGCAGCAGGACTGAGCAAGGTGCGTTCAGCTTCATATACTCTGAACACACAGCAGCAGTTAGATGTGCTCTTTTTAAATGAAAATTGCAATCTTGTTTTAAATGTTCTAACAAAATGGCTCTTAAACTTTTGACCTCTGCAGAACCCAAAGAATCACTGCTGAATGCTAAGGACCCCAAGCCATCTCCACATCTGTACCTCAACATTAACCCCTTCGCTGCCAGGCCTTTTCCCCCTCCTGTGCCAGGCCTTTTTTTGCCTATTTGGGGCAGTTCGCGCTTAGGCCCTCATACCTTTTTGTCCACATAAGCTAACCAAGCCAAATTTGCGTCCTTTTTTTCAAACATCCTAGGGATTCTAGAGGTACCCAGACTTTGTGGGTTCCCCTGAAGGAGGCCAAGAAATTGGCCAAAATACATGGAAAATTTCGTTTTTATCAAAAAAATTGGAAAAAGTGGCTGCAGAAGAAGGCTTGTGGTTTTTCCCCTGAAAATGGCATCAACAAAGGGTTTGCGGTGCTAAACTCAGCAGTTTCCCAGCTTTCAGGAACAGGCAGACTTGAATCAGAAAACCCAATTTTTCAACACAATTTTGGCATTTTACTGGGACATACCCCATTTTTGCAATTTTTTGTGCTTTCAGCCTCCTTCCAGTCAGTGACAGAAATGGGCATGAAACCAATGCTGGATCCCAGAAAACTAAACATTTCTGAAAAGAAGACAAAATTCTGAATTCAGCAAGGGGTCATTTGTGTAGATCCTACAAGGGTTTCCTACAGAAAATAACAACTGAAAAAGAAAAATATTGAAATTGAGGTGAAAAAAACATCAATTTTTCTCTACGTTTTACTCTGTAAATTTTCCCTACAATGTCAGATTATCGAAAGCAATATACCGTTACGTCTGCTGGACTCCTCTGGTTGCGGGGATATATAGGGCTTGTGGGTTCATCAAGAACCCGAGGAACCCAGAGCCATTAAATGAGCTGCACCCTGCAGTGCGTTTTCATTCTATACCGGGTATACAGCAATTCATTTGCTGAAATATAAAGAGTAAAAAATTGCTATCAAGAAAACCTTTGTATTTCCAAAAAGGGCACAAGATAAGGTGTTGAGGAGCAGTGGTTATTTGCACATCTCTGAATTCCGGGGTGACCATACTAGCATGTGAATTACAGGGCATTTCTCAAATAAATGTCTTTTTTACACACTCTCCTGTATTTGGAAGGAAAAAATGTAGAAAAAGACAAGGGGCAATAACACTTGTTTTGCTAATCTATGTTCCCCCAAGTCTCCCGATAAAAATGATACCTCACTTGTGTGGGTAGGCCTAGCGCCCGCGACAGGAAACGCCCCAAATCGCAACGTGGACACATCCAAATTTTTGGAAGAAAACAGAGGTGTTTTTTGCGAAGTGCCTACCTGTAGATTTTGGCCTCTAGCTCAGCCGGCACCTAGGGAAACCTACCAAACCTGTGCATTTCTGAAAACTAGAGACCTAGGGGAATCCAAGGAGGGGTGACTTGCGGGGCTCGGACCAGGTTCTGTTACCCAGAATCCCTTGCAAACCTCAAAATTTGGCGTAAAAAACACATGTTCCTCACATTTCTGTGGCAGAAAGTTCGGGAATCTGAGAGGAGCCACAAATTTCCTTCCACCCAGCGTTCCCCCATGTCTCCCGATAAAAATGATACCTCACTTGTGTGGGTAGGCCTAGCGCCCGCGACAGGAAACGCCCCAAAGCGCAACGTGGACACATCCAAATTTTTGGAAGAAAACAGAGGTGTTTTTTGCGAAGTGCCTACCTGTAGATTTTGGCCTCTAGCTCAGCCGGCACCTAGGGAAACCTACCAAACCTGTGCATTTCTGAAAACTAGAGACCTAGGGGAATCCAAGGAGGGGTGACTTGTGGGGCTCGGACCAGGTTCTGTTACCCAGAATCCTTTGCAAACCTCAAAATTTGGCTAAAAAAACACATGTTCCTCACATTTCTGTGGCAGAAAGTTCTGGAATCTGAGAGGAGCCACAAATTTCCTTCCACCCAGCGTTCCCCCAAGGCTCCCGATAAAAATGATACCTCACTTGTGTGGGTAGGCCTAGCGCCCGCGACAGGAAACGCCCCAAAGCGCAACGTGGACACATCCAAATTTTTGAAAGAAAACAGTGCCTACCTGTGGATTTTGGCCTGTAGCTCAGCCGGCACCTAGGGAAACCTACCAACCCTGTGCATTTCTGAAAACTAGAGACCTAGGGGAATCCAAGATGGGGTGACTTGTGGGGCTCGGACCAGGTTCTGTTACCCAGAATCCTTTGCAAACCTCAAAATTTGGCTAAAAAAACACATGTTCCTCACATTTCTGTGGCAGAAAGTTCTGGAATCTGAGAGGAGACACAAATTTCCTTCCACCCAGCGTTCCCCTAAGTCTCTCGATAAAAATGGTACCTCACTTCTGTGGGTAGGCCTAGCGCCCACGAAAGGAAATGGCCCAAAACACAAGGGGTCGCTCTCTTATGTGAATTTTAGTAAAAAAAAAAGAAAATCCCTGGTGTCTAGTGGGGTTTCAAAAGCCGGATTGCAAGCAATCCGGCTTTTGAAACCCTCGGAGAGACTTCAAAGGGAAAGAAATACTTTTCCTTCCCTTTGAAGCCCCTCCTGGCCTCCCCAGTGATTGAAAGAGAAATTATTTTGCATTTCTCTTTCAATCTGCTTCCAGCGCGACGAGGGAGACCCCTGTGACAAATAAGCACGCGCTCGCTGACGTCACAGGGGGGAGGGGGGTTGGGGGTGGAAGGGGAAGGTCTTCCCCTTCCATCCCCGACTTGGGGGGGGAGGGGAGTGCACGGGGGGCGCGCTAGCGCGCCCCCTTGTTCCCCTGTGCCATGGACGAGATGATCTCGTCCAAGGCACAGGGGAACTGTAGCCTTGGACGAGATCATCTCGTCCAAGGCACAGAACCGGTTAATAGATAGAAAATAATCAGATAAGTAGTGTACACTATATGAACTCGGCACCTTCACTTTCCTGCGTAACTACATGTTTAAATATGAGAGGGACTACACACCAATATAATACCCAGGCCATGTTTACAAATCAGTGAATAACCAAGTGAAATTAGAACTCATAGCAGAAGCAATGGGTCAAAAGTAGAAACTGGATGGACACTGGCCTCAGACAAACACGGGGCAACAATCAATCTCGGTATGGACAAAGCTGGGGACCATGATGGGTCTTTAAATCAAAAGGTGACCAAGTCAGTGAATGCTCTAAAAGCTAGAACCCAGCGGCTCATGATGCCTGAGGACATGCTGTCTTCTAGGAAGTGGTACTATGCCTTTGGCTCTGCTGAAAAATGCAGGATGCCCCCTTTCCAAGAAGTGTAGCTGCTTGAAGTGTGTATGTGCCTGTTTTTGTGAAGTAGTGGATGGGACAGCTCTGAAGGCCATTTGCGCAATCTACTTCTGCATACAGGCACAGATCACAGAGAACAAATCTGTTGATTTTATCAATACGTATATCAAATACACTGGGGAGGCAACGCATTGGACTTCAAATAAGTATTATTGTTACTTGATGAAGTTATTAGCCTCATAAGAGGAATCAGCTTTATACAGTTATTTAGCTCAGATTGCCAATGATTACTTACAGAAACCTACGGTTAAAGGACCTATTGGGTTGCAGACCCCCCGAAAAGGGGTCCCGGATGTACAAGGGTCAATGGCGCACAGGATAAGAACATTTGATCTAATGACTGTCAACTATAATCAAATCAGATGTGAATGTAGTATTAAATAGGTTGCAGTTTAGCCTTGATCTTTCACAAATCTTTAAAACACAATAATCATTAGGCTATATGTCAATATTTTAATTTACTACACTCTGCAAATCTCTGGGGAATACATTTAATCACTTGACGATTTGAAAATTCATACACATACTTTGCTGACGCAACATTTAGTTCTCAGGGACTTCATTACTAGGCTAACTCATATAAGAATCCTTGTGATATGAGCAACCTGAACATGCTTATATCTTCGACTTATGACACTTAGTAAACACTCTATCCACAAAGCAGAGTACATGTTTGATTTATTATTACCTTTATCTAAAATATTCATTTTCAAAGTACAATATATCTACTCTGGTCAGACCATTTCTTAGTAAATTTTGCCATATCTACAGTCTTCAAAAAACAACAATAATGGTCCAAAATGGGTTTATTTTGGTATAACTGGAAATTAATTACACCAACAATCGCATTAAACACATTCAGTGGTCTTACTAATACCATTAAAGACAATTATGATGTACATGAGATGCTAAAATCATGTGGACCAGTGACTGCCCATTTAATCACTCAAATCATCAAAGTCTGTTTAAAAAATGGCAAGATCCCATAGAATTTGAAAAAGCCATTCCCATACCTATTTTTTTTTTAAAGGCTAATATAAGCTGGCTACCTACAGGCCAATCTCACTTTTACCAATCATAGACAATTTGTAGATACAACTTTCTAAAGTTAAACCCAACAACAACCAAAATCATGCCCATACTCAACAAACTAAAGGCCTGATTTAAACGTCATGGATATCCCGTCCGCTATATCACGTCTAAATCAGGCTCTAAATTCTTGGGAAGCTTCACTACATTAAACTCACCCTAGTTCGGTCTCCTCAATAACAAATCTGGGAATCATTATGGATTTGGACTTGAATAGAATATCATTAAGAGCACCAAAGCTTATTTTTTGCAAGTTAATGTCCTTCAACTCATTATGCCTCTCTTAACATTTGCACATAAGGTCACGATTGCTAGCACATTTGTACAATGTCATCTAGATTGTGGCAATTTGGTATATTTTAGCCTTCCACTAAAGTTAATAAACAGTATCTAAAAAATCAACATTTCCTGGTAAGAACTATCTTTAACCTCAAGAAATTTGAATCGTCTCCTGTTATATTCAACAATTACATTGGCTTCCAGTAAAAAAGGAGGATCTCATTTAAAGCATCTTGTATAATGTTCAAGATCTTCCAGGGCATTGCTCCAAAGTTTCTGACAGATACATTCACTAGATATGTTCCCACACATAGGCCCTCATTTACAGGAATTTGGCGCAGGTCAGCCCAGCTGCGCTGCCCTACGGCAAACTGAAAGGGCAGGAACGCACTGTATTAATGAAGTATGGTGCATTCCTGTCCTTTCCCCTGCACTGATGCAGTTTCGGCAGCCTAGCACCAACCCAGGCACCCTTGCACAGTGGTGCAAGGGTGCCTACATTGCATGCAGGATTTCTTTTGTACAGGAAGAGGCACCTTCACACACAAAAACAATCCTGAAAGGCATTTTCCTCTTTCTATGTGTGCTGCAGAATGTAGCACCCATAGATAAGGGAAAAACCAAGGAGAAATAAAATTATTCCTCCTCCTTACGCCTCACCTCAGGAGGCATAAGGATTTGGCACAACCCCAGGTTTATATGGTTTTGTAAATCTGGGGTTGCGCCAAACTGCATGGGTGTTGCGTAGGGTAGCCCACTACAACGTCAAAGTAACACCTCCCGAGCACAGAGTAAGGCAAAGCAGCGATTTGCGCTGCCTTGCCTTACTCCATATCTAGGAGGCTATTCAAAGCCACGCAAAGTGGCTTTGCATTGCCTCCTAGATATGATTGTGTCATAAGCGCTGATGGAGAGTCACAAAAAGTGACGCTCACGCAGCGCAAGGGACTTATAAATATGCCCCATGGTCTTAGATCTGGTGTAAAGCAATCTGCACAATTCAATACGCAAGCTATAAAAAATGGGGAAAGTGAGCATTCAATGTACTAGGAAGCATGCTGTTGAACCCATTCCCACTAAACATCTGGTGTCAGCCATCATTATTATCAGAAAGCCCTAAAAATAGAAACCTGGCTCTTTATTTTATTAATCAGGCATTCTGGATTCTCGTAGTTATTGGTGGCACTTAATAAATCCCCCAAAATACAATAATAAATATTAATTCCTAATTAATTTCTTAATATTTACTGAAGGAATAGGTATGTACTATTTTAAAACAAGAGTAGTTTACAAAACGTATATTTTGTCATTTTAAATATATTTATTAATTATGATAATTATAAGATACGTTTTATTTGTTTAATTGTCTAATTTCTAAATAATTTGTTAATTATTTCTAGGGTCTTGGCTTTTATTAAGGGACTAAGGTAGGTACTATTTTATATTTTATATTGTTAGCTACTATAATACTATTTTCAAATATATATTTTGTCTTTATTTAAAATGTGCTACACAAACTTATATTTTATTGATATTTAATACGTTTAATAAGTTCAAAATATTTTATTTCATAAGAAAATATGAGTTATTTCAAATGCTTTTAACTAATTTTCAGATTTTTTATGTTAGCAGAAATATTATTTTAAAATATTTACACATACATAATTAACATATTTAAAACATGTAATTACTAAAGTTTGTTTTGATATATGTTACTGTTTAAAAAATTAATAGTGTATCTATCTCCATAGTTATGTGGGAATATAGTTTTAAAATTAATTGTATCACTTCAACGTGTTTGCAAAAATATGAACACGTGAGTGAAGAGAAAATCTGAATTAAGAGAAGTTGTATTAAATATAACATTTGAAACATACCTGCTTTCTACAATGTTTATGTGATAAAATTCCAAACGCAATTAATGTCACTCCAAATATATGTTAATAGTAATTATGAACTCTCCCCAACAACTTTATATGCACTGTCCCCTACATTTGTAGAATTTGAGCTGGAGCAGTAAATATGCCGATTTGAATCAGAATAGTTATCCTGACTTTCTCAAATATATACATGTACTCCTATGTTTGTAAAGCTAGGTTTTGAATAGTAAGTATAGCCCCTCCCAATTACAAGCACGTCCCTCTATGTTTGTAGCACTGAAGGTAGAAAAGAAAATGTGGCCTTCTTTAAATATTTTGTTTCCTCAATACTAGTGGCATTGGAGATAGAATAGTAAATTGACACTCCCACATATATGCAATTACTCCACTGTTAGTAGGACTAGAGCTAGAATAGTAAATGTGCCCTTACCCCGTATATACCTTTTCCTAATGTTAGTGGGCTGGAGTTAGAACATAACTTTGCTTAATGTTTGTAGGACTGGAATTAGAATAGTAAGTATGAACATTCTTCCAGTTATTACCCTTTCTCCCAATGTGCGTAGGGCTGGACTTCGTATAGTAAATCTGCCCTTTCCTCTCAAATGTACACATTTCCCCAGTATTAGTGAGATTGGAGTCAGACTAGAAATTCTGACTCCCCTAATTTTATGTGCTTTTCTTAATGTTTGTATGATTTATGTTTGAAAACTAAATGCCAATTCCACATCAAAGTATATATATTTTTGGGGATTTTAAGTAATAATTTATAATATGGGAATTGTTTGAATTTTATTTTCCAGTTTTTTTCTCTCTGAGATTTTTTTAAAATATTTATGTTGGTTATTAAATTTTCTCTCGTAATTATTTATATTGGTTGAATAAATGTTAAGAATGTGTTTCTAAACAGTCATTTTTGTTTTAAAAATTTGTTAATTATATTATTAACATAGGGTTGTTGATATCTTTTAAAAACGTGAATTAATTTTACTTACTAAAATGCATGTAAATGTTGAAAAAATGTCATTTTATTTATAATGTTAGATGAATAAGCTTGTAAAAAATAAAGTTCCATTTTTATAAATGCACGTTTTTATGTTAAGTGCTGTATGTACCATGAACAAGCTGAAGAATACTGGTCACAATTTGCTTTTTTAAGAACTGACCTATTTATTAATAGATAAATTCTTTAAATTTTTAATCGTAGTGGGTCGGAATCTGGGCTAACTTATGCACAGTAAACAGGTAGGTTGCAAATCCGACTCACTGCGATTGAAGGCCATCACCAGAATGTTGGCCTTCTGGAGTCAGCAGACCACCATGTCTGTGATTGCTTTCAAATAAAGCAACCTTTATTTAATGCAGTTTTCCTTAAGGGGACTGCTTTTAAAAAGAAAAGTTATTTTTTTTTAATTTGTTCAGAAGGAGGCAGCTCTGCCAGTAAAAAAATCAATGTTTTGCAATTGTATTTCAGTCATAAACAATGATACATTAGATACCAGTTTGGTATTCGGAAGGTCTGTAACAAGCCTCTTCCACATACTGAATCAATATCCATTCAGAATCCCATTTTGGGAGTGAGAAAACTTTTCTGACTCCTAAAATGGATTAGTAAATATGAAAATGATGAATCAGAGCATTTGTTTTAAATCATAACAATTTAAAAATTATGAAAATTATAAATAAATATCTCTACCTACTACTTTATTAAAGTGGTAACAGATAGGGAACAGCAAGAAAACCTACTATTTTCCTATATCAAAGACCCTAATTC
Organism: Pleurodeles waltl; assembly: GCF_031143425.1. Taxonomy (NCBI): domain Eukaryota; kingdom Metazoa; phylum Chordata; class Amphibia; order Caudata; family Salamandridae; genus Pleurodeles; species Pleurodeles waltl. The sequence continues at coordinate 340,716,360 of NC_090445.1, forward strand.
AGAACACCGTGAAACACAGAATGCAGTTAAACTGTGTTGAAAACAACATACCTGCCTTTTTACTTTTGGCAAACACAGCCATTAGTCAATCACATAGTGCCTTCTTATGCACATGTACTGCAATATACTGCAAACTTACTGCGGTATAGCATGGCACAATATATAACTAAGGGCCCGATTATGAGTCAGGTGGTCCAAACACTGACAGATTCACAGTGGAGGTCAGACCACCGTGGCTGGGGTGGTCCGACCGCCATATTACAAGATTGGTGGTCGATGCCACCAAAAGACCGCCGCCTCCGCCAGGATCTCAGATCCTGACGGGGTGACAGCGAGTGTGGTTGTAATCAGCTACAGTGTTGCTGAAGTCAGATTCTTGTTCTCCACCAGCCTTTTCATGGTAATTCAACCGTCATGAAAAGTCTGGTGGAGAACAAGTGCAGGGGACCCCCTCCCCAGCACCATTGGAATGCACACTGTCTGCTCAGCAGGCAGAGCGCATTCTGAGGCTGGTAGGGGGGCCTGTGTGAGATGGCATTGGACTCAGCTCCATGTGGAGCCAAGTCCAGTGCCACTGCACATTTTCCACTGGGCTGGTTTCCGCCAGTCAACCCAGTGAAAAACTCGTAATGGGGCCAGTGGGTCACCATGGGTCTGGCGGTCTGGTTTTCCAACCGCCAAACTCATAATCAGGCCCTAAGTATTTTAAAAGTTATTACTTTAACCATACTCACACTTTTCACACATACTACCATAAATGACCATTTGCACTTAACAATGTATTTTCTTGCCACATTACATCAACATCCGTTCACACACTTTCATGCTATGTCTGTTTTAATCACCACATACCACTCTGTGACACTCCACTCTACAACACTTCACAGTAAGCTATTCCACTGTACGCCACTACACTCTTACACCACTGCAGTCAACGCCACTCTATTGTTTGCCACTCCATTTTCCAACACTGCTCAATACGTTATTCCACTGTACGTAACTCTGCTCTAACCACTCCACTAAATGCAATTCCACTCTATGCCACTTCACTATAAACCACTCCACTGAACCCCACTTCAATGTCTGCTACTGCACTGTATCCGACTACACTCTGCACCACTCTATGGAACGTTATTCCATTCTACGCCACTCCACTTTACCCAACTACGATCAATGCCACTCTACTGTGCTCTGCTCAACAACACTCCACTCCACTCATCAACAGTCTTCGCCCCTTTACTATATGACAATATACTCCACTATATTGCACTACACTGTACAACAATGTACTCCTATCAATACTAGTGTACAGCATTATACTTTACTCTATAGCACTATACGAAGCTATACTCCACTCTACCACACTCTACTCAATTTCCACCCCAATTAATATACTCTACTCTATGAGACCCTACTCCACTATACTCCACTGTACTCCAGTACTGCACTCTGCACCACTCCACTGTTCGCTGCTCTACGCCAGTCAACTGTACGACAGTCTAACCCACTTCACTCTACCATACAGTTCTGCGCATTATTCTTCTCCACACCACTCCATTGTACAACGCTATAATCCACTCTGTGGCACTCTGCTCTTCTCCACTGCTCTCTACTTGTCGGTAGGACAGTACACTCTATGACACTATGCTGTTCGACTTTCTCCTCCACTCTACTGTACCACACTCCATTTAATGGCACTTCACTCAAAGACAGAAAGCTTTACAATTGGGAGCGCATTTATATTAAAAATAATAAACCACTAAAATTAAGTTAAAAAACAAAGGTTATACCTGTGTTATAGTTTGGATAACTTTACTTATTCTTTCCATAAAACAAAAAACATAAAATACACAAACATTACCAATTCTAAAGTTATAATTATACCTCACATTTATAATTTATGTACCACCTTTAAATTTATATAATTCTAAAGTTATAGTTATACTTTACATTTATAATTTACGTACCACCTATAAATTAATAACTTTATTTATTCTCTAACATTAATACAAACTTAAACCACACAACAAAATTTAAATTGTGCACTTATACCTTTAATTTATAATTACCTCAATGCCTTCAGGTTATTATACCTCACGCACCTCCATGCATAGTGTATTCAACTTGGGAGCCACACTAAATTAACAATAACTTGCCACTCTACCATGCACTGTGTTCTCAAAAAAGTTATGATTTTTATTTTTATGACTATTTTTGTAAATAATATTATTTTAGATGGTGTAAGTAATATAATATAAAAGGGTATAAGCAGTGCATGGAGAAGGTGCGAGTTATACTTAATGTAGTGTGATAACTGAGTTGAATACACGATGCACAAGTGATAATAATGATTAGCCTGTCAAACGGAATGGAGGTTGTCATTCTCCCAACATGTCCAATTACTAGTAGTGACTTTCGTGCAAGAAAAAACATAAAAGCTGCTCTGCATGCAATAAAGAGCCAAATTTAACCTGCTCCTTCTTCATCATCCAAGAGCTGTTTGCTATCCACAATAGCATGTTCACCACGGCTAGCCAAGTAGCTAAACTGTGGAACAAGATAGCATACAAGTCACACAGTTGGATCTGCAGTACCTTTTAAGGATAATCACATCACCTTTAGGAGAACCAACAACACCTCAAATTCATGGACTGCCTTTGTAGTCCAGCCTGCACCATCCAACATACTTCGCCTAGTTAAGCCCTTAGTGGGGACAAGCGTGGATGCCAGTTTTGAAGGGCTATGTTACCACCCAGTTGTTATGGACCTAAGTGCCTGCCACGCTCCACAGGGAAGTAGCTTGGGTGGGGGGAGAGGTTGCAATGTGACACCCCCCAAATAAATACATTAGCTTGGTAGGTGAGTCTGGGGGTCATGGGTCGGGTGTACTATGTCTCAGTTAATTTTTTTGTCATCCTGATTTTAACATTTTTTGGATCGGATCTTAAATACATTTAGGCTTACAAAGATTTTCCTTGAGGTCTGTATCACTTTTTTGATGCCCCAACACAAAATCCTTTTTTGTTATTTACAAAACCATGGAAATGTGAAATTTGTGTGGCTTTGTAAGAAGGAAAAAGCCTCAAGGATAGTTTTTGTGCAGGAAGGAAACCGTTCCGGCACAAAACTTTCCTGAACATAATTCACACACCCTTGCACTATGGCTCGAGGGTGCCTGCATTTGCAGTAGGCAGCCCAACGTCTGCCAGCACATGGAGAGAGAGCAGAACTGTGCCATTTCTTTGAAGATATGGACCAGTTCTGCTCTATTTAGATGATTTGCTCACCACGCGCACCACTTTGTAAGTATGCACTATTGTGACCGGATTACCAGAAAAGTAACAATTCTGAATCAAAAAGTATACCTTAAATGGATGCAAATATAGTACTTTTTAGAATTCACAAACATTGAAGTAGTACACTTGGAAAGCCTATGCTAGTCTCAGGATTCCAGGGATACTACTGGCAATCAAACCCACAAAAGGTGATGGGACGAATGCTTGCAAACAGTCTAACCGCTGGCAATCCCTCAGGGTAGCATTCCAAACCATTGTTTTTCATCTGCTGTTCCACTCTAAACAGAGGGCTTGATTTAGGGTTGAGGAGACAGACTAAAGGCAGTCAGCGTGGCGGAGGGCTTTACTGCATTTACTTCGCTTGCCAAATTAGAGTGTTCTGCCAACCCGGGGGACATCTCTATACATTGGAAGGAACTGTTTCATGGTGTTTCCTGTCAGTGTATGAAAAGTATAATGGGCGCCTGTGTCAAACATGATGGCTGGCTGTCAAATTGTTCCAAAGCTTTTATTTTTCAAAAACAAACTCCCAAAGTGGGAGTTTGTTTTGGAAAAATAAGAAACACTAGTGATCCTAACAACCATTTTCTCCCATGTTGTGGGTGTACATTTATGTTTTTACCATCCCTCACCACCAGGATATACCTGCCAATAATGGGCAGGAAAAAAAAGCTATCTGACCCTAACTAGGGCAGATGGTCAGATGGCTTACTTCAGACATCCCCTACTCTGCTAAGCCATCAAAGGAATTTTTATGCTAACAAAGTCAATCTTACTCCATCGGCATAAAATCAAATCTACTGACCTCCCAAATCAGTTGCCTTTTCAACAGAGCACATTTCTGCAACAGTCTAAATCAGCCACAGAGGCCCACCCAATGGAAATCAGTACTGATCTTTCTCTGCCTGGGAACAGTCCAACTCGAACTTTGGTCAGCTCACACATTCACCTTGTGACCTACTGCTTTGTTAGTTGGGATCTCTGAGGTTCACACCCCCTGAATCTTTATGACTAAGCTACTCCCCGGCACACCCAGGACAACTACAATCACTACTGAATCAGGGAACAACAAGGCGCTCTGTAAAACAACAAATTATAGTTTGATGAGATGTATCAGTATCACATAATCTTCCACAACCCTAAGATCATTACAAAACACCTTATTTTAACACCCTTTGTAGCACTGCAAGATCCTGGTACAAAAAAGGAATGAGTGACTTTGCTGTAGGTGGTAATCTTTCTCCACTTTTTATGCTAGACTCACATTGAGCTCAAACAATTTGTGGTCACATTATCAGACACCATTATGTCTGCTGAAACCCGATTTTCTTCAATGTGCATATTTTCCACGTGCACAAATTGTATCCCGGTTTTAAAAACTACTCCTTTCTAAATTAGGGCCTGATTTAGAGTTTGGCAGAGGGGGTTACTCCATCACAATTGAGAAAGATATCCCGCCCTCCGTATTCTTATCCCATAATAGCCTCTGAGATTGTAATACGGCAGACGAGATATCCGTCACATATGTGATGGAGCAACCCATCCATTCAACTCTAAATCAGGCCCTTAGTCTTTGTCCTGATAGTAGCTCTGAAGGTTGACAGTCACCACTTATTGTGTACTAATGATTAGTACCATTGCGTTATGTCAAGGAATTAGTCATAGTCTGCTGAGGATGTGTGAAATAGTAACACCTGTTAAGTGGTCGGCTTCACAGACCAGGGTTGCATCTCAAACTGACATCTCCCGTTCCTGCTGCCCTATCCTCTTTTGCTCTCTCTAGCTTCTCCTTTCAACTACTTATTTGTTCTTTCTGTCTGCCCTATCTCAATATTCTCTCCCTCGCTTTCTAATATTGTATTCTTTATTATCTAACCCTCATCTTTCTCTTCTCTTTATCCTTTCATCTACTCACATTGTTCTCTCGCCCTCTCTTCCTTTTCCTGCTTTCTTTACTGATCCCCCTATCTGTATGTTCTTTTCCCCTTTCAAATCACTTTCTCTGTTTTCAGTTCTCCTTACTCTTCATTCTGCACCCCCATTATTACCTCTTCCTTACCATGCCTCCCTTTATTCGGTTTCTTTTCCAATCTCTGCTTCCTTCTCAATATCCCTAATTATTAATTTACTCTTTCCCTTTTTTATTGATTTCCCTCATCATAGTTCTCATCTTTGTTTTTCCCCTGCAAACTCCTTTCCTTTATTTCATTCCCTGCTCTTTATTCTCTCTGTAGTTTCAGTTCTTTGTTTTCAGTCTCTGGCCTATTGTCAATATTCTTCTTTTTAGTTTGTCTCCCCAGTTAGCTTTGGTTTCTTCTTTTTCTGTAGTGTTCTATGTTCTCTTCCTCTTTTTATTCCATCTTCCATTTCTTTTTTAATTCTCCCCTTCTTCTTTTTTTCTTCATTCTCTCTTTTTTCCCCTATCTCTCTTTATTCTTTCTCTTACGCTCAGTTTGTTGGTGGTCTATATTTTTTTTCTTCTTTCTCTGCTTTAGTATCTCTTTATTCTTTCACTAGCTTCTCTTGCCCTCTCTTTATTTTCTCTTTACTCCGTCTTTCTCTTTGCTCTTTCTCTTCCTCTCTTTATTCTTTCTTCCTTTTCCTTCACTTTCTTCATTCTTTGTTCCACTCTCTTACTATTTTCCTATTAATTCTCTCTCTTCCCTTCCTTATTCCCTAATTTTCCTTGTCTTTATTCTTTGTAATTGTTTATCATTTCCTCATCTCTTCTCTTTATCTTGTTTTACCTCTTTCTTTTCTCTCTTTTACTCACTTTATGTGTTCCTTATGTTTTACGCCCTCTTTATTCTCTCTTCCCATAACTTTGTTCCCCCTGCTACTTATAATTGTCTTTAATCCTTCTTCCCCACTGTCAATGTTTTTTCCTTTCCTTTCTTTAGTCTGTCTTTTAATTTACTCTCCTAAATCTCCCTCCTATCTTTGTTTTTCTCCTTTTATTTTCTCTTTTCTGTATTCATTATTTCTACTCTCTTTACACTCTATCGTGCTCTCTCTTTCTTTCTCTTTATATTCTCTGTATCTTCCCTCCACTTATTTTCGTCTCTTTCTTCAATTTCCTTTCTTGTGCTATTCTCTCAATTTATTGTTTCTCTTTATTCACTCTTTTCCTATTTTTAGTCTCTCTTTTCACCTGTGTTCTCTTTTTGTCTTCACTTTTTTCTCTTTATTCATTCTGTTCCCTCTATAAATTCTCTCCTCTAACAATTTCTCTCTCTTTATCCTCTCTTCCCCTCGTTTTATTCCCTGGCAAACATCTCCTCCTCCTGCCCTGAATTTATACCTCTTATTATTTCTGTTTCATTGTTCATTCTCCCTCGTCCTTTCTGTCAGTTCACACTCTTTCCCAGTCTTAATTACCTCTTCCCCATCTTTATTCACCTCTTTCTCTTTCTTTTCTCTCTTCATATGCTAACTCCCCTCTTGTTACTCCTCCTCTTTTATTTGTTTTCCCTCTCTTCTTTGCATTTTGTTCCCCATAGTTATTCTCTTTATTACCCTCTCGTTATATTAACTTCTCCTCTCTTCTCTTCTCCTTCTCTTTTTATCCTTCCCTCATTTCTGTTCTTGTTCTTCTCTTATCGCTTATCTTTACTCTCTCCAAATATTTTCTCCTTCTCTTTCCCTGTTCTCCATGTATTTTCTCTCATTCATTGTCTTTATTCTCTGTTTCCATCTCACTATACTCTCTTCTTCCATGTCTATACTTCCTCCTTATTCCTTCTCCTTCCCTCTCTTTTTTCTCTTTATCTCTTCACCTCGTTTTCCTTCCATTTTCTCACTTCCTGTCTTTATTGCCTCTTCTCCTTTATCTTTATTCTTCCTCTTTTCCTGTATTCTTTTTATGAGCTCTCCCCTCTTGTTTATCTCCCTCTTATCCCTACTTTTTTTTGTATTCTCACTCGTTCCCTATCTTTATTCTCTCTTTCCCTGTTGTTATACTTCTCTGTCCCCTCTCATTACTCTTTATTCCCTCTCTTCTAGTTATATTCTTTTTATTCCCCTGGTACTCTTCTTTATTCCCTCGCCTCCTCTCTCAATATTGCTTCTCCTTCCATCTCTTTATTTTTTATCTCCTCTCTTTTTCCTTCCTCTCTCTTTATTCAATCTCATCCCCTCTCTTTATTCCCCGTCCTCTCCTCTCTTGGGACAGAGGGGGTTATTCTAACTTTGGAGGAGTGTTAATCCGTCCCAAAAGTGACGGTAAAGTGACGGATATACCACCAGCCGTATTACGAGTTCCATAGGATATAATGGACTCGTAATACGGCTGGTGGTAAATCCGTCACTTTTCCGTCACTTTTGGGACGGATTAACACCTCCTCCAAAGTTAGAATAACCCCAAGAGTCACAAACTGCATTTTTAAGTATGTAAAGTCGTTCTCTAGTAGTACTATTTATATACTACAAAATGCAATTTACAAACCTGAGATTGGACATCTTCACCTCACCTGGCTTTTCTGCATGGTGATCTCCGCCATGTGTGTAGATCTTCACAGGGGTGTGGGGGCGTTGACCCCCTGAGCGCCCTACTGCATCTCAGCTATTCATTGAGATGATGAGAGGCTGCTTCATCTGATCGGCGCATGTCAGATTGGCCGTTTTTTCACATTGGCTAGCCTGACATGCGCAATTCAGGCTTCTACAATTAATACCTGAAAGGCAGCTGAGAAACAGAGGCAAAGCCCCGCCAATCCTACTACTGCTTTAATGGTGTTTAGCATTGTAAGCAGCAAAAGAGCAGTGCTTGGATTGGCTCGGATGCTTTGCAAGCAGAGCGAGGGAGGAGGAACTTCGGGTGTATTTCGGGTGTACTTGCAGCCGTTCGTGTGCTGCAGAAGATTATCGAATAAGGTAAGTTTATTTTTAAAGGTTTTAATTGAATTTTTTATGTGCCCTCCCACTTTTAAAACGTAGCAGCCGCCACTGGATCTCCACACACAGAGCTATACAATTCTGTAGCAAATGTGGGACAAACAAGGGAGAACTAGCTGGAAGGTGCACGATAATTACTTTAAAATTGGTGAGGTTATGGAAAATTGAAGGAAGGGTTTAAGGAGGGACATTTTAGCAAACACATCGATAAAAGAGAAAGACGGTTGCTATTCACAAAATGCATTTCTATAACAGGCTTAACTGTGCGCCAGCCAAGCCATGGAGTAAGTCAATCACTGGCAGTGCAACCGACCATTTATTAATCAGTGTAGGCAGCCGAGCACATTAGGGAAACAGGAACATAAATAGGAAAAAACGGCAAGGCTTTACCATTTTTTTAAATATAAGTCTAATGACAGTTTTTTACATAAAATATGTTTTACATTTACATCACGTGCAGCCTACTTCCAGCCTATCGCCGTCTACGTCGAAACTGGCTGCATTCCATTTCATGGCCCCTGGGTCTTTGCTGTCATCTCACAGGCAAACCGACCTGGATGATTTCACCCAATACTGAGATGATCACTAGAAGAGTGCACCAGGTTATAGCAATCACGGACAGAAAGGCAAACTGTGCAAGAGCATCCTATGCCTTCAACCATTTGCCACTTGTGTTCAGTGACATCAGCTGCCCCACGTACAATGTCAGCCGCATTGCTGCAAGGGACACGTGCTCCGCAGCAGACACTGGTGGCACTCCATCAGTGTGTAAGCTATCCGAGAAGCAAGAGGCTGCTTTACTGATGTCTCCCAGCTCCTCACATCCGTCCAACATCGAAGCACAAAATCCTCAACAGTGCTACAATATGGCACACAAACATATAAGTCATCATTTAACATACGTTCGGTGACCTTAAGTTATGCTTCAGATGTCTTGACCATACAGGGTTGCTGTTGTTCAGTTTGAAGCATTTGGCATAGAATGGAGGTGAGCGATTGACTAGTTTCCTCATTTTGAACATGAGCTGCTAGTTTGGTTGCTGCTATATTGTGGTTGGACAGTGGTGAGGTGTTACACCTCCACATAAACCATCCTGAGACAATGTTTATGTACCATTAGAATGTAACAACGAAACATGATTTGTTCAATGTATTAATACATTTACATAGCCCTTTCACAGTCAGTCAGTCACATTTACATAGTCATGTAAAACTAAAAACATTCACTTAACACAATATGTACTTGTTTTCCCTTCAAATGTGGTTTCACATATTATAAATCAACCCCCATTAGTATCTTGCATCCTGTGGCCTCCGATGTCTCTAGGGTCATATCACAGCCATTTCTGGTCATTTAAAAAACCAAGTCTGTAGTAATATGTGCAATATTCATTTGAGACTTTGTGGGAGCAAGTAGCGGTTGAGGTGTCGGTGAACACATTGAAGCATAATCTAGTATTCATTCTGTGTGCTGGCGTGGGCCAGTGGCGTAACGAAACATGAGGTTGCCCCCTGCACAGTACATGGAGGGGCCCCGACTCAGGAGCGCTCAAGCCAGGGCACTGTGCTTATGGGGGCCCAAGGAGCTTAGGGCGCCCTGGTACCGCGTGACCTGCGGGGGCCTGTGTTACGACACTACCGTGGGCATTAACGCACAATTTAAAAGGAGAACTACAAGTCCCAGGAGGACAAGCGCAGGGTACATCTTGGGTGCGGCGCTGGTACAAAAGACCATCAAAGCGCAGATGCTCACTATTCGGTCGAAAAGGAAGGAATGGGGAGCTCCTTCTCACTGGCACTTCTGGAAAGGGCAATGATGTCTTTGTCACTGAGAAGGCGCGGATCTCCAGTAGAGCTCTTGTTAGAGGGCACCCAGCACTAAAGATTTTCAAGAGGCGGGCAGTCCTCGGTTGAAATGAGTGCCTCAGCGCCTCTTGATTGTTTTTATGAAACGTGACAGATGTCTGAAGTGCTTATTTGAACTTTGTATCTTGGTATTGATCTGAGACATTAAAGAAAGGTCGTCCATAGTAATAGCCTTTGAAACTGCACTTCACTTGGAGGCGTTTCCTAACCAGAACACTTTGGGGCCTTCTGAAGGAGCTTCTCAGTAGAAAAGAGAGGTAGTGAAGGATAATCTCTTGGAATTAAGGTTTGAGTTGCAAAGAAAACGATTTAGTGCAGGATTATAGCTTTGGAAAAACCCTATTTAGGTGCAAAGATCTGGGAAAACTTAAAAGTTTTTGACAGTTTATTATCTCTCATGAGCAGAGTGTTGTATCAGCTGCATTTTGGAAGAACGGCATGAGGAGCACGAGATTGCATATTATGGATTCAGTAGGAATAATCTAAGGGCTTGTTGAAGAATGTAGCCTAAAAGACTTATGTTTCTCTTTCAAATCTCCAGCCACACAGTTCCATTCCCGAAACCCTTTCCTTCACCTCGTCACTCCAATCATCTGTATTATAATAGAAATCAGATTTGGTGGTGCCCGGAGGTGGATCCTGAAATCTTTGTTGATGCATTGAGGAAACTAACAAAGCTGACACCTAAGAATCCAGCATCCTCCCATGTGTCAATGGACCGCCTCATAAGGACCAGAGATCTCTGTGTATGGGGCAGGGAACTCCATTCAAGAGGCACAGATCTCTGCCCACCGGTACAAACAGCAAATTACATATAAACACAGGAAGTCGGCCACTTTCTGGTCGTTCTGCAGCACCCTCTCACTACAACCCCATCCTCATTCATCCTGCTGCTTCTTTGGCAACTGAAACCCCCAAAATGGCTAAGGGACAAGGTAAGGAGATAAACATTATTTGTGAGGGTGTCCTGCAGAAGTAAGCTCAGCTCTTTGGGTGTCCAGAGACCCAGTTGAGATTTCGGGGATCAGCAGGCACTGCAGTGCAGTGGTTATCCACACTTGCAGGAAGGAGGAGATCCCCATAGAGGACTTTCAATGCTGGGCAAATATTAGGCCTAAGATGTACTTATCTTGTCCTCCCAGTTACATTAACAGCATACCCGACAGACACCACTGCACAGGAGAGTCCTGTGAACAGCCTGGTCAACCTTTCACGCTCAGCTGGAAGCATCAGGGCAGTGGAGAAGCTGTAAGTGAAATATGTGTCTGGAAATATAAGTGTGTATCTGATTTGATTTTTTTATGTCCATGTTGCCTGTACCATATGTTGTCACCACTGGATAGTTATAGTTTGGTCAGCTGTTTTATATATATATATATACATATATATATATATATATATATACATATATATATTTCAAGCAACTATAACTCCCGCCCCGCCATGCACAGTTTTGTATGAATAATTTTACAACAAATGCTACAGTGATATTTTCAATTATGTTATGAAAGACATCATGAGTGCTGTAGTATCTGGGGTAATTATCAGGCAAGGGCGTGAATTATAGTTACCTTAAGGCACAAGGTGTAGTTTCGTGAAATAACTCTAACTATAACTGCTGAATTTCTATGTTTTTTTGCGTTTAAAATGTGAGCCTAGCTATAACGTCCCTGTAACCTTCGTTTTTTTCAGGGAATTTCTGGGTTTTTTTAACGTAAAGTAATTTTAATTAGTATGCGTTAATCCAACCACCGCTGTGCACAGCCTTTGACGCGGCAGAAGTTGGACATAGGGCCTGCAGCCGCCCCCTATACCCACCCAACACCGCACCATGAAACGCCTTTGGCCATGCGCAGAAAAGTACCCAGCACCATGCACGACCTTTGCCTGTGCGCAGCAGAGGTTGACCTTAGGGCCTGGCCTTCAGCCAGGCCTTGCAGCCAACCTCCTATAACCACCCAGGCTTGTGCCACAAACAGACTTTGGCAGTGCATGACAGTGGTGGCTGCAGGACCTGGCCAACCCCCTATAACGAGCCAACCCTGCCACTTACAATGAGAAATGTTCCGACAAATTGAAGAAAATGTATTTGACAAGTAAAAAGAGTGTGATCACCTTTCTGTATCTACCTTACATTTTTGAAGTTGAAAAGGATTTAAATCTGAGAAATGACAACTGACACACTCAAATTGTAACCCTCAACTGTGTGACGGTCTGAGACCTTAACCACTAGGGAACAGATGACTCCTTAGTGCATGGTGGCCAGACATCTCTGTGACATTCAAGCCAAAGATAGTGATGGGAAATAGAAGTACATGTTCGATCACTAGGAATGTTTAACATTCAAATCAAGAGTAAATAAACAGACACACTGCCATGAGATACCAGAATTTGAACCTTCAACCTACTGAGTGATAGTCCAAGAGCTTTACCAGTAGGCCAGATGTGACTCTAGCCTGCTGTGCATCAAAATGTAACTATAACCTGCCAACTAAACATCATACTTGTGTGCCGTTTTGAAGTTATCCTATGGAGAGACCATTGCAATAGCAAACTCTCCCTCTTGTTACAGGATCGCGGGGGAGACTCAAGGCCCGTGCAGTCCTAACTGACTCACTGCATCCTGCCGGAGCCGCCATTGCTCCCTCAAGCAGGGAGCAATGTTTTCATCTTGTTCCCTGCACGCATGTTGGCGTGCAAGGAAAGAGATGAAAACTCAGCTTGACAGCTCCTACTTGATGAAAGCGGAGTTATGTTTGCTTTTGCTTGGCAGGAGCTGTCAGCTCCAGCCAAGCATAAGCAAACAACTACCTCCTGAGGGTGGGCACCTTGGGAGGCAGCAGGAGCTGGACCTGTGGGGTGGTGGTCCCCACAGCCATGTATGGCTCCACGGGGGGGCAGGAACCCCTCCTTACATTCTTTATGCCCCGGGGAGGTGGCAGTCCCCAAGGTTGCGCAAGCCCCCGCACACTGAGCATGACTTATGCCTCAGGGAGGTGCAGTCCTTGGGGCTGTAGGGGGGAGTGCATGGCCTCCCTGCACACTTTACAGAATTCTTGTGTCCAGAGGAGGTGGTGGCCCCCGGGGCTGGAGGGGGCCCGCTGCCCCCGCACACTTTACACATTAATTAGGCCCTGGAGAGCTGAAGCCCATTGGACTTGATGTATGTGGGCTTACATTGTTTTTTTTGATGATGTATTATTTAAAATGAAAATAATGGTTAATCATTGGCAGCAGTGTATGTAGAAAAAACATGCAGACACATCTTGGACCATGGGACAGTTTAAAATAAATTTTTGAAATTTCTGTTTTTTGCTGTGACGAATTATCCATAACGTTCATGAATTTGGTGTCATCATGCATGTATTAAAGTTCTGATGGGTAAGACCTTGCTTTGGTTAAGAGAAATGTAAAAATAAAATGTTTTTGACTTCTCTCTGATGGGACCAGGAGAGTCTTTTCTTTATGTTTATTTAGCTGTGGTGTATAATTTCTATGAGAAATAGGGCATCGTGTTGTTGTACTGGCTATGAGGAAGACCACATAGGTCCAAATGAGTTAGCCAAGCCAAATAAATCTTTGTAGATCATACCATCTACAGTGCCGACTATTCCTTTCTCGCTATTAGGAAGAGAGGCTTGCTGTATGTATGTATTTAGTAATATATATATATATTCCCCAGTGGCGATTGCCACTGATTAGTTATAGTTAGGTCAGATTTTCCATAGTAAAAGAAAAGCATTTTTGTGTTACTAATAACTTTGGCACCGTTTGACAAGTCACCAAAATACTTTCCAAAAAGGTGCTACTTTTGACCAGTTTGTGCATGTAAACTTTTGGGGTGATCTGCCAAGAGCAGGGGCCAAGAAAAAGGAGGAGGGTGTTGCTTTTTCCTCATGAAGTGTCTATAGGAACCACTGAACGGAATTACACTAAATTTGGAAGAAAGTTAGATCTTGGCCTAGAGGAACCCCTTTTTGTAATTTGGTGTAAATCTGTTCAGTAGTAACAGAGTTATTAAAGGAAAACAATATAGATATCTAGTGACTCGAATCTTTCGCGGATTCGCAGGTAACCGTGAAGGATCCACAGATCCAAGTGAAAAGCAAGGTCCTGATTAGCTGGCAGCAACCTGAAAGGAAATATGCGGCCGCCATTTTGTTTCTTGTCTGGGCCCCCCAGGAGAAAACATGAAAAAAAACACCAATAAGGGGTCAGGATGAAGGTATCGTGACCCCATAGGACACATGAAAGGGCCTCTAAGGGACCCTTTATGAGCAAGCAACTGCCCAATTGTGTTTTTTTGGCCGAGCCAGGAATCCACAGAGTTGCACACTGCAACATACAGTGTAAATCCACGATGGATCCGCAGATCCGAAGCCCAATGAAACAAAAACTCACCCACTCACACAGCATACCCCTGCTGCACACAGCCAAAGGCTGTGCACAGCTTGGGATTGGTGCATGCATATGCTAGGTCCTGTGGCCACCCCCAACCCACATGAGCGGTATTTATATATTACTTTACATTAAAAAAAAATAGAAATTTCCTGAAAAAAAACCCAAAGATTACAGGGCTGTTATAGTTAGATTCAGGCTTTACCCACACAAAACCATAGAAATGCAGCGGTTATAGTTATACTTGTCTGAAGAAACTGTAACGTGTGCAGTTAAGTAACTTTAGGCCACGAGTTATAATTGCTTAACATGAGTATAAGCATAACTGCTGAATTTCTATGGTTTTGTGTAGGTAAAATGTCAACCTTTTCTTTCCTGTGAAAATACTTATATTTGTGTGTGTGTGTGTGTGGGGAGGGGGGGTGTTGTGTTACTATCCTTATAGGGACTTGGGTGTGATAATACACTCACGCTGTGGGACTTGTGTGTGTGTGTGTATATATTTAAATATATATATATATATATATATATATATATATATATATATATATAATAATGTACATACACATACATACATAGGTGTAATACTTCACCACTGTCCTACCACAATAATTCAGCAACCAAATTAGCACTTGGACAACTGTACTATTAACAAAGATACACTTTCTGCCACTTCTAATCCCAGCTGTGAGGCCTTGTTTCTTTGTATACGCCTTGCAGCAGAGGGTGGCCAGGCCCTCACGGACCCTTTGTTTATATTACTTATCATTATTTTATCTTTATCTTTTTTTTCTTGCATTGGATTTGGAGGTTAGTTTTCCTATTTCATGCTGGCAGTATTGTTTGTTT
This sequence comes from Pleurodeles waltl, assembly GCF_031143425.1. Taxonomy (NCBI): domain Eukaryota; kingdom Metazoa; phylum Chordata; class Amphibia; order Caudata; family Salamandridae; genus Pleurodeles; species Pleurodeles waltl. The sequence continues at coordinate 340,731,662 of NC_090445.1, forward strand.
TGGCCTCTCTTACATTACTTTCACATAGTGCAGGAACCCTGTACTGTTTCTTCCCTCTTCCCCCACCTAGGACTATTAAATGGAGAATTGCACTATTGGATACGAAGGCGGTCATTCTGACCTTGGCGGACGGCGGAGGCCGTCCGCCAAGGTACCGCCGTCAGAACACCGCACCGCGGTCGAAAGACCGCGGCGGTGTTTCTGACATTTGCCCTGGGCTGGCGGGCGGCCGCCAAAAGGCCGCCCGCCAGCCCAGGGCAAATCAACCTTCCCACTAGGATGCCGGCTCAGAATTGAGCCGGCGGAGTGGGAAGGTGCGACGGGTGCAGTTGCACCCGTCGCGTATTTCAGTGTCTGCAAAGCAGACACTGAAATACTTTGCGGGGCCCTCTTACGGGGGCCCCTGCAGTGCCCATGCCACTGGCATGGGCACTGCAGGGGCCCCCAGGGGCCCCGCGGCACCCCCTACCGCCATCTTGTTCATGGCGGGAGAGCCGCCATGAACAGGATGGCGGTAGGGGGTGTCTGAATCCCCATGGCGGCGGAGCGCGCTCCGCCGCCATGGAGGATTCAGACGGGCAGCGGAAAGTCGCCGGTACCCCGCCGGCTTTCCGCTTCTGGCCGCGGCTGTACCGCCGCGGTCAGAATGCCCGGCGGAGCACCGCCAGCCTGTTGGCGGTGCTACCGCCGACCTCCGCCCTGGCGGTAATTACCGCCAGGGTGAGAATCAGGGCCGAAATCCTTTCTGCCACAAGCTCAGATTTATTTCCTCGCATCATCTGCCCTCTGGCAGAGGGGTGCCTTGCCCTCACAGACCCGTTTTTTATGTTAATTATCATTATTTTATATTTTGCTTGGTTTGCATTCTGAGGTTGCCTAGTTTCTTTTATCCTTTCTTTTCATTTGTTGTTTTAGCTATTTTATGTTGGTAGTTTGGTTGTTTTGACTCGTTTTAGACTCACTTCTGCCTATTGCAAGGAGGAGCCAGGATCCTTGGCCTGCTTCTTCCTGTTTCAATTACCTGGGGCTGTTTAATGGCAGCTGCGCTCGTTCATGCAGTGGATGCACCCGCTGGCCTGCCAAGGGTGCACTTAAACCAAGCCCATGTTTGTCCAGCCGCGTCCAAAGGCCTATTACTCTGTCTCCCCAATTTTAACCTCTTCAATGCGTCAGATGGCTTCCGGAGTCTGCACACATGGCACTGGATATCCGTGCAGCACAGGGATTTCCTTTCTGCCAAAACAGCCTCTGGAGCTAGGGAATAGCTTCCCCAGCTCCAGAGGCTGTTTTGAGTTTTCAGTCAAATGACGATCATCCCGTGCGGCGCACTGACGTCATTTTACTGAAACCTAAAGTGAAATGAGCCAATCGGCTCATTTCACTTTCACTGCCTCGGTGCTCAGGGGGCTATCTCAGCCCCCCAAGCACTGAGGCAGAAAAGGGAGGTATCATTTAAATAGACAGAATCGCCCCTTTCCAATGGTACCCCTCCCTAGTGGATCCCTGCATGGGGAATCACCACAGGAGGTCTTTTGCTCGCCTATTATGGTTTTGCACATATTCAGGGGCAGATGGGGCAATAGCCCCCGAACTTCCCCCCCACCATGGGAGGGGGGCCTAAAGCACATTAGAACCATGGATGATTTTTTACATAAATGTAGGGGTGGGGACTGCCCTGATTGGGCATTGTAATGCCCCCACCTTTCCTACAAATAGGCACAGTCTTTCTGCCCCCTCCTGGTGAACAGATGGGGCAATAGCAGAAATCCCACTAGGAACCAGGGAATTGTTTTATGTCAGTTTAGGGGTGGGGTCTGCCCTGAATGGGCATTGTAATGTCCCACCCCTCCCAGAAATAGACGCAGTCTTTCTCCCCCCCTTGTTAACTCAAAATTCATATGAATCATAATAGCCTCCCTGGAAGACCAGTTGTATCCGGATCTATTTTTTAACAGTTGGGAAGGTACATTGATTTTTTCATTAAAGATACAGTTGCCCAGACATTATGCTATGTAAGGGACAGCATGGGTTTAATTAACCAAATTGAACATTTCACTTTTGACTCCAGCGACTGCTTGAGTTCTTATACATATCCCCAAACAAGACGGCATTTTTGTCATTCAGAAAACACTTAATAAAAGAACATGACCTCATGCTGTACCTACATCCTTCGTTATAGAACTGACTCGTGTTTTTTATGAGTTCAATGGTGATTTTTACCAACAAAATAAAGGAACATTATGGGAGCTGTTTTTGTTCCCAATTTTTCAATATTGCTAATGGATGATCTTGAATATGGAACTATTCTTTGTAATTGCAATATTCTAGTCATATTCTAATATGGAAGTGGTACATTACAATTTCTTTTATTTGGCAGAGTTCCACAAAGACCTTTAGGTGTATTTCAAAAGTGGCCTAACATCAATTGTAAGGACCTCAGATTTACTTTGACAAATGAAATTCCTTTTCTTGACCTCATGATTAAAGTAAAGGACAGAGAATTTTACACATTTTTATACGAGAAACTGACAGAAAGAAACACTTTGTTGGCTCATAGGAGCCATCATCCTATAGCACACAGGGATTCACTTCCTAGATCCCAATTTTTACGTATCAGAAGAAATTGCTTCCTCAAAGAAGACTTTTTCAGAGGCCACCACTCTACTGAATAAATTGACCTCGAGGGACTACCCACGGACACTGGTTAAGAGGTCAATGAAAAGAGCCTGGTGTTGCATCAGAGAGGTTCTTCTGGCACCTAAAGAAAGAACAGACAATGACAGACTAGTATGTGTTACAACCTTTTCCCCTAGTCAAAAAGAGTATTTTGAAACACTGGGGGTCTGAATGCTGGGGATATGGCATTGGAATGCCCACTTTTTGCATTTCGCAAGAGTAAGAGACTCAAGGATCACTTAGTAAGAGCCAGTATCACTCTCACTAGGCCGCAAAGAACACTTCCTGACCACTGGGGAGCTGCCCCCAAGAATGGGAACTATAAATGTAGAAATTGTAGTTTAAGTGATTTTACTTTCGATACTAAAGAATTTGTCTACAATGATTTGAAAATGACTCAGCAACAATTTTTGAACTGTAACACCAGCAATCTTATTTATGCTATCTTTTGCCCCTGCAATCGGGTGTACATAGGACAAACTACACAAAGGTCCACATACAGATTTGCCAGCATAGAAGCTGCCTGCGTTGTGAAGTCACCAATTCTCCGCTGGTTGAACATTTTGTTCAATTTGGATATACTGAGAATGACCTACGTTGGCAAGTTATCAGTGCAGTGAAACCACAAACGAGGGGTGGGGATATTTTGAACATTCTCAACAAAGAAGAAGTGACGTGGATCCTACGGACCAAAAGTATTCACATGGCCCACAATAGAATGGAGGTTTGGACTTCATTATTATGAGCACATATCCTCTCCTTGGGGATCCTTGGCTTGTGTTGCAATGGATTCATTAACTTTTGAGTAATTCACCCTTGTTTTGCTTGACGTTTTTGAGTGCTTTTGCTATTTTTTATCAATATTTTTTTAGGTATACCCTGTAACATAATATACCTACCCCCATCCAACTTTTTTCGTGCCCTCTCTCCCTTTTGCACTGTATAAGTGTACCCAGTGCTATAATTTGTGGACATTTCCAATTGTATTTTATTATTTCTACTTTCCTTTTTCCCCATTTTTTGACAGTATATGCATATAAAGGAATGTATAACCTTCTAAGTTGTATTTAATACCTGTCATGCTGTGTTGAATTTTTAAACATGCATATGCTATTTTTTCTGTCACAACACAGTTTTTATGAAGGTATATATTTTCTAGTAATTTACTCTCCTGGGACTCCTTTTCTGTTTTCTTCCTCCCTTCTCTTTTTCTTTTTGTCCCTTCTTTTTTTTCTTTCAATCTTCTCTTTTTCTAATTTCATACTTGGTGCACTCGCACCTTCCTGGTTAGTGTCCTTGTTCATCTTCAATCAGCTGTTCTTACCTGCATGAGTGTGCTACCATTTTGTCTTTTTTTCATTTTGTATTTGTCCACTTTTTTGAATTTTTCCTTAGATAATATTTTTTGACTGTTCCTCCTGGTATTTTTTCATTCACCGGCTCCCTTTTAAAATGGCCACCGCCATTCACCCAGCTTGGGTGCCTCCTGGTTGCCCCTTTTCTCTGTTCATATCCTTGATAATCGGCTCATGCGGCGCCGGTGATTCTAACCTGAAAGCATGGCTGCCTACTTCTTGGCATTGTTTAGTTGCCACTGCAAAAGTATGTCCTCTGGTTTGCCTTGCTGCTTTACTGTTTTGATTCTATTAGGTGACCACAGGTAACTGTTCTCCATTTTCCTTTAGGTAATTGGGCTCAGCAGACACCGCGTTTGTGCCTTCCACACTATGGGGGCCTCTTCTTCCGCACTGTCGCAGGCCAGTTAACTGATGGTAGTTGATGGTAACTGCGAGGTGGCATATGCCGTCTTCACCGTATCCTCCATGGATTTTTCCCATTAATGATGACTCTGTGAGTTTGCGGCAGTGCTTTGTTTTTCTCACACCTTATTGTTTAGCCTTATTTGACTTTTCCCTACTTACCTTTCAGTGACCTGGCAGCTTTGTACATCAATTCGGGTGTCCCATTATGGTTGCCTTAATTCACAATTCATTACTCTGCAGGTATTTCTCAGTGATGTTTATGGCTACTTTGTGTTACACTGGCTTACGCGCATATACTTCTTTATGTAATATATATATATCTTTATTAAGATATACCATAAACAGGAAACAGGTCTGTGCCGGTCACCGCTGTTACTCCACTGACTCCGAAGACAACGGTGGAACAGAACCTCAGCTATGGCATAATACAGTATTCTATTTGACACGTAACACAACACTCCCCCCCCACCCCTTTAAACCCATAAACCAAACAATTTAAAATATGAAAATTATACAACAAAAATTAAAATCGATTGAAAAGAACATACAAATATAAATTCCTATTACATCACATAACCCTTTAACCATCCCGGTAAAACTATTTTTCTTTTAAAACCAACAGCATCATCATCACTCTCCACCAACTCCTCTTGCTACTCAAGCTCTTTCCGTGCAATCTTTCCATTACTTATATCATCACTTTCTCTCATCTCACCACCATTTTCCCTAATATTATTATCCTTCCTACTTTGTCTCACTGCACTTGCTTCTGGTTGTACTTCATCATTAATTTCCATTATTTTTAGCTGTTCCTCCTCCACATTCAACTTGCAACTTGCCATCCACATTGTCCTCCAACCATACATAGTTCTTGTGATGACATCGTTCATTCTCTTCACCATTTTTTTTTACGCAGAGCCACTCTTTTGAGATTCCATACCTTCTCATCTTTAAGTCGAGCAGCATTTCTTAAAACTTCTACTACCTCCTGTGACTCAAAAAAATTACTTTCTCCTTTTGATACCCAACCTCGTTTTTTTACCCTCACACTATCTCCAACTTTAACTTGCACCTCCTGAGCACCCCGACTTTTATCATAGTATGTTTAACTTTGTTCATGCACTTTCCCCAGTTTCTCCTGTACTGACATTGATTACCACATTTCTACTTCACTATTACTTAACCAAGCAGGATTGAACTTACTCAGATCATCACAAATGGGGCCAATCCTGTTGTTTCATTCTTCATAGCTCTATATGCCCACACTCCTTCTGTAACTCTAAGTGCTAATCACACTGTTTGTTCATTGCCACCTGAATTATTCCTTTCACAACCCGATTAAACCTTTCTACAGTGCCATTACCACTGTGATTATAGAATGAAGTAGTCTTGTGTTTTATATCCACTCTCTCCAAATACTTCCTTGCGGTGTTCGAAGTAAATTGTACTCCGTTATCACTAAGTACTATAGCCAGGATTCCCTCTGAAACAAAATCCTTGTCCATGAATTCCAATACTGTTAACGTATCCACTCTTTTTACTATTTCTATCACTGGCCACTTAGTAAACAAATCTATCAATACGATCACGTACTCTTGAAGTTCCCCCACCAGACCCAGCAAATCCACTGCCACACATTCCCAAGGCTGCTCCGTAATCAGACACTCACTCATAGTGGGTTTCAAAGTGCATATTGATTTATCTGCATTAGAACACAGCTCACAAATCTTTCTTATCCATTCCTGGCCACCAGAACACCCCTTTTATTAATGCTCTAGTTCTTACTACACCAAAATGTCCTTCATGACATAAGCTAAAAATCATATATGGTAATCGATAAGGTGGAACCACCCTCCTGCCTCTTAGAACTACTTCACTACACAGACAATTCCAACCTAACCTCCCAAAAAAGTTTAAGTTTCCTCCTCAATGGGGGGCGTGGCCAAGATGGCGACCGGAGCGGCAGCATAAACTGCAGCTCCGATCCCTGGCCCGGTAAATTATCCTGTTGGAGGCGCCCGGGCCCCCCCGAGAGCGGGTCCGACTGCCGCTAAGAGGGCTGCCCGGGGGCGGCATCGTTAATCGCGGCCGGAGACGCGCTATCGGCTGGCGATCGGCTGGATTGAGGCCGTGATCGCGCTGCAGACAACGCGCTCGCGGCGAACGCTACATGGAACCACCCGCGACCCGGTCCCAGAACACGGGTTCGCGTTATGCTGAGGCGACATAGCACCTTCGTTTTTACCCGGTGGTGAGGGGCGCCGGGGTGCGCGCTCTGGAGGGGCGGTGCCGTCCAGGCCACCTACGGTACAGCGCCATCTTAGCGAGATAAGCCCTGCCGGAGCAGGCTTACCTATTTTACACCCGGTGAATGGGGCTTCCCGTACTGTGACTCTCCTGCTGTTCTGCGGTAACACACCGTTCCGCGGCCGTCCTGGAGGTCGGACCGCACGGAACACGCCTCCTGTTGGTGTGGCCTGGGGATTGCGCCGCATGCACGGAAGGCGCCATCGTGAACTCTACGCGGAACTGTGCTGGCTGGAATTTATTTTATTCACTGCGGCGAAGCCCCTCGGGGGCCGAATCCTGTCAAGGTAGGCCCTCCCCCGCACCATAATCATCGAGATGAGAAGCCGGTGTGGATGTTCTGGTTTCCTCTGCCCACCCATAGCTGCATAGCGCCCCGTGCTCTGGCTACTGATTAATCCATTGCATCAACAGGCCCAACAGGCGGCGGCCAATACGTAACACCTCTGCATCCTTTGCAAACAATAGTGCCTAACTCTGCCATAAAAGGCCCGCTGACGCGTGGGTGGCGCTGTGCAATGGCGCGTCGCATCGGGCCGCGCACCCCGTAAACTCACTCTGTGTTATCGTTGTGGGGCGGCATCGACCTGTGGCATCCCTGCTCCCTGCACGGAGCAGTCCGGGAAAACAGGCTCACTAAATAACTGGCTCCAGTGTCGCAGGCCACGTTGGATGATAAATTGTGGCCAATTAAACGTACTGAATCAATGCGGATTGCTACACCAGCACAGGGGACCACAGCCGCAGCCCCTACTGTACGTATCCTTGTCCTGCATTGGCCCGTGCTTCACTTCTGGGAGACCGAGGCATTAGGAAGTCAGCTATCTGGGAGAGGGGTAAACACATAATGGACCTGGCTGTTTATAAGGGAAGTGCCTATTGATGACAGTTACCGTGTGGTAGTGCGCACACGCATTAATCATCCCTCTTGGGACACTAGTTCCCATGTGTTGCTGTAACTTCTGTCACAATGCACAGCGTATTGCTCCCTATTCCACCAGTCTTATAAATTCATACCAGCCCTGTCATTATTAAGTGACACAAGTGATAGCAAAAATACCATCCAAAGCCTTGCTTGTTCCTGGCCTTGCTCCTTTTCAACGTCTAGGCTCGAACTGGCGTGACACTTGACTAGATCGTGCATACTGCTTCGCGTTTTCTCAGCACGCTAACGTCTAAGAGCTCCTGTACTTGCCAAATGGTCAAACCAAAAACCCCACGTGCACCTCTGGGCAAGATGGAACACGCCACCTCATCCTCCTCAGAGCCCTACGCCAACACACAAGGGGCACTTCAGAAACTAGAATTGACCCTACAATCACACACATCACAATTCGAAAAGATACTACAAGCCATTCTAGACACTAAAATTACTCTGGAAGCTAAAATAGGTTCGGTAACAGAAGATCTTAACATACTTCGCACTGACCAACACGCACTAGCTGATAGGGTATCGGAACTTGAAAGAGATACTGTGGCTATCCCCCGCTCGGTGAAAGATCTCCAATCGCAACTAGTTCACTTATCGACAGAGGTGGACTCTTTAAAACGCAGAGCTGAGGATGCAGAAGGTAGATCTCGCCGCAACAATATCCGTATGGTGGGATTCCCCGAGCGTGCCGAGGGCCTCAGTGCTGAACTATTTATAGAGAAATGGCTTACTGATACTATTCTGAAGGATAATATCCCGAAGTTCTTTTCTGTCGAAAGAGCACACAGGATCCCTGCCAGGCCTCCCCCTCCTGGCTCACAACCACGTCCGCTTATAGTAAGACTCCTTAATTACCGTGACAGAGATCTTATCCTACAGTTATTCCGCAAATCTGGCCCGGTAAGCTTCGAAGATGGTGTGATTACAGCCTACCCAGATTTTACAGCAGAAGTACAGAAGAAACGCAACTCTTTCTACCATGTTAAGGCGTGTCTCCGAAAACACAACATCAAGTATGCGCTGTTGTTCCCTGCCAGACTCCGGATACAAGATGACACTCGCACACTCTTTTTTACCTCTCCAGAGGACGCCTGGACCTGGCTACATGCCAAGGGGCTAGCCGATCCGTTAGACACAATTGCTCTGGGAGCCGATAGACCCTCCTCCACGTCAGGTCGCAGACAGCGCAAGAAACAAGGCGCGAAGCCCTCGCCTGAACAAGCGCAAACTGAACGCTCCCGACTTCTGCGAGTCACATCCAGATTTGTTAACGCGTCACCTACTGCCTCCTCTACACAAGCGGACGTTGAGCAGGAACAGGATGCAAACTCTGACTCAGCTGAATCCACACGTGGCCCTACCTTCACACCACGCACAGCAGATGATATCTGCTAAACAGCTGGGCCCTACTGGTTCTTACAGATCGTGGACAGTATCACAATACTACTACACCTCCTTCTGAGCGCCATCGGCATCCACCTGCTACGCCGCGTGATTCGACTGTGCCACTGGGCGGCGCACTCTTCACCACAAGTGAACAGGGCAAGGTAAACCCTAGACTCTGTATCAATGCTGCCCGACACCCCCCTGCTCCATATGGACCATTCTCTCATGCCAGCAAATGCTGGAATAGATTTCTATTTTTCAATTCAGTTGTTATTGTGTGTTGTTTTAGTGTGCTCCCTTTTATTTAATCGTTGGTTTTATCACATGTTAGTTAATTGCAAATGCAGCAGCAAATGTACATGTCATGATTATCATAGCAATAGGACTGCAGCTCGCAATGTCGCTGGTGTGGGTCGCCCAACCTTAGTGTGCGCATGTCACAATGTTTTTATGTCATGGTCAGCAGGCAATCATTCCCTTGGGCATACGAAAACCACAACAATATCATGGCCACTCAAACTCATCAGAGTATAGCAAAATACAAAGTGCTCACATGGAATATTAGAGGCATGGCAACCCCACGGAAGCGTCAGAGAGTTTACGCCTTTCTTAAGAGACATCAGATACATATAGCATTATTGCAAGAAACACATCTCTCTAAAGCTACGCTAGAAAACACACGCTCAAAATGGAAGGGGCAATTGCATGGCACAACTTCTTCATCATTTGCCCGTGGGGTAGCGATTTGGATCGCCCCCGGGGTTCCATTCACCTTGTCTCGCACACAATGTGACTCAAATGGTCGCCACGTGATAGTTGAGGGCATACTAGATGGATCCCCTTTAGCCCTAGTTGCACTGTACTCCCCAAATGTAGACCAGCGAGATTTCCTATCTACACTTTCAACCGGCAACCTTAATGACCCTACGTTGGAATGCGTTTGGGGAGGAGACTTTAACAGTGTCTTAGACACTCAAAAGGACCGCTCGTTCCCCCCGCTTACCTCAGCTCCTTCCAATCGTGCCTCTCAAGCTCTAGCAAGCTGGGCTTTAAACAATGGCCTCAGCGAAGTATGGAGGACGGCCCATCCTGCCCAACGGGAATACTCTTATTATTCCCCTGTACATAAGCTGTATACCAGAATAGATATGGTTTTTGTATCTGCAACAGTGATTCAGAAGGTGTGCGGATCTGAATACTTAGCGCGCACTATATCAGATCATAATCCTTTATGTGTAACAATAGCTTGGGGTCACATGCACACCCGCATACCAACGTGGCGTTTACAGCCGGAAGCCCTTTTAGATCCCCCCTTTCAAACAGAGATAGCTAAAATATTAGCTGATTATTTCCTGCTAAATAAAAACTCGTCATCATCCCGCTCTATAGAGTGGGATGCCCACAAAGTGGTGATAAGGGGACACTGCCTTGCAGCCACGGTAGGGGTGAGAAAAGTACTCACTAAAGAGCTACAAACATTAGAGGTAAAAATCCGTAATGCGGAGGCTGCGGTTGTTGGGGACGAGTCCATACTAACAACACTGAATTCGCTCAGGGCCGCTCATAACGAAGCAGATACTAGGCTAGGCAAACATGACTACAGACATTATATAACAAGACAGCACGCTGAAGGAGACAGATCCGGTAGATTGTTGGCTTGGCTGACTCGACAGCCCTCACAGCCAACGCCTATCGGCGCGATACGTTTAAACCCCAACGTTATCGTTAACACTCAGTCTGGCATTAATGAAGCCTTTTTCACATATTATCGTACACTTTATACGTCTCCTCCCCCTCCGCCGTAATCACACCTAACTGATACACTACAACTTGTCTCTCAAAACCAACTTATCCTCGATAACACCCATATCCTAGATGGCCCCATTACCATTGAAGAACTGCGCTCAGCTTTGGCACAAATGGCGCGCAGTAAAACCCCCGGATCGGATGGACTCCCGGTGGAATATTTTAACTCTCATGCGAGTCATCTCCTGCCCCCGCTCGTTGAAGTGTTCAATGAGGCGTACCATAATTTGCAAATGCCAGACTCTTTGCGCGAAGCTTTAATAGTGGTCCTTCCAAAAGCTGGACGAGACCCACTTGATGTTAAATCATACAGACCGCTCTCCCTCCTAAACACAGACTGCAAATTACTAGGGAAAATATTAGCGAATAGGCTCCTCCCCTACCTACCGAGTCTGATACATCAAGACCAGTCCGGCTTTATCCCCGGCAGGAGCACCTTCCTAAATATTAGGAGACTGCTTCATATAATGCATAACAACACAAACACCGAAGCGGTCGCCCTCTCCCTAGATATTGAAAAAGCGTTTGACACACTAAGCTGGAATTATCTTATTTGCACACTCAGGGCGTTCGGCTTCGGACCTGGCTTCATAAACTGGATCAGGACGCTGTACTTTAAGCCCACAGCACGTGTAAAAAATGGTCGCATTATCTCCGAAGCATTTGCCATAAGTAGAGGCACCAGACAGGGTTGCCCATTATCCCCCTTGCTGTTTGCCATTGCCATGGAGCCACTGGCAATCAAACTGCGTAGCTTCGCGCATATGTGGGGTATCCCGGAATCTAACACCTATCATATCATATCTCTATATGCAGATGATGCCCTGATTTACCTGCGTAATCATTCTACCTCCATGTCAGAGGTGCTGAAATTGCTGGACTCCTTCGCCCTCGCCTCTGGACTTCACGTCAACTGGTCCAAATCCAGTATTTTCCCTCTTATCTCCATTCCGACTGATGCGCATATAACACTTCCGCAATATAAACTACTGTGGTCATATACAACCATTAAGTACCTCGGGGTGCAGATTTACCACTCTGTTACAGATTTAAAAGAGGGCAATATTGACAGAGTGGTGAGATCCACTCGCAGCTCGATACCATTCTGGAGCTCACTCCCTTTATCCCCGTTGGGCCGGGTAGCAATAACCAAGATGATTATCCTCCCGAGGTTCCTATATTATTTTACTGCCCTGCCAGTGTGCCTGCCACGCTCCTTCTTTAATAAATTACATTCAATATTAACCGACCTACTCTGGGGCAAAGATAGACGTAGAGTAGCGTTGACCATAACACAACATCCGCAGGAAATGGGCGGGTTGGGCATGCCTAACCTCGAAAGATACTACGCGGCCGCTCAACTGTCGTGGCTGGCTGGATGGCTGCATGATGCCCCTTCCGCTGAGGGCGCACTGCTGCAGTCATGTATGGCCCCCAAGGGGCTGCTGCTCACATTGTTATCTACCCCTCACTCCTTACCCTCGAAACACATACTGATGGAAGCAGCTCGCTTTTGCTGGTACAGATGTGTCCATGGCAAGTCCCCCTCCCCCCCTTACTCACCCTTGATACCGCTGTTTCAATTGCCGGGCACCCAAATTATTTCAATACATCATAACACACGGGATATAAATACACTGAAGGTGGGCGATCTATACTCCCATTCCGCGCTGTACTCCTTTACGGAACTGGTGTCTGCCGGGGTGATGCACAATGGGGCCTTTTTGACATACAGCGCCATTAAACGACTGCTAAACAAGACCTGGGGCCTCGGCAATAATGTACCCCCTGAGTCCCCATTATTCACTACTATCCTTACAATAGGTAGCGCAAAAGGTACCATAACTAAAATATACAAAATACTATTAGCAGCAGTTTGCACTACCCTGCCGCACGCTAAAGCACGCTGGGACATGGTCCTTCCTACGCCATTACCACTAAAAACCTGGACCGCAGCTCTTGCAACAATCAAATCAATATCCCGTAATCCTCGCTTACGCTATACCCAATTTAATTATATTCACCATGCTTATTTATCCCCAGCCCGCATTCTAAGAATATACCCGAACACAACTCCGTCGTGCCCAAGATGTGCTACCCCGGCAGCTGACTTTTACCACATGGTTTGGAGTTGTCACTCAATAAACTCAGCCTGGCACCGAGTTACAAACGTTACAGCAGACATCTCATCCCTCGCATTATCCCCCATACCAGAGTCCTGCTTACTGGGCATACGTCACCGCACTAAGGGAGATAAACAGACACACAGGTTCATAGACTTAGCGTTTGTTGTCTTCAAACGTCTGATTGCAACACATTGGAAGGCTCCACATGTTCCGTCCCATTCGGTTTGGCTGCGCGACTTACATAGTCGCTCGCAGGCCGAGGCGCAGACACTTAATCTATTGCAACGTAAAGGTCTCATCGAAGTGGGCCCTGAAGCCTGGAATACCTTTGTGGTGGCAATAGAAGCGCGTGACGACCTGCACCCCCCGTGAATAGTGCAACATACACAAATCTTACAGCAAGGTGGATACGATCAGCAGGATACTTGAACTGCCTCAATCTTAATTATAGACATTGCTGACACTCTCATTCTAATCCTCAAAGTATTAACCTAACAAACCAGGCTGTTTCCACTGCGTACAAGACTCTACGCAGGTCAAACCCAGTTCGATCAATGACAATTAGGCTCAGCATCCAGCTGAACCCCACAAAACACAATCCTTGCCCCAACTCTGTCCTTCGATCTAAACACACTTACATATATTAGCTGCATTCCTTCCTCTAGCCTCTCCCTACCTCGGCTTGAGGTTGCAAATATTATCAATGACATTGGTCGTGCTTAGCTGCATTGATATTCGGCAAGTAGTTGCCGCACAGTATTTAAGCTGTATGTTTCCTTTTTTCTTGCTCTGTTGGCATTATCTTATGTTTGTTTATAATTTGATTTTTCTCTTTCTCTTTCATACCAGTTAATATGCAAAGAGGCTGTGCAAGATTATTTATGCAAGCAAATAATTCGATAAATTGTAAACAGCCAATGTACTGGTATGTGAATGTTATGTTTAATAAACAGATTTAAAAAAAAAAAAAGTTTCCTCCTCAATTTGTTCTTTCCTTGGCCAACCAACACACAAGTATCTTACCACCACCACCTGTAATACTTTATATTTTTCCTGTTTTACTTCCCATTCCTTCTTCCTTATCGCTGGTTCCCCAGAATCATGAACTAAGGCAATTTTGAAATCATTCCAGGGATCATCCTCACATACTTCTAATGGCACCGGAAATAGAGACAAACAGTCAGCCATTATATTTTCTCTACCTGGCACATACACAATGTTATATACATAGTCCTTTCCGTCTTATGGATAATCCTGCCGTTCTGGCTGAAGCATTGACACATCTCTCCGTAGCTAATAATCTGACTAATGGTTTGTGGTCACCCTTTATAGTCACCTATTTACCCCAAATAAATGCTCTAAAATGATCTAATGCCCACGCACATACTAATAGGATATTTTGTTTCAGTTGGTGATAATGTATGTGATGCAAACAGAATGATTTTCTCTTTCCCTTTGGAATCTCTCTGTGACAGCACCGCACCTAACCCCTTGTTACTAGCATCCGTTGTGAGTATACAACTCAAATGTGGGTCAAACCCTCCTAAAGCAGGTATTTCCCTCAACACCTCCTTAAAGTCCTTAAATTCCATTTCACATTTCGTGTCTCATAAGAACCTCACATTTTCTTCAATAGTTGATGAATATTATATACTCTGTCAGAAAAATTGGGAATATACTTTGCAGAGTACTCCACCATTCTTAAGAATAATCTTACTTCATCCTTGTTTTCTGGTGCAGAGGTACCCATAATCGTATCCACCAAAGAAGGTTTAGGTCTAATTCCCTTGTAACTGATTAGGTGTAAGTGACCCACATTTTTCTCAGCAAACTTACATTTACTCTACTCTATAGATAGCCCCACATGCTCAAGAGTCTCCAACACCATTCTCAACCTTTCATCATGCTCCACTCTGTCTGCCCCAAACATTAATATATCATCTTGAAAGAATCGTACACCATCTTTTTTTCCAAATAAACTATTCATCAACCGTTGAAACACAGCAGCTGCCGCTGCTAATCCAAAAGGCATGCGTTTAAATTGATAGCACACAAAAGGTGCGATGAATGCAGTATATTTCCTGGATTCCGGTGTAAGGGCTATTTGATGGTATGCCGCCGAGAGATCCAACATAGAACCATTTAGCTCCTTTAAGTGATGACACCATTTCCATGATATTAGGAAGGGGAAACTGATCAATGTTACCATTAACATGGCGCAAATATTCCCATTGCTTTTGCGTGCTACAACAACTGGTGAAATACATTCTGATTTTTCTATAGGTTCAATCACATCACACTCCACAAGCTTTTCCAACTCCTTTACCACTTCTTCTCTGATCATTATAGGGATCATTATTGATTTATGTATCTTGAGTACTGCATCTTTCTTAAGTACAATGCTGTGTTCATAATGTTTCAATAAACCCAGGCTTTTAGTAAATACCTTTGGAAACTTGTCCATCATAGCTTTAGCTATTAAGCTTCCCTCATCTAGTATTAAAACATTTTCAGCACCATTAGGATTTTAAACAAGATGTAGATGTCCTTGATCTACTCATCCTAGGATTGACGGGCCATGTGTAGCCACATACAGTTTTCCTCTTGCATTCCTGCCTTTAAAAGAGACATCCAACCAGCCACATCCCAAAATATCAATTTGTTTCCCCATAAAGCTCTCCGGAGCTTTATCCAATGGCATTAGATGTGAACCAATTCTTTCGCTAAATTTTTGTCTCACACACAATGGTAAATGGTGAACCAGAATCAGCATATGTTAATTGCTACTCCTCCAATCAACATGTCACGCAGAGGTTTATTTACAGAATTTCCTTCACTTATGTTTAGTACAAAATTTCCTTGCAAACTTTTGACACAGTCACTTTTATGACTTTTCCCTTCAGTTCCGCTATCTTCCGGACTGTTTCCATCCAAGATGCAATTGACTTTGTTCCCCTTCCTTTTGCACACCTTTGAAAAATGTCCAATTATTCCACAATTGCTACATCTTTGTTTCACTGCAGGACAACTTTTGCTGTATGCAAGATGCTCCCTGCTCTCACATCTATAACACCTTCTGTCATTCCGAACCCTCCTTTCCTTTGTCACGTTTGTTTGCTCGTTTCTTTAAATTCTATTTTTCCCACTTTGTATATTGTACACATAATCAGAGTCTTTCTCTGAATGCTTCAGTTCCATCGCACATCTTCCAGATATTTCAGCCTTGCGAATAATTGCTAACACCTCCTCTAATGAAGCATCCCCATTAATCCACAGCCGTTCCTGTATAGTAGCGTTATTTGTGTGCATGACCAACTGATCTCTTATGAGTTTGTCATGGAAGTTTCCAAATTTGCAATCTATGGCTAATTTCCTTAATTCAGCTACAGTAGTGTCTACTGTTTCCTCTTTGTTTTGTTTCCTTTGAAAAAATGTATACTGCAATATGCCCATGCACACTTTAGGTGTAAAATAGGTGTCCAAATCTTTTTAAGCAGCTTCAAGTACATTAACATCACCACTTATTACTGCTTTTGACATTCTAGTATACGTTTTTAGTCCTAACGGTCCCAACAAATGTAACAAAATATTTTTTTTCTGTTCTGCTTTCATATCTCCCTTTTCATCCACTACATCTATATAATTTATAAAATATTCTTTCCATTCCATCCATACTATTGATGGTTCAGATCCTGACCCCAAACTGATTCATTGTAATTGTATTTCCGTGAGAATATTTATGTATACAGTCAAATAGAACTCCAACAATTTAAATGTAAATGCTATATAAAGTAAGCTCTGACAATCACCTGTCTCCTGTTTGTAATGTTCCTGCGGCTCCTCCTCTCGTTAATCCATCTGCTCGATCACTATTCAGTGTTTACATACGATCCTTATACAATACAAAATTGCCTCACGTTAGGTCACGTTGCGTGACCTGCAAGTACAGTTCAATGATTACTAAACACTTCAAAATGGCCTCCACGTTAGATCACGTTGCGTGACCTGCTCACGCTCGTTAATTCTTCGTCACAGCCTGCCAGCACAGCGCGTGTCGAAAATAGTCAGCGCACGACAGTCAGCACATGATACACTTCAAATAATGCTCATGCAACTATCACACCCAGACCGCTCAGCAATACGGTAATCTCCCGATAATTTCCTCGCTCCTTAGTTCCTTTGACATGTTCCTTCTTAGCGTATTCCTCCTCTGATGCGGGTTCATCCTTCACTCCTCCTCCGATCCTCGCTCAATAGCCGCTCATACAAAATTAGCACTAGTTTGATTCCAGCTCGTCACCAATTTGTTATGTCATTTCATATATTAAGAGGTCTGCGCATATACTTCTTCATGTAATATATATATCTTTATTAAGATATACCATAAACAGGAAACAGGTCTGTGCAGGTCACCGCTGTAATTCCACTGACTCCGAAGCCAATGGTATAACAGAACCTCAGCTATGTCGTACTACAATATTCTATTTGACATGTAACACAACAGTTTGTTAACTTTTTTTTAGCATGTATTGCACGTGTGGTTTATCTTGTTTATTTTACTAGCTGTTTTTGGCAGACCATATATTAACTTAAGTTATTCATTTTTTGTCTCCTTTTTCCCTTTTCCATTTATCTTTGTCATTGTGCTCAATTTGTTTCTCTAATACACCCTTTGTTTTATTGTCTAAAAAGTCAATGTTCTCTGGCTTGTTTATGCATATGTCCTGATGATGATCCTGGTATTGTTTGGAGGATCGAAACGTTGTTGACTTTGACACTCCGACCCTTTGTCATTTTGTCATTGTATATAGGGACTGTGTTGTGTCAGCCTCAAATTGTGACTAGTGCAATGGGTTGATTATTGTCACATATATACCTAAATTTCTACTGTTTGGTTTTGGTTGTTTTCCCTACTCATTTCCACTTTTGTATTAATTCAACATGAAAGTATTTTTGATATATGTTGATTGGACTATTTATATGGGCATGATGGTATTCCGATATTATTGTTCTCATATGTGCTGACGAGGGACCACTGTTCCTTGCAAATAATAGGTACCCCAGGTCCCCCATTATCCATGGGTTTCCCTTGTTGTGTACAACGTATTGGAGAAATATTGCGCATTCCAGCCCTTTCCCTGTGACGCAAGGTAGCGCAGCAAGGTAACTTGCTGAGCTGCCCTGCGCCACAAAACCCATAGATATGGGCTCTAGTTCCTAATAACTACAAACTAATTTTATGTGACTCTCCAGACGAAGCGGAGATGTTGCTGTAATCCACCATAATTTCTTGACATTTACTCCTCTGCTCTATGAGCCTTTTCACAGCACAAAAGTCCTGTTTTTGGCTACTGACTTACAAACTAGCCACTCTGTGAACCGCAGCTTCGCCTATTGCACTCCTCACATGCCGCCAGACTTTTTTCTTGGCTAGAAAGATTAATCATCCATGCCTAAGCTATCTGCCTAAATGTTGTAGTCCTAGGTGTCCCCAATATATGTGCCAAACTATCTATCTATTGACTCACCTGCAAATCCTAAATTGAAAACTCTAGCTTCACTTGGCGTCAAAGTATTGGCGCTCCATCCCATAATGCAGGCCACACCTTTGATTGTGTCTTAACCACCTTGAACAACATTGCATTTGACTTCACCAATATCACATTTGACTCTGTTAATGAATTAGTATGGTCAGACTATTTGCTTATAAAATGCAATATCACTAATTTAAGTAAAAGTAATTTTGATTTTGGCTGTACATAAATAAATAAATGCAACTGGAAAGCAAATACCTGTGCATCTATGCATCTTTGATTCAGTCTTTATTGTAGGCAGCAAACAAGGAACCATTCATTGACAATGATCATGATGTGGACAGCTTGTTATACACCACAGTCACTTCTACTCTCCATGGTCTTCGCCAAAGGATCACAAAAACAATTTTTTGTTAACCCTTGGTTTATCTAAACTATTAAGGAAGAGTAAAAAACACTTAAACAACTGGAAATAATTTGGTGTAGAACATACAAATCAGAAGTTAGACTAAACTACAGCAGCAACTGTGTACATATAACCTTCTGGTCAGGAAAGCAAAAAAACCTTTTACTCCAGCAAGATCCTTTCAGCTAATAATAACTCTAGAGAAGTATTCAAAATTATTGACTCTCTTTCTAAATCAAAGGCAGTCAACACCCAGCACACTCCTACCCAGCACTAATAAAACCAACTATCAACCTACTTTCAAGAATAAAATCAGGACAGTAAGTGAGGGATGTACCAATTACTCCTCCATAAACAACCTACCAACAGTTGAATCCTTCCAAATTGCTGTTAGTAATGCTTCTCATTAACCTCCCTCCTACCTATCTCAGATGTTGAGTGTTGTGTACTCATAGCAAATAGCAAACTGTCAGGTTCACCATTAGACATCTGCCTCCCTTCCCACCTCAAACCCATGGGCTCTTCAGTGGCAGCTAAGATCTGTCAGTTTATCACTACCTCCTTCTCTGAAGGCAAGATCCCAGATGACCTAAAGAAAGTGGTATTCAAGCCTGTTTTGATAATGGCAAACTTAAACCTCCATGAGCCTGCTAACTTTAGACCAATCTCCCTGCTACCCGACCTCACCAAATTGTTAGAGAATATAGTGACAAAAAAACTCATGCTTATATTGAAAATCATGATCTACTAGATAATTCTCATGGAGGGTTCCACCCAAGATGAAGAACGGAATTTGTCATACCTTCGGCAATGAATGATCTGAAAACTATAATGGACAGCAGATGATCGGGAGTAGTTAAGCTCCTGGACCTCTGCACTGTTTTCAATACTAGAAATCACCAACCCCTGCAACACTGACTTACAAAGTGCCAGACTACCCATCAAGACTTTTCCAGGCTCAAATCTTTCCAAACTAAAAGAACTCAACATATTCAACTTAGCCCTTTCTCTTCTACTGCCACCTAAGTGAATGTTGCACAGCGCCCCCTTCTCCCCCTTGCTCTTTAATATAAACATTCAACCTTGCATAAAACTTCTCATCTTCTTTAATGTGGCCACAAACCTATATTGTTGCTGACAATACTCAAATTATTGTCAGTTTAAAGGATGATGCCCTCAGTTTCAGCACAGGCCTGCTAGTTATTATCACAACCATGTCCTCCTGGATTAAATCTTGCTACTTAAAACTCAATCCAGCCAAATCGTAAATTCTACTTATTTCTAACAAACCAAATTCTTGGGACAATTCATTGTGGTCGCCCCCAATTAGGTGATTGCACTAAACCAGTCAAATCTGTTTGCTATTCGGGAATTCTCCTTGACTCTGACTTAACATTTGAACACCAGATCACCAAACTGACCCAATCTTACCTTCTACATAGCCGTATCCTAAGGCACATTTTCCATATCTAGGTTTATCATATAACAACATGTTTGCAAATACTTCATGCATTCAAGATTAGATTATGCCAATTTCAACCCATTTTGCTCCCCAACTTCATTCGCACTTTGTCAAACATGGAGTATTTTTCAAAATAGATTGCTTTATGCTCTAGGGTGGAAATAGCTAAAGAGAGCAGAACGCTTTCTACCTAGGGCTGTCCTCTTCCTCAGATGATTGAGTGAAGACTGAAGAGGCACCTGTATGAAAGGAGTGTACAGAGGCTCAACCGAGGTACCTGTATGTTCAGGGCTGTGTAACAGTGAGTCTTGTGGGATAAGCATGCTTGGCTATTTAGCCAGTTGCTGAGGATTAGCAATCATCAGGAGGAATCTTAGATAAAACTTCTGGCTGACCATGGGGTGGTCTTAACTGATATTTACTGTGTAGGGCAAACAATTCCCACCTCCTCCAAAAACTCCTGCTCGTTCTCCTCTTCTTCTGCGAGGGCAGCCACCAAAATAGCTGCTTGAAGGAGTTTAGGATTTTCTTCTGCATTGTGTCCTGTCCTCCACTTGTGGTTGGTGCAGCATCGCTGTCAGGTTAATCATCCCTGCATCTGAAAGAGGAAGAAGGTAAAAATTGAAAAACATAAAATAAAGTTTGTGTTTAATACTTCACCAGACTATTTTTTACATTTGATTTCTGAAAGAAGTCACACTTTAACATATTGCAGCTGGGTCTGTTATGTGACACAGACTGCCAACCCTGTGTCCATGAAGATGGTGATGTGAGGTATTTCCCAAACCAGCAGCTGCAAAGAGGTTTAATATGATATCTGAGTTAAAGAGTTATGAATGAAAGTGGTAGCTGACGCAAATGATGTGAATGCAGAGATATACATGAAAGATAAACAATAATCCATAAAAAGTAATTAAAAAATAAACATGCAGAGATCTGAAATTATAAATGATTCTGAGAAAGTACAAATGGTACATGTAGTAGTAGATGTCAAATGTTTATAGACTTACTATATCAACTGATGGTATGGGGTGAATTGCTGCTGGCAGGAAGCCCTTGACTTTATCTGTGGTGTTTGTCGCAATATGGACACCAGGGTCTTTTGTCACACTGTAGCTGACAAGATAGGCATATAAAGAGTATTATGACACCCACAAACATACTTTCTGATGGTATAACAACATAGTAAAACTAATGCATGAGGTCCCCTTCCGGATGGTATTGTTTGAATAAAGGAAAGATTATGCACCATGTCATTGCATTAGGACAAAAGTCACAAACAACATCACAGTCAATAACATAACATGTGTATTTGTAAAGCACACATTCTCCCAGAAGGGTATCTTGGAGCTGCATATCTGATGTTTATTGTTACCCAACTCAATGGTACTCATTTTATCAACCTCAGAAGGATGAGTGGACCTGCTGGGATTTGAACCCGTGACCAGGATGTCAAACACAAGCCCCTATAGTGGACACATTAGTCTACTAAACCACCAGACCCGGCAACAGTTAAGTAAAATGGAAACATGTGGGGGCATAGAGACGAGTGACAGACCATTCACTTATCCTGTCACTTATGAAGAGAAAGAGATGTTTGACCCAACCCAAAACAGCAGATAATGTACTTATCCATCTCTACTGGCAATGTGTATGGTCAGTCACAGTTTTGGTGCAAGCACCAGGAGCAGAAGAATATGTGGTGGCAGTAGGTAAATGAGACAATACCACAGGCCCTTAAAAGTGGATTAAGACAAGAAGGGGGGGTGCATATTTATGTTACAAACTTGGCAATTTAAGAAATAATTGATTAAAATAAATAATTAAGATGAAATGTACAAAAATAAATATTGTTATGATCTAACAAGGTAAACAATTCTCATAGCCTGTGTTAGTGACATTGATAGCACAATGGAATACCTGTGTTTGGACAAAGGCCCTCTGTGTTGTCCTGACATTAGGAAGTACTCCTGCCCCAGCTATTGCAATCATATTATTTGCAATTGTGCATATTATTTGCAATTGTGACTTTATGAGGATAAGCAAGAGTAGAAGAAAATGAATATAAATGGTATTATACCTTAAAGGTGGTTGTAGGTTAACCTGTAGGGTATAGAGGTAGATTTGTTCTTCACTGGCCTTACATTAGGGTAATATGCAACAGGCAGGCCATATAGCGATATAGCAGGTCAGGGTACATTGTGTAGAGCAAATCGCCTGAAGGGTGGTGAGGTGGAGATGGGATTCAGGCAGTGGCAGCTCATCAACAGGTGCATTTGGGTGGTGCCCCGCCCCTTTATGCCATCCTCTGCACTACTCTTTATTTAATTTAGCAGAGTTGAACGCTGTCAGTGTGCAGGTCAGGCCTCTTGGTCTCTCTAGGCTCCTGGTCACAGGAGGAGAGAGGACAGAGGGGCTGAGACACCATTCATCTACAGGGTGCTCTTTAAAAATAAAGCATTCTGTAGGTGGGTGTCTGAATTGTGCTTGTCCGAGAGGCATAATTCAACTTCAGTACCCCTGCATAGGCACAATCCATTTATTTAGCAGACATACTGGAGTATATTTAAGAGCCCCTAGCTTCACCGGAGCATCACTTTTTGTGGCGCTTTGGTGGCGCTGTGTACTCGCCGTATTTACAAGGTGGCATTAAGCCATTTTTTGTGGCCTAACGCCACCTTGTTAATACGGCCCCTTCACATGCAGCAGTTTCAGCAGAACCCATTGCATTTTGATGCTGCCCCAGATTTATGAGTTTTCGTTAATCTGAGGCAGCGCCAAAATCTAACGCCACCCCAGGGGTGACGTTAGCATGGTGCAACGAGGAGAAATACTTTTATTTCTCCTTGTTTTTGCTCTTTCTATGTGTCCTGTGTCCTGCATCCAGCAGCCCACATAGAAAGAGCAAATCGCCATTTCAGATTGTTTTTGTGTAGGAAGGTGTCCCTTCCTGCACAAAAACACTCTCCCCCTCAACTCAGCCATCCCTGCACCATGGCACAAGGGTGGCTGCATTGGGGCTCGGCTGCAAATTTAGCGCCCACGCAGGGGACAACAAGGGGTGCGCCGTATTCTATTAAATATGGTACATCCCTGTATTGTGAAAATGACAGAGCGCAGCGCTGCCAATCTAGGCACAGCATCGCGCTCTGTCATTTTCTGTTAAATACGGGCCACTGTGTTTGCCTCAGGCAGCAGCACAGTACATCTGCTAAAACGGGACTGCCAGGGTGCACATGGGTGCATCCTGTGCCCAATGAGAGTTAACAAAGAGTAACAGGCGTGGGATCTTATGAGAGAGAGTGAATATGAGGGAATGCATGAATGCGAGTGAGAATGGCAGCGAGAGAGTGAGGGAGTGAGAATAAGGGAGTCTGAGTGAGGCACTGTGACTGAGTGTGAGTTAGTGAATCTATCACCACAAAATAAACTGAACGTAAAAAAAGGTCTTAAAATTACTAGTATTAACTTCAGTGTTGTAAATTCAGAAGAAAAAGGTTCTATCCCTTCTGACTCATAACTCTTCACTAAGAAATGGTCAATCACAAAAAGTAGAGGTACACCTAGGTGTGGGAGCGGATCCACCTACCCTTGTAAAACAACTGTTTATTTTCTCATTATTCCTGTCCCATCTCTTTATTCCCTCTTCTCCCTCTGTTTCCTCTTATTCCCTCTGCTCAATTCGCGTTTTTCTCATTCTGCCGCTGGCTCACGTGCCTCATTTCATCTTCTCCCCTTTCTTTTCACAATTAGCCCTCTCGTTCTCTCTATTTCCTCTCCTATAGTTTGTCTTTTCCATGTATCCCTTTCGTTGCCTCTCTTCATTCCCTGTCCCGTAGCTTTCTAACTCTGGTCCCCTCTCTACAACACTCTCATCCCCTCTCTTTTTCCATGTATTCCTCTCGCTTTATTCTTTGCTGTTCCTTGTCTTCCTCCCTCGCCCCCTCTCTGTATCCCTCTCGTTCTCCCCCTTTACTCCCTCACTTTACCCCGTCTCCCTGGGACGGCGCTGGCGCTCACGGGCCGCTGCACCGATCTGCTCTGCACACTGAGGTGGAAGGGGCGCCGCCGGGCGGGAGCTGTCTCTCTCCGGAGACAGCCGAGACCGCGAGAAGGCACAAATCATCGTCTGCGGAGTATCTCCGGGACAGGGTCAGAGCATGCGCGGG
Source organism: Pleurodeles waltl (assembly GCF_031143425.1). NCBI lineage: Eukaryota > Metazoa > Chordata > Amphibia > Caudata > Salamandridae > Pleurodeles > Pleurodeles waltl. The sequence goes on from NC_090445.1 coordinate 340,756,228, forward strand.
AGATAACAGCCCGTGCATTAATAACGGAGGAGCGATGGGGAGAAAGGCGCGGAGATAACGCGGGCCTTATTAACCGGAGGCGGTGATAAAGGGAGATTAATGGAGAAAAGGAGGGAAGGAGAGGGCCAGACGGTGAAGGGGGCGGGAGAACATCAGAAAAATATTCAAAGGAAGAGAGAAAGCGAGAAGGAAAGAGAACGTGCGGGGAAACAAGAGGGGGTAGAAAAAGAGGGGGTAGCACAGCTGGAGGGGTAAGAAGGACCGACAGAGCTGAAGGAAGACTGGAAGTGGTAGAAGGAGAGAAAGATAGGGTAAGGGTGAAGGAATAGGTACCGCAATGGAAGTATTAAAAGGGAGGGACAGAGCGGGGCACGACCGAAGAGATACAAGGGAGATGACGAACGAGAGAGTTCACGAGAAAAACAAGCGAAGGGAGAGGAGAGCGGAAGGAAACAGGAGGAAATGACACAAAGGGAAAAGAAAAAAGAGGAAAGATAACGAGACAGAGGACGAAAGCGGAAATGAAGGAAAAAGAACGGCGCTGAAGGGGTGTAGAGAGGGAGGGAAGAGACAGAAAGGGGTTAGAAAGAAGAGGAAAGGAGAGAGAGGGAGGGTAGAAAAGAAAACGGAGAGACGAGTGGGGCAGGATGTAGAAGAACTAAAGGAGGGGATCCTGGGGAGAGTCTAGGAGGGTAACGGCAGGACGGCTTATTACAGACTGGAAGAGGACAGGTAGATTAATGAGGGAGAGGGCGGTGCAGAAAGAAGAGGGAGGGAGAGAGAAAGGGCGAGTGAGGGAAAATCAGAGGTAAATTAACCGCACTCGATTAAGAAGCAGCAGCCAAGGGAAGATAAGTGGCCGTTAATGAGAGGGCGCGGGATAGGAGGGACCGAGGGTGCGAGGCAAGGCTGCGGGGGGCGTAAACATAAGCGGATGTGTGAGGGGGAGTAAATGAGAAGAGAGCGCGAGAGAGGGAGGGGAAGAGGAGAGAACGAGAGAGAGAGAAATGAATGGCTAATAGAGGATGGATGTGTGGGAGAGCCCATGGGAGTTTGAGTAGAATTAAGAAGCAAAATAGGCGACAAGGATGGAAATAAAATGTAATGCACAAGGAGATAACCATACGAAAGAGGGAGAAGGAGAAGTGACATGATAAAGAGAGAAGGAGAGGGTGAAGAAGGAGGGAGGGACCTCGAGCGCCCGAGTGAGGAGGGCGCGCATTAATAACACAGCAGTGAGCGCACGGGCTCTGGGAGAGCGATGCAGATAGAGGGGCACACGGCCACAGAGCGAGAGACAGACACAGATGGCGGGGCTGAGGGCCCCCGCAACAGCGAGAGAGAGACCCGGCCGGAGACAGAAGGCAGAGCCCCCGCCACAGCGACAGAGAGACAGCCCAATACCCGAGAGACAGACACATCGCAGGACTCCAGCACGGTGTGCGAGCGAGAGTACCGCTCGCAGAGACAGGTGGAGAGGGCAGAGCTCCGCCGCAGCGTCAGAGACAGTCTAGAGCTGAGAGACAGATACAGATCGGGTGTGGGGGAGGAGAGAGACCGCTATCTATAGAGGAGGCAGCAAGACGTTTCGAAGGCTGTACGAAATAAAACATTTTTTCCTCCTGATAATCCACGAAAAATGTCCAAAATAGCCCTTTCCTCGCAAAATGTGGCTTGCCGGTACCTAACACTATTTTATGCTTTTTTGTCAGCTTTTCACTTCCCCTACAAACAGTCTTGGCAGACTGCTGTCCCTCGACACATTTAGTGTGTGAACTAGTATCTGTTGTTACCCCTCGAGACGTTTGAACGAGAGACGAGGCCTCGAGTAAAAAGGTTACATGATCTCAACGATTTTATGAATATTTGAACGATTCCTGAAACACAAAATTTGGGAACTTCGAACATTTTACTGGTGTGGTTCAAAGTTCGCACAGGCCTGCAAGACACACACAGTCAACGCCGCATACAGCGCCACCCACAAAGACAGCATCGCCCCAAAACAACTTTAAAGAGCGACAGCACAATTCAGACGAACAAGAAGATATGGAGAGAGGCGGGCTCCTACCGGCAGGTATCATTACTCAGAGAGGATGTAACAGGAGATGCAGTACCACCTACAGACAGCATCACCTGTGTTAGATTGGATTTTTTCAGGGCTTCTATCGATTTTGTGCACTAATAATGACTAATATTTTATTTCACAAATTATATATATATATATATATATATATATATATATACATATATAAATATATATACTGAACTTACAAAATGACAACTGAAACAAATGTTATATGAAGTCTAGAAACATGGTAATTAATGTGTTTTAGTTATGGCACATTTTCATGCAAAACAGCATTTTAGACGATGCTACTCACTCCTGCTTCATCTCTTCGCACATTTTCTCCCCACAGGCTCCTCAGAGCACAGTGAAGGTGATGTAGTAGTTTATTTTCACTGTCATGATTGTATTGCTTTCAATGATCTATGGCCCTCATTTCAACCCTGGCGGTCGGTGTTAAAGAATTGGTAATACCGCCAACAGGCTGGTGGTAAAAAAAAGGGTGGTAACAGCCGCTGAGCTGGATACTTTGGTCTACAGCCCGGCGGACGTCAAAATCCTACCCTCAGGATTACGACCTGGCCTACTGCCATGGTTTTTGTACCAAACTTACCACCACAAAAACCATGGCGGTAGGCACTATCAGTGCCAGGGAATCCCTTCCCTGGCACTGATAGGGGTCTCCCCAGCCCCCCTCCCCAGAGTCCTCCTCCACCCTCCCCCTCCCTCTCCTGCCCCCGCACATATACACACACACACCCTTATACACAAATGCACACATGCATACCCACCACCACCCACGCATGCACACATACATACCCACACACCTCAACACACACCAATATACCTTGTCACACACATGCATTCACAAGACACAACACTCACAATCACTCATTCACGCATGCATCCAACGCGACTCACACCCTCATGCACGCATACCAAAACATACACATACCTTCCCACCCACACATACACACAACACCCCCAGTCCCCTCTCGAGTCGGAGAACCCGACTTACCTGCTTGCAGGGGGTTCTCCAGCTGTAGATGGTCTGCGGCGCTGCTCCCAGCAGCAGCGTCCGCCAGCAAAATACTGCAAGGCCGTATGATTGGTCATGCTACGGTCGGCGGTGTGGTGCTGGTGTGGTCTTACCGCCGTCCGCTGCCATGACTGTCGGCGGTGTTCCGCCAGCATTCTGGTGGAATACCGTCGGCGGTCATGATATGCGTAGATGGCTGGTAGGAACGGCGGCCGCATGTTGGCAGCCGTCGCCGTGGCGGTAGGCGGTCAATACCGCAAATGTTGTAATGAGGGCCTGTGACTTGTAGTGCTTATCAAGGTCTCTTCCACTGCCTTCCGCTGTGATCACTAGTCCACTTCACTGACTTCCGCTGTGATCACTAGTCCACTTCACTGCCTTCCGCCGTGATCATTAGTCCATTCATTGAAAGTTTTTATTGTTAAATGTTTTATATTAGTTGAAACATCTGTGGATTACATTATCATATAGGCTGCTTACGTGTTAAGGTAATTACATATTATCGTTTTGTCTGATTTGTTACAGAGAGGATACTTTTGCTTGCTGTACAATATTGCAGCTTCTCTAGTTTACTATGCAAGAAATGTGTATAAAAAGCCCTTGATTTTGCCGGTGAGCCAGATTTTTAAAAATACTTTCCTATGCAGCTATAGGTGCTTCCCAGTTTCCTGATTTTGCTGCTGATTGAGACTTGAAATGTTTTTCTGAGTTTTACATACTGTGAGAAAGTAGCCTCTTTCTAGCCTTGTTACCCCCACTTTTGGCCTGGTTGTGAGTGTATGTCAGGGTGTTTTCACTGTCTCACTGGGATCCTGCCAGCCAGGGCCCAGTGCTCACAGTGAAAACCCTATGTTTTCAGTATGTTTGTTATGTGTCACTGGGACCCTGCTAGTCAGGACCCCAGTGCTCATAAGTTTGTGGCCTACATGTATGTGTTCCCTGTGTGGTGCCTAACTGTCTCACTGAGGCTCTGCTAACCAGAACCTCAGTGGTTATGCTCTCTCATTTCTTTCCAAATTGTCACTAACAGGCTAGTGACCAATTTTACCAATTTACATTGGCTTACTGGAACACCCTTATTATTCCCTAGTATATGGTACTGAGGTACCCAGGGTATTGGGGTTCCAGGAGATCCCTATGGGCTGCAGCATTTCTTTTGCCACCCATAGGGAGCTCTGACAATTCTTACACAGGCCTGCCACTGCAGCCTGAGTGAAATAACGTCCACGTTATTTCACAGCCATTTTACACTGCACTTAAATAACTTATAAGTCACCTATATGTCTAACCTTTACCTGGTAAAGGTTAGGTGCAAAGTTACTTAGTGTGAGGGCACCCTGGCACTAGCCAAGGTGCCCCCACATTGTTCAGGGCCAATTCCCCGGACTTTGTGAGTGCGGGGACACCATTACACGCGTGCACTACATATAGGTCACTACCTATATGTAGCTTCACAATGGTAACTCCGAATATGGCCATGTAACATGTCTATGATCATGGAATTGCCCCCTCTATGCCATCCTGGCATGGTTGGCACAATCCCATGATCCCAGTGGTCTGTAGCACAGACCCTGGTACTGCCAAACTGCCCTTCCTGGGGTTTCACTGCAGCTGCTGCCAACCCCTCAGACAGGCATCTGCCTCCTGGGGTCCAGCCAGGCCTGGCCCAGGATGGCAGAACAAAGGACTTCCTCTGAGAGAGGGTGTTACACCCTCTCCCTTTGGAAAATGGTGTGAAGGCAGGGGAGGAGTAGCCTCCCCCAGCCTCTGGAAATGCTTTCTTGGGCACAGATGTGCCCAATTCTGCATAAGCCAGTCTACACCGGTTCAGGGGACCCCTTAGCCCTGCTCTGGCGCAAAACTGGACAAAGGAAAGGGGAGTGACCACTCCCCTGACCTGCACCTCCCCTGGGAGGTGTCCAGAGCTCCTCCAGTGTGCTCCAGACCTCTGCCATCTTGGAAACAGAGGTGCTGCTGGCACACTGGACTGCTCTGAGTGGCCAGTGCCACCAGGTGACGACAGAGACTCCTTCTGATAGGCTCCTTCAGGTGTTAGTAGCCTATCCTCTCTCCTAGGTAGCCAAACCCTCTTTTCTGGCTATTTAGGGTCTCTGTCTCTGGGGAAACTTTAGATAACGAATGCAAGAGCTCATCCGAGTTCCTCTGCATCTCTCTCTTCACCTTCTGCCAAGGAATCGACTGCTGCCCGCTCTGGAAGCCTGCAAACCTGCAACATAGTAGCAAAGACGACTACTGCAACTCTGTAACGCTGATCCTGCCGCCTTCTCGACTGTTTTCCTGGTGGTGCATGCTGTGGGGGTAGTCTGCCTCCTCTCTGCACTAGAAGCTCCGAAGAAATCTCCAGTGGGTCGACGGAATCTTCCCCCTGCAACCGCAGGCACCAAAAAGCTGCATTACCGGTCCCTTGGGTCTCCTCTCAGCATGACGAGCGAGGTCCCTCGAATCCAGCAACTCTGTCCAAGTGGCCCCCACAGTCCAGTGACTCTTCAGTCCAAGTTTGGTGGAGGTAAGTCCTTGCCTCACCTCGCTAGACTGCATTGCTGGGAACTGCGACTTTTGCAGCTACTCCGGCCTCCGTGCACTTCCGGCGGAAATCCTTTGTGTACAGTCCAGCCTGGGTCCACGGCACTCGAACCTGCATTGCACGACCTCCTAAGTTGTTCTCCGGCGATGTGGGACTTCTTTGTGCGACTTCGGGTGAGCACCGTTTCACGCATCCTTGTAGTGCCTGTTTCTGGCACTTCTCCGGGTGCTACCTGCTTCTAAGAGGGCTCCTTGTCTTGCTCGACGTCCCCTCTACCTCCTGGTCCAATTTGCGACCTCCTGGTTCCTCCTGGGCCACAGCAGCGTCCAAAAACACTAACTGCACAATTTGCAGCTAGCAAGGCTTGTTGGCGTTCTTTCGGCAAGAAAACACTTCTGCACGACTCTCCACGGCGAGAGGGATCCGTCCACCAAAGAGGAAGTCTCTAGCCCTTTTCGTTCCTGCAGAAACCTCAGCTTCTTCTGTCCAGTAGAAGCTTCTTTGCACCCACAGCTGGCATTTCCTGGGCATATGCCCATCTCCGACTTGCTTGTGACTTTTGGACTTGGTCCCCTTGTTCCACAGGTACCCTAGATTGGAAATCCATTGTTGTTGCATTGTTGGTTTGTGTCTTTCCTGCATTATTCCTCTAACACAACTTCTTTATCCTTAGGGGAACTTTAGTGCACTTTGCACTCACTTTTCAGGGTCTTGGGGAGGGTTATTTTTCTAACTCTCACTATTTTCTAATAGTCCCAGCGACCCTCTACAAGGTCACATAGGTTTGGGGTCCATTCGTGGTTCGCATTCCACTTTTGGAGTATATGGTTTGTGTTGCCCCTATCCCTATGTGTCCCCATTGCATCCTATTGTAACTATACATTGTTTGCACTGTTTTCTAAGACTATACTGCATATTTTTGCTATTGTGTATATATATCTTGTGTATATTTCCTATCCTCTCACTGAGGGTACACTCTAAGATACTTTGGCATATTGTCATAAAAATAAAGTACCTTTATTTTTAGTATAACTGTGTATTGTGTTTTCTTATGATATTGTGCATATGACACTAAGTGGTACTGTAGTAGCTTCACACGTCTCCTAGTTCAGCCTAAGCTGCTCTGCTAAGCTACCATTATCTATCAGCCTATGCTGCTAGACACCCTATACACTAATAAGGGATAACTTGGCCTGGTGCAAGGTGCAAGTACCCCTTGGTACTCACTACAAGCCAGTCCAGCCTCCTACACATACTCTGTATAATATTGCATCTGAGAGCTTTGTACCGCTGATTTAGAATTTTTGTAATACAACACTTTAACTTTTCCATTGATATAGAACTCATTTATTGAGCAGATCTAATTACGTAATGAACCATTTTAGACTGATAGTTGATGTTTGGGAGGTGTCTTTTTTGAAGTAGATCTTTATTGACATTTTATGATTTTCTTCATCCAGCAAACAGACACTGAGAGAGAAACGTAAGTTTCTGGCTATTGTCAGTGACATCACATCTAGACATAAAACAGATATGTATAAGTCATAACATGTATAAACATCCTCTGTGTTACCCTGTCATTTGAGTCCCTTGTTTTGCAGAGGGTTAGGTGACCCCGTCCTGCACCAGCCTGGTAATGTGTGCTAATGCCAGGAGCTGAACTGGGCCTGAAACCTGACGTCCATACCAGGGGCTGAAGTGGGGCTGAAACTTGCTAACCCTGGTCCTGTGAGGTCACGCAGCCTAGATTATGGAGTGGATTGTAGACCTCTGTCCCCTCATGCCCATGCTGCAGCACAGACATGTATTGTAGTCCAGTAGGGGGTGGTGGGGAGGTTTGGCACAGCCAGAATGTTACACCTGTGGATGTAGGCAAAAGGGCAGTAGAAGCAGAAAGATGTCTCGTCCTGGGCGCGCCAAAAGTTTTTTTTTGGGGGGGGGTTTCGCATGTGTGCACTAGGTGCAGTGTAGAGTACAGCACTTGACACAGTTTCTGGCTCAGGTGATATGAGAAGGTCGTGTCACTTCATATGGTGGTCAGTCATCTGTTTTAGCCTTCACTTTTTTTCAAATATGTATCCCACGCGTCACCAGGTGGTGTGCCTCAAATGCAAATGCAAGAAGCACCATGTTCCAACCTCAGCTGTCGCCCACTTTAGTAGGTCACAAAGCCAAAGATTTAGGTGGTGGCGCCTCAGTGGATTTCCATGCCATGGCTAGTCACCATTTTGCCAGCGCATATGTTAGGTCGACACATTTGATGGCTTATTTATTTTTGCATGTGCACACTGTTACACCTAGTAGGCATTGTAGCAAGTCTACCATAAATGTCCAACCCATGATGCCCATCAGGATCGATGTTATCACTGTCCAGTAGTGTGTAAGGATTGGGCAGGCCCATATTTTATGGTAAAAGTCCACCTCTGGGCAGTTGTATCTAGCGCACTTAGCAGTCGATGTCAAGAACATTCAGTGTATGTGCACTGGCAGGAGGCACGTCTGATATATGTATTTACAGTGTGTGTCCTTCAGACAGGGGTTTCTAGATACACTGCACGTGTCTTCTAGCACTAAGCTCCATTGTTTGATTGTGAGTTTGTGGCCCAACACTGTTGCACATTTACACTGAAGGACTGAGAAGTTGGTTATCTGTGTATCTATCAACGCTTTATACAATACCGTGCTTGCTCGCCTGGCACTGCCATGGGTAACCAGATTCTGCAGGGGGGCATAGTGATCCAGATCTTTTTGCGCTGGTCTCCATATGTTCCTGTCTTGGTTATGAGTGCATTATAGGCTATAAATGGACCTTCGTCTATGCCATTACGCTCTTGCAGTTCAGGAAACGTCAATAGTGTTTTGTGAGCTTTGAGATCCCCAGAATACTGAGGATCCCCATGGATTTGTGTTGTGATGTTCGGTCACTTTTCAGAGGGTCAGCAAGGCCCATAGCGGGAAATCTAGCGAGCACGGTGCCACGTTGTACTTAATGTAGATGTAGCTGTGCTAGCACCGGTTGGTGACTTTGGCCAGGTGGTCTGGGTGTGATGTCGACTGCTGAGGGTCCATTAACCAATCTATTAACGTGCCACCTTCAATTTTCTGCTGTATGGCAGCTGCTTGGATTATTGCTGTCTACAAGCCAGCATTTCAGCCATTGCAGCTGAGCTGCTGCATAGTACAGATCATATTTTGGAGCCCCTAAACCACCTAGTTCTAAAGGAGAGTATAGCTTAGGAAGAGCAACTCTTTTTTGGCCCGGACCCCAGATTACATCAATGAGAAGAGAGTCCAAATCCATGAAGAAGCACTGGGGCTGATCAGTTGGAAGTGCTGAGAAGTGATATAATAGCTGGGGTAGTAAAAGCATTTTCACAAGTGCCACTCTCTCCGTGGGCAATTGCGGCAGGGAGCCCCACATCGACAGGAAGCTACGTACACTGGACATCAATTTTCCCAAGTTGCCATGCAAAATCCTCATCCGAGTGGTACTTGAGAATGTCGAGCTGCCACTCCAATGCTAATTGGCAAAGTTCTTCCTGTTCTAAATGTGTAAGTTTGTGCATTGGGGATAAGTAAGATTTGGCCCAACTGAGCCAAAGTCCGGAGGCCCCAAAAATTAGTCTAGGGCCTTCATCACCTGAGGTAGATTCATCTGCACGTGGCTGAGATACACCAGTGCGTCATCAGTGTATGACGATAAAGCTTCCCAATTACGGCCACTTGGTATGCCCTATGCTGGGCCCGTGAATGGAAAAGGCCAGTGGGCGGTTCCATGGCTAGGGCAAAGATAATCAGCAACAGTGGACATCACTCAATCAGTACTTGTAGAGCGTGGCTCATCACCCATGGGGTCTCAAGGTGCTGAAGTGGGCGTGCAGATCATTCGAAGAGCCAGGTCTTGAGATCCTTCCTGAATTGCTTCAGTGATGCGGCTTGCTTGAGGTTCAGTGGAAGAGTATTCAATGTCCGGGCTGCGAAGTAGGAGAAGGATCTGCCTCCAGCTGTGCTTTTCCTGATTCTGGGGATGGCGGTGAGAGCAAGATGGGAGAATTGGAGTTGTCTGGCAGGGGTGTAGAACGTCAGGAGGTGGTTGAGGTAGTCCGGTCCGATGTTGTGAATTGCCTTATAGGTGTGGGCCAGTAGCCTGAAGGTGATGTGTTCGTCGACCGGGAGACAGTGGAGTTCTCTAAGTCAGGCAGAGATGTGGCTGTGGCGGCGGATGTCCAGGATGAGTCTGGCTGCTGTGTTCTGGATTCCCTATAGCCTTGCTTGTAGCTTCTTTGTGATGCTGGCGTAGAGTGTGTTGTCGTAGTCCAATTTGCTTCTAACCAGAGTGTGAGGGACCGTCCTTCTAGTTTCAGTGGGGACCTACTTGAAGATCCTCCGAAGGACACGCAGGGTGTGAAAGTAGACTGATGAGACAGCGTTGACTTGACGGGTCATGGAAATCGTGGAGTCCAGGATGATGCCCAGGTTGTGTGCATGGTTGGTGGGGGCATTCCCTAGGGCGGCTGGTCACCAGGAGTACGAAGATCTCTGTCTTGTCCGAGTTGAGCATGAGGCAGCTGGCTTCTATCCAGGTGGCGACAGCACTCATACCGTTGTGGAAGTTTCTCTTGGGTGTTGATGGGTTGTCGGTCAGGGAGAGTATCAGTTGGGTATCATCAGCATAGGAGACAATGTTTAGTCCGGGCTGTCTGACAATTTTGGGAAGCGGGCAATATAAATGTTGAAGAGGGGCAGGCTCAGTGAGGATCTCTGGGGTACTCCACAGCAGGTTTCTGTGGATGCCGAAGTGTACGGTGGGAGTCTGACTCTGGGTTCTTCCAGTCAGGAAGGAACTAATCCATTCCAGTGCTTTGCCCCAGATGCCGGCGTCGTGGAGTCTGGTGCAAAGGATGGAGTGGGAAATTGACTAATTGATTGATTGACCCCAAGATGTCAAAGGCATTCTCTATATCCAAAGAAAGTGCTGTGTATGGAGTCAGTCCATTAATGTTCTCTTCCATCAACCAGAAGAGGTGTCGTAGGTTTAGAACTGTGCTTCTCCCAGATAAAAAAACATTCTGGTCGTGGTGGACCAATGTGGGGAGCAGCCTGTTTGTGAGGACCTTCCTGAGAATCTTGTACTCAGTGTTTAAAAGAGACAGTGGTCTGTAGGAGGATACCTCCAGAGGCCTCTATTGGGCTTAGGTACAACCACTATCATAGCCTCTGATAGGGATCCCGGAAATGTGCCCTCTTCCTGGGCTTGCTGGTGCATTTGAGGCAACTTTGGGGTGAGGGTTTCTCTGTGTAATAATAGACCAGCGGGAACCCATCCACCCTGGGAGTTTTGTTGCGTGCGATCTAACCGATTCCACAGCAAATTTCCACTGCAGTCATATGTCAATGAAGGGGATGGAGCCTGGAGATTGGAAGTCTTTTCAGGTACTCATCTAATTGGTGGTCCTCCAGTCCCACCTTGGCCCGGTGAAGAGAGATATAGGCCCTCATTCTGACCTTGGCGGTCGGCGGAGAGGCGGCGGTCGGACCGCGAACAGACCGGCGGTCAAAAAAATTGCATTCTGACCGCGGCGGTCACCGCCGCGATCGACCGCCACTTCCCCACTCCGACAGCCACGGCGGTCATGACCGACGGGCTGGAGTCTGCGCACTCCGGTCCGGCGGTCGACCCAAGACCGCCAACGGTAACATGACCCTGCTTACCGCCGCGGTTTCTGGCGGTCGGGAACCGCCGTGCGAACCATGGCGGTAGGCACTATCGGGGCCAGGGAATTCCTTCCCTGGCACTGATAGGGGTCTCCCCCACCCCCCACTGCCCCCCCGAGTCCTCCCCCCACACCCTCCACCCCCCTGCCACCTCCCAGAGGTGGTACGAACCCCCTCCCCACCCCCACCCCGACATGCACATACACGCACCCCGACATGCACACACCCCCAACATGCACATATACACACCCCCTACACACACACATACACAACGGGGACACATACCCGCACACATACATGCCGACATGCGCACCCGCCGAACTACACACATTGCCCATAGGCACAGCAGCACTCCCCGCCCGCATGCACGCACTCACACACCCCCTCTACACACTCACACGCACACCCCCATGCACGCACACATCACACAACACCCCCTCACCCCCTCCCCTCACGGACGATCAACTTACCTTGTGCGTTGGTCCTCCGGGAGGCGACAGGAGCCATGGGGAGGTGACCGCCAACAGAAGACCGCCAACAGAAGACCGCCACACAGAAATGTGGGTCGTAATTCTGTGGGCGGTGTTTTGCTGGCGTGGCGGTGGAGGTTGACCAGTCTCCACTTTCCCGCCGACCGCCAGTGTGGCTGCTGGCGGTTTTCCGGCGGAACGCTCCCAGCGGTCGGAATGCGCACAGCGGCATACCGCCGCGGTCGGCGGTCTTCACCGCGGCGGTAACTCGGCGGTCTTGCGAAAAGACCGCCAAGGTCAGAATGACCCCCATAGTGTTCCAGGAAAGCCTGGTTGATATCTGCTTAAGTGCTCAACACCTCTCAAGTCAGTGATCTAATGGTGTTTATGGGGAGTTTTGGGGTCTATGATCTTAGGAGCCATGCTAGTATGCAACTGGCTATGATCCTATCGGCATGCTGTCTGGCCATGTATTCTACATGGTCTTGGGTAGCTGGCCACCACCTCCCTATACTCCTTTCAGAGAGGGGGAATTGTGTCCTCATTTCCTGACATTACTACAGCCTGTATTTCCATTGTTCGTATCTTTTGCTCAAGGTTGAGGATTTGTAATCGCAAGGCCTTTTTTACATCGTTCTGTGTTTTGATATTCATTCCTTGTGTGACAGCCTTAATGGTGTCCCACTCTTTCCTGGTCGTACAGGCAGTCCGTTCATTCTCCTCAATGTAAGTGGCAATATGTGTACCTACTGTGTCACTGAAGACATACATCCTTCAGGTAGGAATTGGTGCATGCTGTCTGCTCCATTGAATCGTCATTTTAAGGGGGTTGTGGTCTGCCTAGATATTCAGTAGACAAGACCATGGATGCCCCGGGGCCAGTTGCATAGGAATAAGTTGATTCTGGGGTGCGGTTGGTGTGCTGGCAAGAAGAACGAATGCTCTTGTGTAGCAGGGTGCATCTGATGCCAAATGTCACTCATCTGGGTTTGCCTAAGCCATTCCTGCAGTGCCTGTCTCATTCTGATTGCATTTGTCTCTTGTAACAGGGGGAAGGATGTATCTAGATAGATGTCATGTATACATGTGAAGTCCCCACCCTATGTACTTGGCGTCCCCATGGCTTGTATCTGTGTGGGGGAGTTACTCAGTAGGAATTGGTGCTGGTTTCTATTAGGTACATAAAGCGCAAGCAGGGTGATCTGAGCCCCATCTAGCAATCCCTCTACTGCAACATATCTGCCCACAGGGTAAATTATTGTGTGACTTGGGACCATCAGGGCAATCCATATGAGAACACCCCTTGCGTGTGCTAAGTATGAGGTGCCACTCACCTGGCCTTTCCACTTACGTTGTTGCTTAGCAAGTTCTGAGGTGGACATATGCATTTCTTTCAATTAAGCAAATTGGGTCTATCTCCGCAGTAGGTATGAGTGTATTAAATGGCACCGCCTAGGAGTGATCATGCCCCAGATGTCCCAGGTCACAAGATTGTATGTGGGTTGCTTTGTAGTCAGGCCTGCAGACGTAGTGTGTACTACCTAATGATAGTTCAATTTTGGCACTCGCCACACCCTTTTTCTAGATTCCCCTTTCCCCAACACATCCACTACATTATGCTACAGTCCCACGAAATAAAACCCCAAAACTTATACTCCAGCTCCCCCAACAAGTGTGCAACCACATACTAAATGAAATCTGTAAACAAGTAAATTGATCCATCTGGATTTGGGGAGGGTTAACATGCCAATATGTATTGAGGTGGTCTTTGTAGTGCAGCAGTTCAACTGAAGTACAAGCTCTCATGCAGCCAAATTATACGCCCTCGCACCCGCATCCCAAGAGCACCTGTTCTGTCCTTCATTGTGCTTGCTCTATGGCTGTTCACTTGGGTCCTGGTAGGGTACCCCTGAGGTCTGAGTAGATATTCACCATACCATTATCAATGTTCCACGGGCCCTTGTTCCTTGTGACATCTTGGATGTGGTTGGGGTCCTGGTAGTTGAAGAGTCGGACCACCGAGGGCCATGGAGAGGAACCTGTGAGGGGGATCCTGCCTGGGATCCTATGCGCTCTTTCTATTGAGTAGAACATCAATCTCTTATTGCCCAGTACTGTGTTGTAGAGCCATTGCTCTAAGAGGAGCTCCATGGTGGGCCAGTCTCTGCCTTCTGGGAGCCCCACCAGTATAACGTTACAGTGTGAGTGGCCCTCCACGTCTTTCACCCTGTTGTGCAGCTTAGCAACTTCTCCTGTAGGGCCTTGATGTGTGACTACATCTCAGTCAGTGGGGTGCATCCCTGCTAAGGCAGTCTCGTTTGTTTCCATTCTGTATCTAAGGTTGGTCAGGTAGCTCGAAGCAGCCCTACCTCTATTGCCAAAGTGTTCAGTTTAGGTTCGAGTGTGGTCTTCACATATTTGAGGGCTAGCAAAAGTTCATCAAAGTGCTTGCGATTTAGGCGGGGCAGTGATGTGTGGTGTCTCATGTTGAAAGGGGAGATGGCAACATTCCCCCCCAAAGTCCATATCCCAATGAGGGGTCCATTTCTGGCCAACCACGAGGGCTCAGAGCACAACCCTCTGTTCAACAGGACAAGTCAGCCCTGGCTATCATCTCCATCAGATAGGAGCAAGGAATATTCCCTCTGGTGCCCCGCACTCCCCCCTTCTGCTGTTTATCAGTGCGATAAAGGAGTCCAAGCATGATGTGCCCAGTTGGAGCAGTGTCTCTGGGCCAGGCTCTAAATGTGGGTGAGGCACATTACCCTAACCTTCAATAGGGAGGAAGTTAGCACATGTGGGACCCCTCACCCCAGATCAAATGATCCAGATCCTCACTGGTCCCTCTGGTCTGGGGCACCAGGCCCCTGTAGAATGTCTGTGAAGCACATCGGCTCATGGTGTGGTGGATACTAATGGTGCCCCGGGTGCCCCTAGCATGCCCATAGGGTGGCAGCATGCGCTGAGGGAGGGAGATGCAGTTTGTGGTCAGCAGTTATGCTTCAGGGGAAGCACCTGCGCCTGGCTCACCGATTGGTGTCCTCCGCTCCAAGTTACAGTATCCGAGGGCCATGGGAAGACAGTGCACTCTGTCACGGTGGCCTGGGCAGCACTGCTCAGCATGTCCCCATGTCCCATAGCATGCAGGACGGACAGAGGTCTCGCACCACAGGTCTGCGCTTGCCCCTGTGTTGTCATTTCTTGTTGGGGTGCCCCCACCAACACAGTCCTGGCTTTCAGCTCTCCCAGTCGGCAACTACAATGGTTCCTCTTCTATCACCATTGCTGGGCCGTGCCCTCAGGTGACTAGAGCAATCCATGTGAGGCCACAGCTCTCAAGGTGCGTAGGCTGCGATCTCTGGCCCAGGCAGGTTGCGGGCACATCAGGGAGTCACCCAACTGGAGGGATGCTCCTACAGCACCTCCCCAGTAGCAGCAAACCCCACGGTGTTTAGCGGTGCATCTAATATGAGGTGGGGAGCCATTTGGATGATATCAGATGGGCTTGCCTCGCGGAGTTTCTTCACTCCTTGCCCAGCACAGTCACCATCTTGACCACACCCCTTGGGGAGGTGTCCTAACACAAAATTCAATCTGTGGGAGAACCGCATGAGGTAAAATTGTGGAATGGTCAGTTTTTGGGGCATCTACATTTTGGGGAACAGTTTTAGTCCCACAACCGAAGAATGAGCAATGCACACAAGCAGCACCATAAATGGAGATGAGAGAGAGAGATCAACATAGAGAGAGAACATGACTTAAGGAGTACAGCAGAAACGAGAGAGCCATCCCGAGTGTGAGCAGAAGAGAGAGTACCACCCAGAAAGTAGGAGGAGAGCATCACCTAAAGAGACAGCAGGAGAGAAGTGTCACACACAGAGAGACAGAAAGAGCACCATCCCTAGATACTGCAGAAGAGCGCCACAGAGAGAGAGAGGACCACCCAGAGAGTCAGCAGGGGAGAGAGCACCACACAGATGGATACAGATGGATACAACAGGAGAGAGAGAGCACAACTGAGAGATACAGCAGGGGAGAGAGTAGCTCACAAAGAAAGAAAGCAGGAGAGCGTGAGCACTACCCATAGACAGAGCAGGAGGGAAGACCACTCAGAGTCAGCAGGGGAGAGAAAGCACCACCTAGGTAGACAGCAGAAGAAAGATCACCACCTGGAGAGTCAGCCGGAGAAAGGCAACTGTCCAGAGAGACAGAGAGGCAAAAAGAACACCTCTCATAGAACCCTCAGAGAGCACCACGCTGTTATACAGGAGGAAAGAGAAGGAAAGAGAGAGAGAGAGAGACACCCACAGATACAGTAGGGAGGAAGACACCTAGAGAGTGAGTAGGAGAGAGACACATACCTAGAGATACAACAGCAAAGAAAGCACCGCACAGAGAGTAAGTGGCAGAGAGAATACCACCCATAGATACCGCAGAAAAGGGAAGACCACCAAGAGAGTCAGCGCAAGAGAGAGCATCACTCAGGGATACAGCAGGAGAGAGAGAGTGCCATACAAAGAGAGACAGAAAGAGGGACGGCACCACCATAGACACAGCAGAAGGGAGACCACTATCTAGAGAGACTAGTGTTCCTGAAAATAACAGCAGATACCAGAAAAAACAGAGGGCATATTGGAGTAGAGATGGGAGAAGAAACACAGAGACAACACATATTCAGAATGTGCAAAAGATTAACCAGAAGAAGTCTGGACCTCGTGTACATATCACTTTCCACTTTCCCTCTCTCTGTCCCACCCTCTTCCTTCTTCTCTCCACCCAAACTCTCTCTCAGTGTCTGCCAACATCTAAGAGACAGAATGTGGAATATCTGAGTTCACTACATGTATTCATTTTACCCAGATTGATTTGCACCACATCTCACATTTAGCAGCAAACTTTGCTTAACAGTTTTGGAAGCGCATGATAACTATGCTCCCCACCCCTGCGTCTGCTGGCCAACGGTAGTACACCCATCATCATTTTTTGGGTCAATAGTGCTTGCCTGGGGGCACCTGGTTTGTAACAGAATTATGTACTTAATATATCACTAAGACTGGATATTCTACCCAGGTTTGATGCTTAGACTGTTTCATTACCAGATTAGGAAGAACCATAGCAGCCAGTCGTTGTTCCAGGATTTTCTAGATTAATGTCCTGATTTTAGGTGCTATGCTGCATATACAAAGCAGTACAGCTGTCCCCAGCATTTTTTTAATGGCTCCACAGTTGAGAGGACAGAAATGTTGCTGCATGGCTCTGGAGATCCTGCAACCCTGCTCTGCATTCAACTTCTAGCAAAGTCATAGTATGTCTCTGCAGGGTTTTACATAAGTGACAACTATCACTATCATGCATGTGCAATGAGGGCCTCAAGTATGACAGGACTTGAGGGAGTGTGGCATGACACTGATGCCGTAAGTCACAGGAATTGCAGGCTCCCGCTCAGTGACCCCATCCACTGCAATCATACCATTATTATGTCCCAGATGTAGCCCCCAATTATTTCTTGGGACCTTCCTGAGGTGGGAGGATCTGTTCCAGCACAGATTTGCGCCACCATAGATGGTCAGCAGAGACATGCTGGGCTGCCTGCCATGCCAATGAGATGCTCCCAAGATGGCGGCATAGGAACGGAGGAGCAGTGCGCATTTCTGCGCTCCGCCCTCAGAGCTGGAACAGAGATACAAGACTGTATGGAGAGCTCCCTGAGAAGTACGAGCCTGGCCCGCCCAACTGGAGCCCTTTGCGCTACAATACCCAGCAGCCACACAGACAACGATCTGAGCGCTGCACACCCCGAGGATCCTGAAGCCTTTGAAGAGGGCCTCATGGGGAGGCCCACAGCGGAACATTTCTACCAGAACTGCAAGGTGAGGGCCCGAGGTGCTGGAGACGCGGGTGCTGCCCGACTAGCTCTGCTGAGGATACGGCAGAAATGCTGCACAATCCTTTTTGGATGCCCTCTGTGCCTCTGATAGCACACAAGAGAAGAGCTGTGGCCAAGGGAGAGGCCTTGTGCCCGTCCCGATGACCCACCCGTGCGGCGGCCACTGCTACCGAGACTATACGGAGAGGGCCCGAGGTGCTGGGAAGCGGGCGCTCCCCATCTAGCTCTGCTAAGGATATGGTGGGGGGGCCACACATTTTTTATGGATAGCTTCTGCGCCTCTGACAACACATGTGTGAGGAGCGGTGGCCAAAGAAGAGGCTTCGCACCCTTGCATGTGGCGACCCATCCTAGGTGGCGGCCATTGCTACTGCGACTGTGAGGTGAGGGCCTGAAGTGCTGGAGACATGAGCGCTGTCCATCTAGCTCTGCTGAGGATATCGGCTGGGGCCATCCATTCTTTACTGGATGCCCTTTGCGCCTCTGACAGCTCACGTATGAAGAGAGGTGGCCGAGGGAGTGACCTTGCACACTTGCATGCTGCAAACCACCCGCAGGGGATACTTTGCACTCCCCCTGCCCAGAACGTTGCCATTGGGAGAGACACCGTGGGGGAGACGGCGTGGGGGTGCAACAGGCTACCCCTCCCCCAAGTTGGAACCACCTGGCCAGATGAGGAGCTGGGAGGAGGCATTTAGTGGCAGAGGCTACCCCTCTGGTTGGAACCACCTGGCCAGGAGAGGAGCTGGGAGGGGGCCTTTAGCGGGAACGGTTCCTGCCTTGGCAGACTCATCAAATGACCTACACCCCACCTCTAAGCAGCACTGTTGGTGCACCCCATAGCCACTGTGACCCCAAAAATAGCACATGAAGAGAGCTCCATCATTTAGGAGGGGCCTATGCAGATATCCAGCAAACCCTGACTTTGATTTGTGCGCCTTGATGAGCACCAATAGCTGTTATGAGTACCTGAAGGTTGCCAGAGTTCACCCCCAGACCTACACCATACCGCCGTCAGTAAATTGAACCCTTGAGAGGGCGCGGAGGGGCGAAGGTGAAGGAGCCAGGAAAACTGCTTCCCCTTGGAGTGCACAGGCACTGCTGACTGCAGGCGGCGCAGCCTAATTACTACTCAGATGCACAGGGGGGAGTCCCCTGAAGCAGACCACCAAAGCACCAGTGCGGCCTCGACACACGCACAGACTATTTGTTGATGACAATTTCTAAGGTTGTGGGCTCAGTGCTGCAACAATGGGTAGGACAACCTACAAGCGTGATTTGGACACTGGAGGCCTAACCCTGCCTGACGGTCCACCAAACAGCGTGCCGCTGGTCCCAGGGAAGACCATGGGGGGACCCACTCTACAGGACATTGTGCAAGCAATAACAGCCTCCAGAGAAATGCCTGAAACAAAAATCGACACTCTGGGCACCGACTTGAGTATGCGGAAAGATGACTATAGGCAATTGGCTGAGAGGGTCACCAGGACAGAGAGAACAGTAGCAGCCATGCATCTGGAGGTCTCTGCTATGCAGGAGAGACTTACAATTATGGAAACCAAAGTGCGTACCCTCCAGATCAGAACAGAGGACAGCGAAAACTGCTCAATGCGGAATAACATTCAGATTATTGGCCTCCAAGAACGCGCAGAGGAAAACATGTTGTCTTTCTTGGAACGATGGATGTGGGAGGAGGTGGCACAGGAGGACCTCTCCCCGTCTATGCATTAGAGCGCAAGTGTAGAATCCCAGCTCGCATGCCTCCCCCGGGGGCACTGCCTCACCCAGCGGTGGCTAGACTTCTTCACTACAGTGGCGAGATCACCTCTTGACCCAAGGTCGAGCCAAAGGGGTCATTCAAGTAGACAATCACAAAGTCATGCTTTTCCTCAATTTCACAATAGAAGTCCAAAAGCAGAGATCTACGTTCAACAAGGTTAAACAACAATTCCGCCAACTGGGTTTGCAGTACGCCATGATGTTCCTAGCCCGACTGTGAGTAGCAACCGCAGAGGGGGCACAGTTCTTCCAGACCCCTCAAGAGGCCTGGGATTGGCCGGAGACGAGACCCCAAGCTTGACCCAGCAGCCAGTCACCACAAAGAGCACTGAAACCGGACAGGAAAAGGCACCGCAGAGGTGAGCTCTGTGGGAGGGCCCCATCCGATGCAGCAGCACAGAGGGAGGAGCAGAAGTGGTAGCAACCATGAGCAGAAGAGGGCCTGAACTGCCATGCTCACAGGGGGAGAGGCCCAAGACTCAGACTCACCCAGTAGCCCTGTTTTCACGGTGCACCTGGATAACAAACTGCCAGCGGTGACCCCTCGTACAGCTGATGAACTCTTCTGAGACCAACGGAAAAAAAATAAGACTGTTACTGATTATCAAGGAGGGAAGTGAGTCTTCTTGCATCATTTTAGGACAGATGCCTAATTGAGGCTAGTTTATATGCTTCTGGCCGCAGTGCTGGATGGTGGGAGCCTGAGGTGGCGCGGTCAATTGGTCATTACCCCCCTTAGTTTGTAATTTCAGTGGGTACTCCCACAAATGATTGTTGTATGGTTGTATGTCTGGATGAGTGGTGTTCAGCTGCTTGTCCAGGGAGGGGAAATTGGGTAGGTTACTGTTGATTGATTTAAGGGACAGTGGGCCAGATGTAGCAACCAGTTTGCGAGTCGCAAACGGCGAAAATCGCCGTTTGCGACTCGCAAACGTGGGTTTGCTATGCAGAAATGCATTTTGCGAGTCGGATCCGACTCGCAAAATGCATTTCAGACTCGCTAATAGGAAGGGGTGTTCCCTTCCTATTAGCGACTCGCACTGGTATGCAATTCCATTTGCGGCCGCGAAAGCGGCCGCAAATGGACTCGCAGTTACCATCCACTTGAAGTGGATGGTAACCCAGTCGCAAACGGGAAGGGGTCCCCATGGGACCCCTTCCCCTTTGTGACTGGACCAGATATTAATTTTTCAGGGCAGGGAGTGGTCCAAGGGACCACTCCCTGCCCTGAAAAACCGAAACTAAAGGTTTCGGATTTTTTTAAAGTGTAGCTCGTTTTCCCTTAGGGAAAACGAGCTACACTTTAAAAAAAAAAACCTGCTTTATTGACAAGCAGGTCGCTAACATGGAGGCCTGCTGACGTCAGCAGGCCTCCATGTTAGCGAGTGCCTATACTCGCAATGGGGCCGCAATTTGCGACCCACCTCATGAATATTCATGAGGTGGGTCATTGCGACCCCATTGCGAGTTGCAGTCGGTGTCTGAGACACCGTACTGCATAGCAATTTGCGAGTTGCAAATTGCGAGTCGCAGGGACTCGCAATTTGCAACTCGCAAATTGCTTTTTTCGTACATCTGGCCCAGTATGTGGTGCGTGCCCTGCACATTTTCTGTATTTTCTATCACAGGGAAGGGCTACTGGATTGGAGCATTCTAGCTATTTTTGGGAGAGCTTGAGGATATCCTAATCTATCTGTATTGCGACGAATACCCCTGAGACTTATAAAATCCTAATGTGCAGCATTAAGGGGATGCATACGATGGCCAAGAGGCACAAGGTTTTTTCGTTTCTTAACAGGAAGAGGGAGCAAATTGAGCTTCTCCAGGAGACGCACCTGGTGGCCAAAGAGGGTGTTGCTTTGCAGCACTGCTGGAGAGGACACGCCTATTACACTACTTACTAAGCTTATGCCCCGGGGTCCCCTTCCAAAATACTGGGCATTTCGAAGACCCGGAGGGCCGCTTTGTAGTGGTCACCGGGCATTTAGATGGTAGAGATGTTACCACTGGTAGCATATAAGGGCCGAATGCAAACCACATTGCATTCTTTGCAAATTTCCCCCAGACTCTGGCCACCTATCTGGTGGGCTCTATTACAATAGGGGGCGACTACAACTGGGTAGCTGACCCAGGACTTGATCGCTAATATCCTCCGCTCCCAGACTCCCTGAATGTTAGGGTGGCCCATGCCTTCTCTGTACGGCAGGGGGAGTTGAGGGATCCTGGATTCCTGGCATCTTCCCCACCCGGGGGAGTGGGATTACTCGTTCTTTCCTGCCCTGCACAAACTACATGTCTGTTTGGACGGGGTGCTCTGTTCACCAGATGTGCATGAGAGAATCTGCACCATGGAATACTTATCACATATTATATCTGACCACAATCCCCTCTTAGTGGGACTTGAGTGGGGGAGGGCATGCCTCACATCCCAACCTGGCACCTGTGCCTGGAAACATTGGAGGACCAGGTCTTCCGGGATGCCATAGGGACAGCTCTCCGACAATATCTTGATGAGAATATCGGGACTGCGGTGTCCCTTCAGCTAGAATGGGATGCGCTACCGGTAGTCCTTAGGGGCCGGTGTATCTCGAAATCAGTGGGAGTCCATAGGACTCTCCTACAGGAGGTCTTGTCCTCTGAGGCCACACTGCACACCTGGGAACAGTGCTGACCTAGAAACTTGGAGCTGCAAGCTGTACTATTAGCTGTCAAGGAAACAGTAGCCGCAAATGTGTAGAGCCTGTGTTGCTTTAATTATAGGAACCACAGGGTGAGCGTGAATGCAGAAAGAGACAACACGGGATCCTTGCTGGCATAACTGGCGAATCCTGCCAAATGAGGTTTGGTGATTTGTAGAATTAGAAAACGGCAGGAGATCTAGAGCGTACCACCAGGAAGACATTAATCACCAATTCTATGACTACTATGCTACCTTCTAACACAGTAGCATGAGTTCCGGGTACTTCTGACTCTTCCTACGCTTTTCCCTGACAAGGCTGCAGAACTGGGTGGGGATATCACGCTTCAGGAGGTGCAAGATGCTATTTAAACAATGGTTCGGAACAAGACTCCTGCCACGGATGGCCTGCTGATCGAGGTCTGTTCTGCCTATGGAGATACTTTGGCCCCTACCTTGGTAGACCTATTTAAAATAGCCAAGGAGACTAGCTGGCTCCCCTAGTCGACCCGAGAAGCACTCAGTGTGCCCCTACGTAAACCAGGGAAAGCAGGACATGACAAGAAGTCCTATCGACAATTGTCGATACTGAACACTGATTATAAAATTTTAAGCAGAATCCTGGCAACTCACTTCCTTTCCCATATGTCCACTCTAATACACCAGGCAGGTTTCATTAGGGGCCATAATACGGCACTCAATATTCAAAGACTTTTTTAAATTCTGAGAGTCTCTAAGTACAATGAAGCGAAAGCCGTGATTTTCGCGGTAGACATAGAGAAGGCTTTCGATAGCCTGGAAAGGGCCTACTTATAGGGGGTGATGATGCACTTGGTCTCGGGCGTGACTTCATGGATTGGACCCGGCTATTGTATACTGACCCCTTGGCCAGAGTAAGAACCGGATGCATTATTTCAGAGAGCTATACAATAGAACGGGGCACCCAACAGGGCTGCTCCCTGTCCCCCCTACTATTTGTCCTGACCATGGAGCCACTGGCTTGCTATGCTAGAACAAGAACTATCTTCCAGGACATAGCAGCGGGCAACCAGATCCACTATATCATGCTGTATGCGGACAACCCAATTCTTTCTACGGGACTTGTGAGTAGCGCTGGCGAAGGCTCAAAAGCACTTTGTCGGGTCTGCGGGTCAATTGGTTGAAATCGAGCAATTTACCAACCATGCCTCTTAGGGCTCCACCGGAGGATCTGCGGTCGCAGCAGTGGGAACCTAGCTGTCTCCCATATTTGGAGGGTCTGTGTTTACCACATCTCTGCTGATGTCTTGAAGGATAATATGAGAAAGGCCACGCAAGCCCTCCAGAGCTGTGTCAATCTCTGGCATATGCTGCCGTTATCCGTAGCAGGAAGGGTGGCGTTATCAAAAATGATTGCCCTTCCTTGCCTCTTGTACCTCTTCTGGGCGCTTCCGATCTGGATCCCCACTTCCCTTTTCTGGGACATTGATAAAATCGTAACAGGCTTTCTTTGGGGTTTGGGCCTCAAGAGGGTAGCAATGGCTGCGCTCCAGCAGCCGACGCCTGAGGGTGACCTGGCAGAACCTGACTATAAGGCTTACTATTTAGTAGCACAGCTGCAATGGCTGATGCAGTGGGTGGCCTGTCGACTCAAAGGCAGGAGAGAGTAATCTCACTTCATACCGCACTGGCACATACTGGCTAGAGTATTCCACTGGCTTCCAGGCCTCACAGTGGATGATGCCACAGAGCTCCAGGTCTTGTGCTATTGCTGAAATAGGTGCCTACAGGGGATGTGGACAAGAGTACCATATTCCCCTGACATCACAATCCAATTCTTGATGGTGCTTCCACATGGGGGCAACTGGCAGAGATTGATGGA
This sequence comes from Pleurodeles waltl, assembly GCF_031143425.1. Lineage (NCBI taxonomy): Eukaryota > Metazoa > Chordata > Amphibia > Caudata > Salamandridae > Pleurodeles > Pleurodeles waltl. The sequence goes on from NC_090445.1 coordinate 340,780,266, forward strand.
GTGGGTAGCAGCGGGTGCGTCAACGATAGGAGCCTTCTGCGAGGCAGATGTGTTCCTCCCATTTGAAGAATTCCATCTGCGACATGACTTACCTCAGGGTCACTTTTTTCTGCATAGAGCAGTAATGACTGCAATTCACAAGCATTGGGGCGCAGGCATGGAGGACTTAGGTGAGGCTGCCCTGGTCCATAGGTAGACCCACAGAGAGGCCTACAACATTCCTAAAAAGTTGCCTCTGATGTATTATTGTAGACTGGCTTTGGTGGGTGGTGGTCATGGCTGATATACCCTTTCCTTTGTGCCACTTAGCTGTGAGACCTGGAACCTAGTTTCTCCACTAGAGTGATTTTTCAGTAGCTGGTAGGCAGGGATGGAGATGCCTCAGTCTGAAGACAACTAGCCGTTAGTCCAAATGTTTTCAGAGCCAGCAACGAAGAGGCCATCTGTTGTATTCATGTTATGCTTAGGCGTATTGTCTCCCATCCATGGAGCACCTGCAGGGAGGTAGCTTTTAAAATTATCTTTCGCTCAGCCCAAAGAATCCCCTACACGAATGATCAGTTGTGCATCATCCGCATAGTTTATAAAAGAGCAGCCAAGTAGGGCAGGAGGGTCACATATGTGTTCAGCAAAGTATGGCCTAAATAACACTGTGTGGAACTCCCTGTTGGCTTCCTTTTCAGGTTGCAGACAAACATGGGGCAAGACCCTGCTAGGAGAGCTGTACGCTCACTGCCTGAAGAAAGAGTGCTGAGAGAGTGCCTTGTGTCATCAGCTCAGCTGCCTGGTATCTAAAGAGATGTGCATGGGATTTTGATCCTGAACCTTCTGGAAGTGCTGCATTTGCCTTACAGAAAGAAGGAAACTTACTGTTGAAGTTGGTACTGAAATTGGGGCCTAGAAATGGGATGTTCTGTAAAGAGGAAACATTAATTGGTGAGGAAGAGCAAAGAACTAAAATTAATGCTGTGTGGCCAGGGGAACGTCAGCTCTACTGGACCCTTTGTTTCGAGACTCATCCCCTTTCTACCACTGGTAGCCCCCTAGCACATCTGGTGGTGGTGGAAACATTTTCACAGTGGGGGTGCTGCCATCAATGTTAAATCACTGAAGTCATGGGGATTGTAAAAAATCCAAATGTCAAACAAAGAGCAACTGTAGCAAATGGGCCATGCCAGTTCAGCATATGTGTGGTAAGGGTGTAATATGTAGGCAGTAGTGCATTTTGGAGCACACTCTAGCAAATATGTTACTCAGGCATGGTATAGTAGCGCTCTGTCATTTACATATTGCACATTTTCTATTGAAATAGCGACCAAATTTGCAGAGATATGCAGTCTTACAGATGAAACTATATAGGGCACCTGTAAGAAACTGGGTTGGTTGACTGGGGTGTTAGCCTTGGTCAGCGACCCCAATCCTTGTCAAGGTAAAGCGCAAGCAAATCCCATATTAACCTGTGCTCAATGCCCTACTACCTTAGCACAGAGTACTCGTGCTTAACTTAGAGGCAATGTGTAAAGAAGTTGTGCAACACTTCTAGCAGTAAAACGGTGAAAACCTCACACAAGAAAGACCCCACACAGATTAGACAAACAGAGGAAAATATAATAAATAAAACAAGACCAAAACAACAAAAATCTAATCAGTAGAACCGGAGTTATGAATTTTTAAGGAAAAAACTGTAAAATAGCACCTAAGAGAATAAATCGCCAATCGTAGCTATCTGGTTGCACTGGACCGGGTCAAAGTCAAAATTTTAGGCCAACCGTGATGGAGCGCAGGATTAGTCCAGCTGAAGTTTGACCTCCTCAAGTTTTATTCCAAGAGTCCCATTCACGTTTGAGTGTGTCAAGGGGAGCAAGAAGAGCATTGCGGGCAACTGCGAAGAACAGGCAGGGCAAACTCACCCATGTTCGCAAAGTTCCACACAACACCAGACCAGAATACCTCAACAGACGGCTCTCCTTCTACACCCCGACCCGGCATCTCCGCTCCGCCGACCTCGCCCTCGCAACCGTCCCACGTGTCCGCAGGACTACAACCGGCGGTAGATCATTCTCGCACCTCGCCGCCAAAACGTGGAACACTCTTCCCACCCGCCTGCGCCAGACCAAAGACCTCCTTACCTTCAGGAAACGTCTCAAAACCTGGCTGTTCTAGCAGTAGCAGCACCTCACCCCACTCTTATCCCCCCTCAGCGCCGTGAGACCCTCACGGGTGAGTAGTGCGCTTTACAAATTGTTGATTGATTGATCGCGGATGGGTGGGCTGGAGCTTCATGTTGGTGGTCCCCTATGAGCTGTGGATGCTGCTGTACAAAGGGATGGGCAAACAGGCCCAATCACGGTTTCGAAGAGCCCATAAGCTTTATTTTAAGAGAGCTGAGCCACACCAAGGGTCCAGGACCTGAAAGGCACCACTTGGGGGATAGGAACTTGCTTCAGCTAGTTCCGGCAGCTGCTTAGTGAGCCTTTTATGTCCCTGAGGCTCAGATCAGAAGGTCAGCCAACTAGCCCTTGGAGTCACTCTGAGATCCTGGGTTCAAGGTGAAGTTGCAGGTCCAGTGCTTATTCCTCTGGCAGGCAGCAGGTCAGTACAGGAAGACAGCAGTTCCTTTAGAGCAGCAGTCCAGCAGAGTGGCAGTCCTTGTAGCAGCACAGCAGTCCTGGCAGAGTACCCACAGGTCTAGAAGTGTAATGACGAATTGGCGTCTGAGGTCCTTTCTTTATACACAGTTGTGCCTTCAAAGTGGAGGGAAGCTCCTAGCGGCATGCCTTGTAAGTCCACAGATGCCGTACCTTCCTGGCTCCAGACGAACACAGGGGGTATGTGGCACTTTTTTGTAGAGTCAGGACACAGCCTATTTAGCTGTAAGTGGGATTGTGCCTACCTCTTCCCTCCCAACCTGCTAGTGATAGCTCATCCAGTCACACCTAAGCTTCCTATTATGTGTGGCTGTCTAAGAGGAATACACAAAGTGCAACTGTCATCTACACCTAGTCATGTGACCCAGAGGCAGACTGTAGGCACCAAATAGCTAAGGCATGAAAATGCTAACTTTCTAAAAGTGTCCTTTTCAGAATTGCTACTTAAAATCCAACTTCACCATAAGTTAGGAATTTAAATCGTGATTCCAGTGATACCACAATTGAAATTCGTATCTCTTCACATTTGGAAATTACACTTATTAAAATGTAATAAGACATCTCTAATGTTATCGTATAGGAGAGATAGGCCTTGCACTAGAAAAACAAATTTAAGGGTAAGTATATGACCTGCTTTTTAAATACATTGCACCCTTCCCTCTGGGCCATCCATGGCCTGCCCTAGGTGTGACTTGTATGTATTGAAAAGGAGGGTTTGGGCATGGCAAATTGTTTATTTTGCCAGGTCAAAATTACTGGGTAAAACTGCATACACAGGCTCTGCAAAAAGACATGTTTAAAGGGCTACTCAAGTGGTTGGCACAATCAGTGCACAATCAGTAAAATATCTTGATTTGGTTTTATCAAATTAAAAAGAAATTTCCACCACACTCCATTAGTGCAACAAATGTGCTTCATTTGTGCTTTCACAGGGGTGATGTATTTTGAAATATTTGTACAGTTAATTTGAGATATTTAAATGTTGTTGTAAAACATAGACACCATATAATGTTTCCTTTCACACCCCATATATGTCAGTCAAGATTGCCACATAGTTCATAGTTCAATTTACAGAATGCTACAAAATTGAGGCCGACAAGAGTTTGCAGCTCTGATCCTTCTGGACCTCTCCGCAGTGTTCGATACAGTCTCACACCACACTCTCCTCAACAGACTTCACAACATAGGCATTCAACAAAACGCCCTTAAGTGGGTTGCCTCTTTCCTCTCAGGCTGCTTGCAGAGCATCCGCCTTTCTCCCTTCACGTCTACACCCAAGAACATCACCTGCGGCTTACCCCAAGGATTCTCCCTCAGCCCAACTCTGTTCAAGATCTACATGATCGCCCTCACAAACATTGTCAGATCCTATGGACTCAATTTAGTCTCAACACTCAAGTAATCCTCTCACTCATCGAAGACCCCCACAACGTCAATGCCAACTTCTGCAACACCATGACCAACGTAGCAACATTGATGAAAAACAGCTGCCTCAAACTAAACACCGACAATACTGAAGTCCTGATCTTTGGGAAAAACACCTCAATATGGGACCACAGCTTGTGACCAGCAGAACTCAGATCAACGCCCTCTCCATCAGACCACGCACTAAATCTCAGCATCATCCTTGCCTGCCAATTATCCATGAATTGACAAGTAAACTCAGCCACCTCCCCTTGCTTTTACATCCTCTGTATGCTCCACTGAATCTTCAAATGGATCCCTACCAACACCAGAAAGCCATGCATGCTTTGGTCATCAATTGCCTCGACTATGTCAACGCTCTCTATGCCGGAGTGTCCTCCCAGCTACTTAAAAGACTCCAGACTCTACAGAACACTGCAGCCAGTCTCACCCTCAACTTTCCCAAGCACTCAAGCATCACTCCACACCTCAGGAACCCTCAACTGGCTCCCCGTCCATAAGAGATGCCTATTCAAAATCCTCACACTCGCATATAAGGCTCTCCACAACCTAGGGCCATCCTACATCAACCATCGACTGAGCTTTTATGTCCCAGAAAGACAACTACGCTCCACCTTGCTAAACCTTGCACACACCCGCATCCATTACAGCTTCAGCAGAGGTCACTCCTTCTCCTACACAGCAGCCAAGTAGTGGAACAGCCTGCCCATCCACCTCTGAACAGCTCCCTCCCTGGTGGATGTCAGAAGGACACTCAAGATCATGGCTTTTCGACTGAAGCGCAGCACTCTCAACGCACAGACACCTATAAGGGTGACAGTGCTGCACTTTACAAATACTTTGATTGATTGAACTAGTATACAAGTGTTGGCGCATCGGACCTTAATAAGTAAACTTACAAGGGGACACAAATAGGTCGATGAACTTTTGACCAACACTTGAGATGTTCCCACCATATAAGCCCTGTACCAATGTCGATCAATAACCAATTATCAATCTTTAGCATCAATTATCAACAATAATCAATAACGTTAGTAATTGATAGGAGTCAGTAATTTACGCACCATGACCTTGCAGTTATGAATAACCACACCTTTATGTAAACATTAAAATGTTTATTTCCCTATATTAACAATGCTAAAGTCATGTAAATTAATCTCAAAATCAAATGATAAACATACAGAAACAACACTGGCTGTCCAAAACGTCTAAAGAAACACAATCTAATCAAGACTTGAGCTACTACACATTCCAAAGTTACAGTGCAAATTAATAGCAAGAATATCTGTGCAAACCATATCACATACATTTAGAATCAGCAAAGAAAATACCTCAATGTTATTCCATATATTGAACTTCATCAATGAGCTCCCTAACTAACACCAGATTAGAATTAGCATGTTGGGCTTCATGCAAAACAATTTAGTCAAAACAAATTTGCAAAAACATCTAACTATGACTCTGTCAAAATAGTGTGGTTGGTACCTAGGAACAAATGCAAATAGGCATAGCAAACAACATTCTCATTAGCAATACCTATCCTCAGTATGGATCAGCAAGCAGTGTCAGTCTGTGTCCTCAGGACGTCAATCTGGTCAGCAAGGCATCAGGATTCAGTGTCAAAGTTCAGAAAAAGCAGCCTTTAAGCATTGAAATTAAGTATGTCTCTTCTCAAGACGCTCAAGAAAATAATGGCGAATGAATGGTGAATGGTGTCTTCTTCTCAGTGCAGTCCCGTTAAGATAGATCTCCTAAAACTACTTCCCAAATCCCCATTGGTCAAGAGATCTCATGTTCACACTTTGTCTAATAAAACTAAAACATCAAATCTACATTTCTACTAGTACATGGTTCACACGTCGATGATTGGCTCCTTCTGTAGTGTTCTCATCCGTCCGGCTCGTCAGGTAACAATATTGTTGCAGTTTATATTCCAGTCAGTATGGCTATTGTCCTCTCCTGAGAAAGTCAGTTTTATACGTATTACATTTACAATGTTACATTCTGCAGGAACAACATCTTCTAGCAAGCAGTTCTCATGAGAAAGACTTTTAGCTATGAGCACATTAGGTCAGCACAGTGTAAAACCACAATTTAATTCTCTAAGCAGACATTTTATTATACGCACAAAAATGCAGCTTGATATGAGGCGTGCAACTAGGCCAAGACCTCCACTAAGTTAAAGCTCTCAATTAATAAAATGAATACGTAATGCATAACCCTAAATATGACATATTACTACATCATTTCATATTAATATGCCATTAATAAGTACACTTCGTGAACATTGGCGGCCACACATCATGGTAATACCTTCAAATGTGTGTATTATTTTTCCTATGGTATTTCATTTTTCTATGCAAATTCAACACTCAGGCTACATGAATATTCATTAATGATTCTGTTAAAAACTCCTGCTGTCGCACAAGCACACACCTTCTTGTACCTTCAGGGATCCCATACGTATACTGTAAGCAGCAGGGTTTCCTTTAGTGCACTGGGGTTTGCTTTAAAACTGCTTTTTTCAATCCATGTATGTGAGCAGCAGCTGACCATGTGCTCATATTTTTTTTTTATGTAATGTAAATTGCAGTGCATTAAAACAGACTCCACCGCAACTCTACCCACTCGTTTGGAAAATGACAGGACGGGGTGATAGGGAACAATCTGCGGTATAACTGGGGCCACTGGAATTAACAGGCAAGGGAGGACCAAATTATGAGACGGGTTTTGCTATATTATGTAGCGAGAAAATGCAAATCATGCAGCATACCGTGGCACATTTTGTGATAGTATCAGTTCATTATTTTGTTTTTTTTACACGTTAGCACTGTCTGAACATAGTTTTCAACGTATTAGTTCTAGTCTAACTCCAAATACAGCAACATAGACAAGAAAGGTAAACAGTCAACCTTTGCAAAGTGCCTTCTGCTGGACAGCAACAATCGTCACCACATTTTTAGTAACTTTTGACCTAGAAAACTATTTTTTGTTAAGATCTGCAAATCATGCAGCAGACAATGGATTATGTGACAAGTGTGGCAAATCTATAACTATGTGACAAACACTGCAGCCACAGACTCTCATAATTCCAGTGGCTTTGGGTATAGTCATAAAACAGATGCACTCCCTCGATATTGCTCACTCCACAGGCATGCTTGAGTTGCAGGAACAACAGCATAAAAATATTCCACCTCAAAATCCCTGCAAGGCAAACGCAGCACTGTGGTTTGGAGCTTCACTGCTCACCACTGCTAGCCAAGCGAACCAAGACAGCTGCATGGTTTGTGTTTAAACGGTGCACCCACAGCACTCATTGTGAAAGCAGGTGAGGAGGGTACACCTGGAGTGCCAACTGTGGGGCTTCTAGGTGTGCAGTGTTCCCTACCTAGATCTGGGAAAGACCAACATGAACAAAGACTACCAGCGCGGAATCTGTGCCCCTGGTTGCCGGTGACTGACCCCGTCTGGCACTCATGTTTGGGGGCTGGGACTTATTTTTTATCAATAAAGTTTAAACCAGGCCAACAGGGAAAAAGGGAGAAAGAAGGCAAGGAAGATAGGAAAACACTGACAAAGAGCGAAAACAGGGATTATAAAAATTTAGTTGCACTTTAAAGTAGGTATTAAAACGACATATCTGCATGAGAATAGAAGGGTTTTAAATGGGAAGAAAATGTGGGGTTCTACAAAGAGGGCACGGCCTATGTAATTCAGGACATGGCTTAAACTCATAAACTGCTTTGCCGTGATTTCTGTAGTGGTACCACTCGACCAGTATTTTGGTTCCTTTCAGAGCTTTCAGTTATTGGATCCAGATATATAACACAATTACATACATCTAAAACCAGCCAGGCCTATTGGCTACATTAATTCTTGTTAGCTGTTTAAGCTAAATATTATTGCCACAGTATTAATTCGGAAATTGTGAGACTGTGATTTAAACATTGCTGTGGCCTGTGGAAGGGAGAGCTGGTCTTCAGAGTGTGTCAATCACTCGCGTTACGTTCACTCTATATTAAACATGTATGGGCTTTTTCTCTCGAGATCACCCACATCTGCATATCATACACATCATCCCGTTCCCCTACAGCACGCGCTTTTCATGCTCTTCGGAATGCACTTCCTCACATCTCCTTCACTTCACCACCCCAAAACACAAAACGCACCCACTCATCTATAAGCACTGCACTTTCTCCTACTTTTGCCTTGTTAATATTTTGACTGCGCGCCTCATTCACACACATTATCGCAGAATCACAAATTCAGCTGGAACAGGTGACCATTGCTTAGTGCGCTCTGCAAAGAGGCCAAGGTTTGGAGGGTCATGTATTCTGCACACCTTTTGACCCACTGACAGGCACTGTGAGAATCTTGCACTGCCTTTAAACTCCTTTCTGAGCCCTCAGTCTTGACACCTGGAGATGACTCAGTTCAAAGTATGCATGTGGAAAAAAATACATAAACACAGCATCCCAAAACTAGCTGATGCTCTTAGGAAATGCAATATTAAGTAAAACATGAAATATAAACAGGAACTCAATCACTGTCACGAATTGCCTTAACGTTAACAGGTGCTCATCATACCTAATGTAATGATACTGAGTATATCGACTTGTAAGGATGAAAGGTAGAAGTGACCTTGGCGGGTGTTAAGCTTGCTACGCACAGATGTTAGCTGGGAACGTTTAACTCATTGAGCCATCTTGCCTGTATGAGTGGAATGGAGAGATATTTTCAAACTAGAGGAGTAGTCTAAAGATCCAGTTTCAGAATCATTCCATCACAAGTCTTAGAATCCGGCACTGCAAGGACAGGCCACCAGACATGGGCAATAGGCACGTCAGAATGGCAGGCCAACGGGAGGGGTGCAAACAGCACATAACCATGGGAGACCACGGCAGCAGTACAGGAAGTGACATTATTGGAGGCACCGCCATGCTATCATTGTGGTTTGGAGGTGCTGTCAGTAAAGACAAAGGTCCTCATTACAACCCTGGCGGTAAATCCCGCTTTCGGCTGTGCAGAAGACCGCCAACATACAGCTGCGGCCGCAGAATTCTGCTACAGGTATTACGACCCACAGCTCGGAATCCGCCACAATACAGACACCCACACAAGTCCGCCACACCAAAGGTCAGTGATAAACTGGCAATACCAAAACCGACACAGTCACGCCAACAGGAATACGCCCACAATATCACGACCCACGAATCAACGCAGCGGTCTTTCAACCGGGGTATTCCATTGGCGGTACACACCGCCGCACTCAAAATACACACACATTTACAAAACACAACCACATTGGACAATTCGAAATACACACACCTGATAAACATACACACACCACTCCCACACACCCAATCCAATATAAAACACACACCCACATCACCCACAAACCCTTACTACCAAAATTTAGAAAGAAGGCCAGAGAGAGAGACTACCTAAAACAACACCAGCATCCACAGTCACACAACACCATCACTTACACAACATCCATGCACCTCAAACAACACACACCAACACATCCCCTCACACATCACAACAGATACCACCTCACACATCACCCACACCACATCATGGCACCTCAAAGACACCCCAGGTTTTCTGAGGAGGAGCTCAGGGTCATGGTGGAGGAAATCGTCCGGGTAGAGCCACAGCTATTCGGATCACAGGTGCAGCATACATCCATTGCTAGGAAGATGGAGCTATGGCGCAGAATTGTCGACAGGGTCAACGCAGTGGGACAGCATCCAAGAACACAGGATGACATCAGCAAGAGGTGGAACGACCTACGGGGAAGGTACGTTCCGTGGTATCCAGACACCAGATTGCTGTACAGAGGACTGGCGGTGGACCGACACTTCCTCCCCCACAACTAACAACATGGGAGGAGCAAGTTTTGGCAATTATGCATCCTGAGGGCCTCGCAGGAGTAGCTGGAGGACTGGACTCTGGTAAGACATATCTTTACTACTTTATCCCCGACACCCCACCTGCATGCCATCACATACCGCCACCCTTACCCTCACGCCCATCTCCCCAACAACCCACGGATACCCCACTAACACAACCCCCACATCCCAAAATCAAGCCCTGCATGTAACACCAATGCATGGACACCCATCACCAAAGCTTGTCCAGTACAGAGACTCACTCATGCCCCAAAATCACCAATCACACAAGGACCAAGGCAATAATGCAAGCACAGGAGTAGAGGTTCACTCACCCATTGCACAAGATGGCACACACAGATAAAATAACTATGCATTTACACCCCAACAGGACTCGTACCCAACGTCACCGGACAGGAGGTGCCAGACATATCCAGCCCCCCCACAGAAGAGACCCACAGTGATGACAGCAGCTCTGCTCGCCTAGATCAAGATGACCAGCCCGGCCCATCAGGGACCTCAGGACAGTCGGTTCCCCTGACACAGTCACAAACCACCACAGAGCCTCCCCCTCAGGAAACACCAGCACAGCACCCACCCAGCGGGCCCATCCCTCTGTCCCCAGGACACGTCAATCAGGAGCTTGTCCACCACTACAGGGAACCCAGGCAACCCCATTAAAACAGGACGATCAGGGACCTGGGGTCAGTGGCAGGGGGCACACGGTTCAGGGAACAGAGGCACAGGATAACAGGGAAGCTGGGAGGACTGCTGTGCGACACGGGGAGGACAGGCCCAGGGAACCCACTCTCCATGAGGCACTCTCCAACATCATGGTAGCATACCACCATTCCCAGGACATCATGGGCACGGTACTGGCCAAGCTTCAGGAGACCCAGCGGCTGCAGGAGGAACACTACCTGGGGATCAGGGAGGACTTGAAGTCCATCAGCACCACCCTGGTCACCATTGCAGGGGTGCTGGAAGACCCTCTCAACACCAGGAGGGAGACAGTGGCACACCAACGGGCCCCTGACACTAGCCTGGATGATGAACAGCCCTCCACCTCCGCCGGTGCTAGTGGACAGGTTCCCTGCTTCCTCCTTCTTTTTCTGTATGGAACAGTGTACCTATATATAGTTATTATCACAGGGAGACTGTACACTGGACCATAACTCTCCCAGTCCCTCTTTTTGTGTTGGCACTGCCACAGGAACAACAGGACACCAGCACCCCACCCCTGCAGATGGAGAACCACCCCGCAAACGGTCCCTGAGATCCGGGAACAAGACAGAGAACATTGCCAAGACCCCCATCAGGAAATAAGAACCCCATGAATGTCACCCTTCTGTCCCACTATGTTACCCTGTCCATCCTTAAACTGCCATTGCTCCACTTCCTATGCCCCTTACGACAATGCACCTGTGAAACAAATAGACTGGACTCTGCCATGGACATACCTCCACCATCACCCCTAGCCCATTTTACAACCCCCTCCATTTATATGACCAGGAATAAACACACTTCAATCACAAAACAATCTGGAGTCAGTATGTGCTTTCACAACTGTGTAATTGCAATATCTATGGAATACAGCAATGTCAATTTACTTGTTCACATACCAATGTAACAGAGCTGTAGGCCAGGAGTAAACATAGCAGAGGGCACAAAGTGGGACCCAGATGTGTGAAATGGAAAGTCAAAGTGACAAGTCAGTGTCCATACACTGAGTGAAAATGACAGACTTATGCTAGCTCCAACAATAGTATGAGATGTGGAAAGCAGTTACATCTTCTTACCTGTGTCTCACTGGAAGTATTGCATGATGATGTTGTTTCGGTTGTCGATATCCTCTTCCTTTGCCTCCTCTTCTTCACTGTCCACAGGCTCCACAGCTGCCACAAGACCACCATCTTGCCCATCCTCCTGAAGAAAAGGCACCTGGCGTCGCAAAGCCAGGTTGTGCAGCATGCAGCAGGCCACGATTATCTGGCACACCTTCTTCGGTGAGTAGTATAGGGAACCACCTGTCAGATGGAGGCACCGGAATCGGGCCTTCAGGAGGCCGAAGGTGCATTCTATAATCCTCCTAGTTCGCCCATGTGCCTCATTGTAGCGTTCCTCTGCCCTTGTCCTGGGATTCCTCACTGGGATCAGTAGCCATGACAGGTTGGGGTAACCAGAGTCACCTGCAAATGTCGAGGGACAACTGTTAGAGACACACTAACCCTTAGGGACAACCCCATACCCAGACACCTATGTCAACTGTATTGGGACCTTGGCCTCACCTATGAGCCACACACGGTGCCTCAGGAGTTGCCCCATCACATAAGGGATGCTGCTATTTCTCATAATGTAAGCGTCATGCACAGAGCCAGGATACTTGGCATTGACATGGGAGATGTACTGGTCTGCCATACACACCATCTGCACATTCATTGAATGGTAGCTCTTCCGGTTTCTGTACACCTGTTCATCCCTGTGGAGGGGGGGGGGAGGGGAAGGGGACAAATGCCACATGTGTACCATCAATGGCACCAATGATGTTGGGGATATGTCCCAGGGCATAGAAGTCACCTTTCACTGTGGGCAAATCCTCCACCTGAGGGAAAACGATGTAGCTGCGCATGTGTTTCAGCAGGGTAGACAACACTCTGGACAACACGTTAGAGAACATTGGCTGGGACATCCCTGATGCCATGGCCACTGTTGTTTGGAAAGTCCCACTGGCCAGGAAATGGAGTACAGACAGGACCTGCACTAGAGGGGGTATCCCTGTGGGATGGCGGATAGCTGACATCAGGTCTGGCTCCAACTGGGCACACAGTTCCAGGATTGTTGCACGATCAAGTCTGTATGTGATTATGATGTGACTCTCTTCCATTGTCGACAGGTCCACCAGGGGTCTGTACACCGGAGGATGCCGCCATCTCATCACCTGCCCCAGCAGGCGTGCCCTATGGAGGAGAACAGCGACCAGAGAGTCATCCAACACTGACGTATCACAATGTGTTATTTGCAGAAACGTTAGTAATCCACTATGTGCCAGTATCTGTCTGTATTCCCGGCCTAGATAGGTGTGACGCAGTTTTTTCCATGCCATGTGGCCCCCTGAAATGGCGGCTGCCTGACCTGTAAGGTGGGACAAGGGAAATTAGGTAACTGCGTTGGTGTTGTACGCTGTCGCAGTGGGCAGTCGAAGACCGCGGTGCAATTCTGCATTGGTTAACATTGGGCCCTAAGGGTCCCAGGAGCCAATGACGATGTACACCTGTGGTGACGATATGCACTGCCGCGGATATGACATCCATTTTCTGTCTGTTCACTCACTTGATACCTGACCTTCAACAGGAGAGGACCTACATTGCAAGTGCTGCTGTGACCTCTGTCTGGAAGCGACGATGGCTACAGTGTCTGGGGAAAGTGGATGGGGTCCTCCCCCAGTACACGCAACTGTACAGTCCTCCAGACAAATAGGTGAGTACACTGTGAGCATGCTGCATGGGCAATGCCTGCTTTGAGTGGTGTGGATGGAAGATACATGGGGGGGGGCTGAGGCCTGCATGTGCGGATGGTGAGTGTATGTGCGTCAGGGCATGGGTGGGAACTGGCGGGCAATAACTATGATGGTCCGGATGGGTGAGTAATTTCCTTTCCCCCTGTACCATTCCTCTAGGTCAGCGCCCACCAGAAGAAGGGTATTTGGCGTGCCATCGCCAAGGACATCCGGACCCTCTGGGTCTACCACAGACGGAGCACCCACCGCCGTAAAAGATGGGAGGACCTGCACCGCTGGAGCAAGAAGATGGCGGAGGCGCAGCTGGGGATGGCCTCCCAACGTGGAAGGGGTGCCTGTCGCACCATGACCCCCCTGATGTCCCGGATCCTGGCGGTGGCGTATCCGGAGTTGGATGGGCGCTTGAGGGCATCCCAGCAGCCACAAGGGGGTGAGTACACTCTCATTCAGCTGACTCTCGTGCATAGCGAGGTGTCTGGGTGGGGGAGGTGGGCAGTGGGTTCCCCTAGGCCACGACGAACTTGGTAGGCAAGGTCCCTTGTGAGGCAGGCTATGTGGCACCCCAACCCCACTAGTGGCAAGAGCCATCTACACCTAGTCAGGCTCCTGTGACTTCCAGGTGTGCAGCAATTGGGCTTAGGCCTCGTACCCCATGGGCATGTGAATTTGCTAGCAACTGCATGGCATAGTGCAGAGGGCTGCTCCATGTGTGTTGTGTCCGCCAACGGTAGTGGTGTTGCATGCACTGAACATGTTTTTCTTCTGTCTTCCCCCCCCCGTTTTTGTGGTCTCCCTGTTCTTCTGTGCAATAGCATCATCAGGCGGAGGAGCAGTGGCACTGGAGCAGGAGGGAGCTGCAACCCACTTGGCCCCCTCCAGAACCAGTGGAGACTGTTATCCACTTGAAAGACTGTGGCTTTGCACTCCCCAGGATAAAGCAGTGGGCAAACCACCCACTGGAAAGACTTGAGAGACTGTGGCTTTGCACTCCCCAGGATAAAGCAGTGTGCAAACCATCCACTTGAGAGACTGTGGCTTTGCACTCCCCACTATAAAGCAGTGGGCAAACCACCCACTTGAGAGACTTGAGAGACTGTGGCTTTACACTCCCCAGGATAAAGCAGTGGGCAAACCACCCACTGGAAAGACTTGAGAGACTGTGGCTTTGCACTCCCCAGGATAAAGCAGTGGGCAAACCACCCACTGGAAAGACTCAAGAGACTGTGACTTTGCATTCCCCAGGATAAAGCAGTGGGCAAACCACGCACTGGAGAGACTTGTGAGACTGTGGCTTTGCCCTCCCCAGGATACAGCAATGGGCATGGAGCCCCCTCGTGCAACAGTGGCGTCGTGATTTCATCTGGCTGAGGTGACCCCCCTGAGGTGCCTGTATATTTTCAGTCTGATGCCCCAGCAGTGTTCTCTCCATTTCGAGTCAGGTATCTAGTGTGGGCTTCGCCCATGCATTTTGGGCCCAGTGGTCCACGGACAATGATTGGTACACTATCCGGACTTGTCTAGTTGGTGTACATATTTGTATATACTCAATTTTGAATTTTGACTATCTGATTTTTTATGATTACAATCGTTACAATCATTTAATTTTGTCCTTGCGTTCTTCCAGGGGGTGGAGGGGTGTATATGTAATGTTGCTGCATTTATTTGTGTGTATGTTGTGGGTGAGGGTGGGGGTGGGGGTATTGCGTGTTGCGTGTTGCGTGTGTGTCACTCTCTCCCCCCCTCCCCTGTGTTGTAGGTGCAGTACTCACCGTCGTTTGTACTCCTGGTAGATGAGAAGATACACCAACATTGGTAACACCTGTAGTTCGGGCTCCATGGCGCCCTGGTTCCTCGTTGGGTGTCGAGAGGTGAGTGTTTCCCTTCTGTGTACTGTTTCCGCCGTGCTTTTGATCGCGTTGGTTCCACTCCGGAAAAGGTGGCGGATAGGCGTCTTGAAATACAATGGGCGGTACTTTGTCTTCCACCTGTCTGTTGGCGGTGACCGCCGCAGTGTTTGTTTCTACCGCCGTGGCGGTCGGAGTGTTAAAGTGGCTGTCTATGTTGCCGGTTACCACCATGGTCGTGATTCCATTTTTTTTCCGCCGGCCTGTTGGCTGTATTACCGTCGCTTTAACACCGACCGCCAGGGTTGTAATGAGGGCCAAAATGTGTATTGTAAAGGAGCGTCATGTTTTATAAAGACAGGAGAGCGCCGCCACCCAGAGAACCCTGGACATTGTCACTTTCCACATCTCTCACGCACGCGCGCACACTTGTCAACAGGGCAGTGCTGAACTCCTGCCCTATCTTTGAACGTTAGTGGTGAATTCGTAAAGATGCCCACAGACTTGTATCTGACCATTCACATTCTACAAAACGTGTTAGGATTCAGACACTTATTTACAGGGATGGAGGAGGGGTGCACGGGTTTCTCCCTCACAGTGCTTAATTTGTAAAGAAAAACGTGCCGGTGACCAAAGCCCTCCTCTTAAACACGCGGCTGCTGCATTCAATTTTTGAGCACGGAATACTGAGGCAGCGTAATCCTGAAGCCATCTCGGGCTTCTTCAATCCATTTAAAGCCATACCCTGGCTCTCCAGCTCACTCTGGCAGCTTTCTGCTTTCTACCTTTGTGAGGCTTTTTCGTTTTCTCTTCCTCCGTCTTTCCCATATGTTTCTTTTGCTCGCAGCAAATGCTTGAGGCAGAAGAATAAGCGCAGGCCCTTAAAAATAAGTTCCGGTGCTCAGCACCGGAAACAATAAGCACAAATTAAGCACTGCTCTTACAAGACCTTTATGTCAAAGTTATTGTCAAATTTGACATTTTAAAGCTAATGCTGCCAGTAAGGTTGGTCAGACACCTCACAGGATTTCAAAACCACTTCAAAGGGAAGTTTGGGAGGCGATGCCACAAATGTTATTTGGGGAATGGTGAGGAGGCCTGACTGCCATTTGATAGGATTTATACGTAACTGCTGTGGAGGACTGTTGGTTTTCTCTCAAAGCAAATGTGGAAAAACAAGGGCAAAATATGTGTTTTTAACAATACGTGACCAGTGACAACGACAGCCACTCTAAGGGCCCAGCAAACCAATATTGTTAATTTACACAGCTTCCCAGTAAGCACACATTTCCAGATCCCACAGGACTCCCGTCATATCTTCTCTGTCCCACTTCGTCCTCCCTTCTCAATCCCATGCCACAGAATGAGGCTGTATTGCAAACAAGGCCTGTTCTACTTTTACCTCCTGACTCTTTTGTGTTGGATGTGACGCAGGGAAATATTCCCGCTCATGCAGCGATTATGTTTGTGCAAAGAGCTCACGCAGTCTTATGGCCAGAATAAGGTATCCAGCCAGGCATAGTTAAAATGACAGCATGGCCGCCATGTCATTTGCATTCTTTATGGTTGCGTTTAACATACGCCTACGAACACTCAGCCTCTGTAAAAGGGGCCTGCTGTTTCTCATTTTTCGATGCAGGCATGAGGCTTGTTTTATGCCTGAAAATGGGCACGCCCAGAAAATATATGAACATGGGGTTATGTGCTTGTCAAACAAACAGCTACACGGTTTGAAATGAACAAGAGTGCTTTGTAAAATGTAAAATGCTGAAAGTATGTTTGTGATTTCATGAGCTTTTTATTCTGCTAGGCAATAAAAAATTGACCATTCAAGCGAGAGAGAGAGGGTGGAATGTGTCTTTCAAATGCTGAAGCTTGGTTATACTGGGAGTTCAGTAAGACCTGACAATTGGAAAAAAAATCGGTGTGAGGAGGGCCTTTGGGGGTGGACCTTTGTGCAGGGGTGCAGCTTGGTCAGTAGTGTTGGTTGCGGGGGTTTGTTTCTTTCCATTTTCTTTTCATTCCTCCTTCAGTCTTTCTTTCCTTCTGTCCAACCTTCTGTTCATCCTTCTTTCATTGCATCTCTTTTTCTTTCTACCTTTCTGTACTTTTGTATATTTCTGTTTAATTTTCTTTCCATACTTCTTTCAATTTTTAAATTGTGTTCTTGTTCCTTCCTTTCTTCTTATGATCCTCTTGTCCTTCACTCTCTCCATTCCATCCTTTCTTCTTTTTCCATTCCTTCCATTTGCTCTTTCACTTTTTCTTTCCACCACCCTTTCCTCAGCTCCCATTTCTTCTTTCCATTATTTCAAACTATTTTCCTGCTATCCATAGTTCTTTCCCTCATTCCAGTTTTCATTTTAGTTATTTGCTCTTCGCATCTTTTCTTCTTGCTGTCCTTCTTTCTATGCTTCATTTTATTTATTTCCTTCAAAATCTGGTCCTTCCTTTCTTTTTAGTTTTTTCCTTATTTCCATTTTTTTTGGTCAAGCCTAGGCAGTGCGCATGCACTGTCTCTCGACATGCTGTAACCTACTTCTGTGGGCTTTCACCATGCCCATCACATGCCCATCACTTTCATTCGTTCCTTGGCCTGCCCTTCAAAATTTATTTGTTTTGTTAGGTAAATGCTTTACAGTTGTCCTGCCTTGGAGACTGACCCTGTTACATGAACTATTGCACGATCGACCATATACCGTGGTGTTGGCACACTACTTTTTTCTTTTGCCTCTCCGCTTTAGGCTTGTGGCGGTATATTGCTTCTTCCACTGGCATCTCACTGTTTCTTTGCCTCTCTGCACCCGACACAGGATGCAAGCTGGAGGGGGATTCTTTTTTTATTTATTTATACAGTACTAACTCGAGCCTGAAGATTGGAGCACTTAACATGAGCAGTGGTTAAATTTGCAGCCCCATTCCTAAATTCTTCCCAAGTTTAGTTGAAAAATATACAAACTGGTGCCTTTTAAATAGAAAAAACAGAAGAGAAATCCTCAATGCCACTCTCCCCACACAGCGGGAGAGCCAATACTACAATTTTGACTGTCCTCTGGAAACTCGCCCCATAATGGTTTGCGGGGCATTTCTTTTCCAACACATTTTTGCCCATAACTCAGCCTTTGGTAGTCCTAGGACAAAGGGACCACCACCAAAATGTTCAGCACGGCATGGTCTTTCTGTCCAGCTCATCTTCTGGGTCCCCACACTAAGTTGGGGGGACCACAAAATCATAAGCTCTCCCACCATTCAATGTCTTTTTAAGCTCTCTCATGGTTGGAGCTTTTGTTTTATAGCTGGGAGTAGTTTGCATTCTAAGGGCCTGGTTTGTATTAATATTCTAGCAGGCCTACTAGGCTTGAAAATGTGCAGTGCACAATGCCCTCTAGGGGCTGAATATATGGCTACACTACAGTGTTCTCTGCTCTTTTCTTTTCATGTGGGTATGCCCTCTAGGGGCTGACTATATGGTTACATGACTGCGTTTCTTCTAAATATATATTCTTCTAAAAATATTTTGGGGCAGTTAATTGTCAGGTGCAATGTGTGGTTCTCCATGCCATGACAGGAAGTGAAGTCATAGAAATGGGCATTACAATAGCATGCAACAGATTGTAACAGGTTGGGGTAATTCTCAATTGCAGGACAGTCTGCTATTCTATAATTCACCTCACTGAACCCTTTAACAGCAATGTGTCTGTATATGTGTCATCTTGTTCATCTGTAGTCCCCTTTGCATCTTCATACATGTATTAATAAATCTCAGTGGCTTACGTGCTCAGTGCCGCAATCTACGTGTGACATTCAGGTTGCAGATTCATATGATGTGTTAATCCTTCCAAAGTCAATGGCATGAGTACCAAGATGACATTGTGTACAAACATAGCCTAGCTAAAGCTCAGTGGATAAAAGTGCTATATGAATAACAAGGTATTGTTATTATTATGATTATAAATATAAAGGACTGCATATTTTGTTCATGCTGACAATGTAGTTCAGTGCGCTAAATGCTTTCTGCTGACAAACGCACTGTCCTGCAGGTCATGCATTTGAATCCCAGCAAGATGCAGTTAAAATGGAGCACCACCATATATTGCAGTATGAAGCACAATAGATAAAAACATGCATTGGCAAAGACAATAGGTTTTCCTTTTGAAAAGCGTTAGCAGACCTTTTGGTTTTGCACCACTTGTTGTCAATGCTGGAAGCAAGCAGCGGCAAAGCCAATATCTCTGAATGTTATGTGCTATTGTAAGAAATTGAAAGACCATTAGGTCGGAAATTGGAGTCAGAGCTTTTGGCTTTGCCAATGCTTACCCAGGTCTTTGTTTGATTCTACTAAAAGTAAAATCAATTGTGTACCCCAACCTAGCAGAATTAAGTATGGTGACACAATGAGATGCTACCATGGCTTCTGTTTTCAATGTCATCATCTCAAAAACAAAACTCCTTTTATGAAGCAACTTCATTAAAACAAATGGTACGACTTGCGTAAAAACTGTAAGAAAGATGAGAAAATTAAAAACAAAATATTGTAACTTTTTGTTTATGACCTCTTTCCAGATACTGTCATGAATTTCAATGGTTCCAGTTCTGTTTTTGTTTTATGAGCTCGGGTCTTTAGTACTCGACAGCAAAGAAAGACCACCTCATACAGAATAGGAACAGAATCTGAAATATAAAAGAGCAGTGGGACCGAAGGTAGGGCACTGCAAATCACACACCTCAGCAATGCTTGGAAGAAACAACTAAGTCTGCATTAATTCGATATTTCTAGAATTCAAAACTAGCTAAAAGGCAGTAAAGCATTTTACAGGGTCACATGCAAGCACGCAATTGAGTAATAAAAGAGATTGTGGACGGTTAATGCATTGTGATGTAGTGTTTTTTAATAAGGTGCATCATCAACTATTTCCTAAATTGGAGTAGCGCTGGGGCAGTCCAGATGGATATGGGGATGTAGTTTCAGATCCTGGGTACATAAATGGAAAAGACCTGATGCCTTCTTTTTTCTTTTTTCGATTTCTTGGTCTGCAATTTGATGGTATTCTAGCTGCAGGTGTGCGGAGAACCACCAGAGATGGTCGGCTTGTCTGAAAAATTGGTCGTGATAGACAACTAAATAGCTTTCAGTGACGATACTCAATAAGAGCCCATTCCCGATCTGAGCCTTTGCACTGCTATCGGGCACCCACTGATGGGTTGTCAGATGATGAGTGGTATGAAAATGATATTGTGAGGGCTCCTTCAGATCAAAGGATACATCTACACAATAGTTGTGGCATACTTTTGCCTCACAGTTCCTTTGTGTACTGATTTATTCTTTTTCTTAAACTGCTTGATCAGAAATGCTGTACAAAGGATCTCTATGTGAGGCAAGCATGTGATAGTGCAGAGGATCAGGATGTGTTCTTCCGTAGGTGTAGACGAGAGGGAGTTCATCAGCATTATATTACAGGTGGAATACTGCACATTCTGGTCTAGTCAAGACAGTGCATGTGCTATCTGTAACAAGACATATTCTGGGCCCACCCAAAACATGCAGGGGCTTGGAACCCATTCATAGCTTTCCATTGATTAGCTTTCCTGTCACTCTCTTTTGCCTGCTTCATAACTGTGTTCCAGCTGCTCAATTCTGTGTTTGTCCATATCATTTTCATGCAATAATAAAGAGAAAATGAAAGGAGAGGTGAGAAGCAGTAGATGAGCATCACAGTAAGGATGACGGCGCAACATGGAGCACACAGGGGAGCACTAACTTGGGGGTAAGTGAAGAAAAAAGTAGTTCCCTAAAGTAGGGCAGTGGAAGAGTATAAATCAAACGGATGGTAAAGGGCTTTGCTACAGGAAGCGACGAACACAAAGCATTTGCAATGCAACAGGTCTCACATTTTCTTGAGTTTGAGCTATTGGCATTGTCCTCTGGCAGACCTCGCATTTGGGGTTCCTGGCATGGCTTAGGGGCTTAGAGTGTGTGAACTGAGGTGCACTGATGGAGCTGCGCCCGAGGTCCCAGTACTGGAAGAGCAGTGTGTACTGATTGTAAGAACTGAGGTCCTCTGGCAGACAGCACGTGTAGGGTTATAGCACAGGCACAGCTGAGGAGCTTGGAGTGTGTGAACTGAGGTGAACTGATGGAGTTGCGCCTGAGGTCCCAGTACTGCAGCAGCAGAGTGTACTGACTGCAAGAACTGAGGTGCTCTGGCAGACACCACATGTGGGGTTGCTGGCACTGGCAGGACTGAGGGCTCAGAGTGTGTGAACTGCGGTGTACTGATGGAGCTGCGCCAGAGGTCCCAGTACTAGAGAAGCAGAGTGCACTGACTGCAGGAACTAAGGTGCTCTGGCAGACAGCGCATGTGGGGTTCCAGGCAATGGCATGGCTGAGGGCTTGGAGTGGGTGAACTGAGGTGCACTGATGGAGATGCGCCCAAGGTCCCAGTTTTGGAGCAGCAGAGTGTATCAATTGCAAAAACTGAGGTGCTCCGGCAGACAGCATGTGTGGGATTGCTGGCACTGGCTCGGCTAAGGGCTTGGAGTGTGTGAACTGAAGTGCTCTGATAGAGCTGTGCCCGAAGTCCCAGTACTGGAGCAGCAGAGTGTACTGACTGCAAGAACTGAGGTGCTCGGGCAGAAAGCATGTGTGTGGGGTTCCTGGTACTGGCATGGCTGAGGGCTTAGAGGGTGTGAACTGAGGTGCACTGACGGAGCTGCGCCCGAGATACCAGTACTGAAACAGCAGTGTGTACTGACTGTAAGAACTGAGGTCCTCTGGCAGACAGTGTGTATTGGGTTCCTGGCACTGGCGCAGCTGAAGGGCTTGGGTGTGTGAACTGAGATGCACTGACGGAGCTGCGGCCGAGGTCCTAATACTGGAACAGCAGTGTGTACTTACTGTAAGAACTGAGGTGCTCTGGCAGACAGCATGTGTGGGGTTCCTGGCACTGGCACGGCTGAGGGCTTGGAGTGTGTGAACTAAGGTGCACTGATGGAGCTGTGAATGGGATGCCAGTATGGAGTAGAAGTGGACACTGTCTCTAAATCGGTAAATAAAATCCAAACCAAGGAAGGGTGGGAGCCATGCAGCTACGAGAGGGAGCAGAGAACCCACAAAGACCAAATGTGACCAAGATAACAGCCTGCTTTACAGCCTTGTTTGCAGCTAAGCTCAGAGTAAGGGTGCTCTGCAAATGTAAAGGGAAGCTTCCCTGGACAGGAGCAGGAGACAAAGTTAAAAAAAAGTCCCCTACATACTAGATAAACAGGACCAAGTGTAATTATACAGTAGTTGGCCCCTGCTCCCACACAGAAGAAGGATGGACGAAAAGGCATGACTGAGCACTAGCAAGCAAGGATTTTTAAATGACACTGAAACTAACAAATGAAGTAGCTGGAAGCCCAGAGAAGTATACTTAAAAGTATACGAGAGGTCTTATGCTTACGCTCGAACTAAAGAGGAAGGCAAGCCATCAAGTAAGAAGCAACTGAGAGTGATAATAAAGCTGGACAAATAGCAAGCAATATGCAGGCCCTAAAACCACTGTACATGTTTGGTATGGTCCACTAGAGGCTTTTGCCTGCAGAGAGCTAGTCATGCATTACTAGCACATTAACAGCTTGTATGTGCTGTGAGGTGCAGCAGAAGAGTGTACTGGTCAGGAAACAGAGTGAGGGCTAGGGCCAAGAGAGGTGGGTTGCTATGGAGATCTCCGCCCAGCAAGAATAAGTTGTTTACGTAAATGAAACTTTAAAGTAACGTTAAAACATTAGCAGCCTCCCGATCCAGTGCCTTATTTTCTCCTCATGGCATTGTTCATTAGCATAATTGCTCATGTACACTGTTCCGGTCTCCAGTGTTCTGAATGAGTGTGAAGTGTTGTTTCTGTTGCCACGTCTCACCATGAGCAGGAATCTTCCTTGCTTGGGAGCTGGTTGGTGATGGTCCCAGGCCATGACTTCACCCTCAAACAGCCAATCATTGTCTCTAGCAGTCGGTAGCCTGCTCCTATAGAACCTGAAGTGCCTTGACCGGACAGGTCACCCACCCAGGGACAGCCTCTGATTGGGTGACATCTTTGAACATCCACAGTCTCTGCACTGGTAACTATTTGCAGAAGCATTTTAAGAAAAGCTGTGTACTGGGATGGAAACTGTAACTATAGGACTGGCCTCTGAGGATTACATCGGATAGTTGGTGCTGCACTGCAATATGCCATATCGTTTTGACTGTAATACTTCAATCATTATCGTTGTGCTATACTATTTAATTTGGACATCTTACCCATCAAATACAAATGGGCATCTTTAATATACCTATTTCAAGATCAACACAATGTAAATTCCTATGGTTCATTTTTCTAATGATATGCAAGTAATATTAATGCGTGAGTTACATTAGAAGGTGTCGGACCGCTAAATTCCAGGGCCAGCAGCCGAGGAAAAAGGCAGGTCAGGCATAATTAAAGCAGTTGTTTAAGGGGAAAAAAAAAACGCTGCTTTTCTTTCCATTCGTCTGCTCTTTTTTCTAGCTGTATAGTGGCAGACAGAAAGATATTTATTGAAAATGTATTTTTTGCACTCCTTAGGTAATTATCGAAAAGTTCAAATCTTTCTGCATGTTTCTACATATTCCAAGCTACTTCACCTTCTAAAAAAAACTGGCTTGTAAACTGATTGTAATATCTTCCTGCCACAAATATCTAACAGCTTTTTAATGTGTTTCATTTTGCACTTGAGATTTTATTTTTATTCTTCATGTTTGCAAGCATGCCCTCTCTGTCATGTGAAAGTGGTATACACCAAATATTTCAGTGGCTCAATGTTGTCACCATGTATTACAAGGAATAAAGTGCCCACTGCAAGCACTTTTGTGGTGTTACGGTCATTTCTAGACATGAACATGCACAAAGTGGGGCCTTACGTACAACTATCTCATTAGATCAACATAACTGCTCGTTTTTCCCGTGTCAAATGATCACTCAAAATGTCACAAGCAATGCCTTAAATGCAAGACATACCATCACTTAAAACCCGGAAATGTCACACATAACCTCAATGAAAACTTGGCAGCTATGTTACTGGTTGGAGTCGATGGGAAGGGCGCTGTCCCACTGCTGAAGCAGATTCCAAGGCGTTTCTGTTCCTGTTGGCAGTGCTATGTAATTGGTGGCAACAGGGCATTGCCCACAAATCAACAGATCAGCTCTCAGTGCCAGGGGAGGGAAGGCAGCTTCCTGATCCGCACTGCCCCGACCCTCAGCTTAAAACAGTTTGCCTCACTGTCCAAAACCGCAGAGATCTTGGCATAGACGAAAGACTACACTGGGACAATTGTTTCTGCTATCCTTTCTGAAAACGTGTCTTAGGGCCAGATGTAGCAAAGGTTTTTACCCATTCTATGTCTATTGGAAAAAGTGTTCGTACATATGGCCCTTGATGACTTCCAGTGTATGTGGGGGCACTGCAGCAGCTCTAGCCAGGGAAGTGTGTATCAAGCGTCTATAGTTTTATTTCAAGTGACATATTTTCTTCTCAATAGAAATACGAGATTTACCCCAGTAGTGCTAATGTTGCACTATGCCAAAATGTAAATACTTTTTTGATTCTTAGTGTGCGTGATGTGCTTGTGTATTCACCTGGGTGTGTGAATGTGTGTTTGTGTGTGAGCGTGCACGAGTGAGTTTGTGTTTGCAGGGGCAGCTGGTAGCCTTTGAAAGTGGTGGGGCAAGTGAAATGCCCCACAGCGTCCCAAAAAAACAAAATAAAAAACCCCCTCCCTCCAAAAGCCCAAATAAAAACATAACCACTAACTACAAAATAAAACATAACCACTACACTTACATGCATTACACAGTCCTAATAAACAAAAATAACATCAAAGGTACTTACCCATGGGCTGCGCTTCCTCCCCGGTGTTCTTCTGCAGCCTGATGCACGAAAAGCACCCCGAACCAATCCAGACACTGCTCTCATGATGTTAACTGGCATGAGAAAAGCACCAGGATGGGATGGAGCGGGTTGGGTGGACGCTCCTTCAGGCCCTGGAGGCCTGTGTTTGTTCTCCACTCAGCTGTCTAAGACAGGTGTGTTAGGCAGCTGCAAAGCGCGTATGTCAGGCTTGCCCTGGTAAGCCAGCCGGCCAAAGTGACATGCACACTTTGAAGCGTCCAGTCAGCCACTGCTGACTGCCAATCGACAGCAGAGGACATGTCCCGCATTCCTCCAGGCTGGCGGCTGTGGCGTGCCTCGGCGAAAAATAAAATATTGAACCATGTATGGTGGCGTTGCTTCTATCGTCGTCAGAGTGGTTCAATAGAAGAGCTCTTGCTGTGGTACATGCCGTGTGTTACTGCCTAGAGTACGGGAGCATAAGCACTTGAAGTACGGGTGGCGGTCAGGTGCTGCTGGTTAGCAGACTTGAAGAGTTACTTCTAACAAGCAGCTGTTGCAGACAATTAGCTTCTTTGTGCTATGAAGTGCTGCAGACAAGAGGCTGTCGGGAAGAGACGCTCAGGATGTGACATTCGGTGGTCTGTGGGGGAGCCTGTCTGAGGTGCGTATCCGGTGCCATCCACTGCATCTCTGTGCAGCTGCTCTGTCATGAAGCTGCCAATGTGTGGAGCGCGAAAACTGCTATCACCCTATTCTACTATTACAAGAAATTCCAGCATGCCCTAACGAGGATACCCTGTGTGTTGGAGGAGGTCCTGTAGGGAGCAGCAGCGGTCACAGGGTTGTGACTGATCTCATCTGAAGTAATGCCTTCTCAGAAACAAGAGGCCCTGGGAGACCTTCCGCTGTTGCTGCCTTAGGAATGCAAGCAGCACATGTGCGCCTGTGGTAACGCAGGCTTGCCAGAAGTTGGTGCAGGGCATTGGGGCCAAAACTTAATGTGGGGCCCTGTGGATGCTGTAGCTGCTTTGTCTAGGTGCAATCAGCATTAACTTTTAAGTATTAAAACGTATTTCAAGGAAAGGAAACATGGCGTTTGACACTATCTAGTTGTCAGGCAATGAAAGCTGCTCATTAGCAATGAAGACAGCAGGTCTGATTGCAATTAAAATCGGTAAATAAATGTTGCAGAAGGATGGCTGGACCCTGGAAAGTGCAGAGCCTGGGGAATTATACCACCTCTGTCCTTCTGTGAGAGCCCCAGCCCTGCGAAGCACCACGTATCACGGGTTTCACTAACGCATTTTAGTGCTGGTGGCTGCATCACCGCACTAAAACTAAATTAGTCACCACAGTGCTTAATTTGTGCTTGTTGTTTCCAGTGCTGAGCATCGGCACTTATTTTTGAGGGCCGGGGCTTATTCTTCTGCCCCAAGCATTTGCTGGGAGATAAAGATACATATGGGAAAGACGGAGGAAGAGAAAAACGAAAAAGCGTCACAAAGGGAGAAAGAAGACAGCTGCTAGAGTGAGCTGGCGGGGCAGGGAGTGAGTGTAAATGGATTAAAGAGGCCCTGGATGGCTTCACGATTACGCTGCCTCAGAATTCCGTGTTTGCACATTTAATTGCAGCAGCCGTGTGCTTAGGAGGAGGGCTTTGAGCACCCGCACGTTTTAATTTACAAATTAAGCACTGGTCACGCATATTATAGAGCTCAGAAACAACCCCACCAGACGCGCCCTACGAGGAGCTGCAGGAAGCGTCACTGAGGATGAGCCCTGCTCTGTCAGAATACACTGGTACAACTCGGCCTGGTTTACTTTAACTCCGCGAGTCCTCATGTCACACATCTTTAATAATGCTCTCTGTTAGACCGGTACCGTACAGAGAATCATAATCACTCACAACCAACCCGAATCCAGGGCCTGCGCATACCGTGTGGTAATAGGCAGTGCTCTCATGGACAGGGAGGGGACGGTTTATCTGTTGTGGTATTCCAGCAAAGCAAGTGCTCCCGTGACCCGGAGCAGGCGCTGCTTGTCCCACGATCTGGAGCATTTCAGGTGCCAGCTTTGTTTTTCATCCACTGCACTCCGCTCTGGGTGGACGAGATATTGCGGTAATGCACTGAGCCCGAGAGAGCCTCTGCCTGCCTATGGGTGCACGACTGACCGACGCCGCCAGCAGTGGGCACCATGGGAAGGTCTTTAGACCGGACTGGAACCAATACAAATACAATTCAGCAAAGCGTGTAAACCAAAACATATGAAGGGGCCGATAACATAAAAAAAAGAAGCTCGCAGGTACTTTTAGAAACAGAAAGGCCAAAAGAAGCACTTCTAATACATCTTCAAGAGCCGCTCTTGAGAGTTTGTAGTGTTTCTACAACTTACACATATTGACACACAGAGAGGGCATCAGAGCTACAGTCAAAGCACCAAACGTACCAGTGTCCATAGCAAGGCCCTATGTTGCACCAGCGGGTCACTTTCTGATAGTTACCTTACCAAAGGCATGTCAGGTTTTAATCATAATTAGATTTCACTCAGTGTCACACATAAGGCGCAGAATGTCACACATAAGCACCCTCAAACCATGGCAATGTCACACATAACCAATCTGAAAGCTTGGCATCTATGCAGCCCCACAGTGAAGGACACACGTGTCACAGGTGCAGCACGACAGAGCATTGGCTGATGTTTCATCGCGAGGTCTTCTTGCGCAGAACGTCTGCTTGCTTAGAAATAGAAAACGGGCTTTCGGTGGAACTTTGCCCTCGGTCTAACCGGCCAAGCGTCACTGCTTTGTGGCTATTGTAATTAATGAGAAGGGCATACCAGTGCTTTAAATGGGCCGGTACTCACAGGTACTGAGTACCGGCCCTTCTTATTTTTTTCATTCTGAGTACCGGCACTTCTCTGCTGCCAAGGAGAGTACCAGTACTCATGAAAGGTAGGCTCATTGGCTGCTAGTGCTGGTGAGCACTAGGCTCTCAGAGTTGAACCCGCCTCTGACAGCAAAGGTGCTTCTGTCGCCCCGAACTGACCTGCGCTGAGCTATTCAGTGGGGATTATGTGCCTAATGTCTGGGTATTTACGATCACGCTGTGTTTGACAGAACAGGGTCCATTCAGGCCCTGTGCTGTCAATCACATTTACACACTCGTGTGCTTTTGTGTAAACACAGGAATTGAGCCAGCCCCGCTGACACTGACAACTAAGAAAGCCATGGGAGGAAAGTTTAAATTGGCTTTGATCCCACCTGAGTCTCTTGAACGAGGGTCTGCTTATGTATGTGTGTTTGCCTGCTGGTATGGGTGTGTCTTTGTGTGAGAGAAAAGCGAATGAAAGAGAGAGAATCGGGGCACTTTAAGGAGGACTGTGTGGAATGCTTTGGGTGTGCGCCTCTGCTTGTTTCTTTGTGTGCACGTTCAAGAATATATAGTATTGTGCAAAACGACAGCAAATATGTATGCCAGTAAGATAAATAGCGTTGTGTTTCGCTTACATTTCGTTTAACGAGTTAACTTGTTTTATTTATTCAAACCCATTTCTCATGGGCCTTGGCATGTGCTGCAACTGGTATATAAGTCAAAGTATCTCATGTCTTGCTCTTAGCCCCGGCCCTAGCCCCACCCACCACACTACTATTATATGTTAATGAGTACCTGCACTTATTTTTTCCCATTTAAAGCACTGGGGCATACTAACTAAAAAGTTGATTGTGGTGGGGGCTTGTTGGTTGCTATATAATTCATTATAGTATCATGTTCAAGAAATGCGTGTGGTAGTTCAGTCCCTCTGTGGAATAGTGAACAGTTTCCTTGCCTGAACGAGTCTATGGATGGTTCTGAAAGACTTCTTTTTATTACTACGGACCAGGTTTTGCGAGGCTTCGTGTTGTGTGTCAATACCTATTACTCTGGACATACAATTGCATATTGTATTCTGTTTGTATTAACAGTTGTGATTTTGTTTTTAAACTTTCTTAAAGCACACTGAAGGTTTAGCATTATTGCACATTTACATGTGTTAGGCCTGACATTCTTAGGGTGGTCACCCCTAACTTTTTGCCTGCCTCCCTCCAATTTTTAGATACTGTTTTTGCTGGTTTTAAGATTCTGTGCACTTTACCACTGCTAACCAGTGCTAAAGTGCATATGCTTGCTCCCTTTAAACATGGTAACACTAGATCATACCCAATTGGACTATTTAATTTACTTATAAGTCCCTAGTAGAGTGTACTATATGTGCCCAGGGCCTGTAGATTAAATGCTACTAGTGGGCCTGCAGCACTGATTGTGCCACCCACTTAAGTAGCCCCTTAACCTTGTCTCAGGCCTGCCATTGCCAGGCCTGTGTGTGCAGTTTCACTGCCAATTCGACTTGGCATTTAAAAGTACTTGCCAAGCCTAAAACTCTCCCTTTTCTACATATAAGACACCCCTAAGGTATGCCCTAGGTAACCCATAGCGCTGGGAGCTGTGTAGGCAAAAGACAGGACATGTACCTGTGTAGTTTACATGTCCTAGTAGTGTAAAACCCCTAAATTCGTTTTTACACTGCTGTGAGGCCTGCTCCCTTCATAGGCCAACATTGGGGCTGCCCTCATACATTGTTTGAGTGGTAGCTGCTGATCTGAAAGGAGTGGGATGGTCATATTTAGTATGGCCAGAATGGTGATACAAAATCCTGCTGACTGGTGAAGTTGAATTTAATATTACTATTTTAGAAATGCCACTTTAAGAAAATGAGCATTTCTCTGCACTTAAATCTTTCTGTGCCTTACAATCCACGCCTGGCTGGGTTTAGTTGACAGCTCCTTGTGCATTCACTCAGACACACCCCAAACACAGGATACTCAGCCTCATTTGCATACATCTGCATTTTGAATGGGTCTTCCTGGGCTCGGAGGGTGGAGGGCCTGACACTTGCATGTCAAAGGACATTAGCCTGCCCTCCCACAAAGGACTGCCACACCTCATACTTAGACCCTGGGAGACAGGATTGAACTGAAAAGGGACCTTGTGCACTTCTAAGTCACTCTTTGAAGTCTCCCCCACTTCAAAGGCACATTTGGGTATTTAAACAGGACCTCTGCCCCTACCAACTCAGACACATCCTGGAGAAGAAACCTGAACCAGAACCTGCATCCTGCCAAGAAGAACTGCCTGGCTGCCCAAATGACTCACCTGTCTGCTTTCTGTGAAGGACTGCTGCCTTGCTGTTGCCCTGCTGCCTTGCTGCTTTCTGGCTGTGGTGAAGAAGTGCTCTCCAAGGGCTTGGGTAGAGCTTGCCTTCTGTTCCCTGAAGCGCCAGGTCCAAAAAGATTTCATCTCTACAAGAAGGATTCCTTGTGTGGCGAAATTCGATGCCCAGCCTGCCAGAAACGATGCACAGCCTGCATCGCGGTGAAAATGTCACTGCACGCTAAACCAGAACGACGCAGCCTGACTTCGCACTGAGAAGATCGATGCAGCGCCTGCGTAGCGACAAGAAATTAAACGCACAGCCCACCGGAACGACGCACAGCTGAACCAGGACGACGCAGTCTGACTTCCAGAGAGGAATCGACGCAGCGCCTGCTGTGCAGTAGAAAAGTCGACGCAACTGCCACCGAATTGACGCAGCTCCTGTGACTTAGTCCTGCCAGCACAGGAAATCGTCCCCGGGGCGTCTGAAAATCCCGCAACCCAAAGAGGATCCAGGACAAAGCGCAGGAAATCGACGCACAGCCGTCCCTGCGTGAAAACTAAGCGATGCATCGCGGTGTGTGGCCCGATAAATCGACGCACACCCCTTTGTTTCCACGCATCTCCTCCTCTGCGGTTCTTTGTGGAAATTCTTTATGCGAACCAGGTACTTTGTACCTGAAAGAGACTTTGTTTGCTTTTAAAAGACTTAATACACTTTATATCACTAATACAGTGATATCTCAATGTTTACTTATTGCATTTTAATCATTTTGACCTGCATCTTACCAGATAAATATTATATATTTTTGTAAACACTGTGCGGTGTATTTTTGTGGTGCTACATGGTGTTAGTGTATAATGTATTGCACAAATACTTTACACATTGCATTTTAAGTTAAGCCTGACTGCTCAGTGCCAAGCTACCAGAGGGTGGGCACAGGATAATTTGGATTGTGTGAGACTTACCTGACTAGAGTGAGGGTCCTTGCTTGGACAGGGGGTAACCTAACTGCCAACCAAAGACCCCATTTCTAACAAAATGTATTTTAAATGCACTGACGTTTCCTTAGTCCAGTTGCACACTGTACATTTAGTGTAAGTGTTCCAGTAAGAGTAGTCACATTCCGAAGTTGGTACAATAAAGGAAGAACTGCAGATATTAGCAAAGTCAGCATTTTTACTCTAGATTATTGTAACACCTTCAAGATATTTTCAAATTCTGCCCACAAGAAGCATCTGTTTATTTGTGACCCATTTGTAGTGTCAACATGACCACATGTTCTTCCCTCCATTCATTTCCATTGAGCAAAAGTGTATAAATGTATCGCCTAAATGCATGGAATTTAGTTTTACATGTTCCAACTGACCAGGCAGCGATGCACTGGTCCATTAATAGGGCAATCCTGGAGTTGCTTATTTTTATTGCTTGCTGGCTATTTGGCACTAAACGTGTACTATGAGCTGTCTGCAGGGCCTGTTTTATTGTGCATCAGAAAACACAATTTTGAATATAGTGTTGGAAACCTTTGCCACCACTATATTTAACATTACAGTACAACACTGAACTTTAAGAAAGATGTTGCTAATAGTAGTAGCACTCATTTTTCATTACATTTAATGTGTTTTCTTGAACTCTAGTTATTTCATGGGGAAAGGGGAAGGCTCATCTTTCATCCTGAGTACTCTATTGAGTACCATTATGTTATGTTATTAGCTGCACTTAGAAACCCTAAATAATGCAATATAAAAACAAGCCATTGTTAGTCTGATGATCATATTTGGAGCGCATGATTCCTGTGCTAGTACCGTCTTGATCTGCGGACCATGTGGCATTCCTGTTTTTTGTTTTTCATTGTTCATTCTTTAATTCTTTCAGGTGGCGAATTCTATTAATTTATCAATGTGTAACTTGAGTTAGTTTCCTTAGTGTGCCAGTCTGTTGGTATGATTTGATGGTGACTGTATCTGTCGCTCTGTGGGTGTGCTAGTGTTTGGTTGGCTGTTTGTTTGCTGAGCATATCTGAGCATACCTATTCAGTTGTGGGTTTGTGCCATCCAAGAGTTGGTGCACAGAAAAGTTTATTTGATTGACTTTGCTCATGGTGCTGTGTTGTTGCAGGTCACATGTGGAGGCCCATATGCTGCAGGAGGCTGGCTGCATGGCAACCAGGCCTTTGCCTGTGGCACAGAGAGGGTACTGTAACATACACACAGCACTTTGGGAATCCCGCAGTCTAACATGTGCTTAATGCTAAATAGTCAACATGGAAGCAAAATAATAAGTGCCAATTGTCATTCCAACAAACCAGAGGATCCACTCAATATCCATTTGGAGCATACAATACCTAAATCTATAAATCTCAGATGCATTTTACTAATTTTCTATCAGTGCAAGTGAATGGAAACATGAACATCTAGCAGAAAACTAGATAATGAGCAAGAGGCAAGATCTTCTCTTGAGCTGGAATGTAAGAAGATTGTGATATATAAACACAATGATGACCTCACTACTTTCTGAAATGCATGCTTCTTATTACCAGTATTTACAGCGATGCTAAGCTTACTATGAGAAACCGAGAAAATGTGCAATTGTCCAGCCCTGAATAAAATGGCTTCTAGCCCTCAAAGAAACATTACATTCTACAGATATGTTAAGGATACAGGGTGATTTAGATTAATATAGGACCAGCCTTAAAATTCAGCCATTCAACACATTAGTGCACTTTAAGGCATATCTATGTAATAGAGCACTTATAATAAAGCACTGGTATTAAAACACGTAATACATGCCTTTACTTTCTCAAACCACCCCCACCTTTTGTGCCAGGAAGCAAAACCCTTCACAGTAATTTCATTATATACAACCCATTGCCTTCTGCTTTTACATCTTCATTGTCACTATCTTCATCATCCTCAACAGCAGCAAGTGGATAATTGTGAATAGAGCCTTTATTTGTACAAGTGCATTGGATGATGCACATTATTAACTTTATTAAGACATATAAAGTGACCACAACAAAAATGAATACAATAACGAATTCAAATATTTAAATTCTTCAACTTCCAAAACACCCAGACAGGTAAATCCAGAAGGCACTTAGATCGAAATCTAATTCACTTTTGGTATCGTGGAGTTTATTAACATTATCGGTAATCTGGACTATTTGGTCATGCATTTTGAGTTAGGTGTAGGGGAAAAAGTGCAAGACCTGGTCCCTTCTATAGCACAGTCATTCCTTTGATGTGAGGAGATAATTGAAGCCATTCCATTCTGCAAGAGCAAGGTTTTATGAATATCTAATCTATCAGTAATCAGTCTGAACGCAGTGGGTTGCACTCACTAGTCCATCCAATAGCTCGGCATTGCATCTAGTTTCATGAATAGCTTGCTCAATTCTATACTAGGGAAAGAGGAGCATGCTGACCCAGAGATGAGTAAACAACTTTCTAACACCAAACAATTTGACAGCTGTGCTGGTGATGAGCAGAATCTGGTAGGGTCCATGCCAGTGAGGCTGAAGAGCAGTCTTTCTCTTGTACATTCAGTCCTAGGAGAGAGTTGCAGCCCTCAGTCAGAAACACAGGTAAGGTTTCTTGGTTCTCGGAACAGCTAATGTAGCGACAGTGTATAAGCTTTCTGCAAGCATGCATTTCCCTTGATAGCAGGAAATGATGGATTTGCATTTTGCGTTATTACGTGTAATTTCGAATCATTTTGCTGTAATTTTGTGTATTACGCACAAGCCATATGCACACATTTCACACATCCCTATTTTCTAGTGGCTGAATCAGACCGGGCATTTCCTCTAGAGACCTTGTCATGTGGGTGTTGGTGCGCATCACACTTCACCACCACCACCATCTTCTTTGGTAATTACATTGCCTTGAGAAGTTTTTGAACATACTGTCCATTCTTAATGGGGGATCCAGCAGATGTTAAGAATCCCCTTTGTATCGTAAGGAGCCTAAAGTCATGCGTTACTTCAAACGCATGGGTCCATGTAGACATTCACAATCTGTTCTTTGACTAGAATGCAGGTTCTGGTTAGAGCAACAACCTCAGCTACTTAGAATATCTTACAAATCTTACATTTGGGAAGTGACAACTCTTCACAAAGTGCTGTACAGTGCACATACCATACCCTACAACCAGAACTCCATCAATACTTCTGAAACGACCCATTTACAAAGTACATTCACTCATAGTTGGGAATGGCTACATCAGTCAGATTAAACCTAGGATTAGTAGCATAAGCAGTGACAAGTAATAATTGGATTCCCCCATGTGAAGCGTATGCATCAAGGTGGCATGATCACCGGTGGGGCAACGGGCATGGGTGATGTCAGAAGTGGACAACAGTAAGATCTTGCACTGGGACAACCAGGCTGTGGAGAGGTGCTGGGTCTCTGTGGTGGAGAGGAGAGTCACAGCCGTATGAGTTACTGCAGCAATTGAAGAGGAACTCAACACAATATTTCCAGAAGCTTTATCAAGAGGCAGCCACAGAGTGCAAACAGGGTAGAAACCCCACCATGACTGGGTCTAAGGTACAGGAATAGTGAGTTATGGCTTTTAATAATCTCCATGGCTCTGAAATAACACTCTAAGTGCAAAACCATTACGTTCGGCACAATAAAAAGTAATGGGTTTAGGGCCAGATGTAGCAAACGTTTGCGAGTCGCAAATGGCCCGAATCGCTATTTGCGACTCCGCAAAATCGGAAATGGGATGCAAAAATCCCATTACCGACTCGCAAAAAGCGATGCGAGCCGTTACCGACTCGCAAAATGTGCGACCCCATTTTGCGACCCGCAAATAGGAAGTCGCAATTTGTGAGTCGCAAACCATATGCAATTGCAACTCGCAAATTGCGACTAGTCGCAAAAAGCCCAGTTTGCATGTCCCATTTACCACTAACTCAGAGCAGGTGGTAATCATTACCAAAGTATAAAAGGAGACCCAGAAGGCATCTGGGTTACTCAAGATGGCAGAGATATACCTGATAGCAGTGAGGAGGAGAGTCCATGCAGCCCAGCAGAGGAGGAGGAGGAGCCAGAGACAGGAGAAGATTTACAGAACAAGGCAGACTCTTTTAGAATTAATTGAATTGCTCAAACCACAGCTAGAACGCCAGACGCTGCGCGGCTGCGCCATCCCTACGCATGTGCAAGTGCTATGCTCACTGCACCTCTTGGCCTCGGGGAGCTATCAGGGGGTCATTGCTGTGGCAGGTGGGGTATCCCAAAATGCACTATCAAGGTTCCTCAGGGCATTCCTAGATGCCATACTCACACACATGTCTCACTACATATACCTACCCAGGAATGAGGCAGAAATTAACAGTACCAAGTTGGACTTTTACCGGATTGCCAACTTTCCCCATGTCATAGGGTGTGTAGATGGGACACATATTCAAATATGCCCTCCTGCAAACCTGGAATATCTGTTCCGCAACAGAAAGTGTACCCACTCACTCAATATTCAGGTTGTTTGTGACACCCATTATGTCATCACTGACATTATAGCGAAATTTCCAGGCAGTACTCATGACTCCTACATTTTTAGGCACAGTGGGATACACCAACGCCTGGAACGTGGGGAGTTTGGAGACGGATACCTCCTAGGTGGAGCTGCATACACCTTGTAGACATACACACAGATCAATGTGCACACCAACCAGGACTTTCTAACAGTGTACTGTTTGTGCCCAACAGGTGACAGTGCATATGCACTACGGCCATGGCTAATGACTCCGTACTTAACACCCAGCAATGAATGTGAGAGACGATACAACAGTGCACATAAGAGGACCAGGAACCTGATTGAACGCACCTTTGGATTGCTGAAAGCACGGTTCAGATGCCTCCACCGAAGTGGAGGTGCCCTCCAGTATACCCCCATAACGGCATTCAAAATTGTTGTCGCATGCGCTATCCTGCACAACATTGCCACCCGACGTGGGCTACCTCTCACCCCTGCAGACCCAGATTCTGAGGATGAAGAGCAAGAGCAACCACATCGCCATCATGTGGATTGGAGCATCGCAAATCAAGGCAGACTGAGACGGCACCACATCGCAACCCAATATATTGGAAGGTACGTGTCAACTTCAACCATACTCACCTATTGACCAAACACTCCATTTGTTAAGTGGAACAATAACATTATTTAATATGTGCAGAAATTGAACTATTTACAATGACAAACTGTTCAGGGAGTTCAGAAAGCCAACCTGGCATGGGGCACATTGCCATCATGTGCCCCAACATCAGGGACAGTGTTTAGTTTATGGCCTACGGCGGCCTCTGCCAGCCTGGCTGGTCCCAGGTTGTTCAGCAGTGCTCT
Organism: Pleurodeles waltl; assembly: GCF_031143425.1. NCBI lineage: Eukaryota > Metazoa > Chordata > Amphibia > Caudata > Salamandridae > Pleurodeles > Pleurodeles waltl. Next base: position 340,817,026 of record NC_090445.1, read on the forward strand.
GCCTCGTACTCCCACTCCGGAGCACCCTGGTGTCACCAGCAGAGACACTGCTCACAGTGGAGCCCTCTTCGCTGTCCTGTGGGGTGTCCCCTGTACCCCTGGACACATGCCGTGCCTCCATGAGGTCGATCACATGGGTGATCCGGCCCAGGCCTCTTGCCACATCACCTGCAAAGTGGCCCATTTCCACCTGGAGGCCGACTGTTCTTCTTGACAGCCCAGTGGTGTTGACTGCCAGTCTGCAAATTGAGGAGGCCATCCTGTCCAGCCTCTGGAGCAGCTGGCGGTCCCTGCGCCGCCCACCCTCGTTCTGTGACAGCAATCCAGCCACCAGTTCACGCATGGACAGGGCTAGGTCGCCAGTGTTGTTGCCTATTACGTCCAGTTGTGCATGGAGCTGCTGCATGCTGTTCTCATTGCTCCTTACAAAGCGGTGCAGAACCCCACTAATCCTCCCTAACATTTGGTTCTGCAGGCGCTGACCACGTAGCAGTTGTGCCTCTGTCATGGTGGTGGATGGACGCCCTGACTCGGCCTGCAGCCCTGCTCTCCTCAACCTGCGTCGCCTGCGTAGCGGTGGATGCCCTGTGAGATGTGCTGTGGCACTCCTGGTGTTGCTGGTGCAGCCTCCGGAACCACTGTTGCAGCAGGTGTTGTCATCAAGGGGATGGTGTTGGTGGTGCAGGTGGGAGTGGTGGCTGCTCCTGTGCTTTCCTCCTGGGGCTGGCTGACTGTTGGCACCTGGCTGCTGTGGCTGGTGGTGGGGTCTTGTGGGAGACCTGTGGGACATGGGGAACAGACTGTCAGTGTCTACTATCTGTTGCACACTTCCTAATAAACATTTGCCTATTGACTGCCTACTTGACTGCATTGCCCATAATGCATCATGCTGGTATATGCTACCCTGAAATGGAGCTATCTTGGTTTTGCATGCCCCTGTGTACATGGTGGGTGGGGGTATGGCATTGATGGGGGTACAGGCATATCACATGGTACTCACCGGTTGATGTCCTGGGCTCAGAGGTGTCCAGATCTCCGAATCCTGTTACAGCCTCCTGCTCCAGGGTCTCCTCCACCCTTTCCTCCAGGGGTGTGGGTGGTGGTATGGATGATGGTCCCCCTCCTGTGCCTCTCATCTCCCGGAGCCTTTCTGCCACCCTCTCCTTGGTCCGGGAGCGGAGGTCATACCACCTCTTCTTTATCTCATCGACACTCCTGTGGCTGACCCCCAGGGAGTTCACCTTTTCCTGAATATCCTGCCAAATTATTTTTTTAGTAGAGTCTGGTACATTGAGGGCTGCCTTCCCAAATAGCTCATCATGGTGCTGACAGCATTCCTCTGTCAGCACCTCCAGCTCCTTCTCAGCAAATTTAAATTTCCTCTTTCTGGGAGTGTCAGCCATTGTTGCTGTTGCTCTGTTTGCAGTTCTGCTGTTAAAAATGGTGTGGTCCTCCCTCCTCCCAGGTGTATTTGTAAACTTCCTGGCTGTGATGTCATCATCATGTGCCAGGAAGTGTTTCCAGAGTGTTCTGGAGTGGTTTCTGGAGTGTTCTGCAGCACCTGCAATCAATTTTCATGATAATCGCAATTTGCGACACCCACTCGCAAATTGCGTGTCCGTTTTTTGCGCGGTCGCAAAAAGCAACCTCGCAGACAGTGGACTCGCTATCTGCGTTGCGACTCCGGGTGCGAGTCGCAATTTGTCCCCGAAAGTTGTACCTGCATTCCTATTAGTGACACGCAAATTGCGAGTCGCACATGCTCGCAAATTGCGAGTCGCTAATTTTTTGGTACCTACATCTGGCCCATAATGCGGTGTGGAACTCAGTGCTTGCTTGCTTTTAACAAACATACTTTTGGCTTCTCTGGATCACTGCAAATGTTAAGTGGTATCCCTCATGACCTAATCTTGCAAGGGTTTTGCCATTTCGGCAAAGCGCAAGATTTAATGTCTGCAATTGTCAGCCATAGCCAGAAAAAATTGTAAATGAGAAACAGTGACAGGACTGGGCAACTTACAGATGACTTCAACTCATACTGAGAATAGTTGGCACCTGTCAGAAGAAATTTGAGGACCAAGGTCCATACTCAGGAGGGCAAAACTGTAGTGTTTTTCTATAAATCATTATGTCCTTTATTAAACAATTTGGTGCAGTGATCGATGGAGTCCACCTTGCAGTGATCTACAGCAGAGTTTCTTAACCTGTGGGCCTCAGAAAGCTGGGGGTCTCTGACGCCTACTCAGGGGGTCAGCGATTGCATATAAAATAAAATAATATCAATAAAGATGCATGTAACTAAAGAAGCAAAATATGAAGTTCAACATTTTAAAATGTTCCATAAATTTGAAGAATTTTTGAATTGGAGGATAAATTGGTGGCCTCATATTAATTTGTGTGAGCAGTGCAAATGCACCAAACAGAATAAAGGATCAGCAATGGGTGGTCTCAATTAAAATGAGAAAAACCCTAATCTTTCAATTATAATGAAATGTTGATTTTTTATATTTGTTTGTAAATTCACGAAAATATTTAATCATTTGTGTAAATGCTTGTTTCTGTATAACTGTATATTGTTTTGAGGTTCAAATCACCAAAATTGACTAAGCTGGGGCCCCTGACTTCCATTAATTCAATGGGGAGTCCTCAGATTCCTCGGATTCCAATAATGATTAAGTGGGAGTCCACAAAAGTCAAAAGGTTAGGAACCACTGGTCTAGAGTAATACATGCCAATAACAGATTGTCAATGCACTGCATCAAAGTGGAACTCTGGTGAAACCCAACCTGTCCACATCTTTCTTTAGGGCTTGGAAAAAGATCAATGGAGATGCTGTAAATACTCATGAGAGCTGTCTCCACGAAAGTTGAGATCATCGGAATGAGAAGGCAAAAAAGTATTAACTTTCCTCTTGAATGGAGATAGAAAAGAAGGCAGAACAGAGATCCACCACAGTGAACCATCGTTTGTTAGTGGAGATACTTGAAAGGATTGTGGCAGGGTTAGGGACTACAGGGAAGACGGGGGGTAACCACAATATTAATTACGTTTAGATAATGGCCAAACCTGTACCCTCTACATGTTGACATTACCACTTTGCATATCAGGATATTATGGGTGTTAAATCGGCTTACGATTGGTGTCAAAACCCCCTGCTTCATTATTTCTGCTATTTCACCACATCAGGCTTCAGCTTTTTCAGTGGGTCAACCTTGATTTTCACAAGTTCCATTGATGATGATATGAATCCCTCATTCACGGTCCCTGTAAGGCACAATGTGTGGTGACAATACAAAGTAAAAAGTTTTGTAGTATTCCTAAAGCAAATGCAGAAATCAATGATTGCTCAATTTTTACAAAAGCATTTTTGACTTCTCTAGAACACTGCAAGCCTTCAGGGGTATCTTTCAGACATTGGCCTTCATTACGACTTTGGCGCCCACCAAAGCCGTGGGCGCCGAAAGGCCGCCAGTGCTGGTGGTTTTAGGACCACTGCGTTACTACTGCCATCAGATTTCCACCCGAAATCAGATGGAAATCTGACAGCAGCCACCAGGGTCATAATGAGAGTCATAATCTTGTAGGGGTTTTGCCATTTCGGCATAGTCCAGGATCCACTGTCTGCCATAGCCAGGCAGTATGTGACTAGGAAACATTGACAAGACAAGGCAACTTACAGGCACCTTCTGCTTGTTTATAATGTATAGTTCACAATCAATCAATCAGTGTATTTGTAAAGCGCACGACCACCCGTGAGGGTCTCAAGGCGCTGGGGGGGTGCTGCTACTGCTCGAATAGCCAGGTCTTGAGCCGCTTCCTGAAAGTCAGCAGGTCTTCGGTCTGTCGTAGAGGCAGTGGAAGGCTGTTCCAGGTCTTGGTGGTGAGGTGGGAGAAGGATCTGCCTCCTGTAGTTGCTCTTCGGATGCGGGGGATGGTGGCGAGGACGAGGTCAGCTGAGTGGAGTTGGCGGGGTGGGGTGTAGAAGTTGAGTTGTCTGTTGAGGTAGGCTGGGCCAGTGTTGTGGAGCGCCTTGTGTGCGTTGGTGAGGAGCTTGAAGGTTATCCTTTTGTTGACGGGGAGCCAGTGTAGGTTTCTCCAAAGGGGAGTGATGTGGCTGTGGCGGTGGGCATCGAGGATCAGGCGTGCAGAGGTGTTTTGTATGCGTGGGAGTCATTTGAGGAGTTTGGCCGGGGCTCCTGCGTAGAGGGCGTTTCCATAGTCAAGTTTGCTGCTGACGAGGGCTTGGGTGACTGCTCTTCTTGTATCTGTGGGGATCGATCTGTAGATCTTGCAGAGCATGCGGAGGGTGTTAAAGCAGGATGAGAGAAGGCGCTGACTTGCTTGGTCCTGGAGAGTGTTGAGTCAAGCATGACGCCCAAGTTGCATGCTTGGTTGGTGGGTGTTGGGGCTGCTCCTAGAGCGGACGGCCACCAGGAGTCATCCCAGGCTGAGGGGTTGGCACCGAGGATGAGGATCTCTGTCTTATCTGAGTTCAACTTCTGTTTGCTGTTCCTCATCCATTCAGCGATAGCCTTCATTCCTTTGTGGAGGTTGGGTTTGGCAGAGAGGGGGTCCTTGGTGAGGGAGAGGAATAGTTGGGTGTCGTCGGCGTAGGAGATGATGTTGAAGTTGTGTAGCCGGGCGACGTAGTTCACAAATCCAATTGAATAAATCAGGAGATGTAGCAATCTTATTTTCACCAGGTTGGCAACTAGTATTTTCACGTTTGCACAAAACATCTCTGTTTAACAAATGTGCAGGAGAGGTTTGGCTGAGCAAAAAGGAATGTTAGTATGTAAAAGGACCCACGAAAATGGACACAAGATCAGAAATATGGTGAGGGATAGGCCTGGGTGGAACTTGCAGAGTTTTACTTCATGAAATTCTGCAGTTACAAAAACACTCAGCGAGCTTCCTCGGTACTCCGCCAACAGGTGGAAAAGTGCCTGTCCAGCTGTTTGTGCTAATTTTTCAGGCCAGTAGCACGTTCTGCCCTGAAGAAATCAGCGTAAACAGCACCATGCAGTGCAGAAGGGCACTGTAATTTATTTTTGCCTGCTTCTGTTCCCCTTTCCTTGCTGGCTTCTTATTTCCTCAATCTAACCCAAGCCAACCCCATCTGCTCTTTCCAATTCCCAGTTCCAACTTTTTTTGTATTTATTTTGTTATTGTCCCATTTTCCTTGTGTATATTTGTGTGTTTAGTTTATGTTTTGGTGACTTTTTGGTACTTTGTTTTCCTTTCCTGGCCTATCCTCTGTCTTGTTTCTCTACTTTCCCTCCTGTCTCCAGTCTCACTCCTCCTGATGGCAGAAGCAGGCAGGACGAGCACCACCCGTACCCCATGCGAGCGAGGCAGAAGGGTATGGGTGCGGCCCCACCTAATCTGCAGTGAGGCAGAGGTGGCCACACTCCTTTTTGGGTGCAGCGCCAACTTCCCCGCATGCTGTCAGCAGGCAGCAGGCCCAGCAAAAGCTCTGGGGGTGAGTGCAGCAGTGTGTGTGCCTCTGCATGGGGATCACTCACACCGAGCAGCAATTGGCACACCACTGGACAGGTGTAATTGACCAGGCACAAGACCTGCTTGACTTGCTGCGTATTGAAGTTGTGGGGTTTGGTGTGTAAATCATCTTTTTGTTTTCTAAACATTTTCATTTTAAGCAGCATAATCACAGTAAGCTAAATTTATGTAATGGTATATATGGTAGATATACATATGTAGGTAGTTATAGTTAGGACCTAGTGTTAAAAGAAAAAGCGTTTTTTGACTTGGATATATCTTTGGTGCAGTTTGACAAATCTTCATGAAATTTTCCAAAAACAGTGTCCTCTAGGCTTTTGTTCTACATGGAAAGTTTCTGGGTGAAATGTCAAGTGGGGTTGAGAAAATGGGGGGGTCAAAAAAGTGAATTTCTCATTTTAATTCCAATAGAGATTTTAGACACGACCACAGCCCGAAACACTAGACGAAATGACACCAAATTTGGCAGAAAGCTATCTCTTGGTCCAAAAAGCGCCCTAAATCCATTCAGTCATTTTCAAGAAATTAAAGGAAATCCAAATTTGTACATCTAGGGTCATGACAATTTTGTGAATACTCCTGATATCGTGCAGAGGTCTTATCGGTTGCCAGCACTTCAACCAGGAAGTTTTGGCAGTCATTTTGGGACTAAGCTTCCCAAACAAAATGCAAACAAAAAGAAAAGGGGGCAAGGTACGAATACCTTAACCCCCTAGCCTTGGTCCTGTGTTCCTCCTGGGACCATGCCAGGGCAAAATCAATCAATTAATCAATCAATCAGGAATTTGTAAAGCACACTACTCACCTTGAGGTTCTCAAGGGCTGAGGATGGGAGGGGGAAAGGGGGGTAGGTGCTGCTACTTCTTGAACAGCCAGGTCTTGAGAAGTTTCCTGAAGGTAAGGAGGTCCTTGGTCTGGCACAGGTGGGTGGGAAGAGTGTTCCATGTTTTGGCAGCGAGGTGCGAGAATGATCTACCGCCAGTTGTAGTTCTGCGGATGCGCCGGACAGTTGCGAGGGCGAGGTCGGCAGATCGGAGATACTGGGTTGGGGTGTAGAAGGAGAGTCGTCTGTTGAGGTATTCTGGTCCGGTGTTGTGCAGTGCTTTGTGAGCATGGGTGAGGAGTCTGAAGGTGATTCTTCTGTTGACTGGGAGCCAGCGCAGGTTTTTCGGGTGGTCTGTGATGTGGCAGTGGCGGGGGATGTCCAGGATGGGGCGTGCAGAGGCGTTCTGGATGCGTTGCAGCCTCTTCTTGAGTTTGGCCGTGGTTCCTGTGTAGAGGGCATTGCTGTAGTCCAGCTTGCTGCTTACAAGAGCTTGGATGACTGTTCTTCTGGTTTCGGTGGGTATCCATTTGTAGATCTTTCGGAGCATATGGCGGGTGTTGAAGCAGGAGGAGGAGATGGCGTTGACTTGCTGGGTCATGGATAGTGAGGGGTCCAAGATGAATCCTAGGTTGCGTGCGTGGTCAGTGAGAGTTGGAGCGGTTACGAGAGTGGCAGGCCACCAGGAGTCATCCCATGCGGAAGAGGTGGAGCCAAAGATGAGGACTTCCGTCTTGTCAGAATTGAGTTTGAGGCAGCTGCTCTTCATCCATTCGGCGATGACCTTCATTCCTTCTTGGAGGTTGGTCTTGGAGGAGTCCTCGGTGAGGGAGAGGATCAGCTGGGTGTCGTCGGCGTATTAGATGGTGTTGATGCTGTGGGATCGGGTGATGTTAGCGAGTGGGGCCATGTATACGCTGAAGAGGGTCGGGCTGGGGGAAGAACCCTGGGGTATGCTGCAGATGATTTTAGTGGCCTGCAAGCAGAATGGGGGGAGGCGGACTCTCTGGGTTCTGTCCATGAGAAAGGAGGTGACCCAGTACAGGGCTCTGTCACGGATTCCAGCATTGCTGAGGCATATGCATAGGGTGTGGTGTGGTGGCAGATGGTGGCAGACGGTGTCAAACACAGTTGAGACGTCCAGGAGGATGAGGGCCGTAGTTTTGCCGCTGTACAGTACGGTTCTGATGTAGTCGGTGGCGACGATGAGGGTGGTTTCGGTGCTGTTGTTGCTGCGGAATCCGGATTGGGAAGGGTCCCGGGTGCGGTTCTCCTCGAGGATGCGGGAAGCAAGGAAAAGTATGTATTTTTTAATTCACTGTGAAATTTGTGAATATTCAAGAAATTTGCAGTGAATTACAAAAAATGCAAGCAAAGTTCCAGGCACACTTTATTTAAAAAATGGAGGGGGCGCACATGGGCTTTTTATCCCCAGGAGACCACCACCTCCTCAGGACTTTTTCTCAAAATGGAGGGGGCCTCATGGACACCCCTCCTGGGGCTGTAGGAAGCCCCAGTGACCACCACCTCCTTTGGGCCATTTACATTTTAACAAAAGGGAGGTGGGGGCACGCGGCCCCCCTCCCAGGCCACATACGGTCCTGGGGACCAACACACCCCAGGGAGGGGGTGGTTCCTGAGGCCCGGGGTGTCCATGCAGCCCCCTCACTTCCCAGAGACCACAGCCTATTTGAGGTAATTTACATTTGAACAAAAGGAAGCGGGGCCACACAGCCCCTACTCCCAGGCCATATACTACCCTGGGGACCACCACCTCCAAGGAGCCGGTCCATGCACAACAAAGGAGGGGGGCCCATGGCCCCTCCTATAGCCCTCAGGGCCAGCTCCTGCTATCTCCCAAGGTGCCCATCCTCAGGAGATAGCTGTTTGCTTTTGCAGCAGAAAGCAAACACTCCGCTTCCAGCAAGTGGGGACTGTCACAACGCTCCTGATTGCTGTAAGCAGATTTTTCAGCTCTTTCCCTGCCTGCAGACATGCGGGAAGGAAAAGAGAGGAAAGTATTGCTCCTGCAGGCAGGGAGCTGCATTTCCTGCAGCTCTCTGCGAGTGGGAGCAATGCCGGCACCCACAGAAGGCGGGGAGTCGCTGGGACCTCAGGGGACTTGAGGCTCCCTCGCAGTCCCCAACATTTATTGAAAAAAATAATGAATCTTGCCCTCCGTGTTTATCTTAGAGAAATACCCAGGACAGGATTCATTCTGGCACGATGCTCATTTTACAGAAATTAAACCTCAACACGAAGCACTTACAGATATAAACAAAGCAGGTGCCCAGTTGAAGCTTCACTTCTGTGAAGTACTAATCATCCTAATTTCTTGCTCATGGTCAAGGCAAAGTAAGTGTTCTTCCTCTGCATTTCCACCTTGAAATGATAACGGTAAAACTTGATGGAGGTGTTTGCACCCTTTCTTTTTTCAAGAGCTATAGCTCATGTAGTCACTGTGACGAGTGGGTTATTTCTTGTCATCTGTTGCTGAGACCAGAGATTGAGCTATCCCTTTTAAAAGCTACAAGTGTGTAAAATGGCCTAGAAACCCCACCCTTTGGCCCCACCTCATATACATTAGTGGTATGCAACCACTTCCTGCCATTTCCAATGATGATGGAGAGTTTACTAAAAGGAGCCCCCGAGTGCATTTCCCACTGATTTTGGAGACATGTTCTTGATGCACAGGAATATGATCATATCTCCACCAAACAAAGAAGCACTTTATGAGTGACTTCGGGTTGGGTGGCTAAAGGTCGTGGGTATTTGTGTGGGTATAGTGGGTAGACTGCAAGGCCTGGTTGCAGGTCAGTCCCTTCAGTCAATCCCCGCCATGCACGGCTGAAGACAGTGCTACAGTCAACCACCAGCATGTACAGTCAAAGGCTGCACATGGCGGTGGTTGATTTAACGTAAAGTAATTAAAATACTTAAGGTTAAAATAAACATAGAAATTCAATAAAAAAAACAAAGGTTACAGGAACAATATAGTTAGGAAATAGAATTTAAAAAGCATAGAAATTCACTTAAAACACCAAAGGTTACAGGGACGTTATAGTTAGGTTCTGAATTATTAAGCACAAAACTGTGCATGGTGGGGGAGCGAGTTACAGTTACCTTAGGGCACAAGTTATAGTTACTATAGCTAAGCAAAACTATAGCTGCTGAATTTCTATGGTTTTGTGCAAATAAATTCTGAACTTAACTATAACATCCCTGTAACCTTTGGTTTTTTTAAGTTAAATTCTATGGGTTTTTTTAAATTCTACTTTCTAACTATAATGTCCCTGTAACCTTTGTTTTTTCAGTGATATATGTATTATGTATATGTGCACGTGTGTGTATATATATGTGTGTGTGTGTGTATATATAAAAATACATATATTTGTATTATATATATATATATATATATATATATATATATATATATATACATATATATATATATATATATATATATATATATATATATATATATACATATATATATATATATATATATATTGGACCTCGCCCTTTTTGCAGGGTTATCCTCAACTATCCCCAAACTTTCTCCTATTTTTTCTGATATGTTGACTTTAGAACTTTGGGCACTTTACCACTGCTGACCAGTGCTAAAGTGCAAGTGCTTTCCGTCTAAATGACATTGGTGATTGTTTTATCCATGATTGGCATATTTGATTTACTAGTAAGTGCCTAGTATAGTGCACCATGTGTGCAGAGGGCCTGTAAAATCAAATGCTTCCAGTGGGTCTGGAGGACTGATTGTGCCACCCGCATGAGTAGACTTTACTACCTGTAACCCCTAAGGTAGCCCAAGGCAGCCCCATGGGCAGGGCAAGGTGTATTTAAAAGGTAGAACATGTATTGGTGTGGTTTACATGTCCTGATAGAGAAATACTGCTAAATGCATTTTTCACTATTGCTATTGCCTTGAAATATCTTTTAAGGGTAATTTCCTATTGGGAGCAGATGGAGATGTGGGGTTTGGGGTTTCTAAACTCATAACTAAAAATACAACTTCTCTGTGAAGTTTGCTTACTTCTAACACAGAAATTAGTATAAGTACTGGATCTCTGGCAACACAAAGAACACTTCTGGACTGAGGACATTCTGTCAGGAAGAAGAGCTAGATCTCGTAGGAGGGACTGCTACTTTACCTGTTGCTTTGTTGTGCCGGCTTACTGCTTCTGTCCTGGGAGTGAAAGGACTGGACTTTGCTTTCCACATCCTGCTTTCCAAGGTTCTCCAGGGCCTTGAACTGAGTTTAACTTCTGTTAGAAGTATCAAGGACATCCAAGCATTCAACTGCCATTACCTGGGCTCTTCTGCTGAGAGTCCTGATTTTTCAAGTAGTGCCAACTCCAGTGCCTTGGCCCTTGGAAGTGTAAGTGGTGACCTGAAAAAGAAAAAACATGCACCGACACGTTGCAGCAGAAAAACTGATGCAGCGCCTGTTCCACGGCTAAAAAATTGATGCAGTGACTGTCTTGCAGCTGGAGAATAGACACAGGGCCTGTTTCACCGTGGCTCCATCAACCCAGTATGTCTGGATTTTCCATGCAATGCCCCTGGGACGTTACTTTCTCCTTGACCCCGCACCACAGTAAGGAACCAAGGCTGCGTGTCCACGAATCAACGCATCACCTTTCCTGTGGGGAAAGAATTGATGCATCACCTCCCTGGCCAGTAAGGAACAGACGCATTGTCTCTTATGCGAGGAAAAAATAGACGCATCACCTCCTCTGCGCAACAGGAACTGATGCATCACTTTGCTTTTCCGTGCCTCTCCTCCACTGCTGCCGGCAACATCTTTGTTTTTGACGCAGCCCAGGAACCTTGTGCTAAAAAAATACAATCTTTGATTCCTATGGACTAAGACTCATTTCAAAGTGATATCTTTACTTGTTTATGTTGGATGCTTATTGTTTTGGTCTTGTTTTACTCAAATAAATATTGCATATTTTTCTAAACTTGTGTGGAGTACTTTTGTGGTGTTTTCACTGTGTTACTGTGTGTGTGTACAAATACTTTACAAATAGCCTCTGAGATAAGCCTCACTGCTTGAGCCAAGCTACCAAGGAGGTGAGCAGGGATTATCTTAACCGTGTGGCTACCTTGCCCTGACTAGAGTGAGGGTCCTTACTTGGATAAGGTGCAAACCACTGCCAACTAGAGACCCTATTTCTAACAATGGTGGCCAGCGGTGAGGATAGGACTTGTATTTGTACTTTACATACAGTGATTGGTTTACACTACTTCCATATTGCAGACCATTACATAACAGCATTCAGTTTTTCTCTTTCTGTTTTTGCAACTCCTGAGTTTTAGCCACAATCATGTCTGGTGAGCCATCAGCTGTAGCTTTGGTGTTTGAGCAGGAGAGGTTGGAAACTTATATTGTGCGTTCTGCAGGAAGTTCAAATGTCCACACTAGGAAGGAGGAGTTACAAAAGGCACTGAGGGCCTGGTTGGCAGCCAGGAAGGCTGGTGAGCACACAGAGGATGAGAATGGTGTTGTGGAGGAGGAACAAAGTCTGCACCTGGGATGGCTGGAGGAATCATCATCACGTGGTGGAGGGTCAGCCGAATGGTGAAAAGCTCCCTCCAGAGCTGGCAGCAGTGTTACCTCTCCAGGTCTGTCTCCACAGGAGCTGGAGAATAGGCAGAGAGCCAGGAAGCTTGAGATGGAGCTGGTAAAGCTCAGGTTGAAGCGTAAGAGAGAAATAGCATTGGAGAAAATGAGACTGGTCCTTGAGAAGGAGAAAACTCTTCTAGCTCAGGAGCTCAGTCTGATGGAGCTGGAAGCCAGGAAGGATCAGTTCTGCTCAGATGGTGGCAGCAAAACTATCATGTACTGAAGAAAAGATCCACATACCCGGAGACTCCGTTCCTAAGGAGGGTGGTGACATACACCAGTGGGCTCAGGCATATGAAGTAGCTCCAGAGGTGCGCAGGGTCCCTGAGGTGGATTGGGGGACTGGGATGGGGAGTCATAATGCTGGTGGTGGGAGGGACGCTCCGTGGCAGGGAGAGATGTACACCCTCCTTGGTTAGGGAGTATGAAGTCACCACAGAGGCGGTTAGGTTGAGATTCAGGGACAATCAGACACTGTCTAACCAGATGGGGGATGGTGTTGGGTACTTTTTCAAGACACTGGATGGTCGGGTGAAGGGTAGTATGGTGAACACACATGAGGGGCTGTACAATTTAATTGCTGGACAGCATATGTTCAGTCTCAGTTTTCCAGAGCTATTCCTACACATGGTGGAGTGTGAGTTCTCTGAACACAGGGAGCTTGCACGGGACACAAATCTCTGGGTGAGTGCCAGAGTGTCTGGGGTGGCATTGGGGAGTGATCCCAAGGAGGCTGCCTCAGGTGTTCCCGACCAGAGTGAGGGGGAGGGTTGTAGTGACCCAGACAAGTCCCAGTGTAGTTGGGGGGAGAAGTGTCCCACGTCCTTTCCAAGAGTAGGAGAAGGGGTGTTTGGGGGCCAAGGTCCTGGGTGCCCTATATTCAGCCCCAGTGCTTAAATGCTCTCCGAGGGGGTACAGGCAGGGGAGCCTGGTCTGTACCAGGAGACCATCCACTAATGGGAGTCCCATAGTGTCAGGAGAACTTGGGGGGCGGCTGTCGCAAGAGTCCCACCAGTTCTGGTGTCTGGCAGAACCACTCTGGAGAGGAGGGTGCAGAAGTCCAGATGGAGGGGTGAGAGGGGAGAGACAGTCCTCAGAGGAAGAACCAGCGGGTTGGGGTTGCGAGCACTGAGGTCAGAGCACCCCAGGAATGTCCTTGCTGACACCAATTTTGGCTTGGGAGGGCGTGATGCTCTGTCAGATGTACAGGAGTTAGAAAACGTATGCTAGGCAGACTCTCCCACAACACATGCAGAATGCGTTTCCCTTGGAGGAGGTGTTTGTACTTCCCTGAGAGTCCAGGCTTGCCAGGCACATGCTCAACCTTTGGGTACAGACCCCGGGTTGGGGGACCAGTTGCAGGATAGCACTCCTGAACTGGCGGAGGAATTGAGCAGGACTGCTGTCTCAAGCGCCCTGACAGTTCTAGATTCTGGGGGTACCACTCCCAAAAGCAGGGGACACAGCTTCAAGAAGGGGAGGGAGGCTGGACTCACCCCTAACTCCTGTCTGGCCTAAGGGTACAGACCCTGGGCTGGAGGAGCAGTCTCAGGAAACCTCCCCTGAACTGGTGGGAGAGAGAGTGGACGAGGAGTGCCAACACTCCCCCACTCTGACAAACCACAGATGTTAAAGAGCCCAAGAAGGACTGAGGCCTGGCTCTCATCACTGACAGCTGTCCGTGGCTACTGTGGGTTGCTGTCCTTGTGGAGATTGTTGCCCTTGGGTTCAGGACAGGGGTCACACCCCGAGGATGTAATGGGCCACACCACTATGTTGGTCATGGTGGTACTGTCTACCTACTGGGATATATCTGTGGGCATAGTAAGGTTAGGTGCTGCACAGATAGGGTCTGCATGTGAGGAGAAGGAATCCCCATTGGTTAGCTTAGTGGGCCCTGAGAGTATGGACAGACAAATCCATCTGGGTTCAGAAAGGCGTAGAACTGGAATGAGCCCCTGCTGCTGCGGGCCAGGGTCCATGTTCTATTATCATTAGCAAGGAAGTCCATCGAGGCATTGATTGGTCTACCTTGGCTTTAGGCTGTAAGGGTGTTGTGTTGGACCTGGCCCTTTTGCAGGGTTATCCCCAAACATTTTGCCTTCTTCCTCCTACTTTTTTGCTGACGTGTTTTTGTTGGCATTAGGACTCTGGCCACTTTACCACTTCTGACCAGTGATTAAGTGTAAGTGCTCTCTACATAAAATGCATTGGTTTATCCACGAGTGGCATATTTGATTTACTAGTAACTCCCTAGTTTAGTGTACCATGTGCACCCAGAGCCTGTAAATCAAATGCTACTAGTAGGCCTGCAGCACTGATTGTGCCACCCACATGGGTAGCCCTGTAAATATGTCTCAGACCTGCCACTGCAGTGTCTGTGTGTGCAGTTGTAAACTGCCATTCGACCTGGCAAGTGCACCCACTTGCCAGGCTCAAACATCCCTTTTAGTACATGCAAGTCACCCCTGAGGTAAGCCCAAGGCAGCCCCATGGGCAGGGTGCAGTGTATTTAAAAGGTAGGGCATATACTGGTGTGGTTTATACGTCCTGCTGGTGAAATACTGCAAAATCTGTTTTTCATTATTGCAAGGACTATTTCTCCCATGGGGTAAAATGGGAACTGCCTTGAAATATCTTTTAAGTACAATATTCTAAATGTTCTATTGGGAGCAGATAGAGATAATTGGTTTGGGGTCTTTTAATTCACAACTTAAAAATACAACTTTTAGTGAAGTTAGTTTTTGAATTGTAAGTTTCAAAATGCCACTTTTAGAATGTGGGCATTTTCTTGCTTAACCATTCTGTGTCTCTGCCTCTCTGTGGAATAGACGTCTGGGTCAGGATGACAGTTGGGCTGATTGTGGATTCACTCTAAACAGTCACACAAAGGGAACTGAGGTGTGCCCTTCATTGCCTGATTTCCAAGGTTCTCCAAGGGCTTGAACTGAGCTTGCCTCCTGTTAGAAGTATCAGGGACATCAAAGACTTCATCGGCCAGTGCATGGGCTCTCCTGCTGAGAGTCCTGACTTGCAAAGCGGTGCCAACTCCAGTCCCTTGGCCCTTGGAAGTGTAAGCTGGTGACCTGAAGAAGAAAATTCACTCACCAACACATTGCAGCAGAAAAACTGATGCAGTGCCTGTCCATCAGCTGTAAACTCAAAGCAGCACCTGTCTCAAGGCTGCAGAATCGACACAGCTCCTGTTTCACCGCATCTCTGTCAACCCAGCGCATCTGGATTTTCCATGCATCATTTCTTATTTATCCCGCACCGCAGTAAGGAATCGAGGCTGCGTTTCTGGAAATCAATGCACTGCCTCTTCTGTGAGGAAAGAAATGACACATCAACGCCCATGCGCAGTAAGGAACAGATCCATTGCTTTGCATTTCAGTGCCACACCACTCCTGCAGCCGGCAAAGTCTTTGGTTTTGATGCATCCTAGGTACTTTCTGCTAAAAAGATACAATCATTGATTCCTATAGATTAAGACTCATTTCAACATTTAAAAAGTGATAGCTTTACTTGTTTATGTTGGATTTTTGTCATTTTGGTCTTGATTTACTGAGATGAATATTGGCTATTTTCCTAAAACGGTGTGGAGTACGTTTGTGGTCTTTTCACTGTGTGTGTGTGTGTGTGTGTGTACAAATACTTTACACATGCCTCTGACATAAGCCTAAGTGCTTTAGCCAAGCTACCAAGGGGGTGCCACTGCCACCACCTGATCTATATTTAAGGCTGGCCCCGGGAGATGGGGACCCCAGAGCCATAATAGCCTTGTGGCGGGGACTGCACAGCCCCTCTCCTCTTTGAAATAAGGTATGGCCCCAGGGAATAGGGACTATAACTCATACCTTAAGGTAACTATAACCAGCTCCCACACCATGTACTGCTAATTACTCCACATATTACATCACTCACAACATCTTCTATTACATCATTGATAAAATCACCTCAACATTTGCAATTAAGTTAGAAAACTGTGCTTCTGGTAGGTGCTAGTTATGGTTACTGGGGCACACGTTACAGTTAGTTAAGATAGCTCTAAATAACGTAAAGTGACCTTATAGTTAACTAAATATGTCAGCAACAGTTTTGAACTAAAGAAAACAGAGGTAACTATAAAGTGTGCCCCGCCATGCACTGCTTATGACCTCACATATTAAATCACTCATGATATGTTCTATCACATCCTTTATGACATCAGTGATGACATCTCAAATTACATATTTGATTACATCACTGATGGCATTACTGATTACATCACTGACGTCATCCAATGACTGTGTTAGTTTGTTTTATAGTTTACATAGTGGCAGGTAACTACCATATTACTTTTCTACCTGATGTTGTACAGCCTGTTCTCAGCTAAGTGTTTACAAAATGCATGTGCTCCTAATCAGGGCACAAGTCCTAAAAAAAAGAAGTGGGGTGACTAATCAAATTAAGTGGTATGCAATTGATATAATGGCACATGACATCATGGCGTGTGACATCACACATGGAATAACAGGGACTGGCATCACAACCCATGACCTCTCAGGAACTGACATCACAAGCAGTGACATCAGATCTTAAGACCTCACACATATATTTAGCAGGTGTATCATGAGTAAATTTGAGCGCTTTGCAACATTTAACAAATGAGATTGTGTTTCAGGTTGTGCCTAAAAAGTGACTCAAACCTGACACTAAGGCCCTCATTATGAACTCGATGGGATTTCCCGCCGAGTTCTGAGCTGGCAGTCTAAATACAGACCGCCAGCCCGTCGAGGACCCTCTGCCCAATAAACAACATTCCGCTGGCCCGGCAGGTGAAAACATTGTTTCCCCCTGCCGGCCCAGAGGAATGCTGGGCCTGGAGCTGTCGTCAATGTAGCAGTGTGGCAGGTGCAGCAGCACCCATCACGCATATCACTGCCCGTAAATAGGGCAGTGACATGCACGATGGGGCTGTGCACGGGGGCCCCTCCACTGCCCATACCAAGTGCATGAGCAGTGCAGGGGCACCCATTCAGCCAGCCTTTCCTTGGCGGGGGAAACCACCAGGGAAATACTGGGGGAACACAGATTCTTTATCCGGTGGGCAGCACTGCTTGAAGCGCTGGCCTCTCGGATAAGGAACTCCACCATCGTCAGGCTGCATGGCCTGTTCTGCCTGTGGTGGTCTCCCTGTGTTCAGAATATGGCGGTCCGGACTGTCATGCCAGTGGCGGTAATTTCCACCACCACCGGCATGGCGGTCCGGACCGCTATGTTCATAATAAGGGCCTAAATCTGGGCCTCAACTTTAATATTTATTTTTTTAAACTCTGCCAAAAAGAAATTGGCAACAAGGGGAAAGGTGGCAGCAAATCTGTTCTGCTTAATTGGTTGCAAAGTCTGCACTTTAAAATATCTTATGGGGTTAAGGTGTCTGCTGCAGAGATCTTTGTATGTTAATTGAATCCCAGGGAATAATATTAATGGTAAAGCTCTTCAGGTTAACATATTTGATGGAGAGATCTATTTTTTGTCTAGTCCCAATTTAGAATTAAAGTAGAATAGACGGTTATCATTTATTTTATGTAAATGGATAAGTAGGTTACTGCTTTTAAAACAAATATCCCTTTGTTACTTGCAGTTCATAAAATTGTAATCCTTCTAATATAGAACAGTGAACTATGAAGGACATGTAGCTCCTACCCCTTGTAACCCCCAGTGTCTTATTTAACACATCCTGTACATTGATTGACGCACATATGATTTATTGTCAATGTATAATATGTACGTGTGCTGTAAAGCGCTCTGACATCCTGCATTTGGATGTGTAGCGCTATAAAAGAAATCAACAATTGAGTGGTATTTAAATTGCTATTTGTGTAAATATTGGTACAGACCCACACATCTGACATTCTTACAGAGTATGCATATCTCTTATGAACAGGGGCTGAACAAAGTCAAAAGCATGCCTTTTAAAGTACCTTTGAAGAGATAATCTGTGTGGCTTTGGTACCCTTCCATTGCATTTAGGTGTGAGGCTCTCAACAGCTCCTAACCAGTGTACTCCAATAAAAGAATGCCTGATGGTCCCTTAACTTAGGCCTTTGCTAAGGGCCCAGCTGGAACCTGATAAGCTTGCTTGTCACCTGCACGTTGCTGCTGGGAATGAAAGGAAATAACATGCAGATGCTGCTGAATGTGCCCCTGTGTCTTGAAATTACACCAGGACAAGTTTGGCATATTTCTGTGGGGCCCAAACTCTTGGGAGGGTAGGCGGCGTCCACCCTGTGAAAAAAGTAGGTAGGCACCGTCTACCCCCACGTACCCTCAACTTGTGCTCTGTTCCTAATGCACCATAGGTGTGTAGAGGTATTGAACATTTTAACATTCTTTGAACTGAAAAATAACTCTGTGTGCAGGTGACAGTTGGCGACTTGTGTTCATTATGTTCGACACAAGTATTTTGGTAAGAATACATTTCCAGCAGGGCAAACACTGTACGTACTACATACTAAGTATTGTAAGCAGCCTTGAGTTCTTAGACAGAATCGTCTCAGCATGATGATTTCTACTTAACATAGAGGACTGTGTACACCAGCTACTAACCTATGTTTATGTGCTAGTTTTGCTCCAGAAGATGGGCTAACTGTAAAGGTTTCACCAAAGTATGAAGGCTGCTAATAGTATGATCTTTAGCACCTTCAGACCTTTTGTATTTTAAGTGAATAGTAGCTTTTTGGACAGGTTTTGCATAGAGTGTATGCTGTTCTTAGTAGATACTCTCTGGTATATTTCTCATGTTATTTTTACTGTCCGCAAACAGTGTAGTACAGAGTACACTCTATCCATAGAGTAAACAGTGTTAACAGTACCCACATTTCTATGTATGTCCACTTCTTTTCTCATTGTAGGTTCGGTGGCTGTCCGGAGTTCGATACAGTCAACAATTGTCCATAGAGGGGCATTAGTTATGTAACAGGGCTTCAGTATCTAGAGGAATATGGCTTTCCCTGAACAGTTGTATACAGTTTGAGTACAAAGTGCAGGATAGGCTAACCTTTCATCTGTGGTTCATAGTAAACATGAACTCAGCTATCCATGAAGTGTATGGTATAGGGTGAATTTTGCTCACAAGCTTGCTTTACCTATTGGAGTTGTGTGTAAGGTAGCAGTAATGATGCGTCATACAATTCTGAACTATTTTTCACTTGCTTTCCTAGCTCTAATGCTATACCCGTTTATAGAGCAATGTGTACAAAAGAAGCTCGGATGATTTCGTCAGTGATGTCATCAATAATGTCATTTGAGAGCTCATCGGTGATGTCATAAATGATGTCATAGAACATGCCATGCGTTATCTAATGTCAGGTCATAAGTAGTGCATAGCGTGGGGCGCAACTTTTAATTAGCATTGCTAACTATAACTGGTTAATTCCCATATGTTCCAAACGTTCAAGTTGTCACTGACAGGTTCACCTAACTAGAGCATTACTTTAATCTTTGGCTTTTTTTCAGTGAACTTCTAAGGTTTATTAAAAAAAATCCTTTTATCACAGCTACCTATAACATTACTTTAACCTTTAATTGATTTTCTGTGAATTTGTAGTTTTTTTTAACATAACGTAATAATTAATTATCATACTGTTAGAAATAGGGTCTTTGGTTGACAGTCAGGTTACCCCTGTTCAAGCACAGACCCTCACTCTAGTCAGGGTAAAAGAGAATCACCCTCAGCTAACCCCTGCTTACCCCCTTGGTAGCCTGGCAGAGCAGTAGGCTTAAATTCAGAGTGCTAGGTGTAAAGTATTTTTACCAACACACACAGTAACTTAATGAAAACACTACAAAATGACACAATACCAGTTTAGAAAAATGGGAAATATTTATCTAAACAAAAAAAGACCAAAACGACAAAAATCCACAATACACAAGTCAAGTTATCAATAAAAATGCAAAAAGAGTCTTTAAGTAGTTTCAAAGACACACTAACGCTGTTAGCGTGAAAAAGTACCTTGGGTGCGTCAAAATTAACCCTGCACGGGCAAGGTTGCGTCAAAAAGGGCTTGCGATGCTTTGATTCCACTCACGAGCGGGCCTTGCTTCGTTTCTTCTTTCACAGGGTTGGGCCGCGTCGTTTCTTCTCGCTGCAGGAGAGTGGTGCGTTGATCTGGTTAGCACTCTCGGGTCCGGGCAGGCCTTGCGTTGTTTTTACACGCCCAGCAGTACTTGAGTCGGAAATCCAGCCACACGATAATCCAAAAACCCCGCAGTGCGGGTTGTGATCTCCCAGCCTCCGTCAGCGAACCTGCGCATCGTTTCACCTGCTCTGTGCGTCGATTCTTTGGTCGCGTTTCCGGCAAGCATCGATTCTCAGCTGCAGAGCCGGCGGCGCATCGTTTCTTCAGCCGCAGATTGGAGTTGCATCGATCTTTTCTCCGCACAGTGCTCTGTGCATGGATTTCCTTGTCTTTAGGCTGCCAGCTTCTCCTTTCAGGGTCCCAGGAACTGGATGGGCACTACAGGGCAGGGTAGGAGTCTCTCCAGAGACTCCAGGTGCTGGCAGAGAGAAGTCTTTGCTGTCTCTGAGACTTCAAACAACAGGAGACAAGCTCTAAACCAAGCCCCTGGAGATTTCTTCTCAAGATGGAAGGCACACAAAGTCCAGTCTTTACCCGCTTACTCTGGCAGAAGCAGCAACGGCAGGATAGCTCCACAAAGCACAGTCACAGGCACGGCAGATATTCTTCCTCGGCTCTTCAGCTCTTTCCAGGCAGAGGTTCCTCTTGTTTCCAGAAGTGTTTCTACAGTCTGTGGTTTTGGGTACCCTTCTTATACCCAATTTCTCCTTTGAAGTAGGCCTATTTCAAAGTAAAGTCTCTTTTGAACGTGAAATCCTGCCTTGCCCAGACCAGGCCCCAGACACTCACCAGGTGGTTGGAGACTGCATTGTGTGAGGGCAGGAACAGCCCTTTCAGGTGTAAGTTACCACTCCTTCCCTCCATCCTAGCACAGATGGCTCATCAAGATATGCAGGCTACACCCCAGTTCCCTCTGTGTCACTGTCTAGTGTGAGGTGCAATCAGCCGAACTGTCAAACGGACCAAGACAGGGAATCCAGAAACAGGCAGAGTCACAGAAATGGTACAAGCAAGAAAATGCTCACTTTTTAAAAGTGGCATTTTCAAACACACAATCTTAAAATCAACTTTACTAAAATATGTATTTTTAAATTGTGAGCTCAGAGACCCCAAACTCCATGTGTCCATCCGCCCCCAAAGGGAATCTACACTTTAATCAGATTTAAAGGTAGCCCCCATGTTAACCTATGAGAGGGACAGGCCTTCCAACAGTAAAAAACGAATTTTGCAATATTTCACTGTCAGGACATATAAAACACATTACTGTATGTACTACCTTAACCATACACTGCAACCTGTCCTTGGGGCTACCTAGGGCCTATCTTAGGGGTGTCTGAAATGTAAGAAAAGGAAAGGTTTAGATCTGGCAAGTGGGTACACTTGCCAAGTCGAATTTACAGTTAAAACTGCACACACAGACACTGCAGTGGCAGGTCTGAGACATGATTACAGAGCTACTTATGTGGGTGGCACAACCAGTGCTGCAGGTCCACTAGTAGCATTTGATTTACAGGCTCTGGCACCTCCAGTGCACTTTAATAGGGACTTACTAGTAAATCAAATATGCCAGTCATGGATCAGCCAATTACATACATATTTTGTAAAGGAGCACTTGCACTTTAGCACTGGTTAGCAGTGGTAAAGTGCTCAGAGTAACAAAAACAGTAAATCCAGAGTACAGCACACATCCACAACCTGGGGAACAGAGGCAAAAAGTTAAGGGAGACCACGCCAAGGATGAAAAGTCTAACACATACATAAAGCCAACCCCTCACCGGATCAGGCCGGTGGGGGAGTTGGCCACAGTACTGTACATATTTTAATGGGGGGGGTACATGGTCACACTCTCTGAGCCTTATTGGGTCCTGGGGACTCCATCCCCCAGGTCCTTGATCTTATGAAAGGGGATGGGACCGTGTGCCCCCTCCAAAGCCTTATTAGGCCCCGGGGACCACATCCCACAGGGCTGTGTTTTTTTTTTAAATTAAAGGAGAGGGGGCACATGGCCTCCTCCCTAAGACTTATAAGGTCCTGGGGATCCCATCCCCCAGGGCCTTTTTTTTTATTAAAGGGAAGGGGCAGCGTGGCCCCTCTCCACAAGCCTTATTAGACCCTAGGCAGCCAATCCCACACGGATGTTTTTTTTAATGACAAGGGAGGGAGGCCACATGGCCCCCCTCCACAAGGCTCATTAGATCCTGGGGTCCCCAGGCCCGTTTATTATTTTTATTAAAGATGAGGGGGGCTGTGTGATCGCCCTCCCCTAGCCTTATTAGGCCCTGAGGACCCCATCCTCCAGGGCTGTTTATTTTTTATGCACCACTCCTCCCCGAGCTTTGTTAGGCCCTGGGAAATCCATCCCTCAGGGCCACTACTAAAATTAAAGGGGAAGGTGTCGGCGAAGCCCCCCTCCCTGAGCCTTTCCATCCTCAGGGTTCCATCCCTCAATGCCCACATCAATAGAAGTGGGTGCCCTGGTATCCACCTAGGGCACCCACTATGCATTTGTTGGGGCAGCCAGGGGAGCCTCAAGGCAGCTGGCACTATTCTTGCCCAGAGGAAGAAGCTATTAATGCTGCTCCCTCCAGACGGGAGCAATATTTTGATCTGTTTCCCTTCCTGCATCAGTGCAGGCAGAGAAACAGATCAAAAGTCTGCTCCCAGCTGCGTGAGTATTTTGAAAGCTCTTTCCAGCTGGGCCAAACTTTGTGTTTGCTACAGCTTTGCAGTAGATTGAAAAATGCTCCTGGCATGTAAAGGTTTACTTGCCCATGCCAGTGCAGGCAGGAAAACCGCTATGTCCCCAAGACATTGCATGTGGGTTGGCCCCAGGGTATGGGTCCCTGCGATCATTAATGGCTCAGGGAAGGAGGCTGCACAGCTACCCTCCCTTAATTAAGTGATCGGCCTCAGGGATGGGCTACTCAAGGCCTATAATGACTCAGGGAGTCCTGGGGCATGTATAGCTAGGGGAGGGAGGTGAGTGCCCCCTCTCATTAATGGAATAAAGTGGCCCCAGCCGCCATTTTGTGTTTTATTTTACAATCCTGTGAGAGTCCCACTGGATGGGAGCAATTTTGCCAACTTTTTTGTTTGTTTTGGCCCTGGAGGGCCCTCTGGGTTATCCCTGGGGCCTGAGGGATCAGGGTATCCCTACCCTCCCATTTTTATCGTTTTTTTCTGTAAACATCAGGGCAGGTGACTAAGGGCCTGATTTAGATCTTGGAGATAACGGTACCACCATCTGTTTTTCCGACAGAAAACCCATCCTCCGCCATGGACTGTCCACCCAGCCTATTTATATTTTGGTGGTCCCATATGTGAAAGCTTACCCAAGTGCCGCCGACTTCGCTAACAATTCCCATCCGCATCAACGGTGCCATAGGAAATAGTAGCTGACAGCAGGACTCCAGCAACCCTTATCGCTGTGCAGATTTGGATGTGCCTTACCTCCAAGCCATCTGTTGCGGTCTGACCCATACATCTGAGTTGGCAGATTGGGTGAGGATGGGGTGAAAACTTCACTGTTTTCCAGAATCAATTTCCGTTTTCGACTGGACACGACTAGACAACACCCTCTGTCGCTGCTGTCACTGGACTACAGAGAAAACACAACCACCCCATCGCCGGACACGAAAGTAGGGAACCTGCATTGCCTGTGTACATTGTGTGGGCACCGGATATGTGCTCAGGACCACTGCAGATATAAAATGACACAGCAATTTTTTTAAATGTCGGTGACACAATTGGGTCAGGCATGGATGGGGACCCACTGGTACATCACATACACAACTGTCAAATGAATGCTAGCACCACAATTATGGTACAATCACACATGTCAACTGTGTCCATGTGTGCACATAGCAAGGGGACCTGTACCTGTCATGTTGTTCTTCCAGTTGTGTATGTGAGCCAGTATGTGTATGTGTGTGTGCAATGCGACTGGCTGGAGTAGGTGGAGGGAGCTGGAGTGGGTGATGTGACTGTGTGAGCATATGTGACACCTGCATATGGGTTTGATGTTGTGTATGTTGTGTGTTGTGTTGCTGCATGCACTTTCATTTGAATGTTGTTGTGTGACGATCGTTGTCGTGATGAGTATAGTTGTGCCTTTGTGTGAGTGTGTTTGTGAAGATGAGTGTGTAGTTGTGTTGGTGTTTGTGGTTGTGTCAAGTGTGGGTGCAATGTCAATGGTGTGTGTATGTTGTGTCATGGATATACGCAAATGTGTGTTTGCGGCATGTACATGTGTTGTGTTGGAATGGCAATGGATACGAGTGTATATGTGGTATGGTGTGTCGTGTGTGATGTAGGTGTACACATATGTGCTAGGTACAGTCTGTGTGTGAGACTTACCTGTATTCCATAGCCACTGCCATTGTCTGATACCCATTGAGTTCAGCTATGGTGTCCCTCCGTCAGCATTCCGCCAGGAGTAGACAGCCTGTACACTGTAACATCTAAATATGGTTGGCAGGAACTCCCCCCGCATGACGACTAGGAAGAGCACTCTGTCGTGGCGTTGTGCGGCTCAGCTGCAATACATCTAAACACGGCAGGTGGAACACCATTGACTTGACGGTGTTCTCAGGGCTACCCCTGCGGCAGATTGGTGGTAAGACAGCTAATCAGAGTGCTCGCACCTGCAGGAGTATGACTGCCACAGGAGCGAATTAGCCACGGGGAAAAATCTTCCTGGGTTGATCAGAACACTCTTTTTTTTAAATTGGGTCAGAGGGACTCTCACAAGAGTCCTTAGAAACTTACCATCCAGATTTCTATATTTTATTGAACCTTAATATCTCAAAAGCTACTGAACGTATTTACACCAAATTACAAAAAGCACAATCTGCTTTCAAAGATCTCACTACTTGCCACATTTGGTGTAATTCCATTCAGAGGTTTTGCTGTAGCCCTTCTTAAAGAAGTCTATGGAAAATGCATGGGTTTTTGCATTTTAGGAGCCCCGTTTTTTCTCAGCCCCCATCACATCCTGACATACATCTCTACATGTAATGAGCAGTACTTCTCAGCAGAGCTACTCCAAATGTGACGAACAGCACCAACATTTTCAGCAATTGTATTATACATTGCATGGACTGTACCAGCATTTCTCGGTGGGGCAGCTATATAGGTTTAGTAGATCAGTACCAGCATCTCTGAGCAGGGCTGTCATATCTAATGAGAATTTAGCAGCATTTCTCTGCATGAATCTTATAACAGTAATAAATAGTAGTAGCCCTTCTCAGCATATCATTTACACCTATAGTGGAGCAGCACCAGTAAATCTTAGCGGGCAGTTGCAGCACTAATGAACTCCTCATCTTGCACTACAGATGCTGTCATTGTATTGGACAGCCCGGCACTTCTCAGAAAGCATGATATACTTCTAATAGGCAGTGTCAGCAAGTCTCAGTAGTTCTCAGCAGGGCTGCTATAATGCCAGCGGACAGTGCCAGCTAGCTTAGCTGCACTGCCACTATTCTGTGTGGCAATATCAAGGCTGTTGTGTCTATTGGGACAATGCCAACGCATCCTTTCAGGTCTCTACACACTAATGGAACAGAGCCAGCAATTAATGTTTGAAGCAGATACTTAGTGGCTCAGTAATGTTATGAGCATATGGACGAGTGAAATGTACAGAAATGTTGAGTAGCGATCCTGGTTGGCTGCACAACCTAAAATAATCTGGAAGAGATGAGTGGTGGGTTCAAATATTTATTCCATCATTTAGCATGTCAATGAAAAAAAGTCACTTGAGCATGTTTTTTTTCAAAATTCTAGAACAGCGAATCAGGTGGATTTGTGTCTTTCCTCACAGAAGTATTCTGAGCTTTGTACACATAAGCATTCTCAATACACAAAAAACCCGTCCCAGTTCATACCATATAAGAAGGTGACCCTCCTTGCACACCACACTATTAGAAAGTCTCCTTTGCCTATTACCAGACCCGTCCCTTGACCACAAAAGACCCTGCCTGTCACAGACAGTGCTTTGCTTTTTAGGCCAAGCATAGCAACGCGCAGGCACTGCTTTTCCAACATGTTGGTATGTATCTGGGCTTTTAACCACGCCCACAGCATGCACATCACTTTCACTCTTTCGTGGGCTTGTTTTTCAAAAATTGTTTGTTATCATTGGTAACTGCTTTACATTTGTCCCTCCTTGGGGCAGTTTTGTTACTGCCTTGGGGAATGACCCTGTTACATGCAAACTGCAATTTTGCGGATAACTTTGACTGCAAGTGAACTTCTTTCTCCTTTTGTGTCTCTCCTTCACGCTCACGGTGGCTGTGGCACTTTGAATCGGCTCACTTATGTCAACTGTTTTTACTTTTTATTTTTAGTTTGTGTGGCAAGAAAAGTCTAGCTAGGAATTTAAAACAGTAATAGGTCTAACTCGAGCAAACACGAGACCCACTGCATTGCAAATGCTTGTTTGTGTTTCTCACAAACAGGCTGATGCTGTAACGGTAAGGGCTAGCCCAAAGTTCCGTCGGGGAGCACGGAGGTGCAACAAACTGTCCCGGTCCCAGAGTACATGGGCAGAGCCAGGAGAGCGAGGATTCCATGCTGTGTGGCCATTTTTAAAATCTGAAGTGTCTCTCTTTTGAGGTGGGGTAAATGAAGGTTTAGTATGGCCCCGGTGCGTGCCATGCCTGAGACTGATTCAGCGCACCATACCTTCTATACATACTGATTAATTTTTCCCTTTGGTAATTTCACTTCTTGCTAGGTCATCAGGGTCAAATGTCACAAGATATCACTTTCTCTATCACCACCTGGGTGGCGTTATGTGATGTCACTTCCTGTGATGTCATCACATGTCAAAGAGCATGTTATCTCACTTCCGCTATCCCTGCCATTTTTGTGAATGGACATTCGTGACCAGAAGGCGTTTTCATCATGGGAGATGAGATCTTGTCACTATAGAAACCTCTCAGATTCAGGAAGTGGTTGCTGGACAAGCAGTTTCACTACTATCCTGGCTGCTGCTGCTGCTACGGAGAGCCAATAAATGCACCATGTGGAGGAGAAGGAAGAGGAGGAGCAGTAGGGGAAGATTTAATTGGTGCCCTTATAGGGTGACCATTGAGCACCAAAAACAGGGACATTTTGCAAAAATAGAAGGACTACATTTTTACATCAACAGACCATCGCAGAATGACAGCTCTAATCAACATCAGAATGCAGAAAAAGCACTTAGAAATGAAAAAAACATTATTTTTTTTATAACCAACATCATACCTGTTAATTAAATTCCTTACTTATAACTGCTGACTAGCCCTGTTTTGGAACACCCAAAAAAATGCCTCTGCTATTTTCAGTCGACCCCCTCTAAAAACCAGGACATGAGCTAAATTTGATTAAATCTGCTGGGATGGCTTCCGATAAAGTGGGACTGTCCAGGCAAATCCGGGACACCTGGCCACCCTATGTCATTATGAAGAGACGGTGTTCCCGGCTTAAAGTGAGCCTGCTGCAAAAAGACAAACATTGGATCAAAATGAGGATGGGCAAGAAACTGGCCCATTGGGGAAATATGTGCAAGATATACATTTCAATTGATGCTCACCCATATGAGAGGTCTTGGGATTGAGACTTTCAGTACAATCTGAAGAAAGATTTATTTGCACAATAAAAGGATTGCAATGGACAAGGTTCCTGTTCATAGGAGTCACTCGACAGTCTTCAAATGTACCAGTACAGGTAAGTTTAATATACAAGTCACCAGATACAACCGGCAGGGCAAAGAACCCAACTTCAAACTGACTTCTCATTTCAATCCCTTACCCAGCAACATTCAGTTCTCTTTGTTAATTCACACTCTGCATACCATGACCCCACACAGCTTTTCCTTTTCAAAAGGAAACTAAAATGAAACAACCAAAAACAAAATCCTAACACAAGCACATCAATATAACGCATTAAAATTGTTTTTAGAAGCTCTCTGAAAGTTAGACCGATAGTTTCTCTTCCATGGGTTCTTTCACAAATTCTCTGAAGACAGAGAACCATACAGATCTCAATAACCTACCCAACTCCATACCCACCAGAGCTTGATCTTAACTCCGAGACTACACATAGTAACTTCGTTTGATCAGTGTTCTCCTCTCCACTGAAGTACTCAGATTTCTAGCCCTGAGGGGTCAACTTTGACTTTTGAACAGATACGTTGCATTTTAAAACCATCTCCCACTTTTGGTTGGATATCTTCACCTTGTTCCATCAGCATCACAATACGATCATGAACACAAAGTACTCTCTTGGCATCAGAAAACTTTGAATGGCCCTGGGATACTATGCCAGGTAATTCAACCCTGACCCAATCCTCCTCTTTGAACAAAACTTAATGCCTCCCTTTGACAGCCTCAACACTCACATATTTCCTTTGAGCAATCTCACATTTATCTCTCACTCGCAAATGTTTTTCCTTTGATACAGACAAATCACACATCAAAGGGCGAATTAGCTTGGTGGCTGCCATTCGCTCCTTAACCAACCAAAAAACAGACAGCTTCGCCATTGGGTGTAGTTCCAATTGCCCACAGCAGATCCTTGAGCTCTTGTATTTAATCCAATCTATTTGCCACAGAAGACTGACCCTTGTCCATGATGACTCTATTGCATCTTTGCACCAGTGCATTGCTCCTAGGGTGAAACAAGGACATAGTCACAAGCTTAATGCCCCAATGAGACAAAACCTTTTGAAATTCCTTGGCGGTAAACTGCACTTCATTATCCATTACCAAGTCTAGTAGAGCTTATTTCCTTAAAAATAGAGATTGCAAGAAATCAATAACCTCCTCTGTACTAGCAGAGTTGACAAACTCTATTGCCAGCCGTTGCAGGACCTAATCCACCAACACTATTCTATACCTACGCTCTTCAAGAACATACATCGGTCCAATGATGTCCAATCCCAATTTAAGCCAAGGTTTCTGAGGTACAGGTATAGATTCAACTGGACTAGGAAACGTTACCTGGGTTTTATTGCTAACAACCCATGCCTGGCCACTAAAGCAACTCTCTGATGGTCCTCTTCATGGACCCCATGTGTCCTTCATGCTCCAATTTTAACACATTTCCCTGCATAACCTGAGGAGCAACCAGTAAATCTAACCTCCTAAGTATGGCATCCTTAACAATTCCAAAAAACATGCTGCAAATGAAGAAAGAGATTCACTAGCCCCAACTTTGGGCCAGCTCTTTCTTAACCAACTCAAAACCTGCAAAACCACATCCCCCATCACAGCCAACTTCTAGTCCTACTCGGAAATGCAAATTCCTGGTATGTATTCCAAACGGAACTGAAAGTCCTGTAATTTGTAATGCCATCTGGCATTCTGAGGGTAGCTTTTCCTGCACCCTTAGTTGTAAACAAATTGACAAAAGGTTTATGACCCATCCAAATGGTAAACTCAGTACCCCACAAATACTTCCTAAAGTAATCAATATCCTACCAACAAGCAATGCTCAAGCTCAATGACAGAGTAAGTACTCTGAGCCCCCCGCAGAGCATGTGGCACAAATGCAACCACTAAATGCTTCCATTCTTTAACTTGTAACAACACAGCACCCAGTCCATACTGGCTGGCATCTATAGCCACCACAAGCTATCCCATGTATTGAACGGCATAAGAGAAGTAGTGCCAGCCATGTCATTCTTGATCTAATCAAACTCCTTACTTAGCTTCTTATTACCCACACTTAACAACAACAAAATAATAATAATTCACCACTGATCTTAACTTATGAGTTCTCTCACTACGTATGGGAATTAAATGTGCATAAAACACTTAACAATTAAAAAAATTATTGCAACTGATTCTTAATCTCATGTGCAGGAAATTCTATAATGACTGTAACCAAACTGTCCTTCGGTTCTATTCTCAGACAATATTTAACCAAGATAATGCACACAACCCACAGCAAATCTGCACTTATTAGCTTTCAAGGTGACACCTTTCTCCTTCATGATCATCAGAAGAGATCCCACTGTTTTGTCAAGAGAAACCATATCTTGTTCAAATACCAAAATGTCCTCTTGCAAACATATAACATTTGGTACATCTTTGAACATGGCCTCTACAACCCTTTGGAAAATAGATAAGCCAAACCAAACAGCATTAGTTTTACCCATAGGCTCCCCCATGAGTAACAAATGATGTTAAATGGTGAGGCTCACAATTCAATACGATTTGGTGATAGGCTGATATCAATCATATCTAGTGTTGAAAAAGCTCTGCCACTTTTGAGTGAATTCAACATTTTCGAAATGTTAGGCAGGGGAAGTATATCCACCCAGATTATTTTATTCAAATCTCTCAATTACTGGTTGAAGGGGATGAAACCTTACTTAAGCAGCAACCACAATTCCTGTCAGGGTGATATCATAAGCAAACTCCAAAGTAACCTGTGTTCAACCCTCAGGTAGCTTGGCACAGAAGCAGTCAGGCTTAACTTAGAGGCAATGTGTAAAGTATTTATGTAACGTTTCAAACAGTAAAATAGTGAAAATGCAACACAAGAAAAATCTCACACCAATCTAGAAAAATAAGAGTTACATTTAATAAATTATTAGAGGCCAAAACAACAAAAATTCAATCAACAGAACCGGAAGCATGTAGTTTTAAAGATTTGAGTGAAAATAGGGCCTAAAAGCACAAAGCGTCAATTGTGGTTTTCTGGTTGTGCCAGACCAGGACAAAGTCACAAGTTCAGGTCAACCACAATAGAGTGCAGGATGGATGCAGGGACAAATAGGCCCACTGACCAAAGTAAATTAAATCCCGGTTTGCGGAGCGCAGTGAGATCACTTGCCAAGCATGTGTTGCACAGCAAGAGTTCCGAAAGAAGCTGTGGGGCTGCAATGAGGAGTCCTGCGTCATCGTGGAGGATGTTGTTGATGAGGGGCTTGCGATGTCCTGCATTGAGGATACGTGACGTGGCAGCAGTTTTGAAGAAGCTGCTGGACTGAAATATGTAGTCCTGAGTCGCCATCGAGGATGCCGTTAGCGAGGGTTTGCGATGCAAATGCTTACATCAGGGATGCATCGCACAGCGGCGGTTTCGATGTGATTGCGAGGAGATGTGTTGCGCTACATCAGTACTGCTCACAGGACCACAGCTGGGCTGGCAGAGCACTTTCAGGCCCACTTCCAGGGGTCCAGGACTAGGGTAGAACCACTTGGGAGGGCAAGACTCACAGAAGTGGAGTCCGGGTGCTGGGTTCAAAGTGATTACAGCTTTTGCTATACCTGAAGCTCTGATCAGGAGGCCAGCCAACTAAATATTGGACTCACTCTGGTGGTCCTGGGTTCAAGCTGGAGGTCAACTGAGGCAGCAGGGCAGCAAAGTAGCAGTCCTTCTTGCAGCACAGCACGGCAAACCTTCTGAGTCTTCTACAGGTCCAGAGGTGTACTAAAGAGTTGGGTTTGAGGGTCCATTATTTATACGTGGTGCCCACTTTGAAGGAGGAGAAGGTTCTGTAGGATTCCACCCCAGAGGTGCTTGGAATCTCCTGCCTCCCTGCCCTGTCCCAGATTCTCTGGGGTCACAAAAGACTAGTGTCAAACCCTTTGTGAGTGTGCTGGGCAGAGCCTTTGTGCTCTGCAAGTGTAGTATGTGACAGCTTCTCCCTCCTCATTAAGTCAGAGATGGCCCATCTGACCAACACCTATTCCCCCTTTGTCTCACTGTCTGGGAGCAATACACAAATATAACCTGCCAGCTACACCTAGTCATATGACCCAGAATACAGGATGCTGGCAACAAATGGTTAGGACAAGAAAATGGCAACTTTCTAAAAGTGGCATTTTCAGAATTAGGAGTTAAAATCAGACTTTACTATTAAAGACGGTTTTAAATTAAAATGGTTTAAGCTCCAGACTCAACACTCCATATCTGTTCCCAATTGAAAGTTACCACTTATTAAATATAATGGGGGAACCCAATGTTATCCTATGGGAGTGGTGGGCTTTGCAGTAATGAAAAACAAATGTAGATGTTTTTTCACCACCAGGACACAAAACTTAAAAGGACATGTCCAATATTTTAAATAAACTGCACCGTGCCTCGGAGTTGTGTAGGCCCTACCTTAGGGGTGACTTTTACGTATTAAAAAGGGAGGTTTGGGCCTGGACAGAGTTTATCTGACCAGGTCAAAATGGCAGTGTAAACTGCACACACAGGCTGCAATGGCACGGCTGAGACATGTTTGAAAGGGTGCCACAAGCTCTGCTGCAGGCCCACTGGTAGCATTTCATTTATGAGCCCTGTGTACCTGTAGTACTACTTTACTAGGGACTCACAACTAAATTAAATGTGGCAGTTGGGTGTAAGCCAATTTCATCATGTTTAAAGGAGAGAGCACAAGCACTTTATCACTGGTTAGCAGTGACTGTAGGAATCACTATTAGGAAATCTCTACATTTGTACATTCCATTTTGCATTTCCTAAATAGCGATTTCCTAGGATTCACTATTTAGGAAACGCAAATTAGGAATTTTGAACATCTAGTCCATTGTTCCTATAGAGTGGAAGAGTGTGGACAAATCAGCTGTTTCACATATCCTTAACAAAATGTATTCTCTGAAGAAATTCGATGTAGAATTCTCCTACATTCCCAAAGTGAATTCCATCCTAACTAATCTAACACTATTTAGTACTCCCAGTTTTTTAACTCGGGATGTGGTCTCATATCTCTTGTAGTTTAGATGGATGTCAAAAGAGCTTTGATAGTTTACTTAGAAAATACATAAAGGATAAGAAAAGCGAATTATTTGTTTGTTGCCTGCAAATAGAGCTAAAAAAACATCTACGTTGACCATCAATAGGTGGGTGCGCCAATGCATATTCTTGTATGCATCTTTAGGTACCTAGCTCTGTTCAAGGAAGTTATACGAGGGGTGTGGCAACCTCATAGACAGAAGTGAATAAACTCCATACAGTAGAGATTTGTAGGACGACAACCTGCTGATTAGAGGACACTTTTGTGAAACACTATTGTCTAGAATTGAGTGATTCTAATCATTTTGGGCTGGCGGTACTGAAATCTGCTATAGCATAATAGCAATACGTTATTTATATTATTGTTTGCATTAAAGATATAATATGATAATTTGCTTGGTATCCTTAGTTGGGAGCGTTCAAGAATTGGAACCCCCACGTCTATATTTTCTCATGTGGGATGGACTGGGACTGGGAGGAAGAGTTGTGGGGTAATTAAATAATTAATTACAGGTAATCTTTATTACTGGAAATCTTAGTCCTCCTTGTCACAGTCCAGGACCCATCCTGGAGTTTCTATTCTGTTTCCAAACCGGAGACTCTGATAATGCTTCTTTCTTTTACTACTCACTTAACGGCATCCAATGAAAACAGTTTAAAAATTAAAACTGCACATCCCAAGATGCTTTTCCCCACAACCCCATCAATCATGACCCCGTAAACCCCTCAAATACAGTAGGCACCATCTCTACTGCCTCTTTCTTTGCTGTTCAGCAGTTGAGATAAGTGCCTATTATTCTATTCGGTATACAATGTTATTGCTTTTGATATAAGTTGACTGTGGTGTTCATATAGTAATGTTATTGTGCAGCCATTTTAGCTATAGTTTTTATACTCATTATTTTAGCACACCAGGCCTGCCGTTGTGCACATTACCCTAGATATGTTTTATTTTAGCTTCGTTATATTATTTTAACAGTAGCCACATTTGCAATCTTGTTTTATTTTTCTCTATCTAGCTGTTCTTCACCTAGGTCAGGACTGCGTTCTTCAACAAGACATTTCTTTCACTCTGTGCTTTTCTCAAGGCTGCAGTAAGATAGGTTGCTGGCAAAAGTGGTACGCTCTCTCTCCAGTGTTCACAGAAACACACACACTCTTACGTGGGGATCCTTTCTTGGAACATCAGCTGTTTTATTATAAAAACACTACTTTGACCATGTATGTTAGAGAGAGACTCCAGCCAGATTACCACGACTGTATGCTGATTTCTGAGTGCTGAGTGCTTCGCTGCAGCTGCTTATGTAGACTACAGGCCTCTTGCTCGGGTATGAGGGATGATGTCTTCCCAGGGGAAACCTGAAGGGCAGAATTAAAGCATAACATGCTGTGCTCTAACATAGCTTAGGTAGGAACTATGCTTAAAAACCTTAGTGACAACATGGTAGTGTTATTCTTGTGTTTTACTCTCCTTGTCACAATTTTAATCCTGTTGTGCTTCATCATCCTAGTTATTGCAATACATGCTTTATTATCTAAGAAGCAGTTACTTCAATAAAACCTTATTTAACTATACTCTGCCGCTGATTGTCCTTGCATATGTGAGACTAATGTAATTGAGAGAAACTGATGAGATCTGAGTGACCATGAATCCCCTGAGGAGTCATTTATGTCATGCGCCTGGTTGCCCAATAATCCTTGCTCTGGGGTGGAGATGAGGCACTGCTAGTTAGCTGGAACAAACCTGGATTAGGTCGATAGTTGTCACATGGTACGGGATCAGACTCAGTCCCCCGCAGTACAGGTGATTCTATCGCCCGAATCCAGTAGTCTCATTAGGATAATGAGAACCTACGCAACAATGTTAAGTGTCGTTGACAGTTATTGTGCTGTCTGTTGATTGCATTGACTCTCTGACGAGTTCTATTTTCCCTTTGTATTCTCGGGTGAGGGGCCTCGCGCCGCTGCCATAGCGAATAGCACAAACTTCTTTCGATGTGTTGGCCTGTCCGTCCTTTAGCTTCTTTTACCTTTTGGTTTTCCTCATTTTCTGTTTATTTGACCCCTTTCCAGACAGTGCCCTCCCTAATTTGGGTCCATTATATGCAGGAGCCATGGGACAGCAATGTCGTCCGATTGGGCTCCTTCCTGCGGTCCACCTGGGCTCCGCAAGACATCCCCTTTCCAGATCTTGCCGAGGTGAGGATTAAACGCTCTGCACTGCACATCTATGATCCTGGCTCAGCGTGGGCGTATGCTTCTCTTAGGCTGCAATAAATCAAGTGTAATCTAGTTTATGAGCGGAGTGCAAGCTGAGTGAAAAATTGTTTTTCTTTGGCTCCTCGACGCCCTTGATTTGCAGAATCAAGTGGGTTGCAATAAATCATCTTACAGCTCTGTCTGAGGATCTAGGGCCATGAGGCCAATAATTATAAGTTTCCACTTGGTGTCAGCTCCCCCCCTTTATTAACACTTTGGGTCAGTTTTGCCACTTTTTGTCTTTGGTGCTCACATCATGGCATACTGGGAACCTTTTGAAGAGGAAGAGTACAGGCAGTACTATGCCTCATAAGAACAGTGCCAACAGATGGATGATGATCTAGTGGATGCACTAGATGCATCAGTCCAACAGTCTGTGAACAGGGCCTTTGAAACTTTGGTGCCCCAATCAGTTAACGAGGCACTAGCTGCTGCGCAGAAGGCTGTCACTGCCCAATTAGAACTTTTTGCCAAGCAACAAGGGTTTAACCAACCCTCGGGTTCTTAGCCTGTAGAAACGGAAGTTGATAAGTGCTGTAAGGCTAAAGCCAAGTCAAAAGATTGGCCCCATGATGTCGTTTTGACTACTTTGACTCAGGCTCCCTTTGGGGGCCACAAAAATAGTTTGTCCTCTTCAACTACCAAGAGTAAATCCAGCCTCCGTAAGGCAGATACAGATTCTGATACCTCCACCAGTAATTCATCTCAGTCAGATCGGGATGCTTCCCCGAAATGCAAAAAAGCAGTGCAAATCCTTCCTGAGTCTGCTTTTTTCTTCTTCTCACCATTCTCTGGCTCATCCTTTTCCCTTCAATCCAGAAGACACTGTCTATCCCAGATCTTCAGACTGGGTTCCTAGCAGGTAGTGATTGAGTATTTCTACGGTAAGTTAAGAAAGAGCTTTTGTTAGAAATGAGGTTTCTGGTTGATGAGGATAAGTTACACACCTAAGATAACCTGTGCTCACACCCAGTAGCTTGGCATAGAGCAGTCAGGCTTATCCCCTGAGGTCTTGTGTAAAACATTTGCACAACACACTCACACCAGTGACACAATAAATACACCACAAAAGAGACCCCACACATCACATAGAGATACAAGTATATTGTGCATTAATCATAGAGCAACACAATGTAAGTCAGTGGTTACTTTGCCTACCAGGCAATTGTCATAAACATCATCATGAGTGCAACAAAGGAATTATTGTTGGTTTTCCAAACATCATGAAAGAAAACATTACTGGGCCTATTATGCAACTACTGAAAACAGTATTTGTGACCCTGGACCCCGAGTGGACCATAATGACGTACGCTAGAGGTACTGTACATATTGGGCAAACACTGAAGCGATATGCGACATCCTACCAATGCAGGGTTACATCGCAATACCTTAGACTATCCAGGCAAGGATTGTGACAATGATGCTTATGAAATTATAATAATAGTGCAGTTCATCCGGGGATTGACCCCTCCACTTTGGAGGGCCGTCGCCAACTGTGGGAACCCTCGCCTCTGGGAGCGCAGAGTCAGGGCTTTTCACAGGAGCCTAAAAGGAAACTGATCGCACTTGGCCCGTCTGCCAAGATAAGATGCTGGATATCTCAGGCCAGCTGGCAAAAATCGTGCAGATGTCTTTGACTGCCAAAGAGGCTGTATCTCCCATAGATTCTGATATACTGGCTGAATGGACTCAACATGCAACCTGTCTGTTAGGTAACGCAAACTGGACCATTTCCGCAGAGAGGAGGAAGTCTCTTCTTATGCAAATTGATCCAAAACTAACTGAATTGGCCTCAGTTGACGCAGGTCATTTTGCAGAGGCTCAACTGTTCAGTGACAAATTTGTCAAAAACATGAGAAAATACGTCAATACCTTCATGGATTTGGATAAGGCCCAGTCTTCCTTCAAAAAAGGTGTTTCACGCAAACCTTTCAGAAAGGGCCAGGTGAGGTAGGGGCCACTCACCAGGTGGACAGTTTTTCCAAGATGCCCGATGAGGCCAGTATGGTTGTGGACGTGGAGGATGGCAAGTCTCCGCTAGGGGAGGAAACTTCTTCCCTTCACAAAGCCACTTTGGAGGCAGGAGAGGCGAAAGAAGCAGATAAAAGGGCAACCTCTAATCTAACCTTTCTACGGGTAAGATGCATTGATCCGTCACTACTCAGGTTGGGAGGAAGGGTTTGTTCTTTTGTTCACAAATGAAGTCTTATAACTCAGGATGTTCGCGTTTGGCAAACCGTCCAGGGCTTCAGGTTGGAATTTTATCACACTTCACGACAACAGTTTATTCCAGCACAGCTATTTTTTTCCCAACAGGAGTCAGACTTTATAGACTGCAAGATAGAAGAGTTGCTGCAGAAGTATGCGGTGGCCTATTGTGATCCGCATTCCTCCAGCTTCGGCTGCAATATCTTTCTGGTGTAAAAAAAGGAGGAGGTCACAGACTGGTCTTAATTATTACATTGTCTACAGGCATTTCAAGATGAAAGGCATCCATCTTCTAATGGACATCCAGCAGCAGGGAGACTGGATGGTCTATCTGGGCCTCAAAGATGCTTATCTCCCTATTCCAATATTTCCTCCCATCAGACGCTTCCTTCAGATCAGGTGGAAAGACCAGTGGTTCGAATATTTGGTCCTTCCTTTCAGGCTTTCTTCAGCACCCTGGTTCTAAGGTGATTAAATCAGTGATAGCTCACCTCAGGGAGAAAGGAGTGGGAATGATCATATATCCCAACAATGTTTTCTCAGGGTGCAGTCACAAGAGCTAGTTAAGGAACATCTTCACATGACAGTCAGTCTTCTTAAGGATATAGGATTTGTAATCAACTAATCCAAACCAACTCTGTGCCCGTCCAGGACTATAGACTTTCTGGGTTTTGTGACAGACTCTGAGAGTACTCAGCTGCTGCTTCCCAATTCCAAGCTCTGAGTCATAAAGAAGGAGCTGAAGAAGGTGCCGTCCCTCCAACTAGTGACCTTGAAAACGATTTGAGGTTAGTGAGATTTGTAGCTCATCCATACAAGCAGTGTTTCCCAGTGCATTACAGACACTCAAGATCCAACATTGAGGAAAGGATTGGCTTACACAAAACAGGCTCTCCTGACAGATGAGGTTCTAGCCGAATTCCAGTGGTGGCTGAAACACGTAGACGCATGAAATGTCAGAGCGATCTTTGGTTCTAAACCAGAAATGGTAGTAGAATCAGATGCCAGTAGATGGAGTTGGGGCACACTTTGCAGAGACATCTTGACAGGGCGCAGATGGTCTCTTCAACATAAACTATCTGGAGTTACTAGCGGGGTCATTCACCATGAGAACGTTTTACCCCAAGAAGATGTTTTGTTGCATTCTCCTCGTGTTGGGCAACATTTAGGTGGTCAGGTTGGGGCAAATCAAATCAAAACTCCGGTTGGAGATAGCGAAGGATTTTTGGCATTACTGCCTGAGCAACAAGATATCAGTGGTTGCGGAATACATTCTGGGGCAATTCAGCATCATAACAGACTGCAATTTCAGGCACCTGGAGGTTTCACAGCATTTGGAAGCTACTCTCACAGATATTCAAGCTGACCAGGGTATTTAGGGACCTTGCAGAATAGATCTCTTTGCACCACTGAATCGTCAACTGGAAGAATTATTCAGCTGGACACCGGATCCCTTGGCAGTGGTGACAGATGCCTTCTATATGGATTGGTTGAATGGACTGTATTATGCCTCTCCCCCTTTGTGATGATCCTGAGGGTGGGGACTCAAAGCAAACATCAAGCATAGGAATAAATTTTAGTCATACCAGTGTGGAAGGCCCAGCCTTGGTTCCCAGTTCTTCTGGAATTGGCCTGCCACTCTCTCCTTCTTCTTCCCTGGTGCCAGAAGATGCTCCAGAGCCCTCAGGGGGAACTGCATCCGATGGTAATATCACAGCAATTGTCCCTGTGGCTTGGAGGCTTTCCGGCAACAATGGTGTTTGCTAGGAATTTCGGACAAAGATGCAGAATTTATTAATCAAGAGTGAGCTCCCTCTTGGAGGAAGCTGTATTAATCAGCATGGAAATGCTGGATGGGCTGGTGCTTGGAACGGCACATAGATCATGTGGTAGCAGAAATATTTGACATTGTAAATTTCCTGTCACAAAAAGTGGCAGAGGGAATGTCTTACAGATCAGTGAACAATTTATTTTCGGCAATTGTAGCAGGCCATAAACAGGTAGGTAATAAATCAGTTGGTATGCACCCAGTGGTATGTAAATTCCTCAAAGGTATTAGGATCACCAATGCCCCATCTACTAAGTATTCTTTTTTGTGAAATATGAATGTGGTGCTGAATCTTTTTGAGCAGTGGCCGTGCAATGATCAATATTCTAGAAAACTATTAACAGCCAAACTAATCATGCTGTTAAGCTTGGCTGCTTGCAAAAGGACTGTGGGCATAAAAGCTCTGGACCTTGGAGTTAGTGTATTTAAACTGGAAGGAGTTTCTGTTGTGATTACCAGGAGAACTAAGACTTTCTTTAAGAGTACTGATTATCAGGTGTTCCCTTTGGATGAAACAATTCTGTGAGGTCAAATGTGTAAAAAGCTACAAGGCTAATACTGAGGCACTGAGAAACGATCCATTGGGCCAGTTGTTAATTTCTCTGCAAAAACCGTTTAAACCAGTTTCAGCAGCCACTATATCTAGATGGCTGAGATTTGTAAGGACTGATATACATATCTTTGGTGCCCATTCTGTTAATGAGCTCTGGCCTCAAAGACCTTTGTGTTGTTTTCTACTATTCAAGATATTATGAAAATGTCAGTGGTTATTGCATCAGTGGTGTTTAATCAGCTTTAAACTAGTGTAACCAGAGCAGTGCTTAATTTGTGCTTGTTGTTTCCGGTGCTGAGCACAGGCACTTATTTTTGAGGGCTGGGGCTTATTCTTTTGCCTCAACCATTTTCTGCGAGCAAAAGACACATATGGGAACGACGGAGGAAGAGAAAAATGAAAAAGCATCACAATGATGAGAGAAAGCAGAAAGCAGCAGGTGTGAGCTGAAGGGGCAGGGAGTGGCTTTAAATGGATTGAAGAGGTCCGAGTTGGCTTCAGGATTACGCTGCCTCATTATTCCGTGCTCGCACATTTAAATGCAGCAGCTGTGTGTTTTAAGAGGAGGGCTTTGGGCACCGGCACGTATTTATTTACAAATTAAGCACTGAACCAGAGTTTCAGATCCCGAAATGGAATAAAAAAAATTGCTAGCATTCGCGCCAAGAATTTTCAATTCTATTAAGGAACCGGAGGTGAGGATTGTCCCACCGAGGAAGGTATGTATGTGTAATAGGATATGTATAAAATGTTATTGCATTTTATGTTTCAAGAATTTCAAGTCTTGTTGATGTAATTCTGTGTTTTTACTCTACCCATATTGTAAATTTAATTTCCGGTAGCAAATACTTAGCAAAATCCTTTTATTTTATCTTAGGTTCTGGTCACAAGATGGAGTGAGAAGAAGTGCAAGCTTCAGTTTTCCCTTGTTGGCGCTTTGTGTTTCCTTGGAGGTTGAACTGTTGTTTCTGGGAAGATGACATCCGTTTGAAGTTTTGGACATGTTCTGGATTCTGTTATAGTTATTATTATTATTGAAGTTATTTGGACTGCAATAGTGCAAAGAAAGAGGCAGTAGAGATGGTGTCTACTGTATTTGAAGGGTCTAAAGGACCATGATTGGTGGGGTTGTTGGGAAAAGAATCTTGGGATGTGTAGTTTTAATGTTCAAATAGGTTTCATTGTCTGCTGTTTAATGAGTAGTAAAAGAAAGACAAGCTTAATCCCCGCCTCCCTGTCATTAACTGAATTGAAAATTCTTGTTGCGAATGTTAGCAAAGTTTTTGATTCAATACAGCTTTTGCATAAAAGCATGGTACTGAAGGAGGAGGTTTTTTTTTGTGGTGGAGGGACAGTCCGGGAATAAGCAAAGAAAGACAACTTCCTAGTAGCGTGGACTGCGAGGGGGCACACATTCTCATTTGGTATGGACTGGGACAGGGAACTAAAGTTTTGGGTAATGAAGATGACCGATAAGTAATTTTGTGCAATTCCTGGACATTTAAAATACATTTTCATTCTTGTAAAGCATGTTTATTAGTGATCGTTTTTTTCTGTGAAAGTGCTGTTCGGACTTCACAAATAGATAAAAGCAGAGAATGTCCCATTTAACATTATAAACACCGGTGAGTCATGCCTTTCGTCAGGTTGTAAACATAAGCGTTGAGCAGAGCAGGCGCTCCTCCCGAGATGATGACCAGGCTCGTGCGCAAAGTGTGAGGGAGCCACTGCGCGCAGCTGCACTGTGACATGGTGGATTGTAAAGCCACGTGGGACACAGCGAGAATGCATCAATGTCTTTCAGTCAAGGAAGCATACAGAAATGTATCAACTATTTAATATTACATGTTACGACTGAAACGCATGAGAGCAAAAGGCAAGCACTGTAGGAAGCCTTTATTAAACCAAGCAGTGTTTATTATTACTTGATAGTCCTTCTATTAAAAACCAGGATAGAAAAAAAGGAAAGTCTTCCCACTTTCATTTCAGACATTTTCCATCAATTTTGATGAATCTTGAAATGATATGGGATTTAATTTTAATGAAATAAAATCAGCCTTAAATAGCAGTGCCATCAATGCCATTAAGACTGAAGGGGTTGGTTTGTCCTTCAATGCAGAGTCAATGAAAACCACATAATGTGTCTTTGTCAGTTGTCATATATAAAAGCAGAATATTATTATTGACATGTGCCATATACGTTGTATTGGTAATGCATGTGTCAGGTTAGTAAGTTTCCCTGTAAGTTGATTTCTGTTGTTTCGGAATTGCAATTTATCTGAATGTTTGCAGTGTGCTGATTGCTTAATGATGTAAGACGGGTCTGGAAAGTTTAAATAATCCACCTTTAGGTGCTTTTGGAGTACTTTGTGAACATAATACTCAGCTGCAGCCCGTCCATATGGGCGAACGGCCATGCCCCCTCACCTGCTTTGGGAGAAGAGTATCTGTCAGGCTAAGCCAAGGTCAGCCTGACAGACACTTTTCTTGTTCAGGTCAGGCTTGCGCAGACACCTGGCTGCCTCAGCAGATCTTTTCCAGGCCCTGTGGGCGTGACCTTCACAGCCTAGCAAAAATGGCTCAAGGCGCTCCTCCTAACAAAAAGGTGGACAGTCACTGATTGCTTCGGGCCTGGCCGCTTCAGTTTAGCCCTGAAGTGCCCAGGGCTGAGGGGCAATCAGTGACACCTCATCACAGAGTGAGTGAGGGCCAGCAGTCTCACTGACCCGTCCCACTGTGTGACTAGGTAGGGACTGCTGCTTTCCCGAAATGGCTGACCTTAGGTTTATTTCTGTGATAGTGTAGTTCAGTCTTCGTTAGAAATTGGGTTTCTGGTTGGCTAGGGTATGCACCTAAGTCAGGCAGAACCTACCACTCTAGTCAGGACGAGTAAGTCACACACTAAAGATACCCCGTGCTCATCCCCTGGTAGCTTGGCACAGATCAGTCAGGGTTAGCTCCAGAGGTCATGTGTAAAGTGCTTGTGCATCACACTGACACCAGTGACACATTGAATGTATCACAAAAGAGACTCCACACAGTGTATGAAAATATATATATCCTATATTATAAACACATGATTAAAACAGAACATCATATTCCTGAATTCATATGTATATTAGGTGATTGTCTTAAACAGTACAGTGCATACAATAAGAAAGAAAAAAAAGGTTTCTAGATTGCACATGTCATAAAACATCAATACTGGACATATTATGCAGTCATGAAATAGCACATGTTGTCCTGACACTGCAAGGATCAAAATAACACATTTTATAAATACTGTGCACCTTGTGCAGGTACTGACATAGTTTTCGCTATCCTGGCAGAATTAGGTATAAACACAACATACATCATCACTTCAGGGCATGTAATGCAACCTACTTCAGCAAATGTCACTAGTAGCACATTGATTACATGAAGTCACCATACGTGTGTAAGGAACAGTGTGCGGGCCCTTCTACTACATAATATGTTGTAATTTAGGGATTCCCTGCAAGGTACAGGAGCCTCTGCTCTCACCCTCTAGCGATATTACAGTAGTTTTGGTATCCGTCTCACTTATGTATTTGGCCGTTAATGGCGTGCAGAACAAGAAGGTGAAAAACGATGGGCATCCAATAGTAGTCTTGTTGACATGGCAGTATTATTTAAAGAACCATAGGTCTTACCATACTATTGCGTAAGCGACGTTTTACGTGATAGTGTTAAGCTTTTGTTGTCAACAGGAGAGTAGGGCCACAGAGTGCCTGCGCTAACATGAGGAGGCAAAAAAGTAGCACCTCGCGGGGAGACCTCGTTCGGTCCCCCACCGTGCCAAATGCTGAGGCAGCTACCCACAAGCTTGCAGGGCAGCTGCTGGTGGCACCAGAGCAGCTCTTTTCTGAAAGCATGGCCGGCGAGAAACTCAGCCTTGTGTGAGGCGGGCCGTCCTCGAAGGGGATGCAGGAAGGAGGGCGATGCCTTCTCGCAGACTCCCCACCTCCAGTAGCTGTGGTCTCTGTGACCCCTCTGAATCTGTGCTCAAGCAGGTTAGTGTTCTTCTGCGGTGAAGAGACCAGGCATCCTTGTGAGGAAAAGGGCCCTGTCCACCACTCTTTGTCTGCGGTACCCTCCTTCTCCATGCTGCCTTCCTGTCAGGAAATCCTTCACGCTTGCTGCAACTCTCTCCCGATGGAGAGGCCACATGGGAGGCCCAAATGGCCACAGCAAAGTCCAGGTAGAGCGCTTCCACACGTGCTGAAGAGCAAGCAAGGGAAATCCACCAAGCGCTCTCCAGTGCTTTATGTGCAGCAGGCCAACAGGAAGGAAATAGCGCTCTCCTCGCGCAGAGAAATTAGAAAGGGAAAGCGCTCTTCATGCGCTA
Source organism: Pleurodeles waltl (assembly GCF_031143425.1). Classification (NCBI taxonomy): domain Eukaryota; kingdom Metazoa; phylum Chordata; class Amphibia; order Caudata; family Salamandridae; genus Pleurodeles; species Pleurodeles waltl. The sequence continues at coordinate 340,861,082 of NC_090445.1, forward strand.
CTTTCCAGCACCAGTATGAAACATAGCACTCACTATGCATTAGGTGTGTTGAAAGGGCCATGGATCAGGAAAATAGTGATCTTTCTACGTTGGGTTTCTTGAGAAGCACTATAGGAGGGCACAACAGGGGCAGGCTGGCCAGTACAACAGGGCAAGCAATGGGGGTTCCTCCTGGCAGGCCCACAGCAGTGTCCAGCTAGAACAGAATCAGGGTGCAGCTGGCAGCAGGGCAACAAACAGAAATGCCCTCCAGTGAGTCACTTAAGCCACCCACTACTTCAGGCAGCAGGGCAACAACAGAAAAGCAATCCAGATGAACCCCCTCAGTGCAGTAGCCCCTCTGGCAGAGATTCGGTCCCAGGTCCAAAAGTGCTCTCACCACATGGGGTTAGAACCCCTGTACTTATACTCAAAATGTCTTTGATCTAAGGGGCACTTCAAGGGAACCTACGAAGTGCACAAACCCCCTTTCAGTCTCAGCCTTGGCTCCAGACATCAGTAGGGGGTAAACGAGCCCTTTGTGTGCGGGCAGGACACAGTCTATACAAACGTAAGACCATTCAGTATACAAATTTAATCCCGTTACACCTCCACCCTCCCTGTGTGATGACTGTCTGGAAAGTATGTACAAAGCCCAGCTCTCACTCTACCCTAGATGTGGATTGGAGTCAGGCTGCAAAGCACAAGTGTTACAAGCACAGAGAAATGCACACTTTCTAAAAGTGGCATTTCTAAAATAGTAAGGTAACGTCCACCTACACCAGCAAGCAGGATTTCTCACTACCATTTCAAACATGCCAAACATGCTCAAGCTACTCCTCACAGCTCAGAAATGACCACTTAGACATATATAAGGGAATTCCCAATGCAACCCTAAGAGAGAAGCAGCACTCACTGTAATAAAATACAAAATAGGTTGTGTGTCACTATTAGGGCATGTAACACATATGAATACATGTCCTACCTTTTACATACACAGCACCCTGACCATAGGGCTATCTAGGGCCTACCTTAAGGATAACATAGGTGTAAAAAGGAGTTCAGACCTTGGCAAGTAGTCTGACTTGCCAAGTCAATGTGGCAGCAAACTTCGCACACAGGCACTGCAGTGGCATGTCTGAGACAAGTTTGAAAGGCTACTTCTCTGGGTGGCACAATCTGCTCTGCAGGCCCACTAGCAGTATTTAATTTACAGGCCTTGGGTATATCGTATACCACTTTACAAGGGGCATATAGGTAAATTCAATAGGCCAAACAGGTATGAGCCAATTTTTAGGGGCGAGAGCTCATGGTAAAGTGCCCAGAGTCCTAAGCCAACAAAGAAAGGGTCAGAAAAATAAGAGGCGAAAGGAAAAAAGTTTGGGCATAATCTTGAAGAAAGGGCCATTTCCAGCAGTCTGGTCAGCAAAGGAGGGGAGGTGGAAGTTCCAACTCTCCTGGGACCTCCGAGGCTTTCCTCTCCGGGAAATGCAAGGTAAGTAAGTACATTTTATGTTTTTGAATGTTTGGTGCATGCATGTATGTATAAATGTATGAATTTCTTGTGAGTGGGTGTATGTGCATACGTTTGTGAATGCATGGTGTCAGTGCATGAACGTATATGTGTGCATGTGTGCCTCGCATGCCCCCCTCCCTGCCAAAATTACTCGCTTCCACGGATAATACTCCCAACTCCATTTGAAGTCTAGCTGAGTTTAGGTAAAAGCTTGTAGTACCCATCTGTGTTTTGTTGTGCAGATGCATGCTAGTTGTGCATGTGTAAGTCTCACAAATGTGGGGAAGGGTAGTACCCCTTTGCAAAGAGATACAACAGTAGTACACCTGTGTGTACTGGTGAAAACTGAGGAAACAGTAGCACCCTTTCCCTAGAGAATGGCATTTGAGGTTGAGGAAATATAGTACCCTGTTATGTGGAGTTGCACGGAGAAGTAGCTAAAGCTGTATGAAGTTGGCAAAGTGTAGTGCTCAGTCATGAGAAGTTGCATGGAGGAGTAGCCCATAGGTGAAATGTGGGAGAAGAGAAGTACCACATCACGTGTCGCGCCGCTGCGCACGGCATGAGCCGAACATTCGGTCCCAAGGCGCGCCGCGTCCCCAGCCTGCTCTGCACCTTCCGAGGCCCCAAATTGGGCCTGGGGCCTCGTTCTTCTTTAGCGCACCGTGCTCACAGGCAGGTCTGACACCCCACTCACCTGTTCTTTTCTTATTATTATTTTTCTTGTCATCTGGTTGTGCCTTCCTTTATGTTTTTCTCCCTTTCCCATATTACCCTTCTCTTCCTAGCATTCCTTGTTCCCTACTCTCCATGGCTCCTAGTCCATTCTGTTCTATGTGTTTTTCCCTATCTAATATGGTGTCCTTGTACTTCCTGTTGGTCGCTTCCTGTTTGTTGGTATTTAAGGGCTGTGATTCTTTCTCTCCTTGCGCTGCAACACTTTCTGTTTGGATGGTGTCTTCGCTCCTACTTCCTTGTATTCCTGTGCTGGTTCTCGTCGGTTCCAGTGTATTTTCCTGTATTTTGCTCCTGCTGTTACCTGTTCTTTTTGTTCCTGTTGCAGGAACCTATCTTTTTGGAGGTTTTTTCCCCTTTTCAGTTTTTTTTTCCCCTCTGGCACTACTTCTGAGGGACACGGCCTGCTCTTGACATACCCATTGCCTGCAGCACCGTGGCTACAAGAAAAAGTTGTCCCTACCTGGGCCAAGGCTGAACATTCAAGAACAAGATCCACGCCACTCGTTCTGCGGACTCCAGTTTAAAGCAGCACGTAAGTCGTGACATCACGAGAGGTTTGAAGGGAAAGTACAGTGGAGTGAAAATGTGAGAAAGTGTAGTACCTTGTGATGTTGTGTGTGGCAGCCACAAGTTTAGCCCGAGTTGTCATTCTGTACAACTAGAGAATTTGGCAGGTGTGTTGTAAAGGAGGAGATGTATGTTTCTGATTGTTTTGTGGTGCATTTTATTCAGTGTGTGTATAATGGAGTTGTAGTAAAGAGTACGCTGTATTTCGGTAAAGTAAATAATTTATTGGGAGCGAGCGTAGATACAGACATGTAGTTCCTCAACATCCATCAACTGCTAGTCCCTGTCATATTCTCCCTCAACCCTCCAAACTAGAACCCTACTGTATCCTGGAAACTAGCTAGTCCAGACACCACACATCTCCCCTCTTAACACAAAGATACATTTCTCAAAAAATAATAATGGTCAATATATGATAACAGCTTGTATAATCTAAACAAGATGTAACTTATTTCAAATTTCAACATAGAATTCAACAGATACACTAAAAGTATTATATAACATGTGTTCACATTTTATGTGTTATAAACATATACAGGGTATACTTATATCTTAGCATTAACCCACCGCAATGTCTTTGTGTTTAGCAGATGCATAAGGGATTTGGTACATCAATCTCACTCAATTTATTGGAAGCTTCATTCTCACTGGAAACCACTTCAGTGTTTCCTACAGGTGTGTCATTTATACCTTCGCTAGGTACTTCAACTGGACCATCATTGTCTTCAAGTCTTTCATATTCTCTTGCATGAGCAAATTCATCATATTCTCTTTTGCAGCCATGCTTTTCCTCCTCCCACAACCAAACATTTAATTTGCCACTACGCGAATGTACTGCTTTACCCAATTAAAACAGCAACTAACTCCTGTGGCATCTGGACTAAATAGTTGCCAGGTTACAGTAGGGTTCTACGTAGTTTGGAAGGTTGAGGGAGTTTGTGTGAACTACCTGGATGTATCTACGCCCGCTCTCAATAAATTATTTACTTCATTGAAATACAGTGTACTCTTCAGTATTATTCTTGGAGGATGCCTGAAGTATTTCCCGTGGATCATGCAGCTGGTACAACTATTGTGGACTCAGCCACTAAAGACATACGGGTCCCAACACCCAATTACTCTGTTGAATCTCTCACCTAAACCGATGCTGTGTGGAGAAATAACTTGTTCAACAAAGAATGTCTGCAACCTCTTAAAGGTAAATTGAACATCGCTTTCTAAAATAAAACACTGTAAAGTCCCTCTCTTAAAAAGCATGAATCGAAAATCACAATCACTGAGTCCATGGTGGGTTGAGAAATTCAGTTGATTGCATCCCATTTGCTAAAATAGTCAATCGGAACTAGGTCATACATTTTCCTTGGAGACTAGGGCCCTTATTATGTAATGGCCACACTGTCTTTATCTGTGCCACAGACACTTTAAAACAGGTGTGCTAGGCACAAACAGGCACAGTGTGCCCTATAACAATCAATGGACTGCCCCGGGGGCAGCTGCAAATGTGTGCTACTCTGTTGGAAGTGCATTAGTGACAGATGGAGTGACTACTTGAAGCAGCCACTCCGTCTTTTACTGAGTTGGGAACACCCACCTGCACTTCGGAGGGGGGGGGGGGGGATTCCCCTGCACGCACCTTCAATAAGTGAGACCCCATTTCCCACTTCCAGAGAGTTGCCCTTATGGAGCGCACTGACAGTGCCCCACCTCTTGAGGCTTCGAATCAGTGCACCTTCTCAAGACTACTTTACCTCTGTATCTGTGTCCGTAATACTAAGTGGGCTCAGAGGCAAAGTGTTTCCCTCTTTTCCATTGGGGCATGCCCCGTGCATGTAAGGGACACCCCATATGGTAGCACCGGTGCTGTGTGCACATCAGTATTACAGAAGGGGCTGCACAAGCCTCTGCAGCCCTTTCTGTAATCCTAGTGCACATAAAACGGGTGCACATACCAGTTGCGCACATGGGGCACGGTATGTGCTACAGCCCCACATGTCATATGGACCAAGTAAATCTAAAGGCAGTGTTTTTTCATGATCCTTCCAGCAAGTCTTTTTGTTAATAAACTGATTTTTTAATGGTTTATCAGAAATAATAAACACCAAGCATCTTCTAACAGCATTAGAATTTTGAGAATCTGTAAGTGACTACTAATAATTCTCTCGAATTCTTCTCTTGGTAAGAGGTTTTCGAAAATGCCATCTATTAGGAATAGAAATGAAAAAGCTACAACTGTATGTAGGAGGTCCAATGAATCCTTCCTTAAAAAGCATAGCAACAGCAACTGTAAGAAAATATTTAATTTTCCAAAACAACTTGTAATTCAGAAGGCAAAAGCTTTACTCGAGGCCAGCCATCAACACGATCCATAATCATGTTCTCTAATGACCTGATCCACTGCCAACACTTCTAACCATTTCTCGTTTGTAAAGCTTCTGTCTTACAACACAAATGTACCAGATGCCACAACACATTCTTAGTTTGCTATGGGCCATGGTGGAAACAAAGTAACTAGGCCCACTCATTAGGATGATATTTCGGTCTGTCATCTGCTCCAAAAACCATCAACCTCCTTCAACATAGTCTGCATTTGTCATATCAAAACTCACTACCATTCCCATACACATGACATTATATTTCTACTCCCAGCACTGCATTTCTGTAAATCATAACCCTAAAAAGCACTACCAAATCCAAAATGTTTGACCCTTGTTAAGTGCATGCACACAAAAATATAATATACCCGGACCCACACTCACACTGCTGTCCTCACATAGGCACACCACTCACACAGGCATATGCCTCGCTCTACACTCACACAGGCACAACTTCAACCTGTAGACCACTTACCCTGTACTCACAAAAGGAAATGCTAATCCTGAATTCACATAGGTACACCCCTCATAATGCACTCATTGAATGTGGTGGCTAACCTACACTCGTGCAAGCACACTGCTCACACACAGGTACACTGCTCACCAGGAAGGTGCAAAGCTGGGACAAATGGTGGCATAAGAAGCACAGGTTGAGCATCTGGTGCATCAGTCCACTAGTGCAATTCAAAGCTGTTGAGGTAAACTACAACGAAGTCTGAATGACCATTGTTATTATCTAATCTCCATTCAGTCACACTTGGACAAGAACTGAAGGCTATGTGAGTCTGATGTTTGTGTACTTTTGCAAGGAAGAGAGTTGGCATAAAAAAGTCCCACTTGCCCTCTAAAAAACAAGTTGGTAGTTTTCTTTGTAATGCAAGCATGAACTAAAATAAATGAAGAATGAAATAAAAAAAAACAAATAAAAACTAATATGCTAACTAAATGAATGTGGAGTGCACGTGTTTCAATAAAAAAAAAAAAAGTAGAGCTTTGCACTGGTCTGGCATTTTGGAACAGTAAAAAGTATGCAGAATACCTTTTAAAGATGGTGATCTGCTTTCGAAACTTGGAGCAGACATGCCTAGGGCTCTGCATAAGAACTTTGTGGTCCACTAGCAATGGCAACAGCGTTGCTGGTACCCTCACTACTCAATTAGTACTGGTCTGCAGTTGCAGGTGAACTTCTGAGGGCGGTGAACTAAATGAAATATCTCCTGAGGTCGGGCTCCTCTGGATGCAGATCAACACAGGGTAAATAGGCAAAATACTGTTATTCAGATTACCTGACATCTTAAAGTCCAGTGAATGTCTACTAGGCAGAGCCACACACTGGCAACAAAGTCAATGGTTGAAGAGGGTTGATCTACTGCACAATTGTATACATGTTGTTCTGACTGAAGGGCTGAACCAATATGTAAATGACACTGTCTAATGACTAACTGAAGTGGGCTTACCCAAGATTCCATATTATTTTTGAGAAAACATGACGCTGGGGAGACAGCTAAAACAGCCTGCTGGTCAGACCTAAAACACACAGTAAAAAATTGAGCACAGTGAGCAGGAGCTTAGCGGCTGTTTGGCCCAATGCAGTAGACATGCAGCACTGGTCAAGAGCATCACCCCCTCCCTGAAAAATATGGAACAAGTGTGATACCACAGTACTAGTGCACATTTTCTTTAAAGACACAAAACAACTGTGGTACCACAGGGCCAGCCAGTGGAAACTTTGTTCAAAGACATGGAACAAGTGAGCTAATGTGGAGCCAGTCAGTGCAAGCATCTTTCAAAGACATGGAACAAATGTAGTACTGCAGGGCCAGTGCAAGCTTCCTTCAAAGGCATGGAACAAGTGTGGCACTGGGCAGCATCTTTGAACCCCTCTCTTAGGTAAAAAGAATAAGCTTCATTCAAAGACATGGAACGAACATAATACTGCAGCGCCAGTCAGTGCAAACTTCTTTCAAAGACATCAGACAAGTGCAGTACGGCAGGGCCACTGCAAGCTTCCTTCAAAGACATGGAACAAGTGTGGCACTGAGCAGCATCTTTGAACCCCTCTCTTGGGTAAAAGGAATAAGCAGCATTTTGAATTTGGTACAAGTTAAAGGAATAGCACTGGTGTATATGAGATCCAGCTTGCCTTATATGCATTTCAAGATTGCCACACACAAAACAGGTACAACACCCTGTAGGAATACAGGCTTCCCTCACACTCATAGAACACGTACCCATCTGCCCATAAACAGCTCAAGCAATACTCTCATGCACCGAACATTGCATCTGCAGTAGCAATCCAAGTTTGTGTGGAAGCACACACACACAATGTGTATCGTTTAGCAGCAGCATAAGTTCCCCTCACACACAGCACAAGTACACAATGGTCAGCAGCAGTGCAAGCTAAGATATCCTCACATACAAAACAGGTAGCACACTTGCAGTCACAACTAAGCTTATTTCAGGCCCACTATACACAGAATTAAGTAATTAGGTGGGTGAACCACTGAAGGCTTGAGCCAGATGCCAGACTGGTACAGCTCGAGGTCCTCTGAGCCCTCAATCCAAAATGAGCTGAGCGTTCATGTGGCTTCTGTCTGCAACACAAACTCGTGCATCAGGAATGAAAGACAAAGCGTAAGACTTCTATGTCAAGCAGAAGTGAGAAAGGGATACCAATCTAGTGGCTGAATTACACAATAAGAATCCAGAAAAACTGGGATCAATTTCGGCTTGGCACAACTTGACCAAAATTTGTGACAATAGGCAATTATTTTATTTTACAGTGCCTCCTATTTTTTCATTATGGCATATGAGAAAACCTTGAAATACGTGAAGATGGTTGCTGAACAAAATTCTTTCTTGTGTTTGACAATCGACTACAATGTTGCTCTGTGTAATGTAAGAATAAGGCCAACACAAAGGGTTCACATGACAACTGACTTGCCTCTCAGTTCACAAATAGTATTGTTGTTGTGCAGAGAGAAGGGCATGAATGTCTCTAAGTTCACGTTTTAAAAATATCACTTTTAAAGAATGCCTCTCAATACATTGATGTTATTGGATGCACTAAGGTGAAATGCTTGTTAAAGGAATATACTTTTTCGAATTTTAAATACACATTTAATCACATTTTTACATAATATTTGTCCCAGAATTGCAATGCCAAATGGCCCCCGGGCCCAGCTAGTGCCTAGGCTCTTAGAGCCAAGACAGACACTTGGTTCGGCACTACCTGTGGCTCTGTTGATTCACCTACCCCTGCTACAGGACTATGCATTACAGTTACTCAAGTTTCGCCTATCTCAGTATCTCGCACTGGGGAACAACATCTTGTTTTTCAAGATTATGGCCCATTTCTACACGTCTCAGAACGATGACTAGTCCTACTTCCGATTTTAATAAGGACGAATTATGCATTAGCAATCCCAATATATTGTTTTAAAGATGCCTGTGCAGTTCGTAGTATAAATTTAAACAAACAATGCTCAATTTCATTTTCACAGTTCCAGCAATCTGTCTGAAGTAAGTCTATGTTCTTTTATTAACCACCATTGTCTGCCCTCCACAAATCAGGCCGAACACAGTGATAACTGTGACTGTTTTGTCTTCAGAAGCCATGCAGCAGCATGGGCATAATGGCGCACTCTGCAATTACAGAAGGGAGCAAATACACTGTTCAGCCATTCAATGGGCATGAAATGAGGCAGCTTCCAGTTCTGTGAGAGCTCCTGTGGCCCTAGTGGGCAGTGGTGCTGGAACAATTTTCAGAGTGGGAGTACTGCCATATGTTTTACATCACTGACGTCACAGGGTTTCTGAAAAACACAAGCATCGCACAAAGAACAAGTGTTGTAAATGAGCCACTACCATTCAGCAGGAAAGTAGTAAGGGTGTAGTGTGCATTTAGGAGCACCTTGTCATAAATATATTGCTAAACCATGGTGTGATAGCAGACTGTCATTTACAGACATAACATTTTCCATTGATATGATCACTAAATTTGCACAGGCAGACAGTTCTGCTGATAAACCTATGTAGGGCCGAAGCGATAATTGTGGAAACAGGGTTTCAGTGAATATTTCTCATTTGTACATCACCAAGGAAAGTGTCTTACTTTGTTTCAATCCTATTAACATCTCTGTTTCCATCACACTTTAGAAATGGAAAAGAGTACTTCATTTGTTCTTTCCTTATTGTTTATTTATTTGGAAATATTTATACAGTTCATCTATAGGTATTTGAATTTTGTTGTGTTAGAAGAAAACAACACCCTACATCCCTTACCTTCACACCAGCAAGATTGTTGCATAGTTCACTTTACAAAACATTCATATGTTTCAGTAAGAGAAAGAAAAGTAAACACCAGTGTGCATGTTAAGTAGATAAGAAGCAGTTTGTCAGAAACCATGCCTGACCTCTGTCTCTGAACGCACAGCACATGTGACAAGATAAAATCTAAATTTCAAGGTATCTTGAATGCTTATTCACATTTTGAAGTTCAGTGTGGTTCATGGCTCCGGTACCCCACGCACACATATTTTTTGAATCTAGGTGCCCTCTCACCGCTCATGAGGCTGTTGCATTTAAGGCTCCTCCCACCTCAGGACCCACGTGCATTACATCAGCTGCAACATTGGTACTTATGTCGCTGAGATGCACTGATTTAGAATTTGGCAGACAGAGTACTCTATCACAAAAGCGATGGAGCACCCTGCCCACCAAATATTTGCTCCGTTTACCCCTTTTTTTGAACGGTGGACCTTAAGTGTTCTGCCGATGGAGGGCCCATTGGACCCGTAAATGGAATGCTTTCTCTGACGGCCAATGGAGATGGGGCTGTTGGAGGAAGGCCAGTAACCTGCCTGCCCTATTACGTAGGCCTGGGTGGAACGTTTAATTCTGCTCGCAGAACTGGAGAAATTTGGCAACTCTGCTTCACTCTTGTAACACAGAGTTCCTGCCAGATTCCGCCAATTGTTGCGTGGTATCATTTTTTTCCTCTCGAACAACACGATGACAACTGAAACAACACAAGGTTTCAGGATTGGAGCTGGGAAGCGGAAGCAAGATTTGGCGTGCCCTAGCAAAATCTACTTTGAAAGATGTGGTTGAACATTCAATTCCTTTGGCTGGTTCAATCACTCCAGACAAGGATGGATTATAGTGTCTTAACAGCTGCTCTTGAATATCTTTACTAAAAGAATGCATGATGATTTATCCTCTTATATATTGATCAGTGATGGAGCCAACCTCGTGCATGGTTGCTAATTATTTAAATGTTGCTACATAGTTTTGTGCAGGCTCATTCGTTAATTAATGACGAGAATAAAAATTATTGTTCATTACAACATGAGGTTTCTCCGTAAAATGCTATTTTAACCTTCTTTCTAGAGCCTCAGCATCAACATCAAAGCTTTGGGCTTGCCCCCACTGAGGTGGATTTATTGCAGGTAAGTGTTTTAAAACTAACTGTGCTCCCACAAGCAAAAGATTCAGCAGCCTTCCTTGTTTCCTCACAGCTGAGAAGAAATCTTCATCTACAGCTAACATGTAGTTGGATCATAACCCAAACTACTTGCTCCATTTCATACTCTGTTTACCTGGTTTTGGAGTAGTGGAGGTGTATTGCCGCACTGTAGCAAGCTATATAAAGAGCTGTAGTGTGGAAACAAAAGAGCAAATGCCAAGGGCTCATTTGAAGAGCAACAGTGAGGGCAATTTTACTTACAGGTAAGGTACAAAATAACTTAGGATGAGTGGGTCATCGCAAAATAGCTAAAAGTTAAAAAATAACAAAATTGGAAAAGGAAACCGTCACAAATATTGAATCATATTAAACAGTGGAGTTAGGGTAACCAGGCATCCCAGATTTGCCGGGACAGTCCCGGTTTTCATCACCTGTCCCGTCACATTTCGGTAAATTTGGCCCATGTCCCGGTTTTTAGAGGTGGGCGACTGAGAACAGTGAAAGGAACTGTTTAGGTGTTCTACAGCTGTGCTAGCTAGCAGCTGTTATAAGTAAGCAATTTGACCAGCATGTATGATGCTAGTCTTAAAACTTACGTTTTATGTCTCTTCATAATGCCTCCTCTGTGTTGCTTTGTTGATGAGAGCTGTCGTTCTGCAGCGCTATGTTGTTGTAAAATTGTAGTCCTTCTATTTTTGCAAAATGGCCCGGTTTTTGGTGCTCAAGATCTGGTCACCCCAAGTGGAGTGTGCATGGCATTCCGGACGCATAGCAATAAAAAAAAACATGTGACTAAAATGGCGGCACATCGGTTACATTGCTGTTTTGTGGCTGACATCATGGCAATACACTTCATTGCTTAAGACTGTTAGTAAAATGGTGCACATTGTAGATGCAAGCGCATAGGGCCTCTTGCATACACATGCTCTTCTGAGTTTCCAGTGGCATGTGTCAGGCATTGCAGCTTGGATAGGGGTCGGGCAGATTGTCTTCTGTTTGGCAAAACTAGATGTCACAGGGTGATGACACACTTGATAGACTGTAATGGCTGGGCGAGCCAGCGCCAAAATGTCAGAAGGAAGGCAAGAACACGCCAAAGCCAGAAGAAACCTTGAGAGTAGGAGGGTACCTAAACGTTCACACTGTTGCTGGTGCACGGCTGGAGTAAAAGCTACTTGTCCCCGAAATGAAGTAGCGACCAACAGCTAATTTAATTTGTAGGTAACAGCCCGAGCTTCGTGGTAGCGGTGCTCCCCTGCAAACGGCAAGACCCCCAACTGACAAGCAACAGAAGTCAAGGAATGGTACAAAGAAATATGCCACCAGGCGCCTTCCACCAGGCAGGCAGCTAACCCAGAGACAAGGAAAGGAGTTACAGTTGGAAATATGAAACTTAATAAAACAGAAAGTGTACAACAAGTACATAAGGACATACAGAAATCACAACACTAATGTTAACGGTTGTCCTCACTATCAGGGAGGACCGTCTGACTCTACAGCTGCCATTTCTTAAGTGAAGAGTCCAACTGCATTGAGTTTGATGGTGCAGTCAGGAGAAAGCAAAGGCGAAGCAGTCTTGTGTATGGCACAGTATGTGCCATCATTATGCCAAGAAGCAGCCCTATACATCCGGAAACTCAAACACAGGGTGAATCCCCATAGCTAGCTGAGGTCAGCAAGGAAGAAGGGCAGTGCTGAGGACTGCTAAGAGATCATCTTAAGGTCTGTAGGACTGAAGAGGTTTTTAGTGCGGTTGACATCCTGGGGCAATACGAGTGACCTCAGTGTTAGGTGTATGAGGAGCTATTCTGAAGCACCCAGAAGAATTGCTTTACCATCCAGAGTGCCTAGCTACCCCCTGCCCTGTTGTATTACAATGGGAGGACCACAGACCAGATGTGGCCCTTTGCCAACCGCAAGCCCAGTGGAATCAGTCAGGTCTCCTGATGCCATTCATGTAGAGTTGGTTCATTAGTCTGTGTGCTGAGGTTACGTTTTCGTGGCCCAGTGGTTAGCCTGCGTCTTGAGGGCACAATGATCAATGTACAAGGTGAAGACACTTGATCCCCCATCATCATATTGATACATATATTTATCATCTATTTATTTAGACATATACATACGTTTAGAACACAATATATATCACTTTGAGGAACCTGGTGGTATAATATGTAGGGTAAGGGATTGGGTTGAAACATCAAAAGACATTCTTACTTAAGAAAAAAAGGGAGACACAAAAGAAGGGTTCATCCTTAAATCAACAGGGAGAGAGTTCCAAAGAGATAGTTAATTTTGTGCTTGGGCAGTTCAAGGTCTTGACACATATGCAAAGAGTTTCACTTTTGGAGTATTTTTTCCACCTGAGATTGATGAGAAGATTAAGTATGCAGATTTATTCAGATACCAGGCTTTATAGACTTGGCATCCCAATTTAAATGTCCCTGTTGCTTTGATGGATAGAACAGCCTATATAAACTAAGAAGGATTGGAGTGATATCATCAAACTTTATTGTTAAAGATAACCGTTGTGCTCTGGAGCATAACGGCCTTGAGCTGGGTGAAACTTACGACAGAGAGCCTTGAATATATATGTGAAGTTGAACTCATCTAAAAAAACAGTACATGTGGGGGAGACTGGGATGCATGTCGTCCACATGCCCTCTTCTGTGAATCCCTAATATTGGGATATGACAGGATCAGCCTGCAAGAGAGCTCAAAGGGCTTTCACTATGTTTGAACAGGCATAAGTGACCAACAGTCAATCCCTTGACCTTTGGAGGGGGAGGTAGTGCATTTGAAGGATACTGTCTTAAATGCCCAAGTTAGAAGTGTGTTTTTAGATTGAAGCCGTGTCTGGGTGGTAAAGACTTCATGGGGACATTTTGGAAGCTGACCTAAGAATGCATTTCGCCCATTGCTTACCATTGGTTTTGTGGTTTGTAGCTCACAATTGCCTGCTTTCTATTTGCTGTTATTATTTATTTTAGGTTGTACGGCGTGCCTTTGACCCTCCCATGAACCATAGCCTGTTTACTGTATTTTTCCACCAGTGCTTGCTTTCTTTAAACATGCCTTTAAATTTTGTTCATATGTGTCACATTTGCTGTGTATTTGTGTATTCAAAACTGAGGTCAAATGTCAGGCCCTGTCTTCCCGAGGGAGCTTGGTGTTTATTTTTCTATCTTTGACTTTAAAGTGAAAGGATTTATCTGACTATCTGGGCATGTGAAACGAAAGTATTTTATCTAGCACACAGGAAAGTTTGAATGTCTGTAAAGGAACTGTGCAAATGTTTCAAAATATATCATAATTAGGAAAGTGAAAATGAAGCACTTTCTTTGCCATTTTGAAGGCTGTTGGAAACAAATATTTTAATTTGATCAAAACAAATCAATACACTAGGTGATGCCATTTCCACACATCATTGTGTATGTGGTGTATAGTTTTATCAGTAAAACTGTATGCCTGTGAAATATAATGGTTATATCAATTCAAAATGTGTTGTTTGTAACTGCAGCACAATACCACACCATGCATACTCCACTTTACACCACTCCACTCTCTACAAATTTTCACTCCATTGTATGCCATTCACTGCCCCTCCACCCTACGACACTCTACGCCACTCCACTCCATGACTCTATGAAACTCCACTCTATGCCAGTCTACTCTGCACCAATCTGTGCACCACTACTCTATGCCACTCTACTCCATGCCACTCTACTCTACTCCTCTGCCACTCTACTCCTCTCTATGCCACTCTACGCCACTGTATTCCACTCCACGCCACTCCACTCCATGCTAAGCCACTCTTTGACGCTCCACTCTACAACATGCCACTCTAATCCACTGTATTCCACTCTACGCACTCCACTCTATCCCACTCCACGACACTTCACTCCATTCTATGCCGCTTCACTCTATGACATTCCACTCTACATCACTCTATGCCACACCATTCTATGAATCTCTAGGCCACTCTTCTCTATGCTACTCTACTCTATGACACTCTATGGCAATCTATGTCACTTTCTGTGCCACTCCTCTCTATGCCACTCCACTCTGCGCCACTCCACTCTGACACCTTACCCTACAACACTCCACTCTATCACACTCTATGCCACTTCACCCTACACCACTCTGACATTTGCACTCTACAACACTTTGTGCCACTCTACCACACTCTATGCCACTCCATTTTACTACACTTCATACATCACTTAAATCCACTGTTGGAAGGTGGGTCATTAGTTGTGCGGCCTGCACATGTAACGAGTCCGCACACGACCGCCACTGGGAACCAAACACCCCATTGTAGCGCTTGACTCTCATAGGGTAGCATTGCAGAGCAGTCCAAGGCTTACTCAAGGGAGGTGCTGTGGGCTAGTAATCCCCATTCACGAGCACACAAGCATGACTCTCAATAAATGATTGTCCAGTCTGTGCTTTTTCTTTTGATAAAGTAAAAGTACATTTATTACTCACACACACTACTCAATACTATGCAACAATCTACAAATATACACAAAGTGATGGAATCACTCTGGGAAAACATTGTGTAATCTCTCATGTCTTCTCGAGGGAGAATATAATCCAACAGCCCACATGGAAAAACAACCCGCGACATTTGAACATTTGACAGTAAGGTGAAATGAACACACCTACATTTGCAATTAAATATCTCTATCTTGCCAAAAGGTGACTGTCAGTGTCATTATTCAAATTAACATCATCAAAGAACATATAAAACCATATTCAAGCAACTTAACCATTAGGATTACTTTTAGATTACTTTTGGATTACTCCTAATTGCCCATTGAATAACAGTCCAATACATTGAATAATATTAGCCTACAACTGTGGTGGGTACAGTCCCACGAGCCGAAACAAAAGGTCACAGAAGCATGGGTTCTAACAACATGTAGAGCCCTGGGGGGTTATTATTCATTTGTCCCACCCTACCTAGGGTGGGGACACAAAACGAGGTTGGGGGGAGGCTGTGCTGCTCCTGCAGCTCCCCCTGTCTCTCGGCGTGAATTTGATGGTGGCCCCATCTTCCTGGGACCACCACAAGCCTGTTTAGGGGACCATCCCCTGCTCCGGCCCCGCAAAGCATGCTGGGGCAGCTGCATATTAAATTAGCAGCTCTCCCGCTGTGCCGGGGACAGCCGCGTTGCTTCCCAAGCCGATGCTGGTCATAGGGGGTGCCGGTCCCACCTGGGCACCCCCGCTCCAGGTAAAGGTTCCCTCGTTGGAGGGTGGCGCAGAGATGCCCACCCCTGGCCGCCCCCGCCGGCTCCACACACGGCCAGCACCTCTATGTGCTGCCGCGGGAGCCGGCCTTCTCTGTGCTGTCTGCCCACTCCCCCCTTTCTCCCAGCAGCTTCGGGTGCCGGGCTGTCACGATCCCCGAGGTCAGCATCTTCTTGGAGCCCCGTGATGGGGTCCGGGCCCCTCCTGGCAATCTTCACGGGGGCGATGGCACCCGACTTGACTTCTGTTGGGGGCCCCTGGATGGGGTCTGGGGCCCCCAAGGCCCACCTTCACGGGGAGCACGACCGCGCTCCCGGGCTTCTGCTTCGCCGCCGGCTCCGTCATAACCAGCGGCCATCTGGTGGGGGTGCGCGACGGCGCCCCCCAACTCCTCAGTCTTCACGGGACCCCGGGATGGGGTCTGGGGCCCCAACCTAACATCTTCGCAGGGAGCGCGATGGTGCTCCCCGGCTTTGCTTTGGCCACATGGGGCCCTGGGATGGGGACCGGGGTCCCTACCCACCGCGGAAGGGGTGGGTAAGCGACGGTGCCCCCCCCATGAACTCACTTCGGGCCAGGCTTCACGGGGCCCCGGGATGGGGTCCGGGCCCCTTCCTCATCTAGAGGAGGAGTGCAATGGCACTCCCCTCGCTCCTTTTCCTCCTGGGGCAGCCCCCGGGCCCTGTCGCACCCCGGGGGCACAGTCTCGAGCAGCTGCAGAGCCCCATGTGCTTCATAGCTGCTTTTCCAAAGGTCAAAGGTTGCCATCCTTTTTCCTGGGATATCTCGGGCCACCAAGGGCCAATTTTCATCATTTTTGTGTCGTTTCGCTCCTGGTGACAAGCCCTTGCCACCAGGAGCACTCTCCTTAGGCCTCCTTGTCTCGAAGGGTCCCAGATCATAGGGAGACAGTGCCACTGACGCCCTGCGCCAACCTTTCCTCTGGGTTCCCTCTTTTCCTTCTGGGCAGCGTGCTCTCCTTGTGCTAGCCCAGTCCTTCCCCCAACTAGTCCTCTGGGGGGGTAAGGGGGCCAGCTTACCTGGCCCTGGCATTCGCCTCGCTGGCCTGGAATCCTTCAGGGGCAGAGTCCCTGCCCCAAGGGCAGTCAGGAGGTTCTTCCTTCCAGTTATCCATGACGCCCGTCTGCAGTCCCAGTGTCCAGCAGTGAAGCACAGCCCAGAGAGAGAGAGCTCTCCCCTGTGCAGGACCTTTTAAGTGGGGGCGGAAGTGTCCAGCAGGTCTGCCTCTCTGGCCTATACAGATATGCCACATCACTTCCTTGCCCCCGTCCCCTCCTTCTTGCACAGTCTTCTGGGATAGCTCAAAATGGCATCCTCCAGGAGTTAGTTGCCACATGTGCTCTGAAAGTCTCAGCCCCTCCTCACTGACATTCCTCCCAGGGCCTCTCCAGCCTGCTCCAGGCATGGAATGACAGCTGGCTGATTGATACAAGGCCCTTCTCAAGCAACTGGACAGAGCAGTAACTGGTCCTAATCCTGAGCTGAGTCAGAGAAAGATGACATCCATGGATGACCCATAAATTGCACAACTATGCTCTTGTAACCTACTGCATCATTCTTTTCTTACAGGTTACAGTGTACTTTGTTGTGATTCTAGTCTCAGTGGACCCCAGAAAACTAGAGTTGCATCCCTACAATGCAAATACCTTAAGCACACTGACATTGGCATTGAACTAAGTGTCCCTACAGTGAAAAGACAGTAGGCACACTGATTCTCCCTCACATGTGTACACCCCTCTCATGAGACCTACTCCAGGTCACCACCCACTCTGTATAGTTCCTCCTGTACCAGGATTACCTAAGTGCAGTTCTTGGGATGCGCACACCAGGAATCCTCCTCCCACAGCCCTCACATGGGTGCACATCCAGGTGCACCCATGATCACATGTAACCTGCCCGGGGCCTCCTGCCCTTGCTGCGCCACAGCAGCCTTTCCTTAGCACAGCAGCACCGGCGGTAAACACGCGCAGTCCATTTTACCTTGTGTTTACTGTGCGTGAGTCACCTCATTGGAGGCTTCCTCACAGTAAAAAGTCAAAAACCAGGTGGTCAAAAATCAAAAAATCAGGGCAGACCTGATGGTCAGAACCGTCCTCTAACATCCACTCTACGATGCTCCGCGCTAAGCCACTCAAATTTGACACTCCAGTATACTCCACTCTATGACATTTACACCACTTTAAGACACTTTACTCCTCTCTATGCTATGCATTCTGACACTCCACTCTACTCCCCTCCAAGCTATGTAACTCCACTCTACTCCACTTTACTCCACTCTACGATACTCTACTCCTCTCTATGCCACTCTGTACCACTACACTCGATGCCACTTAACTCTAGGCCACTCTACTACACTCTACACTTCCACTCTGCACCCCTCAACTCTACTCCCCTTCCCTCAATGACCCTCCAAACTAAGACATTCCACTCTGTGACACTCCACTTTACGACACTCCACTCTACAACACATCACTCCACTCTACTCCACTCTTCACCAATCTCCTTCTCTCTCGGCCACCCCACTCCACTCTAAGCCACTCTAAGCCACCCTGCTCTTCTTCGCTCTACGTCACTGTACTCCACTCAATGCTGTTCCACTCTACTCCATTCCATGGCACTCTACGACCCTCCACTCTAAGACCCTCCACTCTATGACACTGTACTCTACAACAGTCCACGTAACAACACTCCACTCCATTAGACACTCCATAAATCAAATCAAATCAAATCAAATCAAATCATTAACATTTATAAAGCGCGCTACTCACCCGTGCGGGTCTCAAGGCGCTAGGGGGGAAAGGGGGGGGTTATCGCTGCTCGAACAGCCAAGTCTTTAGGAGTCTCCGGAAAGCGGAGTGGTCCTGGGTGGTCCTGAGGCTGGTGGGGAGGGAGTTCCAGGTCTTGGCCGCCAGGAAGGAGAAAGATCTCCCACCCGCCGTGGAGCGGCGGGTGCGAGGGACGGCAGCAAGTGCGAGGCCAGCGGAGCGGAGGGGGCGGGTGGGGACGTAGAAGCTGAGGCGTCTGTTGAGGTATTCCGGTCCCTTGTTGTGGAGGGCTTTGTGTGCGTGGGTGAGAAGACGGAAGGTGATCCTTTTGCTGACTGGGAGCCAATGCAGGTGTCTCAGGTGTGCGGAGATGTGGCTGTTGCGGGGTACGTCGAGGATGAGGCGGGCCGAGGCGTTTTGGATGCGTTGCAGGCGGTTTTGGAGTTTGGCGGTGGTCCCGGCGTAGAGGGTGTTGCCGTAGTCCAGGCGACTCGTGACAAGGGCGTGGGTCACGGTTTTTCTGGTGTCGGCGGGGATCCAGCGGAAGATCTTGCGGAGCATGCGGAGAGTGAGGAAGCAGGCGGAGGACACGGCGTTGACTTGCTTGGTCATGGTGAGAAGAGGGTCCAAGATGAAGCCGAGGTTGCGGGCGTGGTCTGCGGGGGTCGGTGCGGTGCCGAGGGCCGTGGGCCACCAGGAGTCGTCCCAGGCGGACGGGGTGTTGCCGAGGATGAGGACTTCCGTTTTTTCAGAGTTCAGCTTTAGGCGGCTGAGCCTCATCCAATCTGCGACGTCCTTCATACCCTCTTGTAGGTTGGTCTTGGCGCTGGCGGGGTCCTTGGTGAGGGAGAGTACAAGTTGGGTGTCGTCGGCGTAGGAGGTGATGATGATGTCGTGCTTGCGTACGATGTCGGCGAGGGGACTCATGTAGACATTGAAGAGTGTCGGGCTGAGCGATGAGCCTTGAGGTACGCCGCAGATGATCTTGGTGGGTTCTGAGCGAAACGGAGGGAGGTAAACTCTTTGGGAGCGGTTAGCGAGGAAGGAGGCGATCCAGTCCAGGGCCTGGCCTTGGATCCCGGTGGAGCGTAGGCAGGTGATTAGGGTGCGGTGACAGACGGTGTCAAAGGCAGCCGAGAGGTCGAGGAGAATGAGGGCGACTGTTTCACCGTTGTCCATCAGGGTTCTGATGTCGTCTGTGACTGAGATGAGGGCGGTTTCCGTGCTGTGGTTGGTTCGGAATCCGGTTTGTGAAGGGTCGAGCAGGTTGTTGTCTTCCAGGAAGGTGGTCAGCTGTTTGTTGACGGTCTTTTCTATTACCTTGGCTGGGAAAGGTAGAAGAGAGATGGGGCGGAAGTTTTTCAGGTCGCTTGGGTCAGCCGTAGGTTTCTTTAGTAGGGCGTTGACTTCAGCGTGCTTCCAGCATTCGGGGAAGGTAGCAGAAGAAAAAGAAGAGTTGATGACGGTCTGGAGGTGCGGGGCGATGATGTCGTCGGCTTTGTTAAAGATGAAGTGCGGGCAGGGGTCCGAAGGGGCGCCGGAGTGGATAGAGTTCATGATGGATTTGGTTTCTTCCGTGTTGATGTGGGTCCAGTTGTTGAGGGTGATGTCCGGGGAAGCGGGTTCAGTGGTGTATGGTTGGGTCTGGTGTCCGAAGCTGTCGTGGAGGTCGCTGATCTTGCGATGGAAGAAAGTGGCGAGGGATTCGCACAAATCCTGTGAGGGCGTGACGGCGTTGGCGCTGGCGCTGGGGTTGGAGAACTCTTTGACGATGCTGAAGAGTTCTCTGCTGTTGTGGCTGTTTTTGTCTAGTCTGTCGGTGAAAAAGTTCCTTTTGGCAGTGCGGATCAGGTGGTGGTGTTCGCGTGTAGCGTTCTTGAGGGCGGTCATGTTGTCTGCGGTGTGGTCCTTGCGCCAGGCCTTCTCAAGGGCACGACAAGTTTTCTTTGATTCTTTGAGGGTGTCAGAGAACCAGAGAGGTTTTTTGGTGTTGGTCTGTCGATGCGTGCGTTTGAGGGGAGCAAGGTTGTCAGCGCAGTTGGAGATCCAGTTTGTGAGGTTGAGAGCTGCGTCGTTGGGGTCGGTGGTGAGGGTGGGTTGGTTGGCGGCGAGAGCGGAGAAGAGTTGCTCTTCAGGGATCTTGTTCCACTGTCGACGAGGGGTGGGTTGAGTGCGGAGGTGGGAGGTCTCACGTCGGAATGTGAAGTGGACGCAGCTGTGGTCGGTCCAGTGTAGGGCAGAGGTGTGGCTGAAGAAGACGTGTTTGCTGGCGGAGAAGATAGGGTCGAGCGTGTGTCCGGCGATGTGGGTGGCGGTGTTCACCAGTTGTTTGAGGCCGAGGTTGGCGAGGTTGTCGAGCAGGGTGGTGGTGTTGGGGTCGTTGTTTTGTTCCAGATGGAAGTTGAGGTCGCCTAGGAGGATGTAGTCCGGTGAGGCGAGGGCGTGCGGGGAGATGAAGTCGGCGATGGCGTCGCTGAAAGAGGCGCGAGGTCCGGGAGGACGGTAGACGAGGGATCCTCTGAGGGTGGTCCTTGGGTCGGTGCGAATCTGAAAATGCAGGTGTTCAGCGGCGAGGGGGGGGTCTTCGGTGGAGGTGGTGACGCTGATGGAGTCTTTGAAGATGATGGCGACACCTCCTCCTACTTGGTTGGTGCGGTCTTTTCTGGAGATCTTGTAGCCTTCGGGGATGGCGGGGTAGCGATGTCTGGAGCAGAGGAGGCGTTCATCCATGTCTCCGTGATGAAGGCGACGTCCGGGGCTGTGGAGTCCAGGAGGTCCCAAAGTTCAACGGCGTGCTTGTGGACGGAACGAGCGTTGATCAGGATGCACTTGAGGTGGTTGATGGCGCGTGGGCTTGTGGTCGTGGTAGTTGCGTGGTGGAAGATGCGTTTGCAGGAGTTGCAGGCGAAGGGTCCATGGGTGCGTTTGGGGTGAGCTAGGAAGCAGGTTTTGGAGCGCCCTGGGTTGAGGGCGTGGAGGGTGGTGGGGTCGTAGCGGATCAGCGGGGCTTGGGGGAGCTGGGGACCAGGGGTCGTGGCGCTGGGCGCGGGCCAGGCGCGGACGGGCGCAGACGGGCTTGCCTCTGGCGCGCCTCCGGCGCGCCAGCGGCGTGCCCGCTTCGCGTGCCCGCTGCGCAGTCGCGCAGAGGCCGCCATAAGAGGTAGGAGGGGGGGGAGGGGTCAGCTGGGGGCGAATGGGAGCTGGGGGGCGGGGGCGTGCAGGAGGTCGCGGCGGGAAAGCGCGAGGGAGGGGGGGGACAGGTAGAGTGAGAGGAGCTGGGGGAGGGGGTTTAGGGTGGAGGAGGGTGAGTGTTAGGAGGTTTGGAGATTAGGGAGAGAGATAGGAGTAGGGTTGTGAAGATAGGGGAGGGGGGGTTGTAGAGGTGGGTGAGGGAGAGAGGTAGAGTGAGAGGATAGGGAGATAGGTAGTAGAGGGGGTGGCGGGAGGGGGGGAGAGATAGAGAAATAGATAGAGAAAATAGATAGAGAGGTCGATAGATAGGGAAATAGATAGATAGACAGATAGGTAGGTAGGAGGAGGTGGAGAGTGGGGGAGTTAGATAGTGAGATAGGGAGCTAGAGAGATAGGAAGATAGGAGGAGTGAGGGAGGTAGATAGCGAACGGGTTAGCTAGGGGTGAGAGAGGGGGAGGCGAGTGAGGGAGGGGGATGAGGAAGGAGCAGGAGGGCAGGCTCGGGGGAAGAAGATGGAGGAGGTAGAAGAGCCGAAGACAGGAGAACAGAAGACAGAAGAACAGAAGACAGAAGAACAGAAGACCGGAAGAGCAGAAGACAGAAGACCAGAAGACAGAAGAACAGAAGAACAGAAGAACAGAAGAACCGAAGACAGAAGAACAGAAGACAGAAGCACAGAAGATCGGAAGAGCAGAAGAACAGAGAAGAACAGAGAAGAACAGAGAAGAACAGAGAAGAAGAACACAGAAGCACCGAGAAGAACAGAGAAGAAGAACACAGAAGACCGGAAGAACACAGAAGAACAGAAGGGAAGAACAGAAGAACAGAAGAGAAGAACAGAAGAACACAGAAGAAGATTGCAGAGGGGGAGCGAGGAGGAAGAGACAGAGAGGAGGAAAAAGAAGCAGGAGCAGGAGAGAAGGTGAGTGGCGCGGGGCAGGGCGAGGGGCTGGGAGGAGGGGGGTACTTACAGTTAGGTGGGTCTCAGGAACACAGGAACTCGGGAACTTGGAGGAGCTGCAGCGGCAGGGGGAGCGACCTACCCTTGGGTCAAGGGTCGCTACCACTGTCGCGCAGCGGCCGCCATAAGAGGTAGGAGGGGGGGGGAGGGGTCAGCTGGGGGCGAATGGGAGCTGGGGGGCGGGGGCGTGCAGGAGGTCGCGGCGGGAAAGCGCGAGGGAGGGGGGGGACAGGTAGAGTGAGAGGAGCTGGGGGAGGGGGTTTAGGGTGGAGGAGGGTGAGTGTTAGGAGGTTTGGAGATTAGGGAGAGAGATAGGAGTAGGGTTGTGAAGATAGGGGAGGGGGGGTTGTAGAGGTGGGTGAGGGAGAGAGGTAGAGTGAGAGGATAGGGAGATAGGTAGTAGAGGGGGTGGCGGGAGGGGGGGAGAGATAGAGAAATAGATAGAGAAAATAGATAGAGAAGTCGATAGATAGGGAAATAGATAGATAGACAGATAGGTAGGTAGGAGGAGGTGGAGAGTGGGGGAGTTAGATAGTGAGATAGGGAGCTAGAGAGATAGGAAGATAGGAGGAGTGAGGGAGGTAGATAGCGAACGGGTTAGCTAGGGGTGAGAGAGGGGGAGGCGAGTGAGGGAGGGGGATGAGGAAGGAGCAGGAGGGCAGGCTCGGGGGAAGAAGACGGAGGAGGTAGAAGAGCCGAAGACAGGAGAACAGAAGACAGAAGAACAGAAGACAGAAGAACAGAAGACCGGAAGAGCAGAAGACAGAAGACCAGAAGACAGAAGAACAGAAGAACAGAAGAACAGAAGAACCGAAGACAGAAGAACAGAAGACAGAAGCACAGAAGATCGGAAGAGCAGAAGAACAGAGAAGAACAGAGAAGAACAGAGAAGAACAGAGAAGAAGAACACAGAAGCACCGAGAAGAACAGAGAAGAAGAACACAGAAGACCGGAAGAACACAGAAGAACAGAAGGGAAGAACAGAAGAACAGAAGAGAAGAACAGAAGAACACAGAAGAAGATTGCAGAGGGGGAGCGAGGAGGAAGAGACAGAGAGGAGGAAAAAGAAGCAGGAGCAGGAGAGAAGGTGAGTGGCGCGGGGCAGGGCGAGGGGCTGGGAGGAGGGGGGTACTTACAGTTAGGTGGGTCTCAGGAACACAGGAACTCGGGAACTTGGAGGAGCTGCAGCGGCAGGGGGAGCGACCTACCCTTGGGTCAAGGGTCCATGCCATTCCACTTCTCACCACTCTACTCAAACTCTACAACACGCTACTCCACTCTATGCTGATCCACTCTTCTCCACTCTATACCACTCCACTCTACAGTACTCTACTTCAGTCTATACCCCTTCACTCTATGCCCCTCCACTCTACTATACTCCACTCCAATGCACTCTATTCCACTCTATGCCACTTCACTTTATGACACTCTGACACTCTACTCCAAGTAACTTCCTGTATTCCACTTTACACCACTCTATGCCACTCAATTCTACTCCACTCCACTCCACTCTGTGACACATTACTCCACTCTATGCCACTCCATTCTATGCCACTCTATGCTACCCCACTCTACGACACTCTATGCCACGCCACTCTGTGACACTCTACTCCATTCTATGCCCTTCCACTCTGTGCTCCTCCGCTCTACACCTCTTTACACCACTCCACTCTACTCCACTCTATTCCATTCAGCTCCACTTCACACCTCTCAACTCTACACCACTCTACTCCACTTTGCACAACTCTACTCCACTCTACTCTGCTCTGTCCCACTCTACTCCACAACACTCCACTCAACGGCGCTCCCCTCCACTCTACTCCATGACACTCTACTCCACTTCACTCTACGACACCCCACTCCACTATACTCCCACAACATGTTTCGGTGTTCCATGACACTCCACTCTCTCTGCACTACACCACTCCATAACCCTCCACTCCACATCACTCCACAACACTCTATGCCACTCAACAACACTCTACTCCACTCTATGTCACCCCACTCTACAACACTCCACTCCACTGCATCCTTCTCTACGCCACTAACCTTTAGTCATGCTGAGCAGCAGCCACGCTACAAAGCCAATAGCACTTGCATAGGTGTCAGCTATTGGCTTTGCCAATGTCTACTCCGCTGTTGTTTTTTTCTGCTCTCTGTAAATGTTGTGGCTACAAACCTTTGTTTTTGTTCTGCCTGGTCCCCTCTCCTCTCCCTAACCTCTCTGCTGTGGGGATGTAAGAATAAAGAGCAGAGGTAATGGTAGCCACCGAATCTTGACGGCCACTCTGGTGATACCTGCCCAGCAGGATGAATCTAAAGGTCCGCTGGAGCTACCCTCCCCATTGTAAAATGTGGGGCATCAGGAAAAAACAGGCAGATACCTCGGCCACCCATCTCACGGTTTCCCCACCCAGGGATTCCACGAGTTGACTCTCAGACAACACAGATGCAGAAACCTTTGAATCAGAGTTCTGTCCAGCACCGAAAGGCCAAATCAGAAAGGTGAAAGCCATACCGTATTTAGGGAGGGGCGACAGTCACTGGATTTCATTGCCCAGAACCAGTCCAGAGAAGGGAAAACAGTAAATGGTCCTGAAGCTCAGGAATAAAACTCCCTGCGCTTTATGGTCATTGCATTTTTTGGTTGTCTGGAAAAAAATCCCACTTTTGAAGTTTGTTGCAGAAACACAAAAAAGAATGCTGAACAAAGCCTAAAAGATTCTTCTATTCTTGTGGTATATCCGCGGCACAGGCGGTAAAGATACTAGGGAGCGGTGGAGGGCAGAAGTCACAGTCTCCGGTGGCTCAGTTGGCCAACCACCAAAATGTAATGAGCGTCTTAGGTTTCTAAGTGGCCGACACACCTGGCTGTCTCCATGGCAACGCAGATGAGCGGCATGGATTGCTTGCCTAGATGGGTACCATCCGAGAATGGGTGGCTAGGATCGTTCTGAGGGCATAAAAGACACCTGCTCCGGGTGTATCCTCGATTCTTTCAATTTGGCATTTCACTATTACGGGGTTCTGAGGCCTTGGGATTATTTAGTAGCCAACCACACAATCACTAATACCACAGTATATATAGGGTCGCCGTTGCCGATAAAATGATGTATACTTTTGGTTTTACCGTTAGCCTAACTATTTAGTGTGATTTATGCCAGCCACGGTTTTCACACAAGTGTTTTTTTCACCAGTCAAGTATCTGATTCCCAATTGCAGCTGACCCTCTCCTAGATTAAAATTGTCAATTTGGGGCACCATTTGTCTGTTAGCCACTGCCTTTCTGTTCTTGTAGGTGGAGGGCTTTGAATCAGTTGCACAGTCCATGGGGCTCCCCCATAGACTGTGCTCTAATGAACTGCAGATGTTAGTCACAGCTATAAAAAAAGTTACTGGTCCTTAAGCATACACACTGGGAAACCTGTGAAATGGTCACAGGGAATAGCGTGTGACTTCACCATAGCATCTGTGAACATTTGTTGCACCGAGGCTCTCTAGTGAGTTACCTTGGTGTGCTGCTGCTCTCTAGTGGACATTTTTTAATGAAAAAGATTACTGGTGCTCAGTTTACATATTAAGGGCAGGATGGGCCAGACAAACAAAATCATTTTGAAATTGCAGACCCAGCTTGCCATCAAAATTGTGTTTTTATAAGCATTAAACCCATTTTGCAATTCAGTAAAGCATTTCCACATCTCAAAATGGATTTAACAACACATCCTAAGTGATATATAGGAGTGGTATGAAAGGGGTATGCCCCCCCCTAATTGTGATTCACAATGAGATGTATCAATAGATGGCAACCATAAATGCAGTAACTAACCATTGAAAAGTTAGCGACTCTTCAAAGGAGATGGTAACCACTCACAAAGGGAAAGCTGTCCCAATTGATCCAGAGGACCACTGCTTCCTCAACCGGATATATTTACAGGGTATGCGTTTTTAAAGCAGCACATTCTTTCCTTCAAGAAGCATAGATAGTTTGGGGAATGCAAACACAGACATGGCGATGTGCTGTTCTTTGCACGCCACTATCTCTGTGCCGTAGTTAACAGACTAAACAGAGAGGGTTGCAATTAGGACCTGCCTAATTAATATTAATTAGGCAGGTCATTCTTTGACACCGGCAACTGGAAGCTTTATGATGTGACCTATCAGAATAGGTCAGATCGCAAAAAAGGCAGCAAAAAGTCAGTGTGCAATATGCAGCCATTTTTTTTACAAATGGTCTGTACATTCATCAGGCACGATATTTTTTCTGGGTCTTTCACCAAACATACTCAGGACTCAAATTCCCTGCAGTGCCCGACATTTCACCCAGTGGAAGGTGGGGCAGAACTCCTGTTTACCAAGCACCTGGATGCCAGCAGTACCCCAGTACGCATGAAACTCACGGCGGAACACAAATGGGTTAGGGAGAAAGTCAGAAGATCAGCCCCCCGTCATGAGGCACTCTCATGTTCACACGCATCCTGTTTAGCGCATGCGCACGTGTGTGCACACACAAAACTCAGGGCCATATTTATACTTTTCAACGCACAACTGCACCAACGCAGTTGTGCGTCGAAAAAGTTAACGCCGGCTAACGCCATTCTGAAGCGCCATGCGGGCGTCGTATTTATACAATGACGTTAGCCGCGTTAGCCGGTGGAGCTGCCTGGTGTGCGTTAAAAAAAATGACGTACACCAGGCAGCGCCGGCGTTGGGGAACATGGAGCTTGTACGTCAAAAAATGGGGCAAGTCAGGCTGAGGCAAAATTTTCGCCTCAACACGATTTGCGCCATTTTTTTTTACTCCCAACCCCCATTGACATGACTCCTGTCTTAGCAAAGACAGGAGTCATGCCCCCTTGCCCAATGGCCATGCCCAAGGGACTTCTGTCCCCTGGGCATGGTCATTGGGCATAGTGGCATGTAGGGGGTCACAAATCAGGCCCCCCTATGCCACAAAAAAATAAAAAAATAAAACTTACCTGAACTTACCTTAATGTCCCAGGGGTGGGTCCCTCCATCCTTGGGTGTCCTCCTGGGGTGGGCAAGGGTGGCAGGTGGTGTCCCTGGGGGCATGGGAGGGCACCTCTGGGCTCCTTCCGAGCCCACAGGTCCCTTAACGCCTGCCCTGACCAGGTGCTAAAAAACGGCGCAAAAGCGGCTGAACGTCATTTTTTTTGACCCACCCACTCCTGGGCGTCATTTTTGCCCGGGAGTATAAATACAGCGCACATGCCTTGGAGTCATTTTTTAGACGGGAACGCCTACCTTGCATATCATTAACGCAAGGAAGGTGTCCACGCTAAAAAATGACGCAAACTCCATGTACTTTGGCGCTAGATGCGTCTAACGCCAAAGTATAAATATGGAGTACGTTTTGCATCGAATTTGCGTTAAAAAAAATGACGCAAATCCGGCGCAAACAGAGTATAAATATGCCCCTCAGTCTGCAGACTAACATGCTGAGCAATGCTGTACTATGCAATAAACATAACAGGTACGAGATAATGTACTAGGGGCCGCACGCACAGAGGGGCTCAAACACGCATGCTCTAAGACAGCTGCAAAGACATGCATGGAAAACACAAGCACAGGTGCACAGGCACGCACAGGCTGGCGGACAACACACAGGCACAATCAGAAGCACGCCGACACGCACACATCCTTAGACGCAGATGCAAGCAGGAGTGTGCACACAAGCACGCGCGCGCGCACACACATTGGAGGCTTACACATACACCACGAAAAGACGTAGACAAGCAGAGGCGGGGAGGCATGTGGCTTTATATGTATGTTCAGGCGCACACTTGCGGGGACGCAGACGCAAGCAGAAGCGCGCAGACACACTTAAGGCTCACATATGCACACAGACACTCACGCTGTGACGCAGACGCAAGCAGAAGCTCGCCGATACACGCGCAGTCACAGCAGAAGGCCAGGCCCGCTGGCCCCGGCTGACACTGCACATAGTCCCGCAGTCGCATTTCAGATTCCAGGCACATCTCGAGAATGAAATAAAGAACTGAGGCTCTGACGGAGATGGACAAATGGATGTGCTCGGTCTGTACGTGCGCTTTATTAAAATGCAAATTATAGCAGCTCCCAGGGCTTTCAGGCCTGTCACCGAGGCCTCCTCTGCTCCACTGGCTCTGCAGCCAACCGCGAGGGGTGACCCCGAACCAGGGGTAGCGCACCGGCAGTGGAGAGCTGTCAGTGCTGCTGTAAGAGGGCTGGCTGTGGACAGCTGCGAGGGAAGCAATCATTTAGGTTAGCAGCCTAAAATGGCTGCTGGGAGTTCTGTGGACGGGTTGACGTTGAGATACAGGGAACAATCTGAGGCAACACGCTGTAAAAAGTTATGGAGAATAGCTTTGTATTGTATTTGCTTCCATATAGAGCCTCATAACACTGCCGGGGCTTTGAGGGGCATTTGCGGACAAGTACCACGATGCTCCATGGGAGTTCATAGGATGGAAAAGCGCGTGTCTGTTATGTGGTCTAGTATATGGGTAGTAGTGTTTCTCGATGCACGCGAGGACCGTAATAGTGCTCTTATCGTGTTTTATCTCTGCACCTTGAAGTGACTGATAGGATAATTAAGCACTAGAAGCTAGTGTGTGGATCGACAGAAGGTGTGTGGTTTATGTGGGAAGTGTTTTGGTGCGGTATGGCAGATTACTCATTCTCTCTTTGCCCCCTCCATCGCTCCAATCCTCATTTTTGAGGGGCCTCACTTCCCAACAGACTCTTGTACATAGCCCTTATAGTATCTATTCAATTAAAGGTCCCTTCCTTCGTTTTGGAAATTCTGTTTTTTAGTCTGTCTTACAGACCCTTCTACTGGTGGGGTAGATGGCAGCGTTTACATAGGAACGCTATCGACATGAAGACTCGAACATTGTTTTATTAAAACATGATGACGTGTATCCTGTGCCGATTTCAGCTATCATAACACACAGACGAAGCAACATCCCCCGTATGGAGATTAATACTAAATACGCCATGGGCTGGCAGTGACTGGGAGAGCTGGCGGGTAAACTTCCGTTACATGCACCGGCCTTACCACTCGTCATCACCCGGCTATCTCGGTTACGCAAGAGAAGAAGGCACTCCAACTCCTCACTCAAGTATGCCTCAGGACTGTGGAGGCTGTCTACCCCAACGATACCTTTGTACCCCTGGCACAACTCCCATGCCCACATAACCAAAATTAATTAGTGAGGTTTCTATACTATAGGCTTCGTGCGGCTATGAGAGCCCTTTACCCTCAAATCCCAAAAGTTCCCCCTACCCTGGCTGCACCTCAGGTTCTCCTCCCTAGCTCTACACGACGTCATTTCATTAATGCGCTGTATAATGCTGCACACGCAGACAAGCAGTTCACTACAGTTAAAGCCCAGGAACATTGGAAAGCACTGCTCCCCCAAACCCTGGAAGACTATGACTGGAAATTTTGCTGTGCACAACTACACACACTCACCTCGAATTGCTACTTATGTACTATTCACTTCAAATTCCTGCATCAAACAAATCATACTTCTGTTAAACTTTTTAAAATCGGGGTACGTGAAGATGCAAATTGTGTGAGATGTGGGGAGAGGGAGACGGGTTTCGTACACCTGACATGGCATTGTCCTCAGGTCCTGCAATTCTGTACTCAAGTCGCTGTTGTGTTAGCGGGCACGGTGTAGGAAGCGGTGCCCTGTGACCCAGCTGTCCCTGTTGGGACTGGGTCAGAATCTGTCACAACCGAAAGTTTATCTCAGTGGCTTTGCTGTTGGCAGAGAGAAGGGTAGCATTACCCTGGGGTAGCAAGCTTAAGTCTACCAAAAAACACTGGCTAACAGACATGGTATATTGCAGGTCCCAGTTGGAACCCTGTGCAGAAGAATTGCTAAAGGCTTTGAGCCCCAAAGATATATGGGCTCCCTTAACAACCCTTAACAACGTATTTATTATTTAGATCGAAATAACAATAGTCCCGTTATTGTGTGAAAGGCTGGGGAGGGGGATATACCTGTGAGGTTTAATGTAGATTTTCCTAGTAATTTATGTAGGAAAGTCTTAATTTTATTAAAGACACGGAGGCAAGTATTATGCTAATCTTTTCTTATTTATTTTTAACAGCAGCTGCAGTCAAGATGAAAAAACTACAAATCCCATCAGGCAAAACGATAGTAGCCAATGGGAAACAACATGTAGTCCAGTATAACGTACCAATCACTAACGAGCTGTCCCCATAATACTTATCTTGACTGAGAACAGCCCTCTTTTCTTGTGCAAGAGTTTAAAAAGTAACAAATAATGGAATAATAGAACAACATATGCAGATTGCCATGAGGACGGATAAAAGTTATTGTACAACAATTAGAAGTCCAGAAACAAAACTCAGAAGGGTCCATGCGTCTGAAGAGAGATGGGTGCTCTGGAACGTAGTTGATGCAGGTACTCCTATAAGGCGTTGTTTATAGATGGGGTCTCGAGGAGGAGGCCTGCTGAGTCTTTGAAGATGCTGATAGGGAGGGAACAAAACAAAAAGGTAAAAGTTTGTAGAGGTGGGATAATACTCGCCTCCCTGTCTTTAATAAAATTAAGACTTTCCTTCATAAATTACTAGGAAAATCTACATTTTATGACAAGACCGGAGGCTCCTATTATGCTAGTTTAAAGCGAATCTATAACCTTCAAAGAAGCATGTTGTACTGGCTTACAATAAAACTCTTTAATTACATTATCATTAGACCAGTCAGCCGATCTGAGAATGTCCTCGAGTCGAGAGCCAGCCCAGAAAGCTTTAGAAGCCATAACTCCTCTAGCTGAGTGGGCACCAAAGGCAGAGGTATCTAGGCCCGCTAAGGACATAATCCATCGGACCCAACGAGCCAGAGTGAGGTAATACATGGGATTGAAAGGTTTTCTGAAAGAAATGAGGAGTTGGGACACTGACGTATTTCTGAAATCGACCGTCTGTTGTTCATAAACTTTCAAACATTGTCCTACACATAATTTCAGATGGTCAGGAAAAAAGGGATAGAAAACTGACTAGAGATTAGTCTTAGTACGTCTATGAACATTAGAAAGAACACCTGTTGGAGTAAAATGACGAGCAGTAATATCTAAAGCTCTTACATCAGACAGACGTTTAAAAGAGACAAGGCATAACAGCATGGTAAGTTTAGCGGATAATTGTTTCAAAGTAAGCATTAGATTGTCTGGCCAGGAAATAAAAAGGTTTAAAACAGCATTTACATCCCACAATGAAACTGTATTTAGGTTTAGGAGGATTGGAAAATGTTACTCCCTTTAACCCCTTCGCTGCCAGGCCTTTTCCCCCTCCTGTGCCAGGCCTTTTTTTGGCTATTTGGGGCAGTTGGCACTGAGGCCCTCATAACTTTTTGTCCACATAAGCTAGCCAAGCCAAATTTGCGTCCCTTTTTTCCAACATCCTAGGGATTCTAGAAGTACCCAGACTTTGTGGGTTCCCCTGAAGGAGACCAAGAAATTAGCCAAAATACAGCAGGAATTTCATTTTTTTTTTTTAAATGTGAAAAAAGGGCTGCAGAAGAAGGCTTGTGGTTTTTCCCCTGAAAATGGCATCAACAAAGGGTTTGCGGTGCTAAAACCACCAGCTTTCAGGAACAGGCAGACTTGAATCAGAAAACCCAATTTTTCAACACAATTTTGGCATTTTACTGGGACATACCCCATTTTTACTATTTTTTTGCGCTTTCAGCCTCCTTCCAGTCAGTGACAGATATGGGCGTGAAACCAATGCTGGATCCCAGAAACCTAAACATTTCTGAAAAGTAGACAAAGTTCTGAATTCAGCAAGGGGTCATTTGTGTAGATCCTACAAGGGTTTCCTACAGAAAATAACAACTCAAAAAGGAAAATATTGAAATTGAGGTGAAAAAAACATCAATTTTTCTCTACGTTTTACTCTAACTTTTTCCTGCAATGTCAGATTTTCGAAAGCAATATACCGTTACGTCTGCTGGACTCCTCTGGTTGCGGGGATATATAGGGCTTGTAGGTTCATCAAGAACCCTAGGTACCCAGAGCCAATAAATGAGCTTCACCCTGCTGTGCGTTTTCATTCTATACCGGGTATACAGCAATTCATTTGCTGAAATATTAAGAGTGAAAAATAGCTATCAAGAAAACCTTTTTATTTCCAAAATGGGCACAAGATAAGGTGTTGAGGAGCAGTGGTTATTTGCACATCTCTGAATTCCCGGGTGACCATACTAGGATGTGAATTACAGCGCATTTCTCAAGTAGATGTCTTTTTTACACACTCTCTTATATTTGGAAGGAAAAAATGTAGAGAAAGACAAGGGGCAATAACACTTGTTTTGCTAATCTATGTTCCCCCAAGTCTCCCGATAAAAATGATACCTCACGTCTGTGGGTAGGCCTAGCGCCCGCGACAGGAAACGCACCAAAACGCAACGTGGACACATCACAATTTTTTAAAAGAAAACAGAGGTGTTTTTTGCAAAGTGCCTACCTGTAGATTTTGGCCTTTAGCTCAGCCGGCACCTAGGGAAACCTACCAAACCTGTGCATTTTTGAAAACTAAAGACCTAGGGGAATCCAAGATGGGGTGACTTGTGGGGCTCTGACCAGGTTCTGTTACCCAGAATCCTTTGCAAACTTCAAAATTTGGCTAAAAAAACATGTTTTCCTCACATTTCGGTGACAGAAAGTTCTGGAATCTGAGAGGAGCCACACATTTCCTTCCACCCAACGTTCCCCCAAGTCTCCCGATAAAAAATGATACCTCACTTGTGTGGGTAGGCCTAGCGCCCGTGACAGGAAATGCCCCAAAACACAACGTGGACACATCACATTTTTTGAAAGAAAACAGAGGTGTTTTTTGCAAAGTGCCTACCTGTAGATTTTGGCCTCTAGCTCAGCCGGCACCTAGGGAAACCTACCAAACCTGTGCATTTTTGAAAACTAGAGACCTAGGGGAATCCAGGATGGGGTGACTTGTGGGGCTCTGACCAGGTTCTGTTACCCAGAATCCTTTGCAAACCTCAAAACTCAGCTAAAAAAACATGTTTTCCTCACATTTCGGTGACAGAAAGTTCTGGAATCTGAGAGGAGCCACAAATTTCCTCCACCCAACATTCCCCCAAGTCTCCCGATAAAAATGATACCTCACTTGTGTGGGTAGGCCTAGCGCCCGTGACAGGAAATGCCCCAAAACACAACGTGGACACATCACATTTTTTGAAAGAAAACAGAGGTGTTTTTTGCTAAGTGCCTACCTGTAGATTTTGGCCTCTAGCTCAGCCGGCACCTAGGGAAACCTACCAAACCTGTGCAATGTTGAAAACTAGAGACCTAGGGGAATCCAAGATGGGGTGACTTGTGGGGCTCTGACCAGGTTCTGTTACCCAGAATCCATTGCAAACCTCAAAATTTGGCTAAAAAAACATGTTTTCCTCACATTTCGGTGACAGAAAGTTCTGGAATCTCAGAGGAACCACAAATTTCCTTCCACCCAGCGTTCCCCCAAGTCTCCCGATAAAAATGATACCTCACTTGTGTGGGTAGGCCTAGCGCCCGTGACAGGAAATGCCCCAAAACACAACGTGGACACATCACATTTTTTGAAAGAAAACAAAGGTGTTTTTTGCAAAGTGTCTACCTATAGATTTTGGCCTCTAGCTCAGCCGGCACCTAAGGAAACCTACCAAACCTGTACATTTTTGAAAACTAGAGACCTAGGGGAATCCAAGATGGGGTGACTTGTGGGGCTCTGACCAGGTTCTGTTACCCAGAATCCTTTGCAAACCTCAAAATGTGGCTAAAAAAACATGTTTTCCTCACATTTCGGTGACAGAAAGTTCTGGAATCTGAGAGGAGCCACAAATTTCCTTCCACCCAGCGTTCCCCCAAGTCTCCCGATAAAAATGATACCTCACTTGTGTGGGTAGGCCTAGCGCCCGTGACAGGAAATGCCCCAAAACACAACATAGACACATCACATTTTTTGAAAGAAAACAGAGGTGTTTTTTGCAAAGTGCCTACCTGTAGATTTTGGCCTCTAGCTCAGCCGGCACCTAGGGAAACCTACCACACCTGTGCATTTTTGAAAACTAGAGACCTAGGGGAATCCAGGATGGGGTGACTTGTGGGGCTCTGACCAGGTTCTGTTACCCAGAATCCTTTGCAAACCTCAAAATTTGGCTAAAAAAACATGTTTTCCTCACATTTCGGTGACAGAAAGTTCTGGAATCTGAGAGGAGCCACAAATTTCCTTCCACCCAGCGTTCCCCTAAGTCTCACGATAAAAATGATACCTCACTTGTGTGGGTAGGCCTAACGCCCGTGACAGGAAATGCCCCAAAACACAACGTGGACACATCACATTTTTTGAAAGAAAACAAAGGTGTTTTTTGCAAAGTGCCTACCTGTAGATTTTGGCCTCTAGCTCAGCCGGCACCTAGGGAACCCTACCAAACCTGTACATTTTTGAACACTAGAGACCTAGGGGAATCCAAGATGGGGTGACTGGTGGGGCTCTGACCAGGTTCTGTTACCCAGAATCCATTGCAAACCTCAAAATTTGGCTAAAAAAAAATGTTTTCCTCACATTTCAGTGACAGAAAGTTCTGGAATCTGAGAGGAGCCACAAATTTCCTTCCACCCAGCGTTCCCCCATGTCTCCCGATAAAAATGATACCTCACTTGTGTGGGTAGGCCTAACGCCCGTGACAGGAAATGCCCCAAAACACAACGTGGACACATCAAATTTTTTGAAAGAAAACAGAGGTGTTTTTTGCAAAGTGCCTACCTGTAGATTTTGGCTTCTAGCTCAGCCGGCACCTAGGGAAACCTACCAAACCTGTACATTTTTGAAAACTAGAGACCTAGGGGAATCCAAGATGGGGTGACTTGTGGGGCTCTGACCAGGTTCTGTTACCCAGAATCCATTGCAAACCTCAAAATGTGGCTAAAAAAACATGTTTTCCTCACATTTCAGTGACAGAAAGTTCTGGAATCTGAGAGGAGCCACAATTTTCCTTCCACCCATCGTTCCCCCAAGTCTCCCGATAAAAATGATACCTCACTTGTGTGGGTAGGCCTAGCGCCCGTGACAGGAAATGCCCCAAAACACAACGTGGACACATCACATTTTTTTAAAGAAAACAGAGGTGTTTTTTGCAAAGTGCCTACCTGTAGATTTTGGCCTCTAGCTCAGCCGGCACCTAGGGAAACCTACCAAACCTGTGCATTTTTTAAAACTAGAGACCTAGGGGAATCCAGGATGGGGTGACTTGTGGGGCTCTGACCAGGTTCTGTTACCCAGAATCCTTTGCAAACCTCAAAATGTGGCTAAAAAAACATGTTTTCCTCACATTTCGGTGACAGAAAGTTCTGGAATCTGAGAGGAGCCACAAATTTCCTTCCACCCATCGTTCCCCTAAGTCTCACGATAAAAATGATACCTCACTTGTGTGGGTAGGCCTAACGCCCGTGACAGGAAATGCCCCAAAACACAACGTGGACACATCACATTTTTTTAAAGAAAACAAAGGTGTTTTTTGCAAAGTGCCTACCTGTAGATTTTGGCCTCTAGCTCAGCCGGCACCTAGGGAAACCTACCAAACCTGTACATTTTTGAAAACTAGAGACCTAGGGGAATCCAAGATGGGGTGACTTGTGGGGCTCTGACCAGGTTCTGTTACCCAGAATCCATAGCAAACCTCAAAATGTGGCTAAAAAAACATGTTTTCCTCACATTTCGGTGACAGAAAGTTCTGGAATCTGAGAGGAGCCACAAATTTCCTTCCACCCAGCGTTCCCCTAAGTCTCACGATAAAAATTATACCTCACTTGTGTGGGTAGGCCTAACGCCCGTGACAGGAAATGCCCCAAAACACAACATAGACACATCACATTTTTTGAAAGAAAACAGAGGTGTTTTTTGCAAAGTGCCTACCTGTAGATTTTGGCCTCTAGCTCAGCCGGCACCTAGGGAAACCTACCACACCTGTGCATTTTTTAACACTAGAGACCTAGGGGAATCCAAGATGGGGTGACTGGTGGGGCTCTGACCAGGTTCTGTTACCCAGAATCCTTTGCAAACCTCAAAATTTGGCTAAAAAAACATGTTTTCCTCACATTTCGGTGACAGAAAGTTCTGGAATCTGAGAGGAGCCACAAATTTCCTTCCACCCAGCGTTCCCCTAAGTCTCACGATAAAAATGATACCTCACTTGTGTGGGTAGGCCTAACGCCCGTGACAGGAAATACCCCAAAACACAACGTGGACACATCACATTTTTTGAAAGAAAACAAAGGTGTTTTTTGCAAAGTGCCTACCTGTAGATTTTGGCCTCTAGCTCAGCCGGCACCTAGGGACCCCTACCAAACCTGTACATTTTTGAACACTAGAGACCTAGGGGAATCCAAGATGGGGTGACTGGTGGGGCTTTGACCAGGTTCTGTTACCCAGAATCCATTGCAAACCTCAAAATTTGGCTAAAAAAAAATGTTTTCCTCACATTTCAGTGACAGAAAGTTCTGGAATCTGAGAGGAGCCACACATTTCCTTCCACCTAGCGTTCCCCCAAGTCTCCCGATAAAAATGATACCTCACTTGTGTGGGTAGGCCTAACGCCCGTGACAGGAAATGCCCCAAAACACAACGTGGACACATCAAATTTTTTGAAAGAAAACAGAGGTGTTTTTTGCAAAGTGCCTACCTGTAGATTTTGGCTTCTAGCTCAGCCGGCACCTAGGGAAACCTACCAAACCTGTACATTTTTGAAAACTAGAGAGCTAGGGGAATCCAAGATGGGGTGACTTGTGGGGCTCTGACCAGGTTCTGTTACCCAGAATCCATTGCAAACCTCAAAATGTGGCTAAAAAAACATGTTTTCCTCACATTTCAGTGACAGAAAGTTCTGGAATCTGAGAGGAGCCACAATTTTCCTTCCACCCATCGTTCCCCCAAGTCTCCCGATAAAAATGATACCTCACTTGTGTGGGTAGGCCTAGCGCCCGTGACAGGAAATGCCCCAAAACACAACGTGGACACATCACATTTTTTGAAAGAAAACAGAGGTGTTTTTTGCAAAGTGCCTACCTGTAGATTTTGGCCTCTAGCTCATCCGGCACCTAGGGAAACCTACCAAACCTGTGCATTTTTGAAAACTAGAGACCTAGGGGAATCCAGGATGGGGTGACTTGTGGGGCTCTGACCAGGTTCTGTTACCCAGAATCCTTTGCAAACCTCAAAATGTGGCTAAAAAAACATGTTTTCCTCACATTTCGGTGACAGAAAGTTCTGGAATCTGAGAGGAGCCACAAATTTCCTTCCACCCATCGTTCCCCTAAGTCTCACGATAAAAATGATACCTCACTTGTGTGGGTAGGCCTAACGCCCGTGACAGGAAATACCCCAAAACACAACGTGGACACATCACATTTTTTGAAAGAAAACAAAGGTGTTTTTTGCAAAGTGCCTACCTGTAGATTTTGGCCTCTAGCTCAGCCGGCACCTAGGGAAACCTACCAAACCTGTACATTTTTGAAAACTAGAGACCTAGGGGAATCCAAGATGGGGTGACTTGTGGGGCTCTGACCAGGTTCTGTTACCCAGAATCCATAGCAAACCTCAAAATGTGGCTAAAAAAACATGTTTTCCTCACATTTCGGTGACAGAAAGTTCTGGAATCTGAGAGGAGCCACAAATTTCCTTCCACCCAGCGTTCCCCTAAGTCTCACGATAAAAATGAAACCTCACTTGTGTGGGTAGGCCTAACGCCCGTGACAGGAAATGCCCCAAAACACAACGTGGACACATCACATTTTTTGAAAGAAAACAGAGGTGTTTTTTGCAAAATGCCTACCTGTAGATTTTGGCCTCTAGCTCAGCCGGCACCTAGGGAAACCTACCAAACCTGTACATTTTTTAACACTAGAGACCTAGGGGAATCCAAGATGGGGTGACTGGTGGGGCTCTGACCAGGTTCTGTTACCCAGAATCCATTGCAAACCTCAAAACTTGGCTAAAAAAAATGTTTTCCTCACATTTCAGTGACAGAAAGTTCTGGAATCTGAGAGGAGCCACAAATTTCCTTCCACCCAAAGTTCCCCCAAGTCTCACGATAAAAATGATACCTCACTTGTGTGGGTAGGCCTAGCGCCCGTGACAGGAAATGCCCCAAAACACAACGTGGACACATCACATTTTTTGAAAGAAAACAGAGGTGTTTTTTGCAAAGTGCCTACCTGTAGATTTTGGTCTCTAGCTCAGCCGGCACCTAGGGAAACCTACCAAACCTGTGCATTTTTGAAAACTAGAGACTTAGGGGAATCTAGGATGGGGTGACTTGTGGGGCTCTGACCAGGTTCTGTTACCCAGAATCCTTTGCAAACCTCAAAATTTGGCTAAAAAAACATGTTTTCCTCACATTTCGGTGACAGAAAGTTCTGGAATCTGAGAGGAGCCACAAATTTCCTTCCACCCAGCGTTCCCCTAAGTCTCACGATAAAAATTATACCTCACTTGTGTGGGTAGGCCTAACGCCCGTGACAGGAAATGCCCCAAAACACAACATAGACACATCACATTTTTTGAAAGAAAACAGAGGTGTTTTTTGCAAAGTGCCTACCTGTAGATTTTGGCCTCTAGCTCAGCCGGCACCTAGGGAAACCTACCACACCTGTGCATTTTTGAAAACTAGAGACCTAGGGGAATCCAGGATGGGGTGACTTGTGGGGCTCTGACCAGGTTCTGTTACCCAGAATCCTTTGCAAACCTCAAAATTTGGCTAAAAAAACATGTTTTCCTCACATTTCGGTGACAGAAAGTTCTGGAATCTGAGAGGAGCCACAAATTTCCTTCCACCCAGCGTTCCCCTAAGTCTCACGATAAAAATGATACCTCACTTGTGTGGGTAGGCCTAACGCCCGTGACAGGAAATACCCCAAAACACAACGTGGACACATCACATTTTTTGAAAGAAAACAAAGGTGTTTTTTGCAAAGTGCCTACCTGTAGATTTTGGCCTCTAGCTCAGCCGGCACCTAGGGAACCCTACCAAACCTGTACATTTTTGAACACTAGAGACCTAGGGGAATCCAAGATGGGGTGACTGGTGGGGCTCTGACCAGGTTCTGTTACCCAGAATCCATTGCAAACCTCAAAATTTGGCTAAAAAAAAATGTTTTCCTCACATTTCAGTGACAGAAAGTTCTGGAATCTGAGAGGAGCCACAAATTTCCTTCCACCCAGCGTTCCCCCAAGTCTCCCGATAAAAATGATACCTCACTTGTGTGGGTAGGCCTAACGCCCGTGACAGGAAATGCCCCAAAACACAACGTGGACACATCAAATTTTTTGAAAGAAAACAGAGGTGTTTTTTGCAAAGTGCCTACCTGTAGATTTTGGCTTCTAGCTCAGCCGGCACCTAGGGAAACCTACCAAACCTGTACATTTTTGAAAACTAGAGACCTAGGGGAATCCAAGATGGGGTGACTTGTGGGGCTCTGACCAGGTTCTGTTACCCAGAATCCATTGCAAACCTCAAAATGTGGCTAAAAAAACATGTTTTCCTCACATTTCAGTGACAGAAAGTTCTGGAATCTGAGAGGAGCCACAATTTTCCTTCCACCCATCGTTCCCCCAAGTCTCCCGATAAAAATGATACCTCACTTGTGTGGGTAGGCCTAGCGCCCGTGACAGGAAATGCCCCAAAACACAACGTGGACACATCACATTTTTTGAAAGAAAACAGAGGTGTTTTTTGCAAAGTGCCTACCTGTAGATTTTGGCCTCTAGCTCAGCCGGCACCTAGGGAAACCTACCAAACCTGTGCATTTTTTAAAACTAGAGACCTAGGGGAATCCAGGATGGGGTGACTTGTGGGGCTCTGACCAGGTTCTGTTACCCAGAATCCTTTGCAAACCTCAAAATGTGGCTAAAAAAACATGTTTTCCTCACATTTCGGTGACAGAAAGTTCTGGAATCTGAGAGGAGCCACAAATTTCCTTCCACCCATCGTTCCCCTAAGTCTCACGATAAAAATGATACCTCACTTGTGTGGGTAGGCCTAACGCCCGTGACAGGAAATGCCCCAAAACACAACGTGGACACATCAAATTTTTTGAAAGAAAACAGAGTTGTTTTTTGCAAAGTGCCTACCTGTAGCTTTTGGCCTCTAGCTCAGCCGGCACCTAGGGAAACCTACCAAACCTGTACATTTTTGAAAACTAGAGACCTAGGGGAATCCAAGATGGGGTGACTTGTGGGGCTCTGACCAGGTTCTGTTACCCAGAATCCATAGCAAACCTCAAAATGTGGCTAAAAAAACATGTTTTCCTCACATTTCGGTGACAGAAAGTTCTGGAATCTGAGGGAGCCACAAATTTCCTTCTACCCAGCGTTGCCCTAAGTCTCACGATAAAAATGAAACCTCACTTGTGTGGGTAGGCCTAACGCCCGTGACAGGAAATGCCCCAAAACACAACGTGGACACATCACATTTTTTGAAAGAAAACAGAGGTGTTTTTTGCAAAATGCCTACCTGTAGATTTTGGCCTCTAGCTCAGCCGGCACCTAGGGAAACCTACCAAACCTGTACATTTTTTAACACTAGAGACCTAGGGGAATCCAAGATGGGGTGACTGGTGGGGCTCTGACCAGGTTCTGTTACCCAGAATCCATTGCAAACCTCAAAACTTGGCTAAAAAAACATGTTTTCCTCACATTTCAGTGACAGAAAGTTCTGGAATCTGAGAGGAGCCACAAATTTCCTTCCACCCAAAGTTCCCCCAAGTCTCACGATAAAAATGATACCTCACTTGTGTGGGTAGGCCTAGCGCCCGTGACAGGAAATGCCCCAAAACACAACGTGGACACATCACATTTTTTGAAAGAAAACAGAGGTGTTTTTTGCAAAGTGCCTACCTGTAGATTTTGGCCTCTAGCTC
Organism: Pleurodeles waltl; assembly: GCF_031143425.1. Classification (NCBI taxonomy): domain Eukaryota; kingdom Metazoa; phylum Chordata; class Amphibia; order Caudata; family Salamandridae; genus Pleurodeles; species Pleurodeles waltl. The sequence goes on from NC_090445.1 coordinate 340,902,865, forward strand.
AGCCGGCACCTAGGGAAACCTACCAAACCTGTGCATTTTTGAAAACTAGAGACCTAGGGGAATCCAGGATGGGGTGACTTGTGGGGCTCTGACCAGGTTCTGTTACCCAGAATCCTTTGCAAACCTCAAAATTTGGCTAAAAAAACATGTTTTCCTCACATTTCGGTGACAGAAAGTTCTGGAATCTGAGAGGAGCCACAAATTTCCTTCCACCCAGCGTTCCCCTAAGTCTCACGATAAAAATTATACCTCACTTGTGTGGGTAGGCCTAACGCCCGTGACAGGAAATGCCCCAAAACACAACGTGGACACATCACATTTTTTTAAAGAAAACAGAGGTGTTTTTTGCAAAGTGCCTACCTGTAGATTTTGGCTTCTAGCTCAGCCGGCACCTAGGGAAACCTACCAAACCTGTACATTTTTGAAAACTAGAGACCTAGGGGAATCCAAGATGGGGTGACTTGTGGGGCTCTGACCAGGTTCTGTTACCCAGAATCCATTGCAAACCTCAAAATGTGGCTAAAAAAACATGTTTTCCTCACATTTCAGTGACAGAAAGTTCTGGAATCTGAGAGGAGCCACAATTTTCCTTCCACCCATCGTTCCCCCAAGTCTCCCGATAAAAATGATACCTCACTTGTGTGGGTAGGCCTAGCGCCCGTGACAGGAAATGCCCCAAAACACAACGTGGACACATCACATTTTTTGAAAGAAAACAGAGGTGTTTTTTGCAAAGTGCCTACCTGTAGATTTTGGCCTCTAGCTCAGCCGGCACCTAGGGAAACCTACCAAACCTGTGCATTTTTTAAAACTAGAGACCTAGGGGAATCCAGGATGGGGTGACTTGTGGGGCTCTGACCAGGTTCTGTTACCCAGAATCCTTTGCAAACCTCAAAATGTGGCTAAAAAAACATGTTTTCCTCACATTTCGGTGACAGAAAGTTCTGGAATCTGAGAGGAGCCACAAATTTCCTTCCACCCATCGTTCCCCTAAGTCTCACGATAAAAATGATACCTCACTTGTGTGGGTAGGCCTAACGCCCGTGACAGGAAATGCCCCAAAACACAACGTGGACACATCAAATTTTTTGAAAGAAAACAGAGTTGTTTTTTGCAAAGTGCCTACCTGTAGATTTTGGCCTCTAGCTCAGCCGGCACCTAGGGAAACCTACCAAACCTGTACATTTTTGAAAACTAGAGACCTAGGGGAATCCAAGATGGGGTGACTTGTGGGGCTCTGACCAGGTTCTGTTACCCAGAATCCATAGCAAACCTCAAAATGTGGCTAAAAAAACATGTTTTCCTCACATTTCGGTGACAGAAAGTTCTGGAATCTGAGGGAGCCACAAATTTCCTTCTACCCAGCGTTGCCCTAAGTCTCACGATAAAAATGAAACCTCACTTGTGTGGGTAGGCCTAACGCCCGTGACAGGAAATGCCCCAAAACACAACGTGGACACATCACATTTTTTGAAAGAAAACAGAGGTGTTTTTTGCAAAATGCCTACCTGTAGATTTTGGCCTCTAGCTCAGCCGGCACCTAGGGAAACCTACCAAACCTGTACATTTTTTAACACTAGAGACCTAGGGGAATCCAAGATGGGGTGACTGGTGGGGCTCTGACCAGGTTCTGTTACCCAGAATCCATTGCAAACCTCAAAACTTGGCTAAAAAAACATGTTTTCCTCACATTTCAGTGACAGAAAGTTCTGGAATCTGAGAGGAGCCACAAATTTCCTTCCACCCAAAGTTCCCCCAAGTCTCACGATAAAAATGATACCTCACTTGTGTGGGTAGGCCTAGCGCCCGTGACAGGAAATGCCCCAAAACACAACGTGGACACATCACATTTTTTGAAAGAAAACAGAGGTGTTTTTTGCAAAGTGCCTTCCTGTAGATTTTGGCCTCTAGCTCAGCCGGCACCTAGGGAAACCTACCAAACCTGTGCATTTTTGAAAACTAGAGACCTAGGGGAATCCAGGATGGGGTGACTTGTGGGGCTCTGACCAGGTTCTGTTACCCAGAATCCTTTGCAAACCTCAAAATTTGGCTAAAAAAACATGTTTTCCTCACATTTCGGTGACAGAAAGTTCTGGAATCTGAGAGGAGCCACAAATTTCCTTCCACCCAGCGTTCCCCTAAGTCTCACGATAAAAATTATACCTCACTTGTGTGGGTAGGCCTAGCGCCCGTGACAGGAAATGCCCCAAAACACAACGTGGACACATCACATTTTTTGAAAGAAAACAGAGGTGTTTTTTGCAAAGTGCCTACCTGTAGATTTTGGCCTCTAGCTCAGCCGGCACCTAGGGAAACCTACCAAACCTGTGCATTTTTGAAAACTAGAGACCTAGGGGAATCCAGGATGGGGTGACTTGTGGGGCTCTGACCAGGTTCTGTTACCCAGAATCCTTTGCAAACCTCAAAATGTGGCTAAAAAAACATGTTTTCCTCACATTTCGGTGACAGAAAGTTCTGGAATCTGAGAGGAACCACAAATTTCCTTCCACCCATCGTTCCCCTAAGTCTCACGATAAAAATGATACCTCACTTGTGTGGGTAGGCCTAACGCCCGTGACAGGAAATGCCCCAAAACACAACGTGGACACATCAAATTTTTTGAAAGAAAACAGAGGTGTTTTTTGCAAAGTGCCTACCTGTAGATTTTGGCCTCTAGCTCAGCCGGCACCTAGGGAAACCTACCAAACCTGTACATTTTTGAAAACTAGAGACCTAGGGGAATCCAAGATGGGGTGACTTGTGGGGCTATGACCAGGTTCTGTTACCCAGAATCCATAGCAAACCTCAAAATGTGGCTAAAAAAACATGTTTTTCTCACATTTCGGTGACAGAAAGTTCTGGAATCTGAGAGGAGCCACAAATTTCCTTCCACCCAGCGTTCCCCTAAGTCTCACGATAAAAATGAAACCTCACTTGTGTGGGTAGGCCTAACGCCCGTGACAGGAAATGCCCCAAAACACAACGTGGACACATCACATTTTTTGAAAGAAAACAGAGGTGTTTTTTGCAAAGTGCCTACCTGTAGATTGTGGCCTCTAGCTCAGCCGGCGCCTAGGGAAACCTACCAAACCTGTGCATTTTTGAAAACTAGAGACCTAGGGGAATCCAGGATGGGGTGACTTGTGGGGCTCTGACCAGGTTCTGTTACCCAGAATCCTTTGCAAACCTCAAAATTTGGCTAAAAAAAACATGTTTTCCTCACATTTCGGTGACAGAAAGTTCTGGAATCTGAGAGGAGCCACAAATTTCCTTCCACCCAGCGTTCCCCTAAGTATCACGATAAAAATGATACCTCACTTGTGTGGGTAGGCCTAGCGCCCGTGACAGGAAATGCCCTAAAACACAATGTGGACACATCAAATTTTTTGAAAGAAAACAGAGGTGTTTTTTGCAAAGTGCCTACCTGTAGATTTTGGCCTCTAGCTCAGCCGGCACCTAGGGAAACCTACCAAACCTGTGCATTTTTGAAAACTAGAGACCTAGGGGAATCCAAGATGGGGTGACTTGTGGGGCTCTGACCAGGTTCTGTTACCCAGAATCCATTGCAAACCTCAAAATGTGGCTAAAAAAACATGTTTTCCTCACATTTCGGTGACAGAAAGTTCTGGAATCTGAGAGGAGTCACAAATTCCCTTCCACCCTGCGTTCCCCCAAGTCTCCCGATAAAAATGATACCTCACTTGTGTGGGTAGGCCTAGCGCCCGTGACAGGAAATGCCCCAAAACACAACGTGGACACATCACATTTTTTGAAAGAAAACAGAGGTGTTTTTTGCAAAGTGCCTACCTGTAGATTTTGGCCTCTAGCTCAGTCGGCACCTAGGGAAACCTACCAAACCTGTACATTTTTGAAAACTAGAGACCAAGGGGAATCCAAGATGGGGTGACTTGTGGGGCTCTGACCAGGTTCTGTTACCCAGAATCCATAGCAAACCTCAAAATGTGGCTAAAAAAACATGTTTTCCTCACATTTCGGTGACAGAAAGTTCTGGAATCTGAGAGGAGCCACAAATTTCCTTCCACCCAGCGTTCCCCCAAGTCTCCCGATAAAAATGATACCTCACTTGTGTGGGTAGGCCTAGCGCCCGTGACAGGAAATGCCCTAAAACACAATGTGGACACATCAAATTTTTTGAAAGAAAACAGAGGTGTTTTTTGCAAAGTGCCTACCTGTAGATTTTGGCCTCTAGCTCAGCCGGCACCTAGGGAAACCTACCAAACCTGTGCATTTTTGAAAACTAGAGACCTAGGGGAATCCAAGATGGGGTGACTTGTGGGGCTCTGACCAGGTTCTGTTACCCAGAATCCATTGCAAACCTCAAAATGTGGCTAAAAAAACATGTTTTCCTCACATTTCGGTGACAGAAAGTTCTGGAATCTGAGAGGAGCCACAAATTCCCTTCCACCCTGCGTTCCCCCAAGTCTCCCGATAAAAATGATACCTCACTTGTGTGGGTAGGCCTAGCGCCCGTGACAGGAAATGCCCCAAAACACAACGTGGACACATCACATTTTTTTAAAGAAAACAGAGGTGTTTTTTGCAAAGTGCCTACCTGTAGATTTTGGCCTCTAGTTCAGCCGGCACCTAGGGAAACCTACCGAACCTGTAAATTTTTGAACACTAGAGACCTAGGGGAATCGAAGATGGGGTGACTTGTGGGGCTCTGACCAGGTTCTGTTACCCAGAATCCATAGCAAACCTCAAAATGTGGCTAAAAAAACATGTTTTCCTCACATTTCGGTGACAGAAAGTTCTGGAATCTGAGAGGAGCCACAAATTTCCTTCCACCCAGCGTTCCCCTAAGTCTCACGATAAAAATGAAACCTCACTTGTGTGGGTAGGCCTAACGCCCGTGACAGGAAATGCCCCAAAACACAACGTGGACACATCACATTTTTTGAAAGAAAACAGAGGTGTTTTTTGCAAAATGCCTACCTGTAGATTTTGGCCTCTAGCTCAGCCGGCACCTAGGGAAACCTACCAAACCTGTACATTTTTTAACACTAGGGACCTAGGGGAATCCAAGATGGGGTGACTGGTGGGGCTCTGACCAGGTTCTGTTACCCAGAATCCATTGCAAACCTCAAAACTTGGCTAAAAAAACATGTTTTCCTCACATTTCAGTGACAGAAAGTTCTGGAATCTGAGAGGAGCCACAAATTTCCTTCCACCCAGCGTTCCCCTAAGTCTCACGATAAAAATGATACCTCACTTGTGTGGGTAGGCCTAACGCCCGTGACAGGAAATGCCCTAAAACACAATGTGGACACATCAAATTTTTTGAAAGAAAACAGAGGTGTTTTTTGCAAAGTGCCTACCTGTAGATTTTGGCCTCTAGCTCAGCCGGCACCTAGGGAAACCTACCAAACCTGTGCATTTTTGAAAGCTAGAGACCTAGGGGAATCCAAGATGGGGTGACTTGTGGGGCTCTGACCAGGTTCTGTTACCCAGAATCCATTGCAAACCTCAAAATTTGGCTAAAAAAACATGTTTTCCTCACATTTCGGTGACAGAAAGTTCTGGAATCTGAGAGGAGCCACAAATTCCCTTCCACCCTGCGTTCCCCCAAGTCTCCCGATAAAAATGATACCTCACTTGTGTGGGTAGGCCTAGCGCCCGTGACAGGAAATGCCCCAAAACACAACGTGGACACATCACATTTTTTGAAAGAAAACAGAGGTGTTTTTTGCAAAGTGCCTACCTGTAGATTTTGGCCTCTAGCTCAGCCGGCACCTAGGGAAACCTACCAAACCTGTACATTTTTGAAAACTAGAGACCAAGGGGAATCCAAGATGGGGTGACTTGTGGGGCTCTGACCAGGTTCTGTTACCCATAATCCATAGCAAACCTCAAAATGTGGCTAAAAAAACATGTTTTCCTCACATTTCGGTGACAGAAAGTTCTGGAATCTGAGAGGAGCCACAAATTTCCTTCCACCCAGCGTTCCCCTAAGTCTCACGATAAAAATGATACCTCACTTGTGTGGGTAGGCCTAACGCCCGTGACAGGAAATGCCCCAAAACACAACGTGGACACATCACATTTTTTGAAAGAAAACAGAGGTGTTTTTTGCAAAGTGCCTACCTGTAGATTTTGGCCTCTAGCTCAGCCGGCACCTAGGGAAACCTACCAAACCTGTACATTTTTGAACACTAGAGACCTAGGGGAATCCAAGATGGGGTGACTGGTGGGGCTCTGACCAGGTTCTGTTACCCAGAATCCTTTGCAAACCTCAAAATTTGGCTAAAAAAACATGTTTTCCTCACATTTCGGTGACAGAAAGTTCTGGAATCTGAGAGGAGCCACAAACTTCCTTCCACACATCGTTCCCCTAAGTCTCCCGATAAAAATGATACCTCACTTGTGTGGGTAGGCCTAACGCCAGTGACAGGAAATGCCCCAAAACACAACGTGGACACATCACATTTTTTGAAAGAAAACAGAGGTGTTTTTTGCAAAGTGCCTACCTGTAGATTGTGGCCTCTAGCTCAGCCGGCACCTAGGGAAACCTACCAAACCTGTACATTTTTGAAAACTAGAGACCTAGGGGAATCCAAGATGGGGCGACTTGTGGGGCTCTGACCAGGTTCTGTTACCCAGAATCCATTGCAAACCTCAAAATGTGGCTAAAAAAACATGTTTTCCTCACATTTCAGTGACAGAAAGTTCTGGAATCTGAGAGGAGCCACAAATTTCCTTCCACCCATCGTTCCCCCAAGTCTCCCGATAAAAATGATACCTCACTTGTGTGGGTAGGCCTAGCGCCCGTGACAGGAAATGCCCCAAAACACAACGTGGACACATCACATTTTTTTAAAGAAAACAGAGGTGTTTTTTGCAATGTGCCTACCTGTAGATTTTGGCCTCTAGCTTAGCCGGCACCTAGGGAAACCTACCAAGCCTGTACATTTTTGAACACTAGAGACCTAGGGGAATCCAAGATGGGGTGACTGGTGGGGCTCTGACCAGGTTCTGTTACCCAGAATCCATTGCAAACCTCAAAATTTGGCTAAAAAAACATGTTTTCCTCACATTTCAGTGACAGAAAGTTCTGGAATCTGAGAGGAGCCACAAATTTCCTTCCACCCAACGTTCCCCCAAGTCTCACGATAAAAATGATACCTCACTTGTGTGGGTAGGCCTAGCGCCCGTGACAGGAAATGCCACAAAACACAACGTGGACAGATCACATTTTTTGAAAGAAAACAGAGGTGTTTTTTGCAAAGTGCCTACCTGTAGATTTTGGCCTCTAGCTCAGCCGGCACCTAGGGAAACCTACCAAACCTGTGCATTTTTGAAAACTAGAGACCTAGGGGAATCCAGGATGGGGTGACTTGTGGGGCTCTGACCAGGTTCTGTTACCCAGAATCCTTTGCAAACCTCAAAATTTGGCTAAAAAAACATGTTTTCCTCACATTTCGGTGACAGAAAGTTCTGGAATCTGAGAGGAGCCACAAATTTCCTTCCACCCAGCGTTCCCCTAAGTCTCACGATAAAAATGATACCTCACTTGTGTGGGTAGGCCTAACGCCCGTGACAGGAAATGCCCCAAAACACAACGTGGACACATCAAATTTTTTGAAAGAAAACAGAGTTGTTTTTTGCAAAGTGCCAACCTGTAGATTTTTGCCTCTAGCTCAGCCGGCACCTAGGGAAACCTACCAAACCTGTACATTTTTGAAAACTAGAGACCTAGGGGAATCCAAGATGGGGTGACTTGTGGGGCTCTGACCAGGTTCTGTTACCCAGAATCCATAGCAAACCTCAAAATGTGGCTAAAAAAACATGTTTTCCTCACATTTCGGTGACAGAAAGTTCTGGAATCTGAGGGAGCCACAAATTTCCTTCTACCCAGCGTTGCCCTAAGTCTCACGATAAAAATGAAACCTCACTTGTGTGGGTAGGCCTAACGCCCGTGACAGGAAATGCCCCAAAACACAACGTGGACACATCACATTTTTTGAAAGAAAACAGAGGTGTTTTTTGCAAAATGCCTACCTGTAGATTTTGGCCTCTAGCTCAGCCGGCACCTAGGGAAACCTACCAAACCTGTACATTTTTTAACACTAGAGACCTAGGGGAATCCAAGATGGGGTGACTGGTGGGGCTCTGACCAGGTTCTGTTACCCAGAATCCATTGCAAACCTCAAAACTTGGCTAAAAAAACATGTTTTCCTCACATTTCAGTGACAGAAAGTTCTGGAATCTGAGAGGAGCCACAAATTTCCTTCCACTTAAAGTTCCCCCAAGTCTCACGATAAAAATGATACCTCACTTGTGTGGGTAGGCCTAGCGCCCGTGACAGGAAATGCCCCAAAACACAACGTGGACACATCACATTTTTTGAAAGAAAACAGAGGTGTTTTTTGCAAAGTGCCTACCTGTAGATTTTGGCCTCTAGCTCAGCCGGCACCTAGGGAAACCTACCAAACCTGTGCATTTTTGAAAACTAGAGACCTAGGGGAATCCAGGATGGGGTGACTTGTGGGGCTCTGACCAGGTTCTGTTACCCAGAATCCTTTGCAAACCTCAAAATTTGGCTAAAAAAACATGTTTTCCTCACATTTCGGTGACAGAAAGTTCTGGAATCTGAGAGGAGCCACAAATTTCCTTCCACCCAGCGTTCCCCTAAGTCTCACGATAAAAATTATACCTCACTTGTGTGGGTAGGCCTAACGCCCGTGACAGGAAATGCCCCAAAACACAACGTGGACACATCACATTTTTTTAAAGAAAACAGAGGTGTTTTTTGCAAAGTGCCTACCTGTAGATTTTGGCTTCTAGCTCAGCCGGCACCTAGGGAAACCTACCAAACCTGTACATTTTTGAAAACTAGAGACCTAGGGGAATCCAAGATGGGGTGACTTGTGGGGCTCTGACCAGGTTCTGTTACCCAGAATCCATTGCAAACCTCAAAATGTGGCTAAAAAAACATGTTTTCCTCACATTTCAGTGACAGAAAGTTCTGGAATCTGAGAGGAGCCACAATTTTCCTTCCACCCATCGTTCCCCCAAGTCTCCCGATAAAAATGATACCTCACTTGTGTGGGTAGGCCTAGCGCCCGTGACAGGAAATGCCCCAAAACACAACGTGGACACATCACATTTTTTGAAAGAAAACAGAGGTGTTTTTTGCAAAGTGCCTACCTGTAGATTTTGGCCTCTAGCTCAGCCGGCACCTAGGGAAACCTACCAAACCTGTGCATTTTTTAAAACTAGAGACCTAGGGGAATCCAGGATGGGGTGACTTGTGGGGCTCTGACCAGGTTCTGTTACCCAGAATCCTTTGCAAACCTCAAAATGTGGCTAAAAAAACATGTTTTCCTCACATTTCGGTGACAGAAAGTTCTGGAATCTGAGAGGAGCCACAAATTTCCTTCCACCCATCGTTCCCCTAAGTCTCACGATAAAAATGATACCTCACTTGTGTGGGTAGGCCTAACGCCCGTGACAGGAAATGCCCCAAAACACAACGTGGACACATCAAATTTTTTGAAAGAAAACAGAGTTGTTTTTTGCAAAGTGCCTACCTGTAGATTTTGGCCTCTAGCTCAGCCGGCACCTAGGGAAACCTACCAAACCTGTACATTTTTGAAAACTAGAGACCTAGGGGAATCCAAGATGGGGTGACTTGTGGGGCTCTGACCAGGTTCTGTTACCCAGAATCCATAGCAAACCTCAAAATGTGGCTAAAAAAACATGTTTTCCTCACATTTCGGTGACAGAAAGTTCTGGAATCTGAGGGAGCCACAAATTTCCTTCTACCCAGCGTTGCCCTAAGTCTCACGATAAAAATGAAACCTCACTTGTGTGGGTAGGCCTAACGCCCGTGACAGGAAATGCCCCAAAACACAACGTGGACACATCACATTTTTTGAAAGAAAACAGAGGTGTTTTTTGCAAAATGCCTACCTGTAGATTTTGGCCTCTAGCTCAGCCGGCACCTAGGGAAACCTACCAAACCTGTACATTTTTTAACACTAGAGACCTAGGGGAATCCAAGATGGGGTGACTGGTGGGGCTCTGACCAGGTTCTGTTACCCAGAATCCATTGCAAACCTCAAAACTTGGCTAAAAAAACATGTTTTCCTCACATTTCAGTGACAGAAAGTTCTGGAATCTGAGAGGAGCCACAAATTTCCTTCCACCCAAAGTTCCCCCAAGTCTCACGATAAAAATGATACCTCACTTGTGTGGGTAGGCCTAGCGCCCGTGACAGGAAATGCCCCAAAACACAACGTGGACACATCACATTTTTTGAAAGAAAACAGAGGTGTTTTTTGCAAAGTGCCTTCCTGTAGATTTTGGCCTCTAGCTCAGCCGGCACCTAGGGAAACCTACCAAACCTGTGCATTTTTGAAAACTAGAGACCTAGGGGAATCCAGGATGGGGTGACTTGTGGGGCTCTGACCAGGTTCTGTTACCCAGAATCCTTTGCAAACCTCAAAATTTGGCTAAAAAAACATGTTTTCCTCACATTTCGGTGACAGAAAGTTCTGGAATCTGAGAGGAGCCACAAATTTCCTTCCACCCAGCGTTCCCCTAAGTCTCACGATTAAAATTATACCTCACTTGTGTGGGTAGGCCTAACGCCCGTGACAGGAAATGCCCCAAAACACAACGTGGACACATCACATTTTTTGAAAGAAAACAGAGGTGTTTTTTGCAAAGTGCCTACCTGTAAATTTTGGCCTCTAGCTCAGCCGGCACTTAGGGAAACCTACCAAACCTGTGCATTTTTGAAAACTAGAGACCTAGGGGAATCCAGGATGGGGTGACTTGTGGGGCTCTGACCAGGTTCTGTTACCCAGAATCCTTTGCAAACCTCAAAGTGTGGCTAAAAAAACATGTTTTCCTCACATTTCGGTGACAGAAAGTTCTGGAATCTGAGAGGAACCACAAATTTCCTTCCACCCATCGTTCCCCTAAGTCTCACGATAAAAATGATACCTCACTTGTGTGGGTAGGCCTAACGCCCGTGACAGGAAATGCCCCAAAACACAACGTGGACACATCAAATTTTTTGAAAGAAAACAGAGGTGTTTTTTGCAAAGTGCCTACCTGTAGATTTTGGCCTCTAGCTCAGCCGGCACCTAGGGAAACCTACCAAACCTGTACATTTTTGAAAACTAGAGACCTAGGGGAATCCAAGATGGGGTGACTTGTGGGGCTATGACCAGGTTCTGTTACCCAGAATCCATAGCAAAGCTCAAAATGTGGCTAAAAAAACATGTTTTTCTCACATTTCGGTGACAGAAAGTTCTGGAATCTGAGAGGAGCCACAAATTTCCTTCCACCCAGCGTTCCCCTAAGTCTCACGATAAAAATGAAACCTCACTTGTGTGGGTAGGCCTAACGCCCGTGACAGGAAATGCCCCAAAACACAACGTGGACACATCACATTTTTTGAAAGAAAACAGAGGTGTTTTTTGCAAAGTGCCTACCTGTAGATTGTGGCCTCTAGCTCAGCCGGCGCCTAGGGAAACCTACCAAACCTGTGCATTTTTGAAAACTAGAGACCTAGGGGAATCCAGGATGGGGTGACTTGTGGGGCTCTGACCAGGTTCTGTTACCCAGAATCCTTTGCAAACCTCAAAATTTGGCTAAAAAAACATGTTTTCCTCACATTTCGGTGACAGAAAGTTCTGGAATCTGAGAGGAGCCACAAATTTCCTTCCACCCAGCGTTCCCCTAAGTATCATGATAAAAATGATACCTCACTTGTGTGGGTAGGCCTAGTGCCCGTGACAGGAAATGCCCTAAAACACAATGTGGACACATCAAATTTTTTGAAAGAAAACAGAGGTGTTTTTTGCAAAGTGCCTACCTGTAGATTTTGGCCTCTAGCTCAGCCGGCACCTAGGGAAACCTACCAAACCTGTGCATTTTTGAAAACTAGAGACCTAGGGGAATCCAAGATGGGGTGACTTGTGGGGCTCTGACCAGGTTCTGTTACCCAGAATCCATTGCAAACCTCAAAATGTGGCTAAAAAAACATGTTTTCCTCACATTTCGGTGACAGAAAGTTCTGGAATCTGAGAGGAGTCACAAATTCCCTTCCACCCTGCGTTCCCCCAAGTCTCCCGATAAAAATGATACCTCACTTGTGTGGGTAGGCCTAGCGCCCGTGACAGGAAATGCCCCAAAACACAACGTGGACACATCACATTTTTTGAAAGAAAACAAAGGTGTTTTTTGCAAAGTGCCTACCTGTAGATTTTGGCCTCTAGCTCAGCCGGCACCTAGGGAAACCTACCAAACCTGTACATTTTTGAAAACTAGAGACCAAGGGGAATCCAAGATGGGGTGACTTGTGGGGCTCTGACCAGGTTCTGTTACCCAGAATCCATAGCAAACCTCAAAATGTGGCTAAAAAAACATGTTTTCCTCACATTTCGGTGACAGAAAGTTCTGGAATCTGAGAGGAGCCACAAATTTCCTTCCACCCAGCGTTCCCCCAAGTCTCCCGATAAAAATGATACCTCACTTGTGTGGGTAGGCCTAGCGCCCGTGACAGGAAATGCCCTAAAACACAATGTGGACACATCAAATTTTTTGAAAGAAAACAGAGGTGTTTTTTGCAAAGTGCCTAACTGTAGATTTTGGCCTCTAGCTCAGCCGGCACCTAGGGAAACCTACCAAACCTGTGCATTTTTGAAAACTAGAGACCTAGGGGAATCCAAGATGGGGTGACTTGTGGGGCTCTGACCAGGTTCTGTTACCCAGAATCCATTGCAAACCTCAAAATGTGGCTAAAAAAACATGTTTTCCTCACATTTCGGTGACAGAAAGTTCTGGAATCTGAGAGGAGCCACAAATTCCCTTCCACCCTGCGTTCCCCCAAGTCTCCCGATAAAAATGATACCTCACTTGTGTGGGTAGGCCTAGCGCCCGTGACAGGAAATGCCCCAAAACACAACGTGGACACATCACATTTTTTGAAAGAAAACAGAGGTGTTTTTTGCAAAGTGCCTACCTGTAGATTTTGGCCTCTAGTTCAGCCGGCACCTAGGGAAACCTACCGAACCTGTACATTTTTGAACACTAGAGACCTAGGGGAATCCAAGATGGGGTGACTTGTGGGGCTCTGACCAGGTTCTGTTACCCAGAATCCATAGCAAACCTCAAAATGTGGCTAAAAAAACATGTTTTCCTCACATTTCGGTGACAGAAAGTTCTGGAATCTGAGAGGAGCCACAAATTTCCTTCCACCCAGCGTTCCCCTAAGTCTCACGATAAAAATGAAACCTCACTTGTGTGGGTAGGCCTAACGCCCGTGACAGGAAATGCCCCAAAACACAACGTGGACACATCACATTTTTTGAAAGAAAACAGGTGTTTTTTGCAAAATGCCTACCTGTAGATTTTGGCCTCTAGCTCAGCCGGCACCTAGGGAAACCTACCAAACCTGTACATTTTTTAACACTAGAGACCTAGGGGAATCCAAGATGGGGTGACTGGTGGGGCTCTGACCAGGTTCTGTTACCCAGAATCCATTGCAAACCTCAAAACTTGGCTAAAAAAACATGTTTTCCTCACATTTCAGTGACAGAAAGTTCTGGAATCTGAGAGGAGCCACAAATTTCCTTCCACCCAGCGTTCCCCTAAGTCTCACGATAAAAATGATACCTCACTTGTGTGGGTAGGCCTAACGCCCGTGACAGGAAATGCCCTAAAACACAATGTGGACACATCAAATTTTTTGAAAGAAAACAGAGGTGTTTTTTGCAAAGTGCCTACCTGTAGATTTTGGCCTCTAGCTCAGCCGGCACCTAGGGAAACCTACCAAACCTGTGCATTTTTGAAAACTAGAGACCTAGGGGAATCCAAGATGGGGTGACTTGTGGGGCTCTGACCAGGTTCTGTTACCCAGAATCCATTGCAAACCTCAAAATTTGGCTAAAAAAACATGTTTTCCTCACATTTCGGTGACAGAAAGTTCTGGAATCTGAGAGGAGCCACAAATTCCCTTCCACCCTGCGTTCCCCCAAGTCTCCCGATAAAAATGATACCTCACTTGTGTGGGTAGGCCTAGCGCCCGTGACAGGAAATGCCCCAAAACACAACGTGGACACATCACATTTTTTTAAAGAAAACAGAGGTGTTTTTTGCAAAGTGCCTACCTGTAGATTTTGGCCTCTAGTTCAGCCGGCACCTAGGGAAACCTACCAAACCTGTACATTTTTGAAAACTAGAGACCAAGGGGAATCCAAGATGGGGTGACTTGTGGGGCTCTGACCAGGTTCTGTTACCCATAATCCATAGCAAACCTCAAAATGTGGCTAAAAAAACATGTTTTCCTCACATTTCGGTGACAGAAAGTTCTGGAATCTGAGAGGAGCCACAAATTTCCTTCCACCCAGCGTTCCCCTAAGTCTCACGATAAAAATGATACCTCACTTGTGTGGGTAGGCCTAACGCCGTGACAGGAAATGCCCCAAAACACAACGTGGACACATCACATTTTTTGAAAGAAAACAGAGGTATTTTTTGCAAAGTGCCTACCTGTAGATTTTGGCCTCTAGCTCAGCCGGCACCTAGGGAAACCTACCAAACCTGTACATTTTTGAACACTAGAGACCTAGGGGAATCCAAGATGGGGTGACTGGTGGGGCTCTGACCAGGTTCTGTTACCCAGAATCCTTTGCAAACCTCAAAATTTGGCTAAAAAAACATGTTTTCCTCACATTTCGGTGACAGAAAGTTCTGGAATCTGAGAGGAGCCACAAATTTCCTTCCACCCATCGTTCCCCTAAGTCTCCCGATAAAAATGATACCTCACTTGTGTGGGTAGGCCTAACGCCAGTGACAGGAAATGCCCCAAAACACAACGTGGACACATCACATTTTTTGAAAGAAAACAGAGGTGTTTTTTGCAAAGTGCCTACCTGTAGATTGTGGCCTCTAGCTCAGCCGGCACCTAGGGAAACCTACCAAACCTGTACATTTTTGAACACTAGAGACCTAGGGGAATCCAAGATGGGGTGACTGGTGGGGCTCTGACCAGGTTCTGTTACCCAGAATCCATTGCAAACCTCAAAATTTGGCTAAAAAAACATGTTTTCCTCACATTTCAGTGACAGAAAGTTCTGGAATCTGAGAGGAGCCACAAATTTCCTTCCACCCAGCGTTCCCCCAAGTCTCTCGGTAAAAATGATACCTTACTTGTGTGGGTAGGCCTAGCGCCCGTGACAGGAAATGCCCCAAAACACAATGTGGACACATCAAATTTTTTGAAAGAAAACAGAGGTGTTTTTTGCAAAGTGCCTACCTGTAGATTTTGGCCTCTAGCTCAGCCGGCACCTAGGGAAACCTACCAAACCTGTACATTTTTGAAAACTAGAGACCTAGGGGAATCCAAGATGGGGCGACTTGTGGGGCTCTGACCAGGTTCTGTTACCCAGAATCCATTGCAAACCTCAAAATGTGGCTAAAAAAACATGTTTTCCTCACATTTCAGTGACAGAAAGTTCTGGAATCTGAGAGGAGCCACAAATTTCCTTCCACCCATCGTTCCCCCAAGTCTCCCGATAAAAATGATACCTCACTTGTGTGGGTAGGCCTAGCGCCCGTGACAGGAAATGCCCCAAAACACAACGTGGACACATCACATTTTTTTAAAGAAAACAGAGGTGTTTTTTGCAATGTGCCTACCTGTAGATTTTGGCCTCTAGCTTAGCCGGCACCTAGGGAAACCTACCAAGCCTGTACATTTTTGAACACTAGAGACCTAGGGGAATCCAAGATGGGGTGACTGGTGGGGCTCTGACCAGGTTCTGTTACCCAGAATCCATTGCAAACCTCAAAATTTGGCTAAAAAAACATGTTTTCCTCACATTTCAGTGACAGAAAGTTCTGGAATCTGAGAGGAGCCACAAATTTCCTTCCACCCAACGTTCCCCCAAGTCTCACGATAAAAATGATACCTCACTTGTGTGGGTAGGCCTAGCGCCCGTGACAGGAAATGCCACAAAACACAACGTGGACAGATCACATTTTTTGAAAGAAAACAGAGGTGTTTTTTGCAAAGTGCCTACCTGTAGATTTTGGCCTCTAGCTCAGCCGGCACCTAGGGAAACCTACCAAACCTGTGCATTTTTGAAAACTAGAGACCTAGGGGAATCCAGGATGGGGTGACTTGTGGGGCTCTGACCAGGTTCTGTTACCCAGAATCCTTTGCAAACCTCAAAATTTGGCTAAAAAAACATGTTTTCCTCACATTTCGGTGACAGAAAGTTCTGGAATCTGAGAGGAGCCACAAATTTCCTTCCACCCAGCGTTCCCCTAAGTCTCACGATAAAAATGATACCTCACTTGTGTGGGTAGGCCTAACGCCCGTGACAGGAAATGCCCCAAAACACAACGTGGACACATCAAATTTTTTGAAAGAAAACAGAGTTGTTTTTTGCAAAGTGCCTACCTGTAGATTTTGGCCTCTAGCTCAGCCGGCACCTAGGGAAACCTACCAAACCTGTACATTTTTGAAAACTAGAGACCTAGGGGAATCCAAGATGGGGTGACTTGTGGGGCTCTGACCAGGTTCTGTTACCCAGAATCCATAGCAAACCTCAAAATGTGGCTAAAAAAACATGTTTTCCTCACATTTCGGTGACAGAAAGTTCTGGAATCTGAGGGAGCCACAAATTTCCTTCTACCCAGCGTTGCCCTAAGTCTCACGATAAAAATGAAACCTCACTTGTGTGGGTAGGCCTAACGCCCGTGACAGGAAATGCCCCAAAACACAACGTGGACACATCACATTTTTTGAAAGAAAACAGAGGTGTTTTTTGCAAAATGCCTACCTGTAGATTTTGGCCTCTAGCTCAGCCGGCACCTAGGGAAACCTACCAAACCTGTACATTTTTTAACACTAGAGACCTAGGGGAATCCAAGATGGGCTGACTGGTGGGGCTCTGACCAGGTTCTGTTACCCAGAATCCATTGCAAACCTCAAAACTTGGCTAAAAAAACATGTTTTCCTCACATTTCAGTGACAGAAAGTTCTGGAATCTGAGAGGAGCCACAAATTTCCTTCCACCCAAAGTTCCCCCAAGTCTCACGATAAAAATGATACCTCACTTGTGTGGGTAGGCCTAGCGCCCGTGACAGGAAATGCCCCAAAACACAACGTGGACACATCAAATTTTTTGAAAGAAAACAGAGGTGTTTTTTGCAAAGTGCCTACCTGTAGATTTTGGCCTCTAGCTCAGCCGGCACCTAGGGAAACCTACCAAACCTGTGCATTTTTGAAAACTAGAGACCTAGGGGAATCCAGGATGGGGTGACTTGTGGGGCTCTGACCAGGTTCTGTTACCCAGAATCCTTTGCAAACCTCAAAATTTGGCTAAAAAAACATGTTTTCCTCACATTTCGGTGACAGAAAGTTCTGGAATCTGAGAGGAGCCACAAATTTCCTTCCACCCAGCGTTCCCTAAGTCTCACGATAAAAATTATACCTCACTTGTGTGGGTAGGCCTAACGCCCGTGACAGGAAATGCCCCAAAACACAACGTGGACACATCACATTTTTTTAAAGAAAACAGAGGTGTTTTTTGCAAAGTGCCTACCTGTAGATTTTGGCTTCTAGCTCAGCCGGCACCTAGGGAAACCTACCAAACCTGTACATTTTTGAAAACTAGAGACCTAGGGGAATCCAAGATGGGGTGACTTGTGGGGCTCTGACCAGGTTCTGTTACCCAGAATCCATTGCAAACCTCAAAATGTGGCTAAAAAAACATGTTTTCCTCACATTTCAGTGACAGAAAGTTCTGGAATCTGAGAGGAGCCACAATTTTCCTTCCACCCATCGTTCCCCCAAGTCTCCCGATAAAAATGATACCTCACTTGTGTGGGTAGGCCTAGCGCCCGTGACAGGAAATGCCCCAAAACACAACGTGGACACATCACATTTTTTGAAAGAAAACAGAGGTGTTTTTTGCAAAGTGCCTACCTGTAGATTTTGGCCTCTAGCTCAGCCGGCACCTAGGGAAACCTACCAAACCTGTGCATTTTTTAAAACTAGAGACCTAGGGGAATCCAGGATGGGGTGACTTGTGGGGCTCTGACCAGGTTCTGTTACCCAGAATCCTTTGCAAACCTCAAAATGTGGCTAAAAAAACATGTTTTCCTCACATTTCGGTGACAGAAAGTTCTGGAATCTGAGAGGAGCCACAAATTTCCTTCCACCCATCGTTCCCCTAAGTCTCACGATAAAAATGATACCTCACTTGTGTGGGTAGGCCTAACGCCCGTGACAGGAAATGCCCAAAAACACAACGTGGACACATCAAATTTTTTGAAAGAAAACAGAGTTGTTTTTTGCAAAGTGCCTACCTGTAGATTTTGGCCTCTAGCTCAGCCGGCACCTAGGGAAACCTACCAAACCTGTACATTTTTGAAAACTAGAGACCTAGGGGAATCCAAGATGGGGTGACTTGTGGGGCTCTGACCAGGTTCTGTTACCCAGAATCCATAGCAAACCTCAAAATGTGGCTAAAAAAACATGTTTTCCTCACATTTCGGTGACAGAAAGTTCTGGAATCTGAGGGAGCCACAAATTTCCTTCTACCCAGCGTTGCCCTAAGTCTCACGATAAAAATGAAACCTCACTTGTGTGGGTAGGCCTAACGCCCGTGACAGGAAATGCCCCAAAACACAACGTGGACACATCACATTTTTTGAAAGAAAACAGAGGTGTTTTTTGCAAAATGCCTACCTGTAGATTTTGGCCTCTAGCTCAGCCGGCACCTAGGGAAACCTACCAAACCTGTACATTTTTTAACACTAGAGACCTAGGGGAATCCAAGATGGGGTGACTGGTGGGGCTCTGACCAGGTTCTGTTACCCAGAATCCATTGCAAACCTCAAAATTTGGCTTAAAAAAACATGTTTTCCTCACATTTCAGTGACAGAAAGTTCTGGAATCTGAGAGGAGCCACAAATTTCCTTCCACCCAACGTTCCCCCAAGTCTCACGATAAAAATGATACCTCACTTGTGTGGGTAGGCCTTGCGCCCGTGACAGGAAATGCCACAAAACACAACGTGGACAGATCACATTTTTTGAAAGAAAACAGAGGTGTTTTTTGCAAAGTGCCTACCTGTAGATTTTGGCCTCTAGCTCAGCCGGCACCTAGGGAAACCTACCAAACCTGTGCATTTTTGAAAACTAGAGACCTAGGGGAATCCAGGATGGGGTGACTTGTGGGGCTCTGACCAGGTTCTGTTACCCAGAATCCTTTGCAAACCTCAAAATTTGGCTAAAAAAACATGTTTTCCTCACATTTCGGTGACAGAAAGTTCTGGAATCTGAGAGGAGCCACAAATTTCCTTCCACCCAGCGTTCCCCTAAGTCTCACGATAAAAATGATACCTCACTTGTGTGGGTAGGCCTAACGCCCGTGACAGGAAATGCCCCAAAACACAACGTGGACACATCAAATTTTTTGAAAGAAAACAGAGTTGTTTTTTGCAAAGTGCCTACCTGTAGATTTTGGCCTCTAGCTCAGCCGGCACCTAGGGAAACCTACCAAACCTGTACATTTTTGAAAACTAGAGACCTAGGGGAATCCAAGATGGGGTGACTTGTGGGGCTCTGACCAGGTTCTGTTACCCAGAATCCATAGCAAACCTCAAAATGTGGCTAAAAAAACATGTTTTCCTCACATTTCGGTGACAGAAAGTTCTGGAATCTGAGGGAGCCACAAATTTCCTTCTACCCAGCGTTGCCCTAAGTCTCACGATAAAATGAAACCTCACTTGTGTGGGTAGGCCTAACGCCCGTGACAGGAAATGCCCCAAAACACAACGTGGACACATCACATTTTTTGAAAGAAAACAGAGGTGTTTTTTGCAAAATGCCTACCTGTAGATTTTGGCCTCTAGCTCAGCCGGCACCTAGGGAAACCTACCAAACCTGTACATTTTTTAACACTAGAGACCTAGGGGAATCCAAGATGGGCTGACTGGTGGGGCTCTGACCAGGTTCTGTTACCCAGAATCCATTGCAAACCTCAAAACTTGGCTAAAAAAACATGTTTTCCTCACATTTCAGTGACAGAAAGTTCTGGAATCTGAGAGGAGCCACAAATTTCCTTCCACCCAAAGTTCCCCCAAGTCTCACGATAAAAATGATACCTCACTTGTGTGGGTAGGCCTAGCGCCCGTGACAGGAAATGCCCCAAAACACAACGTGGACACATCACATTTTTTGAAAGAAAACAGAGGTGTTTTTTGCAAAGTGCCTACCTGTAGATTTTGGCCTCTAGCTCAGCCGGCACCTAGGGAAACCTACCAAACCTGTGCATTTTTGAAAACTAGAGACCTAGGGGAATCCAGGATGGGGTGACTTGTGGGGCTCTGACCAGGTTCTGTTACCCAGAATCCTTTGCAAACCTCAAAATTTGGCTAAAAAAACATGTTTTCCTCACATTTCGGTGACAGAAAGTTCTGGAATCTGAGAGGAGCCACAAATTTCCTTCCACCCAGCGTTCCCCTAAGTCTCACGATAAAAATTATACCTCACTTGTGTGGGTAGGCCTAACGCCCGTGACAGGAAATGCCCCAAAACACAACGTGGACACATCACATTTTTTTAAAGAAAACAGAGGTGTTTTTTGCAAAGTGCCTACCTGTAGATTTTGGCTTCTAGCTCAGCCGGCACCTAGGGAAACCTACCAAACCTGTACATTTTTGAAAACTAGAGACCTAGGGGAATCCAAGATGGGGTGACTTGTGGGGCTCTGACCAGGTTCTGTTACCCAGAATCCATTGCAAACCTCAAAATGTGGCTAAAAAAACATGTTTTCCTCACATTTCAGTGACAGAAAGTTCTGGAATCTGAGAGGAGCCACAATTTTCCTTCCACCCATCGTTCCCCCAAGTCTCCCGATAAAAATGATACCTCACTTGTGTGGGTAGGCCTAGCGCCCGTGACAGGAAATGCCCCAAAACACAACGTGGACACATCACATTTTTTGAAAGAAAACAGAGGTGTTTTTTGCAAAGTGCCTACCTGTAGATTTTGGCCTCTAGCTCAGCCGGCACCTAGGGAAACCTACCAAACCTGTGCATTTTTTAAAACTAGAGACCTAGGGGAATCCAGGATGGGGTGACTTGTGGGGCTCTGACCAGGTTCTGTTACCCAGAATCCTTTGCAAACCTCAAAATGTGGCTAAAAAAACATGTTTTCCTCACATTTCGGTGACAGAAAGTTCTGGAATCTGAGAGGAGCCACAAATTTCCTTCCACCCATCGTTCCCCTAAGTCTCACGATAAAATGATACCTCACTTGTGTGGGTAGGCCTAACGCCCGTGACAGGAAATGCCCCAAAACACAACGGTGGACACATCAAATTTTTTGAAAGAAAACAGAGTTGTTTTTTGCAAAGTGCCTACCTGTAGATTTTGGCCTCTAGCTCAGCCGGCACCTAGGGAAACCTACCAAACCTGTACATTTTTGAAAACTAGAGACCTAGGGGAATCCAAGATGGGGTGACTTGTGGGGCTCTGACCAGGTTCTGTTACCCAGAATCCATAGCAAACCTCAAAATGTGGCTAAAAAAACATGTTTTCCTCACATTTCGGTGACAGAAAGTTCTGGAATCTGAGGGAGCCACAAATTTCCTTCTACCCAGCGTTGCCCTAAGTCTCACGATAAAAATGAAACCTCACTTGTGTGGGTAGGCCTAACGCCCGTGACAGGAAATGCCCCAAAACACAACGTGGACACATCACATTTTTTGAAAGAAAACAGAGGTGTTTTTTGCAAAATGCCTACCTGTAGATTTTGGCCTCTAGCTCAGCCGGCACCTAGGGAAACCTACCAAACCTGTACATTTTTTAACACTAGAGACCTAGGGGAATCCAAGATGGGGTGACTGGTGGGGCTCTGACCAGGTTCTGTTACCCAGAATCCATTGCAAACCTCAAAACTTGGCTAAAAAAACATGTTTTCCTCACATTTCAGTGACAGAAAGTTCTGGAATCTGAGAGGAGCCACAAATTTCCTTCCACCCAAAGTTCCCCCAAGTCTCACGATAAAAATGATACCTCACTTGTGTGGGTAGGCCTAGCGCCCGTGACAGGAAATGCCCCAAAACACAAAGTGGACACATCACATTTTTTGAAAGAAAACAGAGGTGTTTTTTGCAAAGTGCCTTCCTGTAGATTTTGGCCTCTAGCTCAGCCGGCACCTAGGGAAACCTACCAAACCTGTGCATTTTTGAAAACTAGAGACCTAGGGGAATCCAGGATGGGGTGACTTGTGGGGCTCTGACCAGGTTCTGTTACCCAGAATCCTTTGCAAACCTCAAAATTTGGCTAAAAAAACATGTTTTCCTCACATTTCGGTGACAGAAAGTTCTGGAATCTGAGAGGAGCCCACAAATTTTCCTTCCACCCAGCGTTCCCCTAAGTCTCACGATAAAAATTATACCTCACTTGTGTGGGTAGGCCTAACGCCCGTGACAGGAAATGCCCAAAACACAACGTGGACACATCACATTTTTTGAAAGAAAACAGAGGTGTTTTTTGCAAAGTGCCTACCTGTAAATTTTGGCCTCTAGCTCAGCCGGCACCTAGGGAAACCTACCAAACCTGTGCATTTTTGAAAACTAGAGACCTAGGGGAATCCAGGATGGGGTGACTTGTGGGGCTCTGACCAGGTTCTGTTACCCAGAATCCTTTGCAAACCTCAAAGTGTGGCTAAAAAAACATGTTTTCCTCACATTTCGGTGACAGAAAGTTCTGGAATCTGAGAGGAACCACAAATTTCCTTCCACCCATCGTTCCCCTAAGTCTCACGATAAAAATGATACCTCACTTGTGTGGGTAGGCCTAACGCCCGTGACAGGAAATGCCCCAGAAACACAACGTGGACACATCAAATTTTTTGAAAGAAAACAGAGGTGTTTTTTGCAAAGTGCCTACCTGTAGATTTTGGCCTCTAGCTCAGCCGGCACCTAGGGAAACCTACCAAACCTGTACATTTTTGAAAACTAGAGACCTAGGGGAATCCAAGATGGGGTGACTTGTGGGGCTATGACCAGGTTCTGTTACCCAGAATCCATAGCAAACCTCAAAATGTGGCTAAAAAAACATGTTTTTCTCACATTTCGGTGACAGAAAGTTCTGGAATCTGAGAGGAGCCACAAATTTCCTTCCACCCAGCGTTCCCCTAAGTCTCACGATAAAAATGAAACCTCACTTGTGTGGGTAGGCCTAACGCCCGTGACAGGAAATGCCCCAAAACACAACGTGGACACATCACATTTTTTTAAAGAAAACAGAGGTGTTTTTTGCAAAGTGCCTACCTGTAGATTGTGGCCTCTAGCTCAGCCGGCGCCTAGGGAAACCTACCAAACCTGTGCATTTTTGAAAACTAGAGACCTAGGGGAATCCAGGATGGGGTGACTTGTGGGGCTCTGACCAGGTTCTGTTACCCAGAATCCTTTGCAAACCTCAAAATTTGGCTAAAAAAAACATGTTTTCCTCACA